>NC_081142.1:20602968-21802968 GCF_958295425.1 Solea solea | reverse complement strand
AACCAAAAACTTATTCCAATCTACTGTCTATTGATGATATTATTGATTAAAAAAAAGTAGTATTTGATGTTTTTCTCCATGTTCTTAATTCACATTGAACTAAAACTATTGAATATTGTTGATTTTCTTTTCTTGAGTAAATCACATGGATATTGGTGAAATGAAGATTTCATGAGCACATGTTTCTAATTATCTTTTTTGTCTGATTTGAATCCAAGGATATTCTGTTTAGCATCACATCGGAGAAGAAAGAAATCAACCAATTCTTCCTAACTACAATAATAAATTATCAACTCCATCTGTTAACTGACAACTCTTAGTTTTATATACTTATTAGGGTCTCCTAATAAGTTCACCTGGTGTACAATGATCCTATTTTAAGGACTTATTATTGACTATTATCTTTTGATTTGGGACCATGTGTTAGTCAAGAAAAGCAATGTACAGTAATGTCATATGTTGTTCATTTATAAATACATACGGAATTAAAAAAACATTATAAGGTCTGCTGTCTGAGAAAGTTCTTTAAATTGCAGTGCTGAGATAATAGAGACGAGTGAAGCTGCCTTTCCTTTTGATACTTTTGTTGTTTTCTGTGTTAATCTTATTAGATTCCGACACTGCGCTGCTAAGGAGGCAGAAAGTAGCTGCTTGTTTTAATTAAGTGGCTCCTCCTCCTCCTCCTCCTCCTCCTCCTCCTTCCTTCCTCCTCGGGTCTTAATGAGTAACAGTTTACTCCACAACCAGTATGTTCTCAGACTTCTGCAAGGAAAGGCTATTCTTGTTGTAAATGTTCTCCAAGCCGCAACAAAAGGTGCAGACCAAATGTATGCACATACATTAAAACCTATAGATTTCTATATCTGGCTGACAAACAGGCACAGTCTAAGAAAGAAAGAAAGAAACAAGAGACAAGGCACAGTGAGCTGGAGAGGATCAAGATGATGTTAATGTTCTCAGGGAGAACACTTTGATGTTCTGCCACCATTTCTTTTTTGGTTTCCCTCATTTCTTCACCAATAAAACTCTTGCACGCAGTGTGAATGACAGCCTGCTGCTTAAAGAGTACATAGCCAGCACAGTTCACTCGGTTGATTTGGCTGCAAAAGAATGCAGGGTTCATTATTGTTGAGTATTTAAAAAAAAAACATTACTATTATTATTATTATTATTATAAAAGATTAAAGGAAGATGAGACACAAACATACACAACACAAAAGCCGAAAAGCCACATCAGCATGCATTTTTTTACACACAGAGAACACAAACAGAGCCATAAAACTGGGCGGTTCTGGTGTTTGTCTGCGTGTGTGTGTTTGAGGGGAGTGATCTCTGACCTTTTCCCAAAAGCAGACAGCACCACAAAAGTGACAGAGCAAAACAAAGAGTAACCAAACACACATAGAGAGAAGACCTAAAGAGCATGTATCACTCCATCTTAGAGGGAAGACGGCTTGGCCCTTTCAAAATAAAAGAGTGACAGATTATCCACTGGTCTACCCTCATATTAGCAATGGAACAAGGAAGTCTAAAGTGAAAGGTAAACAGAAGAAGGTGGCCGTACAAGTACTGTACAAGTGCAGCAACAAGTTGTCTCTCTACAACAAGAGTCCCATCGGGAAAATGCAAGCACAACCCACAACAAGTACAACCCACACTAACATTGTTAGTGGGAATTTCAACCCTTATGAGGACTGACCTGAAACTTATCTCAACAGCTCTGTTCACAGGATTCATGAGGGAGTTTAAATAGTTGGACAGTGGCAAGCGACCTTACCAACTCTATTTGAGCTGCAGCTCAAGTACAGTGGTGCCAAGTCACCAAGAGCATAGAAAATAAACAGTTACAGTTGCAGTTAATTTCTCCTCCTTATTATAAATCATGTGTTTTTGTTCTAAGAAATTTTACACTTATATATTTTACTGAAGTTGCAAAGTCAAGTTTATTTATTTTGTTTTTTGATTGCCTGCTTTATTCACTCACTCACTCATTTTCTACCACTTTATCCTCCACATGAGGATCGCAGGGGGCTGGAGCCAATCTCAGCTGACAAAGGGTGAAAAGGTGGGTTACACCCTGAACAGATGACCTGTTTCATGAATTTAATATTGAGTTTATACATAATTGTTGTTGACAATACCACATTGCAGAGCAAACATTAAATGTAGATTGGAGATACAGACCATTAGTGTTTCATATTTGGTCACTGATGTTAAGAAATTTTAAAATTGAAAATGTACGGCCTTTATTGTCATTGTACAGGCCCCTGACTTCTAAAAATGGGTATCAGCCATAGAAAAACCCAAGTCTGTTGACCTAATTGTCTCCACCGTAGGTCTGGAATACAGAAAGACAACCATTTGGCACATCCCAGCACCTCACCTGAACAGGTTTTCTGCTCCAGCTCTCATACGCATCTCCTTGTTGATCTGCTGGTTGATGCGAGCTCGCCTGTGCTGCAGTTTACTGCGCTGAGTCTGAGCGAGAGGATCACATCCCTGCAGAGGTGATAAAAGAAAAGGAGAAAGGAAGACATTAGAGAGAGAGTAGTGACAACTAATTGAGTTACAGAATCTTACAAAAGTAATAATTCCATAACAAACGAGAGACATAAATTCATGCATGGTTCTCAACCACTTAAGAGATGTTAATTATGTCATTGCCTGCCTAAGTCTGGATAATATCCAGAGAATTGGGTCCAGACATTCTCCAGTGTTTGTAGGAGAGAGAACACTCACCCATTCAATTTCCATGAGTTTCACCTCCTGCGTTCTCACGGGAGTTCACTCGGGAGTTCACTCGGACATTATCTGAAGATTTGACTAGGGAGCTGACAGGAGCGGTTCACTCACACAACCCCTCCAAAGAACTGACTAGACCTCAGTGCAAGAGTCAAGATTCATACTCCATATGCTATGAGTGTTCTTCAGAGCTGTAAACTATAAAATACATTTTTTTAAGCCATAGAATAACATAATAGATCAAATAAAGTAGTTTTTTGGCCAGCATCGAAAGATCTTGAGAGACAGCCCCAACTTACGCTTACCTGATATGATGTGAAATGCAATTTGCTTGGTATTATTTTCTAGTTCTATAATGCAAGAACACCTTATTTTTATGCAATTAATAAAATTAATAAAAACAACACCACTGTCTCATATACAGTATGATCAAATAAACAAGGTCTGCTCAGAGAATAACAGAGGAACACAGCTTTTTCCATTCATCTTCAAAAAGGCAATACATTTTACTGTTTGTCCAGCATGTAATCCTTATCCGTGAAAATCATAAGGGAACAATTTTTTGCTCAAAGTCCAGTCAGCTTCACGTGGCTATTTTAAACGTCATTGGTATTATTGGTACAGGCTGAATAGAAACGGACCAGAGACCCAGCAAAACAACATGTCTGAGGAACTCATGGAAGAGATGAGTCTGTCGGAGAGGTGGGGTAACTGGAGGCTCAAGAAAGGAAAAACCTAGTTGAAGAATTAAATAATCTAACATGGTGCAGCAAGAGGAGAAACTCCCAAACCCAGCAGGATCCTATCATGTTTATAATGGTGATATATCAGAGCTGTGTATCTGCCTGAAGATTTAAGGGCCTCTTAAATCTCACTTTAACAGGCATTTTGCCAACAACACCCAAACAGATTCCCCAAAGATGACTGTAACTCTGCTGCTCACAGAAATCAACAACTGATCATAACAGTGCTCCACTGTTCACGATAAAAAAAAACCCAAACAGATGTACAGTAACATGACAGATGGAGCAGCTCCACTCTAAACATGCGGAATACTCCCCTTTCCTTATCCTTGTGGCTCCCTACTTTGCATTCTCTCTCCCTCCTTATTACATACGTTTATCATTTTCTCACAGTCTTTCTGCCTCCATCTTTCTCATTCCCTCTCACCCAGTTAAGGTGTTTATTTAGCATGCACACATCCAGTAATCCTCGGAGTGCCTGTGTGGATTAGGCCTGTGGCCAAGCTCCCACCTCTGCACCACCATCGGGACAGCAGGAAGAGGGAAGCAGCTCGACATCTGTGCAATCAAAGACGAAGCACATTCATCTTGTTCATCAGTAGCACTGGTACAAACATGTAAACCACTATAACAATCAATTACAAAAACAGATATTTTCCCCACTTGTATTTAGTGGTTTCTTGCCACAGTTTAGATTTTATTCGCAGATAGCTACCTCTGAAGTGCTGCCGCTCCCCAAATACAACAAAGATGAATTGATTTCACTGTGTGGTGCTCACAGCATTGAAAAATAAAACAGAGCACAACAAATCTGATTAGAGTTGGAATTACTTTTTGTCTTTTTATGGGTGGTGGTGGTGATGATGTACAAACCTCCCACATGTCAACACACTGTGGATTCCATGAGCAATAACACACACTTTTACACAAATAAAAACAACATACTTCATACATATCCCTTTGCACATTAAGCTACTTTCAGTTGATAGAGGGATATTTCGGCTTCATCCAGTTGAAACATAATACCGCTGAGTAATCCCCACAGGGAAATTAAATAAAAACATGCGTTGGCCGGGAATCGAACCCGGGTCAACTGCTTGGAAGGCAGCTATGCTAACCACTATACCACCAACGCTGCCACGACAGAATAGCTGACTGCAGTAGGAAAAATGACCTGCAATACCTCTCCTCGACACACTGAGGGTGTGCAGTTTTTCACTGAGTAAACCACATGTGACGACCACAAAACCATATGCAAGTGAATAAACTGAAATCAAAGCTAATCTTTGTTGACAGACACATAAACTTGAGTCTTTGCAAATGAGCTTCATACAGATTCACATTCAAGAAGCTGAAAAATCTGAGTACTTGTTTTAATCATTAAAAAACACTCAAACCAATTAATCGATTATTAAAATAGTAGAACTTGATTAATAATCAATTAATAAAATAATCATTGTAGCCCTATTTGAAATATAAATAGAACTATACAATCAAATCACGATAGTTTAGAACAGAGACCAAAAGGTGCTCCTAATGAGGCAGAACCTATATTCTAAAGGAACTGGTTATGTTAAGTGCTAAGATTTGTGATTAGGTTAAGGTGAAGGTAACGCTTTGGCAAGGCTGTCAAATTGAATGGAATTCAATGCAGGGTCCTTGAAAGGATAGCTGTGCAGAAATTGAAATTTTTTCAAACAATGTCCTTTCCAAGACCAGTTTTCCACATGTGGACCAAAGTTTGGTCCTAATGAGGCAGAACCTAATTTCTGGGTAAGTTTAAGAGAGGCATGTGCATTGTTGTTTTGGTAAAGGTTAGGGTTATACATAAACAACTTATGATAAGAGTTAGGAATATCACTTTATTTATTGTAATCAACAGGTATTTAGTATCATGACAACAAATAATCAGATGACACGTCTTCAACTGATAAGTGACATACAGTTGACTGTAGATTATAAGATGGTCTACAGATTCTAACCCTAACCCTATATAAAAGTGCCTGTTTTCTATAAATACTACTTTTGCAGTGTTATTAACCTTCATTTAACTGCTTCTCTGTAGATTATGTCACTTACCAGTCGAAAGTCAACTATCCTGTCGTTGACGATCAACAGACTATTAGTAGGGAAACTACACGTGCATCTGTAAACGTGTGACAGGGCAATCTAATTCAGTGGTTCTCAAACTTTTTGATACCAAGTTTTTACCAAGAAAATATTGAGCTCTTGAAGTAACAACGGTAAAATACAGTGGTGCAAATAGGCCGAGCAAAGTCAGCTACGGACTTTTCATAGGAGGCAGATTTATTCCCAATAAGATAATTTGCTCTCTCATCATCCTCCTCTTCCTAGTATAGTGAAATTAGATTAAGATTGAGCAAGAGATGAGGTGATTTTCCTCCAGGTACCACAGGGAAAACTTGCATACCACTGGTGGTACACGTACAACAGTTTAAGATCCATGGGTCAAAGTCAAGTGGAAAACACTTGAGACCAGTAGATATGAATCAGTGTCAATTTATTAATGTATTATTTGTTGACATGATACTAGTAGAGAGTCAACGGTGGACTTTCAAAATAAAGTGAAACCTTACGTTTTGGTTATTACACTTATACAAAACCATATTCTACTGCATATATTTATCCTGCAAGTACACTTATTTATACTACTCTTATAATGTTAATGTTTCAGCACTACAATGGTAGTGTTACCTCACTGCACATAGCTGTACATACTGTACACATCTGTCCATATGGTTCATACTGTATCTATTAACCATATGTATTCTATCTTATAATATATTCTATTAATACACTGCATATATCTATATTATTCTTAATACTATTATAATGTTACTGCTACTACATTGCGCCTATCTGTACATGTTTATTCCTACATTGTTCGTATTACATGGCCATATTTATTATAAGGTAACCACTAATACACTGTAAAATACTTATATTTTTAATTTATAGTACCACCTTCTGTACCAATTGTCGATACTTGTATACCAAATTGCACTTTTCTGCTTTTTCGTTGTCTTTGTACTTGTACACAATGACAATAAAGTTTAATCTAATCTAATCTACAACTGCCCGAAAAACGTGTGTGTCTAAAAAACGTACAAACCTATCTTTGTGGGGACATTTTGCCTGAAACCCACAACTTTAAAGGGCTTTTTCAGGGTTGAATTATGTCGTTAAGTTTGTGTGTACCTGGTATTGCTTAAGTTTGGGGATCTAAAATTGTATACACACTCACATTATGGGGAATGGTCTTCCTTATGGGGACAAAAATAAAATCACCCGTGTGTGTGTGTGTGTGTGTGTGTGTGTGTGCAGGTGCTTCACCTTTCGGATGCTCCCACCGTGACCGCCCTCTATGGGTACCGTCAGGGACATATCGTCGTCCGAGGCACCGCCGTCAGACAGCGACATTTCAGACTCTCTGCGAAAAGTAAATTCATGTACGTTATTTTTTCAAAAGAAGCGTCACACACTCACAACACACTAGTCTGTATTTTACACACGCGTATTACAAAAGTTAACTCATCAAAAGTACGGTAAATTAGCTAACGAGTCGCGGTTTACGCCACTTGCCTGGTCACAGGTTCCTCCATAATGAAGCAACGACACCGGCGAGTAAAAGGTCCCTACATTTCTCCAGCGTGGTACCGTTTCAGTAAAGTCAGCCAACGGCAGAGCGTAAGGAACAACTTTTCACAGTGGAAAACAAGCCCAGCTTCTCCTCGTTACATCGTGAAATCTCCTCCACCTCCTCCTCCGCTTACTTATTTTTTCTCTCATTTGTGTTCAGCTTATTCACCGAGGCGGGTCATGAAGGGGAGACACTGGCCAATGACGTTGCAATCTGACAGAGTGACAGCCACAGTGACCAATCACAGGAAGGATTAGGGGCCGGACGATTGCTGATGCTGACCAATGGCAAGGCGCTCATAGCGTCTCCTTCTCTTTGGGTCGTTGCCTTGACGACGTCAGGGTTGAGGCTTGTGTGCGTGTGTGTGTGTGTGTGTGTGTGGCTCCACCTCCACAGGTCTGAAAACATGAATATACAGTGTATTATATGGGTGGACGGGGAATCGATGCATTGAATCGCGATATTTTTCAAATGTATTGATTTTTTGTAGCACAATATTTTTTAACTAATCAACTAGTATTAGGGCCAAACTGAAGAGAAAAAAAATATTTAAATCTTCCAGAATAAAGTTGTAATATTGTGAGAATAAAGCCATAATATTGTGAGAATAGTCATAATATTACGAGAATAAAGTCATAATATTGTGAGAATAAAGTTGTAATATTACGAGGATAATAATTACGATAATACTCCTAATACTACTTACAAATTAACATTAAACTTTTTGTGGATTAGCATTAAAAAAAACAACTGACACTTTAGTCCACTAGATGGGGCCAAAGTGCTCACTCTCACTGTGAGCTGTAATGTAATGTAATGTATATGTAATATATGATTTTACAACATCACAATAATATTGTATCATGACTTAAACATCGAGATAAAATAATAATAGAAATTCTTAAAAAACAAAAAAAAACTTTATCAAATCAAATGATCTTACATTTTATGTAGCACATTTTAAACATGTTATACCAGGTGTTGATGGTGATGTTACTTGATTAATTTCGTACAATTCATGGTACATACTGGTAAATCTTACAATGCATCCATTTTGTACTCCTTATTTAAATAATGATGGGTGAATATTGAGTATAATATGATTGGAACTCGTTATTGTAATGACCACAAATGTATGCATTTGATATATAATTCAAGGTTGTCTCACCCAGTCCCATTTTTTGAGATGTCTTTCATACTTGATATGCACACAAATACTCTTCTTTATGACCTTGAATTTGCTTTGCTTTTGTTTTGAAAATGTGTCTGGTCTTTTATGTAATCCTTCAGCTGAATGATCACGATCATATCATTCTTAACACTTTTCTTTACTTCAGCAGCACGGGAGTTGTCACTAACGCATCCTGATCCAAATGTATTTATTTATTTATCTGTGTATGATTATTGTAGCTGTCAGAGGTTGCTGCTCATCCCCACTGCTTCTCAGTTTGTCAGGTCACATCTGCACATGGCAGATCCTCCTGTCTCTGGTCTCCAGCCAACCAGTTAATTACTGTTTGGTTTTGCTCACATTGTCAGAGCAGAGCAGAAGCCTTTAACTATTAAACCATTCAACTCTGAACTATGAGACCACTCACCTACATGAAAGAAGGTCCTCGTTTATGGGCAGATGAATTAGCACTGAGTTATGGTTTGATTTGCTGAAGATTACATTACTGTTTTATACTGACAGGTTATCTTTATCTTTATTGTATTCAATTATTACTTATATTAACTTGTCTATTGCAACTGATGTCTCACAGTAATATTAACAGTGGATTATATGCAATGGTGCACAATGAATATAAGTGGAGTTTTTATTTGCGCTGTGAAGTAAATAAAAATGTAGTTAAGGGGAATAAAATGACAACAAATAGCTACAAAGAAAAATAACCATAATGTTAATCTGATCTCTTGGTCTTAAAGGTGATGGTCAGAGGTTGAATGTAAACCTATTTATACTCAAATACTGCATTTAAGTATAAATATACATTTTAATTTTCCTTTCACACCACTTTATAAGGTTACTTGCCTGTTACTCCATGGTATGACCTAATAAAATCTAAACATTTATTAGTAAATCAACATTTTGTAGACCCAGCTCACTCATTTCTGAAGATCTCTTCTTTTCTGTTTCATACTGTATATACTGTAGTGTTCAATATGCTCCTGACGTCCTTGTACTAATTTAACAAACTGAAAAAAAACAACCTCTCTATGTATTTTGTTTTTTGGCCACTTGAGGGCACTTACACACAGTAAATATGGCAGTGTGTTTCTACAGAATGTGAAAATTATGTTTTTTAATAATAATTTATTTTCAAAATGTGAAAAAAAAGAAGAATATTTGACTATTTCATTTAAAAAAACCAAAAACTTTTATTCCAGCTTTACAATGACTATCAAAGGCATCTTTGTTTGTTTTCTTTTGTATTCATTTGAATTGGGAAAGTTTTTGGACTTCTTTGGCTGCTATCTCTTTCTCTCTCTTTCTCTCTCTCTCTCTCTCTCTGTCTCTCTCTCTCTCTCTCTCTCTCTCTCGCTGTTTCTCTCAGAACAAACAATCTTTAGGATTTGCTGTTCACTGTGAGAAATGTCTCTGTTTCATTAAAGTTCTTCTCAAAAGTGGCCACAGTGAAAATTTTGTACTAGGCTGTGAGGACACATTTCAACTCAAACCTCTCTTTGTGACGACAGGATAAAGATCTGGTTTTAGGGTTAGGGTCAGACTTAGAGTTTCTGTTCTGGTTAAGTTAAGTATCAGGGCTGGGCATTTAGTATTTATGGTTAAGGTTAGGGAAGGTAAATGCATTGTGTCTAGAAGTGTCTTTACTCGGGATGATGTGCAAGAATGTGTGTTTATATTTCTGTGAGGTCCAAAGAAATGTACAAACCTATCTTTGTGCAGACAATTTGTCTGGGCCCCACAACTTTAAAGTTATTTTTGAGGGTGGTTTTAGGGTTTTAGGTTTTAGACCTGGTTTTAGGGTAAGGGCCTAGTAAGGGCCTTATGTATAGGGTGTATCCTCAGTAAGATATAAAAACTAGTTTGTTTTTTGTGTGTGTTTGACCTAATAATACACTGGATCAGAGTGATTTAGTTGTCTCTATATTGGCCCAGATTTTCTCTTCATCCTTGGTGTTTCTACATTAAATTTGGAACAAAAAAAAAACGATGTTTGAGTCATTCACCCAACACAGCGTCAGTGACCTCAGAAATAAAGCTACTGTACGTGTCTTTCATTAGCTGAAGTCCAACCATTTTCCCTGCACCAAAGTCCACTTACAGTACGTCACAGCACACCTGAGTTGTCGACTCGCTCCTGCCTCTGTCAGCTAGTTCAGATGTGTTTTGTTGTGACTTTAATGTTGGAAATCCGTAAAACAGTAAACTTAGCGCAAAGGCTGCAGCAGTAGATCAGCAGCTCCTGTGTCGCTGTGAGCTAAAATGTCTCATTTTATTTTTACGAACTTTGGTGTAAGAGAGAAAGAAACTTACATAATTCAGCTTCAGAAAAGAAGAAAAGATTTTATTAGGTGAGCCGTTTGTTGTTGTGCTGGCAGTCATGTTCATGTATGGGCGTCCATGTCTCAGGTGGGTTCCCAGCAACAGCGGGACGCTCACTTTAATTAGCTTTATTGTGTGTGACTTGAAGTTAGAGGAGGTGAAGTTGTGGACATTTCATTGATGTATGATTTGCATTTGAAGGAGTAGAGTTTTTTGTGTCGTTTGGTAGACGTATGTTGTATTCTTGGTTTTGTTTGTGCAGCTGTGGGTTAACAATTTTGTTGCTATGTGTTGTGTATATTGTATAGATAAAAAAAATAAGAATAAACCAATTTTATAAGTTAGTAGGTGACAGGAGGTCTCAGTGAGTGTGAGCATGAGCAAGGGTTCTGGAGCAGATGGTGTCCGTGTTGCAGGTTTGCTGGCCCATTCATTAGCTCCTGTGTCATGCACTCATTTACCAGGAGGGGCAGCTGACAGGCAACAGCTCCACTCAACAGTGTGGTGTAACGTGCTGCTGGAGTTTGTCCTCGGCGGACATGAAGGCAGAGATGTTACAGGAGGAGACAGGTGCCTTAAAATGATGATGATGATCATGAAAAATGTAGTTGGTGCTGGCAAATTATTTACACCCTGTGTCAGACAAGAGAACTTCTGAATCTGACGCAGTGATGTTTGATAAATAAATTATTTTCACAACGTTAAGGGTTTGTTTGAGCAGCTGTTTCATTCACCTGCCACTTTATTAGGTCCAGAGGATTTCTGCTGCTGTTGCATCTGCTTTGAGGTTTGACATATAAATGTTCAGACTTCTTCTTCGTCTTCTTATTCTAATTATTATTATATCTTTTTTTCATTTCAAACCAGTCTGATCATTCTCCACTGACCTCTGGCATCAACATCCCCCATTTGAATAGAAGTCTATCGGACATTTTTAATTGTCTCAATCTCTAGTTGTAATTAACATCTGGTTGCCAAAAAACGAGGGATCAGATTCTTGTAGGTGACATCACAGCTGGTTGCCACTTTCTTTTGCAAGAGTTTGACCAAGTTTCTCTGGAGGCACATGTTAAAATTCACGACACAGACTTCTGCTTTCAACCCCTGGCATGTTATTAAACATGTGAGCCATGTGCCGTGTGTTTGTCAGCTCATTAGATCCTCACAGCAGTTGGTCACCGCATTGAAGAACCTCTGAGACTGTGAAGTCGCTGAGGGAGGGAGGGTGGGAGTACAGGAGGGAAAACATACTGCAGCATGCATCCTCAAGGTCATGTTACACCACTTCACTTCCACTGCTGGATTTGGTTGGGTTTATAATAATAATTAAAAAAAAACGGAGAATTTGAGCATCGGTGGCTTTTTTCTCTCCTTGGTCGTGTGATGTAAGGAAATGTAACCTTCGTGTTTTATTGCTTCAAGAAGACACCACTCCATCAACATTTGTATTCTGTTGCCTCTTTGACCTTACTTTGACTTTTTCTTACACTGCCTGTCACTGTGAATTTTAACTCTGAGTCAGGTCTAAAAGTTGAATTTTGTGTACATTTGAAATATTTTAGAGGTTTTTTTGGGGATGAGATGCTTTTGCCTGTGCATAGACGAATGTGTGAGAAATGGTTATGAGTCATACATCAGTACAGGCCGAAGATAGGAATTGTGTCATACTCCATATTCCTTTAATCCAGTGGTTCTCTATTATTTTCTGTTATATTAATATGGACGACCTCGCAAACGTGAAAGCCAAAGTATTTGGTTTGCTTCTTGGAGTCTGGCAGCAGAATAGGTCACAAACCTCGCTCTACTTATTTCAGGAGATGGGACATGAACCAATATAAAAACTAAAGTTCGACGTTTGGTTATTACCTCCACCGTGAAGGTCATGTGTTTGTCTGCCTGTTTGCGAGCAGCGAAATCCCAAAAAAGTGAAAGCCCCTTGAAAATGAGATGTCAAGGGACTTTGCATCATTTTTCAAGGATGGATTTTGATGAAATCTTCTGGGGGATAAAGGTTATGACCCACGAAAGATATAGATCCAAAACAAACAAACAAACAAATGTTAATCTTATGAGATAATGGCCTTTTTTGACAAAACTAAAACAAAATTTCAGTATTGCTTTGAAACAGAGCATGTAATTGTACCTCATATAGGTCTGTGTTACTGTTCAGTTAGGTCCAGATCTGGGATTTTAATCTCTATTGACACTGTGGGAAACTGAGCAACCTTGGCTGAGGTTGGCATTCTCCAAAAGTGCCGTCTCCTGTAATCTCCCGTAATCAGTTACTTGACACAATCAAATCATGACGAGACGTCACGACTGTTAGCGGAGACTGTGATTGGTCAGGCTGGCGGCGAGACCTCGATACCACGGCTCCACTCCCCGGATCAATATTGTGCAGTATCTGTCTACAAATGACGTCGCCGGCACAGGATATATGGAAGATACCGAAACTTAGAGACTATGTGAATTATTTCACCTGTGGAAATAGTCTCTGTGGCTCAAGTGTATATGATGAAAATGGATTTAAAAGTATTATAGATTATATTTTATGTTTATGTTGAGGTCAAAAGAGGAAGATTCTAGGAGAAAAAATCATTTCAGATAAGTGTACGAGGTGAAAGTGTAGAATTCTCTTGACAACAATGATAAGTGTTACTCAAATATTACTAAGTTTTAAAAAAAAAATACATAGAAAAAGTAATGAACTGACTTCATTGATTAAGATGATGGATAAGTACATTCACATTCTTGTTATAAAATAAACGAGGCAGGCATTATAAGATTGTTCTTCTTTTTGCAGTTTTGAAGTGAAAACCTGTTAAAAGACATGAGCAAAAAAGATAATAAACAAGATAAACAAATACAAGTTAACTCTCACATTTTTGCCCGTGATTATTTATTAATGATGGAAGTGATTGACAGCAGCAATGTCCAGGAACAAACTTTTAAACTCATTATTCCCCTGTCTCATTTTGCTCCTCCCACACACACACACACAGTTTTCAGTAACCATGGGTGTATCTTTTAAATCCCAGCATGCAAAGAAAATAAATAATAAAAGCCTCATTGGTCGTAGCATTCGACTGGTGTTACAGACTCAGCAGCAGCTTCACGTAGCCCTTAACAGTGAGGTAATAAAGGTAAACAAAAAGGCTTAAACCAGTGGTTCTCAAACTTTTCATACCATCTACCACCTGAGGAAATATCAAGCTCTTGAAGTAACAACGTTAAAATACAGTCATGTAAATAGGTCGAGCAAAGTCAGCGGACTTTTCAGGCAGATTTATTCCCAATAAGATATTTTGCTCTCTCATCATCCTCCTCTTCCTCATATACTTCACACTCTAGTGTGAAGTATATATGTATATTTCTCTAGAGACTCTAGTTAGGGCCTGAGTTGAATGTTGGCAATTTGCACCCTACGTAAATGCCAATTTGTACTAGTTATTATAATGTAATTTATTATTATTATTATTTACTTATTTGTTTCATTTTTTTCTCACTCTGGTCACAAACCCTGGTATATACAATAGAACAGATACACGAGCATTCTCTGGTGGTACATGTACCACAGTTTGAGAACCATGGCCTTCGATGAAAAGCTGTTTTCACAATAAACCACAACGTGCAGCTTTAACACCTAAAAATCATAAACTTCTAATATCAATGACTCAGTTTGGGGAAGTTTTTGTTTTCTCTCTCTCTCCATGGCTTTTTGCGGTCAGGTGATTTAGCACTTGCTCACGTCAAGCTAATAATATGAAACTACAAAACACTTATTGTGAATTTTTATTCATTTTTTTGCTTTTGTTTCAATACACACACAAACAAGACAAAAAAGTGTTTATATGTCCTGTGTCGTCCGAGGTGCTTGATACTGACGTTTATCATATAATTGTGCATTTGTGAACGTGAGGTGTGTTTTACAGTAAGTGTAGATCGACGTGTGCTGTACACAGGGTTAGATGATGTAGGGATTACCTAATCAGATTACAAATAAGAAGTAACCATATAGATCATACTTACATTGCCAAGGAATACATTATTTATAATTATTTTGAATATGTGACAGTTATTTAAAGTGTAGAGCTGCACGATATAGTCCAAAAGATCAGATGGTGATTATTTTTGACCGATTTTGCAATTGTGATATCATTCCTTATTCTAATTTTTGCATCTTAACTGTCAAGAACATCAGGTTTAGTTCTTTTTTTGGAGTCAGTCAACAAACAAAAACATATTTTATTATCTAAAAAGCACATTTTAGGGGGCAGAATTTCATCCTATTGCCGTTTTGACATAAACTGAACTCTGTATTTAGATATTGCACTTGGTCATAGTGCGGTTTTGATTATTTTGGTGAGTAATTATGCAGCCACAGTATTAGACCATGGCTGATAATGGAAGCGTTGACTCAGCTCATTGGCTAACGCACAAATGCTTAGTCTGCAAAAATGCCTTTTTAGTGAAAATGTTATGAGGTACTTCAAAAGAGAAAATTAATGGTAATCCAAAAGCAATTATATTCGATTATCTTATTAATAAGACATAACGTCATGTAAATTAGATTCAGTCACTGATGACATCTCATCAGTCCCAACCCTGATTGTATAAACAGTGATTAAGTGTACTAAGTGACCTGCATGTGTTTCATTAACAGAGAGCTATTTTCACATTTAAATTCAGTGTGTGTGGAAAAAAAGGATCAATGTAATGAGGACAAAAAATAAAATCAAAAACACTTAAACTAATTTGTCCAATTTCTGACTTTTCCCTCCAGGAAAGCTACAATTTTCCTTTACAGTCATTACAGTGGAAACAGGTCCAGTTTTCCAGCACAGGTTCACAGTTTAAAGTCCCTTCAGGCCCAACACCTGCAGCTGATGAAACAGTGGACAGAGCTTCGGTCCGTGACAGACTTTTAAATCCACTTGAAATGCAAGCCAATATGCTGCGTTGTTTTTACCTCTCGTGCGATGGGCAAAGTGGTCACAGTTACGTCCCAGAGTGAGTGTCTGGCGGTCGCTGTGGCAAAGTCTCGTCTATGGTCACCACTATGTCCTCCGCTCTCTTGGCGCTCAGACAGTTAGCGTGGTTCAGGGAAATGAAGCTCATCTCCACCAGCCGCGGCCTCTCGCCCAGCTCGCTCCTGCTGTTGGCGACGCAGTTGAGCTCGGACTTGTTGAGGTTGGTAAATCGACGAGAGCCACGTAGCCAGTCTGAAGAGAAGAAAAGAGAGTTTAGTGAACTGATGTTGTTTGAGGGCCACACGGTTGGTGTAGCGCAGTGTCCTGGTCCTCGGGACCTACTGTCCTGCATGTATTCCGGGTTTCCTTACTCCAACGCACCAGATTCAAATGAATGGGTCGTTATCAGGCTACTGCAGAGTTTGGTTGACAAGCTAACCATTTGAATCAGGTGTGCTGGAGCAAGGAAACCTTACATGCAGGACAGTGGGTCCCGAGGACCAGGGTTGAGAAGCCCTGGTGTAGAGGTTAGCAAGAAGACCCGGGTTCGCGACCCGGTCGGAACAAGTGCCTTCCTGCATTGAGTTTCCATGTTCTCTACATGTGTGAGTGGGTTTTCTCCGGGTTCTCCGGTTTCCTCCCACAGTGCAAAAACATGCAATATGGGGATTAGGTAAATTGGACACTAAATTGACCGTAAGAGTGGATGGCTGTTTGTCTCTATATGTGTCCCCAGGCTTTTAGCTAGGATTTTTTTAGAGGGTGTCCATTTTTGTTTGTTAACACCTTCACACGACGTGCAGCGAAAATTCATAACTCTCTGAAACACGATTTCCTGCATTTTGAGGTGCAAATTTTGTGAAACACATCCAAGTTTTTGTCTTTGTTACAACATTATTTTTGTCTTGAGGCTGGGGGGAGGTATGTTGTTGTTTTTCCCACGGTTCACCAACAGTTATTGCTACCAAAGAAGCCAAAATACTCTTGTAGTTATTAGGCTTTCTGTATTATTTTGTAAACATTGTTAAAAGTTACAAAGCTTACCTGCGCTTTCTTCCCACAAAAAAGTTACAGAGACGTCAGATATTCCATCAACAACAACCCCGTCCATGCCGTGTCATGGAAAATCGACCAATGTAATGCGAGATGTGAGCTAAGCGCGATTACGCGAGATTACATCAGAAAACAAGCATGGAAGCGACTGCTCAGAAGGCTTGTGTTGGGGATCAGCTCATTCAAGATGGAGTCACATGCATCTTGGATGGAGAACACATGGCCCCTTGCTCAGAGACAAAGAGTGTCATAAAACTCAGTCAATAAAGATCCCTTATCTTCCACACATCAGTGGGAAACCCACCTCAGTGGTCACTTTGGGACATGTGACCCCCATGAAACAGGCAATACAAAAGCCAGGTTTCCCCTCCTTTCTCTTTTTTTTCTTCGCTCTTCTCCATCTCACCGGAGGACACAGGCTCCTCTGCTCTCCCCTGCCCTTCTGGGTGCAGGAAGGACACAGACGTCAGCTCTTCGACTGAAGACCCTTCAGCACAGAGCTTAACAAGCTTCCAGCAGCAAGAGAACCCTCTCTGCTGATCTTCGAGCAGGCCCGCTCACAGCAGCCTGCTATCCTCCCATCAGAGGCAGCGACACCAGAGCCTGCCTAAGGATCAACCAAGGATCCAGAGCCAGGTTAGCTCCAACTAGCTAACTTTGTGAGGAGGAACCTGAGCCACAGACACCAGAAACACAGTCAACCATCTACTGTTCCTGGACCAACAGACAGCACCTCAAAAGGACACTTTGGCATCTTTTAAGGACTTGGTAACGTAACTGGGCCTAGCATAGCATTACACTGCTTGGCTAAGCATAGATGAAATGTTGTACTGAGCTTACTTGCTCACATAAAGTGTTGTTGTAATGTCTAGATTTAGGTTAATATGATGTTAGTGATGTCCATGCTTCTTAGCTCTCAGCTCTAGATGTGCATGCTTCTAACCACTCAACTAACCTGACATCTCACTTTACAAAGGTAGTTAACCAAGAAACACAGCAGCCATGCGGTCAAGAAGCCATCTTTGATTCCGCCATCTTGTAGTTTCTTTGTCAACCGCCATCTTGTAGTTTCTTTGTCAACCGCCATCTTGATTTGTATTCTACCTCTATCTGACTTGACCATTTGACCTGCACACACACAGACTCCCTCTTTCTCTCTCTTTCACACACATACACTGTATATAGTTACATTTAGTAAATATTCTTGTTTATATCTTTGATGTCTTTTTAATAAATGTTTTATAAAATATACAGTCTGGTCTGATTAATATTGCACAAGTGTGTATATTGCCAACCTCTTCCCTGTAGAACTCCAATCCTTCAATTCACCTAACTATTGATGTAGTATTGTGATTGATCAATTATTAAGTTAATTATTAATCATAATACAAATTGGTAGTCGGCTTAATTTATGAGACTGTTTTTGGAGGTTATGAATTAATGGTTCATTCAGAACCGATTGTTCTCCTCTGTTTAAGAGGAGTGGTGCCCCAATTTGAGTTTGACTCAACTTTTTATAAGAAATGAATTATTCCATAATTAATCAATTATTAATATTCTAAATTCATAACCAATCACGCCCCTAATCCCAACACTTGAATCTGTGAATTTTGATCACATTCAGTGAAGTTACCAGGGATAATGGGGGGGGAAAAAGTAGGGCGCCCAGACGCCCTGCTAGCTAAAAGTCTGTTTATCCCTGTGATGGACTGGCAAACTGTCCAGGGTGTTACACCTCCAATCCCAGCCCTATGTCAGCCTGGATTGGCACAGCACTCCCCGCAACTCTCATGTGGAGGATGAAGCGCTCAGTGGTAGAGCGAGTTGTCTCTCAAATGGAAGGTTGTGGGTTAAATTCCCAGCTCTGCTAAACTACATGCTGATGTGTCCTTGGACAAGATACATAACCCCACGTTGCTCCTGAAGCTTGTGCGGTGTGAATGGGTACGAAAGATGTGTGATTGAAAATGTGCCGCACATAATGTGCACTGTGTGAATGAATGGGTGAATGGCAAAAAAATTGCAGTGTAACTCTGGTTTGAGTGGTCATCAAATCCACAAATACACTTTTAGGGTTAGGTTTGGGTCAATCAAACAGATTGGGTATTTAGAACAAGACTGCAAACCTTCCCTGACAGGCAGACATGATGGATTTAGTCTGTGTAATTCCATTGGAAGCAAAGCACCATAAAATTGTTTCTGGGGAAGAGGCCTGTCACATGGGCAGCCCCCATGCGTGTGGTGGAGCCCTTTTTTTTTTTTGAAGTGGGACACATCAATCATCATTCTGTCAGATGAGGAGCTGAGATTAAGGCGCACAGTGTGAAGAACGGTCATGGAAAAACAGAGCAAAATCTCACAGACTCACAGAGCTGCTTGCATGTCCAGCCTGCAGTCACTGGTTAAATCCTCACTACAGGGCTGTTAGTGCAAACCATATTTCTGTAGAAGGTTTATTATTCTGATTACACTTATCCATTGGTGCAGTCTAAGTACAGGTTTTGGATGCAGCCATGTGATAAAAGTTCAGATTTTTGACATGTATACACAACATTGTCTGCTACAAAACATAGTGAGAACAGAGCTGCAAGACTAAAAACCCTCCACATTTACACCTCCGAGTCCAAACACTGAGTCACCTGTGAGTCCGTGTAAACGTGCGTGTGTGTGTGTGTGTTGTTCACATGAAGGTGGGAAGGTCAGGTGAGGCGATGGTAGACAGACAGCTCAGCTCTCAGAGCTAGGAGAGGCTGCAAGTGCTGCAGACTGTGACCTGTGTGAGCTTTGTTTTCCCTCTTACCTGGTTCACTGGTTTCACCGCCGTCGCCCTCTGCAACGATCGACCTGCCTCCACCTGCACAAATTGAGCAGGAGAAAAGCCGTGTTTGAAATGGGACACAGACTCTCAGTGTGCCTGGTAAAACCTGGGAAAAATAAATAAAAATAACTGCTCTGTTTAATATACTATACAGTGCTCACCAATGATATTGTGCTAAAGTGTGTGTCTCAAATCGTCCATTTGTGCATCAGTTGTGGTGGTTAACTTGTGCCCAATTACTGCTTTTTAACAGCTTAACTGTCAATATGACATTAGTATTGAAGCATTTACCAAGCTATAATTAGGGATGAGCCAAGTCATGTTGTGGGGATTTTTATTCTTTCTTTATGGCAGAAAAATGTTTGTTACATAGTGGGAGAATTATGTTTTTCAAATAGCTTGAAATGACACAAACAGTGCTGTTAACAGTTTCATAGTGTATAAGGTCTAAAATGACGAAAAATATGGTTATGATTATTATCCCTAAATATAATAACCAGCCATGTCAAAAACATAGTGCTCCATCTGTGTGGCAGACATTTGTGTCCTCGTCACATAATGGAGATGGTGGAATATCGTCTTTACAGCATGTTGCCTGTGTTTAGTAAAGCAATTATGTCATTTTATGGTTTATAAATTGCATTTTCTTTTTACCTACTTCTAATATAAAGTACGATTCAGTGATTTTGTCCAGTATGGGACCCATACCAGTACTCGTACTGGCCTCATCACTAGACTAAACTGGTTTTAAATGGTTTAAATAAACTATATTTCACTATTATATAAATAGTGATAACAGCCATCTACTAATAAATAAAATTCAATTTTTACAAAAAAGGCAACTCTACATTGCTGATTTAATCTTTGACTTCTTATCTCAATCGTTTGGGGAAATTATTCTCAGAATGATCAGGCTGCCAATCATTTTTGCACAAACCCATTTCAGAAAATGTGTTTTTCTTCCCTTAAAATGTTTTCACTTTGTATCCAGAAGGTTGCAATTACAAAATGTGTTGCACTGCTGTTTAGTATTCAAGTGTCAGAAATAGTCATGGGACAATGTAGACATTTTCATTGAAAAACTAATTAAGTAATATGTAATATGTAATATGTAATATTTGTGCAGATCTGTGTGAAACAAAGATGTTTTCTTCAGATTATGTCATGTAGGTCAGGACAACACTTAATCTAAAATGGTATTTTTTGATACACACATAGCAATTTGGATAAAATTTTGACTAATTGTTCAGTCCTAGTCATCATTATCCTAAATTAAATAATTGCAATTCCCGATTACTTTGCGATACATGAAAAAAAATCATCTCTAATCATGTGCCACTTCAGAATAAATCAAATTCAACGACTGCTTCTTTAAATACTAATACAAAAACAAAATGCAATCATGTGAGTGTGTTTTCCATTTCTTTGGAGGGCAAGTGTTTCACCTTACACTGTCCTCATCTGCCCCTGCACAAGAGGAAGTGAGTGAAGAAAGTCTGACTCGAAACCACCTGATGTAAGATGACAATCGGGTCAAGTCAGCTCTATGAGACCACACTCTGCCCTAAAAATAAACCCATTGTATCAGTCATTCATTCATAATGCATCGCTCATAGGAAGCTGTTCAAACACAGGAAAAAAGACCTCTGATTCTCTCACTGAGAAACTTGCTGAGAGTGAAGCTCATCTCCCTCACAAGGTCATCGGCTGATGGGAGAGAAACTCCTGCACATCTGCATTCAAATTACTCAGAATTATTTTTCTTGACTGTTTACTTTTCACTTTTTTCCAATTAATCGTGATTGCACATGTTCAATTATTAAACATATAGAGTGAACCTAAATGGGCTTCATGTGGGTTTCAAAGATCTCTTATAGTTTTGAGGACACTTGAGTTTTCCTTTAAAATCCAAACCCAAACCTAATAGCCTTCTATCTATCTATCTTTCTATACGCCACCAAAACCTAACCTAAATTTACCCCAACCCTAAAGCCAAGTATTAATCCTCAAAACATACTTGTCCCTCCCTCCCTCTCTCTCTCTCCATCATACACACACAAAGGTTGGTACAATTGTACTTGTCGGGACACTGCATTGACATAGTTTTCATTTGGACAGTCTAACCAAAGCTTTATCACAACCCTTAATCCCAGCCAGTTAATCCCTAAACCGAAATGTAACTATAACCTACTCTAACCCCAAATAATCACAGCTCAATCCCAATTTAAATCAGGGCCTCAGAAATATGTAAATCTTCCTCATTAGGAGCAGGTTTCCATGGGCTCCATGTGGACTGCTGGTCCTGAGAAGGTCTGTGTTTATACATGGTCCTAAGGAGGCTACGAGAATGACCACACAAACACACACAAACAACTTGTTTTTATAGTAGTGACGACACATAATAGATATAATGCATTCCCTAGCCACTTAACCTTACCTTAACCCTGGAAAAGCCCTTTAAAGTTGTGGGTCCCAGATAAAATGTCCCCACAAGGTCAAAGTGTTATCACTAACCATAACTATAATGCGTATTGTTAACATTAGCCTATAACCATGATACAGATCTCAGTCCAAAACTTAACCAGTTCCTCAGAAATGAGGTTCTACATTCATTCAGACCAGGTCTTGGTCTCCATGAGGACCACGGGTCCTGACAAGGTCAATGTTTATGCCAGGAAAGGTCCTAAGGAGATAAGAAATACAAGTACACATACGTTTGCTCAGTGTCGAAGTGAGGACCCTCATTGATATAATGTATTCCCTCGCCACTTAACCTTACCTTAACCATCACAACTAAATGAGTAGACCCTAACCAACCGCCCCCAAACGCCCTGTAAAGATATGAGGACCAGCCAAAATGTCCTCACTTCCCCAAAATGACCTCACTCTGTATGGTTTATACGATTTTTGGTCCTCACAACTCTACAAATACAAGAACGCGCACAAACACACACCGTGAGGGGTTCACATACCGACAACAAAGTCATTAACCACATCTTTGACCAGGTGTCCAACTATCGCATACGCCACCGCCACCACCACCAGCGCCGCCATGACCAGGTAGAGAACGGCTTTGGGCAGCGGCATAGAGTCCCGCTCCGGTGTCCGGTAGTCGGTGAACAGCAGGTCACTCTCGGAGTAAGAGTACTGGAAGACGTGCTCCATGCCCGAGGTATGGTTGGAGTTGAGCGGCGGGTTACTGGAGCTCAAGGCGCTGTCCGGCTGCAGAGCTGTGACCATCGTGGTCGTCACCGCCTCCGCGTTGTCGATGCTGACCAAGCCCGTTGTTTTATTCATCAGAGGCAAAATCTGAGACAGAAAATAGCTCCAGTCCTTTATGGCACTGGTGTTGCATGAAAACATTTTTTGTTTTGGCCGCGGAATCACTGCAGAGGGGAGCGAATCTGCAATCACAGGAGCGCAACACATCCACCCAAAGACGCACCTGCTTCGAACACAGCAGACTCTCCAAACTCCCGTTCCGTGATAAACATTCGACGTGTTTTCCGTTTGTAATCCAACAGGTTTCCCGGGAAGCCACAGCCTGTGTCCGACAGAAGATCATTAATGCCTCCGCGAAGTTACATCGCCTCCTCCAAGCGTACGTACACAGCGAGATGCGCGGCTTTTACGCACGAGTAAAGGAGAAATCCCGTGCGTCCAGTCATCTCCAAAAGTGAAATAAACACACACAGTGTCAGAGTGTAAGATCGTATAGTGTCATAAAGGAAAGAAACGCAGCAGAGAGCGGATCAGCTTTATCCTCCCCGACCTTAAAAACGGGTTAATCTGAATGTTGGATGAAGGAGCGAATAATCTGTGACTCTATAGAAGTGGGGTCCTCACAAGCTGCCACCTGCGGCGATGGTGAAAATGACACACCTGCTCCGTCCTGTCCCTGGTGAAGACATCATTCATAAAGAGGATGGTCCGGTGAGCTCAGATATAAGAGTCAGGATACAACATCTTCTTCCTCCTCCTCCTCCTCCCCCACCGCTGCTGATGGTCCTCAGGTCCTCTGTGTTGGTGGAAACTACTTTTTTGTGATTTCGAGTTTCTTCTCGACATCGACAAATGCAGCCTGAGGTAAGTTCACGTCTTTCACCAAGTCTGGTTTAGACAAACCCAACTGGACTGTTGAGGGGACCTCATTAATTCCCTCACAGTTAAAGAAATGGAAGAGATGTCCCTTTTTTGGCGGAACAGTAGCCATTTGCTTGAGCCAATTAGTTTGAGAACTTTCACAAAGATTTCATGTACATAAGAAAATATATAAAAACTGAAACAAGCAAAACGTAAGAAGAAAGAGGTTGATAAAAGTATTATATGCAAATAAAAGGTGAGACAATAATCAGGGCCTCTAATGCCTGTACCTACAATGTCAATGTTTTCCAACCAAACCAGAAAATGTCCCCCTTCTTTTTTCTTGACTCCATCTTCTTTTTTTTTGTCCTGGTGAGATGAACCAGACTCAGTTAAGATCACATCAGCGGCTCAGAGATCAGCTCAGAGGAAATGTATTGGACTCACTGACCAATCAATCACAGCATCCACTGAGTCACTTTATACAGACACGACCATGGCCTTCAGGGATTCAGCTGTCACAAATGAAGTGGACTTATTTTTTTCCGTTTGAAAATGGATCTTATCGTCTGTCTGTCTGTCTGTCTGACTGATTAATTGATAATACAGTCTGTTATTGTCAGAGAAGGAAATCTGAAATGTGTTACCGGTTCCGCCTTAATGCATGGAGTGCATTAATGTTCTCTGAGTGTGTGTGTGGGTTCTCTCTCACAGTCCAAAAACATGCAGAGCGTAGGTGTGAGAGTGGAGTGTCAGCTGGGATTGGCACCAGCAGCTTCATGACCCTCATGTGGTGGATAAAGGTGCTAGAAAATGGATGGATAACAAGGAAAGACAAATACGGAACAATTACAGTAGATAACAGAAACGTTACCTCTTTATCCTGCTTTTGGAGGGTTTGCGAGGTTGCTGGTGCCAATCCCAGCTGACACAGGGCGAAAAAAGCGGGGTACACCCTGGAACAGATCGCCAGTCCATCGCAGCGACAAACAACCAGCCACTCTCGCATTCACACCTATACGAGCAATTTAGAGTGTCCAATTAACCCTTTGCATGATTTTGAACTGTGGAGGAAACCAGAGAACCCAGAGAGAACCCACACACACAGGGAGAACATGCAAACTCCATGCAGAAGGCGACTGGGTTGCAAATTTGGCAACAGCACTAAACCACTAATCCGCCGTCGTGTCCCCAACAGAAAACCAAACATCATAAATCACATAAATCGAAATACAGTTTACAGTCGACACGATCTGGGATTCAGCTCCGTGTTTAATTTCAGGATTGACTGATGCACAAAGGAGTGTTTCAGTCTGATCCTGCTGTTCAATGATGCATTTGTTTAACGTGATAAATAGGTGTCATTTAGCATCAAGCATCTCCGACATGGACAGAATTTCAGAAAATAACAACTCAACCCTATTCACACTAAAAGAAAGTGACACTTGCCTGCTGTGATTGGCCGGCACGTGTCAGACCAGATGTTGAACCTTGACCCATCACGCTCCGCGATCCTCAGTGACCTGCAGTAATCAGGGAGGTGTAAGCAGTGACACACCAGCCATATTGTTCAAAATGTCACGGGGCACTTCACAGTATGTTGTGAAATAGCTTTTCTTCCTCTTGGGGACTCGACCTGGCAACAGGAGTGGTTGTGTTCCATTATGAAACACTGCTGTGCATGCACTAAAGTGTCAGTGTGTCACTAATAATCTGGTATTGTGTAGCAGTGGTTCCCTAACTTCCCTAACAACCCTTTTTTTTTTACTGAGGACATATTATCTTGACCCAATTCCCGAAAAAGAATTTGTGCACAATATAACATTTCTAACTTTTTTCTTTCCGACTGCCATTTTAATAATAAAACCTTTCTAAATAAATCACAACTTAATTTAAAGTAGAGCTGAAACAATAACTCAAATAATTGATTACTAAATGAATCGTCAACTATTTTCATAATTGATTTTCAGTTGATTTATCAGTTGGGTTTAATTGAGTTGTTTTTTTTCGATTTCTAAATGTTTTAGCTTCTTAAATGTGAATGTTTTCTATTAAGGAGAATAAATAAGTGCTTTAATGCAAAGTTTACAGGATTATCTGGTTTTTACACATGAACTATTTTATAAATTCTGAAAATACTCATTAAAACCAAGCTAATTGTTTGCATATTAGGTTACATTAGGTCAATTATCAGAACAAAAATCAACATTTTGAACTTGAAAAACACGTCTAATTTATTTGCTGACAACACAAAATTAAAGCTTAAATGTATAAAACAGAAAGGACATGTCTTGTTCCCGACATTTCATTCTTAAAACCTGCCCCACAGAGCTGCAGTAATCCGTTAATTAATTAACTTTTTGACAGTAGCATGTATTTAATCAAACCAAAGTAACCAAATTAAGGGAAGTAGCCGTGGTTTAAACGGAAACAATTCATCAAAAGTTTTTCCTCCTGACACTGATTAGGCTCTGTATGATGAATAAAGACTCACTGGAATGGAAACTGGGACAAAGGGGGGGGGGGGATACAGACGGAGAAACAGGGACAGAGAACCATCTCCTCTTGTGTTAATCAGCAGGGATTGTGACAGTAGTGGTAATGGAGTCGTGCTGAATAACAGACAACCTCTGTCTCTGCTGCTCGGGCTTATCTGTCTGTCTGTCTGTCCGTCCGTCTGTTTGTCTGTTGAATATTCGCTCTAATACTGGACTCATATGCTTTAATCAGATATGACCCGAGACAGACAAATGCTCCATTCCACCTCTCCATATCCTGCATCCCTCCACATTCTGCCATCCCACAGTGTGAACTAAGCTCGTCTCCCATTCATCCTCACAGACACCGTGAATGCAAAGTGATTTTCTTCCCCCAAAAAACTAGCAACACACACCGATACACACTCACACTGGGCCTTATTTTAAAAGATCTAGAGCACATGAGGCTAAAGTTCAAAAAGTAAAGAGTCTTGAATTATTTATAGGTGTGTTTTGGGCGTAACATCAGGTAAGCCAATCAGAGGTTTGATTGTCATTCCTGTGACTGGCACATTGCTAAATTAAATTGGTGAATAATTGGAAACTGCAGAATTTTCTGCTGAGGAGAAGATGGATATGCTCACCTCGTGTGAGCAGATCATCTACGGCTGCAGCCCGAAACCTTCCAAAACCACTGTATGTGGTTCTGGACCAGTGGATCCTCTGTCTCCACCATCTACTGGTCCTCTGTCCCATTCAATCGGCACATAACTGAGGAAGAAGGTGGAGAGGGAGGAGCGTGGAAGCACATGTATGTAACAAACATGGTGACATGCATTGTGACCCAACCTATGTACAGTAGGTGCACCTAATGCATAGATACTGTGCCACTGACCTTAGATCAGGCTGGTGTTGGTCACTGTGCGTCAAGTGCATTTGCGAACTACTCCACGTGGGTGAGGAAATAACAGCTGTGTCGGCTGGAAACTAGCAACGACACTTGTTCTTGCAGTTTAAGTCGCTGACTGTTACTCAATTATGGCGTGTTTCCACCGAATCCACTCCACTCGACTTGACTCCGCGGTTATTTTGCGTTTTCAATAGCGATAGTACCTGGTACCAGGTACTTTTTTTTGGGTTCCAAGCGAGCTGAGGCGATTCTATACGTGACGTCACCAGACTGCCGGCCACTGATTGGTCAGAGCGTCATCACAGAAAAAGACGTCCGACACAAGAATCAAGCCGAACAATGCCAAACTGTAGATCAGTTAACAAGACTTAACAATCCTAAAAACGTGGGTTAATCTCCAACAATTACCAGGGAAATGTCTAAAATCTCAATATTTAACAGAGGAGTCTGGTGTATTTAGTAACAGCACTGCTGATCGGCATTACAAACCCTGCCGCTGTATTTCAGTCCAGTGTCGGACGGGAGTCAGTGCTTCGGTCATGGAGGAAGTAATGAACAAATATTTTTAATTGCCTGATTCTAGTGCTTCAGTTACACTGAAAACAACTGCTCGTTTTTGTGTGTGTGTCGCATGTAAAACAAAGTCACGACAGTTTCTTGCAGCCATGCAGTGATGACTCCCCCCACATTGAGTAGGTACTATTTTGTAGTGGAAAAACAACCTAAACAGTGCCGTGCTGAGGCGAGGCGAACTGGGACCATAGGTGGAAAAGGGGCTTTTGACAGTTCAGAACAAAAACGTCCCTGCCTATACCTTCAATCTCAACTCAAAACTCACTTATTCAGACTAGCCTACCCCACATAATTTTAAGCTCTGTGGATTTCATGTATATTTGGCTGCACAGTATTTATGATAAGTGATGTAAAGGTCAAGATATTGTGTGTTTAAATTAAAATTCATATTTAAACTATACTACCCAGTCCTTGATCAAAAACCTGAATCTTAAATAAATTAAAATGAGTGGACGATATCCGTGAAATCATGTCAGGAGCAGGTCAACCTTCACGTGCCCCTGCTTTCCTCCCTGGATATTGTGCAGGTAAATAGGACACTAGGCCATATTGATTTTCCTCCGAAGAAATAAAATTGGCTTGATGTATTTCAAGGACCATCAAATCTAAGGCAGCCTCTTCAAAGCGTAGGTCAAAGGGACATTTCATCTCCGATCTCATATTTACACCGAAGCCTGCCTTTTAATTTGTAAAGTAATAACACAAACACTCAGGGTGGAATTTTTATGAAAGGATTAAGTGATGGACAGCAGCAAAAAGAAAGAAAGACATTCGTCTAAAATACTATTCTTATACTACTCGTTTAAGCAGCAACAGGCACCAAATCTGGATTGAATTTAACTCTCACGATAATCTGATGAATGGCGTGGCTACGTTCGTCCATTAATCATCAGATCATCTCACTGCGGCAGGAGATTCAGCTAAAAAATGGACATCGCTGTTCTGTTATGATCATGGAAGAAATAGCAAATGTGGCCATTAAAATTGGGATTTGGTTTCAGATAAATTGGGGAGAACCAACAACATCTCCAACCTCACGCCAGCTGCAAAGGCTCCAACATCCTACTTCACAGATTAACCAGCATTTCTTTGCTGCTGGTGTTTAATGCACCGTTTAAAACAACTGGATCTGGTTTACACTCTACATGTCACATACATCAGGTTTCCGCCGCCTAAACGTTACGATTCAATCCCCTTCTCCCTAAATGAAGATCCCGGATGTTTTTCCCAGCACGACTGAGCTAATTACTACTGCGAGTTAATTGTCACATGTGTCTGTCCCGCAGCTGAACCAGAGGTGCAGCACATCTGGCACAGGGAGTCCCCCCCCCCCCCCAGCATGAGTGATGATCCCAACCCTGTATGCGTAGCACCAGCAGTTGGCTCGTTCCTCCGCTGGGTTATTGAGTGATTACAGTTTCATAAGAGTGTGATAAAGGTTGAGAGCTTGTGCCGTCTACTGAAGTCACATGACAGTACAAATGTCATCGTTACCATGGCTACAGTGATGTTTGCAGGTGATCGGGAAGGGTTGGGGTTAAGGAGTGTCTGACAGAAACTGAGATTTGTGTGAGACAGAGGGTGAAAAGAGGCTTTACAGCGGTTGTAAATATTATATAATATATATATATACATATATATATGAATATATATATATATATAATATTATATTATATTATATTATAATATTAATATAATAATAATATAGTTGTAGTCGTTGCATGAATGATACTGCATGTCAACTTGTAGTAGATGCGCGATTTAAAATGATTAACCAGTAAATTGCCAAATTGTGGGTGTCTCTTATAGGCAAGGTATTTGTAAAGCACCTTTTGCTTTTACTTTATACTTATGAAGTGCTATTCTATTCCATATTTCCATTATATTTTGTTAAAAGGAGCATGCAATAGATTAAAAGTTTAAGAAAAGCAGATTACTTGAGGTGAAACAATTAAAAAGTGAGATTAATCCTCAGGTATGAATAATACACAGCTCCTTATATGGACATCCTGGTGGTGTGTGTTTATAGGTCACATATTCAGGCTTTTTTTGTCTTATGTTTAATTGAGTCAAAGTTATGATCAATGATATCATGATATAAAGTAGCAATAATTGTGCAGAAAACACAAAATTAGACCGTCTTACTTTTCTTTTTGTTTATAAAAACGAGCCAACTGAACTTTTGAACTGATGTATTCCCAAATTTCACAAATTCAATACGATTTTAAACATTTTGAGTACTTTTGCTCACGTGTGTTTATAGAGTTGGTGAATTATAGAGGTTTTTTTTCATCAGATTGTCTATAGGTTGTGCTGAACTACACTGTGTTTAAACACAGTAATGGAAAAAAGCAGCTGAAAAGCTCTGTGTTCTAAGGTTTAAACTAATTAAAAAAACATTAATTAAAGATCAGAAGTAAAATTCTAAGAGAAAGATAAAACAATGATGTACTGTATGTCCTTAGAGTTTGCAGAATGTTGTAGTTACTTTAGAAACAACAGAAAAAAACTGTTTTTGCAGGAGACGGAGAGAGACCCGATACTTGGTGTTTTTCTGTGGAGAGAATATTGAGAAAGAACCAGGTGAGTCTAGACTTAACCACATTTCTACAGGAAATGGTTATATGATTATAGATTTTTTTTAGTTTTTGTTCAGGAAATACATTCCTTACAAAATCTGACTGCAAATGCATTTTTTAGGAGTAATTTTAGGATGAACATCGAACCATTTCGTGAGAGGTGAATATGTCAGGTAAAGTCTCAGTGAGTGTGACCTTTCTGTTCATCTCAGCTGATAGTACCGTCACTGTGATCAATACCACATTAATGCATTCTCCTCGTGCTCTCCCTCCTCCTGGACTCCAAGGGTACCTGTCTCCTTTGATCACCTCGGCACGACAATCTAATGTCTTGATTTGTTAATACGAGACTTTGCAATTTTCTGCTTAATGACAACAGAAAATGAAATGAAATGTAGTCACAGGCAGTAAAATGTATGAAGCTTGACACAAGTAACGCAAAAAGCCATGGCTCTATCTTTCCAGCAGTCGATATTTCTTGCAGAATATCTTCATGGGTTTTCCCCTCCCCATTACAGTGTCCTCCATCACAGATGTGATAATGGAAACCTCTGGCAAATGGAATTGTTTTGAACAGGCTCCCCCCCCCCCCCCCCCCCCATGAAACACATTAGTTTTCTACTTCTTATCCCACCTCAGACGCCCTAACAGGGAAAATGGTCTTCTTCACAGCTTCCCCTCGATGTGTCAGAAAGACAAAATCTGCTCTGAAAATGTAATTATCACAAATGGCGAGCTGGAGAAGCCTGGGCTTGCTGTTCGGTTACAGAGGGAGAACCACCATCACCACCACCACAGACTTTTAGTTTTAATGCACAGACATGACTCTGAACAACCTCACAGTATTTCGCTTGATGTCTGTCACCAGCTGAGTGAATTTATTATGGGGTCAATACATCAAATTATGTCTGTTTCACAGTCTACATGCACTGCATTCCTCTGTATTAAACATACCATTTATCATATTTAAAAACACATCTTTTTAAAACAAATGTTCTTTTTCTCAACTCTCTAAACGCATCATGTTTCTAGTTACAAGAAGTGTATTAGTTTCATTAGTTTACATCAGTTACTGGGCCCCTGAGCACAGTTAGGAAAAGGGCCCCAACACCAGGCGACCCCTGGCTAATAATAAGTGCACTAATAATATGATTGAGGGGCCCTATTAAGATATATCACACAACATAACCAGTTATGTGGCTTCAGGACCCATATTAAATATTGTGATAGTAGTGCAGGGGTTTGGGTTTCAGGGGCCCCTGAGCTCTTGGGCCCCCAGGCCTATTCAGTAATCCATCTTTGGCCACAGTGGATCATCTGCCTCCATCTTGCCCTATCCCTATAGACTGTATATTAAAAAGTAGAAATATACTCTAGTCTCTGGATCTGGCGAGAGAAGCCAGTCCTGAAGTGCTTGAAAGCTGTATTTTCTTGAATGACCATCAGGGGTGCGTTCTTATGGCGCCACGCCATGGCACAGTTTAAGTAGCATTTCCACTAGCATAGTACCTGGTACCAGGTTCTTAGTACCTGCTCCGGCGAGTACCTTCCCTCCAAGCATGCTAGTAGTAGGTACTATGCAATGATTGGTCAGACTTCCAGCCACTGACTGGCCAGAGTGCCATAACAGGGAGAGACGTCCCACTCACAAATCAAGCCGAACAGCGCCAAACTGTAGATCAATTAAAACTACTTAATAATCTTAAAAACGTGGGTTAATCTCCAACAACTACCAGGGAAACCTCTATATTTAACAGCAGTCTTTTGGAAATGCGCCATTAGTCAGCCCGTGACTAGACATAGGGCAGTCATCTTAGCCTATTCTAGGTTTATCTGGCTGAACTTGATCAAACTCAACTATGAAGTAGTGAGGGATAGGCGTGTCAAGCAAAAGTGCAAATATTCGACAAGATTGAATATTCTCCAGTGCATGAAACCTAATGAAAATATTGCAGGGTTCACTGCACACTGAGCTACAAGGAGCAGCTAATAAGATGCATTCAAAGACCCTTGTAAATTGTCTCACCTATGTGGGATCTACAGCGTGTTGAGCATTCAAGATGCATGCAAGGTACATTCAAGAAACTTCGTAAGTTTCGTCACTTCTGCAAACACACATGCAGTCCACTGATATGCTGCTGCTGCTGCCACCTCACAGTTATAGATTCACCACAGATTAGGTCATTGGAGTACTCAAACTGCGGTACATGAGCTTGGTAATAATGTGTTACTTTAAGAGCTCAATATTTATCTTTGGAATCATTGATAAAACATTTTTTGTTTGCTTTAATTTAATTTAAATTGATATCCACATATGAAATATAAGGAGCGACAGAGTCTGCATTTAGAGATTGGACAGTGATGAGCTGAAGGTGGAATTCAACAACATCATTTCAATTAATCGTGAGATTAGTGAACTTTATTTGTTCAGAAAGTGAAAACCCATCTCATTCTCCATACAGATGCTATTTGTCAGCGTCTTACAGGACAAAGGGTTGTTGTCATTGTTTTTGTAGCCATTATGTAACCATGGTGATAGTGGTTTAGAGTGGTTTGGATGAACATCTGACCTTGCCGCGGTTGTCGTTGTTGACGTCGCATGTCATTCAGAGCGAGTTCCCTCAAGGTGAGTGGGGAGGACGCACTCCTCTGAGGCCCGCGATTCATCCGGTGGCATTTACTGTCCCTCCTCTGCCAACTAATGCAGGACAACAACAGAGGTGGGCGGGGGGCTGAAAGAGTGAGGTAGCACAAAACAGGATATCAGGAAGAAGACAGATATTCAGGTAATGAAAATTTTACTCAGGGCAATCACATTTGTTTAACAATTTTATCAGCGTGATGGAAGTTGCCGCACGACAACCTCGCTGACCTCACAACCAGGAATAGGAGTCAAATTGGATCTCAGCCTCTGTGTAGACGCCAGAGACATTTATTACAATGATCGCTGCAGCAGCCATTATCATTTCAATGTGATGCATTTTGTGCTCGTATGTGTTGTGTATGTACGTCATTGTTTGTTTGAGTGGTCATGTAGATATGCTGCAGCCAGGTGTTGATTTTGCCTTTGTTGAGTGGAATGATACTATGAAATGATGTTTTGTAAAAGCAGTAATGGCTGATTATGATTTAGGCCCAGCCCTAAATGTTCCTTCTGCATAGACTGTAAATATATAATGGACGTGCACCCATTCGCCACTTTATTAGGTACACATTTTTGACTGCTTGTTCACACAAATATCTAAATGAATGCATTTAGGAATGTAGACATGGTCAAGATGACCTGCCGAAAGTTAAACCAAGCATCAGAATGAGGAAGAAAGGTGTTTTAAGTGACCAAGAGTATTTTAGAAAATGCAGATACTGGGATTTTGATGTAAAACCATCTCTGTGGCTTACAGGGAATTGTCCAAAAATTAGACTTAAATATCCAGTCAACAGCAGTTCTCTGGGCAGAAATGCTCAGAGAACTCAGAGAATAATTACTAAGCGATTGGGCTACAGCAGCAGAAGAGCAAACCTGGTGTCACTCCTGCCTTTATATAAGGCACCCTGTCCTCTGTACCTAATAAAGTGGTTAGTCTTGAAAGTGAAGCCATTAAGAAAGTGTCTGAAGCATGTGTTGTCTTTATACATTATACTATACTTTCCATGCTACAAACAGATCCGGTCCAGCCTACATCCAGGACATGATCAAAACCTACACCCCAGCCCGCCCACTCCACTCTGCATCGGCAAACCGGCTCGCTGTCCCCTCACTGAGAGGATCGCAGAGGCATTCGCAGAACTCGAGACTGTTCACTGTCCTAGCTCCCAAAAAAAAGACTCTTAAAAAAAACTTGCTTATACATCAGTTTGGCTTACTTGAAGCTCTTACTTACTTCTAGCTCTTATTTGTACCCATATGTTAAAATGCACTTATTGTAAGTCGCTTTGGATAAAAGCGTCTGCTAAATGACATGGAATGTAATGTAATACTTGTTTATACTTGTATTTTGATATAAAAAAAAAATGCAGGTTTCAGACACTTCTGCATTGGCTTCACTTTCAGGCACCATTCACCAAGTCCTTGGCCATTTTTTAAATGCAGTCTACTCTGTTCTATTTCTGTTGTTTTTTAAATTCACAATTAATATTGATGACTTTTAATAAGCACACAATTTCTGTTGAATTTTGCCTCCTTGTTTTGTTCTTCTTAGCGAAGCCATTATTACTTCCATCTGTTGTCTGATTGTGTATCAAATACGTCGCCTAAAAACAATTATGTTGTAGTTATTGACAAAAAAAATAGAAGGTTGATGTCTGCAGTGTCTTTGAGGTGAACTCCCCCTGCCATATGGGATCTGCTCTCCACATCTCTTGTTTTAAAGAGGAAGCTGTGGTGAGAAAGAGTGATGGACTCAGCCACAAGGGTTCGGCACTATCTCACTCTGACAAGGCCTTAAATATCTGCCTGTCCAAAGGTTGTGGTTTCAATTTTCCTCTTGTCTGATTCCACGGGGGAACAGAGAACATCTGTCCCATCCAGCAAGACCACAGATTCCAATCTAAAGTCTCATGAACGGAGAGACTCAGCAGCACTCAGAGAGTGTGTGTGTTACCTTTTTAAAGACCTTTTCTGGCAAAAGCACTGACCGTGTCAGCACCAGTAGACGTCTTGGAGATCAAAACCTAGTCCTGATTAGGCAGAATCTAATTTCTAAGATTTTAATTGTGGTTAGGTTAAGGTATGAACTGGTTTTGGTGACGGTTAGGCATTTAGTGCATGATTTTGCATATAGATTAAGATTTAGATGCTCTCTGACTACAGTTATCTTTATTTACAAATACATATTTGTTGGCATTAGAGCGACACAAATCTAATTACAAAACTTTAACAAAACCCCTAGTATTTCACCGAAAGTGCCTCAATCCAGTCAGTGTGTTAGTGTTGGCCACAAAGCAGTTTCTCTTGTATTTATCTAGCTCCATGTTGACGGTAGATATCAGAGGGGAAGTGTTCCTGGTGCCATCGCTTCCTCCAGAGTGGAGCAGGCGTGTGATAGTGACAGTGTTGAAGGGGAAATGGAGGAGCTGTTCCTGTTGTCTGGCTCTCACCCACCAGATCACAGCTCTGGAGTGCCGTAAAAAATAAAAGAGAGAGTTAGACTACAATGTTATTGAAGACCTCCAATCACTAACTGCTGTGGCGTGGATGTGGACAGCACTTTGTGAATTAAGGCCTCCTCCATGTGATTATACAGCTGGAGAAGATCTACTACAACAACAACAGGGAAAACCAGGACATAACTGGGCCCAGACAAAATGTCCCCATAAGGTCAAAACGTCCCCAAAAAGATAGGTTTGTAGTTTCTCTGGACCTCACAAAAATATAAATACAAGTACACACACACCGGACAGGTGGAGCTAGTACAGTTTTACTTTTGTTAAATTGTGATTTTCTGACTAGAACTGGTGCTAAAGTTGATCTAGTTCTACTTGGATTAAAAAAAAGAAGACTCCAAATGAATATATTCATCTGCTGGAGAAGAAAAAAAGAAGAGGGACAGTTCGATTAAAATACAAATTAGTTTGAGTTCATTGGTTCACTCTGCTTTGTAGTGCAGGTTAGAAAAGGAGTAGTGCAAAAATATATATACAGTATGCATACAGTATATAATATATACACAAGGTGCAATTTAAACACGAAGTACACAGTAATTAAGATATATTTTTCATGTATGTGTCTTATTGTACAATGTCCAGTTCCTGAGTGGCTGTTAAATTGAATTATTGTCATTATCCACAGTTCACAAAATTGAAGAAGCTGTTTTTCAGTCGAGTGGTTCAGGAACACAAAAGCTAAAGTAAACTTGTCTCCGAACAATGATTTTCCTCAACTAAATTCTCAGTTACATTCTTTTACACGTCTACAGACATTTGTATCAACATCATTCCGTTTTTTTTTCTTTGACCTAATTTGGCATTTCTGGGGGGAATGAGTGTAATGAAAACCATTTTCCAGGTTATAAACGTGGTTACGTTTGGGTTACAAAAGACACCTGATTTTAAACTGGTGCAGATTTTAGTGCATCATTAACTTCCGTGTTTACTCTACCACAGTGAGCAATGTACGGTATAAACTCCAGAGTCCTTACACTTCACCCCACTGTGATAAGGTAAATCAGACCCGAGTGTTATTACTCCATTTTTAAACCCACTGGTCCAATTAATAAATACATGACACCAGACTGGGGAAGTGATGAGCGTGCTGACACCCGGCGCACTAATAACTGACAAAAGACAAGAATGTATGTGGGATAGATGAGGACACAGCATCTGGCCCTTTCACGCCTCATTGAGTTGATGGAATACTAATAAAAGCCATATGACAACAGCATACTAAGTGTGCAATTAATATTCTAAAATATTCCTGCACCGTGTGTAGTGCAGACCTGTTCAAGGCACCCTCATCAGCAAAGTGACGGTGCTGTCTCTCCAGAAAAGAGGAGCTGCCCTAATTAACCTTTTTTCTTTCTTTTTTTTTCCACTGAGCTGTACCTCAAACAAACCTATGCTCTTCTGCTGGACACGCGGAGCACACGCGGTGGCCAAATGTTGCCTGCGATCAAGCTGACAGCAGATAGTTTGTCCCTAAAGGAGCCGAACGGTCAGACGGAGCTGATTAATGGACCTGACTGCTGAGTGGTGAAGTGATGTTTTACTTTTACTAGAAAATTACCATAACTAAGTGTTAAAAGTGATTACCATAGACCAGGGGTGTCAAAATTTCTTTGTAACGAGGACCATATTTGATAATGTGAAGATTTCTGGGGGCCAATAGTGTTTTTTTTTCCCTTTTTTTAACAGTAACATTTACATACAAATGCACTGTTTTATAAAAATGTAATTTTCATTGTCACTATTATCATCTTTACATGGAAATGTAACCAAATCTAAGCCACGCAGAAGTGAACAAATTTAATCTGGAGTCAAATATATAATAAAATAATATATATAATATAATATAATAAAACCTGGGACTCTGGTTTCAAGGAGCAACTCTTTACCAGCTGAGATAATGGGGTGACACATGACTAATGGCCGAATTTTTTGTCCAAGTCTATCCTTGGCCATAAATAATACATTATAAAACCAAAGCTGTGGGCAGCACAACACTTCACCGTACATAGTAGTTTGGACACCCCTGCAATAGATTTAGTCTTCAGTTTTGCTAGTTAAAGTTAACCAGAATGGACCAAACAAGGTCTCTGAACTTAATCTGACAACTAACGGAAAGCCCAAATCATAAGAGGTGAGCTGCTGTCAACAGGCGAGTCTGATGCGGTATTAGACTGAGCACAAAGAATTTCATTACTGGTAATAATGTTGCATTGTTACAGATTACATGACAATAAATAATCTTGAATCTTGTAGTGCAGGGGAAGCAGGACAGATGCTCAGACGTAGGCAGTCAGAAGCTACATGAGTCGTCTCACAACCAGCTTTACTATCTCTATTGTGGTTAGATCCCTTAAAGCTATAGGCTTTAACCCTTTAAACAGAGAGCTGGTCAGGACACCTGTAAAGGTGTATAACCTGAGATTTTACAGAATATATTAAAAGAGCCACCAGGGGGCGACTCTGCTGGTTGTCAAACAAACTCAATTTGAATGGCAGTCTATGAGCCTACTTCCGTCAGTAAACATTTCCCTGAGGAGTTAATTGGTCTCAGTCACTCGTTTCAGGTGTTCTTCAATTGATAACAATGTCAGTTTCATAAATTATGTTTCCATTTGGAGGGAAATAGACTCTGAAGCTCTGACGCTGAAAACCTAATGTCGTCTTCACGTCAGGCAACAATAAGTAACACGTGAGGCAAATTTGGTATCTACCTGTAAGTCACGTGACTGAATTTGTGGCTGATGTAATGTCTCTTTGAGTGCACTTCTCCGCAAGATGCCATTCGCGATACGCGCCTGTCTCCTCTGTCTGACAGATAAGAGGCTGCGGAGGAAACCCTGGAAAGCCTCTTTGCTCAAGACGACTGTTGGGCCCAGAAATTCAGAGCCAACACACGTCAGTCTGCTTCCTGTGAGCTCACCCCTCCAACGCAATCCAGTTTTAATGTTTAATTGTGCAAGCTGGGTCGCATCCATCTGAGGAAGGTGACTTTATTACTGCAGCAACTGCAGGAGAAATTAGTCTGTAGATATATGGTATGGCCTGAACTTAATATCAGTGATACAAATCCCTGAAGGCTTCTAAAAGTGTGGAGTCTGAGGTCATCCTGGTAATTTTGCTTTATATTAACAAGGGGGACAGAGCACCAACATTGAGTTCCCTTCACATTTCACAATGGAGATAAATGTGGTATGTTAAGAAGGAAAGGAAACTTTAAAACAACCTTACTTTATCTTTAAAAGGTCAAACATGTTGCATATGCACATCTTTGGATAAGGAAAATAACACTTTCACTATTAAGTTTTGACTTATTGCATTAAAATTATTAAAATGTGCATAATGAAATATGAAGAAAATTTAATATGATTTGTTTAAATTTCTTAAATTTAACATGCACAGGTTGTACTGCTCTGGAGAAAGGTGTGTAAACTGGAATATTTGGTCATTAAAAGCAACTGTTGGCCGATAAATTCCAAGTTACCTTTGACAATATAAGACTGCACAGCAGGGCTGAAGAAATATTTTATATTTGGACGCCCATGGATGATATTATCTGTTAAGCCACCTCATCCTGTCAGCGTCCACTGGATCATGGTGTGTGGCCTCTTGAAGGAAAAAGCAGGTCACTTTGAAAGGTATAGGCCCTTTTTCTGTGGAGGGGTCAGAAAAAAAAAAAAGCAATTTGCATTTTTAACATGAAGAACAGTGTGAAAGCGAGAGCGACACTGCTGCTGCTGCTGCAGTCCTCCTATCACACGCTGCAGCCTGTCAAAGGAAAAAAAAACAGGAAGCATAATCCTATCCTGATGTGTGCCTTTGATTTATTGTATTCCTTTGTTTACGGTTATCTGTTGTGAACATGAGGTCAGCTCATTTCTGCTCAGCGTTATGTCAGAATCTTTCGGGAGTATCTTGAAAGATCGGGGGGGGGGGGGGTTAGCTCAGCAGCTTTCTGTTTCATCTGTCACCTCTCTTCTGTTTTGTCTCCTTTTTCTTTTGTTGTCATAAAAAGGATAAAACAAAAATATTCAAACCAAAAATCATTCTATACTTTGACAAAATCACTTATTTCAACATACCTAAAGTGGACAGAATGAAATAAGCAGCGTCTTATTCATTTACTTGACTGAATATAGTGAAGTTATAGTGAAGTACTACTGCTCACTGGATATTTTTCTCTTATTTGGACCATTCTCTGTAAATCCTAGAGATGGCTGTTTGTGGAAAAAGCTACCAGATCAGCAATTTATGAAATACTCAGATCAGCCTGTCTGAAATCAACAACCATGCCATGTCACTTAAATCAACTTTATTCCTCATTCTAATGCTTGGTTTGAGCAGATCATCTTGAATAGAAGAGACTGCAACACTGAGACGGTGAAATACTGATACTGATGCAATACTTGAAAATGCATTCAAAGCTCCTTGTAAATCATCGCACCTCTACAGCATGTTGAGCTTCAAGATGCATTCAAGAGACCTCGAAAATGTCATCACTTCGGCAAACACACATGCAGTCCACTGACCACACGTTTGCTGCTGCTGCCACCTTACAGTTATAGATGCACCACAAATTAAATCCATGTTCTCAAGCTGTGGTACGTGTACCACCAGTGACTTCCATCTTAAACTAATCTCACTATACCAGTGTGTGAAGTTTAAGTGAGGATGAGGAGGATGACGAGAGACTGCACAAGGTTAAATGTTGGTGTTACTTCAAGAGCTCAATATTTTCTCCCTTAACCCTAACCATAAACTGACTCCAGATCAGAGGCCTTTAAATAAAATGTGGCAACACATCACAAGTGTATCATGTCAGTTATAACTGTACTGTATATGCTACAGCACACAGAGGTGAGAGATTCTAGGGCAGCCTGTGCCATGTGTTGTTCTTCCTCATTAATCCGATTCTGATTAGGAGGAGAAACTGTTTAACTTCTCAACTAGTGTGAGAAACATACTGGAAATGTAAAAGTGTCCTACCAGGGCTGCACGTGGAATATCTGGACATGGATGGATGACGTTGTTTCCACCAAGTGGATCACAGCAGACCTCAGTGGACCTACAGATGTGGAAAGTATGAAATGGCCTTGAATGTTACATTAGCATGGTAATTAATGCAATAGGGAAGATTAAGGGTAACTGTGTCAGAGTCTCTTATCTATCTAATGAAATTATGATTTCTTCAGTGTTACGAGGATCTTTGCAAACCTGGATACGTCACCGTTTCTTGTCCTTTGGTGTCTCAAAGACGTGGCCATCAGACAGTGAAGGACGTTATAATGTCACTTCTTTACTGCACAGGTATGGTGAGCAGGAGACATTTATAAAAATGTTAAACGACGCTGCCACTGCTATCCGAACCAGAGCAGGAGCGCGTGATGGATGCCTCAGGGCACGGCAGCACATGGAAGTGACGCTTTGATCAATGCATTTCCCTACAACGCTGGTACAGAGATGTAGCACCAGCCATGTTCAAACCCTACTGTTTAATCCAACACATCGTTTGCATGCAGGCAAAGGTTAACAAGACAGCGATAACCCATTAAATGGGCAATTCATCATTGTGAAATGTATCGCCAGTTTTGTCTTTGGTGTCTAAAAAGTCACGTTTATCAGTTCAAACACAAGGATGTTGGTGCAGCCTGATAAAAACCCTTCAGGAGGTGTCAGTTTTTGTTTTTTTTATTCCTTGTACTTTCTGTCTTGTGCAATTTGTCTGCTTAATCTCAGCAGAGGGGCTGAGGCAGCTTGTGGCTCCATGTTTAGATAACCTGGACATCCATTATCAGTCTGAGGCAAACCTTAGTAACTCAGGAAAAGAATTACTCAAGAGGAGAGTGCTGCAATCTTGTCACCTCCTGTCCCAACCACTGCTCTTTAATTGGGCCGCTAATCAATAGAGGCCTGTAGCCAACTGTATAAATGAGTCTGGCAGTCAGGTCTGTGAGACACAGAAGTAACTAGAAAGTGTTTTCAGTCATCCTGTCTATCTAATGTTACACCAAACTAACATTTATAAACTTTCCCTCACACAGAAATCCTGAACCCTGAACCCGTTCTACTTCAGGCTATATCTACACTATTCAATTTTTATGTTTAAAAATGCATAAATTCTGCTCAGATATGTTGGGGGGGAAATGGGAACTTTAGTCTGGGAATCTTGGAAATATTACATGGGAATTTTGCAACCCTAGTGGCCACCAAGTCTAGAAAAGGTGCTAGTAAGTGACAGTAGCTGTGGGGCGAGGGCAGATCAGTGGTGAAGCCAGTCACATTTATAACGGAATGTTTAGGGTTTATATTTTTGTTTATATATATACTGTATATATATGTGTATATATACACATATATATACCTGTATATGCTGTATGTACATGTAAGTGAATGGGTGAATGGCAAAACTGTAGTGTAAAAATGCTTTACTGTACAAATACAGACCATTCATCATTAAATACAAATGGTATAACTAGGACTGTTAACCTGGGGTCAACCATTCAAAGCAATGGACAGTGCACAAGAGAGGTGAAGAAGAGGGTGCAGGCAGGGCAGGGTGGAGTGGGTGGAGACGAGTGTCAGGGCTGATGGGTGACAGAAGGATAAAGGTCTACAAGATGGTAGTGAGACCTACTATGATGTACGGTTTGGAGACGGGAGGAGAAGGCACTGGAGATGGAGGTGGCAGAGCTGGAGACGCTGAGATTTCTGTTGGGAGAGACCAGGATGGACAGGATTAGAAATGAGACAGAGGATGTTGAAGATGGAGCTGCCGGGACAGGAGGAGAAGAGGAAGACCACAGAGAAGGATGTTGTAAAGGAGGACACGAGGACAGTTGGTGTAACAGAAGAGGACACAAGGGAGAGGACAAGATGGAGGCATATGATCGGCTGTGGTGACCCCTAAAGGGAGAGTGACAGTTTTCTAACACATAGGTCCACATGGCAGCCTTAGATTAAGCTGACAAAAGTTGAAAAGAACACAGTTGTAGTTGTTGGTGCTCTTGTTCTCCATGAAGGCTGCTAATATTACCAAACAGCATGTGAGCTCAGACTCAGTGGATATAATCTCTCTGAAGCACCAGAAGGGCCTTTGAGGATTCTCCTGTCAGTAAACAGTGTTTCTCTGCTGATGCTGCTTGATCATTAAAATCTGGACCGTGTGTTTGACTTTCACACTTCAGCTGCAGCACTACATTTAAAGAGGTGCGTGACGTGTAAGGACTGACAATGGTGTGAAGAATGAGCAGCCATTTCCACAGTTATTAAGACCATTTACTCATTAAATTCCCACAAAGTTCAGCAGGGAGAGGGCGCGCTCCAGCGCCTGGGCCTGGCAGTGTAACAAGCTTGGGCTGAAGCCCCAAGGTTTTAAAAAGATTGAAGGGTTGCAGAATTTATTGACTCAGATATCTCCTTCAGGTATAGAGTAATTAATGTAATTAGGCCCTCTCTACTATCTCTTCATAGGCCGCTTATCAAAGCCATTTCTTTATCGCCTCTGAAGATTTTAATTAGCAACAGCTTTCCTAATTAATGATATAGCAAAAATATAAGTTAACTCCAAACTGTTGATTCCCTTGTTAACTGATGGCATAGAAAGATGAATAAAGGAAGACAAATGATGCCATTTTGTGTAACATTACAGTGTGGAAACTCTGCACTGGCATAAGGATCAAAGGGCAGTTGACAAACACAGGGTCGGTTTCCTGGGAGGATTTAGATCACGACCAATCAGCAGGAAGTGAGCCGATTTAGAAACTCATACAGCTCTGTGTGACAGAAATAAAGAGTTTTCTTGAATGCATCTTTGCTAATGTATTCATTAATGGTGGAATGACCTACCAAGCACTACCAGAACCTTGTCTATCTTCTTCAAGAAGCCCTTGAAAACCCAGCTCTTCCAAGAGCATCTTCTGTCCTGGCACTTATCCTACACCTTCCCCCGCACTTGCATCTACCTCGGCACTCTCACCCTCTATCAGTCCACTGTTCCTATCGAGTGGAGTTCTTTCCCAGACTTCTTCTATGTAGCTTATTCCTCTCATGTATGTCGCTTTAGATAAAAGTGTCTCCTAATGCTTAAATGTAAATGAATGAATTTCACCTTATGTCAGGTGGGATTGGCACCAGTGGCCCTGCGACTCTCATGTGGAGAATAAAGCAGCAAACAATGGATGGAGGAATTTACCGTAAATGACTGGTTCACAGCAAATAATAATATGTATATATTTGCATGTCATTTTCACAGCGCTGTATCATTTTACAGTAAAGTACTGGAAATTGACAGTTGTTTACTGCCATTTTAATGTTATGCCACATATTTCTGTGACTTAGCAGCATTTCTCCTAAACTAGGGTTGCAATGATTATATGATTATTAATAGATTACTATATTAATCACCAACTATTTTGATAATCGATTCATCGGTTTGGGTATCGTTGTTTTTTAAATAATTAAAACTAATTATTCAGATTATCTTGAGCTTCTTAAATCTGAATATTTTCTGGTTTCTTTTCTCCATATAACAAATAAATCATTAAAACTGAATCATTTTTAGCTTGAGGACAGCATAATTTCCAGGTTTGATCAACGTTTTTACTTTTTTTTTTTTACATTTTATAGACCAAACAATTAATCGAGAAAATTGTTTGACAGAGTAATCGATAATGATCACTAGATCCACTTCTAATACAAACAGTAGCTTACTGGAACTTGACAGTAATAATATCAGAAACTTTGAGTTTCACGTAGTTGCCACACCTATCCATAAATTGGTGCAATATCATGTGAAATGTACAACTAAAGCCTGTGAAATCTTAGAAATAATTTACAATGTATCTTTGGAAATCTCTGGAAATCAAAGAGACACCAAAAATGTATTGTCTGTCCCAGCTGTAACTGTGTGATTTCCTCTTAGATCACTATTTTAACTCGACATTTTTCCAGTGATACCACTTTTGATTGCATTGTAGAAAATAACATACACTTAAATGCAAAAGTCTTAGCATTAAATTAGTATTTGTCTGGATTTATACCAACACACTGGATAATCGACCACAGCTCATGAGACACAATTATATGTCAAACATCAAACTAATGTCCCCAGTCATTTTAATTCACCTGCATATGTCGGTAACTTCTCTCTACAGCCTCCCCTGCCACCATTTTAATTGTAATCAAACCAGCACATTCAGATGTAAAACACACACACACACACCCATAAATCACCAGTGTTTGTGTGTTGAAGCGTGTCCCAGTCCTCGGCTGAGTGCTGTGGCGTGTCGGGCGTTGCAGGCTCAGAGGCGGGAACAGAGTGGTAACCATGGTGCAGAAAGAGCAAACAGGAAGCCCGACACCTCAGACACAGCACAGGACGCACGACCTGCGGGGGGGGGAAGTAAAAAATGGAAATGAGTAAAAACTGGAGGAGGGAATAAGTGTGTGCATGTAAGTGAAGGATGATTCTTCAGAGGAAATGCGATGTGTTTGCTGTGATGACTCCATCTATATAGTAGGACAGGAGATTTTCCTGATACAGATGATTGATGTGTTCTCTGTGTTGTCCGCGTGTCTCCAGGGGAATTGCCATCATATCACCTTCATCATGGCTCAGAAAAACACGTCGGGACCAAACACAATCCCGAGACTTGTCGTCAAGATTATAGGCAGCAAACATGTCAAGCAGTTCATCCACGAGCGACAAGAGTGAGTATGATGGAAAAGATGGATTACCAAAATATCATGAGCTGCACATCAGAGATTAAATCTCTAATCTCCATGAAATGATGTTTGTATTTATTTTTACTTTACTTTTTCCACAATTACTGTCTCTAGTATGTTTGTGTATTTAAAAAATGTTTTATTGTATGTTTATAATGTGTAGCCGTACCAATGCTTATTCTAGTGACTCTGACATTCATTCACAAAGATAATTTAAAGGACTTTGAGGGCCCAGAGTAAAAGGGAAACAAACCTTCAAACTTGGGAAAACTAAACTAAACTAATTCATTTAAAAATACTATTGTCCCTATTTCCGTTCTCCTCTTGCCTTTGCTCTCCTCCTTTTTTGTTTTCCACAGGACGTTTCCAATAGAGACAGACTGAGGCAATTTTAACCACTTTTCGAAATAATAAGCGGATGATACTAATTATTAAATGTGGCCAAGTTTACCCATTTATGTTTTACAGAAACTTGATAAATTCTGCACATTCACTACGTGAACACACTAAGAAGCGCTCATGCACATTTTCAGAAGTGGGATTCTGCGGCCAAAAACAAACCTGGACGTTCAGTAGGACTTTACAGTTGTGTTTCAATCACAATCATGGTTTTGGCTTCTCGCGAGCATGATCATGCTATGATGAAAATGCCTGCTCCATCAGCAGAACGCAAATCCAATCAAGCACTACGTAAAACAACATGTCACATGACTGCACGTCACAGCTGCACCACACAGCTCTATGTTTACCGGAAGCAGTCTGGACAGGTAACGCTTTAACAAAACTGACAAAAAAATGAAATGACTCAGAAGTTCCACAGTAAGGCTTTAAGCTATTTTGTTTGTATAATGTGTTATTATCAGACTGTTCCATTTTAATCAGAAGGAGAAGGAAAAAAAACACATTGGTTGCCCTTACTTCTTAAGATCAGCATCATCCATATAAAAACTAATATCACTCGACCTCAATTTAATTTAAGGGGATCCTCACAAAATTTGGACAGTCTAAATTGAGCGTAGGAGTGAGCGTGAGAGTGAATGATTGAATGGTTGTTTGTCTCTATGTGTGGCCCAGCGATGGACAGGCGAACTGTCCAGGGTGTGACGCCGCCTATCGCCCTATGTCAGCTTAGATTGGCATAGCACCTGCCACGACCCTCCTGTGGAGGATAAAGCGGTAGAAAATGGATGAATGGGATTCTAACTCTGCACTTGTGTAATGAGCTGTTTTCAAGGGCCCCACCCTCTCAGCTTGGGGCCCCAGGCAACTGCCTGCATTGCCATGCCTGTTGCTGCACCCCTGCATGAGAACAAAAATCATGTTCACAATCCCATGATCAAAATTTGTTCCGTTTCTGTACCAATTTAGTTTGATTTCTTTTTATACATATCTTTGCTTTAAGGCGCTGAGGCTACAGTCGTGATTCTTTTCTTCTCACAGGTTTTTATTTGTTGTGAATCTTCAAAGCTCCCTGATGATTTTATTGAGATTACGGGCTCCGCAATCAGATGACATTTTGCACAACGTGTCTCTCTTGTGTGAAACTCGCAGGAGAATCACAACACTCAAATTAATCTGATGTGTTTCGGGTTTTTACAGAGATACGCAACACGCGCCAGAGGAAACGGCAGCAGCGAAGGGTTCACGTGAGGATTCTGAGAAACCTCCTGAAAAACAAGACGGGATTGAGTCTGTGTCTCACCCACGGCTGCACAACAGAGCGGACTCTGTACTGTGGGCTGGAATTAACCAGGTGAAGTCTGTGTGATAGTTTACTGATAGACACAGGGAGGAATAGAGAATAATGTGTAGAGTGTAGAAACGTCCGAAAACAAAATGAGAAGGTGTTTATGGCACCGTACAGCCAACATGCACATTTAATATTTACATTCTTTGCTACTTCATTAAGAAAATGTAATATTTGTATTATTTTAAAGATTGAGATAAAGAAAAAACAAGGGTAAGAATTTACATTACATTACAGTACTTACATAGTAGTGATGGTGAAAGAGGGAGGTAATATGCTAGTGCCATCTTTTTCTAACACAATTTCCAACAATATTAGTAATAATGACATAATTTTATAGTAATTACATGTTATTTGCTCAGTTATAACCTGTTAAGAATGACTTTAGACTACAATTAGTGTAATACCTTTATATATATATATATATATATATATGTATAAAAAAATTCATAATAATAGTTCAAATTCATACTCCCTCACACATTTTCCATAGCAATTAATAGGTTATTACTTGGTTACTATAGAAATAAGACAGTGTTACCTTAATATTACAAATTGTTACCATAATTTACCACAGTTTTTCTGTTTACTGTAATGTAAGGTTTGACAGAAAACCATCATGAATTATTTAATTTAAGACTCAAGCTCAGATCCCGAGGTGGGGGGATGTTGACAACCTAAAATAAATATGGTGAATAAACAGAATAATTCTCTAATGCTACATCAGTTGTAGTAAATGTATTGAGATCACACAGGCAACATATGGAGTGTATTTTAAAACATGACATATCAGAATCTCTGTTATCTCCCTGTTTGATGGTCTCCAAATCTCTTTTTTTTTCTAATTGCTTTAATTAACTTGTCTGTTAAGTGCTTTTATAATATGATGAGTACTTTTACTTTCAGTATTTTGATGTGCATTTTTCTGTCATTGGTCATCAAGTATGGGAAAATAATACTTTTTTTTTTTACCTTTTAAATATTGAATAGTATCATTTAAACCAGGGGTGTCAAACTCATTTTTGTTCAGGGGCCACATACAGCACAATTTCATCTCAAGTGGGCCATACCAGTAAAAATAGTAAAATAATAGCATAATAACCTATGAACAACAAGAACTCCTTTGTTTTACATTTAATGAAGGATATTTTTACAAAATATGAAATTTCTTGAGAAATATAAGTGCAATTTCAACAATATCATGCATAAACTTAGTATTTACACATCACACTTGATCTATAAAGGCACAAACATTTAGTCACAGGTATCTGGAAGTGAAAAATATTGTATTTGACATTACGTTTAGATTGGAATCGTAGTGTGGAATTTTAACAAATTCATCCTGTGGGCTGGATTGGACCCTCTGGAGGGCCAGTTCTGGCCCCCGGGCCGTATGTTTGACACCCCTGATTTAAACGGTTAAAACACAGAAAATAAATAAATATTTGGAATTTTCATCAGGGCCGAAGAGAAGATCACTTTCCATATATGTAATTTATAGCAGTTTTCAGTACAAAAGAACACATTTACCAGGCACTCACCACTGCACAGCTCTGGTCCTTTACTGTGTACCTGATGTTGATCATGTGTGCTTCATGTTTCTCTGCAGGTTCCTGACAGGCTGTGTGTGACAGCACCCTCTGGTGATCGCTCCAGGTCCTACATCCACCCGAGGACTCCACACGTCACTGGACGCAGAGTAACTGCAGCGCTGGAGACAACAGTATAACTTTTATTTATATATATATATATATAAATAAATAAAAAAGACATCATCCAGTTATACAATATTCATGTATAACAAGTGCTGTGAGTGACTCATTGCTCATCACGTGTGAAGAAAAATCAGACAAAGCTTTCCATGAGCGCAGACTCTGGCTTTCCTGAAGGTCAAACACTTAATGCAGTAGTTCAGATTTTTGAGGGAAACCGTTTAATTAATATTTAATAAAAAAATAAAAAAATAGCACCACTAGTTGAGATGAATAAAAATACATTCACCCTTCCATATAACCTCACACTCCCTGAAATATTTTGATTTGACCTCCAAGAATTCTTTGATTTTTAAGACGAAGGTTTTTAAAATAAGGCTTAAATTAAGTTTGAGGAATATGGTTTGATGAAGCATGCTAGGGATTAATGATATGTAAAACTCAGCCTTTAAGGCAAAATAAAACATAACACGTGACCTCAAACAGAACTACTTTTCTCTGGTCTTTCTCTCAGCGAGAATCACTCGAGGACACAGAGAGGTGCAAGCTTTCCTCTGCAGTCAGAGAGGAACTGTGTGACTGGCCGATTTCCTCTCTGAGGTCAGCAGAGGACGAAATGGCAGCTCTGGATCCGTCCTCCAGTGGGACAGTCCACCGATCCCAGATCACTCACCTGTTTCTGAAACATGACGTTCCACTGAAATTGCCAACGTTTTCTCTGCTGCTCCATGAGTTTTCTGACATAAACGACCCCGTTCTGGTGAGTAAAGCAACAACGAATACTTTTGTTTGTGAGGGATTTGGGGCTCTAAAATGCATTAATTTAAAGTAAACAAACCAGTTACACAGGCAAAAATACAGTAGATTGATATACTTACGTATTAGTCATGCTGTGGTAAAATTAACTTTATGAACAATGCAGTGTATATTTCACATGTTCATTGTAGGAATTTAAACCTGTAATAATCAGCAATGATCAGCAAATCAATAATTACAACACCTGTCAAATGTAGGGGAGTGAAAAATACATAATTTACTCCTGAAATGCACTCTAGTACAAATAGAAAGTACAATTAAAATACTCTGAAATGTGAAAAAAAGAGAGGAAAATGTTTTTTGTTTTTTTTTAAAAAAGCAAGGAAACAAAACAATATAACAAAGGAACAAGAAAGGAGAGGAGCCAGAGTTTGACCTTCAATTTAATCTGCTTCATTAGACCTTATGTTTATTTTGTGTTGTTCATTCTTAAAAGTGAGAGAGAAATGCCATGTACCAGCTAAATCCTGAATCCAGCACTGCAAATAATAAAAAGACAAACATTAGAATGTGTTTAGACACAGTCATGATGAACCACTGTCCCAAACATATACAGCACCTACTGTACATATTACATAGTTGTACTAAATCCATCAGTCACCTACGCATTTAAACCATCTTAACAGCAACAACCACCATCCAGAATTCTGATTAGGAACTCGGCTTGAGCACTCTTTGTTAGTGCTTTCCATAATCATTTGGTATGAAGTATTGATAACTATACTGACCGTACACAGTTACACCTCTTTGTGCTGCCCTGTGTGTTGTTGCAGATCTATTACCGAAAACTGTTACAGTTCCTCGAAGCCTCTGCATTCTCCACGGAGAGTGGGAGGTAAAGAGTGCGACATGAAAAGATTCTAGAGCGGCCTCGTGACAAAGCTTCTTCTGCTCCCGAGAGTGAAGATGACAACTGTCCCATCTTGAATATGAGCACACAGTCGGGGAGGTCATGTGATAGAAGTAGCCGTCTACCCATTTCGTTTATTAGTTTAAAATGTTCTGACCACCTGCTTATTAGAAGCTTTTTAATGTTTAGTGTGTTTAATCAAGGACATTTGATTGAATTACATCATTATGTCAAAGTATGTATGCACCTTTGAAAAAGAACAGCAGCGGTAGTTGTAGTAAACGTTGACTTTGCCAACGCAGTTACCTGAGACTGTTGTACACTGCAGCTGTGGCATGAAGACAGGAGTCGGATTTTAATGCCAGTCTGCAGAGCGGATGGATAACGGAAATTTGGCAGCCTGGTTCCAGACCTGGAGTCATCGTTCACCCGTGTCATACTTTGTTTTCGTGAGTGAGAGCTTCAGTGCTCTCCTGCCAGCTGGAGAAGCAATTGACCAATCAGAGCTTTGCAGAACGTAAAAAGTGGTTGCGAGTATCCTGTAGGAAGCAAAGCACTCAAAAACATGGTGGAAACATAGTGGATTCTTCATTTTATAAACAACAATCAAGGTTTAAAGATCCAATAATCCTGCGTAGGAAGTGACTCTCTGCCCAAGATAGTTGTATTTATTATATATTTACAGACATGCTGCCTATAGAGCTCTGGATGGTACGACTTTTTGTGAAATTTTCCCTCATCCTAAAATTAGAAATTGCAATAAAAGCACGCAACATAGACAAGATAAGTGTTGGATTATGTACCTGATATGAAGTGATTAGTACACAAGCAGAATCAGTTGCCAGTGGGTTCCCATCACTCCGTCTTCTATGCTCGCTTTGAGCGCGTTTTGTGGTAGCGATCGTTGAGGAAACAAGTTGCCTGACATACAGTAGTTCCTTGTATTTGTGCTGCCCGTTATATTTGTCTGTTGTGCATGTAAAAAAAAAAGTGTGGCATCCTGCCAAAAATGGCATTGTTTTGATTCTGACTCTTGCATGACAGGATTTTCACAACACCCAGAACTCTATAAGACCTTTGAGGTTTAGATAAATACAGTCTAGTTCACGCCCTGATTCGCGTGCTTGGCATATATAGATCAAAGTCCCTGGTACGTAGTAAATAAACTCTGTTTAATATTGCAACAATGGTGTCGTTTGTGTTAAATGCAAAACCTTTTTTGTACGTCAAGCTTCAAGTGGAGCCGGTCTTTGAACTAGTGGACTCTGCCTTGATGACTTTAGTAATGGGAACTTCTCATTGGACTTTTCATTGGTGCCTTGGACTGGAACACTGTGAACTCAAGATTCAGCTCAAACTTTAGTTTGGACACACTTCTCTTTTTTTGGGGCAGTGTTTACTCAACAGAAACTATTGATATACTTCAAATACCACATTAGCAGCACAACACATCCCTTATGACTAATTGGTATGAATTTGTAAAGTCCCAAAACAATGTCAGGCTGAATTAGTGAAGTGAAGGTACTTTTAATCTATTATTATGTAATGTCAGCAGTATATTATTTAATGAATTAGTGTAAATAAACCAGGCACGAAGATTCATTCAAAACAAAAAAATCCACATGGCACAACAAACTTGTTTGCTTTTTTCTTTATTTTTTTTGTAGGGGTTTTTTTTTTTTTATGTTTAAGATTTTTCCCTTTTTTCTTGCTATCCCTGCCTTTGGCACTACATACTTAGGGTGACATGTTAGATTGTTTTTAAAACAAACGTCTATTCAAAGCCTTCATCTTGTAGCAAGCAAAGTATGAATACAGCTAATAAAAATAAAGGTTTACATTTTTTCTCCTTACTTTACACATAAAATAAAAACACTTTTTTTAGACCCCCCTCAAAAATGGGGGTATTAAAATATTTGACATTTGTATCACAAATCAATGTAATGAGACAAAAAAAAACATAAAAACTGTACAAAAATGATAAAATTCATTTTAAAAATACCTGCGATCAAATGATGCAAAGAGTACAATTTTTTTCTGCTGTGTTATGTTACTGACCGTTAAACTAATTAAAAGGAGATATAAGTTTATTTCTTCTGTTGGATGAAGTTTAGATTTACTTGATGTCGGATTTGATGGGGGACCAGAGGGTAGTTTGGATTTGGATTGACCACAGAACCTGATGAGAGAGAATCAAAACAACTTGGTATTAGTGAAGAACAAGTTTTTTGTTTTTTGTTTTTTTTTTTAAACAGTGAAAAAGTCTGACCTTGGGGCATGATGGGTTTGTTGGACTGGTAGCCTCCGTTTCCCTGTTGGATGAAATTCTGGGGCAGATGGTAGGGCCAGGATGGAGACAGAGAGTACTGAGGGGCTTTACTGTGCTCCCACACCCGAGAGCCTGTGCTCACACCCACAAACTGGGCTGGATGGCCAGACTCTGTACAGACAAGACAAAAGACACACTCAGTGACTCACACACAAGACAAAAGTCACACTCAGTGACTCACACACAAGACAAAAGTCAGTACAATCACCAATAATAAACAGTTGTGTTCTTCTTCATTGAGCGGTTACAAACTACATGTCAACTAATTTTTCTTTGCTAAGAAGGTTGTTTTGGGCCACATCAGTCCATTTGCCTGTGAGCATCATAACTCAATGTTTTTTCTTTCCCTAGTTGTATCCACACTGTCATAAATAAATAAAGTTGTCTAAGTGAAGAGACAGAGAGAAAGAAAGCCAGTCTGTAGCCTCAATACTGGAACAAACATGACAAAATAATTTCATTCAGTCCACATGAATGATTGGTCACTAACCCACCTACAGAAACGGCAGAGAAACCGCAGCAGAAGTGTTCAACCGCACTCAGGACAACTAATTTCATTGCTTTGGGGTGGAGCTTTGATGAGAGACAACCGTTTAAAATGGTACATTTAAAATTAATTTTAATGAGCAACTTAACATCTCATTAATAGACACAAATGTCCCTTACATATTATGGGAACTCAAATGAGTTCATGCAGTGCTGATTTAGGCCATCAGCTCCACAGAATTGTGTGTGACTCACTGTCTTGGTACAGCAATGTTTTGTTTTCGTGTCTGTGGCAACATTACAGTGCTGCACAGAGAGAGTGACACCTTTCACATTATAACTGATACAACTGAGCAGGCGGGGCAGAAGCAGCAGTTCAGTCATATTTTAATAGCAGTAATGACTTTGACGTCTCCTGAACATGATTGTCTGACATAGAAAATGTCTGCGCCATCAAGCTCTCACCCAGGCCAGCTCGAGTCTGACTGAACGTATACATGCAGTTGAACTTCAGCTACCAATCCCATTATCTGGGTGTTTAAGCCCGACTTTAAACAAAAGTACTTTTCAGTTTCAGCGGGACTAACGCAATTATTATTCGCCATAATGCCAGTTTGTCCTATGTCTCTGTTGAAATACAGTGGACTGAGACCAGAATCATTTGATCGTATAGCAAAGTGACAGTGAAAAGTGGAAGTTACTCTTTAAAGATATAAGCGACAGACAGAATCCCACAGAGATAGTGCCACCAAAGTTCACCCAGTGACTACCTGACTTGACTACAGTGCCATTGCCCATGAGTGCTCCCGGTTGTGCCATGTGGTTGTGCCAGTGTCCTTCTCGTCCTGGCCCACCGATACCCAGCTGTCTCCCCGCCGGCTGGGCGAAGATGATGCTGGGGTCGTTCAGGTTCATGGGACTGGGGTTGACCCCTGAACCTGTGGGACTCCCCTTCCCAGACATGGAGCGCAGGGCGAATTTGAGGCCGGGCGGGGAGGGGGCACTGGGAGAGGACGTGGTGAGGACAGGTCCGTGGATGGGCCAGGAGGTGGAAGGGATGTGGACCGAGTGATGAGGCTGCCCTTGGGACTGATGTGACTGGTGCTGGTGGGAGGGCAGGAGCCCCAGTGCGCTGAGTGCACCCGGATGGAACTGGCCTGGAAGGGTGGTAGGCAAGCTAAAGAGGGACAGAGGGACCTGGGGGTGGGTGGGCTGTTTCAGGGGACCAGCAGAACTGGACTTGATGTGGGAGGGCTGAGGGGAGCTGGAAGATTGGGAGGAACTCTGAGGGAGAGAGGAGGGCTGTGGGGAGTAGGGTGGAGTCTGCCGAGTGTCCGACTATCAAGAGAAAGAAAGAGTACTCTATTAGATCCAATCATGTGTTCTCTTCTTCATTCAAGTGGACAATGATATTTTGTAACTGTGTGTCTAGTTTATAACAGTTTTTACTTACATACATTGGGTTTTTACTTCCCTTTTATTTCAAATTAGTCATGAAACAAATGAAAAACACAAGGAAAAACACGGGGATTGAATCTCTAGGTACCTCATGATCCAATTCGATTGCGATTCAGAGGCCTGACATTCGGTTTTAAACGACTCTAATAAATAAGATTTATTAATAAGATTATTGATTCATAATTCCCTATTCACTTCCTCTGAATTAGGATGAAGGCAGACGGTTTAAAGAACAGATATTTCTATAATGTAATATATTTTAAAAAATTAATTAGAAAAATACACCAGTGTGTAGTGTACTCACACACTCAGAAGGCTGCCTGGTTCTTCCAGGACAGTCTGCAGCTGCCTGAGGAATGGGGATAGACTGGGAGCTGACCACAGCTTGAACCATGTGAGGAGCTGGGGAAAAACACATTTACACAAGCCACTTAATATTAGCACTACTGCTGAAAGTATTAGGCAATTTATATTACATGCCATGGTGGTTTAAACATGAATTAATATATCAAAATATGCTTCTGTGAGAGAGGTATGTGTGAATACCTGGGACTCCGGTGACCCTCTGTTTGAGGTGACGGTACTCCGGACAGTCCCTCCGTACATGACCCATGTCGCCACACTGGAAACACCGCCTGTCCTTCGGTTCTCTTTCGTCCTCTTTTACATCATCGTCTTTATCGTTTTCTTTCTTCTTCATCCTGCCAAAGACCATTTAATAAAAATAAAAAAATAAAAACTTCAGGTTGTAATGTAATGGGATGAATAGCTCCAAACAGCTCTAATGACACATTCAGTGGTACTTCCTCATCAAATAAGCCTGTTTTCCCCAAACGCATAGAAAGTTGCACTGTCAATTGTTAAGTGAAAGTTTTGTTATGTTCCTAAATTAATGGGAGGTCTGAGGGTGGTGTCCGTGCTTTTGGTAGATACATTGATCCACTGAGAACTGGTATTAACCTCTGTCCAAAACGATCCAATAACTACAGCAGTAAGTTCTTTTTTTTCCCTCTCACACCTGGTTTTATAATAGCTCCACATCTCTCCTGTTAACACTTGTGATCCCCCACCATTCGTATGTCATTTCTGTCCATTATGTAATTTTTTTGGCAAAACAACCACACAGCTGTGCTTGATTTCAGTGTATTTGTGTACAGATGTGAGTAAGAATATAGAGACACAGGCAGGAAAGAGCCGAGTGAATCAATACATTACAAACAGATGGAATAAAACTTCAGTCATTTGAAATGTGGAAGAAATGTGGCAATCCTTGTAAATAATCCAGTGGTGACTAAAAATGACATGCCCTCAGAAGTGCTCATACAACATTTCTTACATGCCTCTGTTGCTACAGCACACTATTTTACCTACCTCATTAAGGTAGGTAAAAGTAGATTTCTCATTAATGTGATTGATGTGCACAATCTGTTTCCATACATTTTACATTAACTTTATTACATTACTTTTAAATTAAGTTTAAATGATTTTACATATTCATCACTCCGTATTTCTTTCCTAAGTAAGTCTGTCTTTTAGATTCTACTGTGAGAAGAAAAGTTTTCCAACGGACACAAATCGACTACCTGCGTCTCTTTGGACAGTCCTTCATGTAATGTCCAATCTTCCCGCAGATCCTGCAGCACCTGTCGTTGGGCGCCAACTCGCCATCCGTCAAGACTTTTGAGTCAAAGAAATAGTCCTGCGGCACAACACAAGAGAGACAACAGACACTTTTGTCAAAAAAAAAAACCCAATCTTTTCCTCAGGACAAGGTGCAGACAGACAGACACTGGAACATTTTTTGTGTGCAATGAATGACGTACCACTTCAGTGCCAGGGACAGGGTAGAAAGGGGTTCCAAACAATTTCCTGCCATTTATAAAAGCCTTCATGATGAAATTGGTCACTACAGGAGGAAAAAGAAGCAGTGCAAGGGAAATGGCTTTTAGATTAAATTCAACAGTAAGGAAAAGTATTTGAATCATGAACTTACACTTCAATCAAATGTAACACTTTTTCAATTCAAACAGCCTAATTGAACCATGGGAATTAACTTCTGGTGTGTACTGCATTATATAAACAGGTTAATACGTGGAACAAATACAGTTGCTGACAATTCTGTATTACTCCATTTTTAGTTCAGTCATTAACAGCAGCAAATGGAGGCTTCACATGCAGCTCCTGCGATTGCATGAAAAGCCAGAGTTGTTTTTAACCGAGGCGCTTGGGGATCACACTCCTGTCGTGTCGGATGTCATGAAGCAACCAAAACCTGCTGAGATGACCGGCCTCACTGAATTAATTATCACATTAAACTAAGAAAAACAAACACGGTGGATTATCAGGACTACATTTCTCTCACAGAAGCTTCGCTGCTTGATTAGTGCGTGGGGAAAAAAAATCTGTGTACATTCTCTTCACCAGAGAGCTTTTTGTGGATGATAAAGTTTCAAAGCTTATTGAGAGAAGACAAAGACCAGTTTGACCTACTTCTTTGGTTTGAGTATCAAAAGACACTTAAAACACTTGCTGCATTCCAAAACCTTAAGATGCTTTCATCACAATGTGTTGCAACAGACGTGTGTCACAATCACATCACTCTAACTTGTGTCTGACGTTTGCCTCAAATGAAAATACCGCATTGGTCAAAAGTCTCTAAAGCCCCTATCAGCAATGTCGTCTTTTGGCTTAAATCCTGGACCATGGCTGCCATTAGTATTCCCCTCCTTGTTTATTCAGACAAACAGCCTAACCTCATGAAAGATGAGGACTGCCTCTTTGTGTAGCTCTGGCTCCTGATTAGATTAAGTGTTGTGAGACACTGGAAATGGTTTTTCTTACATTTTCTGTCAGCACAGGGACTGGACCCATGTCACTAAACAAATACTGAATACAGAACTTTAGAGCTATTCAATACAGATTCTATGGTGTGTTGTACGTGTATGTGAATGTTTTCAGTTACAAGCAAAATCACTTACTTTTGCGAGAAACTCCAGCACCAAGATTATGATTTAAATCAAAAGGATCTGAGGAGAAGAACAGATGAATGAGCAGGGAAGAAAACCCTGATGTCAAGGAGCAACAATAAGCACATCCAAGTCAGCACACCTTCAATAGCAATGCATTTGCTGGTCCACTGCTTCTCAAAGGTGGTAAGGCGTTTCATTTGGCGGATGCTGATGACGTGCTCTTTGAAGTCAAACTCTTCGGTATAAAAACGCAGGAGGCCCAACCAGAGTTCCCCAACGGACTCCGTGTTTTGTGGCAACTCTGTGAGACGCCGCCGCTGTGTGAACACAACACACGCTTGTTACAAACATGAATTCTGCAAGTGAAAACTACAGTATTTTCAACCAGCCGCAGGTCTAAATTTAGATAATGTTGAATAACAATACTGCTACAAGTTCAAGCTGATGTGTGTAAACCTGAGTTATTGTAAAATCCTCTTTGATAAGCTCACCAGATCCTGAAGATCATCAAAAAAGAAAGCATTCCAGCCATCAACCATCCGCTGTGGAACAGTGTTCCCATCAAAGATCTGAAAAAAGAAAGATATTTTATCGTTTTATTGAAAGCAGACACTGGTCATTTCTTATAAATGGTGATGGATCAGAGGCTCCTACCTCCTGTAGGACAGGGATGACTGGTGGTTGCCTCTGCTGCAGGAAGTAAAGCACCATCAGGATGTAGGCATAAGATGACAAGCTTCCTCTGGATGCATCCCCAATGTCGCAGCGCTTGGGGGCACAGAAGTAGGCTAGTTAGGGTTCGGCTTAGAGAATAACGTGCTTGTGGCTTTCAAGCCCCACCTTTGTCAGCATTACAGGTGCAGGTGAAGTTTCTATTGGTCCTCTAGTCATTCATTTTCTACCACCCACCTTTTAATTACAGAAGTCTTTATAGTTCTTTATTAGCGCTGTGCACATTTGGACTTTTGAGTAGAGGAAGTGGGTGGATTGAAGTCTTGTTTCAGGGTCCAAAAAGAAAAGCCTGTCATTTCTGGCAGCACCATTAATGGAATACTAAGTGTCTAAACTTTAGACAGGTGACACAAAACAGCATTAACAACTCTGCTTTAGACACGACCGCAAATGCTCTGTCACCTGTGAGTCACACTGTCACTGAAATGAAGAGGAAATGGTTTGAAATGACAATGTTTTTCAAATTAACTTCTCGCCACAGGCAAGCGATTGATCTGTAAAGCGATTGGTCTGTAAAGGGGACCTGTCAATCACGGACATGGATGAAAAAATGTTGCACCAACTGTCAATTCCAGTGCCTACATGAGTGTGTGTATGACGTGTCATGAGTTACAAATCTAAACCAGTCATGTGGACAAAGTAGTCTAAAAATACTGTAGTTTGTAGACAGATGACAGCTCACTCTACATTTGATAGATACAGTACATTTGCTTTTTCAATTTCCAATTTAATTGCAAAGTAACATATAATGTAAATATGTTGATTGTATTATGGTGCTTTTAATAACAGAAAACCAATTCCATGTGTCTCATACAACAGCTCTTGACCACTTCAAGACCACTTGGGTACAATTTTGTTTTGTACCCCAATACACATTAGTGAATACACCACTTCTCCTAAATTCCTCATAAACACCACTTAAGACCAAATATGTTCATACAAATGGCTCATGCATGAGTCTTAAATGTTTTTCTTTTAAATAAATTATGTTTATGACTTTAAATGACTGTTAAATTGTGGTTTAAACTGTTGCACAACTTATTGTCATTCAAGTCTAACGGCAACATGGCAACACAGAAATGGGCCTGGATCTAATGTTATTTATTTATTTATTTATTAATCAGAGTGAGAAGACGTTTTGGAGGAAACAGGTGACACCAAAATGGAAAAGCTGTTGTGATTAAGGTGTAAAGTGAAATTAAAATGCAGAGGCGGGACTCTGTGAAACTGAGCGCAAGTTTGAATCATATTTCACAAAATTATCAATTTGGATATTTATAAAATAATGTTTCTGAAGCCACAAATGGGTCCAAAGCAAACAATCAAGTATATTGATAGATATAGATATATAGCAAGTATCAGTTCAACACACCTTTGCGAAGACCTTCATTGTGTATCCAAGGAACTGCACACGTGGATCTAGGGCTGCATACGTGGCCAGCATTTTGGTGTTGTGCTGGGCCTGCAAACATGATTCAGCACTTTCGTCATATGAGGGCATGTCTAAGTAGATGTGTATTGTACCAGCATGAGACCCTTGTTCACTCACCAGTGTGTTATAAAGACTAATGTCTCCCTCCAAACCACTCTGTCTGTGTTCAAACTTCACAATAGGCACTTTAGCTGTTGTAATAGGCAAGATGTTCCTCAAACCTGCCATGTTGGGAGAAATAAGAAACCCAAACTTGTCAGATCCTGTCTTTGACTTTGACATGACATTCTTTGTTTGAGACGATTAGCAAAAATGTTAACACACCTGTATGCTTCTTTAGCACTTTTGCAAGGCCTTCAATGATCTCTTTGCAGTTCAGCTTCTGTTCAGATAGATTTAAATTTGTAACAATGGCAGAACAGAGTGATCACATCTCTGATCTTTTTGTGTTAAAATCCAGTGTTTCTCTGTGTTTAGTCATCTACCTCTGCAGTCTCATGACCCTCCAGAGTCATGCAGATATCAAGGTCACTGTCGCGGAAGCCAAATCCATTTTTGGAGGACCCAAACAGGCAGAGTTGAGCTTTATCTGCAATTTCAGATACAGGAAGTGAATCTAATTACTTCACCCCACAGAGCAGAAGTGAAGTGTTGTTTTTAGTGCCTCTGTGTGTCTGTCTGTCCGTTTGTGTTTCCGCACTTGCCAATATGACAGAACAGAGGCCGACAGAGGCTTGTTGTGTGAATGGGGTGAAGTCTGCCATCTCTGATTGCCTTGTTTCTATTTGCTTCAGATCACTTCTGCTTTTCTTTTCACTCATGTTGATAAGCTATACACTAATTGTGTTACAGGGGAATGAATGATGTCTATTTAACTGCTGACAAAACTTAAGGAGCATTAAAAAGGCAAACAAAAAGTTTTGCCACTAAAATAAGAAATGTTATTGCAGATAGAAAAAGCCCTCTTTGCCTCTTAAGTAGAGAAAAAATTAAAGGTTCTAGCAAATATGTTGTGTGTAGTAATTGGTGCTTAGTGCTCACCATTGTACTCCTTTCTTATAAACCTCTCCAGGCCTACAAGGATCTGCTCCCTCTTCTGCTGCTCAACAGGTGACGGTGACAATTCATCTAAGAGCAAACATTCAGTTAGACAGAGCCACCACAAGGAATCCAAGTAAAATGAAGGTGTTTTTTTTCATTTTAAGTTCAGAAATGTGAGAGTTTTTTTTTTTTGGCTTTTCTTGCACTCAGTAATAGTGAATTAAAAACAGCAGTTAACTGTTTGCAACTTTCTTTAAATCTCTCTCTGGTTGAATGTCCCGTTGCATTTTGTACTGAACATTGGTCATGTATGTTTAAATCACTGCACTGTTAACTACGTACAGTAACACAGTTTGCAGAGGCCATCGAGGATTTCTCTGAAGCGGTCGTTCATGGGTGGCAAAGGCTTCAGCTCAATCTTCTTAAAGTCTTCAGGACACTCGTCCTTTAGGTGACCATCGCGCTTGCAGATGCTGCAAACAACAGTTGGAGGCTAGAAGAGGAAATAAATCTTGGTATTAAATTAACAATTTGACATGGAAACCTTAATTGGATGCATTAAAAGAAAATCCAAAATAGTGCAACCACTGGCAACCCTGTGACAAAACACTTCTGTGTTTTGAACTTGTTTGACAACTAGAACATTAGGTCTCTCTATCAACAACTGAAGCCAATGTGTCATGTCAAAATGGGGTTCATGTATAATCATGTGACCCTCCCAAAATTTAAATGCCTCACCTACATGATATGAACCCATCAGTGCTGCTGAAGGGTGAGATGATGCTTCTTCTAAACTGCAGCTACAGAAGTGGAAAGGCTTGAGATTGACTTTTGTTTTTCACATTAGCTCAATCATTAACAGAGAGTATGCAATGTAAAATAGTATTCAATACACAATATTAACCCTGACTCTACATTGAGGATGAGCGATAGTCAATATATTTACCTTCCCACCAGTGAAAATCATTTTGTCAAACACATAGTGCAGATCCTCCTCTGCAACGTTCCCATCCTTCTCTGTTACATAAGTTTCCTCTTCATCCTCTTCGTCCCCCTCCTTGTCACTGTCCAGCAGTCCATTGGGGGAGAGGTCAGGTTTGTTCCTGTCACCGAGAACCATATCCATGAGGCTCACATCTAAAGTCCTCCCATCCTTCTTTATGGGCGAATCTGAACCATCTCCATCATCACTGTCAGGCTCGTCGTCCTCCTTGAACCCCTGCTGTGCCCTCTGACTTTTTTTGCCTTTCCCATCGCCTTCTTCCGTGTCGACAAACGCAGCCTCCTTCTTTGCGGCCCATTCCAGTTTTGCACTTTGCTTGCCTGCCTTCTTGCTTCTCAGATGGCGCCCAGAGATTCTTTTTTGGGGGCATGCAAAGTATTTGTAAGCTGTGCGAAAGCGCTCCTGGATGTATTCAAACACCATTTGGCTGTTCAAGCTGCGTGCGACATTCCTTTTCAAAGCAAAAGGATCTAAAAAAAAACAAAGAAAAAAGTGAATTCACTTTTTCTTCCCTTGAGAGGAAAAAATATGACAATATATTTTGAGAGAGGTCTCTAACCTTCAATAGCAAGCCTACGACGAGGCCAGTTCTTCACTTCCCTAGAGAGGAGTGTCTTTAAGCGGATGCTGATGATATATTCTTCAAGAGCAAACTCCAGTGTGTAGAAACGCAACATCTCCAACCACAACTGCCCCACTGTCACATCTTTGCCCAGATTCAATGTTAAGCGGGTCTTCATGAGAAAGTAATATTCAGTTAAAAGCAAGAATAATCAACCCAGCTCTTTATAAAATTATGTGAAACCTGAATTTGAGACAATCTAACCTATCATACTGATATGAACAGGTGCTGGAATATGACTCACAATGCCCTCTGTGCAATGATTATCATCAGGTTTATTCTGCTCAGGTTTGGATCTGCTTTCCCCTCTGGTCTCACTTCGGTTTTCCCCTCGTCCCTCTGTGGAACTTGGGGGTCTGTGCTCCCAGCGCACAAATATGTCCAAGGAAATTCCAGTTAGATGATACTCATCCACACGCTTCACATCAAAGCCACCAATCTAAGAGAGGAGAAGCGAGTCAAAGAAAGCAAATAAATCTACGTCTTCTTCTCTCTGCTATGCAATCAGAAAAGCCTGTCATAGACATGTAGAATTAAATAATCATCAAAGTATGAGGCAGTGTTAAGGGTTTAGTCTGCTGGTGTAGCTCGCAGCAAAAAAAAAAAAGATTGATGGGAGGGTGTGTTGCTGTTAGCCTCTGTATGAAAAACACCTAACTGTCATCAGGTTAAGAGCTGCAAGGTGAGGAAAAACCACTGCAGCTCTTCTCCAATACATGTGTCATGTGACGATACACTCACATGACATTTCGTGACATTATAGACTGATAATTGCCCATCAAAGTGTTCCATCAAACAGTTAAGTGGTTTATGGAATGATACGACTGCACACACCCTCTGTGTACTCCAAATAGGGATAATGCTTTTAAAACGGGACGGAAGTCAATTAAAAAATTTTTTATCTGGAAATGTGGAATTTATACCCCAAACCAAGGTGGAAATATCTCACCTACACCTACACAAAAACAGTTTCTAAACTTCTGTTGGCAGAAAAGACAAATGGAATCCAAATTAAATGGGTGGTTTTGTATCGTAAATCTATAAATTCTACATCTTGAATAAATTATTAGAGCAGTGTCAAATCAGTTACCCTTAAAATGAAATGTATGACACTTAACACTTAGGAAATGAACGCAGTCACGTCCAAAACAGACAGTGACAAAAGGGAAAAAAGGAGGAGGGGCAGGCAATCTAATAATTTACACCAGTCTGTGACACTTTACTTTTATTTTATGAAAACTGTTATGAATTGTCTAACATTTTATCATGAGGGTAACCCTCTTTTATAAAGATGACTTTCATTTTAAAAGAACTGGATAATGCACCACAAATAATGAGGTAGGATGGTGATGAATATGAGTAATGTTAGGATTTCCAAGTATTTTATCAACATAATATTATTAAGAATTATTCATTTAAGGCAAAGAATTATGAGATATGAGTAAACCTTGATGCTTCTTTTCTCCTTTGTGTTTTTGCCTGTGGACAACTTGTTCTCACAGCCTCACGACTAACACTAAAAGTAATAGGTGTAACCTTAAAAAAAGTGAACAGTTGATATTATAAAACAAGTCTTGGTTTGTCATGTGTAGAGAAAATGCATAACAAAAAGGGGTTGAACCAAAACGCCCCTGGTTTGAATCAAGGTCAGAACTTGCTTTTTATGTCATCTGCATCTTTTCCCTCCGCCTCTTTCATGTTATCATTATACTGTCAGGAAAGACAGAAATATCACTCTCAGCTACACTTTCAAAGAAACAGGCCCAAACAATGTGACACTTCACCTACCCAACGGCCGAAGTAGACGGGGAGGATGGGCTCCTTCCTCTGCTGCAGGAAGAAGATAACCATGAGGGCCAAGGAGTATGAGGGGATGCCACCCTCAGCCTGGCAGTCAATGTGACACAGCTGTGGAGAAAAAAGTACATTTAGTTTGTTTGCTTAAAAATAAATACAATCAGAGGCAAAACTGGTATAAAACAAACATGGTTCATAAAACTGTGAGCACAATTGGACAGGCCCCAGTTTTTGTAAAAAAAAAAAAAGAAGAAAACAATGGTAGTATTTGCTGAAATCAGCTAAAGGCAGTCAGTTGTGCTTACCCTTGCCCAGTAGCGAAACGCCAGCACCAGAGGGACTAATCTGGGCTCCAGTCTAGCCAGGGCTGACAGGTGATTGGTGGTGAGACAAGCAACATCATTACCTGCACTCACTTTACACATGAGGCCCCTGTGCAGAAATACAGCAATGAATCAGAAGATAACAGAATAGTTTGAACAGTGTCTAAAAAGTTTTAAAAGGGACCACAATCAGAATTTTTTTATTGATAAATAATTCTACAATAACTAAATAGCTGCTCTAAACTTTTAAAAGTTAGGGCGTGTATGACAAATAATTTATTAAAACATCACACCAATGCATTTGAACCAACACTCACCTGCCAACATCTCGACAAAACACAGCAGGAACTTTGGCGTGAAAATCGGACTCAACATCAGAGAATTCGGCTAAAGATGAGATGAAAAAAATAAGGGGACTAAAATTGAAAACCAGAATTTCACTGCACATCAACAGAGAGTGACAGAGACATTACAAATCCAAACGTCAATCAATCATCTGGTGATTGAATGAGCACAGATCATACATTTCCAAGCAATGTGCATCTTAAAAGTTGTCCCGTTGAGTCTAGTTTGAAAATGCCATCAGACACATGAACAGACAAAGAAAAGCAAAAGAGCTTCAAGGGTCCGTTATGTCTGCATTGGGGCACATTTTTAAATGCACTTACAGCTGTTTTTGAGAATTTCCAGCACTTGAATTAAGACCTCGGGTTGTGTCATCTGAATAGATAAAAGCAATGAGATAAAATGAGCTAATCAAGCATAGAACACAACCTGTACGTGCTGTGTGTGTAAATACATTCAATATTTAGTAAAGCCACTAACTCTGACTTACTGAGGAAGGGTGGGTGACATCGATGTTGATATCACTTGTCTTGAAGGCAAATTGGGTGAGACATGAGCCATACATCCTAAGAGCACAACCTGGAAAACAAAACAAAAAAACATTTCAGAAATGTGTGCTGTATATGCATTTTTCTCAAACATCCGACTGCACTTTACAGAAGAAAACTAAACACTGTGGATAAGCAAGGTCATTTTCCAGAACATTTAAAATAAGACAACAAGACATTTCGTTATTGAAGAAAACATGGACATGCACACAACCTGAGAGTTGCTTCTTAATGATCTCCTCCATCTTGGCGACCACGGCCTTCCGATCTTTAAAGTCCTCCTCTGAGATCCCGTGTTGTCGGGCTGTTTCTACAATGGCTGCGTCCACGGCCCTGAGCTGAGAGGCGGACGGGGGAGGCAGTGCACGCAGCTCATTCTCCTCCTGTTTTTCCTGTGTACAAGTGGAATATGTAAAATATGGAATATAGAAGTGGAATATTTGAGATGACAACACAGTGTTTAAAATCCACGTACCATTATATTCTTCTTGTGTCTTTTCTCCTTGATGTGTTTATGTGCTCCTTGAATGTTCTCAATGTGCACAGAACAGAGCTTGCATAAGTACTGATAGTTTGGATACTCGGGGGACTGCTGTGAAAATAGGGGAAAAGGCAAAAGCAATCAGTTGATGTACTGTGGGCTCTCTCTTTTTTTTTGTATTTTGTCCTAGATCCAAGTCACATCCATTAAGCCCACCTGCTCATGAACGATAGAGATAAAAGAAACAAATCTATTGTATAGAGAGTAATGATGACTGCCTGGGACATAGAGTGCCAGGGAAATAACAGACAGGCTGGGATTAAAATAATGTATCATAATATCTGTTTAAAATTTTACCTAACTGCAAAGATAATGACTTTAATATGAGATAAACCTGAAACAGAAGAAAATACATTTCATCACTTTTATTGACCAACACTGTTGAAGGAGTTTTTCCTCACTCGATGTAAGGGTCTAAAGATAGAGGGTGTCACTTGCTGTAAAGACTGTAAAGCCTTTTGAGCCAAACTGTGTTTGTGATGTTGGGCTATATATAAAAAAAGTGACTTGACTTGACTATTAGGGTCCGTGTACCATTCGTTCTTTTGAATTTCAAAACATATCAAAATCAAAATAGGCAGCGAGACTGTTTTTTGATTGTTGTATATTTGAAATGAACCTTGAATTAAATATTGGAAATCTGTTTTTTTGTTTGCCACTAAAACAGAATAATGAAATAACAAACTGTTTTCCCTTTTTAATGTTTTTCTTAATTGAAATTCAAAAGAACGAATGGTACACGGACCTAGTTTATTACTACTACCTTCAGCAGTCGATGGATGTAATCTCTGTAGAGACGCTCCTCTGCTTGTCGGAGGCCCAGTTGCTGCTCTGTGAGTGGTCCTCCCCCTACAGTGGGTCTCACTTCTGGGCCCTCTTCAAGAAACTGATGCATCAGGGCTGCAGCTATCAACCCTACAACAGAAAAAAAAGGCAGTGTAGCAGAGATATATTTGGTGACGACAACAAAAACAAAGCATGTCAGGAAACACATGGCGTAAACCTACCATGGGACTTTTCCTTTGCAGGGGTTGCTATGGAGCTCTTGACGTGCTCTGCGACGCCCTTCTCAAGTGTACCGAGCAAGACAGGAGAGGTGGTCTCTCTGTGTGCTGAGGGGCTGCTGTCTGCAGACAGAGCAGCCCTTGGGCTGGGAGCTGGCGCCGTCAGCTGCTGTTGTGAGTTCACCACTTTACCTTTGCCTCTCTCACCAGAACTTGTTCTTCCAGTCAGTCTCGTCAGCCTTGAGGAACGTCCTCTCCTCTTTTCCTGGGGATTGTCTGTGGAAGTCTTGCCTTGCCCACGGGTCCCTTGGCTGCCTATATTATGGTCATCTCTTGCAATGGGGTTTTCTTTGCTCCGGGGTGCAGGTTTGTTGCCCTCTCTCTGCACAGGTGGGTCTTTCTTTGACTTCTCGTTGGACGGCGCTTTAGCTCCTCTCGGCTGAGACAGTTTGACAGATTTTACTGCACTTTTGGACACATCCATTCCTCCTGTACAGCTGCTGTTATCCCTGGTGGAGTCAACACCACACTGAGGACCACAAGGCAGGCAGGGCACCGGAAATCTGATTAAAAGAAATCGTAACTATCAGTTTAAGGAGCAAGAGTGCACTAGAAAAGTCTTGTCCAATTCAGGATTTACCAATTCAGGTGAAGATAACAAAGCTTAGATAAACATTTTACAACAAAAAAGCAAAAAAATTTAACCCAGTAGCAAAAAGTCATAGAGTTGCAAAATTCTGTGAATTTTCAGAATTGGAAACTTTCCATGGATATTAATGGGAATAAACGGGACAGTTTTCAAAATTGAAGGTTGGGAACTTAAATACAGTTGGTAAATAATATATTGTACCATAATCTTGGCTAAAAAATCAAAAGTGATACAAATACAGTCAACTATGGTATATTTATATACAAATGAATCTGTGTCCATGTTTTATTTTGATTGTATCGTTTTGCATGCATGTCTGCTTATGACAAAACAAAATGTTAATATTTCCATATGACACAGTTTCTTTAAATTATCCAAATTCTCCAGTTAATTCCCATAATTTGCATTGAGAGTTTCTTAATTCACGAACCAATGCTCCCATAGAAAGTTTCTGGAAATTTACCGGGAACTTTCCACTGCTTTGAAAATTCCAGGCATGTATTTTATTAAGGAGGGGCAAAATGGAGACCTTTAGAAAGTTACTGTGGGTAACACGTCATATTTTTCAAAGGTCTGCTCAGAATCATGAAGCAAATATGCACAGTAAATGGAAAGCAGTGTGAAAACTTCAATTTTCCCTTCATCGTCACCCATCAAATAAATCCTTACTTTCAGTTTCCACTGTTGCTGTGGCTCAAATGTAGAGTACTCTGCAACTATGCACACAACTGCAGAGAGTATAAAATCTGCTTCTCATTTAACTGGCACGCACATGCCCACAGTGAGCGCAAATGTTTGTGGGATATATGCATTTGCAGGCAATAGCCTGGAGGCAGATTACTTACTTTTTAAAAGAGATCGTTGTAGTTTTTAAATATCTTACAGTTATTAAAGGTGGCAGATCAAAGCAGCATTTGAGATTGGAGGGTTAAAACCCTTCCACCACAAACAAGGACTTTAAAGATGCTGCAGTAAACAGCTGGAAAAGCTTCACTGCCAAAGAATTTAACAGTACAGTGATGCCAGTGAGTCGAGGGTTATGCTATCAAATATTACATGTTTACGTATCTATCTGTTCCTTTAATTTAATGTATCAGACAGTGCCCCCATTGTGAATAGTCATGTCCTAGGTTATTTCATTTACATGTAAACATTCAGAAATAAAAGCTCAAATGCTTAACTCTTTTCTCATTCATCTATTTTTATCATTGTATCTTTTGATGTCTTTGGTGTAAAATGGAGACAACAAAATTGGCCTCATCGTGAAAGATTTTGAAAGATAGTGCCAAATCACAGCACCCCACAACTACCCCATGCAATAGTTTAATAGGATGTGCTAATATTGACTTCAAATCAAATCAAATTGTATTTGTTTTTGCCAAACCACAACATACTGTACATCTCAAGGCACTTTAAATAGTAAGACTGATACTTTACAGTATTATATAGAGACAATTACAATGTCAATTACACAAGAAGAAGCATACATTGTGGCATAAATCATAACCTAATAATGATGGCAATACTACTACAAACAACAATAGCCTTGCAACTGGATCTAGATCCTGCAGCCCAAGAGTCATGGATACAGACTTATCAGCCTGATGTCACTACTCCACGGCTGATCCAAATTCAGGCCAGAATGGTAGTCTGGTGTTTTGATATATTATTCATATGTAATACGATGCACGTAGTGGATGACCCTCCTGGAAATTGTGGCCAACTCTGGTCAAAATGACTTGAAACCTCGTATATCGTATGTTGTATTGTTTCTACTCATCATCATTACACTAATATTAATCTACCAGACAAAGGAAGGGATGTAAACAGTGTATCCCAACAGTCAACAAATGCGCGAGTACCGTAAACACTTTACCTAAGTAAATGCACTCGGTTACTTTCCACTACTGCGAAACACAAACACGTCGCATGTGAAGAGCACAGTCGTGTTGTTCACTGCCTAGTCAGAGTTATGGCTTTCGTGTTGACATTATGAGATTACTGGCTTACTGTCTGGGGTCAGAGCTGACTGCGGTGCGTGGTCCAGGTGAAGAGGGAAACAGAAACTGTAGGGGGGCAGACTTCGACAACACCGGGACGTACCATTATCCCAGCTTCCGAAGCAGAAACGAAAGCAAAACACATTATCGACTCAACGAAAATCTCACAAGTAAATCCAAGAGGCGGTTCCTATGTTACAGGAAGGATTCCCACTGACATCCGGCGGAGTCTTTGCTCGCTGCTAAGCCGACTTTGTCGCAAGCCGTGTCCGTGAGCTAACCACCGTTAGCCGCTGTGCCCGGTCGTCCGACCGAGCTAGCTAACGGGAAATAAATAACACTGGCACCCAACTGCCGCACAGCAGCAAGTCAACAAAAGCAGGAACAAAACACATCGACCAAGCCAACACACAAGCGCGCGAATCAACTTACTTGAGGGTTGTGAAGCTGATTTTGGATTATTATGTGGCTGAGTCAACGGTCCTGTTCTACATGATGTTTTTCAGATCCAACGGCCCTGGTCAAAACAGCGACCATTGACGCCATGTTAATACAGTACCCCGCTGCATTATGGGAGTGCCAGTGATGATGAAGAGGGGCGTGCTACGTGCTGCGTTCAAATGCCACCCGGAATCTTTGCATTTTCTTTCTTTCTTTCGTACAAAGTAAAAGAAAAAATTATTCCAAAAATAAGAACATGATTTTTCTTTTTCTTTTAAATCAAACCAAGTAAAGGTATGAATAAATGGGTAGAATCAAGCTAACATAGAATCAAATATAAACATGATGATTTAAAATGTTTTGGGTGTAATCCAAAATGAACTTCTCTGTCCTCGGCCACTTGACATCTTAAATCTTTATTTTTATTTTTTATTTCAAATGATTTTCCAGTGTTTTTTCTACGAGCTTTTAGTGACACACACCCTTTAGTTTCTGGGTATTATCCATTACCAACAAAACAGATTTAATACAATACATTTCTAAATCTGGGGATGTTTTTAAAGGGACAAATGCTGACCTATAAACGCCATATGGAGATCTAAAATGTATATTTATATGTATGTAAATATATGCAAAAATGGCTTTTATTTTGTAGCTTAATCACGACCGGAAGCGGATTCCTTTGACGTTGCTCTTCTGCGTGTAACTTCTGCTGCTGCTGCTGTTGCTGCTGCTGCTCAACTGTCTCATCTCAGGAGTTTGCAGAAGTTTACCTGTGCTGTTGCGTTGGCACTTTTCACTGAACATGACGCTTTCCCGGACGCTCACGTTGTTACTGACTTTACTCAGCCTCGTTGAGAGCAAACAGAAAGACTTTTACAATTTCAAAGTAGTCAACAGCAGAGGGAAGTTAGTGTCCCTGGAAAAATACCGGGGCTCGGTAAGTGCGGGTCCGATCAGCAAGGTTTTACTGTTTATACCGGCGATGTTACCTCCTCTCGCTCTCTCTGCATGTCAACCTGATGCATGAATGGATCTTGCATGGGAATGCTTATTCTTTTTGACACTGTGTTTGTAGATGTAACTGTAACAGTAAAGAGCAGACTCTTGCAGCGGCTCAGTTTGACTGTAGGTCTGGTACAGACAGCTCGGGATGTCCCATCATGTAGCCCCGCTGGCCTACGTGGCAAGAGGCCTGCAGAGCCCCTGCAGCAGCTGCAGGAGCTCCTGACTGTTTCATTCACACAACAACAAAGTACGGATCCTTGGACCAAGTTAGATCAATCATTTAAAAAGTGCTGCGTCTTTTATGTGTAAGTAAGGACAAACAATTGTTGTTTTCAAATAGAAATCACAGTTTCAATCACTGCAGTCATCAACTACTGCAATGACTTTAGGCAAATTAGTTACTCATATGTGATGCAAATAGTTCATATAAAAGATACAGTTGTTCAGTAAAAATTATACCTCAAATCCTTTTTCATTTCCCTAATTTTAAGTTATTTGAACAAGATTCCCCATTGTGGGACTAATAAAAGATTCTCTTTTCTTATCTTACTTCATCTTATCTTATGTTGACAATTGAATAATGCTTTCTATTCACACTTGTGTTACTAACGGCTTAATTAAAGGTTATTAATCTTTGGGTTGCCAGGTTGAGGTGATTCAGAAAATCAGAAAGCTGTGCCTGGAGATAAATCAAATAATTAGACCATAGCTGTTCCTTCAGTTTGATTATTATAGTAATCCCGTAGGATTATTCCTTTATTTATTTTGTTAGTCAACAGTTCTATTTACTAATTAATTTGCTTCTTTAGTTGTTCATTAATTTAATTATTTATGATGAGTCTCATGTAGTGATCAATTTAGTAGATCCTGCTCAATCATCTGCCTATTAAATTTTTTGAAGCACAATTGTGAGATATATCTATGTAATAGTATATGCCCAAATTAAGCATTATATGGGAATTATTTACTTTTATTGATTGAGGACATGGTGGACTGTTAGGAAGTACAAACCCAACATTTTAACCAGACAGAGCACACTGAGGCAAAACAACATCATCAGCTGAACATGTCTTAAAAAAACAGCTCTCATCATCAACAGATCATAAAACAAGTATAAAGTTTTAAATGTCAATTACAGGGAATGGATTCTCGTCCAGATGTTTCTGAAGACAGGACAAGCAAAACAGATGTTCTTTACAACCTGGCAACTCAAAAATATGTTCTGATGAATGGATTTCAACTGATCTAGAAAGCATTAGTAAATGATTTATTGCTAAACCTTTATATTCCATATCAGAAAGTGGAATAGGCATTTTTTTTCTTGACTGAAGTAGGCACCAATAAAACATAACTTAAATAGAGGGTAAAGGAGAAAGAAATGATTTGAAATAAAGTGTTTTTTAAACTTATCTTATTATTAACCCCTGGTCCTCAACAATTTGCATTGATGCACAGATTCACATCCATCTCACTTGTAATTGTTTCGCTGAGACACTAGATGTCAGCATTGCATGATAGAGTCCTCAAATGCACTAACTTCAGGAACTCTTCCTAACTCTTCCTTATATTAGTCTGAGCTGAAGCATGAAGCAACAAAATGTAGTAACCCTCAACCACTGTGACTATGCTGTGTGCGAAATGAAAAATGAAGAAAATGAAACAAATAACAAAAAATAATTATACATTTAATAATAATTAGTCACCTTATCTCTCACTCTATCATAATCTAATTTTGCTACACCAGTGTCTGAAGTATACGTGAGGAAGAGGAGGATGATGATGCCACTGTATTTTAAAGTTGGCGGTAATGGTTTTACTTCAAGAGTTTTACTTCCTTTACTCGTTCATTACAAGTACAATTCCTTTGCAATGTAAAAGTAGTCTGAAGTATTTCATCAAAAGAACATATTTGTTGTATGTATGTATTACGTGTACATAAAATATCAAGACAATTTCACTGAAATCTGACATAATTAGAGAATTTACAGCATCACAGGAAACACTGTGACTCCTGTATGGAGGTGGTATTTAGGGATAATGAGCGTCAATTTAGTTTTAAATTTGACAGCCATTGTTTATAATACAGATCAGATGTTGTAATGACAGTGACGCTGGTATCATAATGGAAAATATATGTTTCCATTATTTCACATATTATGTTTATATGTTGGAGAACAAGCAAACAGGTGAGGAGCACAGAGCATGTTCTGGACCTCACAGGTGTGACACATCTATTTATACTAACCTGATATTTTGTCACTCTCATGACTGTTGTGGCTTCAGGTGTCCCTGGTGGTGAATGTAGCCAGTGAATGTGGATTCACCGAGGAACACTACAAGGACCTGCAGCAGCTGCAGCGAGACTTTGGGCCATATCACTTCAACGTGCTGGCATTTCCCTGCAACCAGTTTGGGCAGCAGGAACCTGGCAGCGACAAGGAGATCGACAGCTTTGTGCGCAGAGTCTATGGAGTCTCCTTCCCCCTTTTCAGTAAAATTGCTGTTGTTGGAACAGGAGTGAACAATCTCTACAAATATCTTGTTGGTGAGAGAGATGTGATATTTTTGGTGAACTGGGGTGACCTTGTTCTTAAATGGCACAGAGATTTATTACTCTCACTCATCTTCTTATCCACCACATGAGGGTTGTGGGGGGGGCGCTGGCACTAATCTCAGCTGATATAGGGCAAAAGGCAGGGTATGTACTGAACAGATCTTCAGTCCATCACAGGGCCACATAGAGACAAACAACAGTTCACTCTCACACTGACGGTCAATTAAGAGTGTCCAATTTGCCTAGTCCCCAAATCTACATGTTTTCGGACTGTGGGAGGAAACCGGACAAACTGGAAAAAAACTCCATGCATACTGGGTCATGAACCCAGGTCTTCTTGCTGCAAAGGCAAGAGTGTTAACCACCACTCCAACCGTGTGGCCAGAGATTTATTATATCTTGAAAATTTTGCGTATGACAGTGTAACTAGGTGGATACATCAGATGAACTGATGGGACACACGCAATGTTATTTTCAATCACATGAGAGAATCCTTAGGCAATAGCACTTGAAAATTTATTTGCAAACTGTCCAGAGTGTCCTCTGTCTTTTGCCATATGTCAGCTGACATTAGCTCCAGCTACTCCTGCAACCCCAAGAGGATAAAGTAATTGAAAATAAATTGATTATTTGCTCACAGCTATATTGCTGTAAGCCAGGCCACAGGTTCAGACCTTCAGACAGGCCTGTGCTGGCAGTTCCTCAGTTCTGCTTCAAGATTAAAAGTGAGCTTTCTTTGCACTCAGGCCATCCATAAGAAGTGAAAAAGATGGATGGATGTTTTTATAGGTTGGCAGGCAGATGGAAAACAATGTAATATATATTTGACTCAATATAATTTCAAATATTTTGTGTTGTCCTTATTATGTTCTGCAGAGTCTTCTGGAAAGGAGCCTGACTGGAATTTCTGGAAGTATCTAATTGATGTAAACGGGAACGTGGTGGATGCATGGGGACCAAAAGTGTCTGTAAAAGAAATCCGACCAAAAATAACGGAAATGGTGCGAAAAATAATCCTAAAGAAGAAAGAAGAGCTTTAACTGATTGTTTCAAGAATTTCAATACATTCTAAATTCATTGTCAGATGTACAGTATGTTGCTTATATAATGTGACTCGGATCCAACTTCACTCCCAGTGAAACCCCACATGCTCTCTAAACGCACTGATGAAACACCTCTATGTTTTAAGTTTGATGCTAAGTGTTTTGTTGTGTGTATGACATCTGACACTGTGGTTTTGAGCTCTGTATGTTTCATTTGTGGAATAAACATGTTCTGTAATGAGAGTCATGTGTTTCTGTTGAATTCATGTCACATATTTGTCCCGAAATTACTAGCAATGATGATTGCAAATATGTTTCTGGATGTATAGCACATACAACATATATTGAAGGAAATAATACTATTTGATGTGATATCACACTTTTATTGGCCTCAATTGTACAGTAACAAGTAAACAACAAATATTTTATATGGATACATTTAAAGCTAGACACAGAAATAAATAATGCAATTTTGCTTAATATAATATAATTATATATTGTTATTGCGGAAATAAACATTGAGAAAGTTATATATTGAGAATGCCCTAAGAAACCTTTGACAATAAAATGTGTTGCGGTCGCTGATTCAACCACTGACTCGCATTTCATAAAATAAAATAATTTAATCTGTAGCATGCATCTGTGTCTGTAATTATGCCTTTTTATAACACCATAGTTTCATCCAGTCTCAATTTATATTTTTACTAATTTTCCAAGACCACAAACTAAAGATAGTTGAAAGTAAACCCAAGACACCTCTTAGAGAGTAAACCTACTGACTTCAAGAGCTTTAAAAGACAAAAAGGACAAGGAGTCCAAGCAAAAGACGGTTCAAATCTAATCGAATACAATAAGCTTCATTAGCTGTAGTTGTTGCAGCAGATGTATTTGTTGAAAGTGTTGTTGTTGTAGTGGTTGGTGCAGTTGTTGTAGTGGTTGGTGTAGTTGCTGTAGTGGTTGGGGCAGTAGTTGTAGTTGGTGCAGTTGTTGTAATGGTTGGCGCTGTAGTTGTTGTAGTTGAAGCAGTTGTTGTAGTTGGTACAGTTGTAGTGGTTGGTGCAGTAGTTTTTGTAGTTGGGGCAGTCGTTGTAGTTGGTGCGGTACTTGTAGTGGTTGGTGCAGCAGTTGTAGTGGTTGGTGCAGTAGTTGTAGTTGGGGCAGTAGTTGTAGTGGTTGGTGCAGTAGTTGTAGTGTTTGGTGCAGTAGCTGTAGTTGGGGCAGAAGTTGTAGTGGTTGTTGCAGTAGTTGTAGTGGTTGGGGCAGTAGTTGTTGTAGTTGTGGCAGTAGTTGTAGTGGTTGGGGCAGTAGTTGTTGTAGTTGTGGCAGTAGTTGTAGTGGTTGGTGAAGTAGTTGTTGCAGATGGGGCAATACTTGCTGTAGTTACAGCAGTAGTTGTTGTAGTTGGTGCGGTAGTTGTAGTGGTTCGTGCAGTTGTTGTAGTGGTTGTTGCAGTAGTTGTTGTAGTTGGGGCAGTAGTTGTAGTGGTTGGTGCAGTAGTTGTTGTAGTTGGGCCAGTAGTTGTAGTGGTTGGTGCAATAGGTGTAGTTGGGGCAGAAGTTGTAGTTGTTTTAGTAGATGTTACAGTTGCTGCAGTGGTTGCAGTTGATGTAGTAGTTGTGGTAGTTGGTGCAGTTGTTGGGGCAGTAGTTGTGGATGCTGCAGAAGTTGTTGTAGTTGGGGCAGTAGTTGTGGAGTTTGGTGCAGTAGTTATTGTTGTTGGAGCAGTAGTTGGGGCAGTAGTTGTGGATGCTGCAGAAGTTGTTGTAGTTGGGGCAGTAGTTGTAGAGTTTGGTGCAGTAGTTATTGTTGTTGGAGCAGTAGTTGGAGTGGTTGGTGCAGTACTTGTTGTAGATTTGGCAGTAGTTGTGGTTGGTGCCGTAGTTGTAGTTGGGGAAATTGTTGTAGTGGTTGGCGCTGTAGTTGTTGTAGTTGCAGCAGTTGTTGTGGTTGGTGCAGATGATGTATTGGTTGGTGTAGTAGTTGTAATTGGTGCAGATGTTGTAGTGGATGGTGCAGTAGTTGTAGTTGGGGCAGTTGTAGTTGGTAGAGTTGCTGTAGTGTTTGGCGCTGTAGTTGTTTTAGTTGCAGCAGTTGTTGTGGTTGGTGCAGATGTTGTAGTGGTTGGTGCAGTTGTTGTAGTTGGGGCAATTGTTGTAGTGGTTGGTGCTGTAGTTGTTGTAGGTGCAGCAGTTGTTGTGGTTGGTGCAGAAGTAGTTGTGCTTGGTGCAGTTGTTGTAGTTGGTGCAGTAGTTGTAGTTGGTGCAGTCGTTGTAGTAGTTGGTGCAGTAGATGTAGTGGTTGGCGCCGTAGTTGTTGTAGTTGCAGTGGTAGTTGTAGTTGTTGCAGATGTTGTAGTGGTTGGTGCAGTAGTAGTAATATGGGCAGTTGTTGTAGTGGTTGGCGCAGTAGTTGTTGTAGTTGGGGCAGTTGTAGTAATATGGGCAGTTGTTGTAGTGGTTGGCGCAGTAGTTGTTGTAGTTGGGGCAGTTGTAGTGGTTGGTGCAGATGTTGTAGTGGTTGGTGCAGTAGTTGTAGTTGGGGCAGTCGTAGTGGTTGGTGCAGTTGTTGTAGTTGGTGCAGTAGTTGTTGTCACTGGTGCAGTAGATGTAGTGGTTGGCGTAGTAGTTGTAGTTGCAGCGGTAGTTGTAGTTGTTTCAGATGTTGAAGTGTTTGGTGCAGTCGTAGTAATATGGGCAGTTGTTGGAGTGGTTGGTGCAGTAGTTGTAATTGCAGCAGTAGTTGTGGTTGGTGCAATAATTGTAGTTGGTGCAGTCGTTGTTGTGGTTGGTGCAGTAGTTGTAGTTGGGGAAATTGTTAAAGTGGTTGGCGCTGTAGTTGTTGTAGTTGGTACAGTAGTTGTAGTTGGTGCAGTCGTTGTTGTGGTTGGTGCAGTAGTTGTAGTAGTTGGTGCAGTAGTGGTATTAGTTGGTGCAGTAGATGTAGTTGTTGGTGCATTAGTTGTTATAGTTGCAGCAGTAGTTGTAGTTGGTGCAGATGTTGTAGTGGTTGGTGCAGTAGTTGTAGTATGGGCAGTTGTTGTAGTGGTTGGCGCAGTAGTTGTTGTAGTTGCAGCAGTAGTTGTGGTTGGTGCAGATGTTGTAGATGGGGCAGTCATAGTGGTTGGTGCAGTTGTAGTTGGTGCAGTCGTTGTTGTAGTTGGTGCAGTAGTTGTAGTACTTGGTGCAGTTGGTGTAGTGGTTGGCACAGTAGTTGTTGTAGTTGGAGCAGTAGTTGTTGTGGTTGGTGCAGTAGTTGTTGTAGTTGCAGCAGTAGTTGTGGTTGGTGCAGATGTTGTAGTGGCTGGTGTAGTAGTTGTAGTTGGGGCAGTTGTTGTAGTGGTTGGCACAGTAGTTGTTGTAGTTGCAGCAGTTGTTGTGGTTGGTGCAGATGTTGTAGTGGTTGATGCAGTAGTTGTAGTTGCAGCAGTAGTTGTGGTTGTTGCGAATGGTGTAGTGGTTGGTGCAGTAGTTGTAGTTGGGGCAATTGTTGCAGTGGCTGGCGCTGTAGTTGTTGTAGTTGTAGCAGTTGTTGTGGTTGGTGCAGATGTTGTAGTTGGGGCAGTCGTTGGTGCAGTTGTTGTAGTTGGGGCAGTTGTTGTAGTGGTTGGCGCAGTAGTTGTTGTAGGTGCAGCAGTAGTTGTGGTTGGTGCAGATGTTGTAGTCGTTGGTGCAGATGTTGTAGTTGGTGCAGATGTTGTAGTCGTTGGTGCAGTAGTTGTTGTAGCTGCAGCAGTAGTTGTGGTTGGTGCAGATGTTGTAGTGGTTAGTGCAGTAGTTGTAGTTGGGGCAATTGTTGCAGTGGCTGGCGCTGTAGTTGTTGTAGTTGTAGCAGTTGTTGTGGTTGGTGCAGATGTAGTTGGGGCAGTCGTCGGTGCAGTTGTTGTAGTTTGGGCAGTTGTTGTAGTGGTTGGCGCAGTAGTAGTTGTAGTTTCAGCAGTAGTTGTGGTTGGTGCAGATGTTGTAGTCGTTGGTGCAGTAGTTGTAGTTGGGGCAGTTGTTGTAGTGGTTGGCACAGTAGTTGTTGTAGTTGCAGCAGTTGTGGTTGTTGCAGATGTTGTAGTGGCTGGTGTAGTAGTTGTAGCTGGGGCAGTTGTTGTAGTGGTTGGCACAGTAGTTGTTGTAGTTTCAGCAGTTGTTGTGGTTGGTGCAGATGTTGTAGTGGTTGGCACAGTAGTTGTTGTAGTTGGGGCAGTTGTAGTGGTTGGTGCAGTAGTTGTAGTATGGACAGTTGTTGTAGTGGTTGGCGGAGTAGTTGTTGTTGCAGCAGTAGTTGTGGTTGTTGCAGATGTTGTAGTGGCTGGTGTAGTAGTTGTAGCTGGGGCAGTTGTTGTAGTGGTTGGCACAGTAGTTGTAGTTGCAGCAGTTGTTGTGGTTGGTGCAGATGTTGTAGTGGTTGGCACAGTAGTTGTTGTAGTTGGGGCAGTTGTAGTGGTTGGTGCAGTAGTTGTAGTATGGACAGTTGTTGTAGTGGTTGGCGCAGTAGTTGTTGTAGTTGCAACCGTAGTAGTGGCTGGCGCTGTAGTTGTTGTAGTTGTAGCAGTTGTTGTGGTTGGTGCAGTTGTTGTAGTTGGGGCAGTCGTTGGTGCAGTTGTTGTAGTTGGGGCAGTTGTTGTAGTGGTTGGCGCAGTAGTTGTTGTAGGTGCAGCAGTAGTTGTGGTTGGTGCAGATGTTGTAGTGGTTGGCACAGTAGTTGTTGTAGTTGGGGCAGTTGTAGTGGTTGGTGCAGTAGTTGTAGTATGGACAGTTGTTGTAGTGGTTGGCGGAGTAGTTGTTGTTGCAGCAGTAGTTGTGGTTGTTGCAGATGTTGTAGTGGCTGGTGTAGTAGTTGTAGCTGGGGCAGTTGTTGTAGTGGTTGGCACAGTAGTTGTAGTTGCAGCAGTTGTTGTGGTTGGTGCAGATGTTGTAGTGGTTGGCACAGTAGTTGTTGTAGTTGGGGCAGTTGTAGTGGTTGGTGCAGTAGTTGTAGTATGGACAGTTGTTGTAGTGGTTGGCGCAGTAGTTGTTGTAGTTGCAACCGTAGTAGTGGCTGGCGCTGTAGTTGTTGTAGTTGTAGCAGTTGTTGTGGTTGGTGCAGATGTTGTAGTTGGGGCAGTCGTTGGTGCAGTTGTTGTAGTTGGGGCAGTTGTTGTAGTGGTTGGCGCAGTAGTTGTTGTAGGTGCAGCAGTAGTTGTGGTTGGTGCAGATGTTGTAGTCGTTGGTGCAGATGTTGTAGTTGGTGCAGATGTTGTAGTCGTTGGTGCAGTAGTTGTTGTAGTTGCAGCAGTAGTTGTGGTTGGTGCAGATGTTGTAGTGGTTAGTGCAGTAGTTGTAGTTGGGGCAATTGTTGCAGTGGCTGGCGCTGTAGTTGTTGTAGTTGTAGCAGTTGTTGTGGTTGGTGCAGATGTAGTTGGGGCAGTCGTCGGTGCAGTTGTTGTAGTTTGGGCAGTTGTTGTAGTGGTTGGCGCAGTAGTAGTTGTAGTTTCAGCAGTAGTTGTGGTTGGTGCAGATGTTGTAGTCGTTGGTGCAGTAGTTGTAGTTGGGGCAGTTGTTGTAGTGGTTGGCACAGTAGTTGTTGTAGTTGCAGCAGTTGTGGTTGTTGCAGATGTTGTAGTGGCTGGTGTAGTAGTTGTAGCTGGGGCAGTTGTTGTAGTGGTTGGCACAGTAGTTGTTGTAGTTTCAGCAGTTGTTGTGGTTGGTGCAGATGTTGTAGTGGTTGGCACAGTAGTTGTTGTAGTTGGGGCAGTTGTAGTGGTTGGTGCAGTAGTTGTAGTATGGACAGTTGTTGTAGTGGTTGGCGGAGTAGTTGTTGTTGCAGCAGTAGTTGTGGTTGTTGCAGATGTTGTAGTGGCTGGTGTAGTAGTTGTAGCTGGGGCAGTTGTTGTAGTGGTTGGCACAGTAGTTGTAGTTGCAGCAGTTGTTGTGGTTGGTGCAGATGTTGTAGTGGTTGGCACAGTAGTTGTTGTAGTTGGGGCAGTTGTAGTGGTTGGTGCAGTAGTTGTAGTATGGACAGTTGTTGTAGTGGTTGGCGCAGTAGTTGTTGTAGTTGCAACCGTAGTTGTGGTTGGTGCAGTAGTTGTTGTAGTTGCAGCAGTAGTTGTGGTTGGTGCAGATGTTGTAGTCGTTGCTGCAGTAGTTGTAGTTGGGGCAGTTGTTGTAGTGGTTGGCGCAGTAGTTGTTGTAGTTGCAGCAGTAGTTGTGGTTGGTGCAGATGTTGTAGTCGTTGGTGCAGAAGTTGTAGTTGGGGCAATTGTTGCAGTGGTTGATGCTGAAGTTGTTGAAGTTGTAGCAGTTGTGGTTGGTGCAGATGTTGTAGTTGGGGCAGTCGTAGTGGTTGGTGCAGTAGTTGTAGTAGTTGGTGTAGTAGATGTAGTTGTTTGTGCAGTAGTTGTTGTAGTTGGGGCAATTGTTGTAGTGGTTGGTGCAGTAGTTGTTGTAGTCGTTGGTGCAGTAGTTGTAGTTGGGGCAGTTGTTGTAGTGGTTGGCACAGTAGTTGTTGTAGTTGCAGCAGTTGTGGTTGTTGCAGATGTTGTAGTGGCTGGTGTAGTAGTTGTAGCTGGGGCAGTTGTTGTAGTGGTTGGCACAGTAGTTGTTGTAGTTTCAGCAGTTGTTGTGGTTGGTGCAGATGTTGTAGTGGTTGGCACAGTAGTTGTTGTAGTTGGGGCAGTTGTAGTGGTTGGTGCAGTAGTTGTAGTATGGACAGTTGTTGTAGTGGTTGGCGGAGTAGTTGTTGTTGCAGCAGTAGTTGTGGTTGTTGCAGATGTTGTAGTGGCTGGTGTAGTAGTTGTAGCTGGGGCAGTTGTTGTAGTGGTTGGCACAGTAGTTGTAGTTGCAGCAGTTGTTGTGGTTGGTGCAGATGTTCTAGTGGTTGGCACAGTAGTTGTTGTAGTTGGGGCAGTTGTAGTGGTTGGTGCAGTAGTTGTAGTATGGACAGTTGTTGTAGTGGTTGGCGCAGTAGTTGTTGTAGTTGCAGCCGTAGTTGTGGTTGGTGCAGTAGTTGTTGTAGTTGCAGCAGTAGTTGTGGTTGGTGCAGATGTTGTAGTCGTTGCTGCAGTAGTTGTAGTTGGGGCAGTTGTTGTAGTGGTTGGCGCAGTAGTTGTTGTAGTTGCAGCAGTAGTTGTGGTTGGTGCAGATGTTGTAGTCGTTGGTGCAGAAGTTGTAGTTGGGGCAATTGTTGCAGTGGTTGATGCTGAAGTTGTTGAAGTTGTAGCAGTTGTGGTTGGTGCAGATGTTGTAGTTGGGGCAGTCGTAGTGGTTGGTGCAGTAGTTATAGTAGTTGGTGTAGTAGATGTAGTTGTTTGTGCAGTAGTTGTTGTAGTTGGGGCAATTGTTGTAGTGGTTGGTGCAGTAGTTGTTGTAGTCGTTGGTGCAGTAGTTGTAGTTGGGGCAGTTGTTGTAGTGGTTGGCACAGTAGTTGTTGTAGTTGCAGCAGTTGTGGTTGTTGCAGATGTTGTAGTGGCTGGTGTAGTAGTTGTAGCTGGGGCAGTTGTTGTAGTGGTTGGCACAGTAGTTGTTGTAGTTTCAGCAGTTGTTGTGGTTGGTGCAGATGTTGTAGTGGTTGGCACAGTAGTTGTTGTAGTTGGGGCAGTTGTAGTGGTTGGTGCAGTAGTTGTAGTATGGACAGTTGTTGTAGTGGTTGGCGGAGTAGTTGTTGTTGCAGCAGTAGTTGTGGTTGTTGCAGATGTTGTAGTGGCTGGTGTAGTAGTTGTAGCTGGGGCAGTTGTTGTAGTGGTTGCCACAGTAGTTGTAGTTGCAGCAGTTGTTGTGGTTGGTGCAGATGTTGTAGTGGTTGGCACAGTAGTTGTTGTAGTTGGGGCAGTTGTAGTGGTTGGTGCAGTAGTTGTAGTATGGACAGTTGTTGTAGTGGTTGGCGCAGTAGTTGTTGTAGTTGCAGCCGTAGTTGTGGTTGGTGCAGTAGTTGTTGTAGTTGCAGCAGTAGTTGTGGTTGGTGCAGATGTTGTAGTCGTTGCTGCAGTAGTTGTAGTTGGGGCAGTTGTTGTAGTGGTTGGCGCAGTAGTTGTTGTAGTTGCAGCAGTAGTTGTGGTTGGTGCAGATGTTGTAGTCGTTGGTGCAGAAGTTGTAGTTGGGGCAATTGTTGCAGTGGTTGATGCTGAAGTTGTTGAAGTTGTAGCAGTTGTGGTTGGTGCAGATGTTGTAGTTGGGGCAGTCGTAGTGGTTGGTGCAGTAGTTGTAGTAGTTGGTGTAGTAGATGTAGTTGTTTGTGCAGTAGTTGTTGTAGTTGGGGCAATTGTTGTAGTGGTTGGTGCAGTAGTTGTTGTAGTTGCAGCAGTAGTTGTGGTTGGTTCAGATGTTGTAGTCGTTGGTGCAGTAGTTGTAGTTGGGGCAAGTGTTGTAGTGGTTGGCACAGTAGTTGTTGTAGTTGCAGCAGTTGTTGTGGTTGGTGCAGATGTTGTAGTGGTTGGCACAGTAGTTGTTGTAGTTGGGGCAGTTGTAGTGGTTGGTGCAGATGTTGTAGTTGGGGCAGTCGTAGTGGTTGGTGCAGTAGTTGTAGTTGGTGCAGTAGTTGTAGTAGTTGGTGTAGTAGATGTAGTTGTTTGTGCAGTAGTTGTTGTAGTTGGGGCAATTGTTGTAGTGGTTGGTGCAGTAGTTGTTGTAGTTGCAGCAGTAGTTGTGGTTGGTTCAGATGTTGTAGTCGTTGGTGCAGTAGTTGTAGTTGGGGCAAGTGTTGTAGTGGTTGGCACAGTAGTTGTTGTAGTTGCAGCAGTTGTTGTGGTTGGTGCAGATGTTGTAGTGGTTGGCACAGTAGTTGTTGTAGTTGGGGCAGTTGTAGTGGTTGGTGCAGTAGTTGTAGTATGGACAGTTGTTGTAGTGGTTGGCGGAGTAGTTGTTGTTGCAGCAGTAGTTGTGGTTGGTGCAGATCTTGTAGTCGTTGGTGCAGTAGTTGTTGTAGTTGCAGCAGTAGTTGTGGTTTTTGCAGATGTTGTAGTGGCTGGTATAGTAGTTGTAGCTGGGGCAGTTGTTGTAGTGGTTGGCACAGTAGTTGTTGTTGCAGCAGTTGTTGTGGTTGGTGCAGATGTTGTCGTGGTTGACGCAGTAGTTGTAGTTGCAGCAGTAGTTGTGGTTGTTGCGAATGTTGCAGTGGCTGGCGCTGTAGTTGTTGTAGTTGTAGCAGTTGTTGTGGTTGGTGCAGATGTTGTAGTTGGGGCAGTCGTTGGTGCAGTTGTTGTAGTTGGAGCAGTTGTTGTAGTGGTTGGCGCAGTAGTTGTTGTAGTTGGTGCAGATGTTGTAGTGGTTGGTGTAGTTGTTGTGGTTGCAGATGTTGTAGTGGTTGGTGCAGTAGATGTAGTTGTTGGTTCAGTAGTTGTTGTAGTTGGGGCAGTAGTTGTTGTAGTTGCAGCAGTAGTTGTGGTTGGTGCAGATGTTGTAGTCGTTGGTGCAGTTGTAGTTGGTGTTGTAGTTGTAGTTGGTGCAGTAGATGTAGTTGTTGGTGCAGTAGTTGTTGTAGTTGGGGCAGTTGTTGTAGTGGTTGGCGCAGTAGTTGTGGTTGGTGCAGATGTTGTAGTGGTTGGTGCAGTAGATGTAGTTGTTGGTGCAGTAGTTGTTGTAGTTGGGGCAGTTGTTGTAGTGGTTGGTGCAGTAGTTGTAGTTGCAGCAGTCATTGTGGTTGGTGCAGATGTTGTAGTTGTTGGTGCAGTTGGTGTTGAAGTTGTAGTTGGTGCAGTAGTTGTAGTTTTTGGCGCAGTAGTTGTAGGTGGGGCAGTAGTTGTTGTAGTTGGGGCATTAGTTGTAGTAGTTCGGGCAGTAGTTATGGTTGGTGCAGTAGTTGTAATTGGGGCAGTCATTGTAGTGTTTGGTGCAGTAGTTGTTTTAGTTGTGGAAGTAGTTGTAGTTGTTTTAGTACTTGTTACAATTGCTGCAGCAGTTGCTGCAGTTATTGTCGCAGTATTTGTTGCAGTAAATGCAGTAACTATAGTGGTATGTGCAGTTGTTGTATTGGTTGGGGCAGTTATTGTGGTTACTCCAGTAGTTGTAGTTGGGGCAGTAGTTTCTGTAGTTTGTGTGGTAATTGTAGTGGTTGCAGCAATAGTTGATGTAGTTGGGGCAGTAGTTGTTGTACTTGGGGCAGTTGTAGTGGTTGGCACAGTAGTTGTTGTAGTTGGTGCAGATGTAGTAGTTGGTGCAGATGTTGTAGTTGGGGCAATTGTTGCAGTGGTTGGCACAGTAGTTGTAGTTAGTGCAGATGTTGTAGTGGTTGGTGCAGTAGATGTGGTTGCAGATGTTGTAGTGGTTGGTGCAGTAGATGTAGTTGTTGGTTCAGTTGTTGTAGTGGTTGGCGCAGTAGTTGTTGTAGTTGCAGCAGTAGTTGTGGTTGGTGCAGATGTTGTAGTTGTTGGTGCAGTAGTTGTAGTTGGGGCAGTTGTTGTAGTGGTTAACACAGTAGTTGTAGTTGCAGCAGTAGTTGTGGTTGGTGCAGATGTTGTAATCGTTGATGCAGTTGTTGTAGTGGTTGGCACAGTAGTTGTTGTGGTTGGGGCAGTTGTAGTTGGGGCAGTTGTTGTACTGTTGTTTGGCGCGGTAGTTGTTGTAGTTGCAGCAGTAGTTGTGGTTGGTGCAGATGTTGTAGTCGTTGGTGCAGTAGTTGTAGTTGGGGCAGTTGTTGTAGTGGTTGGCACAGTAGTTGTTGTAGTTGGTGCAGATGTTGTAGTGGTTGGTGCAGTAGTTGTGGTTGCAGATGTTGTAGTGGTTGGTGCAGTAGATGGAGTTGTTGGTTCAGTAGTTGTTGTAGTTGGGGCAGTAGTTGTAGTTGCAGCAGTAGTTGTGGTTGGTGCAGATGTTGTAGTCGTTGGTGCAGTTGTAGTTGGTGTTGTAGTTGTAGTTGGTGCAGTACGTGTAGTAGTTGGTGCAGTAGATGTAGTTGTTGGTACTGTTGGTACAGTAGTTGTTGTAGTTGGGGCAGTTGTTGTAGTGGTTGGCGAAGTAGTTGTTGTAGTTGGGGCAGTTGTAGTGGTTGGTGCAGTAGTTGTAGTATGGACAGTTGTTGTAGTGGTTGGCACAGTAGTTGTAGTTGCAACAGTAGTTGTGGTTGGTGCAGATTTTGTAGTTGTTGCTGCAGTAGTTGTAGTTGGGGCAGTTGTTGTAGTGGTTGGCGCAGTAGTTGTTGTAGTTGCAGCAGTAGTTGTGGTTGGTGCAGATGTTGTAGTCGTTGGTGCAGTAGTTGTAGTTGGGGCAGTTGTTGTAGTGGTTGGCACAGTAGTTGTTGTAGTTGCAGCAGTTGCTGTGGTTGGTGCAGATGTTGTAGTGGTTGGCACAGTAGTTGTAGTTGCAGCAGTAGTTGTGGTTGGTGCAGATGTTGTAGTGGTTGGTGCAGTAGTTGTAGTTGCAGCAGTAGTTGTGGTTGGTTCAGATGTTGTAGTCGTTGGTGCAGTAGTTGTAGTATGGACAGTTGTTGAAGTGGTTGGCGCAGTAGTTGTAGTTGCAGCAGTAGTTGTGGTTGGTGCAGATGTTGTAGTCGTTGCTGCAGTAGTTGTACTTGGGGCAGTTGTTGTAGTGGTTGGCGCAGTAGTTGTTGTAGTTGCAGCAGTAGTTGTGGTTGGTGCAGATGTTGTAGTCGTTGGTGCAGTAGTTGTAGTTGGGGCAGTTGTTGTAGTGGTTGGCACAGTAGTTGTTGTAGTTGCAGCAGTTGTTGTGGTTGGTGCAGATGTTGTAGTGATTGGCACAGTAGTTGTAGTTGGGGCAGTTGTAGTGGTTGGTGCAGTAGTTGTAGTATGGACAGTTGTTGTAGTCGTTGGCGCAGTAGTTGTAGTTGCAGCAGTAGCTGTGGTTGGTGCAGATGTTGTAGTGGTTCGTGCAGTAGTTGTTGTAGTTGCAGCAGTAGTTGTGGTTGGTGCAGATGTTGTAGTCGTTGGTGCAGTTGTAGTTGGTGCTGTAGTTGTAGTTGGTGCAGTAGTTGTAGTAGTTGCAGCAGTAGTTGTGGTTGGTGCAGATGTTGTAGTGGTTGGTGCAGTAGTTGTAGTTGTGGCAATTGTTGCAGTGGCTGGCGCTGTAGTTGTTGTAGTTGTAGCAGTTGTTGTGGTTGGTGCAGATGTTGTAGTTGGGGCAGACGTTTGTGCAGATGTTGTAGTCGTTGGTGCAGTAGTTGTAGTTGGGGCAGTTGTAGTGGTTGGCACAGTAGTTGTTGTAGTTGCAGCAGTTGTTGTGGTTGGTGAAGATGTTGTAGTGGTTGGTGCAGTAGTTGTTGTAGTTGCAGCAGTAGTTGTGGTTGTTGCAGATGTTGTAGTCGTTGGTGCAGTTGTAGTTGGTGTTGTAGTTGTAGTTGTAGTTGTAGCAGTAGTTGTAGTAGTTGGTGCAGTAGATGTAGTTGTTGGTGCAGTAGTTGTTGTAGTTGGGGCAGTTGTAGTGGTTGGTGCAGTAGTTGTAGTATGGACAGTTGTTGTAGTGGTTGGCGCAGTAGTTGTAGTTGCAGCAGTAGTTGTGGTTGGTGCAGATGTTGTAGTCGTTGCTGCAGTAGTTGTAGTGGTTGGCGCAGTAGTTGTTGTAGTTGCAGCAGTAGTTGTGGTTGGTGCAGATGTTGTAGTCGTTGGTGCAGTAGTTGTAGTTGGGGCAGTTGTTGTAGTGGTTGGCACAGTAGTTGTTGTAGTTGCAGCAGTTGCTGTGGTTGGTGCAGATGTTGTAGTGGTTGGCACAGTAGTTGTAGTTGCAGCAGTAGTTATGGTTGGTGCAAATGTTGTGGTTGGTGCAGTAGTTGTAGTTGCAGCAGTAGTTGTGGTTGGTGCAGATGTTGTAGTCCTTGCTGCAGTAGTTGTAGTATGGACAGTTGTTGTAGTGGTTGGCGCAGTAGTTGTAGTTGCAGCAGTAGTTGTGGTTGGTGCAGATGTTGTAGTCGTTGCTGCAGTAGTTGTACTTGGGGCAGTTGTTGTAGTGGTTGGCGCAGTAGTTGTTGTAGTTGCAGCAGTAGTTGTGGTTGGTGCAGATGTTGTAGTCGTTGGTGCAGTAGTTGTAGTTGGGGCAGTTGTTGTAGTGGTTGGCACAGTAGTTGTTGTAGTTGCAGCAGTTGTTGTGGTTGGTGCAGATTTTGTAGTCGTTGCTGCAGTAGTTGTTGTTGGGGCAGTTGTTGTAGTGGTTGGCGCAGTAGTTGTTGTAGTTGCAGCAGTAGTTGTGGTTGGTGCAGATGTTGTAGTCGTTGGTGCAGTAGTTGTAGTTGGGGCAGTTGTTGTAGTGGTTGGCACAGTAGTTGTTGTAGTTGCAGCAGTTGCTGTGGTTGGTGCAGATGTTGTAGTGGTTGGCACAGTAGTTGTAGTTGCAGCAGTAGTTGTGGTTGGTGCAGATGTTGTAGTGGTTGGTGCAGTAGTTGTAGTTGCAGCAGTAGTTGTGGTTGGTTCAGATGTTGTAGTCGTTGGTGCAGTAGTTGTAGTATGGACAGTTGTTGAAGTGGTTGGCGCAGTAGTTGTAGTTGCAGCAGTTGTTGTGGTTGGTGCAGATGTTGTAGTGATTGGCACAGTAGTTGTTGTAGTTGGGGCAGTTGTAGTGGTTGGTGCAGTAGTTGTAGTATGGACAGTTGTTGTAGTGGTTGGCGCAGTAGTTGTAGTTGCAGCAGTAGCTGTGGTTGGTGCAGTAGTTGTAGTTGAGGCAATTGTTGCAGTGGCTGGCGCTGTAGTTGTTGTAGTTGTAGCAGTTGTTGTGGTTGGTGCAGATGTTGTAGTTGGGGCAGACTTTTGTGCAGATGTTGTAGTCGTTGGTGCAGTAGTTGTAGTTGGGGCAGTTGTAGTGGTTGGCACAGTAGTTGTTGTAGTTGCAGCAGTTGTTGTGGTTGGTGAAGATGTTGTAGTGGTTGGTGCAGTAGTTGTTGTAGTTGCAGCAGTAGTTGTGGTTGTTGCAGATGTTGTAGTCGTTGGTGCAGTTGTAGTTGGTGTTGTAGTTGTAGTTGTAGTTGTAGCAGTAGTTGTAGTAGTTGGTGCAGTAGATGTAGTTGTTGGTGCAGTAGTTGTTGTAGTTGGGGCAGTTGTAGTGGTTGGTGCAGTAGTTGTAGTATGGACAGTTGTTGTAGTGGTTGGCGCAGTAGTTGTAGTTGCAGCAGTAGTTGTGGTTGGTGCAGATGTTGTAGTCGTTGCTGCAGTAGTTGTAGTGGTTGGCGCAGTAGTTGTTGTAGTTGCAGCAGTAGTTGTGGTTGGTGCAGATGTTGTAGTCGTTGGTGCAGTAGTTGTAGTTGGGGCAGTTGTTGTAGTGGTTGGCACAGTAGTTGTTGTAGTTGCAGCAGTTGCTGTGGTTGGTGCAGATGTTGTAGTGGTTGGCACAGTAGTTGTAGTTGCAGCAGTAGTTTTGGTTGGTGCAGATGTTGTAGTGGTTGGTGCAGTAGTTGTAGTTGCAGCAGTAGTTGTGGTTGGTGCAGATGTTGTAGTGGTTGGTGCAGTAGTTGTGGTTGGTGTAGATGTTGTTGTGGTTGGTGCAGATGTTGTAGTGGTTGGTGCAGTAGTTGTTGTAGTTTGGGCAGTTGTAGTGGTTGGTGCAGTAGTTGTAGTTGGGGCAGTTGTTGTAGTGGTTGGCACACTAGTTGTTGTAGTTGCAGCAGTTGTTGTAGTGGTTGGTGCAGTAGTTGTGGTTGGTGTAGATGTTGTAGTGGTTGGCACAGTAGTTGTAGTTGCAGCAGTAGTTGTGGTTGTTGCAGATGTTGTAGTGGCTGGTGTAGTAGTTGTAGTTGGGGCAGTTGTTGTAGTGGTTGGCACAGTAGTTGTTGTAGTTGGTGCAGATGTTGTAGTGGTTGGTGCAGATGTTGTAGTGGTTGGCACAGTAGTTGTAGTTGCAGCAGTAGTTGTGGTTGGTGCAGATGTTGTAGTGGTTGGTGCAGTTGTTGTAGTTGGGGCAGTTGTTGTAGTGGTTGGCGCAGTAGTTGTAGTTGCAGCAGTAGTTGTGGTTGGTGCAGATGTTGTAGTCGTTGCTGCAGTAGTTGGTGCAGATGTTGTAGTGATTGGCACAGTAGTTGTAGTTGGGGCAGTTGTAGTGGTTGGTGCAGTAGTTGTAGTATGGACAGTTGTTGTAGTCGTTGGCGCAGTAGTTGTAGTTGCAGCAGTAGCTGTGGTTGGTGCAGATGTTGTAGTGGTTCGTGCAGTAGTTGTTGTAGTTGCAGCAGTAGTTGTGGTTGGTGCAGATGTTGTAGTCGTTGGTGCAGTTGTAGTTGGTGCTGTAGTTGTAGTTGGTGCAGTAGTTGTAGTAGTTGCAGCAGTAGTTGTGGTTGGTGCAGATGTTGTAGTGGTTGGTGCAGTAGTTGTAGTTGTGGCAATTGTTGCAGTGGCTGGCGCTGTAGTTGTTGTAGTTGTAGCAGTTGTTGTGGTTGGTGCAGATGTTGTAGTTGGGGCAGACGTTTGTGCAGATGTTGTAGTCGTTGGTGCAGTAGTTGTAGTTGGGGCAGTTGTAGTGGTTGGCACAGTAGTTGTTGTAGTTGCAGCAGTTGTTGTGGTTGGTGAAGATGTTGTAGTGGTTGGTGCAGTAGTTGTTGTAGTTGCAGCAGTAGTTGTGGTTGTTGCAGATGTTGTAGTCGTTGGTGCAGTTGTAGTTGGTGTTGTAGTTGTAGTTGTAGTTGTAGCAGTAGTTGTAGTAGTTGGTGCAGTAGATGTAGTTGTTGGTGCAGTAGTTGTTGTAGTTGGGGCAGTTGTAGTGGTTGGTGCAGTAGTTGTAGTATGGACAGTTGTTGTAGTGGTTGGCGCAGTAGTTGTAGTTGCAGCAGTAGTTGTGGTTGGTGCAGATGTTGTAGTCGTTGCTGCAGTAGTTGTAGTGGTTGGCGCAGTAGTTGTTGTAGTTGCAGCAGTAGTTGTGGTTGGTGCAGATGTTGTAGTCGTTGGTGCAGTAGTTGTAGTTGGGGCAGTTGTTGTAGTGGTTGGCACAGTAGTTGTTGTAGTTGCAGCAGTTGCTGTGGTTGGTGCAGATGTTGTAGTGGTTGGCACAGTAGTTGTAGTTGCAGCAGTAGTTATGGTTGGTGCAAATGTTGTGGTTGGTGCAGTAGTTGTAGTTGCAGCAGTAGTTGTGGTTGGTGCAGATGTTGTAGTCCTTGCTGCAGTAGTTGTAGTATGGACAGTTGTTGTAGTGGTTGGCGCAGTAGTTGTAGTTGCAGCAGTAGTTGTGGTTGGTGCAGATGTTGTAGTCGTTGCTGCAGTAGTTGTACTTGGGGCAGTTGTTGTAGTGGTTGGCGCAGTAGTTGTTGTAGTTGCAGCAGTAGTTGTGGTTGGTGCAGATGTTGTAGTCGTTGGTGCAGTAGTTGTAGTTGGGGCAGTTGTTGTAGTGGTTGGCACAGTAGTTGTTGTAGTTGCAGCAGTTGTTGTGGTTGGTGCAGATTTTGTAGTCGTTGCTGCAGTAGTTGTTGTTGGGGCAGTTGTTGTAGTGGTTGGCGCAGTAGTTGTTGTAGTTGCAGCAGTAGTTGTGGTTGGTGCAGATGTTGTAGTCGTTGGTGCAGTAGTTGTAGTTGGGGCAGTTGTTGTAGTGGTTGGCACAGTAGTTGTTGTAGTTGCAGCAGTTGCTGTGGTTGGTGCAGATGTTGTAGTGGTTGGCACAGTAGTTGTAGTTGCAGCAGTAGTTGTGGTTGGTGCAGATGTTGTAGTGGTTGGTGCAGTAGTTGTAGTTGCAGCAGTAGTTGTGGTTGGTTCAGATGTTGTAGTCGTTGGTGCAGTAGTTGTAGTATGGACAGTTGTTGAAGTGGTTGGCGCAGTAGTTGTAGTTGCAGCAGTTGTTGTGGTTGGTGCAGATGTTGTAGTGATTGGCACAGTAGTTGTTGTAGTTGGGGCAGTTGTAGTGGTTGGTGCAGTAGTTGTAGTATGGACAGTTGTTGTAGTGGTTGGCGCAGTAGTTGTAGTTGCAGCAGTAGCTGTGGTTGGTGCAGTAGTTGTAGTTGAGGCAATTGTTGCAGTGGCTGGCGCTGTAGTTGTTGTAGTTGTAGCAGTTGTTGTGGTTGGTGCAGATGTTGTAGTTGGGGCAGACTTTTGTGCAGATGTTGTAGTCGTTGGTGCAGTAGTTGTAGTTGGGGCAGTTGTAGTGGTTGGCACAGTAGTTGTTGTAGTTGCAGCAGTTGTTGTGGTTGGTGAAGATGTTGTAGTGGTTGGTGCAGTAGTTGTTGTAGTTGCAGCAGTAGTTGTGGTTGTTGCAGATGTTGTAGTCGTTGGTGCAGTTGTAGTTGGTGTTGTAGTTGTAGTTGTAGTTGTAGCAGTAGTTGTAGTAGTTGGTGCAGTAGATGTAGTTGTTGGTGCAGTAGTTGTTGTAGTTGGGGCAGTTGTAGTGGTTGGTGCAGTAGTTGTAGTATGGACAGTTGTTGTAGTGGTTGGCGCAGTAGTTGTAGTTGCAGCAGTAGTTGTGGTTGGTGCAGATGTTGTAGTCGTTGCTGCAGTAGTTGTAGTGGTTGGCGCAGTAGTTGTTGTAGTTGCAGCAGTAGTTGTGGTTGGTGCAGATGTTGTAGTCGTTGGTGCAGTAGTTGTAGTTGGGGCAGTTGTTGTAGTGGTTGGCACAGTAGTTGTTGTAGTTGCAGCAGTTGCTGTGGTTGGTGCAGATGTTGTAGTGGTTGGCACAGTAGTTGTAGTTGCAGCAGTAGTTTTGGTTGGTGCAGATGTTGTAGTGGTTGGTGCAGTAGTTGTAGTTGCAGCAGTAGTTGTGGTTGGTGCAGATGTTGTAGTGGTTGGTGCAGTAGTTGTGGTTGGTGTAGATGTTGTTGTGGTTGGTGCAGATGTTGTAGTGGTTGGTGCAGTAGTTGTTGTAGTTTGGGCAGTTGTAGTGGTTGGTGCAGTAGTTGTAGTTGGGGCAGTTGTTGTAGTGGTTGGCACACTAGTTGTTGTAGTTGCAGCAGTTGTTGTAGTGGTTGGTGCAGTAGTTGTGGTTGGTGTAGATGTTGTAGTGGTTGGCACAGTAGTTGTAGTTGCAGCAGTAGTTGTGGTTTTTGCAGATGTTGTAGTGGCTGGTGTAGTAGTTGTAGTTGGGGCAGTTGTTGTAGTGGTTGGCACAGTAGTTGTTGTAGTTGGTGCAGATGTTGTAGTGGTTGGTGCAGATGTTGTAGTGGTTGGCACAGTAGTTGTAGTTGCAGCAGTAGTTGTGGTTGGTGCAGATGTTGTAGTGGTTGGTGCAGTTGTTGTAGTTGGGGCAGTTGTTGTAGTGGTTGGCGCAGTAGTTGTAGTTGCAGCAGTAGTTGTGGTTGGTGCAGATGTTGTAGTCGTTGCTGCAGTAGTTGGTGCAGATGTTGTAGTGGTTGGTGCAGTAGTTGTTGTAGTTGGTGCAGATGTTGTAGTGGTTGGTGCAGTAGTTGTGGTTGGTGCAGATGTTGTAGTGGGTGGCACAGTAGTTGTGGTTGTTGCAGATGTTGTAGTGGCTGGTGTAGTAGTTGTAGTTGGGGCAGTTGTAGTGGTTGGGGCAGTTGTTGTAGTGGTTGGCACAGTAGTTGTTGTAGTTGCAGCAGTTGTTGTGGTTGGTGCAGATGTTGTAGTGGTTGGTGCAGTAGTTGTTGTAGTTGCAGCAGTAGTTGTGGTTGTTGCAGATGTTGTAGTGGCTGGTGTAGTAGTTGTAGTTGGGGCAGTTGTTGTAGTGGTTGGCACAGTAGTTGTTGTAGTTGTTGCAGATGTTGTAGTGGTTGGTGCAGTAGTTGTGGTTGGTGCAGATGTTGTAGTGGTTGGTGCAGTAGATGTAGTTGTTGGTGCAGTAGTTGTAGTTGCTGCAGATGTTGTAGTGGTTGGTGCAGTACTTGTTGTAGTTGCTACAGATGTTGTAGTGGTTGGCACAGTAGTTGTTGTAGTTGGGGCAGTTGTAGTGGTTGGTGCAGTAGTTGTTGTAGTTGGTGCAGATGTTGTAGTGGTTGGTGCAGATGTTGTAGTGGTTGGTGCAGATGTTGTAGTGGTTGGTGCAGTAGTTGTTGTAGTTGGGGCAGTAGTTGTAGTTGCAGCAGTAGTTGTGGTTGGTTCAGATGTTGTAGTCGTTGGTGCAGTAGTTGTAGTATGGACAGTTGTTGAAGTGGTTGGCGCAGTAGTTGTAGTTGCAGCAGTTGTTGTGGTTGGTGCAGATGTTGTAGTGATTGGCACAGTAGTTGTTGTAGTTGGGGCAGTTGTAGTGGTTGGTGCAGTAGTTGTAGTATGGACAGTTGTTGTAGTGGTTGGCGCAGTAGTTGTAGTTGCAGCAGTAGCTGTGGTTGGTGCAGTAGTTGTAGTTGAGGCAATTGTTGCAGTGGCTGGCGCTGTAGTTGTTGTAGTTGTAGCAGTTGTTGTGGTTGGTGCAGATGTTGTAGTTGGGGCAGACTTTTGTGCAGATGTTGTAGTCGTTGGTGCAGTAGTTGTAGTTGGGGCAGTTGTAGTGGTTGGCACAGTAGTTGTTGTAGTTGCAGCAGTTGTTGTGGTTGGTGAAGATGTTGTAGTGGTTGGTGCAGTAGTTGTTGTAGTTGCAGCAGTAGTTGTGGTTGTTGCAGATGTTGTAGTCGTTGGTGCAGTTGTAGTTGGTGTTGTAGTTGTAGTTGTAGTTGTAGCAGTAGTTGTAGTAGTTGGTGCAGTAGATGTAGTTGTTGGTGCAGTAGTTGTTGTAGTTGGGGCAGTTGTAGTGGTTGGTGCAGTAGTTGTAGTATGGACAGTTGTTGTAGTGGTTGGCGCAGTAGTTGTAGTTGCAGCAGTAGTTGTGGTTGGTGCAGATGTTGTAGTCGTTGCTGCAGTAGTTGTAGTGGTTGGCGCAGTAGTTGTTGTAGTTGCAGCAGTAGTTGTGGTTGGTGCAGATGTTGTAGTCGTTGGTGCAGTAGTTGTAGTTGGGGCAGTTGTTGTAGTGGTTGGCACAGTAGTTGTTGTAGTTGCAGCAGTTGCTGTGGTTGGTGCAGATGTTGTAGTGGTTGGCACAGTAGTTGTAGTTGCAGCAGTAGTTTTGGTTGGTGCAGATGTTGTAGTGGTTGGTGCAGTAGTTGTAGTTGCAGCAGTAGTTGTGGTTGGTGCAGATGTTGTAGTGGTTGGTGCAGTAGTTGTGGTTGGTGTAGATGTTGTTGTGGTTGGTGCAGATGTTGTAGTGGTTGGTGCAGTAGTTGTTGTAGTTTGGGCAGTTGTAGTGGTTGGTGCAGTAGTTGTAGTTGGGGCAGTTGTTGTAGTGGTTGGCACACTAGTTGTTGTAGTTGCAGCAGTTGTTGTAGTGGTTGGTGCAGTAGTTGTGGTTGGTGTAGATGTTGTAGTGGTTGGCACAGTAGTTGTAGTTGCAGCAGTAGTTGTGGTTGTTGCAGATGTTGTAGTGGCTGGTGTAGTAGTTGTAGTTGGGGCAGTTGTTGTAGTGGTTGGCACAGTAGTTGTTGTAGTTGGTGCAGATGTTGTAGTGGTTGGTGCAGATGTTGTAGTGGTTGGCACAGTAGTTGTAGTTGCAGCAGTAGTTGTGGTTGGTGCAGATGTTGTAGTGGTTGGTGCAGTTGTTGTAGTTGGGGCAGTTGTTGTAGTGGTTGGCGCAGTAGTTGTAGTTGCAGCAGTAGTTGTGGTTGGTGCAGATGTTGTAGTCGTTGCTGCAGTAGTTGGTGCAGATGTTGTAGTGGTTGGTGCAGTAGTTGTTGTAGTTGGTGCAGATGTTGTAGTGGTTGGTGCAGTAGTTGTGGTTGGTGCAGATGTTGTAGTGGGTGGCACAGTAGTTGTGGTTGTTGCAGATGTTGTAGTGGCTGGTGTAGTAGTTGTAGTTGGGGCAGTTGTAGTGGTTGGGGCAGTTGTTGTAGTGGTTGGCACAGTAGTTGTTGTAGTTGCAGCAGTTGTTGTGGTTGGTGCAGATGTTGTAGTGGTTGGTGCAGTAGTTGTTGTAGTTGCAGCAGTAGTTGTGGTTGTTGCAGATGTTGTAGTGGCTGGTGTAGTAGTTGTAGTTGGGGCAGTTGTTGTAGTGGTTGGCACAGTAGTTGTTGTAGTTGTTGCAGATGTTGTAGTGGTTGGTGCAGTAGTTGTGGTTGGTGCAGATGTTGTAGTGGTTGGTGCAGTAGATGTAGTTGTTGGTGCAGTAGTTGTAGTTGCTGCAGATGTTGTAGTGGTTGGTGCAGTACTTGTTGTAGTTGCTGCAGATGTTGTAGTGGTTGGCACAGTAGTTGTTGTAGTTGGGGCAGTTGTAGTGGTTGGTGCAGTAGTTGTTGTAGTTGGTGCAGATGTTGTAGTGGTTGGTGCAGATGTTGTAGTGGTTGGTGCAGATGTTGTAGTGGTTGGTGCAGTAGTTGTTGTAGTTGGGGCAGTAGTTGTAGTGGGTGGTGCAGTAGTTGTAGTTGGGGCAGTAGTCGTGGTTGGTGCAGTTGTTGTAGATGGAGCAGTTATATTGGTTGGTGCAGTTGTAGTTGGTGCAGTAGTTGTAGTTGGTGCAGTCGTTGTTGTAGTTGGTGCAGTAGTTGTAGTAGTTGGTGCAGTAGATGTCGTGGTTGGTGCAGTAGTTGTTGTAGTTGGAGCAGTTGGTGTAGTGGTTGGCACAGTAGTTGTTGTAGTTGGAGCAGTAGTTGTTGTGGTTGGTGCAGTAGTTGTTGTAGTTGCAGCAGTAGTTGTGGTTGGTGCAGATGTTGTCGTGGCTGGTGTAGTAGTTGTAGTTGGGGCAATTGTTGTAGTGGTTGGCACAGTAGTTGTTGTAGTTGGTGCAGATGTTGTAGTGGTTGGTGCAGTAGTTGTGGTTGGTGCAGATGTTGTAGTGGTTGGCACAGTAGTTGTAGTTGCAGCAGTAGTTGTGGTTGGTGCAGATGTTGTAGTCGTTGGTGCAGTAGTTGTGGTTGGTGCAGATGTTGTAGTGGTTGGCACAATAGTTGTTGTAGTTGGGGCAGTAGTTGTTGTGGTTGGTGCAGTAGTTGTTGTAGTTGCAGCAGTAGTTGTGGTTGGTGCAGATGTTGTAGTGGCTGGTGTAGTAGTTGTAGTTGGGGCAGTTGTTGTAGTGGTTGGCACAGTAGTTGTTGTAGTTGCAGCAGTTGTTGTGGTTGGTGCAGATGTTGTAGTGGTTGATGCAGTAGTTGTAGTTGCAGCAGTAGTTGTGGTTGTTGCGAATGGTGTAGTGGTTGGTGCAGTAGTTGTAGTTGGGGCAATTGTTGCAGTGGCTGGCGCTGTAGTTGTTGTAGTTGTAGCAGTTGTTGTAGTTGGGGCAGTCGTTGGTGCAGTTGTTGTAGTTGGGGCAGTTGTTGTAGTGGTTGGCGCAGTAGTTGTTGTAGTTGCAGCAGTAGTTGTGGTTGGTGCAGATGTTGTAGTCGTTGGTGCAGTAGTTGTAGTTGGGGCAGTTGTTGTAGTGGTTGGCACAGTAGTTGTTGTCGTTGCAGCAGTTGTTGTGGTTGGTGCAGATGTTGTAGTCGTTGGTGCAGTAGTTTTTGTAGTTGCAGCAGTAGTTGTGGTTGGTGCAGATGTTGTAGTGGTTAGTGCAGTAATTGTAGTTGGGGCAATTGTTGCAGTGGCTGGCGCTGTAGTTGTTGTAGTTGTAGCAGTTGTTGTGGTTGGTGCAGATGTTGTAGTTGGGGCAGTCGTTGGTGCAGTTGTTGTAGTTGGGGCAGTTGTTGTAGTGGTTGGCGCGGTAGTAGTTGTAGTTACAGCAGTAGTTGTGGTTGGTGCAGATGTTGTAGTCGTTGGTGCAGTAGTTGTAGTTGGTGCAGATGTTGTAGTGGTTGGTGCAGTAGTTGTGGTTGGTGCAGATGTTGTTGTGGTTGGTGCAGATGTTGTAGTGGTTGGTGCAGTAGTTGTTGTAGTTTGGGAAGTTGTAGTGGTTGATGCAGTAGTTGTAGTTGGGGCAGTTGTTGTAGTGGTTGGCACAGTAGTTGTTGTAGTTGCAGCAGTTGTTGTGGTTGGTGCAGATGTTGTAGTGGTTGGTGCAGATGTTGTAGTGGTTGGTGCAGTAGATGTAGTTGTTGGTGCAGTAGTTGTAGTTGCTGCAGATGTTGTAGTGGTTGGTGCAGTAGTTGTTGTAGTTGGTGCAGATGTTGTAGTGTTTGGCACAGTAGTTGTTGTAGTTGGGGCAGTTGTAGTGGTTGGTGCAGTAGTTGTAGTTGGGGCAGTTGTTGTAGTGGTTGGCACAGTAGTTGTTGTAGTTGCAGCATTTGTTGTGGTTGGTGCAGATGTTGTAGTGGTTGGTGCAGTAGTTGTTGTAGTTGCAGCAGTAGTTGTGGTTGTTGCAGATGTTGTAGTGGCTGGTGTAGTAGTTGTAGTTGGGGCAGTTGTTGTAGTGGTTGGCACAGTAGTTGTTGTAGTTGGTGCAGATGTTGTAGTGGTTGGTGCAGTAGTTGTTGTAGTTGGTGCAGATGTTGTAGTGGTTGGTGCAGTAGTTGTAGTATGGACAGTTGTTGTAGTGGTTGGTGCAGATGTTGTAGTGGTTGGTGCAGTAGTTGTTGTAGTTGGGGCAGTAGTTGTAGTGGGTGGTGCAGTAGTTGTAGTTGGGGCAGTAGTCGTGGTTGGTGCAGTTGTTGTAGTGGTTGGTGCAGTAGATGTAGTTGTTGGTGCAGTAGTTGTTGTAGTTGGTGCAGATGTTGTAGTGGTTGGCACAGTAGTTGTTGTAGTTGGGGCAGTTGTAGTGGTCGGCGCAGTAGTTGTTGTAGTTGCAGCAGTTGTTGTGGTTGGTGCAGATGTTGTAGTGGTTGGCACAGTAGTTGTTGTAGTTGCAGCAGTAGTTGTGGTTGTTGCAGATGTTGTAGTGGCTGGTGTAGTAGTTGTAGTTGGGGCAGTTGTTGTAGTGGTTGGCACAGTAGTTGTTGTAGTTGGTGCAGATGTTGTAGTGGTTGGTGCAGTAGTTGTTGTAGTTGTTGCAGATGTTGTAGTGGTTGGTGCAGTAGTTGTGGTTGGTGCAGATGTTGTAGTGGTTGGTGCAGTAGATGTAGTTGTTGGTGCAGTAGTTGTAGTTGCTGCAGATGTTGTAGTGGTTGGTGCAGTAGTTGTTGTAGTTGGTGCAGATGTTGTAGTGGTTGGTGCAGTAGTTGTGGTTGGTGCAGATGTTGTAGTGGTTGGCACAGTAGTTGTTGTAGTTGGGGCAGTAGTTGTAGTATGGACAGTTGTTGTAGTGGTTGGCGCAGTAGTTGTTGTAGTTGCAGCAGTAGTTGTGGTTGGTGTCAATGTTGTAGTCGTTGGTGCAGTTGTTGTAGTTGGGGCAGTTGTTGTAGTGGTTTGCGCAGTAGTTGTTGTGGTTGCAGCAGTAGTTGTGGTTGGTGCAGATGTTGTAGTCGTTGCTGCAGTAGTTGGTGCAGATGTTGTAGTGGTTGGTGCAGTAGTTGTTGTAGTTGGTGCAGATGTTGTAGTGGTTGGTACAGTAGTTGTGGTTGGTGCAGATGTTGTAGTGGTTGGCACAGTAGTTGTTGTAGTTGCAGCAGTAGTTGTGGTTGGTGCAGATGTTGTAGTCGTTGGTGCAGTTGTTGTAGTTGGGGCAGTTGTTGTAGTGGTTGGTGCAGTAGTTGTTGTAGTTGCAGCAGTAGTTGTGGTTGGTGCAGATGTTGTAGTCGTTGCTGCAGTAGTTGGTGCAGATGTTGTAGTGGTTGGTGCAGTAGTTGTTGTAGTTGGTGCAGATGTTGTACTGGTTGGTGCAGTAGTTGTGGTTGGTGCAGATGTTGTAGTGGTTGGCACAGTAGTTGTGGTTCTTGCAGATGTTGTAGTGGCTGGTGTAGTAGTTGTAGTTGGGGCAGTTGTTGTAGTGGTTGGCACAGTAGTTGTTGTAGTTGGTGCAGATGTTGTAGTGGTTGGTGCAGTTGTTGTTGTGGTTGGTGCAGATGTTGTAGTGGTTGGTGCAGTAGTTGTTGTAGTTTGGGCAGTTGTAGTGGTTGGTGCAGTAGTTGTAGTTGGGGCAGTTGTTGTAGTGGTTGGCACAGTAGTTGTTGTAGTTGCAGCAGTTGTTGTGGTTGGTGCAGATGTTGTAGTGGTTGGTGCAGTAGTTGTTGTAGTTGCAGCAGTAGTTGTGGATGTTGCAGATGTTGTAGTGGCTGGTGTAGTAGTTGTAGTTGGGGCAGTTGTTGTAGTGGTTGGCACAGTAGTTGTTGTAGTTGTTGCAGATGTTGTAGTGGTTGGTGCAGTAGTTGTGGTTGCTGCAGATGTTGTAGTGGTTGGTGCAGTAGATGTAGTTGTTGGTGCAGTAGTTGTAGTTGCTGCAGATGTTGTAGTGGTTGGTGCAGTAGTTGTTGTAGTTGGTGCAGATGTTGTAGTGGTTGGTGCAGTAGTTGTGGTTGGTGCAGATGTTGTAGTGGTTGGCACAGTAGTTGTTGTAGTTGGGGCAGTAGTTGTAGTATGGACAGTTGTTGTAGTGGTTGGCGCAGTAGTTGTTGTAGTTGCAGCAGTAGTTGTGGTTGGTGTCAATGTTGTAGTCGTTGGTGCAGTTGTTGTAGTTGGGGCAGTTGTTGTAGTGGTTTGCGCAGTAGTTGTTGTGGTTGCAGCAGTAGTTGTGGTTGGTGCAGATGTTGTAGTCGTTGCTGCAGTAGTTGGTGCAGATGTTGTAGTGGTTGGTGCAGTAGTTGTTGTAGTTGGTGCAGATGTTGTAGTGGTTGGTGCAGTAGTTGTGGTTGGTGCAGATGTTGTAGTGGTTGGCACAGTAGTTGTTGTAGTTGCAGCAGTAGTTGTGGTTGGTGCAGATGTTGTAGTCGTTGGTGCAGTTGTTGTAGTTGGGGCAGTTGTTGTAGTGGTTGGTGCAGTAGTTGTTGTAGTTGCAGCAGTAGTTGTGGTTGGTGCAGATGTTGTAGTCGTTGCTGCAGTAGTTGGTGCAGATGTTGTAGTGGTTGGTGCAGTAGTTGTGGTTGGTGCAGATGTTGTAGTGGTTGGTGCAGTAGATGTAGTTGTTGGTGCAGTAGTTGTAGTTGCTGCAGATGTTGTAGTGGTTGGTGCAGTAGTTGTTGTAGTTGGTGCAGATGTTGTAGTGGTTGGTGCAGTAGTTGTGGTTGGTGCAGATGTTGTAGTGGTTGGCACAGTAGTTGTTGTAGTTGGGGCAGTAGTTGTAGTATGGACAGTTGTTGTAGTGGTTGGCGCAGTAGTTGTTGTAGTTGCAGCAGTAGTTGTGGTTGGTGTCAATGTTGTAGTCGTTGGTGCAGTTGTTGTAGTTGGGGCAGTTGTTGTAGTGGTTTGCGCAGTAGTTGTTGTGGTTGCAGCAGTAGTTGTGGTTGGTGCAGATGTTGTAGTCGTTGCTGCAGTAGTTGGTGTAGATGTTGTAGTGGTTGGTGCAGTAGTTGTTGTAGTTGGTGCAGATGTTGTAGTGGTTGGTGCAGTAGTTGTGGTTGGTGCAGATGTTGTAGTGGTTGGCACAGTAGTTGTTGTAGTTGCAGCAGTAGTTGTGGTTGGTGCAGATGTTGTAGTCGTTGGTGCAGTTGTTGTAGTTGGGGCAGTTGTTGTAGTGGTTGGTGCAGTAGTTGTTGTAGTTGCAGCAGTAGTTGTGGTTGGTGCAGATGTTGTAGTCGTTGCTGCAGTAGTTGGTGCAGATGTTGTAGTGGTTGGTGCAGTAGTTGTTGTAGTTGGTGCAGATGTTGTAGTGGTTGGTGCAGTAGTTGTGGTTGGTGCAGATGTTGTAGTGGTTGGCACAGTAGTTGTGGTTGTTGCAGATGTTGTAGTGGCTGGTGTAGTAGTTGTAGTTGGGGCAGTTGTTGTAGTGGTTGGCACAGTAGTTGTTGTAGTTGGTGCAGATGTTGTAGTGGTTGGTGCAGTAGTTGTGGTTGGTGCAGTTGTTGTTGTGGTTGGTGCAGATGTTGTAGTGGTTGGTGCAGTAGTTGTTGTAGTTTGGGCAGTTGTAGTGGTTGGTGCAGTAGTTGTAGTTGGGGCAGTTGTTGTAGTGGTTGGCACAGTAGTTGTTGTAGTTGCAGCAGTTGTTGTGGTTGGTGCAGATGTTGTAGTGGTTGGTGCAGTAGTTGTTGTAGTTGCAGCAGTAGTTGTGGATGTTGCAGATGTTGTAGTGGCTGGTGTAGTAGTTGTAGTTGGGGCAGTTGTTGTAGTGGTTGGCACAGTAGTTGTTGTAGTTGTTGCAGATGTTGTAGTGGTTGGTGCAGTAGTTGTGGTTGGTGCAGATGTTGTAGTGGTTGGTGCAGTAGATGTAGTTGTTGGTGCAGTACGTGTAGTTGCTGCAGATGTTGTAGTGGTTGGTGCAGTAGTTGTTGTAGTTGGTGCAGATGTTGTAGTGGTTGGCACAGTAGTTGTTGTAGTTGGGGCAGTAGTTGTAGTATAGACAGTTGTTGTAGTGGTTGGCGCAGTAGTTGTTGTAGTTGCAGCAGTAGTTGTGGTTGGTGTCAATGTTGTAGTCGTTGGTGCAGTTGTTGTAGTTGGGGCAGTTGTTGTAGTGGTTTGCGCAGTAGTTGTTGTGGTTGCAGCAGTAGTTGTGGTTGGTGCAGATGTTGTAGTCGTTGCTGCAGTAGTTGGTGCAGATGTTGTAGTGGTTGGTGCAGTAGTTGTTGTAGTTGGTGCAGATGTTGTAGTGGTTGGTGCAGTAGTTGTGGTTGGTGCAGATGTTGTAGTGGTTGGCACAGTAGTTGTTGTAGTTGCAGCAGTAGTTGTGGTTGGTGCAGATGTTGTAGTCGTTGGTGCAGTTGTTGTAGTTGGGGCAGTTGTTGTAGTGGTTGGTGCAGTAGTTGTTGTAGTTGCAGCAGTAGTTGTGGTTGGTGCAGATGTTGTAGTCGTTGCTGCAGTAGTTGGTGCAGATGTTGTAGTGGTTGGTGCAGTAGTTGTGGTTGGTGCAGATGTTGTAGTGGTTGGTGCAGTAGATGTAGTTGTTGGTGCAGTAGTTGTAGTTGCTGCAGATGTTGTAGTGGTTGGTGCAGTAGTTGTTGTAGTTGGTGCAGATGTTGTAGTGGTTGGTGCAGTAGTTGTGGTTGGTGCAGATGTTGTAGTGGTTGGCACAGTAGTTGTTGTAGTTGGGGCAGTAGTTGTAGTATGGACAGTTGTTGTAGTGGTTGGCGCAGTAGTTGTTGTAGTTGCAGCAGTAGTTGTGGTTGGTGTCAATGTTGTAGTCGTTGGTGCAGTTGTTGTAGTTGGGGCAGTTGTTGTAGTGGTTTGCGCAGTAGTTGTTGTAGTTGGTGCAGATGTTGTAGTGGTTGGTGCAGTAGTTGTGGTTGGTGCAGATGTTGTAGTGGTTGGCACAGTAGTTGTTGTAGTTGGGGCAGTAGTTGTAGTATGGACAGTTGTTGTAGTGGTTGGCGCAGTAGTTGTTGTAGTTGCAGCAGTAGTTGTGGTTGGTGTCAATGTTGTAGTCGTTGGTGCAGTTGTTGTAGTTGGGGCAGTTGTTGTAGTGGTTTGCGCAGTAGTTGTTGTGGTTGCAGCAGTAGTTGTGGTTGGTGCAGATGTTGTAGTCGTTGGTGCAGATGTTGTAGTGGTTGGTGCAGTAGTTGTTGTAGTTGGTGCAGATGTTGTAGTGGTTGGTGCAGTAGTTGTGGTTGGTGCAGATGTTGTAGTGGTTGGCACAGTAGTTGTTGTAGTTGCAGCAGTAGTTGTGGTTGGTGCAGATGTTGTAGTCGTTGGTGCAGTTGTTGTAGTTGGGGCAGTTGTTGTAGTGGTTGGTGCAGTAGTTGTTGTAGTTGCAGCAGTAGTTGTGGTTGGTGCAGATGTTGTAGTCGTTGCTGCAGTAGTTGGTGCAGATGTTGTAGTGGTTGGTGCAGTAGTTGTTGTAGTTGGTGCAGATGTTGTAGTGGTTGGTGCAGTAGTTGTGGTTGGTGCAGATGTTGTAGTGGTTGGCACAGTAGTTGTGGTTGTTGCAGATGTTGTAGTGGCTGGTGTAGTAGTTGTAGTTGGGGCAGTTGTTGTAGTGGTTGGCACAGTAGTTGTTGTAGTTGGTGCAGATTTTGTAGTGGTTGGTGCAGTAGTTGTGGTTGGTGCAGTTGTTGTTGTGGTTGGTGCAGATGTTGTAGTGGTTGGTGCAGTAGTTGTTGTAGTTTGGGCAGTTGTAGTGGTTGGTGCAGTAGTTGTAGTTGGGGCAGTTGTTGTAGTGGTTGGCACAGTAGTTGTTGTAGTTGTTGCAGATGTTGTAGTGGTTGGTGCAGTAGTTGTGGTTGGTGCAGATGTTGTAGTGGTTGGTGCAGTAGATGTAGTTGTTGGTGCAGTACTTGTAGTTGCTGCAGATGTTGTAGTGGTTGGTGCAGTAGTTGTTGTAGTTGGTGCAGATGTTGTAGTGGTTGGCACAGTAGTTGTTGTAGTTGGGGCAGTAGTTGTAGTATAGACAGTTGTTGTAGTGGTTGGCGCAGTAGTTGTTGTAGTTGCAGCAGTAGTTGTGGTTGTTGCAGATGTTGTAGTGGCTGGTGTAGTAGTTGTAGTTGGGGCAGTTGTTGTAGTGGTTGGCACAGTAGTTGTTGTAGTTGGTGCAGATGTTGTAGTGGTTGGTGCAGTAGTTGTGGTTGGTGCAGATGTTGTAGTCGTTGCTGCAGTAGTTGGTGCAGATGTTGTAGTGGTTGGTGCAGTAGTTGTTGTAGTTGGTGCAGATGTTGTAGTGGTTGGTGCAGTAGTTGTGGTTGGTGCAGATGTTGTAGTGGTTGGCACAGTAGTTGTAGTTGCAGCAGTAGTTGTGGTTGGTGCAGATGTTGTAGTCGTTGGTGCAGTTGTTGTAGTTGGGGCAGTTGTTGTAGTGGTTGGTGCAGTAGTTGTTGTAGTTGCAGCAGTAGTTGTGGTTGGTGCAGATGTTGTAGTCGTTGCTGCAGTAGTTGGTGCAGATGTTGTAGTGGTTGGTGCAGTAGTTGTGGTTGGTGCAGATGTTGTAGTGGTTGGTGCAGTAGATGTAGTTGTTGGTGCAGTAGTTGTAGTTGCTGCAGATGTTGTAGTGGTTGGTGCAGTAGTTGTTGTAGTTGGTGCAGATGTTGTAGTGGTTGGTACAGTAGTTGTGGTTGGTGCAGATGTTGTAGTGGTTGGCACAGTAGTTGTTGTAGTTGGGGCAGTAGTTGTTGTATGGACAGTTGTTGTAGTGGTTGGCGCAGTAGTTGTTGTAGTTGCAGCAGTAGTTGTGGTTGGTGTCAATGTTGTAGTCGTTGTTGCAGTTGTTGTAGTTGGGGCAGTTGTTGTAGTGGTTTGCGCAGTAGTTGTTGTGGTTGCAGCAGTAGTTGTGGTTGGTGCAGATGTTGTAGTCGTTGCTGCAGTAGTTGGTGTAGATGTTGTAGTGGTTGGTGCAGTAGTTGTTGTAGTTGGTGCAGATGTTGTAGTGGTTGGTGCAGTAGTTGTGGTTGGTGCAGATGTTGTAGTGGTTGGCACAGTAGTTGTTGTAGTTGCAGCAGTAGTTGTGGTTGGTGCAGATGTTGTAGTCGTTGGTGCAGTTGTTGTAGTTGGGGCAGTTGTTGTAGTGGTTGGTGCAGTAGTTGTTGTAGTTGCAGCAGTAGTTGTGGTTGGTGCAGATGTTGTAGTCGTTGCTGCAGTAGTTGGTGCAGATGTTGTAGTGGTTGGTGCAGTAGTTGTTGTAGTTGGTGCAGATGTTGTAGTGGTTGGTGCAGTAGTTGTGGTTGGTGCAGATGTTGTAGTGGTTGGCACAGTAGTTGTGGTTGTTGCAGATGTTGTAGTGGCTGGTGTAGTAGTTGTAGTTGGGGCAGTTGTTGTAGTGGTTGGCACAGTAGTTGTTGTAGTTGGTGCAGATGTTGTAGTGGTTGGTGCAGTAGTTGTGGTTGGTGCAGTTGTTGTTGTGGTTGGTGCAGATGTTGTAGTGGTTGGTGCAGTAGTTGTTGTAGTTTGGGCAGTTGTAGTGGTTGGTGCAGTAGTTGTAGTTGGGGCAGTTGTTGTAGTGGTTGGCACAGTAGTTGTTGTAGTTGCAGCAGTTGTTGTGGTTGGTGCAGATGTTGTAGTGGTTGGTGCAGTAGTTGTTGTAGTTGCAGCAGTAGTTGTGGATGTTGCAGATGTTGTAGTGGCTGGTGTAGTAGTTGTAGTTGGGGCAGTTGTTGTAGTGGTTGGCACAGTAGTTGTTGTAGTTGTTGCAGATGTTGTAGTGGTTGGTGCAGTAGTTGTGGTTGGTGCAGATGTTGTAGTGGTTGGTGCAGTAGATGTAGTTGTTGGTGCAGTAGTTGTAGTTGCTGCAGATGTTGTAGTGGTTGGTGCAGTAGTTGTTGTAGTTGGTGCAGATGTTGTAGTGGTTGGCACAGTAGTTGTTGTAGTTGGGGCAGTAGTTGTAGTATAGACAGTTGTTGTAGTGGTTGGCGCAGTAGTTGTTGTAGTTGCAGCAGTAGTTGTGGTTGGTGTCAATGTTGTAGTCGTTGGTGCAGTTGTTGTAGTTGGGGCAGTTGTTGTAGTGGTTTGCGCAGTAGTTGTTGTGGTTGCAGCAGTAGTTGTGGTTGGTGCAGATGTTGTAGTCATTGCTGCAGTAGTTGGTGCAGATGTTGTAGTGGTTGGTGCAGTAGTTGTTGTAGTTGGTGCAGATGTTGTAGTGGTTGGTGCAGTAGTTGTGGTTGGTGCAGATGTTGTAGTGGTTGGCACAGTAGTTGTTGTAGTTGGGGCAGTAGTTGTAGTATGGACAGTTGTTGTAGTGGTTGGCGCAGTAGTTGTTGTAGTTGCAGCAGTAGTTGTGGTTGGTGTCAATGTTGTAGTCGTTGGTGCAGTTGTTGTAGTTGGGGCAGTTGTTGTAGTGGTTTGCGCAGTAGTTGTTGTGGTTGCAGCAGTAGTTGTGGTTGGTGCAGATGTTGTAGTCGTTGGTGCAGATGTTGTAGTGGTTGGTGCAGTAGTTGTTGTAATTGGTGCAGATGTTGTAGTGGTTGGTGCAGTAGTTGTGGTTGGTGCAGATGTTGTAGTGGTTGGCACAGTAGTTGTTGTAGTTGCAGCAGTAGTTGTGGTTGGTGCAGATGTTGTAGTCGTTGGTGCAGTTGTTGTAGTTGGGGCAGTTGTTGTAGTGGTTGGTGCAGTAGTTGTTGTAGTTGCAGCAGTAGTTGTGGTTGGTGCAGATGTTGTAGTCGTTGCTGCAGTAGTTGGTGCAGATGTTGTAGTCGTTGGTGCAGTTGTTGTAGTTGGGGCAGTTGTTGTAGTGGTTGGTGCAGTAGTTGTTGTAGTTGCAGCAGTAGTTGTGGTTGGTGCAGATGTTGTAGTCGTTGCTGCAGTAGTTGGTGCAGATGTTGTAGTGGTTGGTGCAGTAGTTGTTGTAGTTGGTGCAGATGTTGTAGTGGTTGGTGCAGTAGTTGTGGTTGGTGCAGATGTTGTAGTGGTTGGTGCAGTAGTTGTTGTAGTTGGGGCAGTAGTTGTAGTGGTTGGCACAGTAGTTGTTGTAGTTGCAGCAGTAGTTGTGGTTGTTGCAGATGTTGTAGTGGCTGGTGTAGTAGTTGTAGTTGGGGCAGTTGTTGTAGTGGTTGGCACAGTAGTTGTTGTAGTTTGTGCAGATGTTGTAGTGGCTGGTGTTGTAGTTGGGGCAGTTGTTGTAGTGGTTGGCACCGTAGTTGTTGTAGTTGGTGCAGATGTTGTAGTGGTTGGCACAGTAGTTGTTGTAGTTGCAGCAGTAGTTGTGGTTGGTGCCGATGTTGTAGTCGTTGGTGCAGTTGTTGTAGTGGTTGGCGCAGTAGTTGTTGTAGTTGCAGCAGTAGTTGTGGTTGGTGCAGATGTTGTAGTCGTTGCTGCAGTAGTTGGTGCAGATGTTGTAGTGGTTGGTGCAGTAGTTGTGGTTGGTGCAGATGTTGTAGTGGTTGGTGCAGTAGATGTAGTTGTTGGTGCAGTAGTTGTAGTTGCTGCAGATGTTGTAGTGGTTGGTGCAGTAGTTGTTGTAGTTGCAGCAATAGTTGTGGTTGGTGCAGATGTTGTAGTCGTTGCTGCAGTAGTTGGTGCAGATGTTGTAGTGGTTGGTGCAGTAGTTGTGGTTGGTGCAGAAGTTGTAGTGGTTGGTGCAGTAGATGCAGTTGTTGGTGCAGTAGTTGTAGTTGCTGCAGATGTTGTAGTGGTTGGTGCAGTAGTTGTTGTAGTTGGTGCAGATGTTGTAGTGGTTGGTGCAGTAGTTGTGGTTGGTGCAGATGTTGTAGTGGTTGGCACAGTAGTTGTTGTAGTTGGGGCAGTAGTTGTAGTATGGACAGTTGTTGTAGTGGTTGGCGCAGTAGTTGTAGTTGGGGCAGTTGTTGTAGTGGTTTGCGCAGTAGTTGTTGTGGTTGCAGCAGTAGTTGTGGTTGGTGCAGATGTTGTAGTCGTTGGTGCAGATGTTGTAGTGGTTGGTGCAGTAGTTGTTGTAGTTGGTGCATATGTTGTAGTGGTTGGTGCAGTAGTTGTGGTTGGTGCAGATGTTGTAGTGGTTGGCACAGTAGTTGTTGTAGTTGCAGCAGTAGTTGTGGTTGGTGCAGATGTTGTAGTCGTTGGTGCAGTTGTTGTTGTTGGGGCAGTTGTTGTAGTGGTTGGTGCAGTAGTTGTAGTTGCAGCAGTAGTTGTGGTTGGTGCAGATGTTGTAGTCGTTGCTGCAGTAGTTGGTGCAGATGTTGTAGTGGTTGGTGCAGTAGTTGTAGTTGGTGCAGATGTTGTAGTGGTTGGTGCAGTAGTTGTGGTTGGTGCAGATGTTGTAGTGGTTGGCACAGTAGTTGTGGTTGTTGCAGATGTTGTAGTGGCTGGTGTAGTAGTTGTAGTTGGGGCAGTTGTTGTAGTGGTTGGCACAGTAGTTGTTGTAGTTGGTGCAGATGTTGTAGTGGTTGGTGCAGTTGTTGTTGTTGGTGCAGATGTTGTAGTGGTTGGTGCAGTAGTTGTTGTAGTTTGGGCAGTTGTAGTGGTTGGTGCAGTAGTTGTAGTTGGGGCAGTTGTTGTAGTGGTTGGCACAGTAGTTGTTGTAGTTGCAGCAGTTGTTGTGGTTGGTGCAGATGTTGTAGTCGTTGCTGCAGTAGTTGGTGTAGATGTTGTAGTGGTTGGTGCAGTAGTTGTTGTAGTTGGTGCAGATGTTGTAGTGGTTGGTGCAGTAGTTGTGGTTGGTGCAGATGTTGTAGTGGTTGGCACAGTAGTTGTTGTAGTTGCAGCAGTAGTTGTGGTTGGTGCAGATGTTCTAGTCGTTGGTGCAGTTGTTGTAGTTGGGGCAGTTGTTGTAGTGGTTGGTGCAGTAGTTGTTGTAGTTGCAGCAGTAGTTGTAGTGGTTGGTGTAGTAGTTGTAGTTGGGGCAGTTGTTGTAGTGGTTGGCACAGTAGTTGTTGTAGTTGTTGCAGATGTTGTAGTGGTTGGTGCAGTAGTTGTGGTTGGTGCAGATGTTGTAGTGGTTGGTGCAGTAGATGTAGTTGTTGGTGCAGTAGTTGTAGTTGCTGCAGATGTTGTAGTGGTTGGTGCAGTAGTTGTTGTAGTTGGTGCAGATGTTGTAGTGGTTGGTGCAGTAGTTCTGGTTGGTGCAGATGTTGTAGTGGTTGGCACAGTAGTTGTTGTAGTTGGGGCAGTAGTTGTAGTATGGACAGTTGTTGTAGTGGTTGGCGCAGTAGTTGTTGTAGTTGCAGCAGTAGTTGTGGTTGGTGTCAATGTTGTAGTCGTTGGTGCAGTTGTTGTAGTTGGTGCAGTTGTTGTAGTGGTTTGCGCAGTAGTTGTTGTGGTTGCAGCAGTAGTTGTGGTTGGTGCAGATGTTGTAGTCGTTGCTGCAGTAGTTGGTGCAGATGTTGTAGTGGTTGGTGCAGTAGTTGTTGTAGTTGGTGCAGATGTTGTAGTGGTTGGTGCAGTAGTTGTGGTTGGTGCAGATGTTGTAGTGGTTGGCACAGTAGTTGTTGTAGTTGCAGCAGTAGTTGTGGTTGGTGCAGATGTTGTAGTCGTTGGTGCAGTTGTTGTAGTTGGGGCAGTTGTTGTAGTGGTTGGTGCAGTAGTTGTTGTAGTTGCAGCAGTAGTTGTGGTTGGTGCAGATGTTGTAGTCGTTGCTGCAGTAGTTGGTGCAGATGTTGTAGTGGTTGGTGCAGTAGTTGTTGTAGTTGGTGCAGATTTTGTAGTGGTTGGTGCAGTAGTTGTGGTTGGTGCAGATGTTGTAGTGGTTGGCACAGTAGTTGTGGTTGTTGCAGATGTTGTAGTGGCTGGTGTAGTAGTTGTAGTTGGGGCAGTTGTTGTAGTGGTTGGCACAGTAGTTGTTGTAGTTGGTGCAGATGTTGTAGTGGTTGGTGCAGTAGTTGTGGTTGGTGCAGTTGTTGTTGTGGTTGGTGCAGATGTTGTAGTGGTTGGTGCAGTAGTTGTTGTAGTTTGGGCAGTTGTAGTGGTTGGTGCAGTAGTTGTAGTTGGGGCAGTTGTTGTAGTGGTTGGCACAGTAGTTGTTGTAGTTGCAGCAGTTGTTGTGGTTGGTGCAGATGTTGTAGTGGTTGGTGCAGTAGTTGTTGTAGTTGCAGCAGTAGTTGTGGATGTTGCAGATGTTGTAGTGGCTGGTGTAGTAGTTGTAGTTGGGGCAGTTGTTGTAGTGGTTGGCACAGTAGTTGTAGTTGTTGCAGATGTTGTAGTGGTTGGTGCAGTAGTTGTGGTTGGTGCAGATGTTGTAGTGGTTGGTGCAGTAGATGTAGTTGTTGGTGTAGTAGTTGTAGTTGCTGCAGATGTTGTAGTGGTTGGTGCAGTAGTTGTTGTAGTTGGTGCAGATGTTGTAGTGGTTGGTGCAGTAGTTGTGGTTGGTGCAGATGTTGTAGTGGTTGGCACAGTAGTTGTTGTAGTTGGGGCAGTAGTTGTAGTATGGACAGTTGTTGTAGTGGTTGGCGCAGTAGTTGTTGTAGTTGCAGCAGTAGTTGTGGTTGGTGTCAATGTTGTAGTCGTTGGTGCAGTTGTTGTAGTTGGTGCAGTTGTTGTAGTGGTTTGCGCAGTAGTTGTTGTGGTTGCAGCAGTAGTTGTGGTTGGTGCAGATGTTGTAGTCGTTGCTGCAGTAGTTGGTGCAGATGTTGTAGTGGTTGGTGCAGTAGTTGTTGTAGTTGGTGCAGATGTTGTAGTGGTTGGTGCAGTAGTTGTGGTTGGTGCAGATGTTGTAGTGGTTGGCACAGTAGTTGTTGTAGTTGCAGCAGTAGTTGTGGTTGGTGCAGATGTTGTAGTCGTTGGTGCAGTTGTTGTAGTTGGGGCAGTTGTTGTAGTGGTTGGTGCAGTAGTTGTTGTAGTTGCAGCAGTAGTTGTGGTTGGTGCAGATGTTGTAGTCGTTGCTGCAGTAGTTGGTGCAGATGTTGTAGTGGTTGGTGCAGTAGTTGTTGTAGTTGGTGCAGATTTTGTAGTGGTTGGTGCAGTAGTTGTGGTTGGTGCAGATGTTGTAGTGGTTGGCACAGTAGTTGTGGTTGTTGCAGATGTTGTAGTGGCTGGTGTAGTAGTTGTAGTTGTGGCAGTTGTTGTAGTGGTTGGCACAGTAGTTGTTGTAGTTGGTGCAGATGTTGTAGTGGTTGGTGCAGTAGTTGTGGTTGGTGCAGTTGTTGTTGTGGTTGGTGCAGATGTTGTAGTGGTTGGTGCAGTAGTTGTTGTAGTTTGGGCAGTTGTAGTGGTTGGTGCAGTAGTTGTAGTTGGGGCAGTTGTTGTAGTGGTTGGCACAGTAGTTGTTGTAGTTGCAGCAGTTGTTGTGGTTGGTGCAGATGTTGTAGTGGTTGGTGCAGTAGTTGTTGTAGTTGCAGCAGTAGTTGTGGATGTTGCAGATGTTGTAGTGGCTGGTGTAGTAGTTGTAGTTGGGGCAGTTGTTGTAGTGGTTGGCACAGTAGTTGTTGTAGTTGTTGCAGATGTTGTAGTGGTTGGTGCAGTAGTTGTGGTTGGTGCAGATGTTGTAGTGGTTGGTGCAGTAGATGTAGTTGTTGGTGCAGTAGTTGTAGTTGCTGCAGATGTTGTAGTGGTTGGTGCAGTAGTTGTTGTAGTTGGTGCAGATGTTGTAGTGGTTGGTGCAGTAGTTGTGGTTGGTGCAGATGTTGTAGTGGTTGGCACAGTAGTTGTTGTAGTTGGGGCAGTAGTTGTAGTATGGACAGTTGTTGTAGTGGTTGGCGCAGTAGTTGTTGTAGTTGCAGCAGTAGTTGTGGTTGGTGTCAATGTTGTAGTCGTTGGTGCAGTTGTTGTAGTTGGTGCAGTTGTTGTAGTGGTTTGCGCAGTAGTTGTTGTGGTTGCAGCAGTAGTTGTGGTTGGTGCAGATGTTGTAGTCGTTGCTGCAGTAGTTGGTGCAGATGTTGTAGTGGTTGGTGCAGTAGTTGTTGTAGTTGGTGCAGATGTTGTAGTGGTTGGTGCAGTAGTTGTGGTTGGTGCAGATGTTGTAGTGGTTGGCACAGTAGTTGTTGTAGTTGCAGCAGTAGTTGTGGTTGTTGCAGATGTTGTAGTGGTTGGTGCAGTAGTTGTGGTTGGTGCAGATGTTGTAGTGGTTGGTGCAGTAGATGTAGTTGTTGGTGCAGTAGTTGTAGTTGGTGCAGATGTTGTAGTCGTTGCTGCAGTAGTTGGTGCAGATGTTGTAGTGGTTGGTGCAGTAGTTGTTGTAGTTGGTGCAGATTTTGTAGTGGTTGGTGCAGTAGTTGTGGTTGGTGCAGATGTTGTAGTGGTTGGCACAGTAGTTGTGGTTGTTGCAGATGTTGTAGTGGCTGGTGTAGTAGTTGTAGTTGGGGCAGTTGTTGTAGTGGTTGGCACAGTAGTTGTTGTAGTTGGTGCAGATGTTGTAGTGGTTGGTGCAGTAGTTGTGGTTGGTGCAGTTGTTGTTGTGGTTGGTGCAGATGTTGTAGTGGTTGGTGCAGTAGTTGTTGTAGTTTGGGCAGTTGTAGTGGTTGGTGCAGTAGTTGTAGTTGGGGCAGTTGTTGTAGTGGTTGGCACAGTAGTTGTTGTAGTTGCAGCAGTTGTTGTGGTTGGTGCAGATGTTGTAGTGGTTGGTGCAGTAGTTGTTGTAGTTGCAGCAGTAGTTGTGGATGTTGCAGATGTTGTAGTGGCTGGTGTAGTAGTTGTAGTTGGGGCAGTTGTTGTAGTGGTTGGCACAGTAGTTGTTGTAGTTGTTGCAGATGTTGTAGTGGTTGGTGCAGTAGATGTAGTTGTTGGTGCAGTAGTTGTAGTTGCTGCAGATGTTGTAGTGGTTGGTGCAGTAGTTGTTGTAGTTGGTGCAGATGTTGTAGTGGTTGGTGCAGTAGTTGTGGTTGGTGCAGATGTTGTAGTGGTTGGTGCAGTAGTTGTGGTTGGTGCAGATGTTGTAGTGGTTGGCACAGTAGTTGTTGTAGTTGGGGCAGTAGTTGTAGTATGGACAGTTGTTGTAGTGGTTGGCGCAGTAGTTGTTGTAGTTGCAGCAGTAGTTGTGGTTGGTGTCAATGTTGTAGTCGTTGGTGCAGTTGTTGTAGTTGGGGCAGTTGTTGTAGTGGTTTGCGCAGTAGTTGTTGTGGTTGCAGCAGTAGTTGTGGTTGGTGCAGATGTTGTAGTCGTTGCTGCAGTAGTTGGTGCAGTAGTTGTTGTAGTTGGTGCAGATGTTGTAGTGGTTGGTGCAGTAGTTGTGGTTGGTGCAGATGTTGTAGTGGTTGGCACAGTAGTTGTTGTAGTTGCAGCAGTAGTTGTGGTTGGTGCAGATGTTGTAGTCGTTGGTGCAGTTGTTGTAGTTGGGGCAGTTGTTGTAGTGGTTGGTGCAGTAGTTGTTGTAGTTGCAGCAGTAGTTGTGGTTGGTGCAGATGTTGTAGTCGTTGCTGCAGTAGTTGGTGCAGATGTTGTAGTGGTTGGTGCAGTAGTTGTTGTAGTTGGTGCAGATTTTGTAGTGGTTGGTGCAGTAGTTGTGGTTGGTGCAGATGTTGTAGTGGTTGGCACAGTAGTTGTGGTTGTTGCAGATGTTGTAGTGGCTGGTGTAGTAGTTGTAGTTGGGGCAGTTGTTGTAGTGGTTGGCACAGTAGTTGTTGTAGTTGGTGCAGATGTTGTAGTGGTTGGTGCAGTAGTTGTGGTTGGTGCAGTTGTTGTGGTTGGTGCAGATGTTGTAGTGGTTGGTGCAGTAGTTGTTGTAGTTTGGGCAGTTGTAGTGGTTGGTGCAGTAGTTGTAGTTGGGGCAGTTGTTGTAGTGGTTGGCACAGTAGTTGTTGTAGTTGCAGCAGTTGTTGTGGTTGGTGCAGATGTTGTAGTGGTTGGTGCAGTAGTTGTTGTAGTTGCAGCAGTAGTTGTGGATGTTGCAGATGTTGTAGTGGCTGGTGTAGTAGTTGTAGTTGGGGCAGTTGTTGTAGTGGTTGGCACAGTAATTGTTGTAGTTGTTGCAGATGTTGTAGTGGTTGGTGCAGTAGTTGTGGTTGGTGCAGATGTTGTAGTGGTTGGTGCAGTAGATGTAGTTGTTGGTGCAGTAGTTGTAGTTGCTGCAGATGTTGTAGTGGTTGGTGCAGTAGTTGTTGTAGTTGGTGCAGATGTTGTAGTGGTTGGTGCAGTAGTTGTGGTTGGTGCAGATGTTGTAGTGGTTGGCACAGTAGTTGTTGTAGTTGGGGCAGTAGTTGTAGTATGGACAGTTGTTGTAGTGGTTGGCGCAGTAGTTGTTGTAGTTGCAGCAGTAGTTGTGGTTGGTGTCAATGTTGTAGTCGTTGGTGCAGTTGTTGTAGTTGGGGCAGTTGTTATAGTGGTTTGCGCAGTAGTTGTTGTGGTTGCAGCAGTAGTTGTGGTTGGTGCAGATGTTGTAGTCGTTGGTGCAGTTGTTGTAGTTGGGGCAGTTGTTGTAGTGGTTGGTGCAGTAGTTGTTGTAGTTGCAGCAGTAGTTGTGGTTGGTGCAGATGTTGTAGTCGTTGCTGCAGTAGTTGGTGCAGATGTTGTAGTGGTTGGTGCAGTAGTTGTTGTAGTTGGTGCAGATTTTGTAGTGGTTGGTGCAGTAGTTGTGGTTGGTGCAGATGTTGTAGTGGTTGGCACAGTAGTTGTGGTTGTTGCAGATGTTGTAGTGGCTGGTGTAGTAGTTGTAGTTGGGGCAGTTGTTGTAGTGGTTGGCACAGTAGTTGTTGTAGTTGGTGCAGATGTTGTAGTGGTTGGTGCAGTAGTTGTGGTTGGTGCAGTTGTTGTGGTTGGTGCAGATGTTGTAGTGGTTGGTGCAGTAGTTGTTGTAGTTTGGGCAGTTGTAGTGGTTGGTGCAGTAGTTGTAGTTGGGGCAGTTGTTGTAGTGGTTGGCACAGTAGTTGTTGTAGTTGCAGCAGTTGTTGTGGTTGGTGCAGATGTTGTAGTGGTTGGTGCAGTAGTTGTTGTAGTTGCAGCAGTAGTTGTGGATGTTGCAGATGTTGTAGTGGCTGGTGTAGTAGTTGTAGTTGGGGCAGTTGTTGTAGTGGTTGGCACAGTAATTGTTGTAGTTGTTGCAGATGTTGTAGTGGTTGGTGCAGTAGTTGTGGTTGGTGCAGATGTTGTAGTGGTTGGTGCAGTAGATGTAGTTGTTGGTGCAGTAGTTGTAGTTGCTGCAGATGTTGTAGTGGTTGGTGCAGTAGTTGTTGTAGTTGGTGCAGATGTTGTAGTGGTTGGTGCAGTAGTTGTGGTTGGTGCAGATGTTGTAGTGGTTGGCACAGTAGTTGTTGTAGTTGGGGCAGTAGTTGTAGTATGGACAGTTGTTGTAGTGGTTGGCGCAGTAGTTGTTGTAGTTGCAGCAGTAGTTGTGGTTGGTGTCAATGTTGTAGTCGTTGGTGCAGTTGTTGTAGTTGGGGCAGTTGTTATAGTGGTTTGCGCAGTAGTTGTTGTGGTTGCAGCAGTAGTTGTGGTTGGTGCAGATGTTGTAGTCGTTGCTGCAGTAGTTGGTGCAGATGTTGTAGTGGTTGGTGCAGATGTTGTAGTGGTTGGTGCAGTAGTTGTGGTTGGTGCAGATGTTGTAGTGGTTGGCACAGTAGTTGTTGTAGTTGCAGCAGTAGTTGTGGTTGGTGCAGATGTTGTAGTCGTTGCTGCAGTGGTTGGTGGAGATGTTGTAGTGGTTGGTGCAGTAGTTGTGGTTGGTGCAGATGTTGTAGTGGTTGGTGCAGTAGATGTAGTTGTTGGTGCAGTAGTTGTAATTGCTGCAGATGTTGTAGTGGTTGGTGCAGTAGTTGTTGTAGTTGGTGCAGATGTTGTAGTGGTTGGTACAGTAGTTGTGGTTGGTGCAGATGTTGTAGTGGTTGGCACAGTAGTTGTTGTAGTTGGGGCAGTAGTTGTAGTATGGACAGTTGTTGTAGTGGTTGGCGCAGTAGTTGTTGTAGTTGCAGCAGTAGTTGTGGTTGGTGTCAATGTTGTAGTCGTTGGTGCAGTTGTTGTAGTTGGGGCAGTTGTTGTAGTGGTTTGCGCAGTAGTTGTTGTGGTTGCAGCAGTAGTTGTGGTTGGTGCAGATGTTGTAGTCGTTGCTGCAGTAGTTGGTGTAGATGTTGTAGTGGTTGGTGCAGTAGTTGTTGTAGTTGGTGCAGATGTTGTAGTGGTTGGTGCAGTAGTTGTGGTTGGTGCAGATGTTGTAGTGGTTGGCACAGTAGTTGTTGTAGTTGCAGCAGTAGTTGTGGTTGGTGCAGATGTTGTAGTCGTTGGTGCAGTTGTTGTAGTTGGGGCAGTTGTTGTAGTGGTTGGTGCAGTAGTTGTTGTAGTTGCAGCAGTAGTTGTGGTTGGTGCAGATGTTGTAGTCGTTGCTGCAGTAGTTGGTGCAGATGTTGTAGTGGTTGGTGCAGTAGTTGTAGTTGGTGCAGATGTTGTAGTGGTTGGTGCAGTAGTTGTGGTTGGTGCAGATGTTGTAGTGGTTGGCACAGTAGTTGTGGTTGTTGCAGATGTTGTAGTGGCTGGTGTAGTAGTTGTAGTTGGGGCAGTTGTTGTAGTGGTTGGCACAGTAGTTGTAGTTGGTGCAGATGTTGTAGTGGTTGGTGCAGTAGTTGTGGTTGGTGCAGAAGTTGTTGTGGTTGGTGCAGATGTTGTAGTGGTTGGTGCAGTAGTTGTTGTAGTTTGGGCAGTTGTAGTGGTTGGTGCAGTAGTTGTAGTTGGGGCAGTTGTAGTGGTTGGCACAGTAGTTGTTGTAGTTGCAGCAGTTGTTGTGGTTGGTGCAGATGTTGTAGTGGTTGGTGCAGTAGTTGTTGTAGTTGCAGCAGTAGTTGTGGATGTTGCAGATGTTGTAGTGGCTGGTGTAGTAGTTGTAGTTGGGGCAGTTGTTGTAGTGGTTGGCACAGTAGTTGTTGTAGTTGTTGCAGATGTTGTAGTGGTTGGTGCAGATGTTGTAGTGGTTGGTGCAGTAGATGTAGTTGTTGGTGCAGTAGTTGTAGTTGCTGCAGATGTTGTAGTGGTTGGTGCAGTAGTTGTTGTAGTTGGTGCAGATGTTGTAGTGGTTGGCACAGTAGTTGTGGTAGTTGGGGCAGTAGTTGTAGTATAGACAGTTGTTGTAGTGGTTGGCGCAGTAGTTGTTGTAGTTGCAGCAGTAGTTGTGGTTGGTGTCAATGTTGTAGTCGTTGGTGCAGTTGTTGTAGTTGGGGCAGTTGTTGTAGTGGTTTGCGCAGTAGTTGTTGTGGTTGCAGCAGTAGTTGTGGTTGGTGCAGATGTTGTAGTCGTTGCTGCAGTAGTTGGTGCAGATGTTGTAGTGGTTGGTGCAGTAGTTGTTGTAGTTGGTGCAGATGTTGTAGTGGTTGGTGCAGTAGTTGTGGTTGGTGCAGATGTTGTAGTGGTTGGTGCAGTAGTTGTGGTTGGTGCAGATGTTGTAGTGGTTGGCACAGTAGTTGTGGTTGTTGCAGATGTTGTAGTGGCTGGTGTAGTAGTTGTAGTTGGGGCAGTTGTTGTAGTGGTTGGCACAGTAGTTGTAGTTGGTGCAGATGTTGTAGTGGTTGGTGCAGTAGTTGTGGTTGGTGCAGAAGTTGTTGTGGTTGGTGCAGATGTTGTAGTGGTTGGTGCAGTAGTTGTTGTAGTTTGGGCAGTTGTAGTGGTTGGTGCAGTAGTTGTAGTTGGGGCAGTTGTAGTGGTTGGCACAGTAGTTGTTGTAGTTGCAGCAGTTGTTGTGGTTGGTGCAGATGTTGTAGTGGTTGGTGCAGTAGTTGTTGTAGTTGCAGCAGTAGTTGTGGATGTTGCAGATGTTGTAGTGGCTGGTGTAGTAGTTGTAGTTGGGGCAGTTGTTGTAGTGGTTGGCACAGTAGTTGTTGTAGTTGTTGCAGATGTTGTAGTGGTTGGTGCAGATGTTGTAGTGGTTGGTGCAGTAGATGTAGTTGTTGGTGCAGTAGTTGTAGTTGCTGCAGATGTTGTAGTGGTTGGTGCAGTAGTTGTTGTAGTTGGTGCAGATGTTGTAGTGGTTGGCACAGTAGTTGTGGTAGTTGGGGCAGTAGTTGTAGTATAGACAGTTGTTGTAGTGGTTGGCGCAGTAGTTGTTGTAGTTGCAGCAGTAGTTGTGGTTGGTGTCAATGTTGTAGTCGTTGGTGCAGTTGTTGTAGTTGGGGCAGTTGTTGTAGTGGTTTGCGCAGTAGTTGTTGTGGTTGCAGCAGTAGTTGTGGTTGGTGCAGATGTTGTAGTCGTTGCTGCAGTAGTTGGTGCAGATGTTGTAGTGGTTGGTGCAGTAGTTGTTGTAGTTGGTGCAGATGTTGTAGTGGTTGGTGCAGTAGTTGTGGTTGGTGCAGATGTTGTAGTGGTTGGCACAGTAGTTGTTGTAGTTGCAGCAGTAGTTGTGGTTGGTGCAGATGTTGTAGTCGTTGGTGCAGTTGTTGTAGTTGGGGCAGTTGTTGTAGTGGTTGGTGCAGTAGTTGTTGTAGTTGCAGCAGTAGTTGTGGTTGGTGCAGATGTTGTAGTCGTTGCTGCAGTAGTTGGTGCAGATGTTGTAGTGGTTGGTGCAGTAGTTGTTGTAGTTGGTGCAGATTTTGTAGTGGTTGGTGCAGTAGTTGTGGTTGGTGCAGATGTTGTAGTGGTTGGCACAGTAGTTGTGGTTGTTGCAGATGTTGTAGTGGCTGGTGTAGTAGTTGTAGTTGGGGCAGTTGTTGTAGTGGTTGGCACAGTAGTTGTTGTAGTTGGTGCAGATGTTGTAGTGGTTGGTGCAGTAGTTGTGGTTGGTGCAGTTGTTGTGGTTGGTGCAGATGTTGTAGTGGTTGGTGCAGTAGTTGTTGTAGTTTGGGCAGTTGTAGTGGTTGGTGCAGTAGTTGTAGTTGGGGCAGTTGTTGTAGTGGTTGGCACAGTAGTTGTTGTAGTTGCAGCAGTTGTTGTGGTTGGTGCAGATGTTGTAGTGGTTGGTGCAGTAGTTGTTGTAGTTGCAGCAGTAGTTGTGGATGTTGCAGATGTTGTAGTGGCTGGTGTAGTAGTTGTAGTTGGGGCAGTTGTTGTAGTGGTTGGCACAGTAATTGTTGTAGTTGTTGCAGATGTTGTAGTGGTTGGTGCAGTAGTTGTGGTTGGTGCAGATGTTGTAGTGGTTGGTGCAGTAGATGTAGTTGTTGGTGCAGTAGTTGTAGTTGCTGCAGATGTTGTAGTGGTTGGTGCAGTAGTTGTTGTAGTTGGTGCAGATGTTGTAGTGGTTGGTGCAGTAGTTGTGGTTGGTGCAGATGTTGTAGTGGTTGGCACAGTAGTTGTTGTAGTTGGGGCAGTAGTTGTAGTATGGACAGTTGTTGTAGTGGTTGGCGCAGTAGTTGTTGTAGTTGCAGCAGTAGTTGTGGTTGGTGTCAATGTTGTAGTCGTTGGTGCAGTTGTTGTAGTTGGGGCAGTTGTTATAGTGGTTTGCGCAGTAGTTGTTGTGGTTGCAGCAGTAGTTGTGGTTGGTGCAGATGTTGTAGACGTTGGTGCAGTTGTTGTAGTTGGGGCAGTTGTTGTAGTGGTTGGTGCAGTAGTTGTTGTAGTTGCAGCAGTAGTTGTGGTTGGTGCAGATGTTGTAGTCGTTGCTGCAGTAGTTGGTGCAGATGTTGTAGTGGTTGGTGCAGTAGTTGTTGTAGTTGGTGCAGATTTTGTAGTGGTTGGTGCAGTAGTTGTGGTTGGTGCAGATGTTGTAGTGGTTGGCACAGTAGTTGTGGTTGTTGCAGATGTTGTAGTGGCTGGTGTAGTAGTTGTAGTTGGGGCAGTTGTTGTAGTGGTTGGCACAGTAGTTGTTGTAGTTGGTGCAGATGTTGTAGTGGTTGGTGCAGTAGTTGTGGTTGGTGCAGTTGTTGTGGTTGGTGCAGATGTTGTAGTGGTTGGTGCAGTAGTTGTTGTAGTTTGGGCAGTTGTAGTGGTTGGTGCAGTAGTTGTAGTTGGGGCAGTTGTTGTAGTGGTTGGCACAGTAGTTGTTGTAGTTGCAGCAGTTGTTGTGGTTGGTGCAGATGTTGTAGTGGTTGGTGCAGTAGTTGTTGTAGTTGCAGCAGTAGTTGTGGATGTTGCAGATGTTGTAGTGGCTGGTGTAGTAGTTGTAGTTGGGGCAGTTGTTGTAGTGGTTGGCACAGTAATTGTTGTAGTTGTTGCAGATGTTGTAGTGGTTGGTGCAGTAGTTGTGGTTGGTGCAGATGTTGTAGTGGTTGGTGCAGTAGATGTAGTTGTTGGTGCAGTAGTTGTAGTTGCTGCAGATGTTGTAGTGGTTGGTGCAGTAGTTGTTGTAGTTGGTGCAGATGTTGTAGTGGTTGGTGCAGTAGTTGTGGTTGGTGCAGATGTTGTAGTGGTTGGCACAGTAGTTGTTGTAGTTGGGGCAGTAGTTGTAGTATGGACAGTTGTTGTAGTGGTTGGCGCAGTAGTTGTTGTAGTTGCAGCAGTAGTTGTGGTTGGTGTCAATGTTGTAGTCGTTGGTGCAGTTGTTGTAGTTGGGGCAGTTGTTATAGTGGTTTGCGCAGTAGTTGTTGTGGTTGCAGCAGTAGTTGTGGTTGGTGCAGATGTTGTAGTCGTTGCTGCAGTAGTTGGTGCAGATGTTGTAGTGGTTGGTGCAGATGTTGTAGTGGTTGGTGCAGTAGTTGTGGTTGGTGCAGATGTTGTAGTGGTTGGCACAGTAGTTGTTGTAGTTGCAGCAGTAGTTGTGGTTGGTGCAGATGTTGTAGTCGTTGCTGCAGTGGTTGGTGGAGATGTTGTAGTGGTTGGTGCAGTAGTTGTGGTTGGTGCAGATGTTGTAGTGGTTGGTGCAGTAGATGTAGTTGTTGGTGCAGTAGTTGTAATTGCTGCAGATGTTGTAGTGGTTGGTGCAGTAGTTGTTGTAGTTGGTGCAGATGTTGTAGTGGTTGGTACAGTAGTTGTGGTTGGTGCAGATGTTGTAGTGGTTGGCACAGTAGTTGTTGTAGTTGGGGCAGTAGTTGTAGTATGGACAGTTGTTGTAGTGGTTGGCGCAGTAGTTGTTGTAGTTGCAGCAGTAGTTGTGGTTGGTGTCAATGTTGTAGTCGTTGGTGCAGTTGTTGTAGTTGGGGCAGTTGTTGTAGTGGTTTGCGCAGTAGTTGTTGTGGTTGCAGCAGTAGTTGTGGTTGGTGCAGATGTTGTAGTCGTTGCTGCAGTAGTTGGTGTAGATGTTGTAGTGGTTGGTGCAGTAGTTGTTGTAGTTGGTGCAGATGTTGTAGTGGTTGGTGCAGTAGTTGTGGTTGGTGCAGATGTTGTAGTGGTTGGCACAGTAGTTGTTGTAGTTGCAGCAGTAGTTGTGGTTGGTGCAGATGTTGTAGTCGTTGGTGCAGTTGTTGTAGTTGGGGCAGTTGTTGTAGTGGTTGGTGCAGTAGTTGTTGTAGTTGCAGCAGTAGTTGTGGTTGGTGCAGATGTTGTAGTCGTTGCTGCAGTAGTTGGTGCAGATGTTGTAGTGGTTGGTGCAGTAGTTGTAGTTGGTGCAGATGTTGTAGTGGTTGGTGCAGTAGTTGTGGTTGGTGCAGATGTTGTAGTGGTTGGCACAGTAGTTGTGGTTGTTGCAGATGTTGTAGTGGCTGGTGTAGTAGTTGTAGTTGGGGCAGTTGTTGTAGTGGTTGGCACAGTAGTTGTAGTTGGTGCAGATGTTGTAGTGGTTGGTGCAGTAGTTGTGGTTGGTGCAGAAGTTGTTGTGGTTGGTGCAGATGTTGTAGTGGTTGGTGCAGTAGTTGTTGTAGTTTGGGCAGTTGTAGTGGTTGGTGCAGTAGTTGTAGTTGGGGCAGTTGTAGTGGTTGGCACAGTAGTTGTTGTAGTTGCAGCAGTTGTTGTGGTTGGTGCAGATGTTGTAGTGGTTGGTGCAGTAGTTGTTGTAGTTGCAGCAGTAGTTGTGGATGTTGCAGATGTTGTAGTGGCTGGTGTAGTAGTTGTAGTTGGGGCAGTTGTTGTAGTGGTTGGCACAGTAGTTGTTGTAGTTGTTGCAGATGTTGTAGTGGTTGGTGCAGATGTTGTAGTGGTTGGTGCAGTAGATGTAGTTGTTGGTGCAGTAGTTGTAGTTGCTGCAGATGTTGTAGTGGTTGGTGCAGTAGTTGTTGTAGTTGGTGCAGATGTTGTAGTGGTTGGCACAGTAGTTGTGGTAGTTGGGGCAGTAGTTGTAGTATAGACAGTTGTTGTAGTGGTTGGCGCAGTAGTTGTTGTAGTTGCAGCAGTAGTTGTGGTTGGTGTCAATGTTGTAGTCGTTGGTGCAGTTGTTGTAGTTGGGGCAGTTGTTGTAGTGGTTTGCGCAGTAGTTGTTGTGGTTGCAGCAGTAGTTGTGGTTGGTGCAGATGTTGTAGTCGTTGCTGCAGTAGTTGGTGCAGATGTTGTAGTGGTTGGTGCAGTAGTTGTTGTAGTTGGTGCAGATGTTGTAGTGGTTGGTGCAGTAGTTGTGGTTGGTGCAGATGTTGTAGTGGTTGGCACAGTAGTTGTTGTAGTTGCAGCAGTAGTTGTGGTTGGTGCAGATGTTGTAGTCGTTGGTGCAGTTGTTGTAGTTGGGGCAGTTGTTGTAGTGGTTGGTGCAGTAGTTGTTGTAGTTGCAGCAGTAGTTGTGGTTGGTGCAGATGTTGTAGTCGTTGCTGCAGTAGTTGGTGCAGATGTTGTAGTGGTTGGTGCAGTAGTTGTGGTTGGTGCAGATGTTGTAGTGGTTGGTGCAGTAGATGTAGTTGTTGGTGCAGTAGTTGTAGTTGCTGCAGATGTTGTAGTGGTTGGTGCAGTAGTTGTTGTAGTTGGTGCAGATGTTGTAGTGGTTGGTGCAGTAGTTGTGGTTGGTGCAGATGTTGTAGTGGTTGGCACAGTAGTTGTTGTAGTTGGGGCAGTAGTTGTAGTATGGACAGTTGTTGTAGTGGTTGGCGCAGTAGTTGTTGTAGTTGCAGCAGTAGTTGTGGTTGGTGTCAATGTTGTAGTCGTTGGTGCAGTTGTTGTAGTTGGGGCAGTTGTTGTAGTGGTTTGCGCAGTAGTTGTTGTGGTTGCAGCAGTAGTTGTGGTTGGTGCAGATGTTGTAGTCGTTGGTGCAGATGTTGTAGTGGTTGGTGCAGTAGTTGTTGTAGTTGGTGCAGATGTTGTAGTGGTTGGTGCAGTAGTTGTGGTTGGTGCAGATGTTGTAGTGGTTGGCACAGTAGTTGTTGTAGTTGCAGCAGTAGTTGTGGTTGGTGCAGATGTTGTAGTCGTTGGTGCAGTTGTTGTAGTTGGGGCAGTTGTTGTAGTGGTTGGTGCAGTAGTTGTTGTAGTTGCAGCAGTAGTTGTGGTTGGTGCAGATGTTGTAGTCGTTGCTGCAGTAGTTGGTGCAGATGTTGTAGTGGTTGGTGCAGTAGTTGTTGTAGTTGGTGCAGATGTTGTAGTGGTTGGTGCAGTAGTTGTGGTTGGTGCAGATGTTGTAGTGGTTGGCACAGTAGTTGTGGTTGTTGCAGATGTTGTAGTGGCTGGTGTAGTAGTTGTAGTTGGGGCAGTTGTTGTAGTGGTTGGCACAGTAGTTGTTGTAGTTGGTGCAGATGTTGTAGTGGTTGGTGCAGTTGTTGTTGTAGTTGGTGCAGATGTTGTAGTGGTTGGTGCAGTAGTTGTTGTAGTTGCAGCAGTAGTTGTGGTTGGTGCAGATGTTGTAGTCGTTGCTGCAGTAGTTGGTGCAGATGTTGTAGTGGTTGGTGCAGTAGTTGTAGTTGGTGCAGATGTTGTAGTGGTTGGTGCAGTAGTTGTGGTTGGTGCAGATGTTGTAGTGGTTGGCACAGAAGTTGTGGTTGTTGCAGATGTTGTAGTGGTTGGTGCAGTTGTTGTTGTAGTTGGTGCAGATGTTGTAGTGGTTGGTGCAGTAGTTGTTGTAGTTGCAGCAGTAGTTGTGGTTGGTGCAGATGTTGTAGTCGTTGCTGCAGTAGTTGGTGCAGATGTTGTAGTGGTTGGTGCAGTAGTTGTAGTTGGTGCAGATGTTGTAGTGGTTGGTGCAGTAGTTGTGGTTGGTGCAGATGTTGTAGTGGTTGGCACAGAAGTTGTGGTTGTTGCAGATGTTGTAGTGGCTGGTGTAGTAGTTGTAGTTGGGGCAGTTGTTGTAGTGGTTGGCACAGTAGTTGTTGTAGTTGGTGCAGATGTTGTAGTGGTTGGTGCAGTAGTTGTTGTAGTTGGTGCAGATGTTGTAGTGGTTGGTGCAGTAGTTGTGGTTGGTGCAGATGTTGTAGTGGTTGGCACAGTAGTTGTGGTTGTTGCAGATGTTGTAGTGGCTGGTGTAGTAGTTGTAGTTGGGGCAGTTGTTGTAGTGGTTGGCACAGTAGTTGTTGTAGTTGGTGCAGATGTTGTAGTGGTTGGTGCAGTTGTTGTTGTGGTTGGTGCAGATGTTGTAGTGGTTGGTGCAGTAGTTGTTGTAGTTGCAGCAGTAGTTGTGGTTGGTGCATATGTTGTAGTCGTTGCTGCAGTAGTTGGTGCAGATGTTGTAGTGGTTGGTGCAGTAGTTGTAGTTGGTGCAGATGTTGTAGTGGTTGGTGCAGTAGTTGTGGTTGGTGCAGATGTTGTAGTGGTTGGCACAGTAGTTGTGGTTGTTGCAGATGTTGTAGTGGCTGGTGTAGTAGTTGTAGTTGGGGCAGTTGTTGTAGTGGTTGGCACAGTAGTTGTTGTAGTTGGTGCAGATGTTGTAGTGGTTGGTGCAGTAGTTGTTGTAGTTGGTGCAGATGTTGTAGTGGTTGGTGCAGTAGTTGTGGTTGGTGCAGATGTTGTAGTGGTTGGCACAGTAGTTGTGGTTGTTGCAGATGTTGTAGTGGCTGGTGTAGTAGTTGTAGTCGTTGCTGCAGTAGTTGGTGTAGATGTTGTAGTGGTTGGTGCAGTAGTTGTTGTAGTTGGTGCAGATGTTGTAGTGGTTGGTGCAGTAGTTGTGGTTGGTGCAGATGTTGTAGTGGTTGGCACAGTAGTTGTTGTAGTTGCAGCAGTAGTTGTGGTTGGTGCAGATGTTCTAGTCGTTGGTGCAGTTGTTGTAGTTGGGGCAGTTGTTGTAGTGGTTGGTGCAGTAGTTGTTGTAGTTGCAGCAGTAGTTGTGGTTGGTGCAGATGTTGTAGTCGTTGCTGCAGTAGTTGGTGCAGATGTTGTAGTGGTTGGTGCAGTAGTTGTTGTAGTTGGTGCAGATGTTGTAGTGGTTGGTGCAGTAGTTGTGGTTGGTGCAGATGTTGTAGTGGTTGGCACAGTAGTTGTGGTTGTTGCAGATGTTGTAGTGGCTGGTGTAGTAGTTGTAGTTGGGGCAGTTGTTGTAGTGGTTGGCACAGTAGTTGTTGTAGTTGGTGCAGATGTTGTAGTGGTTGGTGCAGTAGTTGTGGTTGGTGCAGTTGTTGTTGTGGTTGGTGCAGATGTTGTAGTGGTTGGTGCAGTAGTTGTTGTAGTTTGGGCAGTTGTAGTGGTTGGTGCAGTAGTTGTAGTTGGGGCAGTTGTTGTAGTGGTTGGCACAGTAGTTGTAGTTGCAGCAGTTGTTGTGGTTGGTGCAGATGTTGTAGTGGTTGGTGCAGTAGTTGTTGTAGTTGCAGCAGTAGTTGTGGATGTTGCAGATGTTGTAGTGGCTGGTGTAGTAGTTGTAGTTGGGGCAGTTGTTGTAGTGGTTGGCACAGTAGTTGTTGTAGTTGTTGCAGATGTTGTAGTGGTTGGTGCAGTAGTTGTGGTTGGTGCAGATGTTGTAGTGGTTGGTGCAGTAGATGAAGTTGTTGGTGCAGTAGTTGTAGTTGCTGCAGATGTTCTGGTGGTTGGTGCAGTAGTTGTTGTAGTTGGTGCAGATGTTGTAGTGGTTGGCGCAGTAGTTGTAGTTGCAGCAGTAGTTGTGGTTGGTGTCAATGTTGTAGTCGTTGGTGCAGTTGTTGTAGTTGGGGCAGTTGTTGTAGTGGTTTGCGCAGTAGTTGTTGTGGTTGCAGCAGTAGTTGTGGTTGGTGCAGATGTTGTAGTCGTTGCTGCAGTAGTTGGTGCAGATGTTGTAGTGGTTGGTGCAGTAGTTGTAGTTGGTGCAGATGTTGTAGTGGTTGGTGCAGTAGTTGTGGTTGGTGCAGATGTTGTAGTGGTTGGCACAGTAGTTGTTGTAGTTGCAGCAGTAGTTGTGGTTGGTGCAGATGTTGTAGTCGTTGGTGCAGTTGTTGTAGTTGGGGCAGTTGTTGTAGTGGTTGGTGCAGTAGTTGTTGTAGTTGCAGCAGTAGTTGTGGTTGGTGCAGATGTTGTAGTCGTTGCTGCAGTAGTTGGTGCAGTAGTTGTGGTTGGTGCAGATGTTGTAGTGGTTGGTGCAGTAGATGTAGTTGTTGGTGCAGTAGTTGTAGTTGCTGCAGATGTTGTAGTGGTTGGTGCAGTAGTTGTTGTAGTTGCAGCAGTAGTTCTGGTTGGTGCAGATGTTGTAGTCGTTGCTGCAGTAGTTGGTGCAGATGTTGTAGTGGTTGGTGCAGTAGTTGTGGTTGGTGCAGATGTTGTAGTGGTTGGTGCAGTAGATGTAGTTGTTGGTGCAGTAGTTGTAGTTGCTGCAGATGTTGTAGTGGTTGGTGCAGTAGTTGTTGTAGTTGGTGCAGATGTTGTAGTGGTTGGTGCAGTAGTTGTTGTAGTTGGTGCAGATGTTGTAGTGGTTGGCACAGTAGTTGTGGTAGTTGGGGCAGTAGTTGTAGTATAGACAGTTGTTGTAGTGGTTGGCGCAGTAGTTGTTGTAGTTGCAGCAGTAGTTGTGGTTGGTGTCAATGTTGTAGTCGTTGGTGCAGTTGTTGTAGTTGGGGCAGTTGTTGTAGTGGTTTGCGCAGTAGTTGTTGTGGTTGCAGCAGTAGTTGTGGTTGGTGCAGATGTTGTAGTCGTTGCTGCAGTAGTTGGTGCAGATGTTGTAGTGGTTGGTGCAGTAGTTGTTGTAGTTGGTGCAGATGTTGTAGTGGTTGGTGCAGTAGTTGTGGTTGGTGCAGATGTTGTAGTGGTTGGCACAGTAGTTGTTGTAGTTGCAGCAGTAGTTGTGGTTGGTGCAGATGTTGTAGTCGTTGGTGCAGTTGTTGTAGTTGGGGCAGTTGTTGTAGTGGTTGGTGCAGTAGTTGTTGTAGTTGCAGCAGTAGTTGTGGTTGGTGCAGATGTTGTAGTCGTTGCTGCAGTAGTTGGTGCAGATGTTGTAGTGGTTGGTGCAGTAGTTGTGGTTGGTGCAGATGTTGTAGTGGTTGGTGCAGTAGATGTAGTTGTTGGTGCAGTAGTTGTAGTTGCTGCAGATGTTGTAGTGGTTGGTGCAGTAGTTGTTGTAGTTGGTGCAGATGTTGTAGTGGTTGGTGCAGTAGTTGTGGTTGGTGCAGATGTTGTAGTGGTTGGCACAGTAGTTGTTGTAGTTGGGGCAGTAGTTGTAGTATGGACAGTTGTTGTAGTGGTTGGCGCAGTAGTTGTTGTAGTTGCAGCAGTAGTTGTGGTTGGTGTCAATGTTGTAGTCGTTGGTGCAGTTGTTGTAGTTGGGGCAGTTGTTGTAGTGGTTTGCGCAGTAGTTGTTGTGGTTGCAGCAGTAGTTGTGGTTGGTGCAGATGTTGTAGTCGTTGGTGCAGATGTTGTAGTGGTTGGTGCAGTAGTTGTTGTAGTTGGTGCAGATGTTGTAGTGGTTGGTGCAGTAGTTGTGGTTGGTGCAGATGTTGTAGTGGTTGGCACAGTAGTTGTTGTAGTTGCAGCAGTAGTTGTGGTTGGTGCAGATGTTGTAGTCGTTGGTGCAGTTGTTGTAGTTGGGGCAGTTGTTGTAGTGGTTGGTGCAGTAGTTGTTGTAGTTGCAGCAGTAGTTGTGGTTGGTGCAGATGTTGTAGTCGTTGCTGCAGTAGTTGGTGCAGATGTTGTAGTGGTTGGTGCAGTAGTTGTTGTAGTTGGTGCAGATGTTGTAGTGGTTGGTGCAGTAGTTGTGGTTGGTGCAGATGTTGTAGTGGTTGGCACAGTAGTTGTGGTTGTTGCAGATGTTGTAGTGGCTGGTGTAGTAGTTGTAGTTGGGGCAGTTGTTGTAGTGGTTGGCACAGTAGTTGTTGTAGTTGGTGCAGATGTTGTAGTGGTTGGTGCAGTTGTTGTTGTAGTTGGTGCAGATGTTGTAGTGGTTGGTGCAGTAGTTGTTGTAGTTGCAGCAGTAGTTGTGGTTGGTGCAGATGTTGTAGTCGTTGCTGCAGTAGTTGGTGCAGATGTTGTAGTGGTTGGTGCAGTAGTTGTAGTTGGTGCAGATGTTGTAGTGGTTGGTGCAGTAGTTGTGGTTGGTGCAGATGTTGTAGTGGTTGGCACAGAAGTTGTGGTTGTTGCAGATGTTGTAGTGGTTGGTGCAGTTGTTGTTGTAGTTGGTGCAGATGTTGTAGTGGTTGGTGCAGTAGTTGTTGTAGTTGCAGCAGTAGTTGTGGTTGGTGCAGATGTTGTAGTCGTTGCTGCAGTAGTTGGTGCAGATGTTGTAGTGGTTGGTGCAGTAGTTGTAGTTGGTGCAGATGTTGTAGTGGTTGGTGCAGTAGTTGTGGTTGGTGCAGATGTTGTAGTGGTTGGCACAGAAGTTGTGGTTGTTGCAGATGTTGTAGTGGCTGGTGTAGTAGTTGTAGTTGGGGCAGTTGTTGTAGTGGTTGGCACAGTAGTTGTTGTAGTTGGTGCAGATGTTGTAGTGGTTGGTGCAGTAGTTGTTGTAGTTGGTGCAGATGTTGTAGTGGTTGGTGCAGTAGTTGTGGTTGGTGCAGATGTTGTAGTGGTTGGCACAGTAGTTGTGGTTGTTGCAGATGTTGTAGTGGCTGGTGTAGTAGTTGTAGTTGGGGCAGTTGTTGTAGTGGTTGGCACAGTAGTTGTTGTAGTTGGTGCAGATGTTGTAGTGGTTGGTGCAGTTGTTGTTGTGGTTGGTGCAGATGTTGTAGTGGTTGGTGCAGTAGTTGTTGTAGTTGCAGCAGTAGTTGTGGTTGGTGCATATGTTGTAGTCGTTGCTGCAGTAGTTGGTGCAGATGTTGTAGTGGTTGGTGCAGTAGTTGTAGTTGGTGCAGATGTTGTAGTGGTTGGTGCAGTAGTTGTGGTTGGTGCAGATGTTGTAGTGGTTGGCACAGTAGTTGTGGTTGTTGCAGATGTTGTAGTGGCTGGTGTAGTAGTTGTAGTTGGGGCAGTTGTTGTAGTGGTTGGCACAGTAGTTGTTGTAGTTGGTGCAGATGTTGTAGTGGTTGGTGCAGTAGTTGTTGTAGTTGGTGCAGATGTTGTAGTGGTTGGTGCAGTAGTTGTGGTTGGTGCAGATGTTGTAGTGGTTGGCACAGTAGTTGTGGTTGTTGCAGATGTTGTAGTGGCTGGTGTAGTAGTTGTAGTCGTTGCTGCAGTAGTTGGTGTAGATGTTGTAGTGGTTGGTGCAGTAGTTGTTGTAGTTGGTGCAGATGTTGTAGTGGTTGGTGCAGTAGTTGTGGTTGGTGCAGATGTTGTAGTGGTTGGCACAGTAGTTGTTGTAGTTGCAGCAGTAGTTGTGGTTGGTGCAGATGTTCTAGTCGTTGGTGCAGTTGTTGTAGTTGGGGCAGTTGTTGTAGTGGTTGGTGCAGTAGTTGTTGTAGTTGCAGCAGTAGTTGTGGTTGGTGCAGATGTTGTAGTCGTTGCTGCAGTAGTTGGTGCAGATGTTGTAGTGGTTGGTGCAGTAGTTGTTGTAGTTGGTGCAGATGTTGTAGTGGTTGGTGCAGTAGTTGTGGTTGGTGCAGATGTTGTAGTGGTTGGCACAGTAGTTGTGGTTGTTGCAGATGTTGTAGTGGCTGGTGTAGTAGTTGTAGTTGGGGCAGTTGTTGTAGTGGTTGGCACAGTAGTTGTTGTAGTTGGTGCAGATGTTGTAGTGGTTGGTGCAGTAGTTGTGGTTGGTGCAGTTGTTGTTGTGGTTGGTGCAGATGTTGTAGTGGTTGGTGCAGTAGTTGTTGTAGTTTGGGCAGTTGTAGTGGTTGGTGCAGTAGTTGTAGTTGGGGCAGTTGTTGTAGTGGTTGGCACAGTAGTTGTAGTTGCAGCAGTTGTTGTGGTTGGTGCAGATGTTGTAGTGGTTGGTGCAGTAGTTGTTGTAGTTGCAGCAGTAGTTGTGGATGTTGCAGATGTTGTAGTGGCTGGTGTAGTAGTTGTAGTTGGGGCAGTTGTTGTAGTGGTTGGCACAGTAGTTGTTGTAGTTGTTGCAGATGTTGTAGTGGTTGGTGCAGTAGTTGTGGTTGGTGCAGATGTTGTAGTGGTTGGTGCAGTAGATGAAGTTGTTGGTGCAGTAGTTGTAGTTGCTGCAGATGTTCTGGTGGTTGGTGCAGTAGTTGTTGTAGTTGGTGCAGATGTTGTAGTGGTTGGCGCAGTAGTTGTAGTTGCAGCAGTAGTTGTGGTTGGTGTCAATGTTGTAGTCGTTGGTGCAGTTGTTGTAGTTGGGGCAGTTGTTGTAGTGGTTTGCGCAGTAGTTGTTGTGGTTGCAGCAGTAGTTGTGGTTGGTGCAGATGTTGTAGTCGTTGCTGCAGTAGTTGGTGCAGATGTTGTAGTGGTTGGTGCAGTAGTTGTAGTTGGTGCAGATGTTGTAGTGGTTGGTGCAGTAGTTGTGGTTGGTGCAGATGTTGTAGTGGTTGGCACAGTAGTTGTTGTAGTTGCAGCAGTAGTTGTGGTTGGTGCAGATGTTGTAGTCGTTGGTGCAGTTGTTGTAGTTGGGGCAGTTGTTGTAGTGGTTGGTGCAGTAGTTGTTGTAGTTGCAGCAGTAGTTGTGGTTGGTGCAGATGTTGTAGTCGTTGCTGCAGTAGTTGGTGCAGTAGTTGTGGTTGGTGCAGATGTTGTAGTGGTTGGTGCAGTAGATGTAGTTGTTGGTGCAGTAGTTGTAGTTGCTGCAGATGTTGTAGTGGTTGGTGCAGTAGTTGTTGTAGTTGCAGCAGTAGTTCTGGTTGGTGCAGATGTTGTAGTCGTTGCTGCAGTAGTTGGTGCAGATGTTGTAGTGGTTGGTGCAGTAGTTGTGGTTGGTGCAGATGTTGTAGTGGTTGGTGCAGTAGATGTAGTTGTTGGTGCAGTAGTTGTAGTTGCTGCAGATGTTGTAGTGGTTGGTGCAGTAGTTGTTGTAGTTGGTGCAGATGTTGTAGTGGTTGGTGCAGTAGTTGTGGTTGGTGCAGATGTTGTAGTGGTTGGTGCAGTAGATGAAGTTGTTGGTGCAGTAGTTGTAGTTGCTGCAGATGTTCTGGTGGTTGGTGCAGTAGTTGTTGTAGTTGGTGCAGATGTTGTAGTGGTTGGCGCAGTAGTTGTTGTAGTTGCAGCAGTAGTTGTGGTTGGTGTCAATGTTGTAGTCGTTGGTGCAGTTGTTGTAGTTGGGGCAGTTGTTGTAGTGGTTTGCGCAGTAGTTGTTGTGGTTGCAGCAGTAGTTGTGGTTGGTGCAGATGTTGTAGTCGTTGCTGCAGTAGTTGGTGCAGATGTTGTAGTGGTTGGTGCAGTAGTTGTAGTTGGTGCAGATGTTGTAGTGGTTGGTGCAGTAGTTGTGGTTGGTGCAGATGTAGTGGTTGGCACAGTAGTTGTTGTAGTTGCAGCAGTAGTTGTGGTTGGTGCAGATGTTGTAGTCGTTGGTGCAGTTGTTGTAGTTGGGGCAGTTGTTGTAGTGGTTGGTGCAGTAGTTGTTGTAGTTGCAGCAGTAGTTGTGGTTGGTGCAGATGTTGTAGTCGTTGCTGCAGTAGTTGGTGCAGTAGTTGTGGTTGGTGCAGATGTTGTAGTGGTTGGTGCAGTAGATGTAGTTGTTGGTGCAGTAGTTGTAGTTGCTGCAGATGTTGTAGTGGTTGGTGCAGTAGTTGTTGTAGTTGCAGCAGTAGTTGTGGTTGGTGCAGATGTTGTAGTCGTTGAAGCAGTAGTTGGTGCAGATGTTGTAGTGGTTGGTGCAGTAGTTGTGGTTGGTGCAGATGTTGTAGTGGTTGGTGCAGTAGATGTAGTTGTTGGTGCAGTAGTTGTAGTTGCTGCAGATGTTGTAGTGGTTGGTGCAGTAGTTGTTGTAGTTGGTGCAGATGTTGTAGTGGTTGGTGCAGTAGTTGTGGTTGGTGCAGATGTTGTAGTGGTTGGCACAGTAGTTGTTGTAGTTGGGGCAGTAGTTGTAGTATGGACAGTTGTTGTAGTGGTTGGCGCAGTAGTTGTTGTAGTTGCAGCAGTAGTTGTGGTTGGTGTCAATGTTGTAGTCGTTGGTGCAGTTGTTGTAGTTGGGGCAGTTGTTGTAGTGGTTTGCGCAGTAGTTGTTGTGGTTGCAGCAGTAGTTGTGGTTGGTGCAGATGTTGTAGTCGTTGGTGCAGATGTTGTAGTGGTTGGTGCAGTAGTTGTTGTAGTTGGTGCAGATGTTGTAGTGGTTGGTGCAGTAGTTGTGGTTGGTGCAGATGTTGTAGTGGTTGGCACAGTAGTTGTTGTAGTTGCAGCAGTAGTTGTGGTTGGTGCAGATGTTGTAGTCGTTGGTGCAGTTGTTGTAGTTGGGGCAGTTGTTGTAGTGGTTGGTGCAGTAGTTGTTGTAGTTGCAGCAGTAGTTGTGGTTGGTGCAGATGTTGTAGTCGTTGCTGCAGTAGTTGGTGCAGATGTTGTAGTGGTTGGTGCAGTAGTTGTTGTAGTTGGTGCAGATGTTGTAGTGGTTGGTGCAGATGTTGTAGTGGTTGGTGCAGTAGTTGTAGTGGTTGGCACAGTAGTTGTGGTTGTTGCAGATGTTGTAGTGGCTGGTGTAGTAGTTGTAGTTGGGGCAGTTGTTGTAGTGGTTGGCACAGTAGTTGTTGTAGTTGGTGCAGATGTTGTAGTGGTTGGTGCAGTAGTTGTGGTTGGTGCAGTTGTTGTTGTGGTTGGTGCAGATGTTGTAGTGGTTGGTGCAGATGTTGTAGTGGTTGGTGCAGTAGTTGTTGTAGTTGCAGCAGTAGTTGTGGATGTTGCAGATGTTGTAGTGGCTGGTGTAGTAGTTGTAGTTGGGGCAGTTGTTGTAGTGGTTGGAACAGTAGTAGTTGTAGTTGCTGCAGATGTTGTAGTGGTTGGTGCAGTAGTTGTTGTAGTTGGTGCAGATGTTGTAGTGGTTGGCACAGTAGTTGTTGTAGTTGGGGCAGTAGTTGTAGTATAGACAGTTGTTGTAGTGGTTGGCGCAGTAGTTGTTGTAGTTGCAGCAGTAGTTGTGGTTGGTGTCAATGTTGTAGTCGTTGGTGCAGTTGTTGTAGTTGGGGCAGTTGTTGTAGTGGTTTGCGCAGTAGTTGTTGTGGTTGCAGCAGTAGTTGTGGTTGGTGCAGATGTTGTAGTCGTTGCTGCAGTAGTTGGTGCAGATGTTGTAGTGGTTGGTGCAGTAGTTGTTGTAGTTGGTGCAGATGTTGTAGTGGTTGGTGCAGTAGTTGTGGTTGGTGCAGATGTTGTAGTGGTTGGCACAGTAGTTGTTGTAGTTGCAGCAGTAGTTGTGGTTGGTGCAGATGTTGTAGTCGTTGGTGCAGTTGTTGTAGTTGGGGCAGTTGTTGTAGTGGTTGGTGCAGTAGTTGTTGTAGTTGCAGCAGTAGTTGTGGTTGGTGCAGATGTTGTAGTCGTTGCTGCAGTAGTTGGTGCAGATGTTGTAGTGGTTGGTGCAGTAGTTGTGGTTGGTGCAGATGTTGTAGTGGTTGGTGCAGTAGATGTAGTTGTTGGTGCAGTAGTTGTAGTTGCTGCAGATGTTGTAGTGGTTGGTGCAGTAGTTGTTGTAGTTGGTGCAGATGTTGTAGTGGTTGGTGCAGTAGTTGTGGTTGGTGCAGTTGTTGTAGTGGTTGGCACAGTAGTTGTTGTAGTTGGGGCAGTAGTTGTAGTATGGACAGTTGTTGTAGTGGTTGGCGCAGTAGTTGTTGTAGTTGCAGCAGTAGTTGTGGTTGGTGTCAATGTTGTAGTCGTTGGTGCAGTTGTTGTAGTTGGGGCAGTTGTTGTAGTGGTTTGCGCAGTAGTTGTTGTGGTTGCAGCAGTAGTTGTGGTTGGTGCAGATGTTGTAGTCGTTGGTGCAGATGTTGTAGTGGTTGGTGCAGTAGTTGTAGTTGGTGCAGATGTTGTAGTGGTTGGTGCAGTAGTTGTGGTTGGTGCAGATGTTGTAGTGGTTGGCACAGTAGTTGTTGTAGTTGCAGCAGTAGTTGTGGTTGGTGCAGATGTTGTAGTCGTTGGTGCAGTTGTTGTAGTTGGGGCAGTTGTTGTAGTGGTTGGTGCAGTAATTGTTGTAGTTGCAGCAGTAGTTGTGGTTGGTGCAGATGTTGTAGTCGTTGCTGCAGTAGTTGGTGCAGATGTTGTAGTGGTTGGTGCAGTAGTTGTGGTTGGTGCAGATGTTGTAGTGGTTGGTGCAGTAGATGTAGTTGTTGGTGCAGTAGTTGTAGTTGCTGCAGATGTTGTAGTGGTTGGTGCAGTAGTTGTTGTAGTTGGTGCAGATGTTGTAGTGGTTGGTGCAGTAGTTGTGGTTGGTGCAGATGTTGTAGTGGTTGGCACAGTAGTTGTTGTAGTTGGGGCAGTAGTTGTAGTATGGACAGTTGTTGTAGTGGTTGGCGCAGTAGTTGTTGTAGTTGCAGCAGTAGTTGTGGTTGGTGTCAATGTTGTAGTCGTTGGTGCAGTTGTTGTAGTTGGGGCAGTTGTTGTAGTGGTTTGCGCAGTAGTTGTTGTGGTTGCAGCAGTAGTTGTGGTTGGTGCAGATGTTGTAGTCGTTGGTGCAGATGTTGTAGTGGTTGGTGCAGTAGTTGTAGTTGGTGCAGATGTTGTAGTGGTTGGTGCAGTAGTTGTGGTTGGTGCAGATGTTGTAGTGGTTGGCACAGTAGTTGTTGTAGTTGCAGCAGTAGTTGTGGTTGGTGCAGATGTTGTAGTCGTTGGTGCAGTTGTTGTAGTTGGGGCAGTTGTTGTAGTGGTTGGTGCAGTAATTGTTGTAGTTGCAGCAGTAGTTGTGGTTGGTGCAGATGTTGTAGTCGTTGCTGCAGTAGTTGGTGCAGATGTTGTAGTGGTTGGTGCAGTAGTTGTGGTTGGTGCAGATGTTGTAGTGGTTGGTGCAGTAGATGTAGTTGTTGGTGCAGTAGTTGTAGTTGCTGCAGATGTTGTAGTGGTTGGTGCAGTAGTTGTTGTAGTTGGTGCAGATGTTGTAGTGGTTGGTGCAGTAGTTGTGGTTGGTGCAGATGTTGTAGTGGTTGGCACAGTAGTTGTTGTAGTTGGGGCAGTAGTTGTAGTATGGACAGTTGTTGTAGTGGTTGGCGCAGTAGTTGTTGTAGTTGCAGCAGTAGTTGTGGTCGGTGTCAATGTTGTAGTCGTTGGTGCAGTTGTTGTAGTTGGGGCAGTTGTTGTAGTGGTTTGCGCAGTAGTTGTTGTGGTTGCAGCAGTAGTTGTGGTTGGTGCAGATGTTGTAGTCGTTGGTGCAGATGTTGTAGTGGTTGGTGCAGTAGTTGTAGTTGGTGCAGATGTTGTAGTGGTTGGTGCAGTAGTTGTGGTTGGTGCAGATGTTGTAGTGGTTGGCACAGTAGTTGTTGTAGTTGCAGCAGTAGTTGTGGTTGGTGCAGATGTTGTAGTCGTTGGTGCAGTTGTTGTAGTTGGGGCAGTTGTTGTAGTGGTTGGTGCAGTAGTTGTTGTAGTTGCAGCAGTAGTTGTGGTTGGTGCAGATGTTGTAGTCGTTGCTGCAGTAGTTGGTGCAGATGTTGTAGTGGTTGGTGCAGTAGTTGTGGTTGGTGCAGATGTTGTAGTGGTTGGTGCAGTAGATGTAGTTGTTGGTGCAGTAGTTGTAGTTGCTGCAGATGTTGTAGTGGTTGGTGCAGTAGTTGTTGTAGTTGGTGCAGATGTTGTAGTGGTTGGTGCAGTAGTTGTGGTTGGTGCAGATGTTGTAGTGGTTGGCACAGTAGTTGTTGTAGTTGGGGCAGTAGTTGTAGTATGGACAGTTGTTGTAGTGGTTGGCGCAGTAGTTGTTGTAGTTGCAGCAGTAGTTGTGGTTGGTGTCAATGTTGTAGTCGTTGGTGCAGTTGTTGTAGTTGGGGCAGTTGTTGTAGTGGTTTGCGCAGTAGTTGTGGTTGCAGCAGTAGTTGTGGTTGGTGCAGATGTTGTAGTCGTTGGTGCAGATGTTGTAGTGGTTGGTGCAGTAGTTGTTGTAGTTGGTGCAGATGTTGTAGTGGTTGGTGCAGTAGTTGTGGTTGGTGCAGATGTTGTAGTGGTTGGCACAGTAGTTGTTGTAGTTGCAGCAGTAGTTGTGGTTGGTGCAGATGTTCTAGTCGTTGGTGCAGTTGTTGTAGTTGGGGCAGTTGTTGTAGTGGTTGGTGCAGTAGTTGTTGTAGTTGCAGCAGTAGTTGTGGTTGGTGCAGATGTTGTAGTCGTTGCTGCAGTAGTTGGTGCAGATGTTGTAGTGGTTGGTGCAGTAGTTGTTGTAGTTGGTGCAGATGTTGTAGTGGTTGGTGCAGTAGTTGTGGTTGGTGCAGATGTTGTAGTGGTTGGCACAGTAGTTGTGGTTGTTGCAGATGTTGTAGTGGCTGGTGTATTAGTTGTAGTTGGGGCAGTTGTTGTAGTGGTTGGCACAGTAGTTGTTGTAGTTGGTGCAGATGTTGTAGTGGTTGGTGCAGTAGTTGTGGTTGGTGCAGTTGTTGTTGTGGTTGGTGCAGATGTTGTAGTGGTTGGTGCAGTAGTTGTTGTAGTTTGGGCAGTTGTAGTGGTTGGTGCAGTAGTTGTAGTTGGGGCAGTTGTAGTGGTTGGCACAGTAGTTGTAGTTGCAGCAGTTGTTGTGGTTGGTGCAGATGTTGTAGTGGTTGGTGCAGTAGTTGTTGTAGTTGCAGCAGTAGTTGTGGATGTTGCAGATGTTGTAGTGGCTGGTGTAGTAGTTGTAGTTGGGGCAGTTGTTGTAGTGCTTGGCACAGTAGTTGTTGTAGTTGTTGCAGATGTTGTAGTGGTTGGTGCAGTAGTTGTGGTTGGTGCAGATGTTGTAGTGGTTGGTGCAGTAGATGTAGTTGTTGGTGCAGTAGTTGTAGTTGCTGCAGATGTTGTAGTGGTTGGTGCAGTAGTTGTTGTAGTTGGTGCAGATGTTGTAGTGGTTGGCGCAGTAGTTGTTGTAGTTGCAGCAGTAGTTGTGGTTGGTGTCAATGTTGTAGTCGTTGGTGCAGTTGTTGTAGTTGGGGCAGTTGTTGTAGTGGTTTGCGCAGTAGTTGTTGTGGTTGCAGCAGTAGTTGTGGTTGGTGCAGATGTTGTAGTCGTTGCTGCAGTAGTTGGTGTAGATGTTGTAGTGGTTGGTGCAGTAGTTGTTGTAGTTGGTGCAGATGTTGTAGTGGTTGGTGCAGTAGTTGTGGTTGGTGCAGATGTTGTAGTGGTTGGCACAGTAGTTGTTGTAGTTGCAGCAGTAGTTGTGGTTGGTGCAGATGTTGTAGTCGTTGGTGCAGTTGTTGTAGTTGGGGCAGTTGTTGTAGTGGTTGGTGCAGTAGTTGTTGTAGTTGCAGCAGTAGTTGTGGTTGGTGCAGATGTTGTAGTCGTTGCTGCAGTAGTTGGTGCAGATGTTGTAGTGGTTGGTGCAGTAGTTGTTGTAGTTGGTGCAGATGTTGTAGTGGTTGGTGCAGTAGTTGTGGTTGGTGCAGATGTTGTAGTGGTTGGCACAGTAGTTGTGGTTGTTGCAGATGTTGTAGTGGCTGGTGTAGTAGTTGTAGTTGGGGCAGTTGTTGTAGTGGTTGGCACAGTAGTTGTTGTAGTTGGTGCAGATGTTGTAGTGGTTGGTGCAGTAGTTGTGGTTGGTGCAGTTGTTGTTGTGGTTGGTGCAGATGTTGTAGTGGTTGGTGCAGTAGTTGTTGTAGTTTGGGCAGTTGTAGTCGTTGGTGCAGTAGTTGTAGTTGGGGCAGTTGTTGTAGTGGTTGGCACAGTAGTTGTTGTAGTTGCAGCAGTTGTTGTGGTTGGTGCAGATGTTGTAGTCGTTGCTGCAGTAGTTGGTGTAGATGTTGTAGTGGTTGGTGCAGTAGTTGTTGTAGTTGGTGCAGATGTTGTAGTGGTTGGTGCAGTAGTTGTGGTTGGTGCAGATGTTGTAGTGGTTGGCACAGTAGTTGTTGTAGTTGCAGCAGTAGTTGTGGTTGGTGCAGATGTTCTAGTCGTTGGTGCAGTTGTTGTAGTTGGGGCAGTTGTTGTAGTGGTTGGTGCAGTAGTTGTTGTAGTTGCAGCAGTAGTTGTGGTTGGTGCAGATGTTGTAGTCGTTGCTGCAGTAGTTGGTGCAGATGTTGTAGTGGTTGGTGCAGTAGTTGTTGTAGTTGGTGCAGATGTTGTAGTGGTTGGTGCAGTAGTTGTGGTTGGTGCAGATGTTGTAGTGGTTGGCACAGTAGTTGTGGTTGTTGCAGATGTTGTAGTGGCTGGTGTAGTAGTTGTAGTTGGGGCAGTTGTTGTAGTGGTTGGCACAGTAGTTGTTGTAGTTGGTGCAGATGTTGTAGTGGTTGGTGCAGTAGTTGTGGTTGGTGCAGTTGTTGTTGTGGTTGGTGCAGATGTTGTAGTGGTTGGTGCAGTAGTTGTTGTAGTTTGGGCAGTTGTAGTGGTTGGTGCAGTAGTTGTAGTTGGGGAAGTTGTTGTAGTGGTTGGCACAGTAGTTGTTGTAGTTGCAGCAGTTGTTGTGGTTGGTGCAGATGTTGTAGTGGTTGGTGCAGTAGTTGTTGTAGTTGCAGCAGTAGTTGTGGATGTTGCAGATGTTGTAGTGGCTGGTGTAGTAGTTGTAGTTGGGGCAGTTGTTGTAGTGGTTGGCACAGTAGTTGTTGTAGTTGTTGCAGATGTTGTAGTGGTTGGTGCAGTAGTTGTGGTTGGTGCAGATGTTGTAGTGGTTGGTGCAGTAGATGTAGTTGTTGGTGCAGTAGTTGTAGTTGCTGCAGATGTTGCAGTGGTTGGTGCAGTAGTTGTTGTAGTTGGTGCAGATGTTGTAGTGGTTGGCGCAGTAGTTGTTGTAGTTGCAGCAGTAGTTGTGGTTGGTGTCAATGTTGTAGTCGTTGGTGCAGTTGTTGTAGTTGGGGCAGTTGTTGTAGTGGTTTGCGCAGTAGTTGTTGTGGTTGCAGCAGTAGTTGTGGTTGGTGCAGATGTTGTAGTCGTTGCTGCAGTAGTTGGTGTAGATGTTGTAGTGGTTGGTGCAGTAGTTGTTGTAGTTGGTGCAGAGGTTGTAGTGGTTGGTGCAGTAGTTGTGGTTGGTGCAGATGTTGTAGTGGTTGGCACAGTAGTTGTTGTAGTTGCAGCAGTAGTTGTGGTTGGTGCAGATGTTGTAGTCGTTAGTGCAGTTGTTGTAGTTGGGGCAGTTGTTGTAGTGGTTGGTGCAGTAGTTGTTGTAGTTGCAGCAGTAGTTGTGGTTGGTGCAGATGTTGTAGTCGTTGCTGCAGTAGTTGGTGCAGATGTTGTAGTGGTTGGTGCAGTAGTTGTTGTAGTTGGTGCAGATGTTGTAGTGGTTGGTGCAGTAGTTGTGGTTGGTGCAGATGTTGTAGTGGTTGGCACAGTAGTTGTTGTTGTTGCAGATGTTGTAGTGGCTGGTGTAGTAGTTGTAGTTGGGGCAGTTGTTGTAGTGGTTGGCACAGTAGTTGTTGTAGTTGGTGCAGATGTTGTAGTGGTTGGTGCAGTAGTTGTGGTTGGTGAAGTTGTTGTGGTTGGTGCAGATGTTGTAGTGGTTGGTGCAGTAGTTGTTGTAGTTTGGGCAGTTGTAGTGGTTGGTGCAGTAGTTGTAGTTGGGGCAGTTGTTGTAGTGGTTGGCACAGTAGTTGTTGTAGTTGCAGCAGTTGTTGTGGTTGGTGCAGATGTTGTAGTCGTTGCTGCAGTAGTTGGTGTAGATGTTGTAGTGGTTGGTGCAGTAGTTGTTGTAGTTGGTGCAGATGTTGTAGTGGTTGGTGCAGTAGTTGTGGTTGGTGCAGATGTTGTAGTGGTTGGCACAGTAGTTGTAGTTGCAGCAGTAGTTGTGGTTGGTGCAGATGTTCTAGTCGTTGGTGCAGTTGTTGTAGTTGGGGCAGTTGTTGTAGTGGTTGGTGCAGTAGTTGTTGTAGTTGCAGCAGTAGTTGTGGTTGGTGCAGATGTTGTAGTCGTTGCTGCAGTAGTTGGTGCAGATGTTGTCGTGGTTGGTGCAATAGTTGTAGTTGGTGCAGATGTTGTAGTGGTTGGTGCAGTAGTTGTGGTTGGTGCAGATGTTGTAGTGGTTGGCACAGTAGTTGTGGTTGTTGCAGATGTTGTAGTGGCTGGTGTAGTAGTTGTAGTTGGGGCAGTTGTTGTAGTGGTTGGCACAGTAGTTGTTGTAGTTGGTGCAGATGTTGTAGTGGTTGGTGCAGTAGTTGTGGTTGGTGCAGTTGTTGTTGTGGTTGGTGCAGATGTTGTAGTGGTTGGTGCAGTAGTTGTTGTAGTTTGGGCAGTTGTAGTGGTTGGTGCAGTAGTTGTAGTTGGGGCAGTTGTTGTAGTGGTTGGCACAGTAGTTGTTGTAGTTGCAGCAGTTGTTGTGGTTGGTGCAGATGTTGTAGTGGTTGGTGCAGTAGTTGTTGTAGTTGCAGCAGTAGTTGTGGATGTTGCAGATGTTGTAGTGGCTGGTGTAGTAGTTGTAGTTGGGGCAGTTGTTGTAGTGGTTGGCACAGTAGTTGTTGTAGTTGCAGATGTTGTAGTGGTTGGTGCAGTAGTTGTGGTTGGTGCAGATGTTGTAGTGGTTGGTGCAGTAGATGTAGTTGTTGGTGCAGTAGTTGTAGTTGCTGCAGATGTTGTAGTGGTTGGTGCAGTAGTTGTTGTAGTTGGTGCAGATGTTGTAGTGGTTGGCGCAGTAGTTGTTGTAGTTGCAGCAGTAGTTGTGGTTGGTGTCAATGTTGTAGTCGTTGGTGCAGTTGTTGTAGTTGGGGCAGTTGTTGTAGTGGTTTGCGCAGTAGTTGTTGTGGTTGCAGCAGTAGTTGTGGTTGGTGCAGATGTTGTAGTCGTTGCTGCAGTAGTTGGTGCAGATGTTGTAGTGGTTGGTGCAGTAGTTGTAGTTGGTGCAGATGTTGTAGTGGTTGGTGCAGTAGTTGTGGTTGGTGCAGATGTTGTAGTGGTTGGCACAGTAGTTGTTGTAGTTGCAGCAGTAGTTGTGGTTGGTGCAGATGTTGTAGTCGTTGGTGCAGTTGTTGTAGTTGGGGCAGTTGTTGTAGTGGTTGGTGCAGTAGTTGTTGTAGTTGCAGCAGTAGTTGTGGTTGGTGCAGATGTTGTAGTCGTTGCTGCAGTAGTTGGTGCAGTAGTTGTGGTTGGTGCAGATGTTGTAGTGGTTGGTGCAGTAGATGTAGTTGTTGGTGCAGTAGTTGTAGTTGCTGCAGATGTTGTAGTGGTTGGTGCAGTAGTTGTTGTAGTTGCAGCAGTAGTTGTGGTTGGTGCAGATGTTGTAGTCGTTGCTGCAGTAGTTGGTGCAGATGTTGTAGTGGTTGGTGCAGTAGTTGTGGTTGGTGCAGATGTTGTAGTGGTTGGTGCAGTAGATGTAGTTGTTGGTGCAGTAGTTGTAGTTGCTGCAGATGTTGTAGTGGTTGGTGCAGTAGTTGTTGTAGTTGGTGCAGATGTTGTAGTGGTTGGTGCAGTAGTTGTGGTTGGTGCAGATGTTGTAGTGGTTGGCACAGTAGTTGTTGTAGTTGGGGCAGTAGTTGTAGTATGGACAGTTGTTGTAGTGGTTGGCGCAGTAGTTGTTGTAGTTGCAGCAGTAGTTGTGGTTGGTGTCAATGTTGTAGTCGTTGGTGCAGTTGTTGTAGTTGGGGCAGTTGTTGTAGTGGTTTGCGCAGTAGTTGTTGTGGTTGCAGCAGTAGTTGTGGTTGGTGCAGATGTTGTAGTCGTTGGTGCAGATGTTGTAGTGGTTGGTGCAGTAGTTGTTGTAGTTGGTGCAGATGTTGTAGTGGTTGGTGCAGTAGTTGTGGTTGGTGCAGATGTTGTAGTGGTTGGCACAGTAGTTGTTGTAGTTGCAGCAGTAGTTGTGGTTGGTGCAGATGTTGTAGTCGTTGGTGCAGTTGTTGTAGTTGGGGCAGTTGTTGTAGTGGTTGGTGCAGTAGTTGTTGTAGTTGCAGCAGTAGTTGTGGTTGGTGCAGATGTTGTAGTCGTTGCTGCAGTAGTTGGTGCAGATGTTGTAGTGGTTGGTGCAGTAGTTGTTGTAGTTGGTGCAGATGTTGTAGTGGTTGGTGCAGTAGTTGTGGTTGGTGCAGATGTTGTAGTGGTTGGCACAGTAGTTGTGGTTGTTGCAGATGTTGTAGTGGCTGGTGTAGTAGTTGTAGTTGGGGCAGTTGTTGTAGTGGTTGGCACAGTAGTTGTTGTAGTTGGTGCAGATGTTGTAGTGGTTGGTGCAGTTGTTGTTGTGGTTGGTGCAGATGTTGTAGTGGTTGGTGCAGTAATTGTTGTAGTTTGGGCAGTTGTAGTGGTTGGTGCAGTAGTTGTAGTTGGGGCAGTTGTTGTAGTGGTTGGCACAGTAGTTGTTGTAGTTGCAGCAGTTGTTGTGGTTGGTGCAGATGTTGTAGTCGTTGCTGCAGTCGTTGGTGTAGATGTTGTAGTGGTTGGTGCAGTAGTTGTTGTAGTTGGTGCAGATGTTGTAGTGGTTGGTGCAGTAGTTGTGGTTGGTGCAGATGTTGTAGTGGTTGGCACAGTAGTTGTTGTAGTTGCAGCAGTAGTTGTGGTTGGTGCAGATGTTCTAGTCGTTGGTGCAGTTGTTGTAGTTGGGGCAGTTGTTGTAGTGGTTGGTGCAGTAGTTGTTGTAGTTGCAGCAGTAGTTGTGGTTGGTGCAGATGTTGTAGTCGTTGCTGCAGTAGTTGGTGCAGATGTTGTAGTGGTTGGTGCAGTAGTTGTTGTAGTTGGTGCAGATGTTGTATTGGTTGGTGCAGTAGTTGTGGTTGGTGCAGATGTTGTAGTGGTTGGCACAGTAGTTGTGGTTGTTGCAGATGTTGTAGTGGCTGGTGTATTAGTTGTAGTTGGGGCAGTTGTTGTAGTGGTTGGCACAGTAGTTGTTGTAGTTGGTGCAGATGTTGTAGTGGTTGGTGCAGTAGTTGTGGTTGGTGCAGTTGTTGTTGTGGTTGGTGCAGATGTTGTAGTGGTTGGTGCAGTAGTTGTTGTAGTTTGGGCAGTTGTAGTGGTTGGTGCAGTAGTTGTAGTTGGGGAAGTTGTTGTAGTGGTTGGCACAGTAGTTGTTGTAGTTGCAGCAGTTGTTGTGGTTGTTGCAGATGTTGTAGTGGCTGGTGTAGTAGTTGTAGTTGGGGCAGTTGTTGTAGTGGTTGGCACAGTAGTTGTTGTAGTTGTTGCAGATGTTGTAGTGGTTGGTGCAGTAGTTGTGGTTGGTGCAGATGTTGTAGTGGTTGGTGCAGTAGATGTAGTTGTTGGTGCAGTAGTTGTAGTTGCTGCAGATGTTGTAGTGGTTGGTGCAGTAGTTGTTGTTGTTGGTGCAGATGTTGTAGTGGTTGGCGCAGTAGTTGTTGTAGTTGCAGCAGTAGTTGTGGTTGGTGTCAATGTTGTAGTCGTTGGTGCAGTTGTTGTAGTTGGGGCAGTTGTTGTAGTGGTTTGCGCAGTAGTTGTTGTGGTTGCAGCAGTAGTTGTGGTTGGTGCAGATGTTGTAGTCGTTGCTGCAGTAGTTGGTGCAGATGTTGTAGTGGTTGGTGCAGTAGTTGTAGTTGGTGCAGATGTTGTAGTGGTTGGTGCAGTAGTTGTGGTTGGTGCAGATGTTGTAGTGGTTGGCACAGTAGTTGTTGTAGTTGCAGCAGTAGTTGTGGTTGGTGCAGATGTTGTAGTCGTTGGTGCAGTTGTTGTAGTTGGGGCAGTTGTTGTAGTGGTTGGAGCAGTAGTTGTTGTAGTTGCTGCAGTAGTTGTGGTTGGTGCAGATGTTGTAGTCATTGCTGCAGTAGTTGGTGCAGATGTTGTAGTGGTTGGTGCAGTAGTTGTGGTTGGTGCAGATGTTGTAGTGGTTGGTGCAGTAGATGTAGTTGTTGGTGCAGTAGTTGTAGTTGCTGCAGATGTTGTAGTGGTTGGTGCAGTAGTTGTTGTAGTTGGTGCATATGTTGTAGTGGTTGGTGCAGTAGTTGTGGTTGGTGCAGATGTTGTAGTGGTTGGCACAGTAGTTGTTGTAGTTGGGGCAGTAGTTGTAGTATGGACAGTTGTTGTAGTGGTTGGCGCAGTAGTTGTTGTAGTTGCAGCAGTAGTTGTGGTTGGTGTCAATGTTGTAGTCGTTGGTGCAGTTGTTGTAGTTGGGGCAGTTGTTGTAGTGGTTTGCGCAGTAGTTGTGGTTGCAGCAGTAGTTGTGGTTGGTGCAGATGTTGTAGTCGTTGCTGCAGTAGTTGGTGCAGATGTTGTAGTGGTTGGTGCAGTAGTTGTTGTAGTTGGTGCAGATGTTGTAGTGGTTGGTGCAGTAGTTGTGGTTGGTGCAGATGTTGTAGTGGTTGGCACAGTAGTTGTGGTTGTTGCAGATGTTGTAGTGGCTGGTGTAGTAGTTGTTGTAGTTGCAGCAGTAGTTGTGGTTGGTGCAGATGTTGTAGTCGTTGCTGCAGTAGTTGGTGCAGATGTTGTAGTGGTTGGTGCAGTAGTTGTGGTTGGTGCAGATGTTGTAGTGGTTGGTGCAGTAGATGTAGTTGTTGGTGCAGTAGTTGTAGTTGCTGCAGATGTTGTAGTGGTTGGTGCAGTAGTTGTTGTAGTTGGTGCAGATGTTGTAGTGGTTGGTGCAGTAGTTGTGGTTGGTGCAGATGTTGTAGTGGTTGGCACAGTAGTTGTTGTAGTTGGGGCAGTAGTTGTAGTATGGACAGTTGTTGTAGTGGTTGGCGCAGTAGTTTTTGTAGTTGCAGCAGTAGTTGTGGTTGGTGTCAATGTTGTAGTCGTTGGTGCAGTTGTTGTAGTTGGGGCAGTTGTTGTAGTGGTTTGCGCAGTAGTTGTTGTGGTTGCAGCAGTAGTTGTGGTTGGTGCAGATGTTGTAGTCGTTGCTGCAGTAGTTGGTGCAGATGTTGTAGTGGTTGGTGCAGTAGTTGTTGTAGTTGGTGCAGATGTTGTAGTGGTTGGCACAGTAGTTGTTGTAGTTGCAGCAGTAGTTGTGGTTGGTGCAGATGTTGTAGTGGTTGGTGCAGTAGTTGTTGTAGTTGCAGCAGTAGTTGTGGTTGGTGCAGATGTTGTAGTCGTTGCTGCAGTAGTTGGTGCAGATGTTGTAGTGGTTGGTGCAGTAGTTGTGGTTGGTGCAGATGTTGTAGTGGTTGGTGCAGTAGATGTAGTTGTTGGTGCAGTAGTTGTAGTTGGGGCAGTTGTTGTAGTGGTTGGCACAGTAGTTGTTGTAGTTGCAGCAGTTGTTGTGGTTGGTGCAGATGTTGTAGTGGTTGGTGCAGATGTTGTAGTGGTTGGTGCAGTAGATGTAGTTGTTGGTGCAGTAGTTGTAGTTGCTGCAGATGTTGTAGTGGTTGGTGCAGTAGTTGTTGTAGTTGGTGCAGATGTTGTAGTTGTTGGTGCAGTAGTTGTGGTTGGTGCAGATGTTGTAGTGGTTGGCACAGTAGTTGTGGTTGTTGCAGATGTTGTAGTGGCTGGTGTAGTAGTTGTAGTTGAGGCAGTTGTTGTAGTGGTTGGCACAGTAGTTGTTGTAGTTGGTGCAGATGTTGTAGTGGTTGGTGCAGTAGTTGTGGTTGGTGCAGTTGTTGTTGTGGTTGGTGCATATGTTGTAGTGGTTGGTGCAGTAGTTGTTGTAGTTTGGGCAGTTGTAGTGGTTGGTGCAGTAGTTGTAGTTGGGGCAGTTGTTGTAGTGGTTGACACAGTAGTTGTTGTAGTTGCAGCAGTAGTTGTGGTTGGTGCAGATGTTGTAGTCGTTGCTGCAGTAGTTGGTGCAGATGTTGTAGTGGTTGGCACAGTAGTTGTAGTTGGTGCAGATGTTGTAGTGGTTGGTGCAGTAGTTGTGGTTGGTGCAGATGTTGTAGTGGTTGGTGCAGTAGATGTAGTTGTTGGTGCAGTAGTTGTAGTTGCTGCAGATGTTGTAGTGGTTGGTGCAGTAGTTGTTGTAGTTGGTGCAGATGTTGTAGTGGTTGGCACAGTAGTTGTTGTAGTTGGGGCAGTTGTAGTGGTTGGTGCAGTAGTTGTGGTTGGTGCAGATGTTGTAGTGGTTGGTGCAGATGTTGTAGTGGTTGGTGCAGTAGATGTAGTTGTTGGTGCAGTAGTTGTAGTTGCTGCAGATGTTGTAGTGGTTGGTGCAGTAGTTGTTGTAGTTGGTGCAGATGTTGTAGTTGTTGGTGCAGTAGTTGTGGTTGCTGCAGATGTTGTAGTGGTTGGTGCAGTAGTTGTTGTAGTTGGTGCAGATGTTGTAGTTGTTGGTGCAGTAGTTGTGGTTGGTGCAGATGTTGTAGTGGTTGGCACAGTAGTTGTGGTTGTTGCAGATGTTGTAGTGGCTGGTGTAGTAGTTGTAGTTGGGGCAGTTGTTGTAGTGGTTGGCACAGTAGTTGTTGTAGTTGGTGCAGATGTTGTAGTGGTTGGTGCAGTAGTTGTGGTTGGTGCAGTTGTTGTTGTGGTTGGTGCAGATGTTGTAGTGGTTGGTGCAGTAGTTGTTGTAGTTTGGGCAGTTGTAGTGGTTGGTGCAGTAGTTGTAGTTGGGGCAGTTGTTGTAGTTGTTGTAGTTGCAGCAGTAGTTGTGGTTGGTGCAGATGTAGTCGTTGCTGCAGTAGTTGGTGCATATGTTGTAGTGGTTGGCACAGTAGTTGTTGTAGTTGGTGCAGATGTTGTAGTGGTTGGTGCAGTAGTTGTGGTTGGTGCAGATGTTGTAGTGGTTGGTGCAGTAGATGTAGTTGTTGGTGCAGTAGTTGTAGTTGCTGCAGATGTTGTAGTGGTTGGTGCAGTAGTTGTTGTAGTTGGTGCAGATGTTGTAGTTGTTGGTGCAGTAGTTGTGGTTGGTGCAGATGTTGTAGTGGTTGGTGCAGTAGTTGTTGTAGTTGGTGCAGATGTTGTAGTTGTTGGTGCAGTAGTTGTGGTTGGTGCAGATGTTGTAGTGGTTGGCACAGTAGTTGTGGTTGTTGCAGATGTTGTAGTGGCTGGTGTAGTAGTTGTAGTTGAGGCAGTTGTTGTAGTGGTTGGCACAGTAGTTGTTGTAGTTGGTGCAGATGTTGTAGTGGTTGGCACAGTAGTTGTTGTAGTTGGGGCAGTTGTAGTGGTTGGTGCAGTAGTTGTGGTTGGTGCAGATGTTGTAGTGGTTGGTGCAGATGTTGTAGTGGTTGGTGCAGTAGATGTAGTTGTTGGTGCAGTAGTTGTAGTTGCTGCAGATGTTGTAGTGGTTGGTGCAGTAGTTGTTGTAGTTGGTGCAGATGTTGTAGTTGTTGGTGCAGTAGTTGTGGTTGGTGCAGATGTTGTAGTGGTTGGCACAGTAGTTGTGGTTGTTGCAGATGTTGTAGTGGCTGGTGTAGTAGTTGTAGTTGGGGCAGTTGTTGTAGTGGTTGGCAAAGTAGTTGTTGTAGTTGGTGCAGATGTTGTTGTGGTTGGTGCAGATGTTGTAGTGGTTGGTGCAGTAGTTGTGGTTGGTGCAGTTGTTGTTGTGGTTGGTGCAGATGTTGTAGTGGTTGGTGCAGTAGTTGTTGTAGTTTGGGCAGTTGTAGTGGTTGGTGCAGTAGTTGTAGTTGGGGCAGTTGTTGTAGTGGTTGGCACAGTAGTTGTTGTAGTTGTTGCAGATGTTGTAGTGGTTGGTGCAGTAGTTGTGGTTGGTGCAGATGTTGTAGTGGTTGGCACAGTAGTTGTTGTAGTTGCAGCAGTAGTTGTGGTTGGTGCAGATGTTGTAGTCGTTGGTGCAGTTGTTGTAGTTGGGGCAGTTGTTGTAGTGGTTGGTGCAGTAGTTGTTGTAGTTGCAGCAGTAGTTGTGGTTGGTGCAGATGTTGTAGTCGTTGCTGCAGTAGTTGGTGCAGATGTTGTAGTGGTTGGTGCAGTAGTTGTGGTTGGTGCAGATGTTGTAGTGGTTGGTGCAGTAGATGTAGTTGTTGGTGCAGTAGTTGTAGTTGCTGCAGATGTTGTAGTGGTTGGTGCAGTAGTTGTTGTAGTTGGTGCAGATGTTGTAGTGGTTGGTGCAGTAGTTGTGGTTGGTGCAGATGTTGTAGTGGTTGGCACAGTAGTTGTTGTAGTTGGGGCAGTAGTTGTAGTATGGACAGTTGTTGTAGTGGTTGGCGCAGTAGTTGTTGTAGTTGCAGCAGTAGTTGTGGTTGGTGTAAATGTTGTAGTCGTTGGTGCAGTTGTTGTAGTGGTTTGCGCAGTAGTTGTTGTGGTTGCAGCAGTAGTTGTGGTTGGTGCAGATGTTGTAGTCGTTGCTGCAGTAGTTGGTGCAGATGTTGTAGTGGTTGGTGCAGTAGTTGTTGTAGTTGGTGCAGATGTTGTAGTGGTTGGTGCAGTAGTTGTGGTTGGTGCAGATGTTGTAGTGGTTGGCACAGTAGTTGTTGTAGTTGCAGCAGTAGTTGTGGTTGGTGCAGATGTTGTAGTCGTTGGTGCAGTTGTTGTAGTTGGGGCAGTTGTTGTAGTGGTTGGTTCAGTAGTTGTTGTAGTTGCAGCAGTAGTTGTGGTTGGTGCAGATGTTGTAGTCGTTGCTGCAGTAGTTGGTGCAGATGTTGTAGTGGTTGGTGCAGTAGTTGTTGTAGTTGGTGCAGATGTTGTAGTGGTTGGTGCAGTAGTTGTGGTTGGTGCAGATGTTGTAGTGGTTGGCACAGTAGTTGTTGTAGTTGCAGCAGTAGTTGTGGTTTGTGCAGATGTTGTAGTCGTTGGTGCAGTTGTTGTAGTTGGGGCAGTTGTTGTAGTGGTTGGTGCAGTAGTTGTTGTAGTTGCAGCAGTAGTTGTGGTTGGTGCAGATGTTGTAGTCGTTGCTGCAGTAGTTGGTGCAGATGTTGTAGTGGTTGGTGCAGTAGTTGTAGTCGTTGCTGCAGTAGTTGGTGCAGATGTTGTAGTGGTTGGTGCAGTAGATGTTGTAGTTGGTGCAGATGTTGTAGTGGTTGGTGCAGTAGTAATGGTTGGTGCAGATGTTGTAGTGGTTGGCACAGTAGTTGTTGTAGTTGCAGCAGTAGTTGTGGTTGGTGCAGATGTTGTAGTCGTTGGTGCAGTTGTTGTAGTTGGGGCAGTTGTTGTAGTGGTTGGCGCAGTAGTTGTAGTTGCAGCAGTAGTTGTGGTTGGTGCAGATGTTGTAGTCGTTGCTGCAGTAGTTGGTGCAGATGTTGTAGTGGTTGGTGCAGTAGTTGTGGTTGGTGCAGATGTTGTAGTGGTTGGTGCAGTAGATGTAGTTGTTGGTGCAGTAGTTGTAGTTGCTGCAGATGTTGTAGTGGTTGGTGCAGTAGTTGTTGTAGTTGGTGCAGATGTTGTAGTTGTTGGTGCAGTAGTTGTGGTTGGTGCAGATGTTGTAGTGGTTGGCACAGTAGTTGTGGTTGTTGCAGATGTTGTAGTGGCTGGTGTAGTAGTTGTAGTTGGGGCAGTTGTTGTAGTGGTTGGCACAGTAGTTGTTGTAGTTGGTGCAGATGTTGTAGTGGTTGGTGCAGTAGTTGTGGTTGGTGCAGTTGTTGTTGTGGTTGGTGCAGATGTTGTAGTGGTTGGTGCAGTAGTTGTAGTTTGGGCAGTTGTAGTGGTTGGTGCAGTAGTTGTAGTTGGGGCAGTTGTTGTAGTGGTTGACACAGTAGTTGTTGTAGTTGCAGCAGTAGTTGTGGTTGGTGCAGATGTTGTAGTCGTTGCTGCAGTAGTTGGTGCAGATGTTGTAGTGGTTGGCACAGTAGTTGTTGTAGTTGGTGCAGATGTTGTAGTGGTTGGTGCAGTAGTTGTGGTTGGTGCAGATGTTGTAGTGGTTGGTGCAGTAGATGTAGTTGTTTGTGCAGTAGTTGTAGTTGCTGCAGATGTTGTAGTGGTTGGTGCAGTAGTTGTTGTAGTTGGTGCAGATGTTGTAGATGTTGGCACAGTAGTTGTTGTAGTTGCAGCAGTAGTTGTGGTTGGTGCAGATGTTGTAGTCGTTGGTGCAGTTGTTGTAGTTGGGGCAGTTGTTGTAGTGGTTGGCGCAGTAGTTGTTGTAGTTGCAGCAGTAGTTGTGGTTGGTGCAGATGTTGTAGTCGTTGCTGCAGTAGTTGGTGCAGATGTTGTAGTGGCTGGTGTAGTAGTTGTAGTTGGGGCAGTTGTTGTAGTGGTTGGCACAGTAGTTGTTGTAGTTGGTGCAGATGTTGTAGTGGTTGGTGCAGTAGTTGTGGTTGGTGCAGTTGTTGTTGTGGTTGGTGCAGTTGTTGTAGTGGTTGGTGCAGTAGTTGTTGTAGTTTGGGCAGTTGTAGTGGTTGGTGCAGTAGTTGTAGTTGGGGCAGTTGTTGTAGTGGTTGACACAGTAGTTGTTGTAGTTGCAGCAGTAGTTGTGGTTGGTGCATATGTTGTAGTCGTTGCTGCAGTAGTTGGTGCAGATGTTGTAGTGGTTGGCACAGTAGTTGTTGTAGTTGGTGCAGATGTTGTAGTGGTTGGTGCAGTAGTTGTGGTTGGTGCAGATGTTGTAGTGGTTGGCACAGTAGTTGTTGTAGTTGCAGCAGTAGTTGTGGTTGGTGCAGATGTTGTAGTCGTTGGTGCAGTTGTTGTAGTTGGGGCAGTTGTTGTAGTGGTTGGCGCAGTAGTTGTTGTAGTTGCAGCAGTAGTTGTGGTTGGTGCAGATGTTGTAGTCGTTGCTGCAGTAGTTGGTGCAGATGTTGTAGTGGTTGGTGCAGTAGTTGTGGTTGGTGCAGATGTTGTAGTGGTTGGTGCAGTAGATGTAGTTGTTGGTGCAGTAGTTGTAGTTGCTGCAGATGTTGTAGTGGTTGGTGCAGTAGTTGTTGTAGTTGGTGCAGATGTTGTAGTTGTTGGTGCAGTAGTTGTGGTTGGTGCAGATGTTGTAGTGGTTGGCACAGTAGTTGTGGTTGTTGCAGATGTTGTAGTGGCTGGTGTAGTAGTTGTAGTTGGGGCAGTTGTTGTAGTGGTTGGCACAGTAGTTGTTGTAGTTGGTGCAGATGTTGTAGTGGTTGGTGCAGTAGTTGTGGTTGGTGCAGTTGTTGTTGTGGTTGGTGCATATGTTGTAGTGGTTGGTGCAGTAGTTGTTGTAGTTTGGGCAGTTGTAGTGGTTGGTGCAGTAGTTGTAGTTGGGGCAGTTGTTGTAGTGGTTGACACAGTAGTTGTTGTAGTTGCAGCAGTAGTTGTGGTTGGTGCAGATGTTGTAGTCGTTGCTGCAGTAGTTGGTGCAGATGTTGTAGTGGTTGGCACAGTAGTTGTAGTTGGTGCAGATGTTGTAGTGGTTGGTGCAGTAGTTGTGGTTGGTGCAGATGTTGTAGTGGTTGGTGCAGTAGATGTAGTTGTTGGTGCAGTAGTTGTAGTTGCTGCAGATGTTGTAGTGGTTGGTGCAGTAGTTGTTGTAGTTGGTGCAGATGTAGTGGTTGGCACAGTAGTTGTTGTAGTTGGGGCAGTTGTAGTGGTTGGTGCAGTAGTTGTGGTTGGTGCAGATGTTGTAGTGGTTGGTGCAGATGTTGTAGTGGTTGGTGCAGTAGATGTAGTTGTTGGTGCAGTAGTTGTAGTTGCTGCAGATGTTGTAGTGGTTGGTGCAGTAGTTGTTGTAGTTGGTGCAGATGTTGTAGTTGTTGGTGCAGTAGTTGTGGTTGCTGCAGATGTTGTAGTGGTTGGTGCAGATGTTGTTGTAGTTGGTGCAGATGTTGTAGTTGTTGGTGCAGTAGTTGTGGTTGGTGCAGATGTTGTAGTGGTTGGCACAGTAGTTGTGGTTGTTGCAGATGTTGTAGTGGCTGGTGTAGTAGTTGTAGTTGGGGCAGTTGTTGTAGTGGTTGGCACAGTAGTTGTTGTAGTTGGTGCAGATGTTGTAGTGGTTGGTGCAGTAGTTGTGGTTGGTGCAGTTGTTGTTGTGGTTGGTGCAGATGTTGTAGTGGTTGGTGCAGTAGTTGTTGTAGTTTGGGCAGTTGTAGTGGTTGGTGCAGTAGTTGTAGTTGGGGCAGTTGTTGTAGTGGTTGACACAGTAGTTGTAGTTGCAGCAGTAGTTGTGGTTGGTGCAGATGTTGTAGTCATTGCTGCAGTAGTTGGTGCAGATGTTGTAGTGGTTGGCACAGTAGTTGTTGTAGTTGGTGCAGATGTTGTAGTGGTTGGTGCAGTAGTTGTGGTTGGTGCAGATGTTGTAGTGGTTGGTGCAGTAGATGTAGTTGTTTGTGCAGTAGTTGTAGTTGCTGCAGATGTTGTAGTGGTTGGTGCAGTAGTTGTTGTAGTTGGTGCAGATGTTGTAGTGGTTGGCACAGTAGTTGTTGTAGTTGCAGCAGTAGTTGTGGTTGGTGCAGATGTTGTAGTCGTTGGTGCAGTTGTTGTAGTTGGGGCAGTTGTTGTAGTGGTTGGCGCAGTAGTTGTAGTTGCAGCAGTAGTTGTGGTTGGTGCAGATGTTGTAGTCGTTGCTGCAGTAGTTGGTGCAGATGTTGTAGTGGTTGGTGCAGTAGTTGTGGTTGGTGCAGATGTTGTAGTGGTTGGTGCAGTAGATGTAGTTGTTGGTGCAGTAGTTGTAGTTGCTGCAGATGTTGTAGTGGTTGGTGCAGTAGTTGTTGTAGTTGGTGCAGATGTTGTAGTTGTTGGTGCAGTAGTTGTGGTTGGTGCAGATGTTGTAGTGGTTGGCACAGTAGTTGTGGTTGTTGCAGATGTTGTAGTGGCTGGTGTAGTAGTTGTAGTTGGGGCAGTTGTTGTAGTGGTTGGCACAGTAGTTGTTGTAGTTGGTGCAGATGTTGTAGTGGTTGGTGCAGTAGTTGTGGTTGGTGCAGTTGTTGTTGTGGTTGGTGCATATGTTGTAGTGGTTGGTGCAGTAGTTGTTGTAGTTTGGGCAGTTGTAGTGGTTGGTGCAGTAGTTGTAGTGGTTGACACAGTAGTTGTTGTAGTTGCAGCAGTAGTTGTGGTTGGTGCAGATGTTGTAGTCGTTGCTGCAGTAGTTGGTGCAGATGTTGTAGTGGTTGGCACAGTAGTTGTAGTTGGTGCAGATGTTGTAGTGGTTGGTGCAGTAGTTGTGGTTGGTGCAGATGTTGTAGTGGTTGGTGCAGATGTTGTAGTGGTTGGTGCAGTAGATGTAGTTGTTGGTGCAGTAGTTGTAGTTGCTGCAGATGTTGTAGTGGTTGGTGCAGTAGTTGTTGTAGTTGGTGCAGATGTTGTAGTTGTTGGTGCAGTAGTTGTGGTTGGTGCAGATGTTGTAGTGGTTGGCACAGTAGTTGTGGTTGTTGCAGATGTTGTAGTGGCTGGTGTAGTAGTTGTAGTTGGGGCAGTTGTTGTAGTGGTTGGCAAAGTAGTTGTTGTAGTTGGTGCAGATGTTGTAGTGGTTGGTGCAGTAGTTGTGGTTGGTGCAGTTGTTGTTGTGGTTGGTGCAGATGTTGTAGTGGTTGGTGCAGTAGTTGTTGTAGTTTGGGCAGTTGTAGTGGTTGGTGCAGTAGTTGTAGTTGGGGCAGTTGTTGTAGTGGTTGACACAGTAGTTGTTGTAGTTGCAGCAGTAGTTGTGGTTGGTGCAGATGTTGTAGTCGTTGCTGCAGTAGTTGGTGCAGATGTTGTAGTGGTTGGCACATTAGTTGTTGTAGTTGGTGCAGATGTTGTAGTGGTTGGTGCAGTAGTTGTGGTTGGTGCAGATGTTGTAGTGGTTGGTGCAGTAGATGTAGTTGTTGGTGCAGTAGTTGTAGTTGCTGCAGATGTTGTAGTGGTTGGTGCAGTAGTTGTTGTAGTTGGTGCAGATGTTGTAGTGGTTGGCACAGTAGTTGTTGTAGTTGGGGCAGTTATAGTGGTTGGTGCAGTAGTTGTAGTTGGGGCAGTTGTTGTAGTGGTTGGCACAGTAGTTGATGTAGTTGCAGCAGTTGTTGTGGTTGGTGCAGATGTTGTAGTGGTTGGTGCAGTAGTTGTTGTAGTTGCAGCAGTAGTTGTGGTTGTTGCAGATGTTGTAGTGGCTGGTGTAGTAGTTGTAGTTGGGGCGGTTGTTGTAGTGGTTGGCACAGTAGTTGTTGTAGTTGCAGCAGTAGTTGTGGTTGGTGCAGATGTTGTAGTCGTTGGTGCAGTTGTTGTAGTTGGGGCAGTTGTTGTAGTGGTTGGCGCAGTAGTTGTGGTTGGTGCAGATGTTGCAGTGGTTGGTGCAGTAGATGTAGTTGTTGGTGCAGTAGTTGTAGTTGCTGCAGATGTTGTAGTGGTTGGTGCAGTAGTTGTTGTAGTTGGTGCAGATGTTGTAGTTGTTGGTGCAGTAGTTGTGGTTGGTGCAGATGTTGTAGTGGTTGGCACAGTAGTTGTGGTTGTTGCAGATGTTGTAGTGGCTGGTGTAGTAGTTGTAGTTGGGGCAGTTGTTGTAGTGGTTGGCACAGTAGTTGTTGTAGTTGGTGCAGATGTTGTAGTGGTTGGTGCAGTAGTTGTGGTTGGTGCAGATGTTGTAGTGGTTGGTGCAGTAGATGTAGTTGTTGGTGCAGTAGTTGTAGTTGCTGCAGATGTTGTAGTGGTTGGTGCAGTAGATGTAGTTGTTGGTGCAGTAGTTGTAGTTGCTGCAGATGTTGTAGTGGTTGGTGCAGTAGTTGTTGTAGTTGGTGCAGATGTTGTAGTTGTTGGTGCAGTAGTTGTGGTTGGTGCAGATGTTGTAGTGGTTGGCACAGTAGTTGTGGTTGTTGCAGCAGTAGTTGTGGTTGTTGCAGATGTTGTAGTGGCTGGTGTAGTAGTTGTAGTTGGGGCAGTTGTTGTAGTGGTTGGCACAGTAGTTGTTGTAGTTGGTGCAGATGTTGTAGTGGTTGGTGCAGTAGATGTAGTTGTTGGTGCAGTAGTTGTAGTTGCTGCAGATGTTGTAGTGGTTGGTGCAGTAGTTGTTGTAGTTGGTGCAGATGTTGTAGTGGTTGGCACAGTAGTTGTTGTAGTTGGGGCTGTTGTAGTGGTTGGTGCAGTAGTTGTAGTTGGGGCAGTTGTTGTAGTGGTTGGCACAGTAGTTGTTGTAGTTGCAGCAGTTGTTGTGGTTGGTGCAGATGTTGTAGTGGTTGGTGCAGTAGTTGTTGTAGTTGCAGCAGTAGTTGTGGTTGTTGCAGATGTTGTAGTGGCTGGTGTAGTAGTTGTAGTTGGGGCAGTTGTTGTAGTGGTTGGCACAGTAGTTGTTGTAGTTTGTGCAGATGTTGTAGTGGCTGGTGTTGTAGTTGGGGCAGTTGTTGTAGTGGTTGGCACAGTAGTTGTTGTAGTTGGTGCAGATGTTGTAGTGGTTGGCACAGTAGTTGTTGTAGTTGCAGCAGTAGTTGTGGTTGGTGCAGATGTTGTAGTCGTTGCTGCAGTAGTTGGTGCAGATGTTGTAGTGGTTGGTGCAGTAGTTGTGGTTGGTGCAGATGTTGTAGTGGTTGGTGCAGTAGATGTAGTTGTTGGTGCAGTAGTTGTAGTTGCTGCAGATGTTGTAGTGGTTGGTGCAGTAGTTGTTGTAGTTGGTGCAGATGTTGTAGTTGTTGGTGCAGTAGTTGTGGTTGGTGCAGATGTTGTAGTGGTTGGCACAGTAGTTGTGGTTGTTGCAGATGTTGTAGTGGCTGGTGTAGTAGTTGTAGTTGGGGCAGTTGTTGTAGTGGTTGGCACAGTAGTTGTTGTAGTTGGTGCAGATGTTGTAGTGGTTGGTGCAGTAGTTGTGGTTGGTGCAGATGTTGTAGTGGTTGGTGCAGTAGATGTAGTTGTTGGTGCAGTAGTTGTAGTTGCTGCAGATGTTGTAGTGGTTGGTGCAGTAGTTGTAGTTGGTGCAGTAGATGTAGTTGTTGATGCAGCAGTTGTTGTAGTTGGGGCAGTTGTTGTAGTGGTTGGCACAGTAGTTGTAGTTGGGGCAGTAGTTGTAGTTGTTGGTGCAGTAGTTGTAGTGGTTGCTGCAGATGTTGTAGTCGTTGCTGCAGTAGTTGGTGCAGATGTTGTAGTGGTTGGTGCAGTAGTTGTTGTAGTTGGTGCAGATGTTGTAGTGGTTGGTGCAGTAGTTGTGGTTGGTGCAGATGTTGTAGTGGTTGGCACAGTAGTTGTTGTAGTTGGGGCAGTAGTTGTGGTTGTTGCAGATGTTGTAGTGGCTGGTGTAGTAGTTGTAGTTGGGGCAGTTGTTGAAGTGGTTGGCACAGTAGTTGTTGTTGGTGCAGATGTTGTAGTGGTTGGCACAGTAGTTGTTGTAGTTGGGGCAGTAGTTGTAGTATGGACAGTTGTAGTGGTTGGTGCAGTAGTTGTTGTAGTTGGGGCAGTAGTTGTAGTGGGTGGTGCAGTAGTTGTAGTTGGGGCAGTAGTCGTGGTTGGTGCAGTTGTTGTAGTTGGTGCAGATGTTGTAGTGGTTGGTGCAGTAGATGTAGTTGTTGGTGCAGTAGTTGTTGTAGTTGGTGCAGATGTTGTAGTTGTTGATGCAGTAGTTGTTGTAGTTGGGGCAGTTGTTGTAGTGGTTGGCACAGTAGTTGTAGTTGGGGCAGTAGTTGTAGTTGTTGGTGCAGTAGTTGTAGTGGTTGGTGCAGATGTTGTAGTCGTTGCTGCAGTAGTTGGTGCAGATGTTGTAGTGGTTGGTGCAGTAGTTGTTGTAGTTGGTGCAGATGTTGTAGTGGTTGGTGCAGTAGTTGTGGTTGGTGCAGTTGTTGTAGTGGTTGGTGCAGTAGTTGTTGTAGTTGGGGCAGTAGTTGTAGTGGGTGGTGCAGTAGTTGTAGTTGGGGCAGTAGTCGTGGTTGGTGCAGTTGTTGTAGTTTGTGCAGATGTTGTAGTGGTTGGCACAGTAGTTGTTGTAGTTGGGGCAGTTGTAGTGGCTGGTGCATTAGTTGTAGCTGGGGCAGTTGTTGTAGTGGTTGGCACAGTAGTTGTTGTAGTTGCAGCAGTAGTTGTGGTTGTTGCAGTTGTTGTAGTGGCTGGTGTAGTAGTTGTAGTTGGGGCAGTTGTTGTAGTGGTTGGCACAGTAGTTGTTGTAGTTGGTGCAGATGTTGTAGTGGTTGGTGCAGTAGATGTAGTTGTTGGTGCAGTAGTTGTAGTTGCTGCAGATGTTGTAGTGGTTGGTGCAGTAGTTGTTGTAGTTGGTGCAGATGTTGTAGTGGTTGGCACAGTAGTTGTTGTAGTTGGGGCAGTTGTAGTGGTTGGTGCAGTAGTTGGGGCAGTTGTTGTAGTGGTTGGCACAGTAGTTGTTGTAGTTGGTGCAGATGTTGTAGTGGTTGGTGCAGTAGTTGTTGTAGTTGCAGTAGTAGTTGTGGTTGTTGCAGATGTTGTAGTGGCTGGTGTAGTAGTTGTAGATGGGGCATTTGTTGTAGTGGTTGGCACAGTAGTTGTTGTAGTTGGTGCAGATGTTGTAGTGGTTGGTGCAGTAGTTGTGGTTGGTGCAGATGTTGTTGTAGTTGGGGCAGTAGTTGTAGTATGGACAGTTGTTGTCGTGGTTGGTGCAGATGTTGTAGTGGTTGGTGCAGTAGTTGTTGTAGTTGGGGCAGTAGTTGTAGTGGGTGGTGCAGTAGTTGTAGTTGGGGCAGTAGTCGTGGTTGATGCAGTTGTTGTAGTTGGTGCAGATGTTGTAGTGGTTGGTGCAGTAGATGTAGTTGTTGGTGCAGTAGTTGTTGTAGTTGGTGCAGATGTTGTAGTGGTTGGCACAGTAGTTGTTGTAGTTGGGGCAGTTGTAGTGGTTGGTGCAGTAGTTGTAGTTGGGGCAGTTGTTGTAGTGGTTGGCACAGTAGTTGTTGTAGTTGCAGCAGTTGTTGTGGTTGGTGCAGATGTTGTAGTGGTTGGTGCAGTAGTTGTTGTAGTTGCAGCAGTAGTTGTGGTTGTTGCAGATGTTGTAGTGGCTGGTGTAGTAGTTGTAGATGGGGCAGTTGTTGTAGTGGTTGGCACAGTAGTTGTTGTAGTTGGTGCAGATGTTGTAGTGGTTGGTGCAGATGTTGTAGTGGTTGGCACAGTAGTTGTTGTAGTTGGGGCAGTAGTTGTAGTATGGACAGTTGTTGTAGTGGTTGGCGCAGTAGTTGTTGTAGTTGCAGCAGTAGTTGTGGTTGGTGCCAATGTTGTAGTCGTTGGTGCAGTTGTTGTAGTTGGGGCAGTTGTTGTAGTGGTTGGCGCAGTAGTTGTTGTAGTTGCAGCAGTAGTTGTGGTTGGTGCAGATGTTGTAGTCGTTGCTGCAGTAGTTGGTGCAGATGTTGTAGTGGTTGGTGCAGTAGTTGTTGTAGTTGGTGCAGATGTTGTAGTGGTTGGTGCAGTAGTTGTGGTTGGTGCAGATGTTGTAGTGGTTGGTGCAGTAGTTGTTGTAGTTGGGGCAGTAGTTGTAGTGGTTGGCACAGTAGTTGTTGTAGTTGCAGCAGTTGTTGTGGTTGGTGCAGATGTTGTAGTGGTTGGTGCAGTAGTTGTTGTAGTTGCAGCAGTAGTTGTGGTTGTTGCAGATGTTGTAGTGGCTGGTGTAGTAGTTGTAGTTGGGGCAGTTGTTGTAGTGGTTGGCACAGTAGTTGTTGTAGTTTGTGCAGATGTTGTAGTGGCTGGTGTTGTAGTTGGGGCAGTTGTTGTAGTGGTTGGCACCGTAGTTGTTGTAGTTGGTGCAGATGTTGTAGTGGTTGGCACAGTAGTTGTTGTAGTTGCAGCAGTAGTTGTGGTTGGTGCAGATGTTGTAGTCGTTGGTGCAGTTGTTGTAGTGGTTGGCGCAGTAGTTGTTGTAGTTGCAGCAGTAGTTGTGGTTGGTGCAGATGTTGTAGTCGTTGCTGCAGTAGTTGGTGCAGATGTTGTAGTGGTTGGTGCAGTAGTTGTGGTTGGTGCAGATGTTGTAGTGGTTGGTGCAGTAGATGTAGTTGTTGGTGCAGTAGTTGTAGTTGCTGCAGATGTTGTAGTGGTTGGTGCAGTAGTTGTTGTAGTTGGTGCAGATGTTGTAGTTGTTGGTGCAGTAGTTGTGGTTGGTGCAGATGTTGTAGTGGTTGGCACAGTAGTTGTGGTTGGCACAGTAGTTGTGGTTGTTGCAGATGTTGTAGTGGCTGGTGTAGTAGTTGTAGTTGGGGCAGTTGTTGTAGTGGTTGGCACAGTAGTTGTTGTAGTTGGTGCAGATGTTGTAGTGGTTGGTGCAGTAGTTGTGGTTGGTGCAGATGTTGTAGTGGTTGGTGCAGTAGATGTAGTTGTTGGTGCAGTAGTTGTAGTTGCTGCAGATGTTGTAGTGGTTGGTGCAGTAGTTGTAGTTGGTGCAGTAGATGTAGTTGTTGATGCAGTAGTTGTTGTAGTTGGGGCAGTTGTTGTAGTGGTTGGCACAGTAGTTGTAGTTGGGGCAGTAGTTGTAGTTGTTGGTGCAGTAGTTGTAGTGGTTGGTGCAGATGTTGTAGTCGTTGCTGCAGTAGTTGGTGCAGATGTTGTAGTGGTTGGTGCAGTAGTTGTTGTAGTTGGTGCAGATGTTGTAGTGGTTGGTGCAGTAGTTGTGGTTGGTGCAGATGTTGTAGTGGTTGGCACAGTAGTTGTTGTAGTTGGGGCAGTAGTTGTGGTTGTTGCAGATGTTGTAGTGGCTGGTGTAGTAGTTGTAGTTGGGGCAGTTGTTGTAGTGGTTGGCACAGTAGTTGTTGTAGTTGGTGCAGATGTTGTAGTGGTTGGTGCAGTAGTTGTGGTTGGTGCAGATGTTGTAGTGGTTGGCACAGTAGTTGTTGTAGTTGGGGCAGTAGTTGTAGTATGGACAGTTGTAGTGGTTGGTGCAGTAGTTGTTGTAGTTGGGGCAGTAGTTGTAGTGGGTGGTGCAGTAGTTGTAGTTGGGGCAGTAGTCGTGGTTGGTGCAGTTGTTGTAGTTGGTGCAGATGTTGTAGTGGTTGGTGCAGTAGATGTAGTTGTTGGTGCAGTAGTTGTTGTAGTTGGTGCAGATGTTGTAGTTGTTGGTGCAGTAGTTGTGGTTGGTGCAGATGTTGTAGTGGTTGGCACAGTAGTTGTGGTTGTTGCAGATGTTGTAGTGGCTGGTGTAGTAGTTGTAGTTGGGGCAGTTGTTGTAGTGGTTGGCACAGTAGTTGTTGTAGTTGGTGCAGATGTTGTAGTGGTTGGTGCAGTAGTTGTGGTTGGTGCAGTTGTTGTTGTGGTTGGTGCATATGTTGTAGTGGTTGGTGCAGTAGTTGTTGTAGTTTGGGCAGTTGTAGTGGTTGGTGCAGTAGTTGTAGTTGGGGCAGTTGTTGTAGTGGTTGACCCAGTAGTTGTTGTAGTTGCAGCAGTAGTTGTGGTTGGTGCAGATGTTGTAGTCGTTGCTGCAGTAGTTGGTGCAGATGTTGTAGTGGTTGGCACAGTAGTTGTAGTTGGTGCAGATGTTGTAGTGGTTGGTGCAGTAGTTGTGGTTGGTGCAGATGTTGTAGTGGTTGGTGCAGTAGATGTAGTTGTTTGTGCAGTAGTTGTAGTTGCTGCAGATGTTGTAGTGGTTGGTGCAGTAGTTGTTGTAGTTGGTGCAGATGTTGTAGTGGTTGGCACAGTAGTTGTTGTAGTTGCAGCAGTAGTTGTGGTTGGTGCAGATGTTGTAGTCGTTGGTGCAGTTGTTGTAGTTGGGGCAGTTGTTGTAGTGGTTGGCGCAGTAGTTGTTGTAGTTGCAGCAGTAGTTGTGGTTGGTGCAGATGTTGTAGTCGTTGCTGCAGTAGTTGGTGCAGATGTTGTAGTGGTTGGTGCAGTAGTTGTGGTTGGTGCAGATGTTGTAGTGGTTGGTGCAGTAGATGTAGTTGTTGGTGCAGTAGTTGTAGTTGCTGCAGATGTTGTAGTGGTTGGTGCAGTAGTTGTTGTAGTTGGTGCAGATGTTGTAGTTGTTGGTGCAGTAGTTGTGGTTGGTGCAGATGTTGTAGTGGTTGGTGCAGTAGTTGTTGTAGTTGGTGCAGATGTTGTAGTTGTTGGTGCAGTAGTTGTGGTTGGTGCAGATGTTGTAGTGGTTGGCACAGTAGTTGTGGTTGTTGCAGATGTTGTAGTGGCTGGTGTAGTAGTTGTAGTTGAGGCAGTTGTTGTAGTGGTTGGCACAGTAGTTGTTGTAGTTGGTGCAGATGTTGTAGTGGTTGGCACAGTAGTTGTTGTAGTTGGGGCAGTTGTAGTGGTTGGTGCAGTAGTTGTGGTTGGTGCAGATGTTGTAGTGGTTGGTGCAGATGTTGTAGTGGTTGGTGCAGTAGATGTAGTTGTTGGTGCAGTAGTTGTAGTTGCTGCAGATGTTGTAGTGGTTGGTGCAGTAGTTGTTGTAGTTGGTGCAGATGTTGTAGTTGTTGGTGCAGTAGTTGTGGTTGGTGCAGATGTTGTAGTGGTTGGCACAGTAGTTGTGGTTGTTGCAGATGTTGTAGTGGCTGGTGTAGTAGTTGTAGTTGGGGCAGTTGTTGTAGTGGTTGGCAAAGTAGTTGTTGTAGTTGGTGCAGATGTTGTTGTGGTTGGTGCAGATGTTGTAGTGGTTGGTGCAGTAGTTGTGGTTGGTGCAGTTGTTGTTGTGGTTGGTGCAGATGTTGTAGTGGTTGGTGCAGTAGTTGTTGTAGTTTGGGCAGTTGTAGTGGTTGGTGCAGTAGTTGTAGTTGGGGCAGTTGTTGTAGTGGTTGGCACAGTAGTTGTTGTAGTTGTTGCAGATGTTGTAGTGGTTGGTGCAGTAGTTGTGGTTGGTGCAGATGTTGTAGTGGTTGGCACAGTAGTTGTTGTAGTTGCAGCAGTAGTTGTGGTTGGTGCAGATGTTGTAGTCGTTGGTGCAGTTGTTGTAGTTGGGGCAGTTGTTGTAGTGGTTGGTGCAGTAGTTGTTGTAGTTGCAGCAGTAGTTGTGGTTGGTGCAGATGTTGTAGTCGTTGCTGCAGTAGTTGGTGCAGATGTTGTAGTGGTTGGTGCAGTAGTTGTGGTTGGTGCAGATGTTGTAGTGGTTGGTGCAGTAGATGTAGTTGTTGGTGCAGTAGTTGTAGTTGCTGCAGATGTTGTAGTGGTTGGTGCAGTAGTTGTTGTAGTTGGTGCAGATGTTGTAGTGGTTGGTGCAGTAGTTGTGGTTGGTGCAGATGTTGTAGTGGTTGGCACAGTAGTTGTTGTAGTTGGGGCAGTAGTTGTAGTATGGACAGTTGTTGTAGTGGTTGGCGCAGTAGTTGTTGTAGTTGCAGCAGTAGTTGTGGTTGGTGTAAATGTTGTAGTCGTTGGTGCAGTTGTTGTAGTGGTTTGCGCAGTAGTTGTTGTGGTTGCAGCAGTAGTTGTGGTTGGTGCAGATGTTGTAGTCGTTGCTGCAGTAGTTGGTGCAGATGTTGTAGTGGTTGGTGCAGTAGTTGTTGTAGTTGGTGCAGATGTTGTAGTGGTTGGTGCAGTAGTTGTGGTTGGTGCAGATGTTGTAGTGGTTGGCACAGTAGTTGTTGTAGTTGCAGCAGTAGTTGTGGTTGGTGCAGATGTTGTAGTCGTTGGTGCAGTTGTTGTAGTTGGGGCAGTTGTTGTAGTGGTTGGTTCAGTAGTTGTTGTAGTTGCAGCAGTAGTTGTGGTTGGTGCAGATGTTGTAGTCGTTGCTGCAGTAGTTGGTGCAGATGTTGTAGTGGTTGGTGCAGTAGTTGTTGTAGTTGGTGCAGATGTTGTAGTGGTTGGTGCAGTAGTTGTGGTTGGTGCAGATGTTGTAGTGGTTGGCACAGTAGTTGTTGTAGTTGCAGCAGTAGTTGTGGTTTGTGCAGATGTTGTAGTCGTTGGTGCAGTTGTTGTAGTTGGGGCAGTTGTTGTAGTGGTTGGTGCAGTAGTTGTTGTAGTTGCAGCAGTAGTTGTGGTTGGTGCAGATGTTGTAGTCGTTGCTGCAGTAGTTGGTGCAGATGTTGTAGTGGTTGGTGCAGTAGTTGTAGTCGTTGCTGCAGTAGTTGGTGCAGATGTTGTAGTGGTTGGTGCAGTAGATGTTGTAGTTGGTGCAGATGTTGTAGTGGTTGGTGCAGTAGTAATGGTTGGTGCAGATGTTGTAGTGGTTGGCACAGTAGTTGTTGTAGTTGCAGCAGTAGTTGTGGTTGGTGCAGATGTTGTAGTCGTTGGTGCAGTTGTTGTAGTTGGGGCAGTTGTTGTAGTGGTTGGCGCAGTAGTTGTAGTTGCAGCAGTAGTTGTGGTTGGTGCAGATGTTGTAGTCGTTGCTGCAGTAGTTGGTGCAGATGTTGTAGTGGTTGGTGCAGTAGTTGTGGTTGGTGCAGATGTTGTAGTGGTTGGTGCAGTAGATGTAGTTGTTGGTGCAGTAGTTGTAGTTGCTGCAGATGTTGTAGTGGTTGGTGCAGTAGTTGTTGTAGTTGGTGCAGATGTTGTAGTTGTTGGTGCAGTAGTTGTGGTTGGTGCAGATGTTGTAGTGGTTGGCACAGTAGTTGTGGTTGTTGCAGATGTTGTAGTGGCTGGTGTAGTAGTTGTAGTTGGGGCAGTTGTTGTAGTGGTTGGCACAGTAGTTGTTGTAGTTGGTGCAGATGTTGTAGTGGTTGGTGCAGTAGTTGTGGTTGGTGCAGTTGTTGTTGTGGTTGGTGCAGATGTTGTAGTGGTTGGTGCAGTAGTTGTAGTTTGGGCAGTTGTAGTGGTTGGTGCAGTAGTTGTAGTTGGGGCAGTTGTTGTAGTGGTTGACACAGTAGTTGTTGTAGTTGCAGCAGTAGTTGTGGTTGGTGCAGATGTTGTAGTCGTTGCTGCAGTAGTTGGTGCAGATGTTGTAGTGGTTGGCACAGTAGTTGTTGTAGTTGGTGCAGATGTTGTAGTGGTTGGTGCAGTAGTTGTGGTTGGTGCAGATGTTGTAGTGGTTGGTGCAGTAGATGTAGTTGTTTGTGCAGTAGTTGTAGTTGCTGCAGATGTTGTAGTGGTTGGTGCAGTAGTTGTTGTAGTTGGTGCAGATGTTGTAGATGTTGGCACAGTAGTTGTTGTAGTTGCAGCAGTAGTTGTGGTTGGTGCAGATGTTGTAGTCGTTGGTGCAGTTGTTGTAGTTGGGGCAGTTGTTGTAGTGGTTGGCGCAGTAGTTGTTGTAGTTGCAGCAGTAGTTGTGGTTGGTGCAGATGTTGTAGTCGTTGCTGCAGTAGTTGGTGCAGATGTTGTAGTGGCTGGTGTAGTAGTTGTAGTTGGGGCAGTTGTTGTAGTGGTTGGCACAGTAGTTGTTGTAGTTGGTGCAGATGTTGTAGTGGTTGGTGCAGTAGTTGTGGTTGTTGCAGATGTTGTAGTGGCTGGTGTTGTAGTTGGGGCAGTTGTTGTAGTGGTTGGCACAGTAGTTGTAGTTGGTGCAGATGTTGTAGTGGTTGGCACAGTAGTTGTTGTAGTTGCAGCAGTTGTTGTGGTTGGTGCAGATGTTGTCGTGGTTGGTGCAGTAGTTGTTGTAGTTGCAGCAGTAGTTGTGGTTGTTGCAGATGTTGTAGTGGCTGGTGTAGTAGTTGTAGTTGGGGCAGTTGTTGTAGTGGTTGGCACAGTAGTTGTTGTAGTTGGTGCAGATGTTGTAGTGGTTGGTGCAGATGTTGTAGTGGTTGGCACAGTAGTTGTTGTAGTTGGGGCAGTAGTTGTAGTATGGACAGTTGTTGTAGTGGTTGGCGCAGTAGTTGTTGTAGTTGCAGCAGTAGTTGTGGTTGGTGCCAATGTTGTAGTCGTTGGTGCAGTTGTTGTAGTGGTTGGCGCAGTAGTTGTTGTAGTTGCAGCAGTAGTTGTGGTTGGTGCAGATGTTGTAGTCGTTGCTGCAGTAGTTGGTGCAGATGTTGTAGTGGTTGGTGCAGTAGTTGTTGTAGTTGGTGCAGATGTTGTAGTGGTTGGTGCAGTAGTTGTGGTTGGTGCAGATGTTGTAGTGGTTGGTGCAGTAGTTGTTGTAGTTGGGGCAGTAGTTGTAGTGGTTGGCACAGTAGTTGTTGTAGTTGCAGCAGTTGTTGTGGTTGGTGCAGATGTTGTAGTGGTTGGTGCAGTAGTTGTTGTAGTTGCAGCAGTAGTTGTGGTTGTTGCAGATGTTGTAGTGGCTGGTGTAGTAGTTGTAGTTGGGGCAGTTGTTGTAGTGGTTGGCACAGTAGTTGTTGTAGTTTGTGCAGATGTTGTAGTGGCTGGTGTTGTAGTTGGGGCAGTTGTTGTAGTGGTTGGCACCGTAGTTGTTGTAGTTGGTGCAGATGTTGTAGTGGTTGGCACAGTAGTTGTTGTAGTTGCAGCAGTAGTTGTGGTTGGTGCAGATGTTGTAGTCGTTGGTGCAGTTGTTGTAGTGGTTGGCGCAGTAGTTGTTGTAGTTGCAGCAGTAGTTGTGGTTGGTGCAGATGTTGTAGTCGTTGCTGCAGTAGTTGGTGCAGATGTTGTAGTGGTTGGTGCAGTAGTTGTGGTTGGTGCAGATGTTGTAGTGGTTGGTGCAGTAGATGTAGTTGTTGGTGCAGTAGTTGTAGTTGCTGCAGATGTTGTAGTGGTTGGTGCAGTAGTTGTTGTAGTTGGTGCAGATGTTGTAGTTGTTGGTGCAGTAGTTGTGGTTGGTGCAGATGTTGTAGTGGTTGGCACAGTAGTTGTGGTTGGCACAGTAGTTGTGGTTGTTGCAGATGTTGTAGTGGCTGGTGTAGTAGTTGTAGTTGGGGCAGTTGTTGTAGTGGTTGGCACAGTAGTTGTTGTAGTTGGTGCAGATGTTGTAGTGGTTGGTGCAGTAGTTGTGGTTGGTGCAGATGTTGTAGTGGTTGGTGCAGTAGATGTAGTTGTTGGTGCAGTAGTTGTAGTTGCTGCAGATGTTGTAGTGGTTGGTGCAGTAGTTGTAGTTGGTGCAGTAGATGTAGTTGTTGATGCAGTAGTTGTTGTAGTTGGGGCAGTTGTTGTAGTGGTTGGCACAGTAGTTGTAGTTGGGGCAGTAGTTGTAGTTGTTGGTGCAGTAGTTGTAGTGGTTGGTGCAGATGTTGTAGTCGTTGCTGCAGTAGTTGGTGCAGATGTTGTAGTGGTTGGTGCAGTAGTTGTTGTAGTTGGTGCAGATGTTGTAGTGGTTGGTGCAGTAGTTGTGGTTGGTGCAGATGTTGTAGTGGTTGGCACAGTAGTTGTTGTAGTTGGGGCAGTAGTTGTGGTTGTTGCAGATGTTGTAGTGGCTGGTGTAGTAGTTGTAGTTGGGGCAGTTGTTGTAGTGGTTGGCACAGTAGTTGTTGTAGTTGGTGCAGATGTTGTAGTGGTTGGTGCAGTAGTTGTGGTTGGTGCAGATGTTGTAGTGGTTGGCACAGTAGTTGTTGTAGTTGGGGCAGTAGTTGTAGTATGGACAGTTGTAGTGGTTGGTGCAGTAGTTGTTGTAGTTGGGGCAGTAGTTGTAGTGGGTGGTGCAGTAGTTGTAGTTGGGGCAGTAGTCGTGGTTGGTGCAGTTGTTGTAGTTGGTGCAGATGTTGTAGTGGTTGGTGCAGTAGATGTAGTTGTTGGTGCAGTAGTTGTTGTAGTTGGTGCAGATGTTGTAGTTGTTGGTGCAGTAGTTGTGGTTGGTGCAGATGTTGTAGTGGTTGGCACAGTAGTTGTGGTTGTTGCAGATGTTGTAGTGGCTGGTGTAGTAGTTGTAGTTGGGGCAGTTGTTGTAGTGGTTGGCACAGTAGTTGTTGTAGTTGGTGCAGATGTTGTAGTGGTTGGTGCAGTAGTTGTGGTTGGTGCAGTTGTTGTTGTGGTTGGTGCATATGTTGTAGTGGTTGGTGCAGTAGTTGTTGTAGTTTGGGCAGTTGTAGTGGTTGGTGCAGTAGTTGTAGTTGGGGCAGTTGTTGTAGTGGTTGACCCAGTAGTTGTTGTAGTTGCAGCAGTAGTTGTGGTTGGTGCAGATGTTGTAGTCGTTGCTGCAGTAGTTGGTGCAGATGTTGTAGTGGTTGGCACAGTAGTTGTAGTTGGTGCAGATGTTGTAGTGGTTGGTGCAGTAGTTGTGGTTGGTGCAGATGTTGTAGTGGTTGGTGCAGTAGATGTAGTTGTTTGTGCAGTAGTTGTAGTTGCTGCAGATGTTGTAGTGGTTGGTGCAGTAGTTGTTGTAGTTGGTGCAGATGTTGTAGTGGTTGGCACAGTAGTTGTTGTAGTTGCAGCAGTAGTTGTGGTTGGTGCAGATGTTGTAGTCGTTGGTGCAGTTGTTGTAGTTGGGGCAGTTGTTGTAGTGGTTGGCGCAGTAGTTGTTGTAGTTGCAGCAGTAGTTGTGGTTGGTGCAGATGTTGTAGTCGTTGCTGCAGTAGTTGGTGCAGATGTTGTAGTGGTTGGTGCAGTAGTTGTGGTTGGTGCAGATGTTGTAGTGGTTGGTGCAGTAGATGTAGTTGTTGGTGCAGTAGTTGTAGTTGCTGCAGATGTTGTAGTGGTTGGTGCAGTAGTTGTTGTAGTTGGTGCAGATGTTGTAGTTGTTGGTGCAGTAGTTGTGGTTGGTGCAGATGTTGTAGTGGTTGGTGCAGTAGTTGTTGTAGTTGGTGCAGATGTTGTAGTTGTTGGTGCAGTAGTTGTGGTTGGTGCAGATGTTGTAGTGGTTGGCACAGTAGTTGTGGTTGTTGCAGATGTTGTAGTGGCTGGTGTAGTAGTTGTAGTTGAGGCAGTTGTTGTAGTGGTTGGCACAGTAGTTGTTGTAGTTGGTGCAGATGTTGTAGTGGTTGGCACAGTAGTTGTTGTAGTTGGGGCAGTTGTAGTGGTTGGTGCAGTAGTTGTGGTTGGTGCAGATGTTGTAGTGGTTGGTGCAGATGTTGTAGTGGTTGGTGCAGTAGATGTAGTTGTTGGTGCAGTAGTTGTAGTTGCTGCAGATGTTGTAGTGGTTGGTGCAGTAGTTGTTGTAGTTGGTGCAGATGTTGTAGTTGTTGGTGCAGTAGTTGTGGTTGGTGCAGATGTTGTAGTGGTTGGCACAGTAGTTGTGGTTGTTGCAGATGTTGTAGTGGCTGGTGTAGTAGTTGTAGTTGGGGCAGTTGTTGTAGTGGTTGGCAAAGTAGTTGTTGTAGTTGGTGCAGATGTTGTTGTGGTTGGTGCAGATGTTGTAGTGGTTGGTGCAGTGGTTGTGGTTGGTGCAGTTGTTGTTGTGGTTGGTGCAGATGTTGTAGTGGTTGGTGCAGTAGTTGTTGTAGTTTGGGCAGTTGTAGTGGTTGGTGCAGTAGTTGTAGTTGGGGCAGTTGTTGTAGTGGTTGGCACAGTAGTTGTTGTAGTTGTTGCAGATGTTGTAGTGGTTGGTGCAGTAGTTGTGGTTGGTGCAGATGTTGTAGTGGTTGGCACAGTAGTTGTTGTAGTTGCAGCAGTAGTTGTGGTTGATGCAGATGTTGTAGTCGTTGGTGCAGTTGTTGTAGTTGGGGCAGTTGTTGTAGTGGTTGGTGCAGTAGTTGTTGTAGTTGCAGCAGTAGTTGTGGTTGGTGCAGATGTTGTAGTCGTTGCTGCAGTAGTTGGTGCAGATGTTGTAGTGGTTGGTGCAGTAGTTGTGGTTGGTGCAGATGTTGTAGTGGTTGGTGCAGTAGATGTAGTTGTTGGTGCAGTAGTTGTAGTTGCTGCAGATGTTGTAGTGGTTGGTGCAGTAGTTGTTGTAGTTGGTGCAGATGTTGTAGTGGTTGGTGCAGTAGTTGTGGTTGGTGCAGATGTTGTAGTGGTTGGCACAGTAGTTGTTGTAGTTGGGGCAGTAGTTGTAGTATGGACAGTTGTTGTAGTGGTTGGCGCAGTAGTTGTTGTAGTTGCAGCAGTAGTTGTGGTTGGTGTAAATGTTGTAGTCGTTGGTGCAGTTGTTGTAGTGGTTTGCGCAGTAGTTGTTGTGGTTGCAGCAGTAGTTGTGGTTGGTGCAGATGTTGTAGTCGTTGCTGCAGTAGTTGGTGCAGATGTTGTAGTGGTTGGTGCAGTAGTTGTTGTAGTTGGTGCAGATGTTGTAGTGGTTGGTGCAGTAGTTGTGGTTGGTGCAGATGTTGTAGTGGTTGGCACAGTAGTTGTTGTAGTTGCAGCAGTAGTTGTGGTTGGTGCAGATGTTGTAGTCGTTGGTGCAGTTGTTGTAGTTGGGGCAGTTGTTGTAGTGGTTGGTTCAGTAGTTGTTGTAGTTGCAGCAGTAGTTGTGGTTGGTGCAGATGTTGTAGTCGTTGCTGCAGTAGTTGGTGCAGATGTTGTAGTGGTTGGTGCAGTAGTTGTTGTAGTTGGTGCAGATGTTGTAGTGGTTGGTGCAGTAGTTGTGGTTGGTGCAGATGTTGTAGTGGTTGGCACAGTAGTTGTTGTAGTTGCAGCAGTAGTTGTGGTTTGTGCAGATGTTGTAGTCGTTGGTGCAGTTGTTGTAGTTGGGGCAGTTGTTGTAGTGGTTGGTGCAGTAGTTGTTGTAGTTGCAGCAGTAGTTGTGGTTGGTGCAGATGTTGTAGTCGTTGCTGCAGTAGTTGGTGCAGATGTTGTAGTGGTTGGTGCAGTAGTTGTAGTCGTTGCTGCAGTAGTTGGTGCAGATGTTGTAGTGGTTGGTGCAGTAGATGTTGTAGTTGGTGCAGATGTTGTAGTGGTTGGTGCAGTAGTAATGGTTGGTGCAGATGTTGTAGTGGTTGGCACAGTAGTTGTTGTAGTTGCAGCAGTAGTTGTGGTTGGTGCAGATGTTGTAGTCGTTGGTGCAGTTGTTGTAGTTGGGGCAGTTGTTGTAGTGGTTGGCGCAGTAGTTGTAGTTGCAGCAGTAGTTGTGGTTGGTGCAGATGTTGTAGTCGTTGCTGCAGTAGTTGGTGCAGATGTTGTAGTGGTTGGTGCAGTAGTTGTGGTTGGTGCAGATGTTGTAGTGGTTGGTGCAGTAGATGTAGTTGTTGGTGCAGTAGTTGTAGTTGCTGCAGATGTTGTAGTGGTTGGTGCAGTAGTTGTTGTAGTTGGTGCAGATGTTGTAGTTGTTGGTGCAGTAGTTGTGGTTGGTGCAGATGTTGTAGTGGTTGGCACAGTAGTTGTGGTTGTTGCAGATGTTGTAGTGGCTGGTGTAGTAGTTGTAGTTGGGGCAGTTGTTGTAGTGGTTGGCACAGTAGTTGTTGTAGTTGGTGCAGATGTTGTAGTGGTTGGTGCAGTAGTTGTTGTGGTTGGTGCAGATGTTGTAGTGGTTGGTGCAGTAGTTGTAGTTTGGGCAGTTGTAGTGGTTGGTGCAGTAGTTGTAGTTGGGGCAGTTGTTGTAGTGGTTGACACAGTAGTTGTTGTAGTTGCAGCAGTAGTTGTGGTTGGTGCAGATGTTGTAGTCGTTGCTGCAGTAGTTGGTGCAGATGTTGTAGTGGTTGGCACAGTAGTTGTTGTAGTTGGTGCAGATGTTGTAGTGGTTGGTGCAGTAGTTGTGGTTGGTGCAGATGTTGTAGTGGTTGGTGCAGTAGATGTAGTTGTTTGTGCAGTAGTTGTAGTTGCTGCAGATGTTGTAGTGGTTGGTGCAGTAGTTGTTGTAGTTGGTGCAGATGTTGTAGATGTTGGCACAGTAGTTGTTGTAGTTGCAGCAGTAGTTGTGGTTGGTGCAGATGTTGTAGTCGTTGGTGCAGTTGTTGTAGTTGGGGCAGTTGTTGTAGTGGTTGGCGCAGTAGTTGTTGTAGTTGCAGCAGTAGTTGTGGTTGGTGCAGATGTTGTAGTCGTTGCTGCAGTAGTTGGTGCAGATGTTGTAGTGGCTGGTGTAGTAGTTGTAGTTGGGGCAGTTGTTGTAGTGGTTGGCACAGTAGTTGTTGTAGTTGGTGCAGATGTTGTAGTGGTTGGTGCAGTAGTTGTGGTTGGTGCAGTTGTTGTTGTGGTTGGTGCAGATGTTGTAGTGGTTGGTGCAGTAGTTGTTGTAGTTTGGGCAGTTGTAGTGGTTGGTGCAGTAGTTGTAGTTGGGGCAGTTGTTGTAGTGGTTGACACAGTAGTTGTTGTAGTTGCAGCAGTAGTTGTGGTTGGTGCAGATGTTGTAGTCGTTGCTGCAGTAGTTGGTGCAGATGTTGTAGTGGTTGGCACAGTAGTTGTTGTAGTTGGTGCAGATGTTGTAGTGGTTGGTGCAGTAGTTGTGGTTGGTGCAGATGTTGTAGTGGTTGGTGCAGTAGATGTAGTTGTTTGTGCAGTAGTTGTAGTTGCTGCAGATGTTGTAGTGGTTGGTGCAGTAGTTGTTGTAGTTGCAGCAGTAGTTGTGGTTGGTGCAGATGTTGTAGTCGTTGCTGCAGTAGTTGGTGCAGATGTTGTAGTGGTTGGTGCAGTAGTTGTGGTTGGTGCAGATGTTGTAGTGGTTGGTGCAGTAGATGTAGTTGTTGGTGCAGTAGTTGTAGTTGCTGCAGATGTTGTAGTGGTTGGTGCAGTAGTTGTTGTAGTTGGTGCAGATGTTGTAGTTGTTGGTGCAGTAGTTGTGGTTGGTGCAGATGTTGTAGTGGTTGGCACAGTAGTTGTGGTTGTTGCAGATGTTGTAGTGGCTGGTGTAGTAGTTGTAGTTGGGGCAGTTGTTGTAGTGGTTGGCACAGTAGTTGTTGTAGTTGGTGCAGATGTTGTAGTGGTTGGTGCAGTAGTTGTGGTTGGTGCAGTTGTTGTTGTGGTTGGTGCATATGTTGTAGTGGTAGGTGCAGTAGTTGTTGTAGTTTGGGCAGTTGTAGTGGTTGGTGCAGTAGTTGTAGTTGGGGCAGTTGTTGTAGTGGTTGACACAGTAGTTGTTGTAGTTGCAGCAGTAGTTGTGGTTGGTGCAGATGTTGTAGTCGTTGCTGCAGTAGTTGGTGCAGATGTTGTAGTGGTTGGCACAGTAGTTGTAGTTGGTGCAGATGTTGTAGTGGTTGGTGCAGTAGTTGTGGTTGGTGCAGATGTTGTAGTGGTTGGTGCAGTAGATGTAGTTGTTGGTGCAGTAGTTGTAGTTGCTGCAGATGTTGTAGTGGTTGGTGCAGTAGTTGTTGTAGTTGGTGCAGATGTAGTGGTTGGCACAGTAGTTGTTGTAGTTGGGGCAGTTGTAGTGGTTGGTGCAGTAGTTGTGGTTGGTGCAGATGTTGTAGTGGTTGGTGCAGATGTTGTAGTGGTTGGTGCAGTAGATGTAGTTGTTGGTGCAGTAGTTGTAGTTGCTGCAGATGTTGTAGTGGTTGGTGCAGTAGTTGTTGTAGTTGGTGCAGATGTTGTAGTTGTTGGTGCAGTAGTTGTGGTTGCTGCAGATGTTGTAGTGGTTGGTGCAGTAGTTGTTGTAGTTGGTGCAGATGTTGTAGTTGTTGGTGCAGTAGTTGTGGTTGGTGCAGATGTTGTAGTGGTTGGCACAGTAGTTGTGGTTGTTGCAGATGTTGTAGTGGCTGGTGTAGTAGTTGTAGTTGGGGCAGTTGTTGTAGTGGTTGGCACAGTAGTTGTTGTAGTTGGTGCAGATGTTGTAGTGGTTGGTGCAGTAGTTGTGGTTGGTGCAGTTGTTGTTGTGGTTGGTGCAGATGTTGTAGTGGTTGGTGCAGTAGTTGTTGTAGTTTGGGCAGTTGTAGTGGTTGGTGCAGTAGTTGTAGTTGGGGCAGTTGTTGTAGTGGTTGACACAGTAGTTGTTGTAGTTGCAGCAGTAGTTGTGGTTGGTGCAGATGTTGTAGTCATTGCTGCAGTAGTTGGTGCAGATGTTGTAGTGGTTGGCACAGTAGTTGTTGTAGTTGGTGCAGATGTTGTAGTGGTTGGTGCAGTAGTTGTGGTTGGTGCAGATGTTGTAGTGGTTGGTGCAGTAGATGTAGTTGTTTGTGCAGTAGTTGTAGTTGCTGCAGATGTTGTAGTGGTTGGTGCAGTAGTTGTTGTAGTTGGTGCAGATGTTGTAGTGGTTGGCACAGTAGTTGTTGTAGTTGCAGCAGTAGTTGTGGTTGGTGCAGATGTTGTAGTCGTTGGTGCAGTTGTTGTAGTTGGGGCAGTTGTTGTAGTGGTTGGCGCAGTAGTTGTTGTAGTTGCAGCAGTAGTTGTGGTTGGTGCAGATGTTGTAGTCGTTGCTGCAGTAGTTGGTGCAGATGTTGTAGTGGTTGGTGCAGTAGTTGTGGTTGGTGCAGATGTTGTAGTGGTTGGTGCAGTAGATGTAGTTGTTGGTGCAGTAGTTGTAGTTGCTGCAGATGTTGTAGTGGTTGGTGCAGTAGTTGTTGTAGTTGGTGCAGATGTTGTAGTTGTTGGTGCAGTAGTTGTGGTTGGTGCAGATGTTGTAGTGGTTGGCACAGTAGTTGTGGTTGTTGCAGATGTTGTAGTGGCTGGTGTAGTAGTTGTAGTTGGGGCAGTTGTTGTAGTGGTTGGCACAGTAGTTGTTGTAGTTGGTGCAGATGTTGTAGTGGTTGGTGCAGTAGTTGTGGTTGGTGCAGTTGTTGTTGTGGTTGGTGCATATGTTGTAGTGGTTGGTGCAGTAGTTGTTGTAGTTTGGGCAGTTGTAGTGGTTGGTGCAGTAGTTGTAGTTGGGGCAGTTGTTGTAGTGGTTGACACAGTAGTTGTTGTAGTTGCAGCAGTAGTTGTGGTTGGTGCAGATGTTGTAGTCGTTGCTGCAGTAGTTGGTGCAGATGTTGTAGTGGTTGGCACAGTAGTTGTAGTTGGTGCAGATGTTGTAGTGGTTGGTGCAGTAGTTGTGGTTGGTGCAGATGTTGTAGTGGTTGGTGCAGATGTTGTAGTGGTTGGTGCAGTAGATGTAGTTGTTGGTGCAGTAGTTGTAGTTGCTGCAGATGTTGTAGTGGTTGGTGCAGTAGTTGTTGTAGTTGGTGCAGATGTTGTAGTTGTTGGTGCAGTAGTTGTGGTTGGTGCAGATGTTGTAGTGGTTGGCACAGTAGTTGTGGTTGTTGCAGATGTTGTAGTGGCTGGTGTAGTAGTTGTAGTTGGGGCAGTTGTTGTAGTGGTTGGCAAAGTAGTTGTTGTAGTTGGTGCAGATGTTGTAGTGGTTGGTGCAGTAGTTGTGGTTGGTGCAGTTGTTGTTGTGGTTGGTGCAGATGTTGTAGTGGTTGGTGCAGTAGTTGTTGTAGTTTGGGCAGTTGTAGTGGTTGGTGCAGTAGTTGTAGTTGGGGCAGTTGTTGTAGTGGTTGACACAGTAGTTGTTGTAGTTGCAGCAGTAGTTGTGGTTGGTGCAGATGTTGTAGTCGTTGCTGCAGTAGTTGGTGCAGATGTTGTAGTGGTTGGCACATTAGTTGTTGTAGTTGGTGCAGATGTTGTAGTGGTTGGTGCAGTAGTTGTGGTTGGTGCAGATGTTGTAGTGGTTGGTGCAGTAGATGTAGTTGTTGGTGCAGTAGTTGTAGTTGCTGCAGATGTTGTAGTGGTTGGTGCAGTAGTTGTTGTAGTTGGTGCAGATGTTGTAGTGGTTGGCACAGTAGTTGTTGTAGTTGGGGCAGTTATAGTGGTTGGTGCAGTAGTTGTAGTTGGGGCAGTTGTTGTAGTGGTTGGCACAGTAGTTGATGTAGTTGCAGCAGTTGTTGTGGTTGGTGCAGATGTTGTAGTGGTTGGTGCAGTAGTTGTTGTAGTTGCAGCAGTAGTTGTGGTTGTTGCAGATGTTGTAGTGGCTGGTGTAGTAGTTGTAGTTGGGGCGGTTGTTGTAGTGGTTGGCACAGTAGTTGTTGTAGTTGCAGCAGTAGTTGTGGTTGGTGCAGATGTTGTAGTCGTTGGTGCAGTTGTTGTAGTTGGGGCAGTTGTTGTAGTGGTTGGCGCAGTAGTTGTGGTTGGTGCAGATGTTGCAGTGGTTGGTGCAGTAGATGTAGTTGTTGGTGCAGTAGTTGTAGTTGCTGCAGATGTTGTAGTGGTTGGTGCAGTAGTTGTTGTAGTTGGTGCAGATGTTGTAGTTGTTGGTGCAGTAGTTGTGGTTGGTGCAGATGTTGTAGTGGTTGGCACAGTAGTTGTGGTTGTTGCAGATGTTGTAGTGGCTGGTGTAGTAGTTGTAGTTGGGGCAGTTGTTGTAGTGGTTGGCACAGTAGTTGTTGTAGTTGGTGCAGATGTTGTAGTGGTTGGTGCAGTAGTTGTGGTTGGTGCAGATGTTGTAGTGGTTGGTGCAGTAGATGTAGTTGTTGGTGCAGTAGTTGTAGTTGCTGCAGATGTTGTAGTGGTTGGTGCAGTAGATGTAGTTGTTGGTGCAGTAGTTGTAGTTGCTGCAGATGTTGTAGTGGTTGGTGCAGTAGTTGTTGTAGTTGGTGCAGATGTTGTAGTTGTTGGTGCAGTAGTTGTGGTTGGTGCAGATGTTGTAGTGGTTGGCACAGTAGTTGTGGTTGTTGCAGCAGTAGTTGTGGTTGTTGCAGATGTTGTAGTGGCTGGTGTAGTAGTTGTAGTTGGGGCAGTTGTTGTAGTGGTTGGCACAGTAGTTGTTGTAGTTGGTGCAGATGTTGTAGTGGTTGGTGCAGTAGATGTAGTTGTTGGTGCAGTAGTTGTAGTTGCTGCAGATGTTGTAGTGGTTGGTGCAGTAGTTGTTGTAGTTGGTGCAGATGTTGTAGTGGTTGGCACAGTAGTTGTTGTAGTTGGGGCTGTTGTAGTGGTTGGTGCAGTAGTTGTAGTTGGGGCAGTTGTTGTAGTGGTTGGCACAGTAGTTGTTGTAGTTGCAGCAGTTGTTGTGGTTGGTGCAGATGTTGTAGTGGTTGGTGCAGTAGTTGTTGTAGTTGCAGCAGTAGTTGTGGTTGTTGCAGATGTTGTAGTGGCTGGTGTAGTAGTTGTAGTTGGGGCAGTTGTTGTAGTGGTTGGCACAGTAGTTGTTGTAGTTTGTGCAGATGTTGTAGTGGCTGGTGTTGTAGTTGGGGCAGTTGTTGTAGTGGTTGGCACAGTAGTTGTTGTAGTTGGTGCAGATGTTGTAGTGGTTGGCACAGTAGTTGTTGTAGTTGCAGCAGTAGTTGTGGTTGGTGCAGATGTTGTAGTCGTTGGTGCAGTTGTTGTAGTGGTTGGCGCAGTAGTTGTTGTAGTTGCAGCAGTAGTTGTGGTTGGTGCAGATGTTGTAGTCGTTGCTGCAGTAGTTGGTGCAGATGTTGTAGTGGTTGGTGCAGTAGTTGTGGTTGGTGCAGATGTTGTAGTGGTTGGTGCAGTAGATGTAGTTGTTGGTGCAGTAGTTGTAGTTGCTGCAGATGTTGTAGTGGTTGGTGCAGTAGTTGTTGTAGTTGGTGCAGATGTTGTAGTTGTTGGTGCAGTAGTTGTGGTTGGTGCAGATGTTGTAGTGGTTGGCACAGTAGTTGTGGTTGGCACAGTAGTTGTGGTTGTTGCAGATGTTGTAGTGGCTGGTGTAGTAGTTGTAGTTGGGGCAGTTGTTGTAGTGGTTGGCACAGTAGTTGTTGTAGTTGGTGCAGATGTTGTAGTGGTTGGTGCAGTAGTTGTGGTTGGTGCAGATGTTGTAGTGGTTGGTGCAGTAGATGTAGTTGTTGGTGCAGTAGTTGTAGTTGCTGCAGATGTTGTAGTGGTTGGTGCAGTAGTTGTAGTTGGTGCAGTAGATGTAGTTGTTGATGCAGTAGTTGTTGTAGTTGGGGCAGTTGTTGTAGTGGTTGGCACAGTAGTTGTAGTTGGGGCAGTAGTTGTAGTTGTTGGTGCAGTAGTTGTAGTGGTTGGTGCAGATGTTGTAGTCGTTGCTGCAGTAGTTGGTGCAGATGTTGTAGTGGTTGGTGCAGTAGTTGTTGTAGTTGGTGCAGATGTAGTGGTTGGTGCAGTAGTTGTGGTTGGTGCAGATGTTGTAGTGGTTGGCACAGTAGTTGTTGTAGTTGGGGCAGTAGTTGTGGTTGTTGCAGATGTTGTAGTGGCTGGTGTAGTAGTTGTAGTTGGGGCAGTTGTTGTAGTGGTTGGCACAGTAGTTGTTGTAGTTGGTGCAGATGTTGTAGTGGTTGGTGCAGTAGTTGTGGTTGGTGCAGATGTTGTAGTGGTTGGCACAGTAGTTGTTGTAGTTGGGGCAGTAGTTGTAGTATGGACAGTTGTAGTGGTTGGTGCAGTAGTTGTTGTAGTTGGGGCAGTAGTTGTAGTGGGTGGTGCAGTAGTTGTAGTTGGGGCAGTAGTCGTGGTTGGTGCAGTTGTTGTAGTTGGTGCAGATGTTGTAGTGGTTGGTGCAGTAGATGTAGTTGTTGGTGCAGTAGTTGTTGTAGTTGGTGCAGATGTTGTAGTTGTTGATGCAGTAGTTGTTGTAGTTGGGGCAGTTGTTGTAGTGGTTGGCACAGTAGTTGTAGTTGGGGCAGTAGATGTAGTTGTTGGTGCAGTAGTTGTAGTGGTTGGTGCAGATGTTGTAGTCGTTGCTGCAGTAGTTGGTGCAGATGTTGTAGTGGTTGGTGCAGTAGTTGTTGTAGTTGGTGCAGATGTTGTAGTGGTTGGTGCAGTAGTTGTTGTAGTTGGGGCAGTAGTTGTAGTGGGTGGTGCAGTAGTTGTAGTTGGGGCAGTAGTCGTGGTTGGTGCAGTTGTTGTAGTTTGTGCAGATGTTGTAGTGGTTGGCACAGTAGTTGTTGTAGTTGGGGCAGTTGTAGTGGTTGGTGCATTAGTTGTAGCTGGGGCAGTTGTTGTAGTGGTTGGCACAGTAGTTGTTGTAGTTGCAGCAGTAGTTGTGGTTGTTGCAGTTGTTGTAGTGGCTGGTGTAGTAGTTGTAGTTGGGGCAGTTGTTGTAGTGGTTGGCACAGTAGTTGTTGTAGTTGGTGCAGATGTTGTAGTGGTTGGTGCAGTAGATGTAGTTGTTGGTGCAGTAGTTGTAGTTGCTGCAGATGTTGTAGTGGTTGGTGCAGTAGTTGTTGTAGTTGGTGCAGATGCTGTAGTGGTTGGCACAGTAGTTGTTGTAGTTGGGGCAGTTGTAGTGGTTGGTGCAGTAGTTGGGGCAGTTGTTGTAGTGGTTGGCACAGTAGTTGTTGTAGTTGGTGCAGATGTTGTAGTGGTTGGTGCAGTAGTTGTTGTAGTTGCAGTAGTAGTTGTGGTTGTTGCAGATGTTGTAGTGGCTGGTGTAGTAGTTGTAGATGGGGCATTTGTTGTAGTGGTTGGCACAGTAGTTGTTGTAGTTGGTGCAGATGTTGTAGTGGTTGGTGCAGTTGTTGTAGTTGGTGCAGATGTTGTAGTGGTTGGTGCAGTAGATGTAGTTGTTGGTGCAGTAGTTGTTGTAGTTGGTGCAGATGTTGTAGTGGTTGGCACAGTAGTTGTTGTAGTTGGGGCAGTTGTAGTGGTTGGTGCAGTAGTTGTAGTTGGGGCAGTTGTTGTAGTGGTTGGCACAGTAGTTGTTGTAGTTGCAGCAGTTGTTGTGGTTGGTGCAGATGTTGTAGTGGTTGGTGCAGTAGTTGTTGTAGTTGCAGCAGTAGTTGTGGTTGTTGCAGATGTTGTAGTGGCTGGTGTAGTAGTTGTAGATGGGGCAGTTGTTGTAGTGGTTGGCACAGTAGTTGTTGTAGTTGGTGCAGATGTTGTAGTGGTTGGTGCAGTAGTTGTGGTTGGTGCAGATGTTGAAGTGGTTGGCACAGTAGTTGTTGTAGTTGGGGCAGTAGTTGTAGTATGGACAGTTGTTGTAGTGGTTGGCGCAGTAGTTGTTGTAGTTGGTGCAGATGTTGTAGTGGTTGGTGCAGTAGTTGTGGTTGTTGCAGATGTTGTAGTGGCTGGTGTTGTAGTTGGGGCAGTTGTTGTAGTGGTTGGCACAGTAGTTGTAGTTGGTGCAGATGTTGTAGTGGTTGGCACAGTAGTTGTTGTAGTTGCAGCAGTTGTTGTGGTTGGTGCAGATGTTGTCGTGGTTGGTGCAGTAGTTGTTGTAGTTGCAGCAGTAGTTGTGGTTGTTGCAGATGTTGTAGTGGCTGGTGTAGTAGTTGTAGTTGGGGCAGTTGTTGTAGTGGTTGGCACAGTAGTTGTTGTAGTTGGTGCAGATGTTGTAGTGGTTGGTGCAGTAGTTGTGGTTGGTGCAGATGTTGTAGTGGTTGGCACAGTAGTTGTTGTAGTTGGGGCAGTAGTTGTAGTATGGACAGTTGTTGTAGTGGTTGGCGCAGTAGTTGTTGTAGTTGCAGCAGTAGTTGTGGTTGGTGCCAATGTTGTAGTCGTTGGTGCAGTTGTTGTAGTTGGGGCAGTTGTTGTAGTGGTTGGCGCAGTAGTTGTTGTAGTTGCAGCAGTAGTTGTGGTTGGTGCAGATGTTGTAGTCGTTGCTGCAGTAGTTGGTGCAGATGTTGTAGTGGTTGGTGCAGTAGTTGTTGTAGTTGGTGCAGATGTTGTAGTGGTTGGTGCAGTAGTTGTGGTTGGTGCAGATGTTGGAGTGGTTGGCACAGTAGTTGTTGTAGTTGGGGCAGTAGTTGTGGTTGTTGCAGATGTTGTAGTGGCTGGTGTAGTAGTTGTAGTTGGGGCAGTTGTAGTGGTTGGCACAGTAGTTGTTGTAGTTGGTGCAGATGTTGTAGTGGTTGGTGCAGTAGTTGTGGTTGGTGCAGATGTTGTAGTGGTTGGCACAGTAGTTGTAGTGGTTGGCACTGTAGTTGTTGTAGTTGCGGCAGTAGTTGTAGTATGGACAGTTGTTGTAGTGATTGGCACAGTAGTTGTTGTAGTTGCAGCAGTAGTTGTGGTTGGTGCAGATGTTGTAGTCGTTGGTGCAGTAGTTGTTGTAGTTTGGGCAGTTGTAGTGGTTGGTGCAGTAGTTGTTGTAGTTGCAGCAGTTGTTGTGGTTGATGCAGATGTTGCAGTGGTTGGTGCAGTTGTTATAGTTGGGGCAGTTGTTGTAGTGGTTGGCACAGTAGTTGTTGTAGTTGGTGCAGATGTTGTAGTGGTTGGTGCAGTAGTTGTGGTTGGTGCAGATGTTGTAGTGGTTGGTGCAATAGATGTAGTTGTTGGTGCAGTAGTTGTAGTTGGGGCAGTTGTTGCAGTGGTTGGGGCAGTAGCTGTGGTTGCTGTGGTAGTTGTAGTGGTTGGTTCAGTATTTGTAGTGGTTGGGGCAGTGGTTGTGGTTGGTCCCGTAATCGTTGTAGTTGGGCCAGTAGTTGTAGTGGGTGGTGCAGTAGTTGTAGTTGGGGCAGTAGTCGTGGTTGGTGCAGTCGTTGTTGTAGTTGGGGCAGTAGTTGTAGTCGTTGGTGCAGCAGAGTTACATAGATCTGTCTCACAACAGGTTGGTCCACTGGTGATGCTGCCAACATTTTTCATAAAGGGTAGCATCCCCAGTTTCTCAGCAGCTGCACACATGTTTACATTTGCGCAGCCAAAGGCAGGAGAAGTTGTGGCCCCATTGGTCACTAGAGATGAAAGGTCATTTAGATCAGGATGTCATTAGAGTCATTTAAAGTTGTTGTTTTGAAGTACTTTTCATGTCGTTTGTATTAATGTTAAATTTTCAGTACTCATTCAATTCATCAGGTAAACGTATTTTGTTTGGTTTCAAGGCTCTGATGTCAATCTGCCAATATTATTTCATGATAATTGAGGAGGGCTGAGGAAATACTGTAACCCCCCTGTTGGAAACTGCAGGTGGATACTTATACCCCGACTTAGACCCCCAATTTGGAAGGACATGTTTGATGTACAATGGAGAATGAGGTGTGTCTTTTTTCGGCTCTATATATATTTTGACAAGACTCAAAGAAAACAACAGATGCACAGGGAGAAAAAAAAAATCATATTTCATGTTTGCCACACTGATGTTCGAAAGGGGGAAGGAGGAAGTGCAAACTTAATTAATCCTACCCTGTGAACTGTATTATATTCTGTCTTGGACCCCTATCTGTATTTCATCATATTATATACAAGTTAGAAGTGTAGGATATTCACAGCTGATATACATGTATTAATTAATTGCTATCCATATTATATTATTAACATATTACATGTAGACTATTCATATGGCCACACCTCACAATAACCTATTCACATTAATACATATTTATTTTTCCCCTATCCATATACCTGTACCTTGAACTTAAAATGAACTTATATTTCCGTTTTAACTGGGTTATGTTTCAGTTTTGTTTTAATTCCACATTTAGCTTGTTCCATAATTACACCACATATTGAAATACAAAAGCGCTTTCTGGTTATGCATAGTCTATGAATCTTTACATTTAAATGTCCCCTTAGGTTGTAGCCCAAAAACATTTTCCATATAATCAACCAGGTAACATTACTTGCTTTGAACATAGTTTGTGCAACTTTAACTTGCAGCAGGTACTCGAATAACTGATTAGTTTGTTCATAAAAAGTGATATTATGGATGATTCTGATGGCTTGTTTCTGAAGTCTACAACAGCTGTAAAGAGCTTTTGTATGTGTTTCCCCAAATCTCTGAGCAGGAAGTTAAATATGGTAGAGCTATTGAATCATAGAGAATAAGGAGGGATTTATTGTTCAGGATATCTTTTGTTTTGGCCAGGACTGATATACTTCTTAACAACTTGGTTTGTACATGTGTGATGTTAGGTTTCCAATAGATTCTGTCATCAATTATTACAGCAAGGATTTTGGTTTCATGTGTCTTTTTCTATTATTACGCCCTCTATCCAGAATTTCAGTGATTTCTGATGTAATTATGGACACATTATCTTTAAATCCTGAGACCAAAATATTGGTGTCATCAGTGAATAATACACATTTTAGCACCAAATACAAATTAAACAAGACAATCAGAGATGGCAGACCTCACCCCATTCACTAAACAAGCCTCTGTCGGCCTGTTTGTGTAACAGATTATTTGGCGCAATGGCAGATTGTCTGACTCCATATCAGGTTGTGTGTTAGAATTCTAATCAAAATTCTTGGGCAACGTGTTTCCATCACAAATTCTAACAAGCCTCTGTAGCTCATATTGCAAGCAAGTGCGGAAGCACCCAGACAGACAGACAAACAGACAGACAGACAGAGTCACCAAAACAATACTTCACTCCCTCAATCTGACAAAGTCAAAAAATCCTGAAGGTCTAGTTTCAGAATATTTCTTTCTTAACTAATAGTAAATTACACTGCATATATCTTTATCTGGACCAATCAATAGTTGATCAACTGTTTTGTAGAATGACTAATTCAATCAGATTTGTAGCTGGTCAACTTTTACATTTTTGTTTTACTTTTTGTGCTAAATTCATCAATCCAAATGCCAATGATCACAGAATTTGACAGACAAAAAAACATATTTTAGAATACAGTATGAGTTTATGGATTTCATAATATTAATCCACTGGTTGTTTGTCCAGATTCAACAGGAATTATTAAAAAATACTTATTGTAGTACAACAGCATTGATTGTCTTTGTTCAGCTAGATTGTTCAGACCAATTGACACACTGTAAATTAAATAAAGAATAAAATATATAAGAGGAAGACTCACAACTTGCTTGAAAGCAGCGATCCTCTGTTCCTGTACACTTTATTGAATTTGTGCATTGCAAGGTGAAAGGATCACAAGAGTAACATTCCAGGTTGTTGACTGATGGAGTAGTAGGGACTGAAACAGAAAAAAAACATGGCTCCATTCACATAAATGTGGAATTACAGAGTATTACCTATTTCACCATGTTTCAAATGTGATACTCCATGTATACTTACAAGATAGAGTGGCTGAGTTGCAGTTATCTGTGTTGCAGCACGTAGCAGATGCAAGTGCACTCGAAATGTTCAAGTTGACTGAAAATGTCTGGGAGCCTGTGACTGGACACAGGGAGGACGATGCACATGCCTTGAAGATTTGTTGGCCAGGAATTCCAGAAGAAACAGCTGTAGAGAGAAAGTGCTGTTTGTTAACTTTAATTCAAAGCACAGACACCTTCGCAGCACAAGTTTGTTACAGCAGAATAATAAACATGTTATTATTATTATTGATAATAATAATAAGAAGAATAACAACAACAACAAAAACAAAAATAATACCTTCAATGGCAGCCGTTATACACATCGTCTCTGTGTCACATGATAGTGGCACTGTGCTTGTACATGCATCGTCTGTGCAAGTCTGACACACAAGTGCTCCAGCTGCAAAATGGAGAGAAACATAGGATTGATCACATTCAAAATAAAAAAAACAAAACTAAAACATTGCAATATTATATTATTAAGGTTGCAGTTCAAAAGAATTTTAAGACATGTTATCAATGATTAAAACTTGATGCATGTGATGGACCCTAATTTACTTACGTTCACACTGTTTCTGTAAATGTCTCTCTTGGAATCACTTGGGTCTTATAATGTTTTCAATAGTTAATCATAAAGAAAGGTTTTTGTTGACATTGACTCTGACTAATTATAGAACTGTATTATGTAAGAGCTAATTCCTCAATTGCCAATTTACACAGCATTTCTGAGGTGTGTAATCAATTGTAGTTTGAGAATATGGGCATCATGATGGCCACCATGCTCTGTATATAGGACAGGTGCTGCAGCCTATTTGTGTGGCTGACTGGGAGAGCATACAGTCTTTAGACCTTGTTTCATTTCAACCTGTCCTCCAACTGAAACATAACTATGGGTCGTTTTGGCACAACTCCTCAATACGACCCATCGAATCAACTACACAAGGGTTGTTATGGGCTTAAAAAAAGATAGGGCTAGGCAGTAAGTTACAGACCATGACATAAAAAATGGTCTCATGTAAAACTCTATCATGGCATTCAAACCTGCGTTGATCACACCAAAGTACAATGCTTTAACCTCTAAACAAACTGCCAATGAAAACACATCCAGATTGCTGTTATTTATTCTACTGCTATAGGCACCTATTTAAAAAACATACCTATGGGTTGTCATTCCTGCACACGACCCACAGTTACCTTTTGTTAGGGGGGCAGTTTCTTTTATTTGCAGCAGTTTCATATTTTGTGTTCCTTTGTTTATAGAAACATTTTCACTATGTTTTCATCCCAAGAGTGACACATTCATTCATTGAGTGTGAAAATACATGCCATGAAATATTTTGAATTTGATTAAAATCGGTTTAAGTATTTGCTGCTGAAAGATTGTATAAATAAGATAAATAAGAACAGTTACCTGTGCTGGAAAGAGCCCAGATGAAAGTCAACGAAAGGAGTAGCTTCATCATGATCTACACTCCAGGTGAGAACTGCATACAGGTCTGCCTAGATGCTTATATGCTGTACAAGTTTTCAATACAACACGTGTATATCTAAAAGCTTCAGTGCCCGGGGCGTGTTCTAAGTTTTACAGTGACATCCCTTAGAGTGTCACTCTCAAGTGTCATAAAAGAAAAATCACAATTTTTTAATTCATTATTGATAAATACTGATGGATTGCACTTTTAAAAAATAATTGACATATAAGACTGTAAATGTCTGCTTCTGTGTTGTTAAAGATGTGTAGGGGACATTAAAGAAATTAATCTAACGCCAGAACTGAAAACTCTCACATATTTATGTACAACAAATGTTTATATAAACAGAAAACATCTGTCGTACAGAACATTTTTAATTATTGTCCATTTTCTCTTTAGAATTTTGTTATTTCACTTATCATGTACTAACTTCTAATTTCTGTCTGGTTTTTTTATACATCTCAGGGATTAAAATGTGAAAAGAGGATAGTTTTTAATTCAAAAGTCAACCATCATGTCATCATTTTTGATTTAGAATCTTATCTGACAATGTACCTGGCCTTTTGCTGTATGTCAGCTGGGATTTAGCTCCAGCTCCCTGTGACCCTCATGTGGAGGATAAAGTGGTAGACTCTGAGATAATATAAAATTATATAACTATTGAAATGCAAGTGGAATTTTAAAAAAATGTGCCTATTTATTGCTATGTCGAATGTATCAATCTACTGACAAATGCTGTGTATACTTTGTCACATAAGTGTTTATGACAGTGGTCAGTATGGCATTGTATCAAGAACCAGGCACGTTTAAAGGTGTCCCTGAAAGTTCTATAGTTGTGTAATCTATGTTTAAAGTCTGAGGTTGAAATTTCACTCTGAAGGTCAGAATGCCATTCTTATGAATCATGGTTGTTTCATGCCAGTTAAAGAATTCAAACTCAAAGACGCTAAACCATCTTTGAATCACAGGTGTTAAGGAGTTCTTTGTTGCATTGTTGTTCTTTCAAAATTACCACACCTTCTGTTGAACTGATCCCACAGCTGTGTTGTATTTTTCACATCGATCTGTGGACTTGAATGCACTGTATGTGGTTCAGGTAGGTTATTAATCTCTCTCCTGACACACAAACACAAAAAGGTTTAGGACACCTGATGGTATTTCTTTTTCCAACAATAATTGCAAAGAAATACCAGAAATACCAGAAAAGCCAGTGTATCTGTGTGTCCTTCAACTGGATAATGCGTCTGTTATCTTCTATATATAGACTTCTTTCTGTTCATAAACTTTTCTTTATAGCTTAAGAGTGAGTATAAACTTGGCAAGAGAAAAAACTAAAAGTCACAATGAGGAGAAGACCCCCTGTCGGTGCTGTCGGTGTTGAAGTATGGAACATTAATATCTCTACAACTTGCTCATGTGCTTAGAACCAGCAAGACTCCTCACATCAGCTGGAGCAGGCTTTCGGACCCTGGGTCTACATGAAAACTGATGAATGTCCATTTAACTTTAACACTCCAAGCCATTGGAACAAGCTGCCGTATCATATTAGCCTTGCTCCCAGAAGAGAAACTAAAACATTTGTTTTAAGCTCCACCTCAAGTATTCATTTGATTGATAAATTATTGTTCCTATGTTTTGAAACAATTTTAAGAATCTTGGTGAGAGGACAAAGGAAGAATCCATTGAATGTTCCTTTTAAAACACTAGGGGAAATTAAAGAAATGAGTCTAGAACACAAAGGAAAACTCTGATTGGCAACTAAATTATGAATACTATATTTTAATAGTAATTGTATATCATTACATTATGTAATACTGCCAGTAATCAAAGGGTAGTACAGCTACAATATTATACAAGTGATCAAGTCTTTTAAAATGTATATAGCATTTCAGTTTGCAAACATTCACTCCACATGGTGTAATTTCACTTGTGACATTTTAACTTTAAAAATCTTGTTTTTTAAAGATTGAATTCTAGAGTTTGAAGGAATTTGTCGAAGCAGTATTTTTTCATGTACCGCATCTGAGAGATTAACATAAAATAGCTTGTTTTATTTTATTTTTATTTTCATCTGCTGCATCAGACATCAGTTTGACAGGTTGAAGGCCACCTGAAATTAAATTTTCCAACGCAAAAACAAACAAACAACAATTGAAAACCAAACTATAAACCAGTCAAGTATGCATTTTAAAGTAAAACATATTAAGAGTTCATGCTGTTATACTTACTGTGAAGAGAAACATAGGATTGATCACATTCAAAATAAAAAAAACAAAACATAAACATTGCAATATTATATTATTAAGGTTGCAGTTCAAAAGAATTTTAAGACATGTTATCAATGATTAAAACTTGATGCATGTGATGGACCCTAATTTACTTACGTTCACACTGTTTCCTGTGACCTATGACTACACCTCCATACTACTGTTCAGTTGTGGGTGGGCAGTATGAGCTTAAAATGATTACCTAGTAATCAACACACAATATCACATTAAAGATGTTCATGATGATATTTCAAATTAGTAAATAAAATTAAGTAAATAATAACAACGTGGACAACTGCAATTAAAGCACCAAACAAGCTTATATGTATGTCATTACATGTTGAATGTAATCAACTTAAAATGCAGTGCTGTAATATAGGCCTGTACATTGTACAGCTATTTCACAGCAGGCAGATCTATCCCTAATTTAGTGTTAACTGTATTCATCTGTCACTGAAACTCTTCCACACAATTCTCAATTCTCCTGCTGTAAGGCTGCAGGTACCGCTGATAGAGAGAGAGAGCGCTGAGAGGGCAGGACTAAACCACCTCTGTGTTTGTGTACAACATGAACAAAATTATGCCCCTCTACAGAACGTTTGATACTGCAGCATTTGTGTTTATATTCGGCACAAACATTGGCAAACAGCACCTGTTTTCCTCCCCATTAAAGCTTGTGTGTTTTTTCTTGTATGGGTCTCTTTGTAAGGACCAAAAAAACTTGTAAACCATAGGGAGGGAGTTTACGAATGTTTTGTCATCCCTTAAAAGCAAGGGTTAAGCCTTGGGTTTAGGGTTAGACTTAGGTTAGGGTAGTTATGGTTAAGGTTAGGGTCTAGGGAATTCATTGAGTGTCTTAACTACGAAAAGTGAACAGCACATGCTGTATTATCAAAGAGTAAACAATAAACTTGTGATTCAAATTTTTGTTCTAACCAAAGGAGAAAACTTAGGTGGTGTTTTATTCAAACAGTGGGTCATGTTTTAGATTGCTGCACACAGCTTTTGTTATGTAAAGCAAATAATATTAAATAATATTCTTATGAATGCATATTAATACATTTCATTAATTTCAGTATAACCAACTAAAGTACTTATATAAGTTTGTCGGCCATTTTCAGTGTAGATGGCTTCAGATTCATTTGAAGTATAAAACACTTTGTCAATATGAAGATAGTTTTTCAGACACTAATTTATGATCAGATGGCTATTTTATTTTTATTTTTTTTAATTTGTGATGAAACCGAAACTTTTAAAGATTATTCTGAGGTACATTAAGAGGTACATTTGAGATATGTTCAGTGGATATTGATCAGTAAAGTGAGGGTCATGTATGATTGTTTGCTTCTGTTGTCCTTAGTGTCTCCTTAGTTATTCTTTCATGTCAATAAAGAATTTGCTTCAAAGACGTCATACAGGATTGGCCAGAGATTAAACAATATTATGCAGTATTGTTGATGTGCTCTGATGCATTGCCACACCTCCTGCTCCTGAATTGACAGCATTTTTCACACAGAGACTCTGAGCTCACATAATATATGATATTGTTTTTGTAATGATCACTGCCATTTCATTTGTTTGTGTAGTTTACTTTCCGTGGTGTCAAATGCCTTGGGGTTTCCTGATGTTTCACTTTTAATTTAGTTACAGGGCGTCAGACAGGATTGTTTGGAGATATTGTGTTCTACTGGTGAATGTTCTGAAACCACACCTTTTGATATTAAACTAACAACAGTGGATGAAAATCTATTTTTATCAGGAGGTGTGTTTCTCACAGAGAGAACAATGTGTTATTAAGGCATATTTTTTTATGTGGATGAGCATTTTTTTTCAGGACATTTCATTGTGAATTGTTGAAAGGAAATGGCAAAGGCAGGTCTTTCATAAATTATTTATAATAGGTTTCAGTCACTGAAGTAATTTCATCCATCAACTTATTTGCCTGTATATTTTTTTTTCACAGACAGCATGAATGACCTCTGCAGTCTCAGCACAAAGGTACTGTTCATCAAACCACAAAATAAAGCAAAAATGATCAAAACAAGTAAATGGAATGCAAAATAAGGAGACTTCCGGGAACTAAAGGAGAGGATGGCAGCATAGGGAAACACGCTCCCGACACTTTAATTTAAAATAGCCCAAAGCGGAAACAGAAAATAAGACAAAGAGTTTATGTTCCGAGTTCAGAAAAGAAAGGGATGGGTAATAGAAAATATAGTTTTGCGAGAATATGACACACCTGGTGTATTATTGCCAAACCAGTTCATGTATTCATAGCATGTGTTTTGCAGCCAATAAAACCACGTCATAATCATGGATTGACTTAGTAACATGTGCCCTAACAACAAACAGAGTGGATTACATGCTCATAGCACAACAATGACAATACAATCAGCAGAGCAATAGCAAACAGGTGTGGATGGTAACACCTAATTTTGTAATTAGTGCTGCTTAACCCATATCAGTGGGTGTGCAGGCAACAAATGAGGACTCACTGAGTAGTAATTTCCATATTTAATATCATTTAATGTTGTATAGCACTAAATCACAACACAATGTCAAGGCACTTTATATAGTAAGGCAGGCACCCAGTGAGCAACCTCTAGGAGAGAATGGAGAGAAACAACTCCCTTTTGAGAAGAAATCTTTGGCAGAACCCGAGAGACAAGATGTGCAACATCTGACTCGTAGGGTGAAAGGAAAACGAGGGACAGAGGAGAGGTGGCGGGACAGAAAGGGGGGAGAGAAAAGGAAAGAGGGAGGTGAGGTAGAGATCAGGAACATCAGATATATATATATATATATATATATATATATATATATATAACAGTTGCATTAGGTTTTAGGTTTAGTCAGGACAGTTCTGAAACAAGCAGATGTAACAGATTGTTGGAGAAAAATGATGTAATGATATCAATTTTAATTGTAGTATAATAATGATGTAAATACTATGACTACCAGTGTTGGGAATGTTACTTTAAAAAAGTAATTAGTTATAGTTACTCACTACTTGTTTCTAAAAAGTAACTGAGTTAGTAACTGAATTACTCTATAATAAAAGTAACTTTTTACCAGGGAAAGTAACTATTTTTTTTTTTTTGAATTGAATCCTTTTATTGTCATTTATACCAAGGTACAAACGAAATTTAAAATGCAAACCTCCATGTGGTTTAAAAAGACATACACACAATCAACAACAATAAGACAGTAAAATTCAATATTGCACAGCTTCCTAAAGTGCACAGTCAATTTTTAAAGTGCAGTCAGTGTTTTCAGTGTCAGTCAGTGTGGGCAGACAACTATGTGCAAGAGTTCAGTTGCCTGATGGCGCTGGGGTAGAAGCTGTTGGTCAGCCTGGATGTGTGGGACCGTGATGATCTGTAGCGCCTCCCGGAGGGCAGCAGCGAGAACAAGGAGTGGCCTGGGTGGAAACTGTCCTTGATTATGTTTTGTGCTCGTTGTTGGCATCTGGTGTGGTGTATGTCAAAAAGTGACGGCAGTTGTGTGTGTGTTATTTTCTGGGCTGACTTCCTGACTCTGTCCAGGGCTTTTCTGTCAGCCGCAGTACAACTGTTGAACCACACTATGATGTTGTATGTGATGATGCTTTGTATGGCACAGGTGTAAAATGTCTGGAGCAGTTTCTGAGGCAGATTGGCTTTCCTCATTGTTCTTAGAAAGTACAGGCGCTGTTGACCTTTCTTCGCCAGGGCAGAGATGTTAGTGGACCAGGTGAGGTCACAGGAGATGTGTGTTCCGAGGAACTTGAAGTCACTGACCCTCTCCACTACATCTCCTCTGATGTGGACAGGGGCAGGGTCTGTTCTTTTCCTGCGGAAGTCAATCAACATTTCCTTGGTTTTGGAGGAGTTGAGGGCCAGGTTGTTTGTGGAGCACCAGGTGATGAGTTTATGGATGTCGTCTCTGTAAGCAGACTCATCGTTGTTGTGGATGAGCCCCACTACTGTAGTGTCGTCAGCAAATTTGACAAAGATGTTGTTGTTGTGTGACGGTGTACAGTCGTAGGTGTACAGTATGTACAGTAGCGGACTCAGCACACAGCCCTGGGGGGCCCCTGTGCTGAGTGTGAGGACTGATGAGTGGTGAGGGCCCATCCGCACTGACTGAGGGCGGTCTGTCAGAAAGTCTCTGATCCAGCTGCAGATGTTCTGGTTGATGCCCAGGCTGAGTAACTTGGACACCAGCTGGCTGGGGATGATGCAGTTGAATGCAGAGCTGAAGTCCAGAAACAGCAGTCTTGCGTAGGTGCCAGGGTGTTCAAGGTGTGTCAGTATGTTGTGGAGGGCTGTGTTGATGGCATCTGCGGTGGATCTGTTAGCCCTGTACGCAAACTGGTGCCGGTCAAGGCTGGGGGGGAGAGAGGCTTTGATGTTTTTTAGCAACAGTCTTTCAAAACACTTCATCACAGTGGAAGTGAGCGCCACAGGTCTGTAGTCATTTGGGCTGCTCATAACTGTTTTCTTGGGGACCGGGACTATGGTGGCAGATTTCAGGCATTTTGGGACAGTGCAGGTGGAAAGGGAGAGGTTAAAGATGGGGGTAAGAGCGTCTGCCAGCTGGTAAGCGCAGTCTCTCAGTACTCTCCCTGGAATCCTGTCCGGGCCAGCTGCTTTCCTGGGATTTACCCTGCAGAACACCTGCCTTACCTCCTCTGTGCTAACAGAGAGTGTTGGGGTGTTTGTGCATGGGGGTGGTGTGGGGTCAGTCTCATTCCCGCTCACCTCATAGCGTGTGAAGAAGTGGTTGAGCTCCTCAGCCAGGTTGCTGCTGGTGCTGATGTCATGATCCCTTGTTCCCCTGTAGTTTGTTATTTGTTGAATGCCCTGCCAGACACGCCGGGGGTCCCCCTCGTTGAAGTGTTCCTCGATCTTCCTCCTGTATGCTGCTTTTGCCTCTTTGATTCCCTTCTTTAGGTTGGATCTGGCAACATTGTATAGCTCCCTGTTGCCAGAGCGGAAGGCAGTATCTCGATCCCTCAGCAGCAGCTTGACATCTCTGTTCATCCACACTTTGTTGTTTTGATAATGCCTGGTCTGCTTCTCAACAGTAACATTATCAATACAGAATGATATATAATGCAGTACAGTGGATGTATAGCCTTCAAGATCCTGCTGTGAGAACAGTGTCCAGTCAGTGAGCTCAAAGCAGTCCTGCAGTTGTAAGATGGCATCAGTAGGCCAGGACTTTATGGTTCTCACTGTAGGCACAGATGTTTTGATGACAGGTCTGTAAGCCGGGGTAAGCAGGAGAGAGAGGTGGTCAGACTGGCCGAGGTGGGGCAGGGCAGAGACTTTATATGCTCCTTTAACATTGCTGTACACATGGTCCAGTGTTTTGCCCTCCCTAGTTGGACATGTAACGTGCTGATGGAAATTGGGGAGGACGGACCGCATGTTTACATGATTAAAGTCTCCTGCCACAATAAAAATCCCATCCGGGTGTACAGACTGAAGATCTCCAATAGTTTTTAGCAGAATGCTCAAAGCTGCGCTGGCATTTGCGCTTGGTGGAATATAGACTGCCAAAACAAAAACAACAGTAAACTCACGTGGCAAGTAAAATGGTCGGCATCTCAGGGTAACAAACTCCAGATCTGGTGAGCAGTGTCTTTCAGTCACTGTGGCGTTTGTGCACCATCTGTTGTTAGAGTAGATGCAGACTCCTCCACCCCTGCTTTTACCGGAGTTACGGTTCCTGTCAGCCCGGTGCGCTGTGCGTCCTGCCAGAATAATGGCCTCGTCTGGGATCCCCGCATGTAGCCAGGTCTCTGTGATCACCACCAGCGAACAGTCTGTAGTTGTTCTCCGAGCGTCGATGGTCAGCGCCAACTCGTCCAACTTGTTGCCGAGCGATCTGGCGTTGGTCAGGAAGAGGCTTGGGAGCCCTGGTCTGTGTGGGGCTCTCCGAAGTCGGACCTTAATGCCCCCCCTGCTGCCTCGCTTCTGGCGCCGTTCCCTGCGCCGTCTCCTGCGTCTCCGCCCCGGTAAGGTAATCCACGGGTTCCCCGCTGGTAGAGTGATCTCGTGCGGGAGATCAAAACGATGAGATTTAGCAGCGTCTAGCTCACCGTAGAATGTCCCAATCCGTATAAGGTCAAACCGGTCGTAAATCAAAGTGTTCGCTGTCACAAAAGACACGGAAGGGAAGACGAACAAGACAAACACGAACCACCACGGAGAGAGCAAAGCCGCTGCATGCGTCTGCGCCGCCATCTTGAGTAGCATGTTGCGTTACTGTTAAAAAAAAAGTTGCTATATGACAAAGATTTGGGATTTTTTTGTGTAGTTTTCACAAGTCAGTTGAAATGAGTAGAACAGACAGGTGTTTGTACATAACTTTCTATATTTATTGCACGTTGACAGACAGCAAGATGTTTATCCTGCACTTCTAGTAACAGTTACACCATATAAAGTGCATTTAACTCGAGCAAATTAAATCAAACTCTCTCAACAACAAAAGTAAACTTTTAAACAACAAAAAAGTGTACAGATACAGACAAGACAGATCATTGACATTTATTTAATTTTATTTACACACGCGTATTTCATAGACACTTGTTGACAAGAGACTTTTATCCTGGTGTGCGACAGGAATAGACAGGAATATAATACTCGTGTTGACTTTTATGAACACAGAAATGTACTTTCTGTGCAATTTGTGAATAATTAATGTCACTTTGTAAACTATGAAATGTTATAGCCAAACTGCTAGAATATATAAATGCCGATTGGAATCAAGCACGCAGTTCTTTCAACATTTAATTATCACATTTACGCAATATAGTATCACATTTATGTGATATAATTATCACGTTTAAACAATATAGTATCACATTATAACGTGATACTGACCCCGAAAAAATTCCACTATGAACACACTTCTGTACAATGTAATGTTTTGAATAATTTCATTTGTTTTTGCAAACTTTCAACATCATGGCAACCTGTATGTTACAAATAGGTGTGTTTAATATAGGACTACATTTATTGAATGTGTTATTAGTTTGTAGTTTGACATGTTATTCAACTGGACAGAACAACGATTAGAACTAATAAAAGTCTACTTGATCATGTTTTTAACCTGAAAATAACCCTCCTAAAATTCTGTGCTGGTGGTACATTAAGGAGATGTTACCTATTTCCAGGGAGAAATGTGAAACATTGGTATCTGAATCAAACCCAGCCAGTTGGACATCAATAGGTATTTTGATGAAAGTAAAAGCCTGACTGAGAGAGTAAGGATCTGTGTGGTTGTTGATGTGTGAAAAGAAATGCTTAGACTAACCAAGTCTTTGGGAGGAAATCTTGCTGTAGGGAAGGTCTTCTGTGTCTGGTGGCACCTGTAGACAATCAACACAATCAGAATTGTTACAGCATGTCTCAAATGCAAATGTCAACAACTTCCAAAAGAGATCCATGTTGGATTCAGAAGGACATAGTACCATAGTAAACATACATGTTTTTTATACCATTTTTATATCTTTTTTTTCCCCCTGATAGTCTGCTGTGGACGCTGGAGTCACCGTGGATGCTGGAGTCATCGTGGATGCCAAAGTTGCCGTCATATTTGTGGTTGCTGTCTTGCAGCAGGGTTTAAACTGACTGACAAAACATTTTTCACAAAGCCACAGTGATAATGGCTGCTTTGCACACAGTCAAGGTGCCGTTTGTATACACTGTATCCTAAAAGACACATAAGAAAAGTGATTCATAAGTTTCGAGAAACAAACTAAACAATTATTTTTTCAAACCCTGTCTGAGAGGCAAATTGTTACATTTCTTCCTAATGAAATAAGGAAGGAAATAATGAAAGGTTCAAAGAACAATCATTATCAGGGGCATCTATAAAAATGCAGGAGTCTTGAAACTTTTTCTCAAAATCTAAATTCTAAACAGTGAAAATCAAATGCACATGAACTAAAGATTCTATACACATGAAGTACAGTGATGACATAGATGAAAAGGCTCCAGCATTTGTTTATGGCGCATTTCCACCGGCTCTACTAGGCTCGCCTCGGGTTAGGTTGCATCTCCACTGCAAAAAAGTACCTACTTAACGCGGGCGGAGCCATTACTCCACGGCTGAGTGAAACTGCGGTAACTTTGTTTTGTACACGACACACACACATACACACACACCAGTGACTAGTGACTTTACACCAGACTTCTGTAGTTGTTGGGAGATTAACCCACGTTTTAGGATTGTTCAGTAGTTTTAACTTATCTACAAATCGGCGCTGTTCGGTTTGATTTCTGTCCACACCTCTCCGGAGTACAGCCTCCTACTCCACAGACTACAGCGGCAGCGGTCTGTGATGCCACTCGCGATCGCCGACGTTGTCCCTAAATACACCACTCCCCTTTAAAAGACTCCTGTTAAATATAGAGGTTTCCCTGGTAGTTGTTGGAGATTAACCCACGTTTTTAGGCTAAAGTAGTTTTAAGTGATCTACAGTTTGGTGCTGTTGGGCTTGATTTCTGTGTGGGACGTCTCTTCCTGTGATGGGCCCGTCAGCGGCCGGCAGTCTGACCAATCATCGCGTAGGACCTACTACTCAGCACGCTTGGAACCTTGCCGGAGCAGGTACTAAAAATAGTACCTGGTACCAGGTACTATGCTAGTGGAAACGCTACTTAAATCATGTTTTGGCATGGCGAGGCGAGGCGAGTAGAGCCTGTGGAAATGCGCCATTAGTTTACTTATTGTGAGTGTCTGATACTCAAAAGGGATGAGTTGAATAGTTTGATGGTCACACTTATCCATGGTCAGGACAAACAGAAATAACATCATATTTCATAACATGTAAGGCTCATGGGGAAATGAAGGCCTTTCAGCATTGAAATGAGAAAATATTTGATAATATAGATGCACTTACCACCATACTCTATACTTGACCGTCGTGTCCCTGCAGATGAGCAACAAGCTTTGCGCAGCTCCCTTTTGTTTGGCAAATGTTGCATCTCCTCAGCTCAGGGCCTGCTCCATCTGTTAAAGTAGTGTTGCTCTATAAGAGAATTTAAAAAAAAATAATAAAATAATAAATTAAAATTAAATTGTAATTCTTATTTTTAACATGGGAAAATGTTTCATCCAGAATCAAGTAGTAACGAACTGGATTGCATGTGCCTATAAGACTTTCCCTGTCCAAACTGAATTGAATCAAATCAAATGACACGGTTGACCATGATTCAACCGAACCTTTTATGGTTCGGTTGACATGAAAAACATGAAACATCTAAAAACATCTAAACATGAAAAATATTATTCATCATCAAATCTTTTATCAATAACAATTTAACAATTGTAGAACTGAGGTCACAAGTTTTCAAATTAGCAATAGCAAACTGTGTGCAACTTCTCAGAGTCATTTAAAGATTGAAAAACAGATAAAAAAAAACTATACACAAATAAATAAAGAGCATGTAGTTTATCTTATACGTTTCTTGGTTGAAAATGAGACCCCCTGTCTCAATGTTATAACCTGTATATATATGTATATATATATATATATACCAAACTTAATTGATTAAATGTATACAAATAATGTATAATGTATACAATTACAATTATTTGTAATGTATACAAATAATGACTATTCGTGCAGTGTTATTAAAATGTGTTCTTTATCCATTCTTACCTTTTCCACCGTCATTGTGTAAGTATAACACGTTGTTTTGTGTTGTTTTTAAACTCTTGGGTTCTCTCTCTTCATCCTTCTTCTTCACCAGCGTAGACGTCATCACGTTTCAGACGCAGTCTCTTCTGTGACACAATCAGAGTTGAGTAGGTGTGTCGTGTAGTGTGAGGGGGTGTGGGGGGTTTGTGCACATGAAGGACCGCAGAGCGTCAATCCTCTTCAAGAAGTGAGCGGTGTCTTTGGAGAGAATTCTGTTCCTTTATTATTCAATCAAATAGAATAGATTCAAAACCAAAAAAGAGATTTGAGAGCAAAAAAGAGTTAGTGGCAATCAAAAAACATTTTTTGAGATTGAAACAGAACAGGTTGTAATTGAAAAGAAGTGAGAACATATTTCTTCAACTTCAATCAAAACTAATGTTTGTAAGTAAAAACATACGACCATTGTGCTTATAAATCAGTCCTCTTTACTTTCAAGTTAAAAACCTTTGTTTGCAAATCAGTCCTCTTTGCTTGCGAGTTATAAAGTTTTGTTTGCAAAACAGTTCTCTTTGCTTGCAAATTCTACTGCACTTGATGGGCGGGGCCATTTTTTGGTTTCAAATCTATTCTATTTGATTGAATAATAAAGGAACAGAATAAAGGAACAGAAATTAGAGTGGACTTTCTGTAATGTGTAACTGGCGATACATGTGTGGGTGTGTGTGGTGGCTTTGCATATGGGGTGTGCGCAGTTCATGCTATGAGTCGTGCATTGTTGTTATTGTTGTCACGTTGTTGTTTCGATCTTGAATATTTGATATTGTGAGATTTTGAACGCGCTATTGATATGATAATATATGTCATCAGATTGGCATTGTTTGTATGATGGCATTATTCAGCTGCAATGTTGTGTCAAAGGTGCTGTGGTCCCCTCTCTCACTTGCTACTGTGTTGTTAATGTGAGGGTATGAGAGTAATATGTGGAATTTCTGGATTGCATTATAAGATTTTGCTGCATGGCCCCACCAGAATTTCCAGACCAAAATCGCCACTGTTGGAAATATGGGAAACATGGTAAACACAGCCTGTCTATTCTACAAGCATTGTTTTTGTATGAGTGTTCATATCCTTGCCACATCAAACATTGACCTATTAGGTTAAAGGTGACATCGAATGCTTGTATCGCACATATATGTTAGTTATGGAGGTCTACTTACATATATTAACTTGTTGAATTTACGCGACCGAATGTGCCGGGACTAGTGGCACCAGGAGGCGCTACGGGGGTGAGAGGAGTGGTGAGGTATACTAATGACAACATCTACATACGGAAGTGCCGATCCGCTTCGCAGAGCCCAGGAAAACAATAAAACCCTATTTTAGTGGCTGAACTGTTTGTTCTGAAACTTTATGGTTTCATAAACGAGGTAATGACGCAGATACACACACACACGCGTGCAGCGTTAATTGGAGCTTCCGGTCTATTTTGCCTAATGCATACTTAATCTATGTGCAGTATGTTTCATAAAGTTATGTAATGTTTGTGCTGAAAAGATAATTTTGTATTAACTAGAGCAACAGTGCAGACTGAAATGTGACATGACAAACAACGAAGACACTGGGGAGCACAGAGACTAAATAGACTCAGGAGGCAGGTACAACACAGGTGATATAAATAGGACACAGGTGAATCACATTAGGTGGGGGCAGGCAATCAACAGGGAAGATGGCACAGGTAGAACAACTCAACAAGGTACACACAAGGAAAAACTTAAAAATAAACAAGATACAGAAAACCAGGGTAAGGAAACAAGGAACAATCCAGGGATCATGGCAAAAACATTCTAAGACTTTGTGTAATGTCTCAGACCTGTCCAGAGGAGCAAGATAATGTGGGGAGTAACTGAGCTGTGACACTTGACAGCAGGTGAAATCAATTAACTGCTGAGAGACTATGAAAGAATAGAAACAGAATTGTAACTGTAATGACCATGTACACACATGTGAAAACAACGTTTTTAGTGTTACATGGTAGTTTAAAAGACATTCCATGAATCACAATACAACAAAAGCAGACGGTATTTAGCATGGCTTTTGTTGAATCTGGTATGACAGACTCTTGGCTGTTCCTAGTTGCTAAAGCAGTACTGTAGCGCCTCCCTGTGGATAGTTATAAGTATTTACAAAACAGGACCACACAAAATTTGTCTGGCTTTTTGTTCCACATATATTTTATAAATAAATCCCAGCTGCAGCTCCTCCAGTACAATATGTTTATTGGCCATATCTATGAATATATATATTTATATATATATATATATATGTGTGTGTATATATGTACATGTACTGTATATACAGTACATATATATTTAATTTTTTTAGAGTAACTGAGCTGTAATAGTGCAGTTTAGTCATCATGTTTAAATGGATCAGCATATTTTTAAATTTGTGAGAATTTACTGATCATAATACCAGGAAATGGCTCGATGCATTACAGAAAGTTTATAAAAGGTTATAAAACTTGCCAGCAGAGTGCACAAATAACTTGGGAGATGTAACTGCTACATTTAAGATACTAATAACAATATATGGCACAATTAGATAGACAGACAGACAGACAGACAACTTTATTAATCCCTTTGGGAGGTTCCCTCGGGGAAATTAACAGATTTAAGTAGAATTAAGTAGATAAGTGTAGTAAATGACTTTGAAACTAAAAGCCTCTTGTAGTCCAAACTCACACATTGTCTAACACTTTATCCGCTACATCCATGGTTCTCAAACTTTGGTTTGTGTACCAGAGGTATGTGTTCCTCTGGTGGTACTTGCATGAAAATCACTCATACTGTTCTACTGTATATACGAGGAAATTTGACCTGAGTGCAGAGAAAATGAAATAAATAAAAAAATAATAACAATAATACACCTGTGGTAATGGGGAGTGGATTGGATTTGAGTGATTTTGACTGAATGAACCGGTGACGTGCGGTGAGGTTCATGGCTAGTGAGGCATTGACTCTTTCAGAGTAAGATTTACAAATAAAATTAACCCAAAAGAGCACTATAAACATCATTTGATATAACAGATAATGAGTTATGTTATGCATCTCATATCAGCGTATTTACACATTGCTTCTGCAAAGCAATGTTTCACTAATATTACAAAAAACTGTAAGCTGGAACACCTGCAAACTATAACTTTGTGGCAAGCTAAAATAATACTAAGTCATGAATATATTATAAATAATAAGTTGGACACTAGGTCTACCCATAGTATTATTTGAAAACAAAGGCTATAAATGCAATTGTTACACACACACACACGCACACACCTCCTCAATCTGTCCTTGCTGGGTCTTGTGGGTCTCCTCTCTCCTCCTCCGAATCCACCTGAATAGGTACTTGCACATGTGACACTCCGACAGTCCCCTGTGCACTCGATGGGACTTCTTCTGCACTTGATGATGATGATGACGCCGTCGCCGACGGCCCTGCACCCGCTGCAGCGGTGGAACTTGTTGCAGCAGCAAATATTTCCGTAATTTTAGTGCATTTTGCTGCGTCGACTTTTAGGCTTGTAAGCCTTTTTTCCATGAGTTTCGCTGCGCCCCCTTACGCTTTTTAGGGAGGGGAGGGCTGAGAGCTTTCATTGGACTAGCTCAATGTCCTTCAAGAAATTCAACCTGATGCCCAGTCCATGCCTGCTCACAGCGCCCTCTGCCTTGAGTCAGGCGTACTATTTGCCTCACCGAGTGACTTTTTACTGGTGTTATTTAACTAATCTGCGAGCCTAAACACGTTAGAGAAATATATCTCATACATAATCCAGAGCACATCCTCAGAGTGTTTTATGTTGGATATACAGAGGGACAGCGACACATTATTTGCATGGCATACAGGCGCCGTTTGTGAGGTATTACCATAGGATAACACTATTCACCGAGTGGCACAGCAAGGTGCTGCCTCACGACGCGTCTCCTCCCTGTATTTGAACGGGACATGCAGAGATTTTCACAATTTTAATTGCAAATGTTTTTTTTTTATTACTGGATTCGTACGGAAAAGGGATTTGTAATACATACCAGGTGACAAATATTAAAATGTATTATATTTTATAATCAACTTTAATTTTTCTTTTCAAGATTGACAGGTGAGGCTCTGCCTCCCCTGACCACACGTCACTGAAATGAACCAAGTTCTAGTGACATGAAATGGTGAGAGTGCAGGGTGCAGACCACTGCAAACAGGTTGGAGGATGATTTAAAACCCAAAAAAAGAATCCATGAAAGTTTTGTAAGTTAATTCTGTATGGGGTTAAATTTGTTCCAATAATATTTGTATATGTGCAGAGGGTGATCCACACGCATTTCTTGATTTGAATGCGTGTTTTGAGATCCACAAATAAAAATATCCCATTTGTAACTTGTATATTGATCTTTACAAATATAGGTTTGTATTTGTAAATAATATGACATTTGTTAAACTGAAAATTGCATTTGTGTATTGTGATTCTGCGTTGGTGGATCGCCAGCACACGCATCCCTCTCTTTCCACAGAAAGATCCACAAATCGGCCTACCTCTAATTCACCATCACACAGACTTTTCAGTCCAGTAGATGGCAGTGTTTGACACAGCTATAGTATTCATTATATAGTGACGTTAACCTTGCACATGCGCAGAGTTGATTGTGTTTTCGGTACAGATCGGGGTGAGAGCGATGGAACATTTGAAAGACGCCAAATTGCAAGTGACAAAATCGATTTTATCCCTCTCGGCCCGTTTTGTTAGTCTCGCTAGTTTCCCACGGTAAGACGGCGCTGAAAGCCGTTCTAACGCTAAATAGAATGTGTGTGAGAGTAGGCACCATGCATCATGCTAGATCTAGTGTTAAATCACAGATATTATAGAAATATCGCTAAATGATTGTTCTACAAGTCCGTATTTTTAATGATATATATATATATATATATATATATATATATATATATATATAATGGGCCATTCTACCGAATTCGTGCAAATTGCTGTCCCACAATAAAAAAAACTATTTAACAAAACAATTAAGAATTCAGACCTTCAATATTTTCTAAGATTATGTTATGATCTAGTTAAACACAAGACTGTAACTAGATAGTAATTAAGCTAAATATATACAAAATCATCATTTATGCTACCTTCCTAGGTACTTTCTATTGGGAAGTAGTTGTCCCAATCTCTAAGCCCTAAATTTCAATCCATGAAAATAATACTTAAAAGAATTTTGTCATTTTTTTCAATGGTGTATTTTAAAATATATGTTTGGTTTATTTTAAACAGAATGTAAAACATTTAGATTCATTTTGAAGTTTTTTTTTAATTACAAAACATGCTTTAAAAAATGCTGTCCCACACTTTCATGTCACAACCGTAACATGAGTTGTTTTACCACATGGGTGGAGCCTGGTTTTAGTCACACCCCAGAATTTCTGACCAAGAAGTGACACTGCATCCATGTCCCTCATGGCTGCATGATGAGATATTACCTCTCATCATTTTTAAGTAAATGGGTTCCGAAGTCTGAAAATCAGCATGTTGCATTAATAATTGTCACAACCGTATACATATTATCTGCAAGTAAATACACTTTTGGGGGCTCAAAACAAAATATTATGTTTTGTTGTGTGTACAACTGTTCAAACATCTGTTCCTAGCCATTTACTTGTTAGCATGTTTGAGTAATGCTAGGAATTAGCTAAAAATGTCACAACTGTAACAGTCACAACCGTAACAAATTGTAACGTTACGGTTGTGACATAATCATTATGGTAGTGACAACATGTAATGTTCCACATATTTAAGGACATTTTTCATCATTATTATTACATTATACTCTTAAAACATAATAATAATAATAATAATAATAATAATGTTATTATATTTGATTTGTAAAGCACATTTCATTCTTAAGAATCTCAGAGTGCTAAATAATGCATGATATGATAAGGAAAGAAGGAAAGAGAACGAAACAAGAAATGAAAGAAAGGAGGAAAGATCAAATCTATCAGTGATTTATCTGACAGGGAGCAAAGGAAGGTCAGAAGATCAATGGCGAAAAAGACAGCAACATCACAGGCTATTGGTGAAAAGTCAAAGAGAGATGGAGAGATTGTGCATAACTTCCACGCCACCTCCCACACCCTCGGCCACGCCTTCTGCCACGCCTTCTCCCATGCCGCCTCACCTTCCACGCACTTCTAGTGAGACTGTTACTCCACGCACTTCTAGTAAGACTAATAAGAGACGTTCTGGAATGTGTGACCACAGAAAAATAAACTTAAAAATGGAAGAAAGAAAAATATAGAAAACGGTGCCATAGATTGTGCGTGAGGCCAGAGAAGTCAAAATGTTCCCCAAGAACAAAAACTCAGACGGAAGTATGGAAGCACAGAGTTCCTGTGCATATCAGAAAGACCCTTCTTTTTCATAACACACTCATGCACAATTTGCAGAAAAAAATACAAGTCTGCCAATTATAAAGAGAAACATGGATTAAGTTGCGCACTGAGGTTGCTCAGAAAATACAATCTTGTTTCTATGCTCAGAGAAACACTAGGCAGCTCCCACAGGCAGCTCTCAACACGACTGCAGACAACCCACTTTTAAAGTTCACCTATCAGAGACATAACATTTGTGTTTGTAAAATTCACATTGAAAGGCAGGTTATGAGTTAATATTAAGCAATAAGGTTGAGGGGATATAATACAACCTTGCAAACAAAATAGTGTGGCCACGACCAAAACAGTGCAGTCACTACCGTAACAGTGCGGTCACTACCGTAACACTGAATGTTTTGTAAAATAAAATAAGAATTGAGTCATTAAATAACATTTTATGATAACTATTGGTTGAATGTACATTCAATGTAATAACTAATGAACTCTGAGATCTCTATGATCAGTGTAATTCATTTTACAACAAAGATTGCATTTAAATTTTGATGAGTCTTAGAAAATAAACTTTGAAATTTGTTTAAAAAATTATTTTAATTGATTTAGTTGTAAAACCCTTCATTATAAATTACTAAAATTATTCTTTGGATGGGTGTATGGATACACAATATTAACAGATTAATATAATGGTTTTTATTGCAGTGTGTTGCTGTGTTACGGTAGTGACACATTTCAGGAGCAGAAAAACATTTCAAGAACAGGCAGACATTAATATATGAAATTTGACTGCGCCTTTACTAGATATGTACCATAGAAATACGGTACAATATATGTACGGACAAGGTTTTTGGAAAAAAACAACTTTTGAAAATGTGTTTCCAACTCTGGACTTTGCACAAATTCGGTAGAATGGCCCATGACGTATCTGTGTTTCTTCAACAAGCCTTACCCAGGACTGGCCCATAAACAGCTTGTGACCCCAAAATAAACCCCAATGAGGAGTTTCCTGCTTGCTTTTCAATGTAATGGAATACACATCTTGACAAGTTAGATATTTCACATGCTCTACAACAAGCCCCGGTTGATCCAGACTAACTGTGGTGTCCCACAGTATATTATTTACTTCATACACTCCCTACAATTTAAAAAAGAAACAATTATGCAGAAGCATCCCTCACCCCCGAGGTCATCTAGGAAAGGCTTGTTTATGTGTGGCAGGAACTATCCTGGTTATTGGGTGGAAAGCATGTAGTAAACTGCCACTTCCAGAGGCATGACAAACAGACGTAGCTCAAAATACCTCTGCATGAGATTGCATTGACCTACAAACAATCACACTCGTGATCTGGATGATGTATGCAGAACAATGGAAATCATATCAACAACAACAAGTGCTAGTTTTCTAGGAGTGATGGCTATATAGTAATGGTGTGTAATGATGGAGGAGCTCAGGGAATTCCACAAAATGGTAGCAACTGCTGAACCAAAAGACAGCTGCTCTTTTTGCCATTTTGGATAAATACAAAAGCTGCTTGTGTCATGATTTGTCACTTCAATTAAGTGTCTTTGCTTTTTCCCTTCATGTTCCATGTCTTGTCTTCCTGTTTTATTTTGTGATCACTCACCCCTGTCTCTGTTTCAGGTTCCTGTCTGCCCCGCCCCCGTCCTCGTCTGCGTGCACCTGATCCCTGACTGTGTCTCCCACACCTGCATGCAGTCACTCCCCAATCAAGCCCTGCTTTTATTCCCCTCTGTGTCTTGTCTTGCTGCCAGTTTGTTGATGTTCACAGCTCACGTTTCAGCACTCTTACCACAGCCATAGTCACAGTCTTCACGTGTTTAGAAACTTGCATACCTTTTTCACCTTGCCTTTTTGCACCTCTGCCTGATCTGATTGGCCTCCCGTGTACCGAACCTCTGTAAGGACATAAAATAATGTCCTTACATTTGTCACACGTCGCTTGCACATGTGCTTGTTGTTTGTCATCATCTGGAATGTTGTAAAACTGGTGAATCATCTGTCCTCTTCATTCATTGATAGTATCTACGTATCTTGATGCAACAAAAATAACATCTGTACGTATGTAGTTGTTTGTACTTCAGATTTTTTAAGCATTTGTGGTTGTTGAATACAAATATTTGCACCATAAGGACACAGCATGGAATCCCTAAATAGATGTAGCTATGTTAGTAACTTAATACAGTGTAATGAAATAAAATTTGTAGATTTCAAGATTGATTTTGATGTCAATTTGTTTTAAAGAACAGAATCATACACTTATTTCTACCACAATGACTGAATCTTTAAAAAAATAAAATATCTGTGACTAAATATTACAGAGGTGAAATCAGAGGGAAAAAAAAGAATGTTATGAATTATATTATGAAAATGTGCAGTGCCATCAAAATTTAAAAAGACCTGATATTAACATATCATTTGGCTTCAGAAATGTATTGTTTCCATTCACTGACAGCAGTATATTGAAGTTTTATTTCTTTCAGTTTTTTTTTTTACGCTTAAAGGTCATTTGTCACGCATTCACTCTTCAATGTGACATTATCATGGGATAAATATAGAGCACTGTAACAAAATCTAGAATCTTTAAATAAAGGTCAAGAGGATAAACAGTGTTTATATTTAATTAACTATTAAACTATTAACTATTATAACTATTTTAGACAAAGTTATAAACACAAACACTGGAAAAAATTAAGGGGTGCTTAGGAGCATTTTGGCGTGGTTTGACGTTGTGGAAGGACAAAAGAGGACATGACGTTATGACTGAATTACTCACTTAAAAAAAATGACACACCCAATCATTGATGTATTTAGACGTGCATCAGTCATAACTGTATTCATCACCTTCACAATATAAAGAGTGTCTCTGTGCTGTAAGGTTTAGTAACAAATCTGCAGTAGTGTTAGATCATGATGAAGCTACTTCTTTCTCTGACTCTCATCTGGGCTCTGTCCAGCACAAGTAAGTGTTCTTTTTTACTACAGTATTATTACAACAGCTACAACAGAATGTGTTTAAATTTTAAAGGGCTGATTATCACATAGGATTTAAAGCTTTACATGAACCAAAAGCCAGTTTGTAATTTCATATTCTTACAGAAGATTACAGAAGAACCAAAACCAGTCTAAACGCGAGTCTACCAGATGAGATACTTAAGAGTCAAGTAGTGTCGGTCACACATGAAACCACATTTTTTACATTACAAATACTATGTTTTAAAATCAGTTTAATGCAACCATATTTATATTTTTGAGCCTTAATTAATGAAAGTCCTGTAGTCTTGAGGACTCTGTTTCTAATCATGTATTTTTTTCCACATTGCAGCTTCAGCTCTTGTGTGTCAGACTTGCACTGATGATTCATGTACAAGCACCGTGCCACTAACATGTTCCACAGAGACAATGTGTATAACTGCCGCCATTGAAGGTATTATTTTCAACACATCATTTATTACTTTTCAGAAAAAACGTGCTGCAAAGTGTTTTCAATTAAAATGAACAAACTGTACTTTTCAGCTGTTTCATCTGGAACTCCTGGACAACAAATCTTCAAGGCGTGTGCGTCATCCTCCCTTTGTCCAGCCACAGGATCTCAGATATTTTCAGTCAACTTGGGTGTTTCGAGTGCACTTGCATCTACTACATGCTGCAACACAGATAACTGCAACTCAGCCACTCTATCATGTAAGTACAGATGGATGATCATCACCTACAAAACATGACAATTTTATCTAACCCTAATCTCATGGTCTTCTTTTTCAGTCCCCACCACTCCATCAGTCAACAGCCTCCAGTGTTATTCATGTGACCCTGCCACATCACAATGCACCACTTCAGTTCAGTGTACGGGAACACAAGATCGCTGCTTTCAAGCAAGTGGTGAGTCTTATTATTATATATGTAAGTCATTTGGTCAGTTCATCACTAAAGCTCAAATACTTCATTCAACCAGAGAGTCATTCAATCTATATAATTTAGTTGAGAAAAGGTCAAAATCAAACCTATTGTACTACATTATCATAAAGTATTTGACCACCCAGCATTTAAATGCTGCTCACAGTATTGAAAGTAAGCAAAACACAATTACTGCAGTGGAGTTTCCCCACAGCTCGAATACAAATAGGTTTCCTTAAGTCAGCACAATTTTTACCCATTCCAGTGTTATATGTGTTTTTATGTGTTCTACTAAACAAAGATGTTTGGACATTCAAATGAAAACCAGTGCAATGTTGGCCACTCAAAAGTAATGAAATGTAACTTTATAGAATAAACTAACAGAAAAAACACAATATAAGACTTCATTCAAATCTTTATAAAACAATTATGAAATTAACTTTCATCTTCAGTGACAGGTGGAGCCTCCACTTCTCCTGCCTTTGGTTGTGCATCTACAAACATGTGTGCAGCTGCTGGTAGCTTGGGGACACTACCTTTCATGCAAAATGTTGGCAGCATTAGCAGTGGACCAACTTGTTGTGAGACAAATCTATGTAACACTCTCACAACAACTGCTGCCCCAACTACAACTGCTGCTCCAACTACAACTGCTGCCCCAACTACAACTGCTGCCCCAACTACAACTGCTTCTCCAACTACAACTGCTGCCCCAACTACAACAACTGCTGCTCCAACTACAACTGCTGCCCCAACTACAACAACTGCTGCTCCAACTACAACTGCTGCCCCAACTACAACAACTGCTGCTCCAACTACAACTGCTGCCCCAACTACAACAACTGCTGCTCCAACTACAACAACTGCTGCTCCAACTACAACTGCTGCCCCAATTACAACAACTGCTGCTCCAACTACAACTGCTGCCCCAATTACAACAACTGCTGCTCCAACTACAACTGCTGCTCCAACTACAACTGCTGCCCCAACTACAACAACTGCTGCTCCAACTACAACAACTGCTGCTCCAACTACAACTGCTGCTCCAACTACAACAGCTTCCCCAACTACAACCACAGCTGCTCCAACTCCAACTGCTTCACCAACTACAACTGCTGGCCCAACAACTGTTTCTGCAACTACAACTGCTTCACCAACTTCAACTGCTGCCACAACTACAACAACTGCTGCTCCAACTACAAATGCTGCTCCAACTACAACTGCTGCCCCAACTACAACAACTGCTGCTCCAACTACAACTGCTGCCCCAACTACAACTGCTGCTCCAACTACAACTGCTGCTCCAACTACAACAGCTGCCCCAACTACAACCACAGCTGCTCCAACTCCAACAACTGCTGACCCAACTACAACTGCTGCCCCAACTACAACAACTGCTGCTCCAACTACAACTGCTGCCCCAACTACAACTGCTGCCCCAACTACAACAACTGCTCCAACTACAACTGCTGCCCCAACTACAACAACTGCTGCTCCAACTACAACAACTGCTGCTCCAACTACAACTGCTGCTCCAACTACAACTGCTGCCCCAACTACAACAACTGCTGCTCCAACTACAACTGCTGCTCCAACTACAACTGCTGCCCCAACTACAACAACTGCTGCTCCAACTACAACAACTGCTGCTCCAACTACAACTGCTGCTCCAACTACAACTGCTGCCCCAACTACAACAACTGCTGCTCCAACTACAACAACTGCTGCTCCAACTACAACTGCTGCTCCAACTACAACAGCTTCCCCAACTACAACCACAGCTGCTCCAACTCCAACTGCTTCACCAACTACAACTGATGGCCCAACAACTGTTTCTGCAACTACAACTGCTTCACCAACTTCAACTGCTGCCACAACAACTGCTCCCCCAACTTCAACTGCTGCCACGACTACAACTGCTTCGCCAACTTCAACTGCTGCTTCCCCAACTTCAACTGCTGCCCCAACTACAACAACTGCTACTCCAACTACAACTGCTGCCCCAACTACAACAACTGCTGCTCCAACTACAACTGCTGCCCCAACTACAACTGCTGCTCCAACTACAACTGCTGCCCCAACTACAACAACTGCTGCTCCAACTACAACTGCTGCCCCAACTACAACAACTGCTGCTCCAACTACAACTGCTGCTCCAACTACAACAGCTGCCCCAACTACAACCACAGCTGCTCCAACTCCAACAACTGCTGACCCAACTACAACTGCTTCACCAACTTCAACTGCTGCTCAAACAACTGCCACAACTACAAGTGCTGCCCCAACTACAACCACAGCTGTTCCAACTTCAGCAACTGTCATTCCAACTACAACTGCTGCCCCAACTACAACTGCTTCACCATCTACAGCTGCTGCCCCAACTACAACTGCTGCTCCAACTACAACTGCTGCCCCAACTACAACTGCTTCACCATCTACAGCTGCTGCCCCAACTTCAACTGCTTCACCATCTACAACTGCTGCCACAACTACAACTGCTGCCCCAACTACAACTGCTGCTCCAACTACAACTGCTGACCCAACTTCAACTGCTTCACCAACTACAACTGCCGCCCCAACAACTGTTTCTGCAACTACAACTGCTGCCCCAACAACTGCTTCACCAACTTCAACTGCTGCCACAACAACTGCTTCCCCAACTTCAACTGCTGCCACAACTACAACTGCTTCGCCAACTTCAACTGCTGCTCCAACTACTGCTTCCCCAACTTCAACTGCTGACCCAACTACAACAACTGCTGCTCCAACTACAACTGCTGCCCCAACTACAACCACGGTTGCTCCAACTACAACTGCTTCGCCAACTTCAACTGCTGCTCAAACTACTGCTTCCCCAACTTCAACTGCTGCCGTAATTTCAACTGCTGTCGCAACTACAACTGCTGCCGCAACTATGACTGCTACACCAACTTCAACTGCTGCTTCAACTACTGCTTCTCCAACTTCAACTGCTGCCCAAACAACTGTTTCTGCAACTACAACTGCTGCCCCAACAACTGCTTCACTAACTTCAACTGCTGCCACAACAACTGCTGCTACAACTTCAACTGCTGCCACAACTACAACTGCTTCGCCAACTTCAACTGCTGCTCCAACTACTGCTTCCCCAACTTCAACTGCTGCTCCAACTACAACAACTGCTGCCCCAACTACAACCACGGTTGCTCCAACTTCAACTGCTGCCCTAACTTCAACCACGGTTGCTCCAACTTCAACTTCTGCCGCAACTACAACTGCTGACCCAACTTCATCTGCTGCCCCAACTTCAACTGCTTCACCAACTACAACTGCTGCCCCAACAACTGTTTCTGCAACTACAACTGCTTCCCCAACTACAACTGCCGCTGCAACTACAACTGCTTCCCCAACTTCAACTGCTGCCCAATCTGGTGCATCAACTACAGCAACTCCTGCTCCAACATCAGTCCTCTCAACCATAACAACCTCGGCTCCATCAACAGCAACAACCATCTTAGTGACACAAACCAACCCAACTACAACTACCTCCAGTTCTGCTTGTTGTATCAGACTGGGTATGATCCATCTTCTGTTAGGACTTGTTTTATTTACCCTCTTTTAGAATATGACATGGATGAATGACCACTGAAGCCAAAAATAGACTGTGAGGTGTTTTTTTTTATTAGCCTTATTGCCATCTTTAGTTGGTGGTTGTGTGAAGTAGAAGTTACACATTCAGTCAAAAGTCTAAAGAGTCTGGGTGAAACTGACTTTGCTAAAGGCGACACCAATACAATACTCCCAGTACAGAAAACACTTTAACTTGAACTTAAGTAATTTAAACATTATTTAACATATAACTTAACGTGTACTACCTAATACTCACATTTTCAATATTCACTGGTTATTTATTTTATGTGTATTTCAAATTAACTGAACACTTTAAATGATCTTAATAATTGTACAAATTGTTGTTTAAAACCATATGTGCTATCCAGGAGGGCAGGACCTTACTGACAATGTTTATTGTTTATTTGTTTACATAACTTATTATTTATTAACTGTTGATTTAATTTATTTGTGAAGAAATACTTGGTTAAAGTCGCTTCTCTGGCTGTCAAACATTTGCACGTTTGCAAGAAGCACCTTAACTACTCCAGCAACCAAGTAAATTGATGATAAATTGATTGGGGTTCGAGAGTTGGGGACATGAAGTGTTCATACCATTAAAAGTGCTGAATGACCAGGTTTTATTGAGCAGCAGAATTATGGGGTTAAATTTGTTCCAATAATATATGTATATGTGCAGAGGGTGATCCACACGTATATTTCTTGATTTTAATGCGTGTTTTGAGATCCACAAATAAAAAATATCCCATTTGTACTTGTATATTGATTTTTTACATATAATATGACATTTGTAAAACTTGCATTTGTAAAAATTGCATTTGTGAATTGTCATTGCCAGCCCATGCATTCATCGCTTTCCATGTCCGACTGCCTGCGGAACAGAAGGGGAATGACATCTGGTCGGCCAGTGATTAATGGCCAGATGCCCGTCTTTAACCCCTTTCTGATATGTTTTAGTTGTGCATTTGCTTTCCCAATTACCTGTTACATTCATTAATACACAGGATAAGGTGTTACAATCCCTTGTGCCATAATCGCTTCACACTGCTGTGGTTCAATGTTTCACCAAAGCTTTGATTTGCCCATCACTAGGAGAAACCAATTGTTGCTTCAATTGTGTTTCGCTATTTAAAAGATCCTGGTTTGGTTGTTTTATCAAAAAAAATCTTCAAAAGTTTGTGAAATTTGCTCAAAAACCAATATTTCCGGAGGGGTGCCGATACTTTCAGCCATGACTGTATAAATATGAAATATGAAATATGAAATAGAAATATACATACCGAATGAGTGAGTTGAGTGCTTTTCTAGTTGTAACTAAAACCCTGTTCTTCATTTTTGCAGTGCAGTGGTGCAGTGGTTGCCAAATGGTCCTGATGTGTGGAACAGAGAAAACTGAGTTTTTCATTGAAGAATTCTTTACATTTACCATGTTCTTTATTTACAAATTTAGTATAAAACACTATCACAGTCAAATAAAAAGCCACTAACCATATACACATATAATGAGACTCTCTCTTCTCAACTCCCAAGAAACCACCAGCAACAAGTCAAAAAAACATTTTACAGGTTTATTAAAATCAAGCACAACATGTCTGCTGGCTGTCTGGCTGTGAAAGTTTGAGGAAGTCCACTGCAGCTGGGATATTCAGGCCTCTTATTTAGCCTGGAATTACAGCTGGCAGATAACAACTACGTCCGGGACTGCTGTGTGCTTGTGATCACTGAAACTGCAGCGGAGACTCCAGTAAGACCAGAGGCACCCATGGCACTGACCCCTATCATTATGAAATGCTTCGAGAGGTTGGTATTAAACCACATCAAAACCAGCCTCCCACCAACATTAGACCCGTTGCAGTTTGCATACAGGTCCAACAGGTCAACAGAGGACGCCATCACCATCTCTCTTCACACAGCCCTGAACCACCTGGAGCACAGCGGGACGTACGTCAGGATGCTGTTTGTGGATTATAGCTCTGCGTTTAACACCATCATCCCCGACATTCTCATCAGGAAGCTGTGTGATCTCGGCCTCTCTCCCCAAATATGCTCATGGATCATGGATTTTCTCACCAACCGACCCCAGTCAGTGAAGCTTGGCCCCCACACGTCCTCCAGTCTCACCCTCAGCACTGGCTCCCCACAAGGCTGCGCGTTGAGTGCTCTACTCTACTCTTTGTACACCTATGACTGCACCTTGTCCCCCCCCAGTAACACCATTATAAAGTTTGGTGCATTTCTACTGCTCCACCATAGAGAGCATTCTCATGTACTGTACTAATGTTTGGTTTACTGGGAGCTCAGCAGCTGAGAACAATACAGAGAGTCATAAACACAGCACAGAAAATAATCGTTTGTCCACTGCCTTCTTTAGAGGAAGTTGCAAATTGTAGACTTCTCTCCAAATCCACAAACATATCAAAAGACTGTACTCACCCTGCCAACTTACTGTTTGAACTTTTGCCCTCAGGGAAGCATTACAGGTGTCTCAAAACAAGAACGAGCAGATTTAGAAACAGCTTTTTTCCAGAAGCAGTAACTGTCATAAACAGTCACAAAAATCACGAGAATTCACGTTAATCAAGGCACTGCACTTTTATTATTATTGGTTATTTATATTTTTTTTAACACTGCTACCATTTGCTCCTGTTTTTTTTGTTTTTTTTTTGGTTAATGGATGATATGACAACGAAGTTAGTGTGCACACATAAAATTTATTGGGTTGTATGCCATAACTTCTTAGCCAGGCAAGCGTACCTCTGCATAATGTTACATTTTGCTACAGCACTACCTTAGGGTACATTGAATCCCAATATAAGTGAACAAAAATTGTAGGCAGAACCAATCATTTTGAGTGGTGGGAATTGCAAAAAAGTTGACGATTCGATACTATTACGATATTTGGGCCACAATTCAATTTTATTGCGTTTCTCTAGATCTTAATATACAGCAAATACTGCGATTCAATTCTGTGATAAATTGGAATTTCTGGTAGTTATGAGTTTTCGTTTTCTCTTTGATGGAAAATTATTTCCTTCACACGTCATTGTATTGCAAAAGCATTATACATTTTGAAGAAAACAACTATCAATTCAACTCCCTTGAATGCTCTATGTAACACATTACATAAACATTTATGTATGCAGTTTATTTTTACTGTTAGATATGTTACAATGAAGGCCTGGAATGGCAAGTAAACTTGTAATAAAGTGAAGATTTTATACATACACATTCTGTATATTGGAAGTGGTCCCGATGTCAAACCTTTTGTTGTTTATCTAATATTTACGATCATGTGTTTTATAGGAAGAGTAGTTAGATAACCTTTAAAAAGTGTTGTCACGCTCACAAGGGCCCGAATTGTTCGGTAATTTTGCAGGAACACATTCTCCCAAGCTTCTGCAGAGCTTGGTCTGATGCCTTACTTTTAAACAAATAAAATCCCCTTTGTTCGGTATGAGTCCTGTGTCAGTGGGGTTCCTTTCTGCACCATCAACTCATCACCTATCGTTTGTAAAAAAGATGGAAGCCTGACTAAAAACGACAGATATGATACTCTGTTGTGTAATCTCTCCATTACTTACTGTGTTAATGTTTCCTGCAAAAAGAAAACATTTAGAAATGCTGAAAAGTGAAGCTGATAAATAAAGGGTTTATCACCATTAGAATGTTTGCTATGCAATCGCATCTGGTGTAGCCAGTTCAATTGAATAATCATAACAAATGAGAAGATGTCTGAGTTTTCAGTAATTTTGTTTGTCATCATATTTCTACAATAATAATAATAATGATACTTTTACATCATTTCATGTTGGCATGCAAATATGCAGTCTAAAATGAAAAAAATGACAACACTATCTTTGAGATTCGAACCATAGATCCTTGAGGCAAGTCCAGATCCTCTATCCACTATGCTACAGTATGTTTCATGCTGGATGCAATGAACACCTGCAGAGTTGGATGACGTATAGGCCTCGGTTGCTAGGTAACGATAAAAAAAAATAAAATTGTAATTCTTGATTTTGTTTGCAAACTGACGGTTTTATTGATCTAATGCATGCAGTAAGTGGTTACCTTTTTGTAAAATTGGCTGAAATCAATAGAAAATAGAAAAAGCTAAGTGTGACGTTAGAAGTCCTGATATCCACACCCCCCCTATCCTTCCTTTTCAACGTGGAGCACAGTTGTTAACCATGGCGTGAGAAGTATTCGCTAGTGGCTGAAGTCTACCTGTTGTAGGCTAATCCAAAAACAAATCACTAATAATTAGCCATGAATTCTCATCGTAGGCATTGTGGAACAATGGCCAAAGTCATTGGCTATACAGTTCTGAACTTAAACGTTAGCCTTCAGCTGGGCTAGACTATCGCTAAAAGCATAGTCAGGCAACGTTACCTAGCCCTTAGCCACAGAATCAGGGATATGTAACATCACATCACATCATAATAAGAAATTGGCCTTACAATGTTATCACATACATACCCAGCCAACAGACATTTCCATTTATCTTCATGCTGAAAGCTACAAAAAGTAACTAACGGTGTTTTCCTATGCTATTCACGTAATTTTCATCACAGACCCGTGATTTTAGCCACGGAGCCGTGGTCATGTGATCGATGCGCTGTATGCCTAAGCCCTAAGCGAGAGTGCATCATCACTTGAGCTAGATTGTACTTGTAAAACAATGCCACCTGCTGATGAAGGAAGGCATTATTGAGACAAATATAACGTCTCAAAAATACGTCACTGTGGAAAGCGATGAATGCGTGTGCTGGCGATCCACAAATGCGGAATCACAATTCACAAATGCAATTTTCAGTTTTACAAATGTCATATTATTTACAAATACACATCTATATTTGTAAAAATCAACATACAAGTTATAAATGGGATTTTTTTATTTGTGGATCTCAAAACATGCATTCAAATCAAAAAATATGTGTGGATCATATACAAATATTATTGGAACAAATTAAACCCCCTAATTCTTCAGAGGAGAGACGTTAACCAAGTATTTCTTCACAAATAAATTAAATCAACAGTTAATAAATAATAAGTTTTATAAACAAATAAACAATAAACATTCTCAGTAAGGTCCTGCCCCCCTGGATAGCACATATGGTTTGAAACAACAATGGGTACAATTATTAAGATCATTTAAAGTGCATGCAATGGTAAAGTGTTCAGTTCATTTGAAATACACATAAAATAAATAACCAGTGAATATTAAAATGTGAGTATCAGGGAGTACAAGTTAAGTTATATGTTAAATAATGTTTAAATTACTTAAGTTAAAGTTAAAGTGTTTTCTGTACTGGGAGTATTGTATTGGTGTCGCCTTCAGCAAAGTCAGTTTCACCCAGACTCTTTAGACTTTTGACTGAATGTGTAACTTCTACTTCACACAACCACCAACCAAAGATGGCAATAAGGCTAATAGAAAAAAAAAAAAAAACACCTCACAGTCTATTGGTGGCTTCAGTGGTCATTCATCCATGTCATATTCTAAAAGAAGGTAAATAAAACAAGTCCTAACAGAAGATGGATCATACCCAGTCTGATACAACAAGCAGAACTGGAGGTAGTTGTAGTTGTAGTTGGGTTGGTTTGTGTCGCTAAGTTGGATGTCACTGTTGGTGGAGCCGAGGTTGCTATGGTTGAGAGGACTGTTGGGGCAGGGGTTGCTGTAGGTGGTGCACCTGTTGCAGTTGGGGTAGCAACTGAAGTTGGGGAAGCAGTTGCGGTTGCTGGAACAGCAGTTGTAGTTGGAGCAGCAGTTGGGGCGGCAGTTGTATTTGGAGCAGCAGTTGTTGAGGCAGCAGTTGAAGTTGGTGAAGCAGTTGTTGGTGCAGCAGTTGTAGTTGGGGCAGCAGTTGAAGTTGGTGAAGCAGTTGTGGTAGGTGAAGGAGTTGTATTTGGGGCAGCAGTTGTAGTTGGGGGAGCAGTTGAAGTAGGAGCAGCAGTTGAAGTTGGTGCTGATGTCGTTGTAGTTACAGCAGGAGTTGAAGCTGGTGAAGCAGTTGTTGGAGAAGCAGTTGTAGTTCTGGCAGCAGTTGTAGTTGAAGCAGCAGTTGAAGTTGGTGATGATGTCGTTGTAGTTGCAGCAGCAGTTGAAGTTGGTGAAGCAGTTGTTGTTGGAGAAGCAGCTGTAGTTGCGGCAGCAGTTGAAGTTGGGGAAGCAGTAGTTGGAGAAGCAGTTGAAGTTGGGGCAGCAGTTGTAGTTGCGGCAGCAGTTGAAGTTGGGGAAGCAGTTGTTGAGGCAGCAGTTGATGTTGGTGAAACAGTTGTTGGGGCAGCAGTTGAAGTTGGGACAGCAGTTGTAGTTGTAGCAGCAGTTGAAGTTACAGCAGCAGTTGCACTTGGGGTAGCAGTTGAAGTTGGGGAAGCAGTAGTTGGAGCAGCAGTTGAAGTTGGGACAGCAGTTGAAGTTGCGGCAGCGGTTGAAGTTGGGACAGCAGTTGTAGTTGTGGCAGCAGTTGAAGTTACGGCAGCAGTGGAAGTTGGGGAAGCAGTTGTAGTTGCGGCAGCAGTTGAAGTTTGGGAAGCAGTTGTTGGAGAAGTAGTTGTAGTTGTGGCAGCAGTTGAAGTTGGGACAGCAGTTGTAGTTGTAGCAGCAGTTGAAGTTGGTGAAGCAGTTGTAGTTGCGGCAGCAGTTGAAGCTGGTGAAGCAGTTGTAGTTGGGACAGCAGTTGAAGTTGGTGAAGCAGTTGTAGTTGCAGCTGCAGTTGAAGTTGGGGAAGCAGTTGTAGTTGCAGCAGCAGATGAAGTTGGTGAAGCAGTTGTAGTTGCGGCAGCAGTTGAAGCTGGTGAAGCAGTTGTAGTTGGGACAGCAGTTGAAGTTGGTGAAGCAGTTGTAGTTGCAGCTGCAGTTGAAGTTGGGGAAGCAGTTGTAGTTGCAGCAGCAGATGAAGTTGGGGAAGCAGTTGTTGAGGCAGCAGTTGATGTTGGTGAAACAGTTGTTGGGGCAGCAGTTGAAGTTGGGGCAGCAGTTGTAGTTGTAGCAGCAGTTGAAGTTACGGCAGCAGTTGTAGTTGCGGCAGCAGTTGAAGTTGGGGAAGCAGTAGTTGGAGCAGCAGTTGAAGTTGCGGAAACAGTTGTTGGGGCAGCAGTTGAAGTTGGTGAAGCAGTTGTAGTTGCGGCAACAGTTGAAGTTATGGCAGCAGTTGTAGTTACGGCAGCAGTTGAAGTTGGTGAAGCAGTTGTAGTTGCAGCAGCAGTTGAAGTTGGGGAAGCAGTTGTAGTTACGGCAGCAGTTGAAGTTGGGGAAGCAGTTGTTGAGGCAGCAGTTGACGTTGGTGAAACAGTTGTTGGGGCAGCTGTTGAAGTTGGTGAAGCAGTTGTAGTTGCAGCTGCAGTTGTAGTTTGGGAAGCAGTTGTTGGAGAAGTAGTTGTAGTTGTGGCAGCAGTTGAAGTTGGGACAGCAGTTGGAGTTGTAGCAGCAGTTGAAGTTGGTGAAGCAGTTGTAGTTGCGGCAGCAGTTGAAGCTGGGGAAGCAGTTGTTGAGGCAGCAGTTGAAGTTGGTGAAACAGTTGTTGGGGCAGCAGTTGAAGTTGGTGAAGCAGTTGTAGTTGCAGCTGCAGTTGAAGTTTGGGAAGCAGTTGTTGGAGAAGCAGTTGTAGTTGTGGCAGCAGTTGAAGTTGGGACCACAGTTGTAGTTGTAGCAGCAGTTGAAGTTGGTGAAGCAGTTGTAGTTGCGGCAGCAGTTGAAGCTGGTGAAGCAGTTGTAGTTGGGGCAGCAGTTGAAGTTGGTGAAGCAGTTGTAGACGGAGCAGCAGTTGTAGTTGCAGCTGCAGTTGAAGTTCGGGAAGCAGTTGTTGTTGGAGAAGCAGTTGTAGTTGTTGCAACAGTTGAAGTTGCCGCAGGGGTTGAAGTTGGGACAGCAGTTGTAGTTGTGGCAGCAGTTGAAGTTACAGCAGCAGTTGTAGTTGCAGCTGCAGTTGAAGTTGGGGAAGCAGCTGTTGTTGGAGAAGCAGTTGTAGTTGTTGCAACAGTTGAAGTTGCTGCAGCGGTTGAAGTTGGGGAAGCAGTTGTAGTTGCGGAAACAGTTGTTGGGGCAGCAGTTGAAGTTGGTGAAGCAGTTGTTGTAGGTGAAGGAGTTGTAGTTGGGGCAGCAGTTGAAGTTGGTGAAGCAGTTGTAGTTGCGGAAACAGTTGTTGGGGCAGCAGTTGTAGTTGGGGCAGCAGTTGAAGTTGGTGAAGCAGTTGTAGTAGGTGAAGGAGTTGTAGTTGGGGCAGCAGTTGAAGTTGGTGATGATGTCGTTGTAGTTGCAGCAGCAGATGAAGTTGGTGAAGCAGTTGTTGGAGAAGCAGTTGTAGTTGGGGCAGCAGTTGTAGTTGGAGCAGCAGTTGTAGTTGGGGCAGCAGTTGTTGTGAGAGTGTTACATAGATTTGTCTCACAACAAGTTGGTCCACTGCTAATGCTGCCAACATTTTGCATGAACGGTAGTGTCCCCAAGCTACCAGCAGCTGCACACATGTTTGTAGATGCACAACCAAAGGCAGGAGAAGTGGAGGCCCCATTTGTCACTGAAGATGAAAGTAATTTAGTTAATTTCATAATTTTTTATATAGATTTGAATTAAGTCTTATATTGTGTTTTTTATGTTAGTTTATTCTATAAAGTTACATTTCATTACTTCTGATTGATTGGCCAAAATGGCACTGGTTATCATTTGAATGTCCAAACATCTTTTTTAAGTAGAACACATAAAAACACATATAACATTAGAATGGGTTAAAACTGTGCTGACTGAAGGAAACCTTATTGTATTCGAGCTGTGGGGAAACTCCACTGCAGTAATTGTGTTTTGCTTACTTTCAATACTGTGAGTAGCATTTAAATGCTGGGTGGTAAAATACTTTATGATAATGTAGTACAATAGGTTTGAATTTTACCTTCGCTCAACTACATTATATAGATTGAATGACTGTCTGGTTGAATTAAGTATTTGAGCCTAAGTGATGAACTGACCAAATGACTTACATATATAATAATAAGACTCACCACTTGCTTGAAAGCAGCGATCTTGTGTTCCTGTACACTGAACTGAATTGGTGCATTGTGATGTGGCAGGGTCACATGAATAACATTGGAGGCTGTTGACTGATGGATTGGTGGGGACTGAAAAAGAAGACCATGAGATTAGGGTTAGATAAAATTGTCTTTCTCATGTTTTGTAGGTGATGATCATCCATCTGTACTTACATGATAGAGTGGCTGAGTTGCAGTTATCTGTGTTGCAGCATGTAGTAGATGCAAGTGCACTCGAAACACCCAAGTTGACTGAAAATATCTGAGATCCTGTGGCTGGACAAAGGGAGGACGACGCACACGCCTTGAAGATTTGTTGTCCAGGAGTTCCAGATGAAAAGGCTGAAAAGTACAGTTTGTTCATTTTAATTGAAAACACTTTGCAGCACGTTTGTTCCTGAAAAGTAATAAATGACGTGTTGAAAATAATACCTTCAATGGCGGCAGTTATACACATTGTCTCTGTGGAACATGTTAGTGGCACAGTGCTTGTACATGAATCATCTGTGCAAGTCTGACACACAAGAGCTGCAGCTGCAATGTGGAAAAAAAAATACATGATTAGAAACAGAGTCCTCAAGACTACAGGACTTTCATTAATTAAGGCTCAAACATATAAATATGGTTGCTTTAAACTGATTTTAAAACATAGTATTTGTAATGTAAAAAATATGGTTTCATGTTTGACCGACACTACTTGACTCTTCAGTATCTCATCTGTTTGACTCGTGTTTAGACTGGTTTTGGTTCTCCTATAATCTTCTGTAAGAATATGAAATTACAAACTGGCTTTTGGTTCATGTAAAGCTTTAAATCCTATGTGATAATCAGCCCTTTAAAATTTAAACACATTCTGTAACTGTTGTAATAATACTGTAGTAAAAAAGAACACTTACTTGTGCTGGACAGAGCCCAGATGAGAGTCAGAGAAAGAAGTAGCTTCATCATGATCTAACACTACTGCAGATTTGTTACTAAACCTTACAGCACAGAGACACTCTTTATATTGTGAAGGTGATGAATACAGTTATGACTGATGCACGTCTAAATACATCAATGATTGGGTGTGTCATTTTTTTAAAGTGAGTGAATCAGTCATAACGTCATGTCCTCTTTTGTCCTTCCACAACGTCAAACCACGCCAAAATGCTCCTAAACACACCTTAATTTTTTCCAGTGTTTGTGTTTATAACTTTGTCTAAAATAGTTAGAATAATTAATAGTTTAATAGTTAATTAAATATAAACACTGTTTATCCTCTTGACCTTTATTTAAAGATTCTAGATTTTGTTACAGTGCTCTATATTTAACCCATGATATTGTCACATTGAAGAGTGAATTTGTGACAAATGACCTTTAACCATATAAAAAAACTGAAACAAATAAAACTGCAATATACTGCTGTCAGTGAATGGAAACAATACATTTCTGAAGCCAAATGATATGTTAATATCAGGTCTTTTTAAATTTTGATGGCACTGCACATTTTCATAATGTAATTCATAACATTCTTTTTTTTCGTCTGATTTCACCTCTGTAATATTTAGTCACAGATATTTTATTTTTTTAAAGATTCAGTCATTGTGGTAGAAATAAGTGTATGATTCTGTTCTTTAAAACAAATTGACATCAAAATCAATCTTGAATCTACACATTTTATTTCATTACACTGTATTAAGTTACTAACATAGCTACATCTATTTAGGGATTCCATGCTGTGTCCTTATGGTGCAATTAATTGTATTCAACAACCGCAAATGCTTAAAAAATCTGAAGTGCAAACAACTACATACGTACAGATGTATTATGTATTATTATTATGTATTATTTTTGTTGCATCAAGATACGTAGATACTATCAATGAATGAAGAGGACAGATGATTCACCAGTTTTACAACATTCCAGATGATGACAAACAACAAGCACATGTGCAAGCGACGTGTGACAAATGTAAGGACATTATTTTATGTCCTTACATTTATGTCTAATGACCTTTTGAAATGTGTGTAGCAAAAATCTAATTTCTACTACAATTAAAATGATTAAATCTTAAAAGAATATTATTTTGTTGTACAATATTTAAGAAAAAGTTATAAATATACAGAGTGAATTTTGTTCAAGGTACTATCTACAGTACTGCTACAAAGTGGTAAAAATTAAAGTAGTAGAAACTAGACGAAGCATCGTGAAAACTTCACACAATGATGTGAAGCTGTCAGGGACTATGGCAAGGCAGAACAAAGGACTCAAAGGCAAGATTCAGGACACGATTCAGTCAGTAACAGAGTTTATTTCCAGGCAGAGGTTCGGTACACGGGAGGCCAATCAGATCTGGCAGAGGTACAAAAAACCTCAGGCAACAAGGCAAGGTGAAAAAGGTATGCAAGTTTCTAAACAAGTGAAGACTGTGACTATGGCTGTGGTAAGAGTGCTGAAATATGAGCTGTGAACATCAACCAACTGGCAGCAAGACAAGACACAGAGGGGAATAAAAGCAGGGCTTGATTGGGGAGTGACTGCATGCAGGTGTGGGAGACACAGTCAGGGATCAGGTGCACGCAGACGAGGACGGGGGCGGGGCAGACAGGAACCTGAAACAGAGACAGGGGTGAGTGATCACAAAATAAAACAGGAAGACAAGACATGGAACATGAAGGGAAAAAGCAAAGACACTTAATTGAAGTGACAAATCATGACAGAAGCAGCTTTTGTATTTATCCAAAATGGCAAAAAGAGCAGCTGTCTTTTGGTTCAGCAGTTGCTACCATTTTGTGGAATTCCCTGAGCTCCTCCATCATTACACACGATTACTAGATAGCCATCACTCCTAGAAAACTAGCACATGTTGTTGTTGATATGATTTCCATTGTTCTGCATACATCATCCAGATCACTAGTGTGATTGTTTGTAGGTCAATGCAATCTCGTGCAGAGGTATTTTGAGCTACGTCTGTTTGTCATGCCTCTGGAAGTGGCAGTTTACTACATGCTTTCCACCCAATAACCAGGATAGTTCCTGCCACACATAAACAAGCCTTTCCTAGATGACCTCGGGGGTGAGGGATGCTTCTGCATAATTGTTTCTTTTTAAATTGTGGGGAGTGTATGAAGTAAATAATATACTGTGGGACACCACAGTTAGTCTGGATCAACCGGGGCTTGCTGTAGAGCATGTGACATATCTGACTTGTCAAGATGTGTATTCCATTGCATTGAAAAGCAAGCAGGAAACTCCTCATTGGGGTTGATTTTGGGGTCACAAGCTGTTTACGGGCCAGTCCTGGGTAAGGCTTGTTGAAGAAACACAGATACCTCCTATATTGTATAGTGGTCCCGATGTCAAACCTGTTGTAATTTATCTAATATTTACGATCATGTGTTGTATAGGAAGGGTAGTTAGATAACCTTTAAAAAGTGTGGTCACGCTCACAGGGGCCAGAATTATTCGGTAATTCGGCAGGAACACATTCTCCCAAGCTTCTGCAGAGCTTGGTCTGATGCCTTACTTGTAACCAAATAAAATCCCCTTTGTTCGGTATGAGTCCTGTGTCAGTGGGGTTCCTTTCTGCACCATCAACTCATCACCTATCGTTCGTAAAAAGATGGAAGCCTGACTAAAAACGACACATATGATACTCTGTTGTGTAATCTCTCTATTACTTGCTGTGTTAATGTTTCCTGTTAGAATGTTTGCTGTGCAGTCGCATCTGGTGTAGCCAGTTCAATTGAATAATCAATAACAAATGAGAAGATGGCTGAGTTTTCAGTCATTTTGTTTGTCATCAGGCCTCAAGCATATTTCTACAATAATAATAATAATACTTTTACATCATTTCATGTTGGCATGCAAATATGCAGTCTAAAATGAAGAAAATGACAACACTATCTTTGAGATTCGAACCATAGATCCTTGAGGCAAGTCCAGATCCTCTATCCACTATGCTACAGTATGTCTCATGCTGGATGCAATGAACGGCTGCAGAGTTGGATGACGTATAAGCCTCGGTTGCTAGGTAACGATACACAAATTCAAAAAATCGTAATTCTTGATTTTGTTTGCAAACTGACAGTTCTATTGATCTAATGCATATAGTAAGTGGTTACCTTTTTGTAAAATCGGTGACCCGTGATTTTAGCCACGGAGCCGTGGTCATGTGATCGATGCGCTGTATGCCTAAGCCCTAAGCGAGAGTGCATCATCACTTGAGCTAGATTGTACTTGTAAAACAATGCCACCTGCTGATGAAGGAAGGCATTATTGAGACAAATATAACGTCTCAAAAATACGTCACTGTGGAAAGCGATGAATGCGTGTGCTGGCGATCCACAAATGCGGAATCACAATTCACAAATGCAATTTTCAGTTTTACAAATGTCATATTATTTACAAATACACATCTATATTTGTAAAAATCAACATACAAGTTATAAATGGGATTTTTTTATTTGTGGATCTCAAAACATGCATTCAAATCAAGAAATATGTGTGGGTCATATACAAATTTTATTGGAACAAATTAAACCCCCTAATTCTTCTGCTCAATAAAACTTTTTTATTATAGAAACTTAGCATTTACTTGGTTGCTGGAGAAGTCAAAGTTTGACAGACAGAGGAGAGACGTTAACCAAGTATTTCTGCACAAATAAATTAAATCAACAGTTAATAAATAATAAGTTTTATAAACAAATAAACAATAAACATTCTCAGTAGGGTCCTGCCCCCCTGGATAGCACATATGGTTTGAAACAACAATGTGTACAATTATTAAGATCATTTAAAGTGCATGCAATGGTAAAGTGTTCAGTTCATTTGAAATACACATAAAATAAATAACCAGTGAATATTGAAAATGTGAGTATTAGGTAGTACAAGTTAAGTTATATGTTAAATAATGTTTAAATTACTTAAGTTAAAGTTAAAGTGTTTTCTGTACTGGGAGTATTGTATTGGTGTCGCCTTCAGCAAAGTCAGTTTCACCCAGACTCTTTAGACTTTTGACTGAATGTGTAACTTCTACTTCACACAACCATCAACCAAAGATGGCAATAAGGCTAATAGAAAAAAAAAAACACCTCACAGTCTATTGGTGGCTTCAGTGGTCATTCATCCATGTCATATTCTAAAAGAGGGTAAATAAAACAAGTCCTAACAGAAGATGGATCATACCCAGTCTGATACAACAAGCAGAACTGGAGGTAGTTGTAGTTGTAGTTGGGTTGGTTTGTGTCGCTAAGTTGGATGTCACTGTTGGTGGAGCCGAGGTTGCTATGGTTGAGAGGACTGTTGGGGCAGGGGTTGCTGTAGGTGGTGCACCTGTTGCAGTTGGGGTAGCAACTGAAGTTGGGGAAGCAGTTGCGGTTGCTGGAACAGCAGTTGTAGTTGGAGCAGCAGTTGGGGCGGCAGTTGTATTTGGAGCAGCAGTTGTTGAGGCAGCAGTTGAAGTTGGTGAAGCAGTTGTTGGTGCAGCAGTTGTAGTTGGGGCAGCAGTTGAAGTTGGTGAAGCAGTTGTGGTAGGTGAAGGAGTTGTATTTGGGGCAGCAGTTGTAGTTGGGGGAGCAGTTGAAGTAGGAGCAGCAGTTGAAGTTGGTGGTGATGTCGTTGTGGTTACAGCAGCAGTTGAAGTTGGTGAAGCAGTTGTTGGAGAAGCAGTTGTAGTTGTGGCAGCAGTTGTAGTTGAAGCAGCAGTTGAAGTTGGTGATGATGTCGTTGTAGTTGCAGCAGCAGTTGAAGTTGGTGAAGCAGTTGTTGTTGGAGAAGCAGTTGTAGTTGTGGCAGCAGTTGTAGTTGAAGCAGTAGTTGAAGCTGGTGATGATGTCGTTGTAGTTGCAGCAGCAGTTGAAGTTGGTGAAGCAGTTGTTGGAGAAGCAGCTGTAGTTGCGGCAGCAGTTGAAGTTGGGGAAGCAGTAGTTGGAGAAGCAGTTGAAGTTGGTGAAGCAGTTGTAGTTGCGGCAGCAGTTGAAGTTGGGGAAGCAGTTGTTGAGGCAGCAGTTGAAGTTGGTGAAGCAGTTGTTGGGGCAGCAGTTGTAGTTGCGGAAACAGTTGTTGGGGCAGCAGTTGAAGTTGGTGAAGCAGTTGTGGTAGGTGAAGGAGTTGTATTTGGGGCAGCAGTTGTAATTGCGGCAGCAGTTGTTGAGGCAGCAGTTGATGTTGGTGAAACAGTTTTTGGAGCAGCAGTTGAAATTGGGACAGCAGTTGTAGTTGTAGCAGCAGTTGAAGTTACGGCAGCAGTTGAAGTTACGGCAGCAGTTGAAGTTGGTGAAGCAGTTGTAGTTGCGGCAGCAGTTGAAGTTGGGGAAGCAGTTGTTGAGGCAGTAGTTGAAGTTGGTGAAGCAGTTGTAGTTTCGGCAGCAGTTGAAGTTGGGGAAGCAGTTGTTGAGGCAGCAGTTGATGTTGGTGAAACAGTTGTTGGGGCAGCAGTTGAAGTTGGGACAGCAGTTGTAGTTGTAGCAGCAGCTGAAGTTACTGCAGCAGTTGTAGTTGCGGCAGCAGTTGAAGCTGGTGAAGCAGTTGTAGTTGGGACAGCAGTTGATGTTGGTGAAACAGTTGTTGGGGCAGCAGTTGAAGTTGGGACAGCAGTTGTAGTTGTAGCAGCAGTTGAAGTTACGGCAGCAGTTGTAGTTGCGACAGCAGTTGAAGTTGGGGAAGCAGTAGTTGGAGCAGCAGTTGAAGTTGCAGAAACAGTTGTTGGGGCAGCAGTTGAAGTTGGTGAAGCAGTTGTAGTTGCGGCAACAGTTGAAGTTGCGGCAGCGGTTGAAGTTGGGACAGCAGTTGTAGTTGTGCCAGCAGTTGAAGTTACGGCAGCAGTTGTAGTTACGTCAGCAGTTGAAGTTGGTGAAGCAGTTGTAGTTGCGGCAGCAGTTGAAGTTGGGGAAGCAGTTGTAGTTGCGGCAGCAGTTGAAGTTGGGGAAGCAGTTGTAGTTGCGGCAGCAGTTGAAGTTGGGGAAGCAATTGTTGAGGCAGCAGTTGAAGTTGGTGAAACAGTTGTTTGGGCAGCTGTTGAAGTTGGTGAAGCAGTTGTAGTTGCAGCTGCAGTTGAAGTTTGGGAAGCAGTTGTTGGAGAAGCAGTTGTAGTTGTGGCAGCAGTTGTAGTTGGGACAGCAGTTGTAGTTGTAGCAGCAGTTGAAGTTGGTGAAGCAGTTGTAGTTGTGGCAGCAGTTGAAGCTGGTGAAGCAGTTGTAGTTGGGACAGCAGTTGAAGTTGGTGAAGCAGTTGTAGTTGGAGCAGCAGTTGTAGTTGCAGCTGCAGTTGAAGTTGGGGAAGCAGTTGTTGAGGCAGCAGTTGATGTTGGTGAAACAGTTGTTGGGGCAGCAGTTGAAGTTGGGACAGCAGTTGTAGTTGTAGCAGCAGTTGAAGTTGGGACAGCAGTTGTAGTTGTAGCAGCAGTTGAAGTTACGGCAGCAGTTGTAGTTGCGACAGCAGTTGAAGTTGGGGAAGCAGTAGTTGGAGCAGCAGTTGTAGTTGCAGCTGCAGTTGAAGTTGGGGAAGCAGTTGTTGAGGCAGCAGTTGATGTTGGTGAAACAGTTGTTGGGGCAGCAGTTGAAATTGGGACAGCAGTTGTAGTTGTAGCAGCAGTTGAAGTTACGGCAGCAGTTGTAGTTGCGACAGCAGTTGAAGTTGGGGAAGCAGTAGTTGGAGCAGCAGTTGAAGTTGGGGAAGCAGTTGTTGAGGCAGCAGTTGATGTTGGTGAAACAGTTGTTGGGGCAGCAGTTGAAGTTGGGACAGCAGTTGTAGTTGTAGCAGCAGTTGAAGTTACAGCAGCAGTTGCAGTTGGGGTAGCAGTTGAAGTTGGGGAGGCAGTCGTTGGAGCAGCAGTTGAAGTTGGTGAAGCAGTTGTTGGGGCAGCAGTTGAAGTTGGTGAAGCAGTTGTAGTTGCGGCAACAGTTGAAGTTGCAGCAGCGGTTGAAGTTGGGACAGCAGTTGTAGTTGTGGCAGCAGTTGTAGTTGTGGCAGCAGTTGAAGTTACGGCAGCAGTTGAAGTTGGGGAAGCAGTTGTAGTTGCGGCAGCAGTTGAAGTTGGGGAAGCAGTTGTTGGGGCAGCAGTTGAAGTTGGTGAAGCAGTTGTAGTTGCGGCAACAGTTGAAGTTGCAGCAGCGGTTGAAGTTGGGACAGCAGTTGTAGTTGTGGCAGCAGTTGTAGTTGTGGCAGCAGTTGAAGTTACGGCAGCAGTTGAAGTTGGGGAAGCAGTTCTAGTTGCGGCAGCAGTTGAAGTTGGGGAAGCAGTTGTTGAGGCAGCAGTTGAAGTTGGTGAAACAGTTGTTGGGGCAGCTGTTGAAGTTGGTGAAGCAGTTGTAGTTGCAGCTGCAGTTGAAGTTTGGGAAGCAGTTGTTGGAGAAGTAGTTGTAGTTGTGGCAGCAGTTGAAGTTGGGACAGCAGTTGTTGGAGAAGTAGTTGTAGTTGTGGCAGCAGTTGAAGTTGGGACAGCAGTTGTAGTTGTGGCAGCAGTTGAAGTTGGGACAGCAGTTGTAGTTGTGGCAGCAGTTGAAGTTACGGCAGCAGTTGTAGTTACGTCAGCAGTTGAAGTTGGTGAAGCAGTTGTAGTTGCGGCAGCAGTTGAAGTTGGGGAAGCAGTTGTAGTTGCGGCAGCAGTTGAAGTTGGGGAAGCAGTTGTAGTTGCGGCAGCAGTTGAAGTTGGGGAAGCAATTGTTGAGGCAGCAGTTGAAGTTGGTGAAACAGTTGTTGGGGCAGCTGTTGAAGTTGGTGAAGCAGTTGTAGTTGCAGCTGCAGTTGAAGTTTGGGAAGCAGTTGTTGGAGAAGCAGTTGTAGTTGTGGCAGCAGTTGTAGTTGGGACAGCAGTTGTAGTTGTAGCAGCAGTTGAAGTTGGTGAAGCAGTTGTAGTTGTGGCAGCAGTTGAAGCTGGTGAAGCAGTTGTAGTTGGGACAGCAGTTGAAGTTGGTGAAGCAGTTGTAGTTGGAGCAGCAGTTGTAGTTGCAGCTGCAGTTGAAGTTGGGGAAGCAGTTGTTGAGGCAGCAGTTGATGTTGGTGAAACAGTTGTTGGGGCAGCAGTTGAAGTTGGGACAGCAGTTGTAGTTGTAGCAGCAGTTGAAGTTACAGCAGCAGTTGCAGTTGGGGTAGCAGTTGAAGTTGGGGAGGCAGTCGTTGGAGCAGCAGTTGAAGTTGGTGAAGCAGTTGTTGGGGCAGCAGTTGAAGTTGGTGAAGCAGTTGTAGTTGCGGCAACAGTTGAAGTTGCAGCAGCGGTTGAAGTTGGGACAGCAGTTGTAGTTGTGGCAGCAGTTGTAGTTGTGGCAGCAGTTGAAGTTACGGCAGCAGTTGAAGTTGGGGAAGCAGTTGTAGTTGCGGCAGCAGTTGAAGTTGGGGAAGCAGTTGTTGAGGCAGCAGTTGAAGTTGGTGAAACAGTTGTTGGGGCAGCTGTTGAAGTTGGTGAAGCAGTTGTAGTTGCAGCTGCAGTTGAAGTTTGGGAAGCAGTTGTTGGAGAAGTAGTTGTAGTTGTGGCAGCAGTTGAAGTTGGGACAGCAGTTGTAGTTGTGGCAGCAGTTGAAGTTACGGCAGCAGTTGTAGTTACGTCAGCAGTTGAAGTTGGTGAAGCAGTTGTAGTTGCGGCAGCAGTTGAAGTTGGGGAAGCAGTTGTAGTTGCGGCAGCAGTTGAAGTTGGGGAAGCAGTTGTAGTTGCGGCAGCAGTTGAAGTTGGGGAAGCAATTGTTGAGGCAGCAGTTGAAGTTGGTGAAACAGTTGTTGGGGCAGCTGTTGAAGTTGGTGAAGCAGTTGTAGTTGCAGCTGCAGTTGAAGTTTGGGAAGCAGTTGTTGGAGAAGCAGTTGTAGTTGTGGCAGCAGTTGTAGTTGGGACAGCAGTTGTAGTTGTAGCAGCAGTTGAAGTTGGTGAAGCAGTTGTAGTTGTGGCAGCAGTTGAAGCTGGTGAAGCAGTTGTAGTTGGGACAGCAGTTGAAGTTGGTGAAGCAGTTGTAGTTGGAGCAGCAGTTGTAGTTGCAGCTGCAGTTGAAGTTGGGGAAGCAGTTGTTGAGGCAGCAGTTGATGTTGGTGAAACAGTTGTTGGGGCAGCAGTTGAAGTTGGGACAGCAGTTGTAGTTGTAGCAGCAGTTGAAGTTACAGCAGCAGTTGCAGTTGGGGTAGCAGTTGAAGTTGGGGAGGCAGTCGTTGGAGCAGCAGTTGAAGTTGGTGAAGCAGTTGTTGGGGCAGCAGTTGAAGTTGGTGAAGCAGTTGTAGTTGCGGCAACAGTTGAAGTTGCAGCAGCGGTTGAAGTTGGGACAGCAGTTGTAGTTGTGGCAGCAGTTGTAGTTGTGGCAGCAGTTGAAGTTACGGCAGCAGTTGAAGTTGGGGAAGCAGTTGTAGTTGCGGCAGCAGTTGAAGTTGGGGAAGCAGTTGTTGAGGCAGCAGTTGAAGTTGGTGAAACAGTTGTTGGGGCAGCTGTTGAAGTTGGTGAAGCAGTTGTAGTTGCAGCTGCAGTTGAAGTTTGGGAAGCAGTTGTTGGAGAAGTAGTTGTAGTTGTGGCAGCAGTTGAAGTTGGGACAGCAGTTGTAGTTGTGGCAGCAGTTGAAGTTGGGACAGCAGTTGTAGTTGTAGCAGCAGCTGAAGTTACTGCAGCAGTTGTAGTTGCAGCAGCAGTTGAAGCTGGTGAAGCAGTTGTAGTTGGGACAGCAGTTGATGTTGGTGAAACAGTTGTTGGGGCAGCAGTTGAAGTTGGGACAGCAGTTGTAGTTGTAGCAGCAGTTGAAGTTACGGCAGCAGTTGTAGTTGCGACAGCAGTTGAAGTTGGGGAAGCAGTAGTTGGAGCAGCAGTTGAAGTTGCAGAAACAGTTGTTGGGGCAGCAGTTGAAGTTGGTGAAGCAGTTGTAGTTGCGGCAACAGTTGAAGTTGCGGCAGCGGTTGAAGTTGGGACAGCAGTTGTAGTTGTGGCAGCAGTTGAAGTTACGGCAGCAGTTGTAGTTACGTCAGCAGTTGAAGTTGGTGAAGCAGTTGTAGTTGCGGCAGCAGTTGAAGTTGGGGAAGCAGTTGTAGTTGCGGCAGCAGTTGAAGTTGGGGAAGCAGTTGTAGTTGCGGCAGCAGTTGAAGTTGGGGAAGCAATTGTTGAGGCAGCAGTTGAAGTTGGTGAAACAGTTGTTGGGGCAGCTGTTGAAGTTGGTGAAGCAGTTGTAGTTGCAGCTGCAGTTGAAGTTTGGGAAGCAGTTGTTGGAGAAGCAGTTGTAGTTGTGGCAGCAGTTGTAGTTGGGACAGCAGTTGTAGTTGTAGCAGCAGTTGAAGTTGGTGAAGCAGTTGTAGTTGTGGCAGCAGTTGAAGCTGGTGAAGCAGTTGTAGTTGGGACAGCAGTTGAAGTTGGTGAAGCAGTTGTAGTTGGAGCAGCAGTTGTAGTTGCAGCTGCAGTTGAAGTTGGGGAAGCAGTTGTTGAGGCAGCAGTTGATGTTGGTGAAACAGTTGTTGGGGCAGCAGTTGAAGTTGGGACAGCAGTTGTAGTTGTAGCAGCAGTTGAAGTTACGGCAGCAGTTGTAGTTGCGACAGCAGTTGAAGTTGGGGAAGCAGTAGTTGGAGCAGCAGTTGTAGTTGCAGCTGCAGTTGAAGTTGGGGAAGCAGTTGTTGAGGCAGCAGTTGATGTTGGCGAAACAGTTGTTGGGGCAGCAGTTGAAATTGGGACAGCAGTTGTAGTTGTAGCAGCAGTTGAAGTTACGGCAGCAGTTGTAGTTGCGACAGCAGTTGAAGTTGGGGAAGCAGTAGTTGGAGCAGCAGTTGAAGTTGCAGAAACAGTTGTTGGGGCAGCAGTTGAAGTTGGTGAAGCAGTTGTAGTTGCGGCAACAGTTGAAGTTGCGGCAGCGGTTGAAGTTGGGACAGCAGTTGTAGTTGTGGCAGCAGTTGAAGTTACGGCAGCAGTTGTAGTTACGTCAGCAGTTGAAGTTGGTGAAGCAGTTGTAGTTGCGGCAGCAGTTGAAGTTGGGGAAGCAGTTGTAGTTGCGGCAGCAGTTGAAGTTGGGGAAGCAGTTGTAGTTGCGGCAGCAGTTGAAGTTGGGGAAGCAATTGTTGAGGCAGCAGTTGAAGTTGGTGAAACAGTTGTTGGGGCAGCTGTTGAAGTTGGTGAAGCAGTTGTAGTTGCAGCTGCAGTTGAAGTTTGGGAAGCAGTTGTTGGAGAAGCAGTTGTAGTTGTGGCAGCAGTTGTAGTTGGGACAGCAGTTGTAGTTGTAGCAGCAGTTGAAGTTGGTGAAGCAGTTGTAGTTGTGGCAGCAGTTGAAGCTGGTGAAGCAGTTGTAGTTGGGACAGCAGTTGAAGTTGGTGAAGCAGTTGTAGTTGGAGCAGCAGTTGTAGTTGCAGCTGCAGTTGAAGTTGGGGAAGCAGTTGTTGAGGCAGCAGTTGATGTTGGTGAAACAGTTGTTGGGGCAGCAGTTGAAGTTGGGACAGCAGTTGTAGTTGTAGCAGCAGTTGAAGTTACGGCAGCAGTTGTAGTTGCGACAGCAGTTGAAGTTGGGGAAGCAGTAGTTGGAGCAGCAGTTGTAGTTGCAGCTGCAGTTGAAGTTGGGGAAGCAGTTGTTGAGGCAGCAGTTGATGTTGGCGAAACAGTTGTTGGGGCAGCAGTTGAAATTGGGACAGCAGTTGTAGTTGTAGCAGCAGTTGAAGTTACGGCAGCAGTTGTAGTTGCGACAGCAGTTGAAGTTGGGGAAGCAGTAGTTGGAGCAGCAGTTGAAGTTGCAGAAACAGTTGTTGAGGCAGCAGTTGAAGTTGGTGAAGCAGTTGTAGTTGCGGCAACAGTTGAAGTTGCGGCAGCGGTTGAAGTTGGGACAGCAGTTGTAGTTGTGGCAGCAGTTGAAGTTACGGCAACAGTTGTAGTTACGTCAGCAGTTGAAGTTGGTGAAGCAGTTGTAGTTGCGGCAGCAGTTGAAGTTGGGGAAGCAGTTGTAGTTGCGGCAGCAGTTGAAGTTGGGGAAGCAGTTGTAGTTGCGGCAGCAGTTGAAGTTGGGGAAGCAATTGTTGAGGCAGCAGTTGAAGTTGGTGAAACAGTTGTTGGGGCAGCTGTTGAAGTTGGTGAAGCAGTTGTAGTTGCAGCTGCAGTTGAAGTTTGGGAAGCAGTTGTTGGAGAAGCAGTTGTAGTTGTGGCAGCAGCTGAAGTTACGGCAGCAGTTGAAGTTGGTGAAGCAGTTGTAGTTGTGGCAGCAGTTGAAGCTGGTGAAGCAGTTGTAGTTGGGGCAGCAGTTGAAGTTGGTGAAGCAGTTGTAGTTGGAGCAGCAGTTGTAGTTGCAGTTGAAGTTGGGGAAGCAGTTGTTGTTGGAGAAGCAGTTGTAGTTGTTGCAACAGTTGAAGTTGCTGCAGGGGTTGAAGTTGGGACAGCAGTTGTAGTTGTGGCAGCAGTTGAAGTTACAGCAGCAGTTGTAGTTGCAGCTGCAGTTGAAGTTGGGGAAGCAGTTGTTGTTGGAGAAGCAGTTGTAGTTGTTGCAACAGTTGAAGTTGCTGCAGCGGTTGAAGTTGGGGAAGCAGTTGTAGTTGGTGAAGCAGTTGTTGTAGGTGAAGGAGTTGTAGTTGGGGCAGCAGTTGAAGTTGGTGAAGCAGTTGTAGTTGCGGAAACAGTTGTTGGGGCAGCAGTTGAAGTTGGTGAAGCAGTTGTTGTAGGTGAAGGAGTTGTAGTTGGGGCAGCAGTTGAAGTTGGTGAAGCAGTTGTAGTTGCGGAAACAGTTGTTGGGGCAGCAGTTGTAGTTGGGGCAGCAGTTGAAGTTGGTGAAGCAGTTGTAGTAGGTGAAGGAGTTGTAGTTGGGGCAGCAGTTGAAGTTGGTGATGATGTCGTTGTAGTTGCAGCAGCAGATGAAGTTGGTGAAGCAGTTGTTGGAGAAGCAGTTGTAGTTGGGGCAGCAGTTGTAGTTGGAGCAGCAGTTGTAGTTGGGGCAGCAGTTGTTGTGAGAGTGTTACATAGATTTGTCTCACAACAAGTTGGTCCACTGCTAATGCTGCCAACATTTTGCATGAACGGTAGTGTCCCCAAGCTACCAGCAGCTGCACACATGTTTGTAGATGCACAACCAAAGGCAGGAGAAGTGGAGGCCCCATTTGTCACTGAAGATGAAAGTAATTTAGTTAATTTCATAATTTTTTATATAGATTTGAATTAAGTCTTATATTGTGTTTTTTATGTTAGTTTATTCTATAAAGTTACATTTCATTACTTCTGATTGATTGGCCAAAATGGCACTGGTTATCATTTGAATGTCCAAACATCTTTTTTAAGTAGAACACATAAAAACACATATAACATTAGAATGGGTTAAAACTGTGCTGACTGAAGGAAACCTAATTGTATTCGAGCTGTGGGGAAACTCCACTGCAGTAATTGTGTTTTGCTTACTTTCAATACTGTGAGTAGCATTTAAATGCTGGGTGGTAAAATACTTTATGATAATGTAGTACAATAGGTTTGAAATGTACCTTCGCTCAACTACATTATATAGATTGAATGACTGTCTGGTTGAATGAAGTATTTGAGCTTTAGTGATGAACTGACCAAATGACTAACATATATAATAATAAGACTCACCACTTGCTTGAAAGCAGCGATCTTGTGTTCCCGTACACTGTACTGAAGTGGTGCATTGTGATGTGGCAGGGTCACATGAATAACACTGGAGGCTGTTGACTGATGGAGTGGTGGGGACTGAAAAAGAAGACCATGAGATTGTGTTCATTAGGGTTAGATAAAATTGTCTTTCTCATGTTTTGTAGGTGATGATCATCCATCTGTACTTACATGATAGAGTGGCTGAGTTGCAGTTATCTGTGTTGCAGCATGTAGTAGATGCAAGTGCACTCGAAACACCCAAGTTGACTGAAAATATCTGAGATCCTGTGGCTGGACAAAGGGAGGACGACGCACACGCCTTGAAGATTTGTTGTCCAGGAGTTCCAGATGAAAAGGCTGAAAAGTACAGTTTGTTCATTTTAATTGAAAACACTTTGCAGCACGTTTGTTCCTGAAAAGTAATAAATGACGTGTTGAAAAAAATACCTTCAATGGCGGCAGTTATACACATTGTCTCTGTGGAACATGTTAGTGGCACGGTGCTTGTACATGAATCATCTGTGCAAGTCTGACACACAAGAGCTGCAGCTGCAATGTGGAAAAAAAATACATGATTAGAAACAGAGTCCTCAAGACTACAGGACTTTCATTAATTAAGGCTCAAACATATAAATATGGTTGCTTTAAACTGATTTTAAAACGTAGTATTTGTAATGTAAAAAATGTGGTTTCATGTGTGACCGACACTACTTGACTCTTAAGTATCTCATCTGTTAGACTCGTGTTTAGACTGGTTTTGGTTCTTCTGTTATCTTCTGTAAGAATATGAAATTACAAACTGGCTTTTGGTTCATGCAAAGCTTTAAATCCTTTGTGATAATCAGCCCTTTAAAATTTAAACACATTCTGTTGTAGCTGTTGTAATAATACTGTAGTAAAAAAGAACACTTACTTGTGCTGGACAGAGCCCAGATGAGAGTCAGAGAAAGAAGTAGCTTCATCATGATCTAACACTACTGCAGATTTGTTACTAAACCTTACAGCACAGAGACACTCTTTATATTGTGAAGGTGATGAATACAGTTATGACTGATGCACGTCTAAATACATCAATGATTGGGTGTGTCATTTTTTTAAAGTGAGTGAATCAGTCATAACGTCATGTCCTCTTTTGTCCTTCCACAACGTCAAACCACGCCAAAATGCTCCTAAACACACCTTAATTTTTTCCAGTGTTTGTGTTTATAACTTTGTCTAAAATAGTTAGAATAATTAATAGTTTAATAGTTAATTAAATATAAACACTGTTTATCCTCTTGACCTTTATTTAAAGATTCTAGATTTTGTTACAGTGCTCTATATTTAACCCATGATATTGTCACATTGAAGAGTGAATTTGTGACAAATGACCTTTAACCATATAAAAAAACTGAAACAAATAAAACTGCAATATACTGCTGTCAGTGAATGGAAACAATACATTTCTGAAGCCAAATGATATGTTAATATCAGGTCTTTTTAAATTTTGATGGCACTGCACATTTTCATAATGTAATTCATAACATTCTTTTTTTTTCGTCTGATTTCACCTCTGTAATATTTAGTCACAGATATTTTATTTTTTTAAAGATTCAGTCATTGTGGTAGAAATAAGTGTATGATTCTGTTCTTTAAAACAAATTGACATCAAAATCAATCTTGAATCTACACATTTTATTTCATTACACTGTATTAAGTTACTAACATAGCTACATCTATTTAGGGATTCCATGCTGTGTCCTTATGGTGCAATTAATTGTATTCAACAACCACAAATGCTTAAAAAATCTGAAGTGCAAACAACTACATACGTACAGATGTTATTTTTGTTGCATCAAGATACGTAGATACTATCAATGAATGAAGAGGACAGATGATTCACCAGTTTTACAACATTCCAGATGATGACAAACAACAAGCACATGTGCAAGCGACGTGTGACAAATGTAAGGACATTATTTTATGTCCTTACATTTATGTCTAATGACCTTTTGAAATGTGTGTAGCAAAAATCTAATTTCTACTACAATTAAAATGATTAAATCTTTAAAGAATATTATTTTGTTGTACAATATTTAAGAAAAAGTTATAAATATACAGAGTGAATTTTGTTCAAGGTACTATCTACAGTACTGCTACAAAGTGGTAAAAATTAAAGTAGTAGAAACTAGACGAAGCATCGTGAAAACTTCACACAATGATGTGAAGCTGTCAGGGACTATGGCAAGGCAGAACAAAGGACTCAAAGGCAAGATTCAGGACACGATTCAGTCAGTAACAGAGTTTATTTCCAGGCAGAGGTTCGGTACCCGGGAGGCCAATCAGATCTGGCAGAGGTACAAAAAACCTCAGGCAACAAGGCAAGGTGAAAAAGGTATGCAAGTTTCTAAACAAGTGAAGACTGTGACTATGGCTGTGGTAAGAGTGCTGAAATGTGAGCTGTGAACATCAACCAACTGGCAGCAAGACAAGACACAGAGGGGAATAAAAGCAGGGCTTGATTGGGGAGTGACTGCATGCAGGTGTGGGAGACACAGTCAGGGATCAGGTGCACGCAGACGAGGACGGGGGCGGGGCAGACAGGAACCTGAAACAGAGACAGGGGTGAGTGATCACAAAATAAAACAGGAAGACAAGACATGGAACATGAAGGGAAAAAGCAAAGACACTTAATTGAAGTGACAAATCATGACAGAAGCAGCTTTTGTATTTATCCAAAATGGCAAAAAGAGCAGCTGTCTTTTGGTTCAGCAGTTGCTACCATTTTGTGGAATTCCCTGAGCTCCTCCATCATTACACACGATTACTAGATAGCCATCACTCCTAGAAAACTAGCACATGTTGTTGTTGATATGATTTCCATTGTTCTGCATACATCATCCAGATCACTAGTGTGATTGTTTGTAGGTCAATGCAATCTCGTGCAGAGGTATTTTGAGCTACGTCTGTTTGTCATGCCTCTGGAAGTGGCAGTTTACTACATGCTTTCCACCCAATAACCAGGATAGTTCCTGCCACACATAAACAAGCCTTTCCTAGATGACCTCGGGGGTGAGGGATGCTTCTGCATAATTGTTTCTTTTTAAATTGTGGGGAGTGTATGAAGTAAATAATATACTGTGGGACACCACAGTTAGTCTGGATCAACCGGGGCTTGCTGTAGAGCATGTGACATATCTGACTTGTCAAGATGTGTATTCCATTGCATTGAAAAGCAAGCAGGAAACTCCTCATTGGGGTTGATTTTGGGGTCACAAGCTGTTTACGGGCCAGTCCTGGGTAAGGCTTGTTGAAGAAACACAGATACCTCCTATATTGTATAGTGGTCCCGATGTCAAACCTGTTGTAATTTATCTAATATTTACGATCATGTGTTGTATAGGAAGGGTAGTTAGATAACCTTTAAAAAGTGTGGTCACGCTCACAGGGGCCAGAATTATTCGGTAATTCGGCAGGAACACATTCTCCCAAGCTTCTGCAGAGCTTGGTCTGATGCCTTACTTGTAACCAAATAAAATCCCCTTTGTTCGGTATGAGTCCTGTGTCAGTGGGGTTCCTTTCTGCACCATCAACTCATCACCTATCGTTCGTAAAAAGATGGAAGCCTGACTAAAAACGACACATATGATACTCTGTTGTGTAATCTCTCTATTACTTGCTGTGTTAATGTTTCCTGTTAGAATGTTTGCTGTGCAGTCGCATCTGGTGTAGCCAGTTCAATTGAATAATCAATAACAAATGAGAAGATGGCTGAGTTTTCAGTCATTTTGTTTGTCATCAGGCCTCAAGCATATTTCTACAATAATAATAATAATACTTTTACATCATTTCATGTTGGCATGCAAATATGCAGTCTAAAATGAAGAAAATGACAACACTATCTTTGAGATTCGAACCATAGATCCTTGAGGCAAGTCCAGATCCTCTATCCACTATGCTACAGTATGTCTCATGCTGGATGCAATGAACGGCTGCAGAGTTGGATGACGTATAAGCCTCGGTTGCTAGGTAACGATACACAAATTCAAAAATTCGTAATTCTTGATTTTGTTTGCAAACTGACAGTTCTATTGATCTAATGCATATAGTAAGTGGTTACCTTTTTGTAAAATCGGTGACCCGTGATTTTTGCCACGGAGCCGTGGTCATGTGATCGATGCGCTGTATGCCTAAGCCCTAAGCGAGAGTGCATCATCACTTGAGCTAGATTGTACTTGTAAAACAATGCCACCTGCTGATGAAGGAAGGCATTATTGAGACAAATATAACGTCTCAAAAATATGTCACTGTGGAAAGCGATGAATGCGTGTGCTGGCGATCCACAAATGCGGAATCACAATTCACAAATGCAATTTTCAGTTTTACAAATGTCATATTATTTACAAATACACATCTATATTTGTAAAAATCAACATACAAGTTATAAATGGGATTTTTTTATTTGTGGATCTCAAAACATGCATTCAAATCAAGAAATATGTGTGGATCATATACAAATATTATTGGAACAAATTAAACCCCCTAATTCTTCTGCTCAATAAAACTTTTTTATTATAGAAACTTAGCATTTACTTGGTTGCTGGAGAAGTCAAAGTTTGACAGACAGAGGAGAGACGTTAACCAAGTATTTCTGCACAAATAAATTAAATCAACAGTTAATAAATAATAAGTTTTATAAACAAATAAACAATAAACATTCTCAGTAAGGTCCTGCCCCCCTGGATAGCACATATGGTTTGAAACAACAATGTGTACAATTATTAAGATCATTTAAAGTGCATGCAATGGTAAAGTGTTCAGTTCATTTGAAATACACATAAAATAAATAACCAGTGAATATTGAAAATGTGAGTATTAGGTAGTACAAGTTAAGTTATATGTTAAATAATGTTTAAATTACTTAAGTTAAAGTTAAAGTGTTTTCTGTACTGGGAGTATTGTATTGGTGTCGCCTTCAGCAAAGTCAGTTTCACCCAGACTCTTTAGACTTTTGACTGAATGTGTAACTTCTACTTCACACAACCATCAACCAAAGATGGCAATAAGGCTAATAGAAAAAAAAAAACACCTCACAGTCTATTGGTGGCTTCAGTGGTCATTCATCCATGTCATATTCTAAAAGAGGGTAAATAAAACAAGTCCTAACAGAAGATGGATCATACCCAGTCTGATACAACAAGCAGAACTGGAGGTAGTTGTAGTTGTAGTTGGGTTGGTTTGTGTCGCTAAGTTGGATGTCACTGTTGGTGGAGCCGAGGTTGCTATGGTTGAGAGGACTGTTGGGGCAGGGGTTGCTGTAGGTGGTGCACCTGTTGCAGTTGGGGTAGCAACTGAAGTTGGGGAAGCAGTTGCGGTTGCTGGAACAGCAGTTGTAGTTGGAGCAGCAGTTGGGGCGGCAGTTGTATTTGGAGCAGCAGTTGTTGAGGCAGCAGTTGAAGTTGGTGAAGCAGTTGTTGGTGCAGCAGTTGTAGTTGGGGCAGCAGTTGAAGTTGGTGAAGCAGTTGTGGTAGGTGAAGGAGTTGTATTTGGGGCAGCAGTTGTAGTTGGGGGAGCAGTTGAAGTAGGAGCAGCAGTTGAAGTTGGTGGTGATGTCGTTGTGGTTACAGCAGCAGTTGAAGTTGGTGAAGCAGTTGTTGGAGAAGCAGTTGTAGTTGTGGCAGCAGTTGTAGTTGAAGCAGCAGTTGAAGTTGGTGATGATGTCGTTGTAGTTGCAGCAGCAGTTGAAGTTGGTGAAGCAGTTGTTGTTGGAGAAGCAGTTGTAGTTGTGGCAGCAGTTGTAGTTGAAGCAGTAGTTGAAGCTGGTGATGATGTCGTTGTAGTTGCAGCAGCAGTTGAAGTTGGTGAAGCAGTTGTTGGAGAAGCAGCTGTAGTTGCGGCAGCAGTTGAAGTTGGGGAAGCAGTAGTTGGAGAAGCAGTTGAAGTTGGTGAAGCAGTTGTAGTTGCGGCAGCAGTTGAAGTTGGGGAAGCAGTTGTTGAGGCAGCAGTTGAAGTTGGTGAAGCAGTTGTTGGGGCAGCAGTTGTAGTTGCGGAAACAGTTGTTGGGGCAGCAGTTGAAGTTGGTGAAGCAGTTGTGGTAGGTGAAGGAGTTGTATTTGGGGCAGCAGTTGTAGTTGCGGCAGCAGTTGTTGAGGCAGCAGTTGATGTTGGTGAAACAGTTTTTGGAGCAGCAGTTGAAATTGGGACAGCAGTTGTAGTTGTAGCAGCAGTTGAAGTTACGGCAGCAGTTGAAGTTACGGCAGCAGTTGAAGTTGGTGAAGCAGTTGTAGTTGCGGCAGCAGTTGAAGTTGGGGAAGCAGTTGTTGAGGCAGTAGTTGAAGTTGGTGAAGCAGTTGTAGTTTCGGCAGCAGTTGAAGTTGGGGAAGCAGTTGTTGAGGCAGCAGTTGATGTTGGTGAAACAGTTGTTGGGGCAGCAGTTGAAGTTGGGACAGCAGTTGTAGTTGTAGCAGCAGTTGAAGTTACAGCAGCAGTTGCAGTTGGGGTAGCAGTTGAAGTTGGGGAGGCAGTCGTTGGAGCAGCAGTTGAAGTTGGTGAAGCAGTTGTTGGGGCAGCAGTTGAAGTTGGTGAAGCAGTTGTAGTTGCGGCAACAGTTGAAGTTGCAGCAGCGGTTGAAGTTGGGACAGCAGTTGTAGTTGTGGCAGCAGTTGTAGTTGTGGCAGCAGTTGAAGTTACGGCAGCAGTTGAAGTTGGGGAAGCAGTTGTAGTTGCGGCAGCAGTTGAAGTTGGGGAAGCAGTTGTTGAGGCAGCAGTTGAAGTTGGTGAAACAGTTGTTGGGGCAGCTGTTGAAGTTGGTGAAGCAGTTGTAGTTGCAGCTGCAGTTGAAGTTTGGGAAGCAGTTGTTGGAGAAGTAGTTGTAGTTGTGGCAGCAGTTGTAGTTGTGGCAGCAGTTGAAGTTGGGACAGCAGTTGTAGTTGTAGCAGCAGCTGAAGTTACTGCAGCAGTTGTAGTTGCGGCAGCAGTTGAAGCTGGTGAAGCAGTTGTAGTTGGGACAGCAGTTGATGTTGGTGAAACAGTTGTTGGGGCAGCAGTTGTAGTTGTAGCAGCAGTTGAAGTTACGGCAGCAGTTGTAGTTGCGACAGCAGTTGAAGTTGGGGAAGCAGTAGTTGGAGCAGCAGTTGAAGTTGCAGAAACAGTTGTTGGGGCAGCAGTTGAAGTTGGTGAAGCAGTTGTAGTTGCGGCAACAGTTGAAGTTGCGGCAGCGGTTGAAGTTGGGACAGCAGTTGTAGTTGTGGCAGCAGTTGAAGTTACGGCAGCAGTTGTAGTTACGTCAGCAGTTGAAGTTGGTGAAGCAGTTGTAGTTGCGGCAGCAGTTGAAGTTGGGGAAGCAGTTGTAGTTGCGGCAGCAGTTGAAGTTGGGGAAGCAGTTGTAGTTGCGGCAGCAGTTGAAGTTGGGGAAGCAATTGTTGAGGCAGCAGTTGAAGTTGGTGAAACAGTTGTTGGGGCAGCTGTTGAAGTTGGTGAAGCAGTTGTAGTTGCAGCTGCAGTTGAAGTTTGGGAAGCAGTTGTTGGAGAAGCAGTTGTAGTTGTGGCAGCAGTTGTAGTTGGGACAGCAGTTGTAGTTGTAGCAGCAGTTGAAGTTGGTGAAGCAGTTGTAGTTGTGGCAGCAGTTGAAGCTGGTGAAGCAGTTGTAGTTGGGACAGCAGTTGAAGTTGGTGAAGCAGTTGTAGTTGGAGCAGCAGTTGTAGTTGCAGCTGCAGTTGAAGTTGGGGAAGCAGTTGTTGAGGCAGCAGTTGATGTTGGTGAAACAGTTGTTGGGGCAGCAGTTGAAGTTGGGACAGCAGTTGTAGTTGTAGCAGCAGTTGAAGTTACGGCAGCAGTTGTAGTTGCGACAGCAGTTGAAGTTGGGGAAGCAGTAGTTGGAGCAGCAGTTGTAGTTGCAGCTGCAGTTGAAGTTGGGGAAGCAGTTGTTGAGGCAGCAGTTGATGTTGGTGAAAAAGTTGTTGGGGCAGCAGTTGAAATTGGGACAGCAGTTGTAGTTGTAGCAGCAGTTGAAGTTACGGCAGCAGTTGTAGTTGCGACAGCAGTTGAAGTTGGGGAAGCAGTAGTTGGAGCAGCAGTTGAAGTTGGGGAAGCAGTTGTTGAGGCAGCAGTTGATGTTGGTGAAACAGTTGTTGGGGCAGCAGTTGAAGTTGGGACAGCAGTTGTAGTTGTAGCAGCAGTTGAAGTTACAGCAGCAGTTGCAGTTGGGGTAGCAGTTGAAGTTGGGGAGGCAGTCGTTGGAGCAGCAGTTGAAGTTGGTGAAGCAGTTGTTGGGGCAGCAGTTGAAGTTGGTGAAGCAGTTGTAGTTGCGGCAACAGTTGAAGTTGCAGCAGCGGTTGAAGTTGGGACAGCAGTTGTAGTTGTGGCAGCAGTTGTAGTTGTGGCAGCAGTTGAAGTAACGGCAGCAGTTGAAGTTGGGGAAGCAGTTGAAGTTGGGGAAGCAGTTGTTGAGGCAGCAGTTGAAGTTGGTGAAACAGTTGTTGGGGCAGCTGTTGAAGTTGGTGAAGCAGTTGTAGTTGCGGCAGCAGTTGAAGCTGGTGAAGCAGTTGTAGTTGGGACAGCAGTTGATGTTGGTGAAACAGTTGTTGGGGCAGCAGTTGAAGTTGGGACAGCAGTTGTAGTTGTAGCAGCAGTTGAAGTTACGGCAGCAGTTGTAGTTGCGACAGCAGTTGAAGTTGGGGAAGCAGTAGTTGGAGCAGCAGTTGAAGTTGGGGAAGCAGTTGTTGAGGCAGCAGTTGATGTTGGTGAAACAGTTGTTGGGGCAGCAGTTGAAGTTGGGACAGCAGTTGTAGTTGTAGCAGCAGTTGAAGTTACAGCAGCAGTTGCAGTTGGGGTAGCAGTTGAAGTTGGGGAGGCAGTCGTTGGAGCAGCAGTTGAAGTTGGTGAAGCAGTTGTTGGGGCAGCAGTTGAAGTTGGTGAAGCAGTTGTAGTTGCGGCAACAGTTGAAGTTGCAGCAGCGGTTGAAGTTGGGACAGCAGTTGTAGTTGTGGCAGCAGTTGTAGTTGTGGCAGCAGTTGAAGTTACGGCAGCAGTTGAAGTTGGGGAAGCAGTTGTAGTTGCGGCAGCAGTTGAAGTTGGGGAAGCAGTTGTTGAGGCAGCAGTTGAAGTTGGTGAAACAGTTGTTGGGGCAGCTGTTGAAGTTGGTGAAGCAGTTGTAGTTGCAGCTGCAGTTGAAGTTTGGGAAGCAGTTGTTGGAGAAGTAGTTGTAGTTGTGGCAGCAGTTGAAGTTGGGACAGCAGTTGTAGTTGTGGCAGCAGTTGAAGTTGGGACAGCAGTTGTAGTTGCGGCAGCAGTTGAAGCTGGTGAAGCAGTTGTAGTTGGGACAGCAGTTGATGTTGGTGAAACAGTTGTTGGGGCAGCAGTTGAAGTTGGGACAGCAGTTGTAGTTGTAGCAGCAGTTGAAGTTACGGCAGCAGTTGTAGTTGCGACAGCAGTTGAAGTTGGGGAAGCAGTAGTTGGAGCAGCAGTTGAAGTTGCAGAAACAGTTGTTGGGGCAGCAGTTGAAGTTGGTGAAGCAGTTGTAGTTGCGGCAACAGTTGAAGTTGCGGCAGCGGTTGAAGTTGGGACAGCAGTTGTAGTTGTGGCAGCAGTTGAAGTTACGGCAGCAGTTGTAGTTACGTCAGCAGTTGAAGTTGGTGAAGCAGTTGTAGTTGCGGCAGCAGTTGAAGTTGGGGAAGCAGTTGTAGTTGCGGCAGCAGTTGAAGTTGGGGAAGCAGTTGTAGTTGCGGCAGCAGTTGAAGTTGGGGAAGCAATTGTTGAGGCAGCAGTTGAAGTTGGTGAAACAGTTGTTGGGGCAGCTGTTGAAGTTGGTGAAGCAGTTGTAGTTGCAGCTGCAGTTGAAGTTTGGGAAGCAGTTGTTGGAGAAGCAGTTGTAGTTGTGGCAGCAGTTGTAGTTGGGACAGCAGTTGTAGTTGTAGCAGCAGTTGAAGTTGGTGAAGCAGTTGTAGTTGTGGCAGCAGTTGAAGCTGGTGAAGCAGTTGTAGTTGGGACAGCAGTTGAAGTTGGTGAAGCAGTTGTAGTTGGAGCAGCAGTTGTAGTTGCAGCTGCAGTTGAAGTTGGGGAAGCAGTTGTTGAGGCAGCAGTTGATGTTGGTGAAACAGTTGTTGGGGCAGCAGTTGAAGTTGGGACAGCAGTTGTAGTTGTAGCAGCAGTTGAAGTTACGGCAGCAGTTGTAGTTGCGACAGCAGTTGAAGTTGGGGAAGCAGTAGTTGGAGCAGCAGTTGTAGTTGCAGCTGCAGTTGAAGTTGGGGAAGCAGTTGTTGAGGCAGCAGTTGATGTTGGTGAAACAGTTGTTGGGGCAGCAGTTGAAATTGGGACAGCAGTTGTAGTTGTAGCAGCAGTTGAAGTTACGGCAGCAGTTGTAGTTGCGACAGCAGTTGAAGTTGGGGAAGCAGTAGTTGGAGCAGCAGTTGAAGTTGCAGAAACAGTTGTTGAGGCAGCAGTTGAAGTTGGTGAAGCAGTTGTAGTTGCGGCAACAGTTGAAGTTGCGGCAGCGGTTGAAGTTGGGACAGCAGTTGTAGTTGTGGCAGCAGTTGAAGTTACGGCAACAGTTGTAGTTACGTCAGCAGTTGAAGTTGGTGAAGCAGTTGTAGTTGCGGCAGCAGTTGAAGTTGGGGAAGCAGTTGTAGTTGCGGCAGCAGTTGAAGTTGGGGAAGCAGTTGTGGTTGCGGCAGCAGTTGAAGTTGGGGAAGCAATTGTTGAGGCAGCAGTTGAAGTTGGTGAAACAGTTGTTGGGGCAGCTGTTGAAGTTGGTGAAGCAGTTGTAGTTGCAGCTGCAGTTGAAGTTTGGGAAGCAGTTGTTGGAGAAGCAGTTGTAGTTGTGGCAGCAGTTGTAGTTGGGACAGCAGTTGTAGTTGTAGCAGCAGTTGAAGTTGGTGAAGCAGTTGTAGTTGTGGCAGCAGTTGAAGCTGGTGAAGCAGTTGTAGTTGGGACAGCAGTTGAAGTTGGTGAAGCAGTTGTAGTTGGAGCAGCAGTTGTAGTTGCAGCTGCAGTTGAAGTTGGGGAAGCAGTTGTTGAGGCAGCAGTTGATGTTGGTGAAACAGTTGTTGGGGCAGCAGTTGAAGTTGGGACAGCAGTTGTAGTTGTAGCAGCAGTTGAAGTTACGGCAGCAGTTGTAGTTGCGACAGCAGTTGAAGTTGGGGAAGCAGTAGTTGGAGCAGCAGTTGTAGTTGCAGCTGCAGTTGAAGTTGGGGAAGCAGTTGTTGAGGCAGCAGTTGATGTTGGTGAAACAGTTGTTGGGGCAGCAGTTGAAATTGGGACACCAGTTGTAGTTGTAGCAGCAGTTGAAGTTACGGCAGCAGTTGTAGTTGCGACAGCAGTTGAAGTTGGGGAAGCAGTAGTTGGAGCAGCAGTTGAAGTTGCAGAAACAGTTGTTGAGGCAGCAGTTGAAGTTGGTGAAGCAGTTGTAGTTGCGGCAACAGTTGAAGTTGCGGCAGCGGTTGAAGTTGGGACAGCAGTTGTAGTTGTGGCAGCAGTTGAAGTTACGGCAACAGTTGTAGTTACGTCAGCAGTTGAAGTTGGTGAAGCAGTTGTAGTTGCGGCAGCAGTTGAAGTTGGGGAAGCAGTTGTAGTTGCGGCAGCAGTTGAAGTTGGGGACGCAGTTGTAGTTGCGGCAGCAGTTGAAGTTGGGGAAGCAATTGTTGAGGCAGCAGTTGAAGTTGGTGAAACAGTTGTTGGGGCAGCTGTTGAAGTTGGTGAAGCAGTTGTAGTTGCAGCTGCAGTTGAAGTTTGGGAAGCAGTTGTTGGAGAAGCAGTTGTAGTTGTGGCAGCAGCTGAAGTTACGGCAGCAGTTGAAGTTGGTGAAGCAGTTGTAGTTGTGGCAGCAGTTGAAGCTGGTGAAGCAGTTGTAGTTGGGGCAGCAGTTGAAGTTGGTGAAGCAGTTGTAGTTGGAGCAGCAGTTGTAGTTGCAGTTGAAGTTGGGGAAGCAGTTGTTGTTGGAGAAGCAGTTGTAGTTGTTGCAACAGTTGAAGTTGCTGCAGGGGTTGAAGTTGGGACAGCAGTTGTAGTTGTGGCAGCAGTTGAAGTTACAGCAGCAGTTGTAGTTGCAGCTGCAGTTGAAGTTGGGGAAGCAGTTGTTGTTGGAGAAGCAGTTGTAGTTGTTGCAACAGTTGAAGTTGCTGCAGCGGTTGAAGTTGGGGAAGCAGTTGTAGTTGGTGAAGCAGTTGTTGTAGGTGAAGGAGTTGTAGTTGGGGCAGCAGTTGAAGTTGGTGAAGCAGTTGTAGTTGCGGAAACAGTTGTTGGGGCAGCAGTTGAAGTTGGTGAAGCAGTTGTTGTAGGTGAAGGAGTTGTAGTTGGGGCAGCAGTTGAAGTTGGTGAAGCAGTTGTAGTTGCGGAAACAGTTGTTGGGGCAGCAGTTGTAGTTGGGGCAGCAGTTGAAGTTGGTGAAGCAGTTGTAGTAGGTGAAGGAGTTGTAGTTGGGGCAGCAGTTGAAGTTGGTGATGATGTCGTTGTAGTTGCAGCAGCAGATGAAGTTGGTGAAGCAGTTGTTGGAGAAGCAGTTGTAGTTGGAGCAGCAGTTGTAGTTGGGGCAGCAGTTGTTGTGAGAGTGTTACATAGATTTGTCTCACAACAAGTTGGTCCACTGCTAATGCTGCCAACATTTTGCATGAACGGTAGTGTCCCCAAGCTACCAGCAGCTGCACACATGTTTGTAGATGCACAACCAAAGGCAGGAGAAGTGGAGGCCCCATTTGTCACTGAAGATGAAAGTAATTTAGTTAATTTCATAATTTTTTATATAGATTTGAATTAAGTCTTATATTGTGTTTTTTATGTTAGTTTATTCTATAAAGTTACATTTCATTACTTCTGATTGATTGGCCAAAATGGCACTGGTTATCATTTGAATGTCCAAACATCTTTTTTAAGTAGAACACATAAAAACACATATAACATTAGAATGGGTTAAAACTGTGCTGACTGAAGGAAACCTAATTGTATTCGAGCTGTGGGGAAACTCCACTGCAGTAATTGTGTTTTGCTTACTTTCAATACTGTGAGTAGCATTTAAATGCTGGGTGGTAAAATACTTTATGATAATGTAGTACAATAGGTTTGAAATGTACCTTCGCTCAACTACATTATATAGATTGAATGACTGTCTGGTTGAATGAAGTATTTGAGCTTTAGTGATGAACTGACCAAATGACTAACATATATAATAATAAGACTCACCACTTGCTTGAAAGCAGCGATCTTGTGTTCCCGTACACTGTACTGAAGTGGTGCATTGTGATGTGGCAGGGTCACATGAATAACACTGGAGGCTGTTGACTGATGGAGTGGTGGGGACTGAAAAAGAAGACCATGAGATTGTGTTCATTAGGGTTAGATAAAATTGTCTTTCTCATGTTTTGTAGGTGATGATCATCCATCTGTACTTACATGATAGAGTGGCTGAGTTGCAGTTATCTGTGTTGCAGCATGTAGTAGATGCAAGTGCACTCGAAACACCCAAGTTGACTGAAAATATCTGAGATCCTGTGGCTGGACAAAGGGAGGACGACGCACACGCCTTGAAGATTTGTTGTCCAGGAGTTCCAGATGAAAAGGCTGAAAAGTACAGTTTGTTCATTTTAATTGAAAACACTTTGCAGCACGTTTGTTCCTGAAAAGTAATAAATGACGTGTTGAAAATAATACCTTCAATGGCGGCAGTTATACACATTGTCTCTGTGGAACATGTTAGTGGCACGGTGCTTGTACATGAATCATCTGTGCAAGTCTGACACACAAGAGCTGCAGCTGCAATGTGGAAAAAAAATACATGATTAGAAACAGAGTCCTCAAGACTACAGGACTTTCATTAATTAAGGCTCAAACATATAAATATGGTTGCTTTAAACTGATTTTAAAACGTAGTATTTGTAATGTAAAAAATGTGGTTTCATGTGTGACCGACACTACTTGACTCTTAAGTATCTCATCTGTTAGACTCGTGTTTAGACTGGTTTTGGTTCTTCTGTTATCTTCTGTAAGAATATGAAATTACAAACTGGCTTTTGGTTCATGCAAAGCTTTAAATCCTTTGTGATAATCAGCCCTTTAAAATTTAAACACATTCTGTTGTAGCTGTTGTAATAATACTGTAGTAAAAAAGAACACTTACTTGTGCTGGACAGAGCCCAGATGAGAGTCAGAGAAAGAAGTAGCTTCATCATGATCTAACACTACTGCAGATTTGTTACTAAACCTTACAGCACAGAGACACTCTTTATATTGTGAAGGTGATGAATACAGTTATGACTGATGCACGTCTATATACATCAATGATTGGGTGTGTCATTTTTTTAAAGTGAGTGAATCAGTCATAACGTCATGTCCTCTTTTGTCCTTCCACAACGTCAAACCACGCCAAAATGCTCCTAAACACACCTTAATTTTTTCCAGTGTTTGTGTTTATAACTTTGTCTAAAATAGTTATAATAATTAATAGTTTAATAGTTAATTAAATATAAACACTGTTTATCCTCTTGACCTTTATTTAAAGATTCTAGATTTTGTTACAGTGCTCTATATTTAACCCATGATATTGTCACATTGAAGAGTGAATTTGTGACAAATGACCTTTAACCATATAAAAAAACTGAAACAAATAAAACTGCAATATACTGCTGTCAGTGAATGGAAACAATACATTTCTGAAGCCAAATGATATGTTAATATCAGGTCTTTTTAAATTTTGATGGCACTGCACATTTTCATAATGTAATTCATAACATTCTTTTTTTTCGTCTGATTTCACCTCTGTAATATTTAGTCACAGATATTTTATTTTTTTAAAGATTCAGTCATTGTGGTAGAAATAAGTGTATGATTCTGTTCTTTAAAACAAATTGACATCAAAATCAATCTTGAATCTACACATTTTATTTCATTACACTGTATTAAGTTACTAACATAGCTACATCTATTTAGGGATTCCATGCTGTGTCCTTATGGTGCAATTAATTGTATTCAACAACCGCAAATGCTTAAAAAATCTGAAGTGCAAACAACTACATACGTACAGATGTTATTTTTGTTGCATCAAGATACGTAGATACTATCAATGAATGAAGAGGACAGATGATTCACCAGTTTTACAACATTCCAGATGATGACAAACAACAAGCACATGTGCAAGCGACGTGTGACAAATGTAAGGACATTATTTTATGTCCTTACATTTATGTCTAATGACCTTTTGAAATGTGTGTAGCAAAAATCTAATTTCTACTACAATTAAAATGATTAAATCTTTAAAGAATATTATTTTGTTGTACAATATTTAAGAAAAAGTTATAAATATACAGAGTGAATTTTGTTCAAGGTACTATCTACAGTACTGCTACAAAGTGGTAAAAATTAAAGTAGTAGAAACTAGACGAAGCATCGTGAAAACTTCACACAATGATGTGAAGCTGTCAGGGACTATGGCAAGGCAGAACAAAGGACTCAAAGGCAAGATTCAGGACACGATTCAGTCAGTAACAGAGTTTATTTCCAGGCAGAGGTTCGGTACACGGGAGGCCAATCAGATCTGGCAGAGGTACAAAAAACCTCAGGCAACAAGGCAAGGTGAAAAAGGTATGCAAGTGAAGACTGTGACTATGGCTGTGGTAAGAGTGCTGAAATGTGAGCTGTGAACATCAACCAACTGGCAGCAAGACAAGACACAGAGGGGAATAAAAGCAGGGCATGATTGGGGAGTGACTGCATGCAGATGTGGGAGACACAGTCAGGGATCAGGTGCACGCAGACGAGGACGGGGGCGGGGCAGACAGGAACCTGAAACAGAGACAGGGGTGAGTGATCACAAAATAAAACAGGAAGACAAGACATGGAACATGAAGGGAAAAAGCAAAGACACTTAATTGAAGTGACAAATCATGACAGAAGCAGCTTTTGTATTTATCCAAAATGGCAAAAAGAGCAGCCGTCTTTTGGTTCAGCAGTTGCTACCATTTTGTGGAATTCCCTGAGCTCCTCCATCATTACACAGGATTACTAGATAGCCATCACTCCTAGAAAACTAGCACATGTTGTTGTTGATATGATTTCCATCGTTCTGCATACATCATCCAGATCACTAGTGTGATTGTTTGTAGGTCAATGCAATCTCGTGCAGAGGTATTTTGAGCTACGTCTGTTTGTCATGCCTCTGGAAGTGGCAGTTTACTACATGCTTTCCACCCAATAACCAGGATAGTTCCTGCCACACATAAACAAGCCTTTCCTAGATGACCTCGGGGGTGAGGGATGCTTCTGCATAATTGTTTCTTTTTAAATTGTGGGGAGTGTATGAAGTAAATAATATACTGTGGGACACCACAGTTAGTCTGGATCAACCGGGGCTTGCTGTAGAGCATGTGACATATCTGACTTGTCAAGATGTGTATTCCATTGCATTGAAAAGCAAGCAGGAAACTCCTCATTGGGGTTGATTTTGGGGTCACAAGCTGTTTACGGGCCAGTCCTGGGTAAGGCTTGTTGAAGAAACACAGATACCTCCTATATTGTATAGTGGTCCCGATGTCAAACCTGTTGTAATTTATCTAATATTTACGATCATGTGTTGTATAGGAAGGGTAGTTAGATAACCTTTAAAAAGTGTGGTCACGCTCACAGGGGCCAGAATTATTCGGTAATTCGGCAGGAACACATTCTCCCAAGCTTCTGCAGAGCTTGGTCTGATGCCTTACTTGTAACCAAATAAAATCCCCTTTGTTCGGTATGAGTCCTGTGTCAGTGGGGTTCCTTTCTGCACCATCAACTCATCACCTATCGTTCGTAAAAAGATGGAAGCCTGACTAAAAACGACACATATGATACTCTGTTGTGTAATCTCTCTATTACTTGCTGTGTTAATGTTTCCTGTTAGAATGTTTGCTATGCAGTCGCATCTGGTGTAGCCAGTTCAATTGAATAATCAATAACAAATGAGAAGATGGCTGAGTTTTCAGTCATTTTGTTTGTCATCAGGCCTAAAGCATATTTCTACAATAATAATAATAATACTTTTACATCATTTCATGTTGGCATGCAAATATGCAGTCTAAAATGAAGAAAATGACAACACTATCTTTGAGATTCGAACCATAGATCCTTGAGGCAAGTCCAGATCCTCTATCCACTATGCTACAGTATGTCTCATGCTGGATGCAATGAACGGCTGCAGAGTTGGATGACGTATAAGCCTCGGTTGCTAGGTAACGATACACAAATTCAAAAATTTGTAATTCTTGATTTTGTTTGCAAACTGACAGTTCTATTGATCTAATGCATGCAGTAAGTGGTTACCTTTTTGTAAAATCGGCTGAAATCAATAGAAAATAGAAAAAGCTAAGTGTGACATTTTAAGTCCTGATATTCAATTCAATTCAATTCAATTTTATTTGTATAGCGCCAAATCATAACATACATTATCTCAGGGCACTGTACATAGACAACATCAAAGAGAGCAGAGAACCCCAACAGTTCACACAATGAGCAAGCACTAGGCATCAGTGGAGAGAAAAAACTCCCTCTTAACAGGAAGAAATCTCTGGCAGAACCAGGCTCAGAAATGTGCAGTCATCTGCCTCGACCGGTTGGGGTGAAAGGAAAATCGGGGACAGAGGAGAGGTGGAGGACAGAAAGGGGAGGGGGGAGAGAAAGGACAAGAGGGAGATGAGGTAGAGACAGAAGAGAGAGAGAGACCAGGAGCAGATACACAACAACTGTATCAAGTTACAAGTTAATACAATTAATGATATTGACTTTTTAATTATAGCACAATAATAATGGTGATGATGTGGGTAGCCTCGAAAACTGGATCTTGGTCCCGCAACCTGCATGATGAGAATACAGAGAGAGAGAGAGAGAGGGAAGGAAGGAAATACACAAACTAGGGAGAGAAAGAGACAAGGTTAATGACATATAAAAAGTCAAAATCATATCCTGAGTGTGAGAGAGTGAATGTGCGTGCACCACAGATAAAAAATCCCCCAGCAGTCTAGTTCTATAGCAGCATAACTAAGAGCTTATAAGCTTATAGTTAGAGCTGGTTCAGGGAAACCTGGACCAGCTCTAACTATAAGCTTTATCAAAAAGGAAAGTTTTAAGTTTAACTTTAAATACAGAGAGAGTGTCCGCCCCCCGAACTATCATTGGGAGCTGGTTCCACAGGAGAGGGGCCTGGTAACTAAAGGCTCTGCCTCCCATTCTGCTCTTGCAGACTCTAGGAACCACAAGTAAGCCTGTATTTTGTGACCTAAGTGGTCTATTAGGGCGATAAGGTAAGACTAAGTTTTTCAGGTATGAAGGGGCCTGACCATTAAGTGCTTTGTACGTGAGGAGGAGGATTTTAAATTTAATTCTAAACTGTACAGGGAGCCAGTGTAGAGAAGCTAACACTGGAGTTATATGGTCTCTCTTTCTAGTTCCTGTCAGAACTCGTGCTGCAGCATTTTGAATTAACTGAAGGGTTCTAACAGACTTGTTGGAACATCCTGATAATAAGGAGTTACAGTAATCTAATCTAGATGTAACAAAAGCATGAACTAGTTTTTCAGCATCCCGTAAAGACAGAATGTTTCTAATTTTCTTAATGTTCCGCAGGTGGAAGAAGGCTGTTCTGGAAATTAGTTTAATGTGTGAGTCAAATGACATTTCCTGGTCAAAAGTAACTCCAAGGTTCCTCACAGTGGAACTGGAAGCCAGGGTGATGTCATCTAAAGTGACAATGTGATCGGAAAGTTTTTCTCTGAGGTGTTTAGGGCCGAGTATAATGACCTCAGTTTTTTCTGAGTTTAAAAGTAGAAAGTTACAGGTCATCCAGGACTTAATGTCTCTGAGACATTCCTGGAGTTGAACAACCTGATTTATTTCATCCGGCCTCATTGATAAATAAAGCTGTGTGTCATCTGCATAACAATGAAAATGTATGTTGTGCTTTCTAATAATGTTCCCTAGAGGAAGCATATATAAGGTAAAAAGTATAGGCCCAAGCACTGAGCCTTGTGGAACTCCACAATTAACTTTAGTTTGAAGTGAGGCTTTATCATTAACATGAACAAACTGGAATCTATCAGATAAGTATGATTTAAACCAGCAGAGGGCAGCACCTGTGATACCAAGAGTCTGCTCCAGTCTCTGCAGTAGAATATTATGATCTATGGTGTCAAATGCAGCACTAAGATCCAACAGGACAAGTAAAGAGACTAGACCATTATCAGAAGCCAAGAGAAGATCATTACTAACTTTAACTAGTGCTGTTTCTGTGCTATGGTTTAATCTAAAACCTGACTGAAAATCTTCAAACAGGCCATTAATGCGCAAATATTCACATAGTTGATTAGCAACTACTTTTTCTAAGATTTTAGAAACAAAGGGAAGATTAGATATAGGTCGGTAGTTAGCTAAAATGTCTGGGTCAAGGGTCGCTTTTTTGAGAAGGGGTTTAATAACTGCTATTTTAAACGTTTGGGGCACATATCCAGTTAATAAGGATAGATTAATTTGAGTTAATATAGAGCTGTTAATTAAAGGAAAGACATCTTTAAACAGTTTGGTGGGGATAGGATCTAACTGACAGGTTGATGGCTTAGATGATGAAACTAATGATGTTAATTCAGGGAGATCTATAGGGGAGAAACTGTCTAAATGTGCACCTGGTGCTTCTAAAGCTCTTGTGCTAAAAGATGAGTCAGTCCCAATATGAGGGAGGAGATGATCAATATTTATTCTAATTGATGTTATTTTATTCACAAAAAAGTTCATAAAGTCATCACTGCTCAGTGTTAAAGGAATAGATGGTTCAGTGGAGCTGTGGCTCTGTGTCAGCCTGGCTACAGTGCTGAAAAGAAATCTATGATTATTCTTATTTTCTTCAATTAGAGAAGAATAATAGGCAGCTCTAGCTTTGTGTAGGGCTTTTTTGTAAGCTACAAAACCATCTTTCCAGGCTATATAAAATTCCTCTAGGTTATTGGAACGCCATTTTCTTTCTAATCTACGTAACCCCTGTTTAAGAGCACGAGTATTGGAGTTAAACCATGGTGCTCGTCTCATCTGATTCACCACCTTCTTTTTCAGAGGGGCAACACAATCTAATGTAGTACGCAGTGAGGCCGCTGTACTATCAACAAGGTTATCTATGAGGGCGGGGGTAAAATCACAAACGGTACCTTCAGATGTACTGACATATGGCACCGAGTTAAATAAAGGTTGCACTGTCTCTTTGAATGTATTAATATTATTATCAGACAGGCACCGGCTGTAGCTGTATTTCTTATTTATGTTATTGTAGTTCATTATTGTACAATTAAATGTGAGTAAATAATGATCAGTAAGGAGAGGGTTTTGAGGAACTATGTTTAAGTTATCAATATCAATACCATAAGTTAAAACAAGGTCGAGGGTGTGATTAAGGTAATGAGTTGGTTTATTAACGTGTTGAATAAAACCTATTGATTCCAACAGCGAGTTAAATGCGCAGCTAAGACTATCACGGTCAACATCTACATGGATGTTGAAATCCCCTACAATTATGATTTTATCCGTCTTAAGCACCAACTCAGATAAGAACTCAGAGAACTCTGATAGGAACTCTGAATAAGGAGCAGGTGGACGATAAACTGTGACTATCATAACTGGTTTTTGTGATTTCCAACTAGGATGAGCTAGATTAAGAATAAGGCTTTCAAACGATGAATATCCTAGTTTGGGTTTGGGATTGATTAATAATCTAGTATTAAAAATGGCTGCTACACCTCCTCCTCGGCCTGAGCTTCTAGGAATATGGGTATTAGCATGAGTGGGTGGAGTTGACTCATTTAGACTAACGTAATCTTCTTCATGTAACCAAGTTTCAGTTACACAGAATAAATCAATACAATTGTCAGAAATGAGATCATTTATTAAAACAGATTTTGAGGAGAGAGACCTAATATTTAATAGTCCACATTTAAAAGTGGTATTATTTGACTCTATTTTATTGTTAGTATTAATCTTTATTAAGTTAGAATGTCTAACTCCTCTTCTGTTTGTTATTGATTTATTTACTTCATTTACTTTATTTACTTTAGTTTTTACTTTAGTAGGTCGAGGGACAGACACAGTCTCTATGGGGTTTTTAATTGGTGACTGCTCGTAAAGAAGCACAGAGAAGCATGAAAGACTGCAACTCTGTGTCCTGGTCTCAACTCTGGTTTGTCATGGGTTTCTAATAAAATGCTCTAAGCTGCTAGATAAGAGAGCTGCTCCATCCAAAGTAGGATGGACGCCGTCTCTCTTCATGAGACCAGGTTTCCCCCAGAAGTTTTGCCAGTTATCTAAAAACCCAATGTTGTTTTCTGGACACCACCTCGACAGCCAGCGATTGAATGATGACATGCGGCTATACATGTCATCACTGGTTACATTGGGCAAAGGACCAGAGAAAATTACGTTGTCCGACATAGATTGTGCGTACCTACACACAGACTTAACATTAACTTTCGTGACCTCCGATTGGCGTAATCGGGTGTCATTACTGCCGACGTGAATAATAACTTTACTGAATGTACGTTTATCTGTAGCCAGCAGTTTCAGATAAGATTCTATGTCGCCCGCTCTGGCCCCGGGAAAACACTTGACTGTGGTCGCTGGCGTCGCTATTTTCACGTTCCTCAGGATGGAATCACCAATCACCAGAGTTGGTTTCTCAGTCTGTGTGGTGCTGAGAGGGGAAAACTTGTTTGAGGTGTGAACAGTTTGGTGGTGGACAGGACTCTTAGGCTTAACACTACGCCTCTTAGTGCGGACAGTCACCCAGCTGCCCTGTTTGTCTCCCGGCTGCACGGGAGCTGCTGAGGGAGCTAATGCTATGTGGTCCGCACCGACTACTGGGGAGTGGCTAACTGATTTAGCTTCTATGGTGCGGAGCCGAGTTTCTACTTCACTAAGCCTCGCCTCCAACCTAGCCAGCAAGCTACATTTTTTACAAGTACTTTTATCGCTAAAGGAGGCAGAGGAGTAGCTAAACATGTGGCACACAACACAGGAGAGAGCAGGAGAAGGAGAGGGAGAGAGAGAAGCCATCGCTGCTAAGCTAACTTTACGCTAGCAGAGAGAGAAACACCGTACGTGATCTACGTAAACGATAGAGTTTGAACAAAAGTAGTGGGTGAGAATATTAGTCTTAGTACTAGTATTAGTAATAAAAACGAGCGTTTGTTCAGTTAGAACAGTCGATCGTTCCAGTAGATAGAAAACCGCAGAGAGCGCAGAAGGCACACAGCGTAACACCAGTGGAAGCACAGGAAGTGACACAATACGTTACCGCCCCGGACAGTTCTCTCAGCCGCAGCTCAGCAGTTGTTAACCATGGCTCTAGAAGTATCCGCTAGTGGCTGAAGTCTACCTGTTGTAGGCTAATCCAAAAACAAGTTACTAATAATTAGCCATGGATTCTCATCGTAGGCAGTGTGGAACAATGGCCAAAGTCATTGGCTATACAGTTCTGAACTTAAACGTTAGCCTTCAGCTGGGCTAGACTATCGCTAAAAGCATAGTCAGGCAACGTTACCTAGCCCTTAGCCACAGAATCAGGGATATGTAACATCACATCACATCATAATAAGAAATTGGCCTTACAATGTTATCACATACATACCCAGCCAACAGACATTTGCATTTCGGCTTTATCTTCATGCTGAAAGCTACAAAAAGTAACTAACGGTGTTTTCCTATGCTATTCACGTAATTTTCATCACAGACCCGTGATTTTTGCCACGGAGCCGTGGTCATGTGATCGATGCGCTGTATGCCTAAGCCCTAAGCGAGAGTGCATCATCACTTGAGCTAGATTGTACTTGTAAAACAATGCCACCTGCTGATGAAGGAAGGCATTATTGAGACAAATATAACGTCTCAAAAATACGTCACTGTGGAAAGCGATGAATGCGTGTGCTGGCGATCCACAAATGCGGAATCACAATTCACAAATGCAATTTTCAGTTTTACAAATGTCATATTATTTACAAATACACATCTATATTTGTAAAAATCAACATACAAGTTATAAATGGGATTTTTTTATTTGTGGATCTCAAAACATGCATTCAAATCAAGAAATATGTGTGGGTCATATACAAATATTATTGGAACAAATTAAACCCCCTAATTCTTCTGCTCAATAAAACTTTTTTATTATAGAAACTTAGCATTTACTTGGTTGCTGGAGAAGTCAAAGTTTGACAGACAGAGGAGAGACGTTAACCAAGTATTTCTGCACAAATAAATTAAATCAACAGTTAATAAATAATAAGTTTTATAAACAAATAAACAATAAACATTCTCAGTAAGGTCCTGCCCCCCTGGATAGCACATATGGTTTGAAACAACAATGTGTACAATTATTAAGATCATTTAAAGTGCATGCAATGGTAAAGTGTTCAGTTCATTTGAAATACACATAAAATAAATAACCAGTGAATATTGAAAATGTGAGTATTAGGTAGTACAAGTTAAGTTATATGTTAAATAATGTTTAAATTACTTAAGTTAAAGTTAAAGTGTTTTCTGTACTGGGAGTATTGTATTGGTGTCGCCTTCAGCAAAGTCAGTTTCACCCAGACTCTTTAGACTTTTGACTGAATGTGTAACTTCTACTTCACACAACCATCAACCAAAGATGGCAATAAGGCTAATAGAAAAAAAAAAACACCTCACAGTCTATTGGTGGCTTCAGTGGTCATTCATCCATGTCATATTCTAAAAGAGGGTAAATAAAACAAGTCCTAACAGAAGATGGATCATACCCAGTCTGATACAACAAGCAGAACTGGAGGTAGTTGTAGTTGTAGTTGGGTTGGTTTGTGTCGCTAAGTTGGATGTCACTGTTGGTGGAGCCGAGGTTGCTATGGTTGAGAGGACTGTTGGGGCAGGGGTTGCTGTAGGTGGTGCACCTGTTGCAGTTGGGGTAGCAACTGAAGTTGGGGAAGCAGTTGCGGTTGCTGGAACAGCAGTTGTAGTTGGAGCAGCAGTTGGGGCGGCAGTTGTATTTGGAGCAGCAGTTGTTGAGGCAGCAGTTGAAGTTGGTGAAGCAGTTGTTGGTGCAGCAGTTGTAGTTGGGGCAGCAGTTGAAGTTGGTGAAGCAGTTGTGGTAGGTGAAGGAGTTGTATTTGGGGCAGCAGTTGTAGTTGGGGGAGCAGTTGAAGTAGGAGCAGCAGTTGAAGTTGGTGGTGATGTCGTTGTGGTTACAGCAGCAGTTGAAGTTGGTGAAGCAGTTGTTGGAGAAGCAGTTGTAGTTGTGGCAGCAGTTGTAGTTGAAGCAGCAGTTGAAGTTGGTGATGATGTCGTTGTAGTTGCAGCAGCAGTTGAAGTTGGTGAAGCAGTTGTAGTTGGGACAGCAGTTGAAGTTGGTGAAGCAGTTGTAGTTGGAGCAGCAGTTGTAGTTGCAGCTGCAGTTGAAGTTGGGGAAGCAGTTGTTGAGGCAGCAGTTGATGTTGGTGAAACAGTTGTTGGGGCAGCAGTTGAAGTTGGGAAAGCAGTTGTAGTTGTAGCAGCAGTTGAAGTTACGGCAGCAGTTGTAGTTGCGACAGCAGTTGAAGTTGGGGAAGCAGTAGTTGGAGCAGCAGTTGAAGTTGGGGAAGCAGTTGTAGTTGCGGCAGCAGTTGAAGTTGGGGAAGCAGTTGTAGTTGCGGCAGCAGTTGAAGTTGGGGAAGCAATTGTTGAGGCAGCAGTTGAAGTTGGTGAAACAGTTGTTGGGGCAGCTGTTGAAGTTGGTGAAGCAGTTGTTGGTGAAGCAGTTGTAGTTGCGGCAGCAGTTGAAGTTGGGGAAGCAGTTGTTGAGGCAGCAGTTGAAGTTGGTGAAGCAGTTGTTGGGGCAGCAGTTGAAGTTGGTGAAGCAGTTGTGGTAGGTGAAGTAGTTGTAGTTGTGGCAGCAGTTGAAGTTGGGACAGCAGTTGTAGTTGTAGCAGCAGCTGAAGTTACTGCAGCAGTTGTAGTTGCGGCAGCAGTTGCAGTTGGAACAGCAGTTGTAGTTGTAGCAGCAGTTGAAGTTGGTGAAGCAGTTGTAGTTGTGGCAGCAGTTGAAGCTGGTGAAGCAGTTGTAGTTGGGACAGCAGTTGAAGTTGGTGAAGCAGTTGTAGTTGGAGCAGCAGTTGAAGTTGGGGAAGCAGTTGTTGAGGCAGCAATTGATGTTGATGAAACAGTTGTTGGGGCAGCAGTTGAAGTTGGGACAGCAGTTGTAGTTGTAGCAGCAGTCGAAGTTACGGCAGCAGTTGTAGTTGCGACAGCAGTTGAAGTTGGGGAAGCAGTAGTTGGAGCAGCAGTTGAAGTTGCAGAAACAGTTGTTGGGGCAGCAGTTGAAGTTGGTGAAGCAGTTGTAGTTGCGGCAACAGTTGAAGTTGCGGCAGCGGTTGAAGTTGGGACAGCAGTTGTAGTTGTGGCAGCAGTTGAAGTTACGGCAGCAGTTGTAGTTGCGACAGCAGTTGAAGTTGGTGAAGCAGTTGTAGTTGCGGCAGCAGTTGAAGTTGGGGAAGCAGTTGTAGTTGCGGCAGCAGTTGGGGAAGCAGTTGTAGTTGCGGCAGCAGTTGAAGTTGGGGAAGCAATTGTTGAGGCAGCAGTTGAAGTTGGTGAAACAGTTGTTGGGGCAGCTGTTGAAGTTGGTGAAGCAGTTGTAGTTGCAGCTGCAGTTGAAGTTTGGGAAGCAGTTGTTGGAGAAGCAGTTGTAGTTGTGGAAGCAGTAGTTGGAGCAGCAGTTGAAGTTGCAGAAACAGTTGTTGGGGCAGCAGTTGAAGTTGGTGAAGCAGTTGTAGTTGCGGCAACAGTTGAAGTTGCGGCAGCGGTTGAAGTTGGGACAGCAGTTGTAGTTGTGCCAGCAGTTGAAGTTACGGCAGCAGTTGTAGTTACGTCAGCAGTTGAAGTTGGTGAAGCAGTTGTAGTTGCGGCAGCAGTTGAAGTTGGGGAAGCAGTTGTAGTTGCGGCAGCAGTTGAAGTTGGGGAAGCAATTGTTGAGGCAGCAGTTGAAGTTGGTGAAACAGTTGTTGGGGCAGCTGTTGAAGTTGGTGAAGCAGTTGTTGGTGAAGCAGTTGTAGTTGCGGCAGCAGTTGAAGTTGGGGAAGCAGTTGTTGAGGCAGCAGTTGAAGTTGGTGAAGCAGTTGTTGGGGCAGCAGTTGTAGTTGCGGAAACAGTTGTTGGGGCAGCAGTTGAAGTTGGTGAAGCAGTTGTGGTAGGTGAAGTAGTTGTAGTTGTGGCAGCAGTTGAAGTTGGGACAGCAGTTGTAGTTGTAGCAGCAGCTGAAGTTACTGCAGCAGTTGTAGTTGCGGCAGCAGTTGCAGTTGGAACAGCAGTTGTAGTTGTAGCAGCAGTTGAAGTTGGTGAAGCAGTTGTAGTTGTGGCAGCAGTTGAAGCTGGTGAAGCAGTTGTAGTTGGGACAGCAGTTGAAGTTGGTGAAGCAGTTGTAGTTGGAGCAGCAGTTGAAGTTGGGGAAGCAGTTGTTGAGGCAGCAGTTGATGTTGGTGAAACAGTTGTTGGGGCAGCAGTTGAAGTTGGGACAGCAGTTGTAGTTGTAGCAGCAGTTGAAGTTACGGCAGCAGTTGTAGTTGCGACAGCAGTTGAAGTTGGGGAAGCAGTAGTTGGAGCAGCAGTTGAAGTTGCAGAAACAGTTGTTGGGGCAGCAGTTGAAGTTGGTGAAGCAGTTGTAGTTGCGGCAACAGTTGAAGTTGCGGCAGCGGTTGAAGTTGGGACAGCAGTTGTAGTTGTGGCAGCAGTTGAAGTTACGGCAGCAGTTGTAGTTGCGACAGCAGTTGAAGTTGGTGAAGCAGTTGTAGTTGCGGCAGCAGTTGAAGTTGGGGAAGCAGTTGTAGTTGCGGCAGCAGTTGGGGAAGCAGTTGTAGTTGCGGCAGCAGTTGAAGTTGGGGAAGCAATTGTTGAGGCAGCTGTTGAAGTTGGTGAAGCAGTTGTAGTTGCAGCTGCAGTTGAAGTTTGGGAAGCAGTTGTTGGAGAAGCAGTTGTAGTTGTGGCAGCAGTTGAAGTTGGGACAGCAGTTGTAATTGTAGCAGCAGTTGTAGTTGTGGCAGCAGTTGAAGCTGGTGAAGCAGTTGTAGTTGGGACAGCAGTTGAAGTTGGTGAAGCAGTTGTAGTTGGAGCAGCAGTTGTAGTTGCAGCTGCAGTTGAAGTTGGGGAAGCAGTTGTTGAGGCAGCAGTTGATGTTGGTGAAACAGTTGTTGGGGCAGCAGTTGAAGTTGGGACAGCAGTTGTAGTTGTAGCAGCAGTTGAAGTTACGGCAGCAGTTGTAGTTGCGACAGCAGTTGAAGTTGGGGAAGCAGTAGTTGGAGCAGCAGTTGAAGTTGCAGAAACAGTTGTTGGGGCAGCAGTTGAAGTTGGTGAAGCAGTTGTAGTTGCGGCAACAGTTGAAGTTGCGGCAGCGGTTGAAGTTGGGACAGCAGTTGTAGTTGTGCCAGCAGTTGAAGTTACGGCAGCAGTTGTAGTTACGTCAGCAGTTGAAGTTGGTGAAGCAGTTGTAGTTGCGGCAGCAGTTGAAGTTGGGGAAGCAGTTGTAGTTGCGGCAGCAGTTGAAGTTGGGGAAGCAGTTGTAGTTGCGGCAGCAGTTGAAGTTGGGGAAGCAATTGTTGAGGCAGCAGTTGAAGTTGGTGAAACAGTTGTTGGGGCAGCTGATGAAGTTGGTGAAGCAGTTGTAGTTGCAGCTGCAGTTGAAGTTTGGGAAGCAGTTGTTGGAGAAGCAGTTGTAGTTGTGGCAGCAGTTGAAGTTGGGACAGCAGTTGTAGTTGTAGCAGCAGCTGAAGTTACAGCAGCAGTTGAAGTTGGTGAAGCAGTTGTGGTTGCGGCAGCAGTTGAAGCTGGTGAAGCAGTTGTAGTTGGGGCAGCAGTTGAAGTTGGTGAAGCAGTTGTAGTTGGAGCAGCAGTTGTAGTTGCAGCTGCAGTTGAAGTTGGGAAAGCAGTTGTAGTTGCGGCAGCAGTTGAAGTTGGGGAAGCAGTTGTTGAGGCAGCAGTTGATGTTGGTGAAACAGTTGTTGGGGCAGCAGTTGAAGTTACAGCAGCAGTTGTAGTTGTAGCAGCAGTTGAAGTTACGGCAGCAGTTGTAGTTGCGGCAGCAGTTGAAGTTGGGGAAGCAGTAGTTGGAGCAGCAGTTGAAGTTGCGGAAACAGTTGTTGGGGCAGCAGTTGAAGTTGGTGAAGCACTTGTAGTTGCAGCAACAGTTGAAGTTGCGGCAGCGGTTGAAGTTGGGACAGCACTTGTAGTTGCAGCTGCAGTTGAAGTTTGGGAAGCAGTTGTTGGAGAAGCAGTTGTAGTTGTGGCAGCAGTTGAAGTTGGGACCACAGTTGTAGTTGTAGCAGCAGTTGAAGTTGGTGAAGCAGTTGTAGTTGCGGCAGCAGTTGAAGTTGGGGAAGCAGTTGTTGAGGCAGCAGTTGAAGTTGGTGAAGCAGTTGTAGTTGCGGCAGCAGTTGAAGTTGGGGAAGCAGTTGTTGAGGCAGCAGTTGAAGTTGGTGAAACAGTTGTTGGGGCAGCTGTTGAAGTTGGTGAAGCAGTTGCAGCTGCAGTTGAAGTTTGGGAAGCAGTTGTTGGAGAAGCAGTTGTAGTTGTGGCAGCAGTTGAAGTTGGGACCACAGTTGTAGTTGTAGCAGCAGTTGTAGTTGGTGAAGCAGTTGTAGTTGTGGCAGCAGTTGAAGCTGGTGAAGCAGTTGTGGTTGGGACAGCAGTTGAAGTTGGTGAAGCAGTTGTAGTTGGAGCAGCAGTTGTAGTTGCAGTTGAAGTTGGGGAAGCAGTTGTTGTTGGAGAAGCAGTTGTAGTTGTTGCAGCAGTTGAAGTTGCTGCAGGGGTTGAAGTTGGGACAGCAGTTGTAGTTGTGGCAGCAGTTGAAGTTACAGCAGCAGTTGTAGTTGCAGCTGCAGTTGAAGTTGGGGAAGCAGTTGTTGTTGGAGAAGCAGTTGTAGTTGTTGCAACAGTTGAAGTTGCTGCAGCGGTTGAAGTTGGGGAAGCAGTTGTAGTTGGTGAAGCAGTTGTTGTAGGTGAAGGAGTTGTAGTTGGGGCAGCAGTTGAAGTTGGTGAAGCAGTTGTAGTTGCGGAAACAGTTGTTGGGGCAGCAGTTGAAGTTGGTGAAGCAGTTGAAGTTGGTGATGATGTCGTTGTAGTTGCAGCAGCAGATGAAGTTGGTGAAGCAGTTGTTGGAGAAGCAGTTGTAGTTGGGGCAGCAGTTGTAGTTGGAGCAGCAGTTGTAGTTGGGGCAGCAGTTGTTGTGAGAGTGTTACATAGATTTGTCTCACAACAAGTTGGTCCACTGCTAATGCTGCCAACATTTTGCATGAACGGTAGTGTCCCCAAGCTACCAGCAGCTGCACACATGTTTGTAGATGCACAACCAAAGGCAGGAGAAGTGGAGGCCCCATTTGTCACTGAAGATGAAAGTAATTTAGTTAATTTCATAATTTTTTATATAGATTTGAATTAAGTCTTATATTGTGTTTTTTATGTTAGTTTATTCTATAAAGTTACATTTCATTACTTCTGATTGATTGGCCAAAATGGCACTGGTTATCATTTGAATGTCCAAACATCTTTTTTAAGTAGAACACATAAAAACACATATAACATTAGAATGGGTTAAAACTGTGCTGACTGAAGGAAACCTAATTGTATTCGAGCTGTGGGGAAACTCCACTGCAGTAATTGTGTTTTGCTTACTTTCAATACTGTGAGTAGCATTTAAATGCTGGGTGGTAAAATACTTTATGATAATGTAGTACAATAGGTTTGAAATGTACCTTCGCTCAACTACATTATATAGATTGAATGACTGTCTGGTTGAATGAAGTATTTGAGCTTTAGTGATGAACTGACCAAATGACTAACATATATAATAATAAGACTCACCACTTGCTTGAAAGCAGCGATCTTGTGTTCCCGTACACTGTACTGAAGTGGTGCATTGTGATGTGGCAGGGTCACATGAATAACACTGGAGGCTGTTGACTGATGGAGTGGTGGGGACTGAAAAAGAAGACCATGAGATTGTGTTCATTAGGGTTAGATAAAATTGTCTTTCTCATGTTTTGTAGGTGATGATCATCCATCTGTACTTACATGATAGAGTGGCTGAGTTGCAGTTATCTGTGTTGCAGCATGTAGTAGATGCAAGTGCACTCGAAATACCCAAGTTGACTGAAAATATCTGAGATCCTGTGGCTGGACAAAGGGAGGACGACGCACACGCCTTGAAGATTTGTTGTCCAGGAGTTCCAGATGAAACGGCTGAAAAGTACAGTTTGTTCATTTTAATTGAAAGCACTTTGCAGCACGTTTGTGCCTGAAAAGTAATAAATGACGTGTTGAAAATAATACCTTCAATGGCGGCAGTTAAACACATTGTCTCCGTGGAACATGTTAGTGGCACGGTGCTTGTACATGAATCATCAGTGCAAGTCTGACACACAAGAGCTGCAGCTGCAATGTGGAAAAAAATACATGATTAGAAACAGAGTCCTCAAGACTACAGGATTTTCATTAATTAAGGCTCATAAATATGGTTGCTTTTCAAACTGATTTTAAAACATAGTAGTTAAATTCGGTTTCATGTGTCAACAGACACTACTTGACTCTTAGGTATCTCATTTGTTTGACTCGTGTTTAGACTGGTTTTGGTTCTTCTGTAATGTGTCAAGAACTTCCCCACTTAAGCCTGGGACACCCTGATGGTTACCTATCAACGGTCAGTCACCATTGCCCTTGTTGGGTCTTTTTGGTTGTCTGTCTTTGCTGTTGGTTTATCATTGTTGAGGTGTCCCAGGCCTCATGATATTTTTTTATGAAAAATAAATTACAAACTGGCTTTCGATTCTTTAACACTCTTCAGAATCTAAACACATTCTGTTGTAGCTGTTGTAATAATACTGTAGTAAAAAAGAACACTTACTTGTGCTGGACAGAGCCCAGATGAGAGTCAGAGAAAGAAGTAGCTTCATCATGATCTACCACTACTGCAGATTTGTTACTAAACCTTACAGCACAGAGACACTCTTTATATTGTGAAGGTGATGAATACAGTTATGACTGATGCACGTCTAAATACATCAATGATTGGGTGTGTCATTTTTTTAAAGTGAGTGAATCAGTCATAACGTCATGTCCTCTTTTGTCCTTCCACAACGTCAAACCACGCCAAAATGCTCCTAAACACACCTTAATTTTTTCCAGTGTTTGTGTTTATAACTTTGTCTAAAATAGTTAGAATAATTAATAGTTTAATAGTTAATTAAATATAAACACTGTTTATCCTCTTGACCTTTATTTAAAGATTCTAGATTTTGTTACAGTGCTCTATATTTATCCCATGATATTGTCACGGTGAAGAGTGAATGCGTGACAAATGACCTTTAACCGTAAAAAACAAACTGAAACAAATAAAACTTCAATATACTGCTGTCAGTGAATGGAAACAATACATTTTTGAAGCCAAATGATATGTTAATATCAGGTCTTTTAAAATTTTGATGGCACTGCACATTTTCATAATATAATTCATAACATTCTTTTTTTTTCCTCTGATTTCACCTCTGTAATATTTAGTCACAGATATTTTATTTTTTTAAGATTCAGTCATTGTGGTAGAAATAAGTGTATGATTCTGTTCTTTAAAACAAACTTACATCAAAATCAATCTTGAAATCTACAAATTCTATGTCATTAAACTGTATTACGTTTCCAACATAGCTACATCTATTTAGGGATTCCATGCTGTGTCCTTATTGTGCAATTATTTGTATTCAACAACCGCAAATGCTTAAAAAATCTGAAGTAAAAACAACTACATACGTACAGATGTTATTTTTGTTGCATCCAGATACGTAGATGCTATCAATGAATGAAGAGGACAGATGAGTCACCAGTTTTACAACATTCCAGATGATGACAAACAACAAGCACATGTGCAAGCAATGTGTGGCTCATACAAGGGACGTGTGACAAATGTAAGGACATTATTTTATGAGGTATTTAAAGAGGTGGCCTTCACCTGTCTAAGTGATGTCTAATTCACAGTAAGAAAACGTTTAGCAAATATTATGTATTCTTTATTCAAGGTGTATGTAAAAAAAATCATTGCTGAACAGACATATTTCTACTACTATTTAAATGGTTAAATCTTTAAAGAATACAATTTTGTTAGTAAATATTAGAGGTGAAATTATGAATATACACACTGAATTATGTTCATGGTCCACAGTAATGCTACAAAGTGGTAACAAAGGAAAGTTGTGGAAACTGGATGAAAAAAAAAGTTTTTTATGTCATGGTCTTGCTTAGCCTGGTGAACCTAGCCAAATCTGCCAGCCATTTGCTTTGCTATGCAGACATGTCTGGTGAGGCTGTGGTTTTGGCCAACTACAGAATCTCATGAGAAAACAGGAGAACAATCACAACACTTGGTGCTCAAGTGCATCACGGTTTGGGATTGGTCTCCTGGGGTAGCATTGTGTAGACTTCACACAGTGATCACAGAGAATTTGCGTTGAGCAACTTTTGTATTTATCCAGCATGGCGGCCACCAAAGACCAGCTGATTTTTGATTCAGCAGTTGCTACCATTTTATGGGGCTCCTCCCTGATCTCCCCTATCATTACACACCATTACTAGATAGCCATCACTCCTAGAAAACTATAACAAGCACATTTGTTGATATGATTTCCATTGACCTGCATACATTATCCAGATCACTAGTGTGATTGTTTGTAGGTAAGTGCAATTGTGTGCAGAGGTATTTTGATCTGCGTCCTTTCCACCCAATAACCAGGACAGTTTCTTCCACATATAAACAAGCCTTTTCTTGATTGATCTGTTTCTCTTGTGCTTGGTATTCTGACTGAACCATCTCCAACTTTAATTGTTCGGGGGTGGGGGACACTGAGACTTAAAACATGAAGTAGAATCTAGGTCAAATTAATACAATTTATGCTTCTGCATAATTATTATTGTTATTTTTTATGTATTTATTTTATTATTTTACTGAACTTAAAGGTGCACTATGTAGGAATTAGTGAGATCTATTGGTGAGACTGTAGGGTGCAAAAAGGACAGACTGTGGCAACAGCAATGCTCATAAAGTGAGAATACTGTAAAGAGGTTGGAGGATGACTTAAAACACAAGAAACATTTACGACAGGTGCCCTGGTGACGCAACGCGGTTGGGGTTCACTGAGTGGTAGTAGTAGTAGTAGTAGTAAGAAATTTAATTTTCACAACCTATGGGTGACACTCTTGAATGATGAAGCAGGCATCAATTCATGAAAAAAACAGTTAAAAAGTTGAAATATGGAGATTAAAGGTTTCTGTCCAACAGTAGTATTTTTTTTTTTTTTTTTTTGTTACTAAAACTGAGACTAAAACTGAACTAAAACCTTTTTGATTTTTCGTCGACTAAAACTGGACTAAAACTATCACATATAGAAATGACTAAAATGTGACTAGAACTAATAATCATTTTAGTCCAAAAAACTAAAACCAAGACCAAATCTAGAATGGCTGCCAAAACAACACTGATTGTTTATGTTTATAAAAACTTAAAAATGGGAAGTTTTAGAGACCAAGTCATAAAAAAGAAACACAAAGCATTTTTATAAATCAGTTTTATTACAGAAACTTAGCATTTACTTGGTTGCTGGAATAGTTATGGTGCTTCTCACAAACCAGTCAAAGTTTGACATCCAGAGGACTGACTTTAACCACATATGTGTTCACAAATTAATTATATCAACAATATATAAACAACAAGTCATATAAATAAATAAACAATGCATCTTGTCAGTAAGGTCCTGCCCCCCTGGATAGCACATATGGTTTTAAACAACAATTTGTACGATACACATAAAATAGAGTATTTTTAAGTTAAATGTTTAAATAAGTTAAGATCAAGTGGAAGTGTTTTCTCTACAGGGAGTATTGCATTGATGTCATCTTCAGCAAGGTCGGTTTCACCCAGACTCTTTAGACTTTTGACTAAATGTGCAACTTCTACTTCACACAGCCACCAACTAAAGATAAAAAAAATCACCTCACAGTCTATTTGTGGCATCAGTGGTCATTCATTCATGTCATATTCTAAAAGAGGGTAAATAAAACAAGTCCTAGCAGAAGATGGATCGTACCCAGTCTGATACAATAAGCAGAACTGGAGGTAGTTGTAGTTGTAGTTGTAGTCGGGTTGTTTTGTGTCGCTAAGTTGGATGTTCCTGTTGTAGTTGGGATAGCAACTGTTGGGGAAGCAGTTGCAGTTGCTGGAACAGCAGTTGTAGTTGGAGCAGCAGTTGTAGTTGGAGCAGCAGTTGTAGTTGGGGCAGCAGTTGTAGTTGGAGCAGCAGTTGTAGTTGGGGCAGCAGTTGTAGTTGGGCTAGCAGTTGTTGTGACAGTGTTACATAGATTTGTCTCACAACAAGTTGGTCCACTGCTAATGCTGCCAACATTTTGCATAAAAGGTAGTGTCCCCAAGCTACCAGCAGCAGCACACATGTTTGTAGAGGCACAACCAAAGGCAGGAGAAGTGGAGGCCCCATTTGTCACTGAAGATGAAAGTCATTTAGTTAATTTCATATTTTTTTTATATAGATTTGAATGAAGTCTTATATTGTGTTTTTTCTGTTAGTTTATTCTATAAAGTTACATTTCATTACTTCTGATTGATTGGCCAAAATGGCACTGGTTTTCATTTGAATGTCCAAACATCTTTTTAAGTAGAACACATAAAAAAACATATAACACTAGAATGGATAAAAACTGTGCTGACTTAAGGAAACCTAATTGTATTTGAGCTGTGGGGAAACTCCACTGCAGTAATTGTGTTTTGGTTACTTTCAATTCTGTCAGTAGCATTTAAACGCTGTATGGTAAAATACTTTATGATAATGTAGTACAATAGGTTAGTATTTTACATTCGCTTAACTACATTATATCGATTGAATGACTGTCTGGTTGAATGAAGTATTTGAGCTTTAGTGATGAACTGACCAAATGACTAACATATATAATAAAAAGACTCACCACTTGATTGAAAGCAGCGATCTTGTGTTCCCGTACACTGTACTGAAGTGGTGCATTGTGATGTGACAGGGTCACATGAATAACACTGGAGGCTGTTGACTGATGGAGTGGTGGGGACTGAAAAAGAAGACCATGAGATTGTGTTCATTAGGGTTAGATAAAATATTCTTTCTCATGTTTTGTATGTGATGATCATCCATCTGTACTTACATGATAGAGTGGCTGAGTTGCAGTTATCTGTGTTGCAGCATGTAGTAGATGCAAGTGCACTCGAAACACCCAAGTTGACTGAAAATATCTGAGATCCTGTGGCTGGACAAAGGGAGGACGACGCACACGCCTTGAAGATTTGTTGTCCAGGAGTTCCAGATGAAACGGCTGAAAAGTACAGTTTGTTCATTTTAATTGAAAGCACTTTGCAGCACGTTTGTGCCTGAAAAGTAATAAATGACGTGTTGAAAATAATACCTTCAATGGCGGCAGTTATACACATTGTCTCCGTGGAACATGTTAGTGGCACGGTGCTTGTACATGATTCATCTGTGCAAGTCTGACACACAAGAGCTGCAGCTGCAATGTGGAAAAAAATACATGATTAGAAACAGAGTCCTCAAGACTACAGGATTTTCATTAATTAAGGCTCATAAATATGGTTGCTTTTCAGACTGATTTTAAAACATTACATTTTTTTGTGTAATCCAACACTACTTGACTCTTAAATGTGTTTGATTTATTTTTAGACTGGTTTTAGTTCTGTTGTAGAATATAGATCACATTCTGTTGCAGCTGTTGTAATGATATTGTTGTAAAAAAGTACACTTACTTGTGCTGGAGAGAGCCCAGATGAGAGTCAGAGAAAGAAGCAGATTCATCATGATTTTCCACTACTGCAGATTTGTTACTAAACCTTACAGCACAGAGACACTCTATATATTGTGAAGGTGATGACTGATGCACTTCTAAATACATCAATGATCGGGTGTGTCATTATGTATACAGTGTCATCAGTCATAACGTCATGTCCTCTTTTGTCTTTCAGAAAACGACAACGTCAAATCACTCCTCAACACACACCTTCCAGTGTTTATGTGTTTACAACTGTGTGTCTAAAATCTTAAATGAAATATAAACACAGTTAACCTTCTTGTCCAGTCTTTAAAGATTCTACATTTTGTCACAGTGCTCTATGTATATCTCAGGTTATTGTCATGTCGGTTTTAAAAACATGAGGACAATTATTAAAATGAGCTTAAACAGAGAATATGCTGCTGCCAGTGAATGGAAACAATACATTTCTGAAGCTAAATGATGCATAAATAATCAGGTGTTTTAAAATGTTTGATAACACTGAACATTTTCTTTCTTTTTTATGATTTCACCTTCTCAGATTTCTTATTCTTTTCTTATTTTCTTTTAAGGTCATTGTTGTGGTAGACTAACATGTATCATTCTGTTCTTGAAACCAAATTGACATCAAAATCTGTCTTGAAACCTACAAATACTATTAACTTACTGTAAGTTACTAACATAGTAACACAGTTTCCATGCTGTGAGTAAAGTACAGTAAATGCTTAAAAATCTAAAGTAAAAACAAATATGTACGTACAGACGTTATTTTTGTTGCGTCAAGATCGGTAGATGCTATCACTGAATGAAGAGGACAGATGATTCACCAGTTTCACAACATTCCAGATGATGACAAACAACAAGCACATGTGCAAATGACGTGTGACAAATGTAAGGACATTATTTTATGACGTATCTAAAGAGGTGGCCTTGATATACATTATGGAATATTTGTAGCAACAATCAAATATTATTTATTCATGTTAAGCCAGCTAAGATGTATGGGAAAACCATTGCTGCAAAGACACATTGGTACTACTATTAAAATTATAAAATCTTTAAAGAATACAATTTTTTTTAGTTAATATTAGAGGTAAAATGATAAATTTACTATTGTGTTTAAGGTAGTATCCGCAGTAATGCTACAAAGAGGTAAAAATGAAAGCAAAGGAAACTGGATGAAAGAAAAAAGTTTGAGTGGAAACCGTCTATAGGCACTTTACAGACACTCATGTTCTTGCTTAGCCAAGGTGAACCCAGACAAATCTGCCAGCCATTTGCTTTTGCTCTGTAGACACATCTAGTGAGGATGCCGTTTTGGCTAACTACAGAATCTCATGAGAAAATAGGAGACCAATCACAGTCCCTGGTACGCTGGAGGTGGACTTCACAGGATGATGACAGAGAAGTGACGTCTAGCAGATGCTAATCGAGACTTAAGGGAGTGTAACTTTGAACATAATTAAAGTGATCTGACACAGCAGAAGATAATGAGGATACACTCAAGGCCAAAACCTTTGTTCCACAAGAGAGAGGGAAAAAGATCTAAGATGTTTTTGCTTAAATGAGTAGGTTTATGTGCAAATTGGTTGAAACCAACTGTATCAATAAGGGCCAGGAATGCCTTAGCTAAAGCACAACAATATTGAAACCAGGGAGGATGAGTAGGGAGATCTCAACATGGAGGGATTCAAAAGAGTTAAATTTAAGATGTTTTTATGATTACATTGAAAAAAGACCTATTAAAATAAGGCAACACCACCCCCTTGTTTGGAGGCCAGAGAAATGTTAGTATATTTAGAGTTAGGTGGGGAAGCTTCATTTAGAGAAAGGAATACATTTGGTTTCAACCAGGTTTCACATAGACCAATCATGGACAATGTATGCTCCAGTATTAGGTCATTTAAAACCAAAGCTTTAGTGGACAATAACCTAATATTTATAAGAGCAAAAATGTAATGCCATATTACCATTGCTGTCTCTGGTTATAAATACACTGTCAGTAATGATTTGCTTTAGATTTTGCGCCCACACCGTGTAAGTGTTGATTTCGCTTACTGTTTATTTTGGTATAAAATTCAAAGAAAAATAAAGTTATAATAAAGAAGACATTTGAGTAAATCATTTACCATGCTTTTAAGCTTTTATTTTATTTCCCACAAAGCATTGAGTATTCAGACATAACACATTAATGAGAGATTTAAACCAAGTATTTCTTCACAAATAAATTAAATCAACAATCAAAAAATAAGTTACATGCATAACCAATACATATTGAAATAATAAATCAGGTGACAATAAGTGAAACATCATCAACTTACTCAAATAATGTGTTTTATGTGTGGTCAATTTATTTCATCATTTTAACCAGCAAATACACTTGTAAGTGGATCAGATTTGTACAATTATTGGGAAGATTTAAGTGCAAACAATGTTAAAGCATTCAATTAATTTGAAATACACATAATAATTACGCATAAGTGCAAGTTAAAAAGTTGTGACAAAGTTTCTTTCCTAGGAGTATTGTATTGGTGTCGCCTTCAGCAAAGTCAGTTTCACCCAGACTCTATAGACTTTTGACTAAATGTGTAACTTCGACTTCACACAACAACCAACTAAAGATGGCAATAAGGCTAATACAAATAACCTCACAGTCAATTGGTGGCATCAGTGGTCATTCATTCATGTCATATTCTAAAAGAGGGTAAATAAAACAAGTCCTAACAGAAGATGGATAGTACCCAGTCTGATACAATAAGCAGAACTGGAGGTAGTTGTAGTTGTAGTTGGGTTGTTTTGTGTCGCTAAGTTGGATGTTCCTGTTGTAGTTGGGATAGCAACTGAAGTTGGGGAAGCAGTTGCGGTTGCTGGAACAGCAGTTGTAGTTGGAGCAGCAGTTGTAGTTGGAGCAGCAGTTGTAGTTGGGGCAGCAGTTGTAGTTGGAGCAGCAGTTGTAGTTGGAGCAGCAGTTGTAGTTGGGGCAGCAGTTGTAGTTGGAGTAGCAGTTGTTGTGACAGTGTTACATAGATTTGTCTCACAACAAGTTGGTCCACTGCTAATGCTGCCAACATTTTGCATGAACGGTAGTGTCCCCAAGCTACCAGCAGCTGCACACATGTTTGTAGATGCACAACCAAAGGCAGGAGAAGTGGAGGCCCCATTTGTCACTGAAGATGAAAGTCATTTAGTTAATTTCAAATTTTTTTATATAGATTTGAATTAAGTCTTATATTGTGTTTTTTATGTTAGTTTATTCTATAAAGTTACATTTCATTACTTCTGATTGATTGGCCAAAATGGCACTGGTTTTCATTTGAATGTCCAAACATCTTTTTAAGTGGAACACATAAAAAAAACATATAACACTAGAATGGATAAAAACTGTGCTGACTTATGGAAACCTAATTGTATTCGAGCTGTAGGGAAACTCCACTGAAGTAATTGTGTTTTGCTTACTTTCAATTCTGTCAGTAGCATTTAAATGCTGTATGGTAAAATACTTTATGATAATGTAGTACAATAGGTTTGAAATTTACCTTCGCTCAACTACATTGTATCGATTGAATGACTGTCTGGTTGAATGAAGTATTTGAGCTTTAGTGATGAACTGACCAAATGACTAACATATATAATAAAAAGACTCACCACTTGATTGAAAGCAGCGATCTTGTGTTCCCGTACACTGTACTGAAGTGGTGCATTGTGATGTGACAGGGTTACATGAATAACACTGGAGGCTGTTGACTGATGGAGTGGTGGGGACTGAAAAAGAAGACCATGAGATTGTGTTCATTAGGGTTAGATAAAATTGTCTTTCTCATGTTTTGTAGATGATGATCATCCATCTGTACTTACATGATAGAGTGGCTGAGTTGCAGTTATCTGTGTTGCAGCATGTAGTAGATGCAAGTGCACTCGAAACACCCAAGTTGACTGAAAATATCTGAGATCCTGTTGCTGGACAAAGGGAGGACAACGCACACGCCTTGAAGATTTGTTGTCCAGGAGTTCCAGATGAAACGGCTGAAAAGTACAGTTTGTTCATTATAATTGAAGGCACTTTGTAGCATGTTTGTGCCTGAAAAGTAATAAATGATGTGTTGAAAATAATACCTTCAATGGCGGCAGTTATACACATTGTCTCTGTGGAACATGTTAGTGGCACGGTGCTTGTACATGATTCATCTGTGCAAGTCTGACACACAAGAGCTGAAGCTGCAATGTGGAAAAAAATACATGATTAGAAACAGAGTCCTCAAGACTACAGGACTTTCATTAATGAAGGCATATAAAGATGGTTGCTTTTCAGACTGATTTTAAAACATTAAATTTTTTTTGTGTAATCTAACACTACTTGACTCTTAAATGTGTTTGATTTATTTTTAGACTGGTTTTGGTTCTGTTGTAGAACATAGATCACATTCTGTTGTCGTTACATGTCATTTAGCAGACGCTTTTATCCAAAGCGACTTATAATGGGATCAAGTACAATTAGCCAGGGGTGGAATCGAACTTGCGACCACGATGCCTTTTGTACACAAGGTAGGGTCTTAACCACTGAGCCACTCCACCCCCGTAGTGATATTGTTGTAATAAAGTACACTTACTTGTGCTGGAGAGCGCCCAGATGAGAGTCAGAGAAAGAAGCAGATTCATCATGATTTACCACTACTGCCGATTTGTTACTAAACCTTACTGCACAGAGACACTCTATATATTGTGAAGGTGATGACTGATGCACTTCTAAATACATCAATGATCGGGTGTGTCATTATGTATACAGTGTCATCAGTCATAACGTCATGTCCTCTTTTGTCTTTCAGAAAACGACAACGTCAAATCACTCCTCAACACACACCTTCCAGTGTTTATGTGTTTACAACTGTGTGTCTAAAATCTTAAATGAAATATAAACACAGTTAACCTTCTTGTCCAGTCTTTAAAGATTCTACATTTTGTCACAGTGCTCTATGTATATCTCAGGTTATTGTCATGTCGGTTTTAAAAACATGAGGACAATTATTAAAATGAGCTTAAACAGAGAATATGCTGCTGCCAGTGAATGGAAACAATACATTTCTGAAGCTAAATGATGCATAAATAATCAGGTGTTTTAAAATGTTTGATAACACTGAACATTTTCTTTCTTTTTTATGATTTCACCTTCTCAGATTTCTTATTCTTTTCTTATTTTCTTTTAAGGTCATTGTTGTGGTAGACTAACATGTATCATTCTGTTCTTGAAACCAAATTGACATCAAAATCTGTCTTGAAACCTACAAATACTATTAACTTACTGTAAGTTACTAACATAGTAACACAGTTTCCATGCTGTGAGTAAAGTACAGTAAATGCTTAAAAATCTAAAGTAAAAACAAATACGTACGTACAGACGTTATTTTTGTTGCGTCAAGATCGGTAGATGCTATCACTGAATGAAGAGGACAGATGATTCACCAGTTTCACAACATTCCAGATGATGACAAACAACAAGCACATGTGCAAATGACGTGTGACAAATGTAAGGACATTATTTTATGACGTATCTAAAGAGGTGGCCTTGATATACATTATGGAATATTTGTAGCAACAATCAAATATTATTTATTCATGTTAAGCCAGCTAAGATGTATGGGAAAACCATTGCTGCAAAGACACATTGGTACTACTATTAAAATTATAAAATCTTTAAAGAATACAATTTTTTTTAGTTAATATTAGAGGTAAAATGATAAATTTACTATTGTGTTTAAGGTAGTATCCGCAGTAATGCTACAAAGAGGTAAAAATGAAAGCAAAGGAAACTGGATGAAAGAAAAAAGTTTGAGTGGAAACCGTCTATAGGCACTTTACAGACACTCATGTTCTTGCTTAGCCAAGGTGAACCCAGACAAATCTGCCAGCCATTTGCTTTTGCTCTGTAGACACATCTAGTGAGGATGCCGTTTTGGCTAACTACAGAATCTCATGAGAAAATAGGAGACCAATCACAGCCCCTGGTACGCTGGAGGTGGACTTCACACGATGATGACAGAGAAGTGACGTCTAGCAGATGCTAATCGAGACTAAAGGTAGTGTAACTTTGAACATATTTAAAGTGATCTGACACAGCAGAAGATAATGAGGATACACTCAAGGCCAAAACCTTTGTTCCACAAGAGAGAGGGAAAAAGATCTAAGATGTTTTTGCTTAAATGAGTAGGTTTATGTGCAAATTGGTTGAAACCAACTGTATCAATAAGGGCCAGGAATGCCTTAGCTAAAGCACAACAATATTGAAACCAGGGAGGATGAGTAGGGAGATCTCAACATGGAGGGATTCAAAAGAGTTACTTTTCAAATGTTTTTATGATTACATTGAAAAAATACCTATTCATTAAGGCAACACCACCCCCTTGTTTGGAGGCCAGAGAAATGTTAGTATATTTAGAGTTAGGTGGGGAAGCTTCATTTAGAGAAAGGAATACATTTGGTTTCAACCAGGTTTCACATAGACCAATCATGGACAATGTATGCTCCAGTATTAGGTCATTTAAAACCAAAGCTTTACAATGACACAATGGACAATGACCTAATATTTATAAGAGCAAAAATGTAATGCCATATTATCATTGCTGTCTCTGGTTATAAATACACTGTCAGTAATGATTTGCTTTAGATTTTGCACCCACACTGTGTAAGTGTTGATTTCGCTTACTGTTTATTTTGGTATAAAATTCAAAGAAAAATAAAGTAATAATAAAGAAGACATTTGAGTAAATCATTTACCATGCTTTTAAGCTTTTATTTTATTTCCCACAAAGCATTGAGTATTCAGACATTAATACATTAATGAGAGATTTAAACCAAGTATTTCTTCACAAATAAATTAAATCAACAATCAAAAATAAGTTACATGCATAACCAATACATATTGAAATAATAAATCAGGTAACAATAAGTAAAACATCATCAACTTACTCAAATAATGTGTTTTATGTGTGGTCAATTTATTTCATCATTTTAACCAGCAAATACACTTGTAAGTGGATCAGATTTGTACAATTATTGGGAAGATTTAAGTGCAAACAATGTTAAAGCATTCAATTAATTTGAAATACACATAATAATTACACATAAGTTCAAGTAAAAAAGTTGTGACAAAGTTTCTTTCCTAGGAGTATTGTATTGGTGTCGCCTTCAGCAAAGTCAGTTTCACCCAGACTCTATAGACTTTTGACTAAATGTGTAACTTCGACTTCACACAACAACCAACTAAAAATGGCAATAAGGCTAATACAAATAACCTCACAGTCAATTGGTGGCTTCAGTGGTCATTCATTCATGTCATATTCTAAAAGAGGGTAAATAAAACAAGTCCTAACAGAAGATGGATAGTACCCAGTCTGATACAATAAGCAGAACTGGAGGTAGTTGTAGTTGTAGTTGGGTTGTTTTGTGTCGCTAAGTTGGATGTTGCTGTAGGTGGTGCACCTGTTGTAGTTGGGATAGCAACTGAAGTTGGGGAAGCAGTTGCGGTTGCTGGAACAGCAGTTGTAGTTGGAGCAGCAGTTGTTGCTGCAGCAGTTGTAGTTGGGGCAGCAGTTGTAGTTGGAGCAGCAGTTGTAGTTGGGGCAGCAGTTGTTGCTGCAGCAGTTGTAGTTGGGGCAGCAGTTGTAGTTGGAGCAGCAGTTGTAGTTGGGGCAGCAGTTGTAGTTGGAGCAGCAGTTGTAGTTGCTGCAGCAGTTGTAGTTGCTGCAGCAGTTGTAGTTGGGCTAGCAGTTGTAGTTGGAGCAGTAGTTGTTGCTGCAGCAGTTGTAGTTGGGGCAGCAGTTGTAGTTGCTGCAGCAGTAGTTGTAGTTGGGGCAGCAGTTGTTGTGACAGTGTTACATAGATTTGTGTCACAGCACGTTGGTCCACTGGTAATGTTGCCAACATTTTGCATAAAAGGTAGTGTCCCCAGGCTACCAGCAGCTGCACACGTGTTTACAGATGCACAACCAAAGGCAGGAGAAGTGGTGGCCCCATTTGTCACTGAAGATGAAAAGTCATTTAGATCATTTCAATTATTATTAAGTGGAAAAACATATACTGATCTTACAGTATGCATTTAATTTAATTAATTGTAGCCACAACAACCAATAAGTTAAAACTTAAAAATCCAATCAATAAAAATAAAGACAAAAATCTTAATCCTCGCAAAGTAAGGTAAATTGTTTACATATCTCCAGTGATAGAATTTCATTATATAAATCAAACACATAAGAGTTTTGGGGGGGAAAATACAAAACATTTGACCTTGATTTTATCTTTGCCCCACTACATTGTATAGACTGACTGACAGACTGGTTTGGAATGATGATTCAAACACATCTTAAGAGATGCTGAATTGACCAAATGACTGAAAGATATTGTTGTTGTAATAATAATAATAATGATAATAATAAGACTCACAACTTGCTTGAATGCAGCGATCTTGTGTTCCTGTGCACTGTACTGAAGTGGTGCATTGTGATGTGACAGGGTTACATGAATAACACTGGAGGCTGTTGACTGATGGAGTGGTGGGGACTGAAAAAGAAGACCATGAGATTGTGTTTATTAGGGTAAGATAAAATTGTCTTTCTCATGTTTTGTAGGTGATGATCATCCATCTGTACTTACATGACAGAGTGGCTGAGTTGCAGTTATCTGTGTTGCAGCATGTAGCAGATGCAAGTGCACTCGAGACACCCAAGTTGACTGAAAATATCTGAGATCCTGTGGCTGGACACAGGGAGGACGATGCACATGCCTTAAAGATTTGTTGTCCAGGAGTTCCAGATGAAACAGCTGAAAAGTACAGTTTGTTCACTTTAATTGAAAGGGCTTGGCAGCAAGTTTGTCACTGGAAAGTAATAAATGACGTGTTGAAAATAATACCTTCAATGGCGGCAGTTATACACATTGTCTCTGTGGAACATGTTAGTGGTACGGTGCTTGTACATGAATCATCTGTGCAAGTCTGACACACAAGAGCTGCAGCTGCAATTAAGAAAGAAATCTATGATTAGTCAAGTTCAAAATCCTGAGGAAAAGAGTCCTCAAAACGAGAGGACTGTCATTAAAATATAAATGTTGATGGTTTTAAATCATAGTAATAAAACATATAATTTATCCATAGAATGTTTTAAATTTGGTTTAAAGTGTCATCTGACGCTACTTGACTCAATATTATGACAATATTTTATTGATTCATAGTCACCTATCAAAGGTCAATCACCATTGCCCTTGTTGGGGCTGTTTAGCTCTTACCAATCACAGGATAAGAAAAGACAAGCAAAAGATGAAGCAAGTGACTTACAAACAACAGTGTAGTCACAAAGGGTTAAATATGTGTTAAATATGCAGGGTCAAAGTTCAATGACTCGTTCAGCGATATTACAACAACAGATTGAGTAGAATGCCCCAGATGAAAGAGTTAATTTAACACCAATTCTGATAAGGACCAAATACACTCAGACACAGTGTTGATTTAACACGGAGAAATGTACTTGCTGGTAAGATGAAGAATGCATGTGGTGGTTGTTCAATGGCTATAGTTGATGCAATATATAGTGCATTTGTTTTCCAACCAACACATGCCAAATGAGGAAGTGTCACGGATGGTTGTCTTTCTTTGTTGTTGGTTGATAATCAGGGCTGTGTGTCCAAGGCCTCATAATATTTTTAAAAATCTGAAATTACAAACTGGCTTTTGGTTCATGTAAAGCTTTAAATCCTCTGTGATAATCAGCCATTGTAATTGTGATAATGGACCATTGCAATTCAATTTAAAACACATTCTGTTGTAGCTGTAATAATATTGTAGTAAAAGATTACACTTACTTGTGCTGGAGAGAGCCCAGATGAGAGTCAGTGAAAGAAGTAGCTTCATCATGATCTACCACTACTGCAGATTTGTTACTAAACCTTACAGCACAGAGACACTCTATATATTGTGAGGGCGATGAATACAGTTATGACTGATGCACATCTAAATGCATAATTGATTGGGTGTGATATAATGTGAACAGTGGCATGATTCATAGCGTCAGTTCCTCTTTTGTCTTTCAGAGAAAACATCATCAAAACACTCCTCAACACACCTCACACACCTTCATTTTTCCAGTGTTTACGTGTTTAGAGCTGTGTGTCCAAAATAGAATAGCAACAGTATATATTTGTATAGCACCAAATCACAACATACATTATTTCAAGGCACTATATAAGGCAGAACCATTTACAATATTATAGAGAGAACACACACAGTTCACTCACACAATGGTAGAGAATGGAGAGAAATGATCCCTTTTGACCCGTAGAACACAGAGCATTTTCGCTGCCTTTTTCCATTATTATGTTAAAACGTAAAGTATATACAGAGATTATAAGCCTGTCCAATACAGAGTGTGTTACATCCTTTTTTCATCACAACCTAGGCAATTTGATGAAAAAACTAATAATTTTCACAAACTATATCAACACACCTGAGCAAAAAGTTCTCAATACGTCTAAAACTGGATTGAATTTGTGAAGTTTGGAAATATGTCACAGTTCAAAGTTCACTTGGCTCGTTTTTATAATAAAAAGAAAATAACATTTTGTGACTTATTATTCATTACAATTATTACTATTTTACTACTAAATCACTACTACTAAAAATGTGATATACAGTAAAATTAATCATAACTTTGACTCAACAACACATAAGAAGACGAAAATATGACCTATAAGAACTCGCCCCCAGGATGTCCATATAAGGAGTTATGTGTTATTCCCACGGCAATTTACCGTGGGTGGACCTCCAGCACAGATCTGTGCCACATGAGCAGTAAGGTTTATCAGGAAAACATCTCTGACAGAACCAGACCCAAACATGTGCAGCATCTGCCTCAATCAGTTGGGGTGAATGGAAAAATGGGGAACAGAAAGGTGGGAGAGAAAGGGAAAGATGGATGAAGAAGGAGCAGATGTATAACAGTTGTGTATATATAACTTACAAAGTTTAGACAGGAAACTTCTGAATCGGTCATGACATTTTATAGTACCACAATTATACAAGCAGTTGTGTAGATTGTTGATAAAAAAAAATCATGTATCCCTGAGTGTGAGTGCACTACAATGAAAGTGTGTGTTGTGCCTTCTAATAATGCTCCTGAAAGGAAGCGTGCAAAGAGGGAAAAGTAAAGGCCCAAGCGCAGATCCCTGTGGAACTCAATAAGTAACCTTTGTGTGCAAGAAGCATTATCATTAACATGAACAAACATGGAATCTGTCAGATAAGTATGATTCAAACTAGCAGAGGGCAATGCCTGAGATCCCAAGAGTCTGCTCCAGTCTCTGTAATAGAATATCATGGTCAGTGGTGTCAATTGCAGCACTAAGATCTAACAGGAGTATAGAGTATAGAGACAAGACCATTACCTGAGGCCAAGAGAAGGCCGTAACTTTAACTAGTGTTGTTTCTGTGCTCTGATGTAATCAAAATCAAGATTTGATATAGGTCAGCAATGTAGCTACGGTAACTTCAAGTTTACTCATATATGGCATTGAGTTAAATAAAGGTAGCTCTGTCTCCTTGAATTTATCAAGAGTATTATCAGACAGGCACCAACTGTAGTGGTAATTTTTTCTCATGTCATTGTAATTCATTATTGTACAATTAAATATTACTAAGTAATGATCATATAGGAGAGGGTGGAGGTTTTTTATTTTATTTAGGTAAATTATTAAAATGACCTTAAACAGAATACAATACTGTAATATGCTGCTGTCAGTAAAGATTTCACTTCTGTAATATTTGCTCACATATTTCTTATTCTTTAAAGATTCAATAATTCATGTGGTAGAATGATGTGCGTCATTCTGTTATTTAAACCAAATCTTTAAAAACATCATATTGACATCAAAATTGGTCTTGAAACCTATTGGTAATTGGTATTCACATCTTAAAAAAGATAGGATTTTTGATTCATCTCTTTTTTTCAGACATACAGTGCATTCTACAAACTTAACTTAGACTATATTAAGTTACTCACATAGTTACAGCTATTAAGGGATTCCATGCTGTGTCCATATGGTGCAATTATTTTTATTCAACAATCATAAATGCTTAAAAGATCAAAAGTACAAAGAAATGTGTATGTACAGACGTGGCTAACACAACCCAAGCAGCTATTATTTGTGTTAAAATACACTACAGTCAAAAGTTTGGATGGGTTAAATGGAAAGGTGTGTCCAAACTTTTGACTGGTTAGTGTACGTAGATGCTATTAATAAATGAAGAGGACAGATGACTCGCCAGATTTACAACATTCCAGATGAGCACATTTGATGAGAGACAAAGGTTTTTTTATGAGGTGTCACGAAGAGGTGGCCTTTACCTGTCAAAGTGATGTGTTTCAGCGTTGTTAGGGTAAGGGTTAGAAACAAACAAAATATAGAATCTATATAAAATACTATAAAAAAGGAGGAGGGTAACAACGTAATTGAGGCAACTCAAAAATCATTTTCATTTTGATATACATGAAATTTTGTATGTTTCATTCTATTTTGTAGACGCAATTATAAAAACGCAAACACTGAATAATTAAGGTGTGAAAGGTGTATGAAGGAGTGTTTTGATGTTGTGGTTTTCTGTTAGACGAAAGAGAAAAATTAGAACACACCCAATCCCTGGCGCATCTAGACATGCATCAGTCGTAACTGTATTCATCACCATTACAAGTGCCTCTGTGCTGTAAGATAAAGTTACAAATCCACAGTACTTGTAGATCATGATGAAGCTGCTACTTTCTCTGACTCTTATCTGGGCTCTCTTCATCAACTACTTTTTTTTACATTACTCTTACACCTGCTACAACATAATCTGATTTAAATTCACAGTATTTTTATAACATATATATGTTATAAAAATATATATATAAAAATATGTATATAAAAATATATATTATTCAATTAAAATATAATTTTTTTGTTTTGAATATTATGAGGCTTTAAAGGCCGGGAAACACTGGCACATATAAACTGCAGTCTTGCAATCTTGTTATTTAGTCAAACATAACATTGTAGTTGTCTTGACATCCAAATGTCCAGAGTAAAATAGGGTGGAAAGGAAGAAAGTTTGTGTTTATGAGTTTCTTTATTACCTGTTTCTTCATTCATGTCTTTGGATTGGCTCGACCTAAACAACCATAAGTAGTCACTGAGTAGTCTCTCTCATTGATGTGCAGTGACAGTAATTCAACATGTTGAATCAGACTTAAAGGGAATTATGAACACAGCCCAATGAGGGCTATGGATGGTCACTGACTGTATGAAGGTAGACGACAGGAGCAGTGTTGAGACAATTGAAACATCCATTCCACCTTTATTTATAAAAGACTATTTATACCCCAACCCCCAAACAAAGTACACTGAAATAAAACACTTATAACAACAGATAGTATTTACATCAGTAGAAAAAAACCTGTAATTGACTGAATAGAAGCCAAGGAGTTGTAAGACAAGTAGATAAAGTAGGCGTCGCTTTAACATGTGGAAAGAGAACAAAGATTTTGCTGATTTTTAATGTGATCAATGTGTCATTCCTTTCCATATTGCAGGTGGAGCTCTTGAGTGTCAGACTTGCATAGATGACGCATGCACAGTCACCTGGCCAGTAACATGTTCCACAGAAACATTGTGTACTGTATATCTGGCGCCATCAAAGGTTTTATTTTCATCATGTCATTTATTTCCTATTTCCAAAGTTGTGTGTGCTTCCAACTACAACCACTGTTGTATCAACAACTACAACAGCAGCACAAACTACATCAACAACTGGTGCCCCAACTGCGACAACTGCTCTACAGGCTATAACAACAGCTGCACTAAACACTACAACAACAGCTAAACCAACTCCAGCTGCTGCCACAACTACACCGGCTGCCCCAGCAACAACTACAACTGCTGCACAGACTACAACAGCTGCATTAACTGCAACAATTGCGGCATCCACAACAGCAGCTTCACAAACAACTACCACACAGACTGCTCCACCAACTATGACAACTGCTGCATCTACAGCAACTTCTCCAACAACAGCTGCATCATCTACAACACCCAAATAACACGCCTACAGCACCAATAACAGCTACTGTCCCAACAACCACAGCAACTACTGCAGGATTTACAAATCCTTCAGCTGCCCCATCTACAGCTACCACCAGTGACGCTTGTTGTGTCAGACTGCGTGTCCCATCTTCTGTTAGGTCTTGTGTTCTTTATGCTATTTTAGAATATTTAATCTATAGAACAATGACCACCAAAGCCACCAAATAGACTTTTTAAAGCCTCATTGCACCTTAAGGTTGTTTGACATGTTGTTTGTGTACATGTTAATGAAGTTTAATGTATTATGTAAAATATGTAATGGTTCTTTATAGTATTTGTTCTTTATATATTGCTGCTTTCATTTGCTTTTAAGCTACTACTAAATTGTCTGAAAGTCACATGCATTTGTCAATCTTAAATCAATAAATAATTGGTTAAGAGCCTTATATCTTTTTTCAATATTTTGCCTATTGTGCCAATGTAGAAACACACTTGAATATTTCTGGGGCAAGTAAAAGTGAATTTTCTATGAGGAGACTAATTCAAAGACTATCATGAATGTGCTGATGAATATTATTATTATTATTATTATTATTATTATTATTAATAATAATAATAATAATAATAATAATAATGATAATAATAGTACTACTAATAATCATCATCATCATCATCATCATAATAATAATGTCATGTTGTCCTTTTATTCATCAATTATTATTATTATTGACGATGATGATGATAATAATAACAATAATAATAATAATAATAATAATAATATTACTAAGCTGTCACAGGGCTCTGCTGCAGCTCCTCAATTTAACCAAAACAGTGATGGTGTAGTCAATGGACTGATTTTGTGTTGCCCTTTTATTCATCGAACCCAAGGTGCACACTGAAAAATATTTACAAAAAAATAGACATAATAGCAACGCATAAGGCTTCAAAGTCCAAATCAAAACAATCAAATCCAGTTGTGAGCAACAGGTGTTACCTCCTCAGTAACCAAATACATACTGCCGGAGTGGGAGGTAGACCTCTCTTTATATGCCTCTCCAATCCAAACACAAATTATCCACAAAATCACAAGCATGATTATTCTAACAAACAACCCACAAAAATAATAATATTTCCCAAATTAATCGTGCCACAATAACTGTTGTCCCCACCTTTAGTAAACAATATTGACAGGTAGAACTACACAAAGAGACGTCAAACAAAGCGTCCCGCCATCGTCGTCATTTAACTGCGCCGCTGACGTAAACAATGTTTGAGATGCTGCCGACGCAAACTGAGTGAAGTAAGAGTGAAGTAAGTTTGAACGGACAATTTAACGGGATGATTATGTAGGAGCGGCAAGTGTGCACCTTTGATGTTGATGGAACTGGCAAAAGCAGGCGTGTGCGTGTGTGTTCGGTGTGTCTGTCTGTCTGTCAGTGCGCTCTATCACCGGGTGTGTGTTGTGGAATGTGCGGCGGCGTGCGTGTGTGTCCGTGTGTCTGTGCGCGTTTGTCAGCGGTTTTGTATTGGAGTGGGTGTCTGCGCTCTACTACACTGTCTAGACTTTTTGGAAAAAATGCAATTTTATTCATGAACATATTGATGTGAATCTGGTCTTGCATTGGACGAATGTATTGTTCGGACTCTTATAATATACAGAAAAACATTTAATGGAAAAATACCACATCCATTCTGCTTTTTTCTTTGTTTATTTTTATTGTTCTTTTCTCTCTCTTTTTTTAGGTTGTATCTCTCTTATTCTTACACTGTTATGTTATATAGAAAAAAGATTTCCAATAAACTTTTATTTAAAAAAAAAAAAAAAAAAATAGCAAGCGTGTGTACTTACAGTTTTTCTCAGATCAGAATGAAAATGTTCATAAATATTAATTTAACCTCCACAACATTTAGTCATTTATGCACATCATAGTAGCAATTTCTCGTTCCTCTGAACAAATTGCCAATGCTTGTGGACATGTATCAGTTGCTTTCATACAATTCTCTGCTGTTTTTAACATTATCATTGGCTTATGTCATGTCAGTCAAAATGAACTATACTTATGAATGCTGAATAGTCGTTCCCAATAAAACTAATAGTCTTCATTTCATTGCTTGAGTCATTACATACAAAATTTTTAAACTAGTTATCAAATTCTGTCAAGCAAATTGGATATCTTTCTTTATCATTTTTTCCTGGAAATGTCTCCTAAATTGAACAATTGCTCTCAGGTGAGGTGAACCCTCATTTGGCAAGCTTATACTGTATGAACCGAGCAGGACATAGTGTGTACCATTTCTACAATTCTGTGACACAGAAATGGAAGCATCGTGGAAGAGGGGTGAGGATGCGGGGAGGAAGGGGAAGGGGACAAAACAGGGAAAGAGGGAGAAGAGGCCAAATACATCGGCAGATTCCTAATGAAATTAGGGCTACAGTTGTGGACCATGTCACAAAGGCTGTAGGCTGGTCAGAAGGTGCAACCAAATGTTGGAAGAACCACTGTGAATTCAATCATTCAAACATTTCGTAGGGAGAACAGGTATGTATAGTATTGGACAGTAATCAAACATCTCATGTTTACTGTACATTACTGTGCACCACATAGGATTGAATGACAACCTCACATTCGTGCACAGTGCTACCAAAAGGGTCTTTCTTATGTTTGTTCTAAATAAGTGACTGTAGTGTATTTGTCTTTTGCACAATGCTGGAGAATTGCAAAGAGCATATACAATAAAAATGTAAAAAGTACGTATTCAGTGTCTTGTACTCACTTACTCCCCTAACTACAGCAATGTGTAACCTTAATGTAGTTTTCAAATGGTTGTACAAGTAGTGTATAGTGCTGTCTTAAGCATTTTCAGGTAGGGTCAAAGAGTTATGACCTTTTTTTTTGCATTGGAAAACACTGAGAGAATAAACTGTCATAATGAAAATTTGACAAAGCCATTTGACTATCTTGTTCAAAACGATGGTGTCAAGACTTCTCATTTTGATGACACTGGCAGTTTCATTGACATGAATACTTGGTTTTGAGGAATGGACTATACATTTTGAGCAAGTGACATGCTTTTGCTGGTTATCCACTAGGTTTTGCAGTTTGCACTACTTTGATTTGAAAAATGCACTAACTGCTGTGTAAATGTTAATAGTGATGTGAGAAAAGCACCAAAGCGACTGATAAAAACTGTATTAGTGACGAGTCGCGAGTCGCACCGTCACATAAGCAACAAAATGTCTTATTTTTGACATTGTTCCAATCTCCCAATACTTAGCTGTTGACCCTTTTCCCCACATCTCTTATTAAACTTTAAAAAAAATGTAATCTTAATATACAGCTTTTACAGAACATATAGAACCAGAGATGCATCAAAACAACTTCCTGCATGTTTTTCTTTTTTTTTTATTTCTAAAATTGCTGGTTAAAATAAATAACAAAATTTCTAAATGTAAAAACAGTAAGAAAACTAAATGTATAAAATAAACTACTATAAGATGAATCTTTAGTTAGCTATAGTGCAGTCTACATGGTTACATATCCACTTGCATTGTGTAAAAGTGACACCTTTATTTCTCTGGCCATATACGTTACAAATTAAGTTTCTGGGGATAATAACATGGCTTTACATTAGAATGTATAATTCTACACTATAAAAACTTATTGTATATTCCACATAAAGATATTCTCTATCCCACATTTCTACATGACCCAGTGAGCTTGAGATTAAATGCATTTGTTTACCCAAATTACTCACAATTACTTCTACAAAATAGATTATATAAAACTTTACCCCCCTCTTAATTACTGTACATTTGGACAGCTTAATTATACTACGTTTAGCACATTAATCAAAACTTGTAAAATAATTTATTATAAATTAAAAGTAATAATAGGAGGCAGTAGATAAAAGTTGGTAATTGAGCACATTTGGAAAAATGTTGTCATTAATAACCTAACACTTTTGGATAAGATAAGGATGTTAGAGAAACCTTTAAAAGTATGGAACTGCTCTTTTGCAGACAGAATTGTTTGGAGGTTCGGTAGGAACATTCTCTCGAGCTGCTGCAGAGCTTCGGTCTGATGCCTGACTTGTAACCAAATATAATCCCTTTGGTTCTGTACGAGTCCTGTGTCAGAGGGGTTTCTTTCTACACCATCAACTCCTCAACTATCGTTCGTAAGAAGAAGGAAACCTGACTAAAAACGACACCGCTCCTGCGCGTGCCGTGGTTGAAGCTCAACCATGTTAATTCAGATATTCATGATAATTCAGCTCAAATATCAATATTCAATGTTATATTTGTAATTCCTGAATTTACACTGCTCCCTAGGAGCAACATATGGTTTCCCATTGAATGTGTCACCTGCTTCACATACTACACATCCCAGCCTTTCCAATGATGCCCAACATGTCTATATCTACTGTAGAATTTTGGAGATATTCCAAAGAAATCAAGATTTTTACTATTTTATTGCTGGTTTTGCACTGCCCCCTAATGGCCAAATATGGTTTCCCGTTGAATATGTCATCTGATACTACATCTGCTTTCCAATGATGCCCAACATGCCGCAACATCGAGCTATTCTGGCGATCAGAATATCTAAAAAATAAAAAATAATCTTGATTTTTTAGCTGTATTTTCTCCATAATTCCACAGTAGATCTAGACATATGGGGCATCACTGGAATGGATAGGGGCTGTTGTATGTGAATTAGGTGACACATTGCTGGTTTGATTGATTGGTGTTTTAACTGTGTTTGGTGAACATAAGAAGTGTTTTTATGAGCTTCTAGCCGAGCTTCTAGCCGAGCTTCTGACCTTCCTGTGGGTATGCAGCATGTCTCTGTTTATTAAAGTTAGACATGGCTTTATGACGGGTTTGTTGCTGTGTGCTACAATGCCCCCTGTACTGGGGGGTCAGGGAAGAAGAAGTTTTAATTATTATAATTAATTATATGCCTCTTTTATGAGGAATCATTGACCAGTTTCACTTTGACATTCAGCCAGCCTCCATATGTTAAAGAGCGGACCTACAGTACATCTTGATTACAGCTTATATACACAGCTGGCTTATGTCTGTCTTGGACCACCATGTTATTTTATTATTGATTATATGATATTCAGGGCTCCAGACTTTTTTCACTCTGAGCACCGTGGCCCCAAACTGAAAATTTTAGGGGCGCAACCAGAAAAGCTAGGGGCAGACAGCGTAAATCAACATGCTAACCAAATATTCACATTTCTACTGATTTCTACTGTATTACTAATAAATACTTTGATAATAGGCATTTTAAGGGGCTTTGGGACTCATGACCAATTTTGGTCACACAAAGTGCACAATTTTGGCATTTATATGGGCTGATATTCTTTGGCATGTAATTTGGATTTTTGTCCACTAGATGACATCCAAGGACCATTCTGAGACACAGATTGTCCTCTTTGTTAAGGTTTTGTTTTTGCCAGGTGTATGCTTGTCCTGATGTCGTCCATTTTGGGATCTTGCCTAACCTTAACCTTATTATTTGATCTGACCATAAAACATATTGTTTTGATTTAGATTTGACCCTAATCTTAATCCTGACCTGACCTTAGTGTCATTCAGCCCTAAACCTAAATAAAATAAATTAATAAGAAAATAATTTTGGACAACAACCAAACCAAATTTAATCTCAATTATTTCCTGGTCCTGAAACACACAATTTTCAATTTTCAAAAAATAATTTTCTGGACTTTGAACCAAATTATCATTAAAACAGAACCCAATTCTTGTTTTCCTGGGGTCTGGGCTGGGGGGCCAGGCCTGCCCATATGAGCCGTCATGGAGCGTGCATTTGTGCATAGTGGGGTACAATTTCTTACCCAGTCTTCCTGAAAATGGTGGGTTTGGGCCTTTTTTGCCACACAAACCTCTGACTCTGAATCATCCGACTGTGACACTGTAGACCATGGATGGGCAACTTAAATGATGGAGAAGGCCACAATATTTTGTCGACACTACCAGAGGGCCATATAGGACTTAACAAGATATTATAAAACTGCCATTTTAAATGTTTGTATATATATCTATGTTTATTGAACCAACATACAGTGCAGTAACTTAACATATGTCATGCTCAAATTCATGTATAACAGTTGAACTCTTCATAGGAAGCAAACAAAAAATAACCACTTACTGTGATTTCTTTTTTTTCAGTGCAAAGGGCTCTCATGAGAATAAAACATACAAATCACCATCCACCTGCAAGAACTAATTTTGTGCATTTGTACACTGCACTTTAAAGATTTTAACATTTTCCCTGTATACCCACTCTACCTCACATCTATCAATAGTAGGCGTACTGGTTCTCTTTTAATGAGAAAGTTGTGGCTTTGCCTGCTGGTGCACAATTGACTGGATATCAATGTCAATCTTTGTGCATCCAGTCTGCATCAGATGAAAAAGTGTGTCATCCGTGAGCCTGTTTCTCTCTTTTGACTTGATGTGCTTCATTGTGGAGAAAATGCTCTCACAAATGTATGTGCTCCCAAACATCCTGGTCATTGAGCGTGCAAACTCTCGGAGTGGAAAATGGGACTGTGGAAGCAGACTCCAAAATGGAATTCCCTTCTCATTGTGCCTCGCACAATGAGAAAAAACGGATCTGATCCAGCTGCAACTCTGAAGGCTGCTCACTGACAGCAGTGGAGAGGGGGTCCACAAAGAGCGTTATCCGTGGCTGCATCGCATGGAAATCTTGGAAATGATGCTTGAACTGCTCCTGCAGTCTCTCGATATTGTCCTTGTATTTGTTTAGTAATTTTTCACACTGAGGGACATTTTTTTGCATCTCCTCACAAGAGGGAAAGTGTGCCAAAATCAGAGGGCGGGATGATAATCCCTCTTTGAACAGGTCTAGTTTGAGCTGAAATGTGGTCATGTGTGCGTACAGGTCCCACACAGTTTGGTCTCTCCCCTGCAACTTTGTGTTCAAGTTTATTATGTGTGAAGTAATGTCAGTAAGGAAACCCATGTCACTATAGAATTGCAGTGTCTTTGAGTTTCCAGAAGTAAGCACTCATATCACCAGGAACGCTGTCCTCCAAAAACACTGGAATTTTGGAGCGCAGTGCAAAAAACGATCCAGACACTTTCCCCGACTCATCCATCGGACCTCGGTGTGCATTTGTAAATCCTCATAGGCAGCGTCCACTTCATGCAAAAATGCTACAAATCTCCTGTAACTGAGGGATCTGTTTCCTCCTCGGACGAGATTTGTTACTTTTTTTTATTACTTACTTTTTTTGTTTACTTTTCACCAAATCCATAATGTGGCTAAAGTTCAGCGTCTTGGCGCAGGGGGCCTCCTGTAGATAAAGGAAATATGCATTCATTTAATTCAATTAATTCACCTATATTATTTATTTATTATTTATATTTGCATGTCTCTTAAAATTCCCAAACTAATTATCACTCACCTGATGTACGATACAGTGCAGTATCGGGCAGTTTACTTGTCTCTGTTGGAGAAGCCCTGCGAAAATGGTGTGCCTTCCTGCATCGCGGGTGCGCCATCTGTAACAACAGCTGACAGCTTGTCCAAGCCACCATACATGTTTGCAACACTGTAGACGGCGTTGAATATGTCTGTGCCCTTGGTGGTATCATCCTCGTGCACTTCAAACGAACTGTCAACAGTTCTTGCATCTGTACTTTCATCCAAGGCCAAGGAGAAGTACTTGCAGTCCTGCATAACTTGTTTCAGCTTCCCCTTGACATGATCGTGAATGTCAAAAATTCTGTCAGTCACTGTGCGACAAGACAAGGAGACCATATCGAAGTTTTTAACCAGGTTATCCAAAAGCTCTCGCCATCTCCACAGCGCACTTCACAATTTCGTTATCTGACGGGCTTCTTTGCTTTAGCGAGCTCAAGAGCAACGGCATAAGATGCCTTGAGTGCAGACCCCTTTGTGGTCATGGCTCTGGTAAAAAGTCGCTGTTGTTTGTGTACTTTTGATTTGAGGTCGGCTACGATAGCAGCCCTCGTAGCTTCAGTATACTTCTTGTATTTAGCTTTGTGCAATGTGTTGTAGTTGAGACGTAAATTGTAATCTTACATGGTAGATAGCATCTCTAAGCAGACTAAGCACATAGGTTTTCCTTTAAAATTCTGTGAAGATTCCCATTTCTGATTCCCAGTTCACCTTAAAAACACGATTTCCCCCGCTCGTTGCCATGGCACGACATCTCTTCTTCACTGGTGGAGAAGAACTGGTGGAAGTGTGCAAAAGGGGGCGTCTGCATTGGATGTGCCATCTAGTGGCCAACTGTGTCATTACAACTGGTTCAGTGATGCAGAGGACACATTTTTGTAATTAAAAAATTAATCTTAGGGCCACTTCGAGTGAGGGCGCGGGCAGTTGCCCATCCCTGCTGTAGACTCTGGCACTAGCCGCAGGTCGGAAGTACGAGTCAATAGTTCGCTTGCTCATTGTTCACTTCAGACGCAAATAGCAGGTTGTGATATCTGTCTCCTTCCCACAGACGTTTACACGCGATTACCAGGTTACAAGTGTGCTTATATAGCTGACTGAATACCTGATTCTGTCCAGCTGTCTGATCACTGGCTGAGCCACTCCTCCCTCTCCTCCAGCAGCCGTCGCTCTCACCACACCCCACTGCCACAGCTTTGAATATGTGAACCTGTTTAACAAGGAAATGACACTGAACCTCTCTGTAAATCTTGCACTGGGTGTGGCAGCTTAAGTTACAATACAAACCCTATTTTCAACAAATGAATGGGCAGAATTCAGAGATAAGTTGATAAACCATAAAAGTTGGGGCGCTTTCTAAAATGCAATGTCTAAAAACTAAACTAACATTCAGAATTTCTTAAAGAGGCCATAGCCCAGAAGTGCGCGTTTTTGTGTGTATCCATAACAATCAGTTCAGCAACTGCTGAGAGCGCAGGGTTTGATTGTTTTCCTGAGCTCTATGAAGCTCGGCCCTTCCGGTGACTATTTACGTCACTGGCGAATTTCACCACTCCTCTAAAAAGCAGTGCCTCTGTTAAATGCGTGCTCTTAATGTGTATTATGTTTTTGTTTAGTTAAGGACCAAATGCGATACAGATGTTTTAGTTTTTTTGTTTACTTTATTGAACTGATTGTAACTCTGACCTCTGTGATGGGTGTGTACCTGTGCTGTGATTGGTGTCGAATAAATCACCTTGAGTGAGCGCAGCTGTTGCTGTGTGTTGGAAGTCAGTCACGTCGCTGCGTCTACTCTGTCAACAGCCTCCTAGTCTGGGCACTAAAGTCCGGGCACATCCGGTGACGTACTTTCAACCGTAGCAGAAGAAGAACTACTTTGTTGCAGCAGCTACAATGAGAGTAGTTCTTCTTCTTCTAAGGTTGAAAGCAGGACACAGCACCAAACTTCGCCTAAAGGAAGGAGCAGTGCCAACAATACGTATATTACATATTTTACAAACCGTAATACTGTCTTTGTGTGCTTGTTTTGTCATTTAGCATTAGCGATAGCCGGCTACAGGCTAAGCTACACGCTACGCTCGTGTTTTTGTGTGTTTATCATCTCGGTAACCACAACGTTATCCAAGCTACAGGCGTCCTGCAGCAGTCTTTGCGATGGAGGTGGTTCACTTGTCACAGTGTCTTCTGACTCTGGGTCAGACTCTGGATCAAATGTGTAAGGGATTACGGCATTACTCAATGTATTGTTAATTGCTAGCGGTGTATCCGCCTTTCCAGAGGGGGAGCTGCGGGTCTGAGCGCTGTCGTGCCAATTACGTCAGTTCCAGGTAACTGGCCAATCACAGGACAGTGGGAAAGCTCTCGTTGGCTGGCCAATCACAAGACAGTCTGTGTTCTGCGGGTGTGGTTTTGGTCTGAAACAGCATGGCTGACGAGAGTGTCAGGGATGAGACATTTGCGGCTCTTTTGTAGCGACTGGGAGGTTTTTGACTAACGACTTCATGTTTGTAAGTACACCTCCATATCTCACATATAAGTGAGATAGGACCATGCTATGGCCTCTTTAATTGGCTTTGAACTTTATTCAACAGAAACAAAAACAAAGGAAATTAGAAATAATGTTCTACTGTATACCAGGGTATGTGATCATTACATTACATGTCATTTAGCAGACGCTTTTATCCAAAGCGACTTACAATAAGTGCATTTAAACATTGGGTATAAACAAGAGCTAGAAGTAAGTGCTTCAAGTAAGCCAAACTATAAAGTGCTAGTCATAAGTGCGATGTATAAGTAAGTGCTTTTTTTTTTTTTTTTAGTCGAGGTACAGTCGAAAGAAATGTGTTTTTAGTTGGTGGAGGCTTTCTGCTCTCCGGATGTCGATGGGGAGCTCGTTCCACCATTTGGGAGCTAGGACAGCGAACAGTCTCGAGTTCTGTGAGGGAGGAAGTAAGGATCTGGTGGTTAACTGTGTCAAATGCTGCAGAAAGGTCCAAGAGGATGAGCACAGAGGAGAGAGAGGCAGCCCTGGCAGTGTGGAGTTGCTCAGTGACAGCAAGAAGTGCAGTTTCGGTCGAGTGACCTGCCTTAAAACCAGACTGATGAGGATCGAGAAGGTTGTTCTGGTGAAGGTAGGAAGAGAGTTGATTAAAGATAGCACACTCCAGAGTTTTGGAAAGAAATGGAAGAAGAGACACAGGTCTGTAGTTATTTACTTAAGACGGGTCAAGGGTGGGTTTTTTAAGGAGGGGGGTCACTCTGGCCTCTTTAAGAGAGTCAGGAAAGCAACAAGATGATATAGATGTGTTAATGAGATGGGTGAGGAAAGGAAGAAGATCAGAAGCAATTGACTGAAGAAGGTGAGAAGGGATAGAGTCAAGGGGGCAGGAGGTGGGGCGGGCAGAGGTTATTAGGGAAATAACTTGATCATGGGATAGAGGGTTGAAAGAGGATAGAGAAGGAGCTGAATTTGTGGTTGGTAGAGTGGTAAGATCAGGAGGTGGGGTTGAGAAAGAAGAGTGAATGTCATCTACTTTTTTGTGAAGTAGTTGACAAAGTGAATTGGTAGTAGGGAGGAGGGGGAGTGGGGGGGCCAAAGAGGTTAGAGAAGATCGAGAAAAGTTTTTTGGGGTTAGAGAAAGAGGATTGAATTTTAGTCTGATAGAAAGATTGTTTGGCTGCAGAGATAGAGGCAGTGAAGGTGGAGAGAAGAAAATGATAGGAAAGCAGGTTGTCAGGGTCTTTTGATTTCCTCCATTTCCTTTCTGCTGCCCGTATCGTGGCTCTCTCAGCACGCACTGAGTCAGACAACCACGGGGCTGGGGAGGACTTAGAACCTGCCGTGAAGTAAGAGGATAGAGAGAGTCAAGAGAGGAGGACAGAGTAGAGAGGAAGGTGTCTGTGGCAGAGTTGGGATGCATGAGGGAGAAGGAGTCAGCTGAAGGAAGTGCTGAACAGTTGAGGACAGAGAGAGAGTGAGTGAGTGAGTGAGTGCAGTATCTGATGAGATGAGATCATCAGATTGGGAGAGAGTAGGATATGAAGAAATTATCATAGACATGAAGTGGAGTTACCGTGAGGTCGGAGGCTGGTGAAAATGAGGTAATGGTGGTTGCCAGCTTTGTGAGTTGGTGGAGAAGGAGCGAATGAGAGAGAAAGAGAGGAAAGTAAATAAGTAAATCGAATGACTTCTCTGACTGGATGTTGAAGTCGCCAAGAAGAACAAGTGGTGGGCCATTTTCTTGGATGTTTGAATGGAGGATCTAGTTCATCCAAGAAGTGTCCCAATGGGCCTGGTTGACGGTAGATGACAACAATGATTAGTTTTACTTGGTGAGTTACAGTTACAGTTACAGCATGACATTCAAACGACTGTGAAGAGAAGTGTGGCAGTGGGTAAAGAAAGTCCAGTTGGTGTTGATGAGCAGACCTGTCCCGCCACCTCTGCCAGTGGATCTGGGTGTGTGGAATACTTATCGTATAAGTATTCCAAAACCATGCTATTATTTTTTATTTTTTGCAATTGCACGATGGCAATGCATGATTTGTATTAATGTAGTACCTTTTTTATCTGGTAACATTTTGGATCTAACACAAACTCAAACTTAAGGAGCAGTACGTCACATTAACATCTTGTGCTCATTTTGTGATTTTATACCATGGTGCTGTACATGAGCTTCTTCTGGTGGAAAATCAGAAAATGTTTTACTGTATATACCAGGGTATGTGATCAGAGTGGAGCTGAGGAATTTTGACCAGAGTGCATAGAAAATGAAACAAATAACCAAAAAATAATGATAATTAGTCACCTCATGGGGCCACCACGGTGTAGTGGTTAGCACTCTCGCCTTGCAGCGAGAAGACCCGGGTTCGAGCCCCGGTTGGAACAAGGGCCTTTCTGCATGGAGTTTGCATGTTCTCCCCGTGTGGGTTCTCTCCGGGTTCTCCGTGAGAGTGAATGGTTGTTTGTCTCTATCTGTGTGTGGCCCTGCGATGGACTGGCGAACTGTCCAGGGTGTACCCCGCCTATCGCCCAATGTAGCTGAGATTGGCACAGCGACCCTCTGGCGGAGGATAAAGCGGTAGATGATGACTGACTGAGTCACCTCATGTCTTGCCTCATTTTAATCTAATTTCACTATACCAGTGTGTGAAGTATATGTGAGAAAGAGGAGGATGATGAGAGAACAAATTATCTTATTGGAAATAAATTTGCCTCCCGTGAAAAGACCTGTACCTGACTTTGCTCGGCCTATTTACAACATTGTGGTTTTAACGTTGATGATAATGGTGTTACTTCAAGAGTTCATTATTTTCTCAGGTGGTACTTGGTATAAAATGTTTGAGAACCTCTGATTTAATGCATTTCTTGCATATGGTACCTTTCATATTTTCTGAAGTTAAGAGTTAAAAAAAACATACTTTTGATGTGTTTTTTTCATTTCATCAACGATTTTAGAAATAAAATCACAGTTGCAGCAGTTGTCGATATACTGTATATGATAGTAAATATGACTGAAATTGTTGAAAGTATTCAGCTGTGGTACACTCTAATTTTTCTATGAGAGTTATCATAGAACATTCCCTTTTATTTGGTTCCTGGAATAGTTAAGGTGCTTCTGCATTGACACACTAGTCAAAGTAGGAAGACCAGAAGAAAACCTTCATCCATTTATTTATTTATTTATTCATTCATTTAAATACCCAGAATATTAACTTTTACACAATTTAGTAGCTTAAGGATAAGTGAAATCAGCAATCAATAAACAAGAAATACTATATAACCACAATAAATATTTAAATAATTATTTGTATGTAACCTTAAATTAGACTTCTTTAAATCACTCATATCTGTGCAGGCATTGTCCAATCAAAAATTGGTTTCCTTGTTTCATATTTTCGGTAGTGTAAGTCATTTCTACTGCACACTTTAAAAGTAACAAGGCAAAGTGGCTTAAAAAATCACCAGAAAGTCGATGAGGTGACTTCGAAAGCCATTCACCCACGGCAAAGTACTACAATAGTACAAATAAAACAAGTCCGAACATAAGATAGACCATACCCAGTTTGCCACAACAAACATCACTGGAGGAAGATGTAGTTGGAGCAGCAGTTGTTGTTGTTGAAGGGGCAATAGTTATTGTTGCTGCAGCTGTTGATGTATGAGCTGACACTGAAGTTGGTGAACCAGTTGTTGTGGTTACTAGGGCAGAAGTTGGTGCAATTGCCATAGCAGTTGTTGTAGTTTCCGCAGCAGTTGTTGTGGTTGTTGGGGCAGTAGTTGTTGCAGTTGATGCAGCAGTTGTTGTGGTTATTGGGGTAGTAGTTGTAGTTGGTGCAGTAGTTGTAGTGGTTGGAGCAGTTGTAGTTGTGGTTGGAGCAGTTGTAGTTGTGGTTGGAGCAGTAGTTGTTGTGGTTGGAGCAGTAGTTGTTGTGGTTGGTGCAGTAGTTGTTCTGGTTGGTGCAGTAGCTGTAGTAATTGTGGTTGGATCAGTAGTTGGGGCAGTGGTTGTTTTAAATGTTGCAGTAGTTGAAGTGGTTGGTGTAGTAGTTGTTGTGGTCGGGGCAGTAGTTGTTGTAGATGGTGCAGTAGAAGTAGTTGTCGTTGGAGCAGAAATTGTGGTTGGTGCAGTAGTTGTGGTTGGGGCAGTAGTAGTTGTGGTTGAAGCAGTGGTTGTAGTGGTTAGTGCAGTTGTAGTGGTTGGTCCAGCAGTTATTGTAGTTGGAGCACGAGTAGTTGTGGTTGGAGCACGAGTAGTTGTGGTTGGAGCAGTTGTAGTTGTTGTTGTAATGGTTGCTGCAGTAGTTGTTGTGGTTGGGGCAGTAGTTGTTGTTGGAGCAGTAGTTGTTGTAGTTGAGGCGGTAGTAGTAGTAGTGGTTGGTGCAGTCGTTGTTGTTGGAGCAGTGGTAGTGGTTGGTGCAGTTGTTGTAGTGGTTGGTGCACGAGTAGTTGTGGTTTGTGCAGTAGTAGTTGTGGTTGCAGCAGTAGTTGAACTGGTTGCTGCAGTAGAAGTTGTGATGGCAGCAGTAGTTGTACTAGTTGCTGCAGTAGTTGTTGTGGTTGGAGCAGTAGTTGTAGTGGTTTGTGAAGTAGGTGTTTTAGTTAGGGCAGTTGTGGTAGTTGTGGTTGGTGCAGTAGTTATACTGGTTGGTGCAGTAGTTGTGGTAGGAGCATTAGTAGTTGTGGTTGGGGCAGTAGTAGTTGTGGTTGGAGCAGTAGTAGTTGTGGTTGGAGCAGGAGCAGTTGTAGTTGGAGCAGTCGTAGTGATTTTTGCAGTAGTTGTAGTGGTTGGTGCAGTAGTGGTTGTGGTTGGAGCAGTTGTAGTTGTGGTTAGGGCAGTAGTTGTAGTGGTTGGTGCAATCGCTTTGGTTGGAGCAGTAGTTGTACTGGTTGTTGCAGTAGTAGTTGTGGTTGCAGCAATAGTTGTACTTGTTGCAGTAGTTGTTGTGGTTGGAGGAGTAGTTGTGATTGGAGCAGTAGTTGTGGATGGAGCGGTTGTTGTAGTTGATGCAGTAGTTGTAGTTGCAGCAGTAGCAGTTGTGGTTTTAGCAGTAGTTGTAGTTGGGGCAGTAGTAGTAGTAGTAGTACTTGGGGAAGTTGTTGTGGTTGGAGCAGTAGTAGTGGTTGGTGCAGTCTTTGTCGTGGTTGGTGTAAGAGTAGTTGTGGTTAGAGCAGTAGTTGTGGTAGGAGCAGTAGTTGTGGTTGGAGCAGTAGTTGTGGTTGATGCACTAGTTGTTGTGGTTGGGGCAGTAGTTGTTGTGGTTTGAGCAGTAGTTCTAGTGGTTTGAGCAGTAGTAGTTGTGGTTTGAGCAGTTGTAGTTGATGCAGTAGTTGTTGTAGTTTGAGCAGTAGTAGTTGTGGTTGATGCAGTAGTTGTTGTGGTTGGAGCAGTAGTTGTGGTAGGAGCAGTGGTTTTGGTTGGACCAGTACTTGTTGTTGAAGCAGTAGTTGTAGTGGCTTGAGCAGTAGTAGTTGTGGTTGGAGCAGTTATAGTTGACGCAATAGTTGTTGTATTTGGTGCAGTAGTTGTAGTGGTTGCTGCAGTAGTTGTTGTGGTTGGAGCAGTAGTTGTTTGGGCAGTAGTTGTAGTTGTTGCTGCAGTAGTAGTTGATACAATAGTAGTTGTGGTTAAAGCAGTAGTTGTAGTGGTTGGTGCAGTAGTTGTAGTGGTTGGAGCAGTTGTAGTTGTAGTTGTGGTTGCAGCAGTAGTTGTAGTGGTTGGTGTAGAAGTTGTGGTTGGGGCAGTAGTTGTTGTAGTTGGGGCTGTAGTTTTTGTGGTTGGGGCAGTTATAGTTGTTATTTGAGCAGCAGTTTTAGTTGCTGCAATAGTTGTTGTGGTTGGAGCAATAGTTGTTGTAGTTGGGGCGGTAGGTGCAGTTGTTGTAGTTGGAGCAGTAGTAGTTGTAGTTGGGGAAGTAGTTATAGTGGTTGGTGCAGTCTTTGTGGTTGGAGCAGTCGTAGTGGTTTTTCCTGTCGTAGTGGTTGGTGCAAGAGTAGTTGTGGTTGGAGCAGTTGAAGTTGATGCAGTAGTCGTAGTTGGAGCAGTAGTTGTAGTGGTTGGTGCAGTAGTTGTAGTGGTTGGAGCAGTTGTAGTTGTGGTTGCAGCAGTAGTTGTAGTGGTCGGTGTAGTAGTTGTTGTTGGAGCAGTAGTTGTTGTTGTTGTAGTTGGGGCAGTAGTTGTAGTGGTTGGGGCAGTAATTTTTGTGGTTGGGGTAGTTGTAGTTGTTATTGGAGCAGTAGTTGTAGTTGCTGCAATAGTTGTGGTTGGAGCACTTGTAGTTGTAGCTGGGGCAGTAGTTATAGTGGTTGGTGCAGTCGTTGTGATTGGAGCAGTAGTTACAGTGTGGGCATTATTTGTTGTGGTTGAGGCAGTTGTAGTTGTAGTTGGGACAGTAGTAGTAGTGGTTGGTGCAATAGTTATTGTAGTTGGAGCAGTATTAGTTGTGGTTGCAGCAGTGGTTGTACTGGTTGCCGCAGTAGTTGTTGAGGTTGGAGCAGTAGTTATACTTGGGGCAGTAGTAGTAGTAGGGGTTGGTGCAGTAGTTCTTGTAGTTGGAGTAGTAGTTGTGATTGGAGCAGTAGTTGTTGTGGATGGAGCGGTTGTTGTAGTTGATGCAGTAGTTGTCGTTGCACCAGTAGCAGTTGTGGTTTGAGCAGTAGTTGTAGTGGTTTGTACATTTGTAGTTGTTATTGGAGCAGTAGTTGTAGTGGTTGCTGCAGTAGTTGTTGTGGTTGGAGCAATAGTTGTTGTAGTTGAGGCAATAGTAGTTGTGGTTTGAGCAGTTGTAGTTGGGGCAGTAGTTGTAGTTTGGGCATTAGTTATTGTGGTTGAGGCAGTTGTAGTTGGGACAGTAGTAGTAGTGCTTGGTGCAGTCGTTGTGGGTGGAGCAGCAGTAGTTGTGGTTGGAGCAGTTGCAGTTGTGGTTGGAACAGTTGTAGTGGTTGGTCCAGTCGTTGTAGTGGTTGGTGCAGTAGTTGTTGTAGTTGGAGCAGTAGTAGTTTTGGTTGCAGCAGTAGTTGTACTGGTTGCTGCAGTTGCAGTTTTGTTTGCAGCAGTAGTTGGACTGGTTGGAGCAGTAGTTGTTGTAGTTAGGGCAGTAGTAGTTGTAGTTGGAGTAGTAGTTGTGATTGGAGCAGTAGTTGTTGTGGATCGAGCGGTTGTGGCAGTTGATGCAGAAGTTGGAGCAGTAGCAGTTATGGTTTGAGCAGTTGTAGTGGTTGGTGCAGTAGTTGTTGTAGTTTGAGCAGTAGTAGTTGTGGTTGGAGCAGTTGCAGTTGATGCAATAGTTGACGTAGTTTGAGCAGTAGTAGTTGTGGTTGGGGCTGTAGTTGTTGGTGCAGTAGTTGTGGTTGGAGCAGCAGTAGTTGTGGTTAAAGCAGTAGTTGTAGTGGTTGGAGCAGTTGTAGTTGTGGTTGCAGCAGTAGTTGTAATGGTTCGTGTAGTAGTAGTTGTTGGAGCAGTAGTTGTAGTGGTTGGTGCAGTAGTTGTGGTTGGAGCAGTAGTAGTTGTGGTTGAAGCAGTAGTTGTAGTGGTTGGTGCAGTAGCTGTTGTGGCTGGAGCAGTAGTTGTAGTGGTTGGTGCAGTAGTTATTGTAGTTGGAGCATTAGTTATAGTGTGGGCATTAGTTGTGGTTGGGGCAGTTGTAATTTGGACAGTAGTAGTAGTGGTTGGTGCAGTCGTTGTGGTTGGAGCAGTAGTAGTTGTGGTTGGGGCAGTTGTAGTTGTAGTTGGGACGGTAGTAGTAGTGGTTGGTGCAGTTGTTGTGGTTGGAGCGTTAGTTGCAGTGGTTGGTGCAGTAGTTATTGTAGTTGGAGCAGTAGTTGTAGTGGCTGGTACAATAGTTATTGTAGTTGAAGTAGGAGTAGTTGTGTTTTCAGCAGTAGTTGTACTGGTTGCTGCAGTATTAGTTGTGGTTGCAGCAGTAGTTCTACTGGTTGCTGCAGTAGTTGTTGTGGTTGGAGCAGTAGTTGTTATACTTGGGGCAGTAGTAGCAGTAGTGGTTGGTGCCGTAGTTGTAGTTGGAGTAGTAGTTGTGATTGGAGCAGTAGTTGTTGTGGATGGAGTGGTTGTTGTAGTTGATGCAGTAGTTGTAGGTGCAGCAGTAGCAGTTGTGGTTTGAGCAGTAGTTATAGTGGTTGGTACAGATGTAGTTGTTATTGGAGCAGTAGTTGTAGTGGTTGGGGCAGTAGTTGTAGTGGTTGGTGCAGTTGTTGTAGTTGGAGCAGTAGTAATTGCTGTTTGAGCAGTTGTAGTTGTAGCTGGGGCAGTAGTTATAGTGGTTGGTGCAGTAGTTGTTGTGGTTGGAGCAATAGTTGTTGTAGTTGAGGCAGTTGTAGTTGTGTTTTGAGTAGTTGTAGTTGGGGCAGTAGTTGTAGTTAGGGCATTAGTTTTTGTGATTGATGTAGTTGTAGTTGGGACAGTAGTAGTAGTGCTTGGTGCAGTCGTTGTGGTTGGAGCAGCAGTATTTGTGGTTGGAGCAGTTGTAGTTGTGGTTGGAGCAGTCGTAGTGGTTGGTCTAGTCGTTGTAGTGGTTGGTACAAGAGGAGTTGTGATTGGAGCAGTAGTTGTAGTGATTGGTGCAGTAGTAGTCTTGGTTGAAGCAGTAGTTGTGGTTGCTGCAGTAGTTGTACTGGTTGCTGCAGTAGTAGTTGTGTTTGCAGCAGTAGTTGTACTGGTTGCTGCAGTAGTTGTTGTTATTGGAGCAGTAGTTGTAGTGGTTGCTGCAGTAGTTGTTGTGGTTGGAGCAATAGTTGTTGTAACTGAGGCAGTAGTTGTAGTTGGAGCAGTAGTAGTTGTGGTTTGACCAGTTGTAGTTGGGGCAGTAGTTCTAGTTTGGGCATTAGTTTTTGTGGTTGAGGAAGTTTTAATTGTAGTTGGGACAGTAGTAGTTGTGCTTGGTGCAGTTGTGGTTGGAGCAGCAGAAGTTGTGGTTGGAGGAGTTATAGCTGTGGTTGGAGCAGTCGTAGTGGTTGGTCCAGTCGTTGTTGTGCTTGGTGCAAGAGTTGTTGTGGTTGGAGCAGTAGTTGTAGTGATTGGTGCAGTAGTAGTCGTGGTTGAAGCAGTAGTTGTGGTTGCTGCAGTAGTTGTACTGGTTGCTGCAGTAGTAGTTGTGTTTGCAGCAGTAGTTGTACTGGTTGCTGCAGTAGTTGTTGTTATTGGAGCAGTAGTTGTAGTGGTTGCTGCAGTAGTTGTTGTGGTTGGAGCAATAGTTGTTGTAACTGAGGCAGTAGTTGTAGTTGGAGCAGTAGTAGTTGTGGTTTGACCAGTTGTAGTTGGGGCAGTAGTTCTAGTTTGGGCATTAGTTTTTGTGGTTGAGGAAGTTTTAATTGTAGTTGGGACAGTAGTAGATGTGCTTGGTGCAGTTGTGGTTGGAGCAGCAGAAGTTGTGGTTGGAGGAGTTATAGCTGTGGTTGGAGCAGTCGTAGTGGTTGGTCCAGTCGTTGTTGTGCTTGGTGCAAGAGTTGTTGTGGTTGGAGCAGTAGTTGTAGTGGTTGCTGCGGTAGTTGTTGTAGTTGCGGCAGTAGTAGTTGTGGTTGCAGCAGTAGTTGTAGGGGTTGCTGCAGTAGTTGTTGTGATTGGAGCAGTATTTGTTGTAGTTGGGGCAGCAGTAGTAGTAGTAGTGGTTGGTGCAGTAGTTATTGTAGTTGGCGCAGTAGTTGTACTGGTTGATGCAGTAGTAGTTGTGGTTGCAGCAGTAGTTGTACTGGTTGCTGCAGTAGTTGTTGTGGTTGGAGCAGTAGTTGTTGTAGTTGGGGCAGTAGTAGTAGTAGTGGTTGGTGCAGTACTTATTGTGGATGGAGCAGTAGTAGTTGTGGTTGCAGCAGGAGTTGTACTGGTTGCTGCAGTAGTAGTTGTGGTTGCAGCAGTAGTTGTACTGGTTGCTGCAGTAGTTGTTGTGGTTGGAGCAGTAGTTATACTTGGGGCAGTAGTAGTAGTAGTGGTTGGTCCAGTAGTTGTAGTTGGAGTAGTAGTTGTGATTGGAGCAGTCGTTGTTGTGGATGGAGCGGTTGTTGTAGTTGATGCAGCAGTTGTAGTTGAGGCAGTCGTAGTTGTGGTTTGAGCAGTTGTAATTGGGACAGTAGTAGTAGTGCTTGGTGCAGTCGTTGTGGTTGGAGCAGCAGTATTTGTGGTTGGAGCAGTTGTAGTTGTGGTTGGAGCAGTCGTAGTGGTTGGTCTAGTCGTTGTAGTGGTTGGTGCAAAAGGAGTTGTGGTTGGAGCAGTAGTTGTAGTGATTGGTGCAATAGTTATTGTAGTTGGAGCAGTAGTAGTCGGGGTTGCAGCAGTAGTTGTGGTTGCTGCAGTAGTTGTTGTGGTCGGAACAGTTGTTGTGGTTTGATCAGTAGTTGTAGTGGTTGGTGCAATAGTAGTTGGAGCAGTAGTAGTTGTGGTTGTAGCAGTAGTTGTACTGGTTGCTGCAGTAGTAGTTGTGTTTGCAGCAGTAGTTGTACTGGTTGCTGCAGTAGTTGTGGTTGGAGCAGTAGTTGTTGTTATTGGAGCAGTAGTTGTAGTGGTTGCTGCAGTAGTTGTTGTGGTTGGAGCAATAGTAGTTGTGGTTTGACCAGTTGTAGTTGGGGCAGTAGTTGTAGTTTGGGCATTAGTTGTTGTGGTTGAGGAAGTTGTAATTGTAGTTGGGGCAGTAGTAGTAGTGCTTGGTGCAGTCTTTGTGGGTGGCGCAGCAGTAGTTGTGGTTGGAGCAGTTGCAGTTGTGGTTGGAGCAGTCGTAGTGGTTGGTCCAGTCGTTGTAGTGCTTGGTGCAAGAGTTGTTGTGGTTGGAGCAGTAGTTGTAGTGGTTGCTGCGGTAGTTGTTGTAGTTGCGGCAGTAGTAGTTGTGCTTGCAGCAGTAGTTGTAGTGGTTGCAGCAGTAGTTGTTGTGATTGGAGCAGTATTTGTTGTAGTTGGGGCAGTAGTAGTAGTAGTGGTTGGTGCAGTAGTTATTGTGGATGGAGCAGTAGTAGTTGTGGTTGCAGCAGTAGTTGTACTGGTTGCTGCAGTAGTAGTTGTGGTTGCAGCAGTAGTTGTACTGGTTGCTGCAGTAGTTGTTGTGGTTGGAGCAGTAGTTATACTTGGGGCAGTAGTAGTAGTAGTGGTTGGAGCAGTAGTTATACTTGGGGCAGTAGTAGTAGTAGTGGTTGGTGCAGTAATTGTAGTTGGAGTAGTAGTTGTGATTGGAGCAGTCGTTGTTGTGGATGGAGCAGTTGTTGTAGTTGATGCAGCAGTTGTAGTTGCAGCAGTATTAGTTGTGGTTTGAGCAGTAGTTGTAGTGGGTGCTGAAGTAGGTGTTGTAGTTGGGGCAGTTGTGGTTGTAGCAGTAGTTGTACTGGTTGCTGCAGTAGTAGTTGTGTTTGCAGCAGTAGTTGTACTGGTTGCTGCAGTAGTTGTGGTTGGAGCAGTAGTTGTTGTTATTGGAGCAGTAGTTGTAGTGGTTGCTGCAGTAGTTGTTGTGGTTGGAGCAATAGTTGTTGTAATTGAGGCAGTAGTTGTAGTTGGAGCAGTAGTAGTTGTGGTTTGACCAGTTGTAGTTGGGGCAGTAGTTGTAGTTTGGGCATTAGTTGTTGTGGTTGAGGAAGTTGTAATTGTAGTTGGGACAGTAGTAGTAGTGCTTGGTGCAGTCTTTGTGGGTGGCGCAGCAGTAGTTGTGGTTGGAGCAGTTGCAGTTGTGGTTGGAGCAGTCGTAGTGGTTGGTCCAGTCGTTGTAGTGCTTGGTGCAAGAGTTGTTGTGGTTGGAGCAGTAGTTGTAGTGGTTGCTGCGGTAGTTGTTGTAGTTGCGGCAGTAGTAGTTGTGGTTACAGCAGTAGTTGTAGTGGTTGCAGCAGTAGTTGTTGTGATTGGAGCAGTATTTGTTGTAGTTGGGGCAGTAGTAGTAGTAGTGGTTGGTGCAGTAGTTATTGTGGATGGAGCAGTAGTAGTTGTGGTTGCAGCAGTAGTTGTACTGGTTGCTGCAGTAGTAGTTGTGGTTGCAGCAGTAGTTGTTGTGGTTGGAGCAGTAGTTATACTTGGGGCAGTAGTAGTAGTAGTGGTTGGAGCAGTAGTTATACTTGGGGCAGTAGTAGTAGTAGTGGTTGGTGCAGTAATTGTAGTTGGAGTAGTAGTTGTGATTGGAGCAGTCGTTGTTGTGGATGGAGCAGTTGTTGTAGTTGATGCAGCAGTTGTAGTTGCAGCAGTATTAGTTGTGGTTTGAGCAGTAGTTGTAGTGGGTGCTGAAGTAGGTGTTGTAGTTGGGGCAGTTGTGGTTGTAGCAGTAGTTGTACTGGTTGCTGCAGTAGTAGTTGTGTTTGCAGCAGTAGTTGTGTTTGCAGCAGTAGTTGTACTGGTAGCTGCAGTAGTTGTGGTTGGAGCAGTAGTTGTTGTTATTGGAGCAGTAGTTGTAGTGGTTGCTGCAGTAGTTGTATTGGTTGCAGCAGTAGTTGTTGTGATTGAGGCAGTAGTTGTAGTTGGAGCAGTAGTAGTTGTGGTTTGACCAGTTGTAGTTGTAGTTGGGGCAGTAGTTCTAGTTTGGGCATTAGTTGTTGTGGTTGAGGAAGTTGTAATTGTAGTTGGGACAGTGGTAGTAGTGCTTGGTGCAGTCGTTGTGGTTGAAGAAGCAGAAGTTGTGGTTGGAGGAGCTATAGCTGTGGTTGGAGCAGTCGTAGTGGTTGGTCCAGTCGTTGTAGTTCTTGCTGCAGTAGTAGTTGTGGTTGCAGCAGTTGTTGTACTTGTTGCGGCAGTAGTAGTTGTGGTTGCAGTAGTAGTTGTACTGGTTGCTGCAGTAGTTGTTGTGGTTGGAGCAGTATTTGTTGTAGTTGGGGCAGTAGTAGTAGTAGTGGTTGGTGCAGTAGTTATTGTGGATGGAGCAGTAGTAGTTGTGGTTGCAGCAGTAGTTGTACTGGTTGCTGCATTAGTAGTTGTGGTTGCAGCAGTAGTTGTACTGGTTGCTGCAGTAGTTGTTGTGGTTGGAGCAGTAGTTATACTTGGGGCAGTAGTAGTAGCAGTGGTTGGTGCAGTAGTTGTAGTTGGAGTAGTAGTTGTGATTGGAGCAGTCGTTGTTGTGAATGGAGCGGTTGTTGTAGTTGATGCAGCAGTTGTAGTTGCAGCAGTATTAGTTGTGGTTTGAGCAGTAGTTGTAGTGGGTGCTGAAGTAGGTGTTGTAGTTGGGGCAGTTGTGGTTCGAGCAGTAGTTATAGTGGTGGGTACAGTTGTAGTTGTTACTGGAGCAGTAGTTGTACTGGTTGATGCAGTAGTAGTTGTGGTTGCAGCAGTAGTTGTACTGGTTGCTGCAGTAGTTGTTGTGGTGGTTGGAGCAGTAGATATACTAGTTGGAGCAGGAGTAGTTCTGGTTTCAGCAGTAGTTGTACTGGTTGCTGCAGTATTAGTTGTGGTTGCAGCAGTAGTTTTTGTGGTTGGAGCAGTAGTTGTCGTGGTTGCTGCAGTAGTTGTTGTGGTTGGAGCAGTAGTTGTGGTTTGATCAGTAGTTGTAGTGGTTGGTGCAATAGTTATTGTAGTTTGAGCAGTAGTAGTTGTGGTTGCAGCAGTTGTTGTACTTGTTGCTGCAGTAGTAGTAGTTGTGGTTGCAGCAGTAGTTGTACTTGTTGCTGCAGGAGTTGTTGTGGTGGGAGCAGTATTTGTTGTAGTTGGGGCAGTAGTAGTAGTAGTGGTTGGTGCAGTAGTTATTGTAGTTGGAGCAGTAGTGGTTGTGGTTGCAGCAGTAGTTGTACTGGTTGCTGCAGTAGTTGTTGTGGTTGGAGCAGAAGTTGTTGTACTTGGGGCAGTAGTAGTAGTACTGGTTGGTACAGTAGTTGTAGTTGCAGCAGTAGTTGTACTGGTTGCTGAAGTAGATGTTGTATTTGGGGCAGTTGTGATTGGAAGAGTAGTTATAGTGGTTGGTATATTTGTTGTAGTTGGAGCAGTAGTAGTTGTGGTTTGATCAGTTGTAGTTGTAGTTTGGGCATTAGTTGCTGTGGTTGAGGCAGTTGTAGTTGTAGTTGGGACAGTAGTAGTAGTGCTTGGTGCAGTCGTTGTGGTTGGAGCAGCAGTAGTTGTGGTTGGAGCAGTTGTAGTTGTGGTTGGAGCAGTCGTAGTGGTTGGTCCAGTCGTTGTTGTGGTTGGAGCAGTACTAGATGTGGTTGCAGCAGTAGTTGTAGTGGTTGCTGCAGTAGTTGTTGTGGTTGGAGCAGTAGTTGTGGTTTGATCAGTAGTTGTAGTGGTTGGTGCAATAGTTATTGTAGTTTGAGCAGTAGTAGTTGTGGTTGCAGCAGTTGTTGTACTTGTTGCTGCAGTAGTAGTAGTTGTGGTTGCAGCAGTAGTTGTACTTGTTGCTGCAGGAGTTGTTGTGGTTGGAGCAGTATTTGTTGTAGTTGGGGCAGTAGTAGTAGTAGTGGTTGGTGCAGTAGTTATTGTAGTTGGAGCAGTAGTGGTTGTGGTTGCAGCAGTAGTTGTACTGGTTGCTGCAGTAGTTGTTGTGGTTGGAGCAGAAGTTGTTGTACTTGGGGCAGTAGTAGTAGTAGTGGTTGGTGCAGTAGTTTTTGTAGATAGACTATTCGTAGTTGTGGTTGCAGCAGTAGTAGTGGTTGGTCCAGTCGTTGTAGTGGTTGGTGCAGTAGTATTTGTAGTTGGAGCAGTAGTAGTAGTAGTGTTTGCAGCATTAGTTGTAGTGGTTGCGGCAGTCGTTTTTGTGGTTGCAGCAGTAGTTGTACTGGTTGCTGCAGTAGTAGTTGTGGTTGCAGCAGTAGTTGTACTGGGTGCTGCAGTAGCTGTTTTGGTTGGAACGGTATTTGTTGTAGTTGGGGCTGTAGTAGTAGTAGTAGTTGGTTCAGTAGTTGTTGTAGTTGGAGTAGTAGTTGTGATTGGAGCAGTAGTTGTTGTAGTTGGAGAAGTAGTTGTGGTAGTTGATGTAGTAGTTGTTGTAGTTGGAACAGTAGCAGTTGTGGTTTGAGCAGTAGTTGTAGTGGTTGGTGCAGTAGTTGTGGTTGGAGCAGTAGTACTAGTGGTTGGTGTAGTAGTTGTTGTTGCAGCAGTAGTTGTAGTGATTGGTACAGTTGAAGTTGTTGGGACAGTAGAAGTGCTTGGTGCAGTCGTTGTGGTTGGAGCAGGAGTAGTTGTCTTTGGAGCTGTAGTTGTAGTGGTTGGTGCAGTAGTTATTGTAGTTGGAGTAGTAGTACTTGTGTTTGCAGCAGTACTTGTAGTGGTTGCTGCAGTTGTAGTTGTGGTTGCAGCATTAGTTGTACTGGTTGCTGCAGTAGTTGTTGTGGTTGGAGCAGTAGTTGTTGTAGTTGGGGCAGTAGTAGTGGTTGGTGCAGTAGTTGTAGTTGGAGCACTAGTAGTTGTGGTTGCTGCAGTAGTAGTTCTGGTTGCAGCAGTAGTTGTTGTGGTTGCTGCAGTAGTTGTTATGGTTGGAGTAGTAGTTGTTGTGGTTGGAGCAGTTTTAGTTGTGGTTGGGGCAGTAGTTGTACTGGTTGGAGCAGTAGTTGTTGTGGTTGGAGCAGTAGTTGTAGTGGTTGGTGCGGTTGTTGTGGTTGGAGCAGTAGTTGTAGTTTGGGCATTAGTTGTAGTGGTTGGAGCAGTAGTAGTTGTGGTTGCAGCAGTAGTTGTACTGGTTGCTGCAGTAGTTGTTGTGGTTGGAGCAGTATTTGTTGTAGTTGGGGCTGTAGTAATAGTAGTAGTAGTAGGTGGTGCAGTAGTAGTTGTAGTTGGAGCACTAGTAGTTGTGGTTGCAGCAGTAGTTGTAGTGGTTGCTGCAGTAGTTGTTGTGGTTGCAGCAGTAGTTGTAGTGGTTGCTGCAGTAGTTGTTATAGTTGGAGTAGTAGTTGTTCTGGTTGGAGCAGTTTTAGTTGTGGTTGGGGCAGTAGTTGTACTGGTTGGAGCAGTAGTTGTTGTGGTTGGAGCAGTTGTGGTTGGGGCAGTAGTTGTAGTGGTTGTTGTGGTTGGAGCAGTAGTTGTAGTGGTTGGTGCGGTTGTTGTGGTTGGAGCAGTAGTTGTAGTTTGGGCAGTAGTTGTTGTGGTTGGAGCAGTTGTAGTTGTGGTTAGAGCAGTTGTAGTTGTTGTTGGAGCAATAGTTGAACTGGTTGCTGCAGTATTAGCTGTGGTTGCAGCAGTAGTTGTACTAGTTGCTGCAGTAGTTCTGGATGTAGCGGTTGTAGTGGTTAATGCAGTAGTTGTTGTGGTTTGAGCAGTAGTTGTAGTGGTTTGTGCAGTAGTTGTGGTTGGAGCAGTAGTTGTAGTGGTTTGTAAAGGAGGTGTTTTAGTTAGGGCAGATGTGGTTGGTGCAGTAGTTATAATGGTTGGTGCAGTAGTTATAGTGGTTGGAGCAGTAGTTGTGGTAGGAGCAGTAGTAGTTGTGGTTGGGGCAGTTTTAGTTGTTGTAGGAGCAGTAGTTGTGGTTGGAGCAGTAGTAGTTGTAGTTGGGCCAGTAGTTGTTGTCCTTGGGGCAGTAGTTGTGGTTGGGGCAGTCGTTGTTGTAGTTGGGGCAATAGTAGTAGTAGGAGTGGTTGGAGCAGTCGATGTGATTGGATCAGTAGTAGTGGTTGGTGCAGTCGTTGTAGTGGTTGGTGCAGTAGTTGTGGTTGGATCAGCGGATGTACTACTTGCTGCAGTATTTGTTGTGGTTGGAGCAGTAGTTGTTGTAATGGTTGCTGCAGTAGTTGTTGTGGTTGGAGCAATAGTTATTGTAGTTGGAGCAGTAGTAGTTGTGGTTGCAGCAGTAGTTGAACTGGTTGCTGCAGTATTAGCTGTGGTTGCAGCAGTAGTTGTACTAGTTGCTGCAGTAGTTCTGGATGTAGCGGTTGTAGTGGTTAATGCAGTAGTTGTTGTGGTTTGAGCAGTAGTTGTAGTGGTTTGTGCAGTAGTTGTGGTTGGAGCAGTAGTTGTAGTGGTTTGTAAAGGAGGTGTTTTAGTTAGGGCAGATGTGGTTGGTCCAGTAGTTATAGTGGTTGGAGCAGTAGTTGTGGTAGGAGCAGTAGTTGTTGTAGGAGCAGTAGTTGTGGTTGGAGCAGTAGTAGTTGTGGTTGGGGCAGTTTTAGTTGTTGTTGGAGTAGTAGTTGTAATGTTTGCTGCAGTAGAAGTTGTAGTTGGAGCAGTAGTTATTGTAGTTGGGCCAGTAGTTGTTGTCGTTGGGGCAGTAGTTGTGGTTGGGGCAGTCGTTGTTGTAGTTGGGGCAATAGTAGTAGTAGTAGTGGTTGGTGCAGTCGATGTGATTGGATCAATAGTAGTGGTTGGTGCAGTCGTAGTGGTTGGTGCAAGAGTAGTTGTGGTTTGCGCAGTAGTAGTTGTGGTTAGAGTAGTCGTTGTAGTGGTTGGTGCAGTAGTTGTGGTCGGATCAGTGGATGTACTACTTGCTGCAGTAGTTGTTGTGGTTGGAGCAGTAGTTGTTGTGGATAGAGCGGTTGTTGTAGTTGATGCAGTAGTTGTTGTAGATGGAGCAGTAGCAGTTGTGGTTTTTGCAGTAGTTGTAGTGGTTGCTGCAGTAGTTGTTGTGGTTTCAGCAGTAGTTGTAGTGGTTGCTGCAGTAGTTGTTGTGGTTGGAGCAGTAGCAGTTGTGGTTTGAGCAGTTGTAGTTGTGGTTGGGGCAGTAGTTGTAGTGGTTGGTGCAGTCGCTGTGGTTGGAAGACCAGAAGAAAACCTTCATCCATTTATTTATTTATTTATTCATTTAAATACACAGAATATTAAGTTTTACACAATTTAGTAGCTTAAGGATAAGTGAAAGCAGCAATCAGTAAACAAAAAATACTATATAACCACAATGAATATTTAAATCATTATTTTTATGTTACCTTAAATTAAACTTCTTTAAGGCACTCATATCTGTGCAGGCATTTTCCAATAAAAATTGGTTTCCTTGTTTCATATTTTCTGTAGTGTAAGTCATTTCTACTGCACACTTTAAAAGTAACAAGGCAAAGTGGCTTAAAAAAATCACCAGAAAGTCGATTAGGTGACTTCGAAAGCCATTCACCCACGGCAAAGTACTACAATAGTACAAAGAAAACAAGTCCGAACATAAGATAGACCATACCCAGTTTGCCACAACAAGCATCACTGGAGGAAGATGTAGTTGGAGCAGCAGTTGTTGTTGTAGGGACAATAGTCATTGGTGAACCAGTTGTTGTGGTTACTGGGGCAGGAGTTGTTGCAGTTGCTGCAGCAATAGTTGGTGCAATACCAGTTGTTGTGGTTGTTGGGGCAGTAATTGTTGTAATTGGTGCAGTAGTTGTTGTAATTGGTCCAGTAGTTGTAGTGGTTGGTGCAGTAGTAGTTGTGATTGGAGCAGTTGTAGTTGTGGTTGGAGCAGTAGTTGTTGTAATGGTTGCTGCAGAAGTTGTGGTTGGAGCAGTAGTTATTGTAGTTGGGGCAGTAGTTGTTGTCGTTGGGGCAGCAGTTGTTGTGGTTGGGGCAGTAGTTGTTGTCGTTGGGGCAGTAGTAGTAGTGGTTGGTGCAGTCGTGGTCGGAGCAGTAGTTGTAGTTTGGGCATTAGTTGTTTTGGTTGTGGCAGTAGTTGTGGTTGGGGCAGTAGTAGTTGTGGTTAAAACAGTTGTAGTTGTGGTTGGTGCAGTAGTTGTTGTGGTTGGTGCAGTTTTAGTTGTGGTTGGAGCAGTCGTAGTGGTTGGTGCAGTAGTTGTAGTGGTTGATGCAGTAGTAGTCTTAGTTGATGCAGTAGTCGTTTTAGTTGGGGCAGTAGTTGCTGTGGTTGGAGCAGTGGTAGTCTTAGTTGATGCAGTAGTCGTTTTAGTTGGGGCAGTAGTTGCTGTGGTTGGAGTAGTGGTAGTTGTGGTTGGAGCAGTTGTAGTTGATGCAGTAGTAGTTGTGGTTGGAGTAGAAGTAGTTGTGGTTGCAGCAGTTGTAGTTGAAGCAGTACTAATTGTTGTTGGAGCAGAATTAGTTGTGGTTAGAGCAGTTGTAGTTGTAGTTGTTGCAGTAGTCGTTTTAGTTGTAATTGTAGTTGGGACAGTAGTTGTAGTTGTTGGTGCAGTCGTTGTGGTTGGAGCAGTAGTTGTGTTTGGAGCAGTAGTAGTTGTGGTTGAAGCAGTAGTAGTTATGGTTGGAACAATAGTAGTTGTTGTTAGAGCAGAAGTAGTTGTGGTTGGAGCAGTTGTAGTTGTAGTTGAAGCAGCAGTCGTTTTAGTTGGGGTTGTATTTGGATCAGTAGTTGTTGTGGTTGGGGCAGTAGTTGTAGTGGTTGGAGCAGAAGTAGTTGTGGTTGGAGTAGTTGTAGTCTTAGTTGATGCAGTAGTCGTTTTAGTTGGGGCAGTAGTTGTTGTGGTTGGGGAAGTTGTAATTATAGTTGGGACATTAGTTGTAGTGGTTGGTGCACTCGTGGTTGGAGCAGTAGTTGTGGTTGGAGCAGTAGTAGTTGTAGTTGGGGCAGTAGTTGTAGTGGTTGCTGCAATAGTTGTAATTGTGGTTGGGGAAATAGTTGTAGTGGTTGGATCAGTTGTGGTTGAACCAGCAGTTGTTGTAGTTGGGGCATTAGTTGTTGTGGGTGGGGCAGTAGTTGTGGTTGGGGCAGTAGTTGCAGTGGTTTGTGCAGTAGTTGTAGTGGTTGAAGCAGTTGTGGTTGGGCCAGTAGTTGTAGTGGTTGGAGCAGAAGTTGTTGTAGTTGAAGCAGTTGTAGTTGTGGTTGGGGCAATAGTTGTTGTAGTTGGGGCAGTAGTTGTGGTTGGAGCAGTAGTTGTAGTTTGGGCATTTGTTGTTGTGGTTGGGGCAGTAGTAGTCGTGGTTAGAGCGGGTGTTGTGGTTGGACCAGTTGTAGTTGTAGTTGAAGCAGTTGTTGTAGTGGTTGGTGCAGTAGTTGGAATGGTTGGAGCAGTCGTTGTTGTAGTTGGATCAGTTGTAGTCGTGGTTAGGGCAGTAGTTCTAGTGGTGGGTGCAGTCGTTGTGGTTGGAGCAGTAGTTTTTGTGGTTGGGGCACTAGTTGTGGTTGGAGCAGTAGTTGTGGTTGGGGCAGTAGTTGTGGTTGGAGCCGTAGTAGTTGTGGTTGGTGCAATAGTTGTTGTAGTCAATGCAGTACTTTTTGTATTTGGAGCAGTAGTAGTTGTGGTTGGAGCAGTTGTTGTTGTAGTGGCTGGAGCAGTCGTAGTGGTTGTTGCAGTTGTAGTTGTTGGTGCAAGAGTAGTTGTTTTTGTAGCTGTAGTGGTTGGGGCAGAAGTAGTACTTGGAGCAGTAGTTGTTGTGGTTGGGGCAGTGGTAGTTGACGCAGTAGTCGTTGTAGTTGGAGCAGTTGTGATTGAAGCAGTAGTAGTAGTGGTTGGTGCAGTAGTTGTGGTTGGAGCAGTAGTTGTGGTTAGAGCAGTAGTTGTGGTTGGATCAGTCGTAGTGGTTGCTGCAGTAGTAGTTGTTGTTGGGGCAGTAGTTGTAGTGGTTGGAGCAGTGGTAGTTGTAGTTGATGCAGTAGTTGTAGTTGGAGCAGTAGTAGTTGTGGTTGGAGCAGTCGTAGTGGTTGGTGCAATAGTAGTTGCGGTTGGGGCAATAGTTGTAGTGGTTGGTGCAGTAGTAGTTGGAGCAGTGGTAGTTGTGGTTGGAGCAGCTGTAGTTGATGCAGTAGTTGTTGTAGTTGGACCAGTAGTAGTTGTGGTTGGAGCAGTCATAGTGGTTGGTGCAGTAGTAGTTGATGTTGGGGCAGTAGTTATAGTGGTTGGTGCAGTAGTTATAGTGGTTGGAGCAGTGGTAGTTGTGGTTGGAGCAGTTGTAGTTGATGCAGTAGTTGTTGTAGTTGGAGCAGTAGTAGGTGTAGTTGAAGCAGTAGTAGTAGTGGTTGGTGCAGTAGTTGTGGTTGGAGCAGTCGTAGTGGTTGGTGGAGTAGTTTTTGTGGTTGGAGCAGTAGTTGTTGTAGTTGGGGCAGTAGTTGTACTGGTTGGCGTAGTAGTTGTAGTTGGGGCAGTGGTTGTTGTGGTTGGGGCAGTAGTTGCAGTAGATAGAGCAGTAGTAGTTGTGGTTGAAGCAGTAGTAGTAGTAGTGGTTGCTGCAGTCTTAGTGGTTGGAGCAGTAGTTGTGGTTGGAGCAGTAGTTGTTGTAGTTGGGGCATTAGTTGTAGTGGTTGGTGCAGTAGTTTTGGTTGGAGCAGTAGTAGTTGTTGGGGCAGTAGTTGTTTTGGTTGGGGCAGTAGTTGTAGTGGTTGGAGCAGCAGTTGCTGTGGTTGAAGCAGTTGTAGTTGATGCAGTAGTTGTAGTTTGAGCAGTAGTTGTAGTGGTTGGTGCAGTAGTTGTTGTTGTGGCAGTAGTTGTAGTTGGATAAGTAGTTATTGTGGTTGGGGCAGTTGTAGTTGTGGTTGGAGCAGTTGTTCTAGTGGTTGTAGCAGTAGTTGTAGTGGTTGGTGCAGTAGTCATTGTAGTTGGAGAATTAGTTGTAGTGGTTGGTGCAGTATTTGTGGTTGGAGCAGTAGTTGTTGTTGTTGGGGCAGTAGTTGTTGTGGTTGGGGCAGTAGTTGTAGTGGTTGGAGCAGTAGTTGTAGTGGTTGGAGCAGCAGTTGTTGTGGTTGTAGGAGTTGTAGTTGATGCAGTAGTTTTAGTTTGAGCAGTAGTTATTGTGGTTGGGGCAGTTGTAGTTGTGGTTGGAGCAGTTGTTGTAGTGGTTGGAGCAGTAGTTGTTGTGGTTGGTGCAGTAGTTGTAGTGGTTGGTGCAGTAGTTGTTGAAGTTGGGGCATTAGTTGTAGTGGTTGGTGCAGTAGTTGTGGTTGGAGCAGTAGAAGTTGTTGGGGCAGTAGTTGTTGTGGTTGGTGCAGTAGTTGTAGTGGTTGGTGCAGTAGTTGTTGAAGTTGGGGCATTAGTTGTAGTGGTTAGTGCAGTAGTTGTGGTTGGAGCAGTAGAAGTTGTTGGGGCAGTAGTTGTTGTGGTTGGGGCAGTAGTTGTAGTGATTGGAGCAGCAGTTGTTGTGGTTGGAGCAGTTGTAGTTGAAGCAGTAGTTGTAGTGGTTGGTGTAGTAGTTGTTGTTGGGGCAGTAGTTGTAGTTGGAGCAGTAGTTGAAGTGGTTGGTGCATTAGTTTTGGTTGGAGCAGTAGTTGTAGTTGGAGCAGTAGTTGTTGTGGTTGGAGCAGCAGTTGTTGTGGTTGGAGTAGTTGTAGTTGATGCAGTAGTCGTAGTTTGAGCAGTAGTAGTTGTGGTTGGAGCAGTAGTTGTGGTTGGGGCAGTAGTTGTAGTTGGAGCAGTAGTTGTTGTGGTTGGGGCAGTTGTAGTTGTGGTTGGTGCAAGAATAGTTGTGGTTGGTTCTGTCGTTGTAGTGGTTGGTGCAAGAGTAGTTGTGGTTGGAGCAGTAGTTGTAGTGTTTGGTGCAGTAGTTGTAGTGGTTGGTGCAGTAGTTATTGTTGTTGGAGCAGTAGTTGTGGTTGCAGCAGTAGTTGTAGTGGTTGCTTCAGTAGTTTTTGTGGTTGGAGCAGTAGTTGTAGTTATGGCAGTAGTTGTAGTGGTTGGAGCAGTAGTAGTTGTGGTTGAAGCAGAAGTAGTTGTGGTTGGAGCAGTCGTTGTAGTGGTTGGTGCAAAAGTAGTTGTGGTTGGAGCAGTAGTTATTGTTGTTGGAGCAGTAGTTGTAGTGGTTCCTGCAGTAGTTGTTGTGGTTGGTGCAGTAGTTGTTGTGGTTGGTGCAGTAGTTGTAGTGGTTGGAGAAGTAGTCGTTGTAGTTGGAGCAGTAGTAGTTTTGGTTAAAGCAGTAGTTGTAGTTGGGGCATTAGTTGTAGTCGTTGGTGCAGCAGTAGTTGTGGTTGGGGCAGTAGTTGTAGTTGGAGCAGTAGTTGTTGGGGCACTAGTTGTAGTGGTAGTAGCAGCAGTAGTTGTGGTTGGTGCAGTTGTAGTGGTTGGTGCAGTAGTTGTTTTAGTTGGGGCAGTAGTTGAATTGGTTGGTGCATTAGTTGTGGTTGGAGCAGTAGTAGTTGTGGTTGGGGCAGTAGTTGTCGTTGGAGCAGTAGTTGTTGTGGTTGGAGCAGTAGTTGTTGTGGTTGGATCAGCAGTAGTTGTGGTTGGAGGAGTTGTAGTTGATGCAGTAGTCGTAGTTTGAGCAGTAGTAGTTGTGGTTTTGGTTGTAGTTGAAGCAGTAGTTGTTGTGGTTGGGGCAGTTGTAGTTGTTGGTGCAAGAGTAGTTGTGGTTGGAGCAGTAGTAGTTGTGGTTGGAGCAGTCGTTGTAGTGGTTGATGCAGTAGTTGTTGTGGTTGGGGCAGTAGTTGTAGTGGTTGGTGCAGTAGTTATTGTAGTTGGAGCAGTAGTTGTAGTGGTTGCTGCAGTAGTTGTAGTGGTTGGAGCAGTAGACGTAGTTGTAGCTTTAGTAGTTGTGGTTGAAGCAGTAGTTGTAGAGGTTGGAGCAGTAGTAGTTGTGTTTGGAGCAGTTGTAGTAGTAGTTGCAGCAGTAGTTGTAGTGGTTGCTGCAGTAGTTGTGGTTGGAGCAGTAGTTGTAGTTGGGTCATTAGTTGTAGTGGTTGGTGCAGCAGCAGTTGTGGTTGGGGCAGTAGTTGTAGTTGAAGCAGTAGTTGTTGTGGTTGGGGCAGTAGTTGTTGTGGTTGGTGCAGTAGTTGTAGTGGTTGGAGAAGTAGTCGTTGTAGTTGGAGCAGTAGTAGATTTGGTTAAAGCAGTAGTTGTAGTTGGGGCATTAGTTGTGGTTGGGGCAGTAGTTGTACTGGTTGGAGCAGTAGTTGTTGTGGTTGGAGCAGTAGTTGTAGTGGTTGGTGCGGTTGTTGTGGTTGGAGCAGTAGTTGTAGTTGGGTCATTAGTTGTAGTGGTTGATGCAGCAGCAATTGTGGTTGGGGCAGTAGTTGTTGTGGTTGGGGCAGTAGTAGTTGTGGTTAGTGCAGTTGTAGTTGATGCAGTAGTCGTAGTTTGAGCAGTAGTAGATGTGGTTGAAGCAGTAGTTGTTGTGGTTGGGGCAGTAGTTGTAGTGGTTGGAGCAGCAGTAGTTGTGGTTAGTGCAGTTGTAGTTGATGCAGTAGTCGTAGTTGGAGCAGTAGTAGATGTGGTTGAAGCAGTAGTTGTAGTGGTTGGGGCAGTAGTTGTAGTTGGAGCAGTAGTTATTGTGGTTGGGGTAGTTGTGGTTGGAGCAGTCGTAGTGGTTGGAGCAGCAGTAGTTGTGGTTGGAGCAGTTGTACTTGATGCAGTAGTCGTAGTTTGAGCAGTAGTCGTTGTGGTTGGGGCAGTAGTTGTAGTTGGAGCAGTAGTTATTGTGGTTGGGGCAGTTGTAGTTGTGGTTGGAGCAGTCGTAGTGGTTGCTGCAGTCGTTTTAGTGGTTGGTGCAGTAGTAGTTGTGGTTGGAGTAGTCGTTGTGGTTGGAGAAGTCATTGTAGTGGTTGGTGCAGTAGTAGTTGTGGTTGGGACAGTAGTTGTTGTTGTTGGGGCAGTAGTTGTAGTGGTTGGGGCAATAGTTGTAGTGGTTGGAGCAGTAGTCGTAGTTGCAGCAGTACGAGTTGAGGTTGAAGCAGTACTTGTAGAGGTTGGAGCAGTGGTAGTTGTGGTTGGAGCAGTGGTAGTTGTGGTTGGAGCAGTACTAGTTGTGGTTGGGGCAGTAGTTGTAGTAGTTGGAGCAGCAGTAGTTGAGGTTGGAGCAGTTGTAGTTGTGGTTGGAGTAGTTGTGGTTGGATCAGTCGCAGTGGTTGGTGCAGTCGTAGTGGTTGGAGCAGTAGTAGTTGTGGTTGGGGCACTAGTTGTAGTGGTTGGAGCAGTAGTTGTTGTGGTTGGAGTAATTGTAGTTGTGGTTGGAGAAGTCGTTATAGTGGTTGGTGCAAGAGTAGTTGTGGTTGGGGAAGTAGTTGTAGTTGGAGCAGTAGTAGTTGTGGTTGAAGCAGTAGTCGTTGCGATTGGGGCAGTAGTTGTAGTTGGAGCAGTAGTTGTTGTGGTTGGGGCAGTTGTAGTTGTGGTTGGAGCAGTTGTGGTGGTTGCTGCAGTTTTTGTAGTGGTTGGTGCAGTTGTAGTTGTGGTTGGAGCAGTCGTAGTGGTTGGTGCAAGAGTAGTTGTGGTTGGAGCAGTAGTTGTTTTTTGGGCAGTAGTTGTTGTGGTTGGGGCAATAGTTGTAGTGGTTGGAGCAGTACGAGTTGTGGTTGAAGCAGTACTTGTAGAGGTTGGAGCAGTGGTAATTGTGGTTGGAGCAGTAGTTGTAGTTGGTGTAGTAGTTGGTTCAGTAGTTGTAGTGGTTGGTGCAGTAGTTGTAGTGGTTGGTGCACTAGTAGTTGTGGTTGGAGCAGTAGTTGTTGTGGTTGGGGCAGTAGTCGTAGTTGGAGCAGTGCTAGTTGTCGTTGAAGCAGTGCTAGTTGTGGTTGAAGCAGTAGTTGTAGAGGTTGGAGCAGTAGTAGTTGTAGTTGGAGCAGTAGTTGTTCTTGGGGCATTAGTTGTAGTGGTTGGTGCAATAGTTGTGGTTGGAGCAGTAGTAGTTGTAGTTTTAGCAGTAGTTTTTGTGGTTGGGGAAGTAGTTGTAGTGGTTGGAGCAGAAGTCGTTGTGGTTGGAGAAGTTGTAGTTGATGGAGTAGTCATAGTAAGAGCAGTAGTTGTTGTGGTTGGGACAGTTGTAGTTGTTGTTGGAGCAGTTGTAGTGGTTGAGGCAGTCGTTGCAGTGGTTGGTGCAAGAGTAGTTGTAGTTGGAGCGGTAGTTGTTGTTGGGGCAGTAGTTGTTGTGGTTGGGGCAGTAGTTGTTGTGGTCAGGGCAGTAGTTGTTGTGGTTGGAGAGTTAGTCGTTGTAGTTGAATCAGTAGTTGTAGAGGTTGGAGGAGGAGTAGTTGTGGTTGGAGCAGTTGTGGTTGGAACAGTTGTAGTTGTGGTTGGAGCAGTCGTAGTGGTTGGTTCAGTCGTTGTAGTGGTTGCTGCAAGAGTAGTTGTGGTTGGAGCAGTAGTTGTTGTGGTTGTAGCAGTAGTTGTAGTGGTTGGTGCAGTAGTTATTTTAGTTGGAGCAGTAGTACTTGTGGTTGCAGCAGTAGTTGTAGTGGTTGCAGCAGTAGATTTTGTGTTTGGAGCAGTAGTTGTTGTAGTTGGGGCAGTAGTGGTTAGTGCAGTAGTTGTGGTTGGAGCAGTAGTAGTTGTGATTGGAGAAGTCGTTGTAGTGGTTGGTGCAGTAGTAGTTGTGGTTGGGGCAGTAGTGGTTTTTTGGGCAGTAGTTGTTGTGGTTGGGGCAATAGTTGTAGTGGTTGGAGCAGTACGAGTTGTGGTTGAAGCAGTACTTGTAGAGGTTGGAGCAGTGGTAGTTGTGGTTGGAGCAGTAGTTGTAGTTGGTGTAGTAGTTGGTTCAGTAGTTGTAGTGGTTGGTGCAGTAGTTGTAGTGGTTGGTGCACTAGTAGTTGTGGTTGAAGCAGTAGTTGTTGTGGTTGGGGCAGTAGTCGTAGTTGGAGCAGTGCTAGTTGTGGTTGAAGCAGTGCTAGTTGTGGTTGAAGCAGTGCTAGTTGTGGTTGAAGCAGTAGTTGTAGTGGTTGGTGCAATAGTTGTGGTTGGAGCAGTTGTGGTTGGAGCAGTAGTAGTTGTAGTTTGAGCAGTAGTTTTTGTGGTTGGGGAAGTAGCTGTAGTGGTTGGAGCAGAAGTCATTGTGGTTGATGCAGTTGTCGTAGTTTGTGTAGTAGTTGTTGTGATTGGAGCTGTAGTTGTAGTGGTTGGTGCAGTAGTTGTTGTGGTTGGGGCAGTAGTTGAAGTGGTTTGAGCAGCAGTAGTTGTGGTTGGAGAAGTTGTAGTTGATGGAGTAGTCGTAGTTTGAGCAGTAGTAGTTGTGGTTGAAGCAGTAGTTGTCGTGGTTGGTGCAGCAGTTGTGGTTGGGGCAGTAGTTGTAGTAAGAGCAGTAGTTGTTGTGGTTGGGACAGTTGTAGTTGTGGTTGGAGCAGTCGTAGTGGTTGAGGCAGTCGTTGCAGTGGTTGGTGCAAGAGTAGTTGTTGTGGTTGGGGCAGTAGTTGTTGTGGTCAGGGCAGTAGTTGTTGTGGTTGGAGAGTTAGTCGTTGTAGTTGAATCAGTAGTTGTAGAGTTTGGAGGAGGAGTAGTTGTGTTTGGAACAGTTGTAGTTGTGGTTGGAGCAGTCGTAGTGGTTTGTTCAGTCGTTGTAGTGGTTGCTGCAAGAGTAGTTGTGGTTGGAGCAGTAGTTGTTGTGGTTGTAGCAGTAGTTGTAGTGGTTGGTGTAGTAGTTATTTTAGTTGGAGCAGTAATACTTGTGGTTGCAGCAGTAGTTATAGTGGTTGCTGCAGTAGATTTTGTGTTTGGAGCAGTAGTTGTTGTAGTTGGGGCAGTAGTGGTTAGTGCAGTAGTTGTAGTTGGAGCAGTAGTAGTTGTGGTTGGGGCAGTAGTTGTTGTCGTTGGGGCAGTAATTGTAGTGGTTGAAGCAATAGTTGTAATGGTTGGTGCAGTAGTTGTGGTCGAAGCAGTATTTGTGGTTGGAGCAGTAGTAGTTGTGGTTGGAGCAGTTGTGGTTGGAGCAGTTGAAGTTGTGGTTGGATAAGTCGTAGTGGTTGATGCAGTCGTTATAGTGGTTGGAGTAGTAGTAGTTGTTGTTGGAGCAGTAGTTATTGTTGTTGGGGCAGTACTTGTAGTGGTTGGTGCAGTAGTTGTGGTTGGAGCAGTGGTAGTTGTGGTTGGGGCAGTACTTGTTGTAGTTGGGGCAGTAGTTGTGGTTGGGGCAGTAGTTGTAGTGGTAAGAGTAGTAATAGTTGTGGTTGGAGCAGTTGTAGTTGTAGTTGATGCAGCATTTGATGTTGTTGGAGCAATAGTAGTTGTGGTTGCAGCAGTAGTTGTAGTGGTTGCTGTAGTAGTTGTGGTTGGGGCAGTAGTTGTAGTTGGAGCAGTAGTTGTTGTGGTTGGGGCATTTGTACTTGTGGTTGGAGCAGTCGTAGTGGTTGGTTCAGTCATTGTAGTGGTTGCTGCAAGAGTAGTTGTGGTTGGAGCAGTAGTTGTTGTGGTTGTAGCAGTAGTGGTTAGTGCAGTACTTGTAGTTGGAGCAGTAGTAGTTGTGGTTGGGGCAGTAGTTGTTGTCGTTGGGGCTGTAGTTGTAGTGATTGAAGCAGTAGTTGTAGTGGTTGGTGCAGTAGTTGTGGTCGGAGCAGTAGTTGTGGTTGGAGCAGGAGTAGTTGTGGTTGGAGCAGTTGTAGTTGTTGTTGGATCAGTAGTAGTGGTTGGTGCAGTCGTAGTTGTGGTTGGAGCAGTTGTAGTTGTGGTTGGAGCAGTTGTAGTTGTTGTTGGATCAGTCGTAGTGGTTGGTGCAGTCCTAGTGGTTGGAGCAGTATTAGTTGTAGTTGATGCAGTAGTTGTAGAGGTTGGAGCAGTTGTAGTTGATGCAGTAGTCATTGTAGTTGGAGCAGTAGTAGTTGTGGTTAAAGCAGTAGTTGTAGTGGTTGGAGCAGCAGTAGTTGTTGTTGGAGTAATTGTAGTTGTGGTTGGAGCAGTTGTAGTGGTTGGTGCAGTCGTTGTAGTGGTTGGTGCAAGAGTAGTTGTGGTTGGGGCAGTAGTTGTTGTTGTTGGGGCAGTAGCTGTTGTGGTTGGGACAGTAGTTGTAGTGGTTGGAGCAGTAGTCGTTGAAGTTGGAGCAGTAGTTGTAGAGGTTGGAGCAGTTGTAGTTGATGCAGTAGTCATTGTAGTTGGAGCAGTAATAGTTGTGGTTGAAGCAGTAGTTGTAGTGGTTGGAGCAGTACTTGTGGTTGGAGTAATTGTAGTTGTGGTTGGAGCAGTTGTAGTGGTTGGTGCAGTCGTTGTAGTGGTTGGTGCAAGAGTAGTTGTGGTTGGAGCAGTAGTAGTTGTGGTTGGGGCAGTAGTTGTAGTTGGAGCAGCAGTTGTTGTGGTTAGGGAAGTAGTTGTAGTGGTTGGAGCAGCAGTAGTTGTGGTTGGAGCAGTTGTAGTTGTTGTTGGATCAGTCGTAGTGGTTGGTGCAGTCGTAGTTGTGGTTGGAGCAGTTGTAGTTGTTGTTGGATCAGTCGTTGTGGTTGGTGCAGTCCTAGTGGTTGGAGCAGTAGTAGTTGTAGTTGATGCAGTAGTTGTAGAGGTTGGAGCAGTTGTAGTTGATGCAGTAGTCATTGTAGTTGGAGCAGTAGTAGTTGTGGTTAAAGCAGTAGTTGTAGTGGTTGGAGCAGCAGTAGTTGTTGTTGTTGGAGTAATTGTAGTTGTGGTTGGAGCAGTTGTAGTGGTTGGTGCAGTCGTTGTAGTGGTTGGTGCAAGAGTAGTTGTGGTTGGAGCAGTAGTAGTTGTGGTTGGGGCAGTAGTTGTAGTTGGAGCAGCAGTTGTTGTGGTTAGGGAAGTAGTTGTAGTGGTTGGAGCAGCAGTAGTTGTGGTTGGAGCAGTTGTACTTGATTCAGTAGTCGTAGTTTGAGCAGTAGTAGTGGTTGGTGCAGTCGTAGTGGTTGGTGCAAGAGTAGTTGTGGTTGGTGTACTAGTAGTTGTGGTTGGTGCAGTAGTTGTAGTTGGAGTAGTTGTTGTAGTGGTTGGTGCAGTAGTAGTTGTGGTTGGGGCAGTAGTTGTTGTTGGGGCAGTAGTCGTTGTAGTTGGAGCAGTACTAGTTGTGGTTGAAGCAGTAGTTGTAGTGGTTGGTGCAGTAGTTGTGGTCGGAGCAGTAGTTGTGGTTGGAGCAGGAGTAGTTGTGGTTGGAGCAGGAGTAGTTGTTGGATCAGTCGTAGTGGTTGGTGCAGTCGTAGTGGTTGGTGCAGTCGTAGTTGTGGTTGGAGCAGTTGTAGTTGTGGTTGGAGCAGTTGTAGTTGTTGTTGGATCAGTCGTAGTGGTTGGTCCAGTCGTAGTGGTTGGAGCAGTAGTAGTTGTAGTTGATGCAGTAGTTGTGGTTGGATCAGTAGTAGTTGTGGTTTGGGCAGTTATTGTAGTGGTTGGCGCAGGAGATGTTGTTGTTGGAGTAGTTGTGGTTTGGGCAGTTGTTGTAGTGGTTGGAGCAGGAGATGTTGTTGTTGGAGTAGTTGTAGTTGTGGTTGGAGCAGTTGTAGTTGTTGGTGCAGGCGTTGTAGTGGTTGGTGCAAGAGTAGTTGTGGTTGGAGCAGTAGTAGTTGTAGTTGGAGCAGCAGTTGTTGTGGTTGAAGCAGTAGTTGTCGTGGTTGGTGCAGTAGTTGTGATTGGTGCAGTCGTAGTGGTTGGTGCAAGAGTAGTTGTGGTTGGTGCAATAGTTGTGGTTGGAGTAGTTGTTGTAGTGGTTGGTGCAGTAGTAGTTGTGGTTGGGGCAGTAGTTGTTGTTGTTGGGGCAGTAGTTGTTGTCGTTGGGGCAGTAGTTGTAGTGGTTGGAGCAGAAGTCGTTGTAGTTGGAGCAGTACTAGTTGTGGTTGAAGCAGTAGTTGTAGTGGTTGGTGCAGTAGTTGTGGTTGGAGCTGTAGTTGTGGTTGGAGCAGGAGTAGTTGTGGTTGGAGCAGTTGTAGTTGTTGGATCAGTCATAGCGGTTGGTGCAGTCGTAGTTGTGGTTGGAGCAGTTGTAGTTGTGGTTGGAGCAGTTGTAGTTGTTGTTGGATCAGTCGTAGTGGTTGGTGCAGTCGTAGTGGTTGGAGCAGTAGTAGTTGTAGTTGATGCAGTAGTTGTGGTTGGATCAGTCGTAGTGGTTGGTGCAGTCGTAGTTGTGGTTGGAGCAGTTGTAGTTGTAGTTGTTGTTGGATCAGTCGTAGTGGTTGGTGCAGTCGTAGTGGTTGGAGCAGTAGTAGTTGTAGTTGATGCAGTAGTTGTGGTTGGATCAGTAGTAGTTGTGGTTGGGGCAGTTTTAGTTGTAGGTGCAGGCGTTGTAGTGGTTGGTGCAAGAGTAGTTGTGGTTGGAGCAGTAGTAGTTGTAGTTGGAGCAGCAGTTGTTGTGGTTGAACCAGTAGTTGTCGTGGTTGGTGCAGTAGTTGTGGTCCAAGCAGTAGTTGTGGTTGGAGCAGGAGTAGTTGTGGTTGGAGCAGTTGTAGTTGTTGTTGGATCAGTCATAGTGGTTGGTGCAGTCGTAGTTGTGATTGGAGCAGTTGTAGTTGTGGTTGGAGTAGTTGTAGTTGTTGTTGGATCAGTCGTAGTGGTTGGTCCAGTCAAAGTGGTTGGAGCAGTACTAGTTGTAGTTGATGCAGTAGTTGTGGTTGGATCAGTAGAAGTTGTGGTTGGGGCAGTTGTTGTAGTGGTTGGAGCAGGAGTTGTTGTGGTTGGAGTAGTTGTAGTTGTGGTTGGAGCAGTTGAAGTTGTTGGTGCAGGCGTTGTAGTGGTTGGTGCAAGAGTAGTTGTGGTTGGAGCAGTAGTAGTTGTGGTTGGGGCAGTAGTTGTAGTTGGAGCAGCAGTTGTTGTGGTTGAAGCAGTAGTTGTCGTGGTTGGTGCAGTAGTTGTGATTGGTGCAGTAGTTGTGATTGGTGCAGTCGTAGTTGTTGGAGTAGTTGTTGTAGTGGTTGGTGCAGTAGTTGTGGTTGGAGTAGTTGTTGTAGTGGTTGGTGCAGTAGTAGTTGTGGTTGGGGCAGTAGTTGTTGTTGTTGGGGCAGTAGTTGTGGTTGGGGCAGTAGTTGTAGTGGTTGGAGCAGTAGTCGTAGAGGTTGGAGCATTGGTAGTTGTGGTTGGAGCAGTTGTAGTTGATGCAGTAGTCATTTTAGTTGAAGCAGTAGTAGTTGTGGTTGAAGCGGTAGTTGTAGTTGTTGGGGCAGTAGTTGTTGTCCTTAGGGCAGTAGTTGTAGTGGTTGGAGCAGTAGTCGTTGTAGTTGGAGCAGTACTAGTTGTGGTTGAAGCAGTAGTTGTAGTTGGAGCAGGAGTAGTTGTGGTTGGAGCAGTTGTAGTTGTTGTTGGATCAGTCGTACTGGTTGGTGCAGTCGTAGTTGTGGTTGGAGCAGTTGTGGTTGTGGTTGGAGCAGTTGCAGTTGTTGTTGGATCAGTCGTAGTGGTTGGTGCACTCGTAGTGGTTGAAGCAGTAGTAGTTGTAGTTGTGGTTGGAGCAGTTGTAGTGGTTGGTGCAGGCGTTGTAGTGGTTGTTGCAAGAGTAGTTGTGGTAGGAGCAGTAGTAGTTGTGGTTGGGGCAGTAGTTGTAGTTGGAGAAGCAGTTGTTGTGGTTGGGGCAGTAGTTGTAGTTGTTGGAGTAGTTGTGGTTGAAGCAGTAGTAGTTGTGGTTGGGGCAGTAGTTGTGATTGGTGCAGTCGTTGTAGTGGTTGGTGCAGTCGTAGTGGTTGGAGCAGGAGTTGTTGTGGTTGGAGCAGGAGTTGTTGTGGTTGGAGTAGTTGTAGTTGTGGTTGGAGCAGTTGTAGTTGTTGGTGCAGGCGTTGTAGTTGTTGGTGCAAGAGTAGTTGTGGTTGGAGAAGTAGTAGTTGTGGTTGGGGCAGTAGTTGTAGTTGGAGCAGCAGTTGTTGTGGTTGAAGCAGTAGTTGTCGTGGTTGGTGCAGTAGTTGTGATTGGAGTAGTTGTTGTAGTGGTTTGTGCAGTAGTAGTTGTGGTTGGAGCAGTAGTAGTTGTAGTTGTGGTTGGAGCAGTTGTAGTGGTTGGTGCAGGCGTTGTAGTGGTTGGTGCCAGAGTAGTTGTGGTTGGAGCAGTAGTAGTTGTGGTTGGGGCAGTAGTTGTAGTTGGAACAGCAGTTGTGGTTGGGGCAGTAGTTGTAGTGGTTGGAGCAGGAGTTGTTGTGGTTGGAGCAGTAGTAGTTGTAGTTGTGGTTGGAGCAGTTGTAGTGGTTGGTGCAGGCGTTGTAGTGGTTGGTGCAAGAGTAGTTGTGGTTGGAGCAGTAGTAGTTTTGGTTGGGGCAGTAGTTGTAGTTGGAGCAGTAGTTGTAGTGGTTGGAGCAGGAGTTGTTGTGGTTGGAGTAGTTGTAGTTGTTGTTGGAGCAGTTGTAGTTGTTGGTGCAGGCGTTGTAGTGGTTGGTGCAAGAGTAGTTGTGGTTGGAGCATTAGTAGTTGTGGTTGGGGCAGTAGTTGTAGTTGGAGCAGCATTTGTTGTGGTTGAAGCAGTAGTTGTCGTGGTTGGTGCAGTAGTTGTGATTGGTGCAGTCGTAGTGGTTGGTGCAAGAGTAGTTGTGGTTGGTGCAGTAGTAGTTGTTGGAGTAGTTGTTGTAGTGGTTGGTGCAGTAGTTGTGGTTGGAGTAGTTGTAGTGGTTGGATAAGTAGTAGTTGTGGTTGGATCAGTAGTAGTCGTGGTTGGGGCAGTAGTTGTAGTGGTTGGAGCAGGAGTTGTTGTGGTTGGAGTAGTTGTAGTTGTGGTTGGAGCAGTTGTAGTTGTTGTTGGATCAGTCGTAGTGGTTGGTGCAGTCGTAGTTGTGGTTGGAGCAGTTGTAGTTGTTGTTGGATCAGTCGTAGTGGTTGGTGCAGTCGTAGTGGTTGGAGCAGTAGTAGTTGTAGTTGTGGTTGAAGCAGTTGTAGTGGTTGGTGCAGGCGTTGTAGTGGTTGTTGCAAGAGTAGTTGTGGTTGGAGCAGTAGTAGTTGTGGTTGGGGCAGTAGTTGTAGTTGGAGAAGCAGTTGTTGTGGTTGGGGCAGTAGTTGTAGTAGTTGGAGCAGCAGTAGTTGTGGTTGAAGCAGTAGTAGTTGTGGTTGGGGCAGTAGTTGTGATTGGTGCAGTTGTTGTAGTGGTTGGTGCAGTCGTAGTGGTTGGAGCAGTAGTAGTTGTAGTTGATGCAGTAGTTGTAGTGGTTGGAGCAGGAGTTGTGGTTGGAGTAGTTGTAGTTGTGGTTGGAGCAGTTGTAGTTGTTGGTGCAGGCGTTGTAGTGGTTGGTGCAAGAGTAGTTGTGGTTGGAGCAGTAGTAGTTGTAGTTGTGGTTGGAGCAGTTGTAGTGGTTGGTGCAGGCGTTGTAGTGGTTGGTGCAAGAGTAGTTGTGGTTGGAGCAGTAGTAGTTGTGGTTGGGGCAGTAGTTGTAGTTGGAGCAGCAGTTGTGGTTGGGGCAGTAGTTGTAGTGGTTGGAGCAGGAGTTGTTGTGGTTGGAGTAGTTGTAGTTGTGGTTGGAGCAGTTGTAGTTGTTGGTGCAAGAGTAGTTGTGGTTGGAGCAGTAGTAGTTTTGGTTGGGGCAGTAGTTGTAGTTGGAGCAGTAGTTGAAGTGGTTGGAGCAGGAGTTGTTGTGGTTGGAGTAGTTGTAGTTGTTGTTGGAGCTGTTGTAGTTGTTGGTGCAGGCGTTGTAGTGGTTGGTGCAAGAGTAGTTGTGGTTGGAGCATTAGTAGTTGTGGTTGGGGCAGTAGTTGTAGTTGGAGCAGCATTTGTTGTGGTTGAAGCAGTAGTTGTCGTGGTTGGTGCAGTAGTTGTGATTGGTGCAGTCGTAGTGGTTGGTGCAAGAGTAGTTGTGGTTGGTGCAGTAGTAGTTGTTGGAGTAGTTGTTGTAGTGGTTGGTGCAGTAGTTGTGGTTGGAGTAGTTGTACTGGTTGGATAAGTAGTAGTTGTGGTTGGATCAGTAGTAGTCGTGGTTGGGGCAGTAGTTGTAGTGGTTGGAGCAGGAGTTGTTGTGGTTGGAGTAGTTGTAGTTGTGGTTGGAGCAGTTGTAGTTGTTGTTGGATCAGTCGTAGTGGTTGGTGCAGTCGTAGTTGTGGTTGGAGCAGTTGTAGTTGTTGTTGGATCAGTCGTAGTGGTTGGTGCAGTCGTAGTGGTTGGAGCAGTAGTAGTTGTAGTTGTGGTTGGAGCAGTTGTAGTGGTTGGTGCAGGCGTTGTAGTGGTTGTTGCAAGAGTAGTTGTGGTTGGAGCAGTAGTAGTTGTGGTTGGGGCAGTAGTTGTAGTTGGAGAAGCAGTTGTTGTGGTTGGGGCAGTAGTTGTAGTAGTTGGAGCAGCAGTAGTTGTGGTTGAAGCAGTAGTAGTTGTGGTTGGGGCAGTAGTTGTGATTGGTGCAGTTGTTGTAGTGGTTGGTGCAGTCGTAGTGGTTGGAGCAGTAGTAGTTGTAGTTGATGCAGTAGTTGTAGTGGTTGGAGCAGGAGTTGTTGTGGTTGGAGTAGTTGTAGTTGTGGTTGGAGCAGTTGTAGTTGTTGGTGCAGGCGTTGTAGTGGTTGGTGCAAGAATAGTTGTGGTTGGAGCAGTAGTAGTTGTAGTTGTGGTTGGAGCAGTTGTAGTGGTTGGTGCAGGCGTTGTAGTGGTTGGTGCAAGAGTAGTTGTGGTTGGAGCAGTAGTAGTTGTGGTTGGGGCAGTAGTTGTAGTTGGAGCAGCAGTTGTGGTTGGGGCAGTAGTTGTAGTGGTTGGAGCAGGAGTTGTTGTGGTTGGAGTAGTTGTAGTTGTGGTTGGAGCAGTTGTAGTTGTTGGTGCAAGAGTAGTTGTGGTTGGAGCAGTAGTAGTTTTGGTTGGGGCAGTAGTTGTAGTTGGAGCAGTAGTTGAAGTGGTTGGAGCAGGAGTTGTTGTGGTTGGAGTAGTTGTAGTTGTTGTTGGAGCTGTTGTAGTTGTTGGTGCAGGCGTTGTAGTGGTTGGTGCAAGAGTAGTTGTGGTTGGAGCATTAGTAGTTGTGGTTGGGGCAGTAGTTGTAGTTGGAGCAGCATTTGTTGTGGTTGAAGCAGTAGTTGTCGTGGTTGGTGCAGTAGTTGTGATTGGTGCAGTCGTAATGGTTGGTGCAAGAGTAGTTGTGGTTGGTGCAGTAGTAGTTGTTGGAGTAGTTGTTGTAGTGGTTGGTGCAGTAGTTGTGGTTGGAGTAGTTGTACTGGTTGGATAAGTAGTAGTTGTGGTTGGATCAGTAGTAGTCGTGGTTGGGGCAGTAGTTGTAGTGGTTGGAGCAGGAGTTGTTGTGGTTGGAGTAGTTGTAGTTGTGGTTGGAGCAGTTGTAGTTGTTGTTGGATCAGTCGTAGTGGTTGGTGCAGTCGTAGTTGTGGTTGGAGCAGTTGTAGTTGTTGTTGGATCAGTCGTAGTGGTTGGTGCAGTCGTAGTGGTTGGAGCAGTAGTAGTTGTAGTTGTGGTTGAAGCAGTTGTAGTGGTTGGTGCAGGCGTTGTAGTGGTTGTTGCAAGAGTAGTTGTGGTTGGAGCAGTAGTAGTTGTGGTTGGGGCAGTAGTTGTAGTTGGAGAAGCAGTTGTTGTGGTTGGGGCAGTAGTTGTAGTAGTTGGAGCAGCAGTAGTTGTGGTTGAAGCAGTAGTAGTTGTGGTTGGGGCAGTAGTTGTGATTGGTGCAGTTGTTGTAGTGGTTGGTGCAGTCGTAGTGGTTGGAGCAGTAGTAGTTGTAGTTGATGCAGTAGTTGTAGTGGTTGGAGCAGGAGTTGTTGTGGTTGGAGTAGTTGTAGTTGTGGTTGGAGCAGTTGTAGTTGTTGGTGCAGGCGTTGTAGTGGTTGGTGCAAGAATAGTTGTGGTTGGAGCAGTAGTAGTTGTAGTTGTGGTTGGAGCAGTTGTAGTGGTTGGTGCAGGCGTTGTAGTGGTTGGTGCAAGAGTAGTTGTGGTTGGAGCAGTAGTAGTTGTGGTTGGGGCAGTAGTTGTAGTTGGAGCAGCAGTTGTGGTTGGGGCAGTAGTTGTAGTGGTTGGAGCAGGAGTTGTTGTGGTTGGAGTAGTTGTAGTTGTGGTTGGAGCAGTTGTAGTTGTTGGTGCAGGCGTTGTAGTGGTTGGTGCAAGAGTAGTTGTGGTTGGAGCATTAGTAGTCGTGGTTGGGGCAGTAGTTGTAGTTGGAGCAGCATTTGTTGTGGTTGAAGCAGTAGTTGTCGTGGTTGGTGCAGTTGTTGTGATTGGTGCAGTCGTAGTGGTTGGTGCAAGAGTAGTTGTGGTTAGTGCAGTAGTAGTTGTTGTTGGAGTAGTTGTTGTAGTGGTTGGTGCAGTAGTTGTGGTTGGAGTAGTTGTAGTGGTTGGATCAGTAGTAGTTGTGGTTGGATCAGTAGTAGTTGTGGTTGGATCAGTAGTAGTCGTGGTTGAAGCAGTAGTTGTAGTGGTTGGAGCAGGAGTTGTTGTTGGAGTAGTTGTAGTTGTGGTTGGAGCAGTTGTAGTTGTTGTTGGATAAGTAGTAGTTGTGGTTGGATCAGTAGTAGTCGTGGTTGGGGCAGTAGTTGTAGTGGTTGGAGCAGGAGTTGTTGTGGTTGGAGTAGTTGTAGTTGTGGTTGGAGCAGTTGTACTTGTTGTTGGATCAGTCGTAGTGGTTGGTGCAGTCGTAGTTGTGGTTGGAGCAGTTGTAGTTGTTGTTGGATCAGTCGTAGTGGTTGGTGCAGTCGTAGTGGTTGGAGCAGTAGTAGTTGTAGTTGTGGTTGGAGCAGTTGTAGTGGTTGGTGCAGGCGTTGTAGTGGTTGTTGCAAGAGTAGTTGTGGTTGGAGCAGTAGTAGTTGTGGTTGGGGCAGTAGTTGTAGTTGGAGAAGCAGTTGTGGTTGGGGCAGTAGTTGTAGTAGTTGGAGCAGCAGTAGTTGTGGTTGAAGCAGTAGTAGTTGTGGTTGGGGCAGTAGTTGTGATTGGTGCAATCGTTGTAGTGGTTGGTGCAGTCGTAGTGGTTGGAGCAGGAGTTGTTGTGGTTGGAGTAGTTGTAGTTGTGGTTGGAGCAGTTGTAGTTGTTGGTGCAGGCATTGTAGTGGTTGGTGCAAGAGTAGTTGTGGTTGGAGCAGTAGTAGTTGTAGTTGTGGTTGGAGCAGTTGTAGTGGTTGGTGCAGGCGTTGTAGTGGTTGGTGCAAGAGTAGTTATGGTTGGAGCAGTAGTAGTTGTGGTTGGGGCAGTAGTTGTAGTTGGAGCAGCAGTTGTGGTTGGGGCAGTAGTTGTAGTGGTTGGAGCAGGAGTTGTTGTGGTTGGAGTAGTTGTAGTTGTGGTTGGAGCAGTTGTAGTTGTTGGTTCAGGCGTTGTAGTGGTTGGTGCAAGAGTAGTTGTGGTTGGAGCATTAGTAGTCGTGGTTGGGGCAAGAGTTGTAGTTGGAGCAGCATTTGTTGTGGTTGAAGCAGTAGTTGTCGTGGTTGGTGCAGTAGTTGTGATTGGTGCAGTCGTAGTGGTTGGTGCAAGCGTAGTTGTGGTTGGTGCAGTAGTAGTTGTTGGAGTAGTTGTTGTAGTGGTTGGTGCAGTAGTTGTGGTTGGAGTAGTTGTAGTGGTTGGATCAGTAGTAGTTGTGGTTGGATCAGTAGTAGTTGTGGTTGGATCAGTAGTAGTCGTGGTTGAAGCAGTAGTTGTAGTGGTTGGAGCAGGAGTTGTTGTTGTTGGAGTAGTTGTAGTTGTGGTTGGAGCAGTTGTAGTTGTTGTTGGATCAGTCGAAGTGGTTGGTGCAGTCGTAGTTGTGGTTGGAGCAGTTGTAGTTGTGGTGAGAGCAGTTGTAGTTGTTGTTGGATCAGTCGTAGTGGTTGGTGCAGTCGTAGTGGTTGGAGCAGTAGTAGTTGTAGTTGTGGTTGGAGCAGTTGTAGTGGTTGGTGCAGGCGTTGTAGTGGTTGTTGCAAGAGTAGTTGTGGTTGGAGCAGTAGTATTTGTGGTTGGGGCAATTGTTGTAGTTGGAGAAGCAGTTGTTGTGGTTGGGGCAGTAGTTGTAGTAGTTGGAGCAGCAGTAGTTGTGGTTGGAGTAGTTGTAGTTGTGGTTGGAGCAGTTGTAGTTGTTGGTGCAGGCGTTGTAGTGGTTGGTGCAAGAGTAGTTGTGGTTGGAGCATTAGTAGTCGTGGTTGGGGCAGTAGTTGTAGTTGGAGCAGCATTTGTTGTGGTTGAAGCAGTAGTTGTCGTGGTTGGTGCAGTAGTTGTGATTGGTGCAGTCGTAGTGGTTGGTGCAAGAGTAGTTGTGGTTGGTGCAGTAGTAGTTGTTGTTGGAGTAGTTGTTGTAGTGGTTGGTGCAGTAGTTGTGGTTGGAGTAGTTGTAGTGGTTGGATCAGTAGTAGTTGTGGTTGGATCAGTAGTAGTTGTGGTTGGATCAGTAGTAGTCGTGGTTGAAGCAGTAGTTGTAGTGGTTGGAGCAGGAGTTGTTGTTGTTGGAGTAGTTGTAGTTGTGGTTGGAGCAGTTGTAGTTGTTGTTGGATAAGTAGTAGTTGTGGTTGGATCAGTAGTAGTCGTGGTTGGGGCAGTAGTTGTAGTGGTTGGAGCAGGAGTTGTTGTGGTTGGAGTAGTTGTAGTTGTGGTTGGAGCAGTTGTAGTTGTTGTTGGATCAGTCGTAGTGGTTGGTGCAGTCGTAGTTGTGGTTGGAGCAGTTGTAGTTGTTGTTGGATCAGTCGTAGTGGTTGGTGCAGTCGTAGTGGTTGGAGCAGTAGTAGTTGTAGTTGTGGTTGGAGCAGTTGTAGTGGTTGGTGCAGGCGTTGTAGTGGTTGTTGCAAGAGTAGTTGTGGTTGGAGCAGTAGTAGTTGTGGTTGGGGCAGTAGTTGTAGTTGGAGAAGCAGTTGTTGTGGTTGGGGCAGTAGTTGTAGTAGTTGGAGCAGCAGTAGTTGTGGTTGAAGCAGTAGTAGTTGTGGTTGGGGCAGTAGTTGTGATTGGTGCAGTCGTTGTAGTGGTTGGTGCAGTCGTAGTGGTTGGAGCAGTAGTAGTTGTAGTTGATGCAGTAGTTGTAGTGGTTGGAGCAGGAGTTGTTGTGGTTGGAGTAGTTGTAGTTGTGGTTGGAGCAGTTGTAGTTGTAGTTGTGGTTGGAGCAGTTGTAGTGGTTGGTGCAGGCGTTGTAGTGGTTGGTGCAAGAGTAGTTGTGGTTGGAGCAGTAGTAGTTGTGGTTGGGGCAGTAGTTGTAGTTGGAGCAGCAGTTGTGGTTGGGGCAGTAGTTGTAGTGGTTGGAGCAGGAGTTGTTGTGGTTGGAGTAGTTGTAGTTGTGGTTGGAGCAGTTGTAGTTGTTGGTGCAGGCGTTGTAGTGGTTGGTGCAAGAGTAGTTGTGGTTGGAGCATTAGTAGTCGTGGTTGGGGCAGTAGTTGTAGTTGGAGCAGCATTTGTTGTGGTTGAAGCAGTAGTTGTCGTGGTTGGTGCAGTAGTTGTGATTGGTGCAGTCGTAGTGGTTGGTGCAAGCTTGGTTGTGGTTGGTGCAGTAGTAGTTGTTGGAGTAGTTGTTGTAGTGGTTGGTGCAGTAGTTGTGGTTGGAGTAGTTGTAGTGGTTGGATCAGTAGTAGTTGTGGTTGGATCAGTAGTAGTTGTGGTTGGATCAGTAGTAGTCGTGGTTGAAGCAGTAGTTGTAGTGGTTGGAGCAGGAGTTGTTGTTGTTGGAGTAGTTGTAGTTGTGGTTGGAGCAGTTGTAGTTGTTGTTGGATCAGTCATAGTGGTTGGTGCAGTCGTAGTTGTGGTTGGAGCAGTTGTAGTTGTGGTTGGAGCAGTTGTAGTTGTTGTTGGATCAGTTGTAGTGGTTGGTGCAGTCGTAGTGGTTGGAGCAGTAGTAGTTGTAGTTGTGGTTGGAGCAGTTGTAGTGGTTGGTGCAGGCGTTGTAGTGGTTGTTGCAAGAGTAGTTGTGGTTGGAGCAGTAGTATTTGTGGTTGGGGCAGTAGTTGTAGTTGGAGAAGCAGTTGTTGTGGTTGGGGCAGTAGTTGTAGTAGTTGGAGCAGCAGTAGTTGTGGTTGAAGCAGTACTTGTCGTGGTTGGTGCAGTAGTTGTGATTGGTGCAGTCGTAGTGGTTGGTGCAAGAGTAGTTGTCGTTGGTGCAGTAGTAGTTGTGGTTGGAGCAGTAGTAGTTGTAGTTGTGGTTGGAGCAGTTGTAGTGGTTGGTGCAGGCGTTGTAGTGGTTGGTGCAAGAGTAGTTGTGGTTGGAGCAGTAGTAGTTGTGGTTGGGGCAGTAGTTGTAGGTGGAGCAGCAGTTGTTGTGGTTGGGGCAGTCGTAATTGGGGTTGGAGCATTTGTAGTTGTGGTTGGAGCAGTTGTAGTTGTTGTTGGATCAGTCGTAGTGGTTGGTGCAGTCGTAGTGGTTGGAGCAGTAGTAGTTGTAGTTGTGGTTGGAGCAGTTGTAGTGGTTGGTGCAGGCGTTGTAGTGGTTCTTGCAAGAGTAGTTGTGGTTGGAGCAGTAGTAGTTGTGGTTGGTGCAGTAGTTGTAGTTGGAGAAGCAGTTGTTGTGGTTGGGGCAGTAGTTGTAGTGGTTGGAGCAGCAGTAGTTGTGGTTGAAGCAGCAGTAGTAGTTGTGGTTGGGGCAGTAGTTGTAGTTGGAGCAGCAGTTGTGGTTGGGGCAGTAGTTGTAGTGGTTGGAGCAGGAGTTGTTGTGGTTGGAGTAGTTGTAGTTGTGGTTGGAGCAGTTGTAGTTGTTGGTGCAGGCGTTGTAGTGGTTGGTGCAAGAGTAGTTGTGGTTGGAGCAGTAGTAGTTGTGGTTGCGGCAGTAGTTGTAGTTGGAGCAGCAGTTGTTGTGGTTGAAGCAGTAGTTGTCGTGGTTGGTGCAGTAGTTGTGGTTGGTGCAAGAGTAGTTGTGGTTGTTGCAGTAGTAGTTGTTGTTGGAGTAGTTGTTGTAGTGGTTGGTGCAGTAGTTGTGGTTGGAGTAGTCGTTGTAGTGGTTGAAGCAGTAGTAGTTGTGGTTGGGGCAGTAGTTGTGATTGGTGTAGTCGTTGTAGTGGTTGGTGCAGTCGTAGTGGTTGGAGCAGTAGTAGTTGTAGTTGATGCAGTAGTTGTGGTTGGATCAGTAGTAGTTGTGGTTGGGGCAGTAGTTGTAGTGGTTGGAGCAGGAGTTGTTGTGGTTGGAGTAGCTGTAGTTCTGGTTGGGGCAGTAGTTGTAGTTGGAGCAGCAGTTGTTGTGGTTGAAGCAGTAGTTGTCGTGGTTGGCGCAGTAGTTGTGATTGGTGCAGTCGTAGTGGTTGGTGCAAGAGTAGTTGTGGTTGGTGCAGTAGTAGTTGTTGTTGGAGTAGTTGTTGTAGTGGTTGGTGCAGTAGTTGTGGTTGGAGTAGTTGTAGTAGTTGGTGCAGTAGTAGTTGTGGTTGGGGCAGTAGTTGTTGTTGTTGGGGCAGTAGTTGTTGTGGTTGGGGCAGTAGTTGTAGTGGTTGGAGCAGTAGTCGTTGTAGTTGGAGCAGTAGTAGTTGTGGTTGGGGCAGTAGTTGTGATTGGTGCAGTCATTGTAGTGGTTGGTGCAAGAGTAGTTGTGGTTGGTGCAGTAGTAGTTGTTGTTGGAGTAGTCGTAGTGGTTGGTGCACTAGTTGTGGTTGGAGTAGTTGTTGTAGTGGTTGGTGCAAGAGTGGTTGTGGTTGGTGCAGTAGTAGTTGTTGTTGGAGTAGTCGTTGTAGTGGTTGGTGCAGTAGTTGTGGTTGGAGTAGTTGTTGTAGTGGTTGGTGCAAGTGTAGTTGTGGTTGGGGCAGTAGTTGTTGTTGTTGGGGCAGTAGTTGTTGTGGTTGGGACAGTAGTTGTAGTGGTTGGAGAAGTAGTTGTTGTCGTTGGGGCAGTAGATGTAGTGGTTGCAGCAGTTCTAGTTGTGGTTGAATCAGTAGTTGTAGTGGTTGGTGCAGTAGTTGTGGTTGGAGCAGGAGTAGTTGTGGTTGGAGCAGTTGTAGTTGTTGGATCAGTCGTAGTGGTTGGTGCAGTCGTAGTGGTTGGAGCAGTAGTAGTTGTAGTTGTGGTTGGAGCAGTTGTAGTGGTTGTTGCAAGAGTAGTTGTGGTTGGAGCAGTAGTAGTTGTGGTTGGGGCAGTAGTTGCAGTGGTTGGAGCAGCAGTAGTTGTGGTTGAAGCAGTAGTAGTTGTGGTTGGGGCAGTAGTTGTGATTGGTGCAGTCGTTGTAGTGGTTGGTGCAGTCGTAGTGGTTGGAGCAGTAGTAGTTGTAGTTGATGCAGTAATTGTGGTTGGATCAGTAGTAGTTGTGGTTGGGGCAGTAGTTGTAGTGGTTGGAGCAGGAGTTGTTGTGGTTGGAGTAGTTGTAGTTGTGGTTGGAGCAGTTGTAGTTGTTGGTGCAGGCGTTGTAGTGGTTGGTGCAAGAGTAGTTGTGGTTGGAGCAGCAGTAGTTGTAGTTGGAGCAGCAGTTGTTGTGGTTGAAGAAGTAGTTGTCATGGTTGGTGCAGTAGTTGTGATTGGTGCAGTCGTAGTGGTTGGTGCAAGAGTAGTTGTGGTTGGTGCAGTAGTAGTGGTTGGAGTAGTTGTTGTAGTGGTTGGTGCAGTAGTAGTTGTGGTTGGAGCAGTAGTAGTTGTAGTTGTGGTTGGAGCAGTTGTAGTGGTTGGTGCAGGCGTTGTAGTGGTTAGTGCAAGAGTAGTTGTGGTTGTGGCAGTAGTTGTAGTTGGAGCAGCAGTTGTTGTGGTTGGGGCAGTAGTTGTGGTTGGAGTAGTTGTTGTAGTGGTTGGTGCAGTAGTAGTTGTGGTTGGAGCAGTAGTAGTTGTAGTTGTGGTTGGAGCAGTTGTAGTGGTTGGAGTAGTTGTAGTTGTGGTTGGAGCAGTTGTAGTTGTTGGTGCAGGCGTTGTAGTGGTTGGTGCAAGAGTAGTTGTGGTTGGAGCAGTAGTAGTTGTGGTTGGGGCAGTAGTTGTAGTTGGAGCAGCAGTTGTTGTGGTTGAAGAAGTAGTTGTAGTGGTTGGTGCAGTAGTAGTTGTGGTTGGAGCAGTAGTAGTTGTAGTTGTGGTTGGAGCAGTTGTTGTGGTTGGAGTAGTTGTAGTTGTGGTTGGAGCAGTTGTAGTTGTTGGTGCAGGCGTTGTAGTGGTTGGTGCAAGAGTAGTTGTGGTTGGAGCAGTAGTAGTTGTGGTTGGGGCAGTAGTTGTAGTTGGAGCAGCAGTTGTTGTGGTTGAAGAAGTAGTTGTCATGGTTGGTGCAGTAGTTGTGATTGGTGCAGTCGTAGTGGTTGGTGCAAGAGTAGTAGTGGTTGGAGTAGTTGTTGTAGTGGTTGGTGCAGTAGTAGTTGTGGTTGGAGCAGTAGTAGTTGTAGTTGTGGTTGGAGCAGTTGTAGTGGTTGGTGCAGGCGTTGTAGTGGTTAGTGCAAGAGTAGTTGTGGTTGTGGCAGTAGTTGTAGTTGGAGCAGCAGTTGTTGTGGTTGGGGCAGTAGTTGTGGTTGGAGTAGTTGTTGTAGTGGTTGGTGCAGTAGTAGTTGTGGTTGGAGCAGTAGTAGTTGTAGTTGTGGTTGGAGCAGTTGTAGTGGTTGGAGTAGTTGTAGTTGTGGTTGGAGCAGTTGTAGTTGTTGGTGCAGGCGTTGTAGTGGTTGGTGCAAGAGTAGTTGTGGTTGGAGCAGTAGTAGTTGTGGTTGGGGCAGTAGTTGTAGTTGGAGCAGCAGTTGTTGTGGTTGAAGAAGTAGTTGTAGTGGTTGGTGCAGTAGTAGTTGTGGTTGGAGCAGTAGTAGTTGTAGTTGTGGTTGGAGCAGTTGTTGTGGTTGGAGTAGTTGTAGTTGTGGTTGGAGCAGTTGTAGTTGTTGGTGCAGGCGTTGTAGTGGTTGGTGCAAGAGTAGTTGTGGTTGGAGCAGTAGTAGTTGTGGTTGGGGCAGTAGTTGTAGTTGGAGCACCAGTTGTTGTGGTTGAAGCAGTAGTTGTCGTGGTTGGCGCAGTAGTTGTGATTGGTGCAGTCGTAGTGGTTGGTGCAAGAGTAGTTGTGGTTGGTGCAGTACTAGTTGTTGTTGGAGTAGTTGTTGTAGTGGTTGGTGCAATTGTTGTGGTTGGAGTAGTTGTTGTAGTGGTTGGTGCAGTAGTTGTGGTTGGAGTAGTTGTTGTAGTGGTTGGTGCAGTAGTAGTTTTGGTTGGAGCAGTAGTAGTTGTAGTTGTGGTTGGAGCAGTTGTAGTGGTTGGTGCAGGCGTTGTAGTGGTTAGTGCAAGAGTAGTTGTGGTTGGAGCAGTAGTAGTTGTGGTTGGGGCAGTAGTTGTAGTTGGAGCAGCAGTTGTTGTGGTTGGGGCAGTAGTTGTAGTGGTTGGAGCAGCAGTAGTTGTGGTTGAAGCAGTAGTAGTTGTGGTTGGGGCAGTAGTTGTGGTTGGAGCAGCAGTAGTTGTGGTTGAAGCAGTAGTAGTTGTGGTTGGGGCAGTAGTTGTGATTGGTGCAGTCGTAGTGGTTGGTGCAGTCGTAGTGGTTGGAGCAGTAGTAGTTGTAGTTGATGCAGTAGTTGTGGTTGGATCAGTAGTAGTTGTGTTTGGGGCAGTAGTTGTAGTGGTTGGAGCAGGAGTTGTTGTGGTTGGAGTAGTTGTAGTTGTGGTTGGGGCAGTAGTTGTAGTTGGAGCAGCAGTTGTTGTGGTTGAAGCAGTAGTTGTCGTGGTTGGCGCAGTAGTTGTGATTGGTGCAGTCGTAGTGGTTGGTGCAAGAGTAGTTGTGGTTGGTGCAGTACTAGTTGTTGTTGGAGTAGTTGTTGTAGTGGTTGGTGCAGTAGTTGTGGTTGGAGCAGTTGTAGTGGTTGGTGCAGTAGTAGTTGTGGTTGGGGCAGTAGTTGTTGTTGTTGGGGCAGTAGTTGTTGTGGTTGGGGCAGTAGTTGTGGTGGTTGGAGCAGTAGTCGTTGTAGTTGGAGCAGTAGTTCTAGAGGTTGGAGCAGTGGTAGTTGTGGTTGGAGCAGTTGTAGTTGATGCAGCAATCATTGTAGTTGGAGCAGTAGTAGTTGTGGTTGGGGCAGTAGTTGTGATTGGTGCAGTCATTGTAGTGGTTGGTGCAAGAGTAGTTGTGGTTGGTGCAGTAGTAGTTGTTGTTGGAGTAGTCGTTGTAGTGGTTGGTGCAGTAGTTGTGGTAGGAGTAGTTGTTGTAGTGGTTGGTGCAAGAGTAGTTGTGGTTGGGGCAGTAGTTGTTGTTGGAGAAGTAGTCGTTGTAGTTGGAGCAGTACTAGTTGTGGTTGAAGCAGTAGTTGTAATGGTTGGTGCAGTAGTTGTGGTTGGAGCAGGAGTAGTTGTGGTTGGAGCAGTTGTAGTTGTTGTTGGATCAGTTGTAGTGGTTGGTGCAGTCGTAGTTGTGGTTGGAGCAGTTGTAGTTGTGGTTGGAGCAGTTGTAGTTGTTGTTGGATCAGTCGTAGTGGCTGGTGCAGTCGTAGTTGTTGGAGCATTAGTAGTTGTAGTTGTGGTTGGAGCAGTTGTAGTTGTTGGTGCAGGCGTTGTAGTGGTTGGTGCAAGAGTAGTTGTGGTTGGAGCAGTTGTAGTTGTAGTTGGAGTAGTCGTTGTAGTGGTTGGTGCAGTAGTTGTTGTGGTTGTAGTAATTGTAGTTGTGGTTGGAGCAGTAGTAGTTGTGGTTGGGGCAGTAGTTGTAGTTGGAGCAGCAGTTGTTGTGGTTGGGGCAGTAGTTGTTGTGGTTGGAGTAATTGTAGTTGTGGTTGGAGCAGTTGTAGTGGTTGGTGCAGTCGTTGTAGTGGTTGGTGCAAGAGTAGTTGTGGTTGGGGCAGTAGTTGTTGTTGTTGGGGCAGTAGTTGTTGTGGTTGGGACAGTAGTTGTAGTGGTTGGAGCAGTAGTCGTAGTTGGAGCAGTAGTTGTAGAGGTTGGAGCAGTGGTAGTTGTGGTTGGAGCAGTTGTAGTTGGAGAATTAGTAGTTGTGGTTGAAGCAGTAGTTGTAGTGGTTGGAGCAGTAGTTGTGGTTGTAGTAATTGTAGTTGTGATTGGAGCAGTAGTAGTTGTGGTTGGGGCAGTAGTTGTAGTTGGAACAGCAGTTGTTGTGGTTGGGGCAGTAGTTGTAGTGGTTGGAGCAGCAGTAGTTGTGGTTGGAGCAGTTGTACTTGATACAGTAGTCGTAGTTTGAGCAGTAGTAGTGGTTGGTGCAGTCGTAGTGGTTGGTGCAAGAGTCGTTGTGGTTGGTGTACTAGTAGTTGTGGTTGGAGTAGTCGTAGTGGTTGGTGCAGTAGTTGTGGTTGGAGTAGTTGTTGTAGTGGTTGGTGCAGTAGTAGTTGTGGTTGGGGCAGTAGTTGTTGTTGGGGCAGTAGTTGTTGTTGGGGCAGTAGTTGTGGTTGGGGAAGTAGTTGTAGTGGTTGGAGCAGTAGTCGTAGTTGGAGCAGTACTAGTTGTGGTTGAAGCAGTAGTTGTAGAGGTTGGAGCAGTGGTAGCTGTGGTTGGAGCAGTTGTAGTTGATGCAGTAGTCATTGTAGTTGGAGCAGTAGTAGTGGTTGAAGCAGTAGTTGTAGTGGTTGGAGCAGTAGTTGTGGTTGTAGTAATTGTAGTTGTGGTTGGAGCAGTAGTAGTTGTGGTTGGGGCAGTAGTTGTAGTTGGAGCAGCAGTTGTTGTGGTTGGGGCAGTAGTTGTAGTGGTTGGAGCAGCAGTAGTTGTGGTTGGAGTAGTTGTACTTGATGCAGTAGTCATAGTTTGAGCAGTAGTAGTGGTTGGTGCAGTCGTAGTGGTTGGTGCAAGAGTAGTTGTGGTTGGTGTACTAGTAGTTGTGGTTGGAGTAGTCGTTGTAGTGGTTGGTGCAGTAGTTGTGGTTGGAGTAGTTGTTGTAGTGGTTGGTGCAGTAGTAGTTGTGGTTGTGGCAGTAGTTGTTGTTGGGGCAGTAGTTGTTGTTGGGGCAGTAGTTGTGGTTGGGGCAGTAGTTGTAGTGGTTGGAGCAGTAGTCGTAGTTGGAGCAGTAGTTGTAGAGGTTGGAGCAGTGGTAGTTGTTGTTGGAGCAGTTGTAGTTGATGCAGTAGTCATTGTATTTGGAGCAGTAGTAGTTGTGGTTGAAGCAGTAGTTGTAGTGGTTAGAGCAGGAGTAGTTGTGGTTGGAGCCGTTGTACTTGATGCAGTAGTCGTAGTTTGAGCAGTAGTAGTTGTGGTTGAAGCAGTAGTTGTCGTGGTTGGTGCAGTAGTTGTAGTTGGAGCAGTAGTAGTGGTTGGTGCAGTCGTTGTAGTGGTTGGTGCAAGAGTAGTTGTGGTTGGTGTACTAGTAGTTGTGGTTGGTGCAGTGGTTGTGGTTGGAGTCGTTGTAGTAGTTGGTGCAGTAGTTGTGGTTAGGGCAGTAGTTTTTGTGGTTGAGGCAGTTGTAGTTGTGGTTGGAGCAGTCGTAGTGGTTGCAGTTGTAGTTGTTGCTGCAGTAGTTTTTGTTGTTGGAGCAGTAGTTGTAGTTGGGGCAGTTGTTGTAGTTGGAGCAGTAGTGGTTGTGGTTGGGGCAGAAGTTGTTGTGGTTGGGGCAGTAGTTTTAGTGGTTGAAGCAGCACTAGTTGTGGTTGGAGCAGTGGAAGTTGTGGTTGGAGCAGTAGTAGTTGTGGTTGAAGCAGTAGTAGTTGTGGTTGGAGCAGTCGTTGTAGTCGTTGCTGCTGTAGTTGTTGTGGTTGGTGCAGTAGTTGTAGTGGTTGGTGAAGTAGTTTTTGTGGTTGAAGCAGTAGTTGTAGTGGTTGGAGCGGTTGTTGTGGTCGGAGCAGTTGTAGTTGTGGTTGGATCTGTCGTAGTGGTTGGTGCAGTCGTTGTAGTGGTTGGAGCAGTAGTTGTGGTTTGGGCAGTAGTTGTAGTTGGAGCAGTAGTTGTTGTGGTTGGGGTAGTTGTAGTTGTGGTTGGAGAAGTCGTAGTGGTTGGTGCAGTCGTTGTAGTGGTTAGTGCAAAAGTAGTTGTGGTTGGAGTAGTCGTTGTAGTGGTTGGTGCAGTAGTTGTGGTTGGTGCAGTAGTTGTAGTGGTTGGTGCAGTAGTTGTAGTGGTTGGTGCAGTAGTTATTGTAGTTGGAGCAGTAGTAGTTGTGGTTGCAGCAGTAGTTGTAGTGGTTGCTGCAGTAGTTGTTGTAGTTGGGGCAGTAGTTGTAGTGGTTGGTGCAGTAGTTGTAGCTGGAGCAGTTGTGGTTGGGGCAATAGTTGTTGTGGTTAGGGCAGTAGTTGTAGTGGTTGGAGCAGTAGTTGTAGAGGTTGGAGCAGTGGTCGTTGATGCAGCAGTAGTTGTAGTTGGGACAGTTGTTGTAGTTGGAGCAGCAGTAGTTGGAGCAGTAGTAGTTGTGGTTGGGGCAGTAGTTGTTGTTGTTGGGGCAGTAGTTGTTGTTGGGGCTGTAGTTGTTGTGGTTGGTGCAGTAGTTGTAGTTGTTGGTGCAGTAGTTATTGTAGTTGGAGCAGTAGTAGTTGTGGTTGCAGCAGTAGTTGTAGTGGTTGGTGCAGTAGTTGTGGTAGGAGCAGGAGTAGTTGTGGTTGGGACAGTAGTTGTTGTGGTTGGGGTAGTTGTAGTTGTGGTTGGAGAAGTCGTAGTGGTTGGTGCAGTCGTTGTAGTGGTTAGTGCAAGAGTAGTTGTGGTTGGAGCAGTAGTAGTTGTGGTTGGAGTAGTCGTAGTGGTTGGTGCTGTAGTTGTGGTTGGTGCAGTAGTTGTAGTGGTTGGTGCAGTAGTTATTGTAGTTGGAGCAGTAGTAGTTGTGGTTGCAGCAGTAGTTGTAGTGGTTGCTGCAGTAGTTTTTGTGGTTGAAGCAGTAGTTGTCGTGGTTGGTGCAGTAGTTGTAGTTGGAGCAGTAGTAGTGGTTGGTGCAGTCGTTGTAGTGGTTGGTGCAAGAGTAGTTGTGGTTGGTGTACTAGTAGTTGTGGTTGGTGCAGTGGTTGTGGTTGGAGTCGTTGTAGTAGTTGGTGCAGTAGTTGTGGTTAGGGCAGTAGTTTTTGTGGTTGAGGCAGTTGTAGTTGTGGTTGGAGCAGTCGTAGTGGTTGCAGTTGTAGTTGTTGCTGCAGTAGTTTTTGTTGTTGGAGCAGTAGTTGTAGTTGGGGCAGTTGTTGTAGTTGGAGCAGTAGTGGTTGTGGTTGGGGCAGAAGTTGTTGTGGTTGGGGCAGTAGTTTTAGTGGTTGAAGCAGCACTAGTTGTGGTTGGAGCAGTGGAAGTTGTGGTTGGAGCAGTAGTAGTTGTGGTTGAAGCAGTAGTAGTTGTGGTTGGAGCAGTCGTTGTAGTCGTTGCTGCTGTAGTTGTTGTGGTTGGTGCAGTAGTTGTAGTGGTTGGTGAAGTAGTTTTTGTGGTTGAAGCAGTAGTTGTAGTGGTTGGAGCGGTTGTTGTGGTCGGAGCAGTTGTAGTTGTGGTTGGATCTGTCGTAGTGGTTGGTGCAGTCGTTGTAGTGGTTGGAGCAGTAGTTGTGGTTTGGGCAGTAGTTGTAGTTGGAGCAGTAGTTGTTGTGGTTGGGGTAGTTGTAGTTGTGGTTGGAGAAGTCGTAGTGGTTGGTGCAGTCGTTGTAGTGGTTAGTGCAAAAGTAGTTGTGGTTGGAGTAGTCGTTGTAGTGGTTGGTGCAGTAGTTGTGGTTGGTGCAGTAGTTGTAGTGGTTGGTGCAGTAGTTGTAGTGGTTGGTGCAGTAGTTATTGTAGTTGGAGCAGTAGTAGTTGTGGTTGCAGCAGTAGTTGTAGTGGTTGCTGCAGTAGTTGTTGTAGTTGGGGCAGTAGTTGTAGTGGTTGGTGCAGTAGTTGTAGCTGGAGCAGTTGTGGTTGGGGCAATAGTTGTTGTGGTTAGGGCAGTAGTTGTAGTGGTTGGAGCAGTAGTTGTAGAGGTTGGAGCAGTGGTCGTTGATGCAGCAGTAGTTGTAGTTGGGACAGTTGTTGTAGTTGGAGCAGCAGTAGTTGGAGCAGTAGTAGTTGTGGTTGGGGCAGTAGTTGTTGTTGTTGGGGCAGTAGTTGTTGTTGGGGCTGTAGTTGTTGTGGTTGGTGCAGTAGTTGTAGTTGTTGGTGCAGTAGTTATTGTAGTTGGAGCAGTAGTAGTTGTGGTTGCAGCAGTAGTTGTAGTGGTTGGTGCAGTAGTTGTGGTAGGAGCAGGAGTAGTTGTGGTTGGGACAGTAGTTGTTGTGGTTGGGGTAGTTGTAGTTGTGGTTGGAGAAGTCGTAGTGGTTGGTGCAGTCGTTGTAGTGGTTAGTGCAAGAGTAGTTGTGGTTGGAGCAGTAGTAGTTGTGGTTGGAGTAGTCGTAGTGGTTGGTGCTGTAGTTGTGGTTGGTGCAGTAGTTGTAGTGGTTGGTGCAGTAGTTATTGTAGTTGGAGCAGTAGTAGTTGTGGTTGCAGCAGTAGTTGTAGTGGTTGCTGCAGTAGTTTTTGTGGTTGGAGCAGTAGTTGTAGTTGGGGCAGTAGTTGTCGTGGTTGGTGCAGAAGTTGTGGTTGGGGCAGTAGTTGTAGTTGGAGCGGTAGTTGTTGTGGTTGGGGTATTTGTAGTTGTGGTTGGAGAAGTCGTAGTGGTTGGTGCTGTTGTTGTAGTGGTTAGTGCAAGAGTAGTTGTGGTTGGAGCAGTAGTAGTTGTGGTTTGAGTAGTCTTTGTAGTGGTTGGTGCAGTAGTTGTTGTGGTTGGTGCAGTAGTTGTAGTGGTTGGAGCAGTAGTTGTTGTGGTTGGGGCAGTTGTAGTTGTGGTTGGAGCAGTCGTAGTGGTTGTTGCAGTCGTTGTAGTAGTTGGTGCAAGAGTAGTTGTGGTTGGAGCAGTAGTAGTTGTGGTTGAGGCAGTTGTTGTAGTTGGAGCAGTAGTTGTGGTTGGGGGAGTAGTTGTAATGGTTGGAGCAGCAGTAGTTGTGGTTTGAGCAGTTGTAGTTGATGTAGTAGTCGTAGTTTGAGCAGTAGTAGTTGTGGTTGAAGCAGTAGTTGTCGTGGTTGGTGCAGTAGTTGTAGTTGGAGCAGTAGTTGTGGTTGTGGTTGGAGCAGTTGTAGTTGTGGTTGGATCAGTCGTAGTGGTTGAAGCAGCACTAGTTGTGGTTGGAGCAGTTGTAGTTGTGGTTGGAGCAGTCATTGTAGTGGTTGGATCAGTCGAAGTGGTTGGTGCAGTCGTTGTAATGGTTTGGGGAGTAGTTGTAGTGGTTGGAGCAGCAGTAGTTGTGGTTGGAGCAGTTGTAGTTGATGCAGTAGTCGTAGTTTGAGCAGTAGTAGTTGTGGTTGAAGCAGTAGTTGTCATGGTTGGTACAGTAGTTGTGGTTGGGGCAGAAGTTGTAGTTGGAGCAGTAGTTGTTCTAGTTGGGGCAGTAGTTGTCGTGGTTGGTGCAGTAGTTGTGGTTGTAGCAGTAGTAGTTGTGGTCATGGCAGTTTTAGTTGTAGTTGGGTCAGTATTTGTTGTGGTTGGGGCAGTAGCTGTAGTGATTGGAGCTGTAATAGTTGTGGTTGGAGCAGCAGTAGTTGTGGTTGGAGCAGTTGTAGTTGATGCAGTAGTAGTTGTGGTTGGGGCAGTTGTAGTTGTGGTTGGAGCAGTCATTGTAGTGGTTGGATCAGTTGTAGTGGTTGGTGCAGTCGTTGCAGTGGTTGGAGCAGTAGTAGTTGTGGTTGGAGCAGTAGTAGTTGTGGTTGGAGCAGTCATTGTAGTGGTTGGTGCAGTAGTTGTTGTGGTTGGTGCAGTAGTTGTAGTGGTTGGTGTAGTAGTTGTGGTTACAGCAGTAGTTGTAGTGGTTGCTGCAATAGTTTTTATGGTTGGAGCAGTAGTTGTTCTAGTTGGGGCAGTAGTTGTCGTGGTTGGTGCAGTAGTTGTGGTTGGGGCAGTAGCTGTAGTGGTTGGAGCTGTAATAGTTGTGGTTGGAGCAGTTGTAGTTGATGCAGTAGTAGTTGTGGTTGAAGCAGTAGTTGTCGTGGTTGCTGCAGTAGTTACAGTTGGAGCAGTAGTTATTGTGGTTGGGGCAGTTGCAGTTGTAGTTGGATCAGTCGTAGTGGTTGGTGCAGTAGTTGTTGTGGTTGGGGCAGTTGTAGTTGTGGTTGGAGCAGTAGTTGTCGTAGTTGGGGCAGTAGTTGTTGTGGTTGTAGCAGTAGTTGTTGTGGTTGGAGCAGTCATTGTAGTGGTTGGATCAGTCGTAGTGGTTGGTGCAGTCGTTGTAGTGGTTGGGGGAGTAGTTGTAGTGGTTGGAGCAGCAGTAGTTGTGGTTGGAGCAGTTGTAGTTGATGCAGTAGTCATAGTTTGAGCAGTAGTAGTTGTGGTTGAAGCAGTAGTTGTGGTTGGTACAGTAGTTGTGGTTGGGGCAGTAGTTGTAGTCGGAGCAGTAGTTGTTGTAGTTAGGGCAGTTGTGGTTGGGGCAGTAGTTGTAGTGGTTGGAGCCGTAGTTGTGGTTGTTGCTGCAGTAGTTTTTGTGGTTGGAGCAGTCGTTGTAGTTGGGGTAGTAGTTGTAGTGGTTGGAGCAGTAGTTGTAGAGGTTGGAGCAGTGGTCGTTGATGCAGTAGTCGTTGTAGTTGGAGCAGTAGTAGTTGTGGTTGGGGCAGTAGTTGTTGTTGTTGGGGTAGTAGTTGTAGTGGTTGGTGCAGTAGTTGTGGTAGGAGCAGGAGTAGTTGTGGTTGAAGCAGTTGTTGTAGTGGTTGGTGCAGTAGTTGTGGTCGGAGCAGTAGTTGTGGTTGGATCAGTCGTTGTGGTTGGAGCAGTAGCAGTTGTGGTTGGTGCAGTCGTTGTAGTGGTTGATGCAGTAGTTGTCGTGGTTGGTACAGTAGTTGTAGTGGTTGGTGCAGTAGTTATTGTAGTTGGAGCAGTGGTAGTTGTGGTTGAAGCAGTTGTAGTTAATGGAGTAGTCGTTGTAGGTGGAGCAGTAGTAGTTGTGGTTGAAGCAGTAGTTGTAGTGGTTGGTGCAGTAGTTGTGGTCGGAGCAGTAGTTGTGGTTGGATCAGTCGTTGTGGTTGGTGCAGTCGTTGTAGTGGTTGGTGCAGTAGTAGTTGTGGTTGGGGCAGTACTTGTTGTAATTGGGGCGGTAGTTGTAGTGGTTAGTGCAGTAGTTGTGGTTGGAGCAGTAGTTGTAGTGGTTGGTGCAGTAGTTATTGTAGTTGGAGCAGTAGTTGTTGTTGCAGCAGTAGTTGTAGTGGTTGCTGTAGTAGTTTTTGTAGTTGGGGCAGTAGTTGTAGTGGTTGTTGCAGTAGTTGTAGTTGGAGCAGTACTAGTTGTGGTTGGAGCAGTTGTTGTTGATGCAATAGTCGTTGTAGTTGGAGCAGAAGTAGTTGTGGTTGGAGCAGTAGTTGTGGTTGGAGCAGCTGTAGTCGTGGTTGGATCAGTTGTAGTGGTTGGTGCCGTCGTTGTAGTGGTTGGAGCAGTCATTGTAGTGGTTGGTGCAGTAGTTGTTGTGGTTGGAGCAGTAGATGTAGTGGTTGGTGCAGTAGTTATTGTAGTTGGAGCAGTAGTAGTTGTGGTTGGAGCAGTCGTTGTAGTGGTTGGTGCAGTAGTTGTTATGGCTGGTGCAGTAGTTATTGTACTTGGAGCAGTAGTAGTAGTTGTGGTTGCAGCAGTAGTTGTAGTGGTTGCTGCATTCGTTTTTGTGGTTGGAGCAGCAGTAGTTGTTGTAGTTGGGGCAGTAGTTGTAGTGGTTGCTGCAGTAGTTTTTGTGGTTGGAACAGTAGTTGTAGTTGGGGCAGTAGTTGTAAGGGTTGGTGCAGTAGTTGTAGTTGGCGCAGTAGTAGTTTTGGTTGGTGCAGTAGTTGTAGTGGATGGACCAGTAGTTGTGGTTGGAGCATTATTAGTTGTGGTTGGGGCAGTAGTTGTAGTGGTTGGTGTAGTAGTTGTGGTTGGAGCATTAGTAGTTGTGGTTGGGGCAGTAGTTGTAGTGTTTGGTGCAGTAGTTATTGTAGTTGGAGCAGTAGTCGTAGTGGTTGGTGCAGTAGTTGTAGTGGTTGATGCAGTAGTAGTTGTGGTTGGAGCAGTAGTTGTAGTGGTTGGTGCAGTAGAAGTTGTGGTTGGAGCAGTAGTAGTTGTGGTTTGAGCAGTTGTAGTGGTTGCTGCAGTTGGTGTGGTTGGAGCAGTAGTTGTAGTGGTTGGTGCATTAGTAGTTGTTGTTGGAGCAGTAGTAGTTGTGGTTTGAGCCGTTGTAGTTGTTGCTGCAGTTGTTGTGGTTGGAGCAGTTGTAGTTGGGGCAGTAGTTGTAGTGGTGGGTGCAGCAGTTGTGGTTGGAGCAGTAGTTGTTGTTGTTGGGGCAGCAGTTATAGTGGTTGGAGCAGTAATTTTGGTTGGAGCAGTAGTAGTTGTTGGAGAAGTTGTAGTTGTGGTTGGAGCAGTCGTAGTGGTTGGTGCAGTCGTTTTAGTGGTTGGTGCAGTCTTAGTTGTGGTTGGAGCAGTTGTTGTAGTCGTGGTTGGAGAAGTAGTAGTTGTGGTTGGTGCAGTAGTGGTTGGTGCAGTAGTAGTTATGGTTGGGGCAGTAGTTGTAGTGGTTGCTGCAGTTGTTGTGGTTGGAGCAGTTGTAGTGGTGGGTGCAGCAGTTGTGGTTGGAGCGGTAGTTGTTGTGGTTGGGGCAGTAGTTGTTGTAGTTGGGGCAGCAGTTGTTGTGGTTGGGGCAGTAGTTGTAGTGGTTGGAGCAGTAGTCGTTGTAGTTAGAGCAGTCGTAGTTGTGGTTGGGTCAGTAGTAGTTGTGGTTGGAGCAGTAGTAGTTTTGGTTGCAGCAGTAGTTATAGTGGTTGGTGCAGTCATTGTGGGTGGAGCAGTAGTTTTGTTTGGAGCAGTAGTAGTTGTTGCAGCAGTTGTAGTTGTGTTTGGAGCAGTTGTAGTTGTGGTTGGAGCAGTTTTAGTTGTGCTTGGATCAGTCGTAGTGGTTGGTGCAGTCGTAGTGGTTGGAACAGTAGTAATTGTGGTTGGTGCAGTAGTAGTTGTGGTTGCAGCAGTAATTGTGGTTGGAGAAGTCGTCATTGTGGCTGGAGAAGTAGTTGTTGTGGTTGGAGCAGTAGTTGTAGTTAGTGCTGTAGTTGTTGCTGTCAGAGTGTTACATAGATTTGTTCCACAACAGGCAGGTCCACTGGTTATACTGCCAACATTTTGCATAAAAGGGATTGTCCCCAGGCTGGCAGATGCTGCACACATGTTTGTCGATGCACAACCAAAGGCAGGCGAAGTCGTGGCCCCATCTGACACTGAAGATGAAAAATAATTTCCATATTGTTTATTAATTTATCTTCTTTGGAAATTGTAGCTTTGGTGTTTCAATCTCTTTTAAAATGTGTTTCTTTTATTTAAAGTTCCAACAATCGATCAGTCTATATACTGAACACACGTGCGCGCACACATGTCTGTGTGTCCAGTATGTATATTGTATATATTTTAGTATAGATATTGGAAATCTTGGTGAAAGACACATAGCAGCCCTAAACCTAAAAAAAAAACAGTTAAACTAATTTCAACCGTGACAGTATAGTATGGGAACAGCTAAATTGATGCCAAAACGACTAAATGAGTAAAAGATAAAAGAAGACGACTCACGGCTTGCTTGAAAGCAGCGATCCTCTGTTCCAGTACATGGTGTTGAAGTGGTGCATAGAGAGGTGGCAGGGTCACATACATAACACTGAAAGCCATTAGGTGAAGGAGTCGTTTGGACTGAAACAGGAAATAATGACATAATGTTTACAAAGAATTGAGAACATTATCTCTCTCCTTATCATTTGCATTAAATGTGATAATCATCCACCTGTACTTACAAGATAGAGTGGCTGAGTTGCAGTTATCTGAGTCGCAGCACGTAGCAGATGCAATTGCACTTGAAACACCCAAGTTAACAGAAAATGTCTGGGAGCCTGTGACTGGACACAGGGAGGACGATGCACATGCTTTGAAGATTTGTGTTCCAGGAGTTCCAGATAAAACTGCTGCAGAGTCAGTTTGTTAATTATATTTTCAGAGCACACTTGTTTGTCAATGAATAGTTACAAATGATGTGTTGAAAAAAGTACCTGTTATGGCAGCAGTTATACACATTGTCTCTGTGTCACATGTTAGTGGAACTGTGCTTGTACAATCGTCATCTATGCAGGTCTGACACACAAGTGCTCCAGCTGTAAAGTGAAGAGAAATATGGATGAGTGCATTCAAAATCTAAAGCAACTTTACATTGCTGTAATTGTTGATTAGGTTTCATTTAAAAATGTTTAAATTACATTTAAATGTCTCAGTCCAAAGATAGCTGTGTATTGCATTCATTTAAAATAAATAATACAATAAAATTAAGTGCTCTTTTTTCCAAACTATTGAGATAATGTTTCTTGATTTTATTTATGGCTCTGAATTCATGACATTTTTGTTTTTGGCTTTGAATTGATGAGATTGTTTTTTGAGCTGAGAAGCTTTCTTTTCCGTCTTGATTGATCAATTGACATTGACATTGGGGGACTCTCCTGTCTTTACGTAATATTGATTGTATTGTTATTAGTTTGTTGACTTTATGCAGGCACCTTGAGCTAGCAATTTTTTTTTCTTTTTTTCTTTTTAAAATCTCATAAATTCAGAGCCTGGGAAAATAAATGAATAATAAATCCAGTAAAGGAAAAAATATTCAGGAAAAATGATCTCATTAATTCAGAAAAAACACTACAACTAGCTGAATCTAACAAAATCCTTTTACACTCCCTCAGTCTTTAGAGTATATCTTAAAGAATTAATTTGTCTAATTCATTTAAAGCCTTTGTTGAGTGTGAAATTGTAATTCTTTCTTGAAAATCCATCCAGTTAAATAATTTCAATTAAAATCACTTGTCAGTTGCTGCTTTAAAATTATTGTTTAAATAAGAAATAAATAAGTTACCTGTGCTGGAGAGAGCCATTATCAAAGTCAAATAAAGGAGCCACTTCATCATGATGTACACTCTACGTAAATTCCATGGACTCGTCTGTCTGGATGCTGATCTCTTTATATATTGTACAGGTGTTGAATATATAACAGATGCATGTCTAAAATATTCAGGTATTTGCGTCAGTCCCTCTGTTGTCTCAGTCAAATGTCACATCACTTCCTCCCACCATTCAATTTACTTAAATACTACTTACTACTACTTAAAAAAACAATATTAACTAGGACTGCACACAGTCATCACAGGGCCCTCGCTTCCAATGCCTCAGCACGGAAGTCGGGGAGTGAAGCAGTTCCCTGACCTCACTTTTGAATGACCTCAACTTTTCGCCTTTGATGTGTGTAACTCATTTACGTCGGGTGCAAATGGCCAAAATGAACGGCAAAATTCAAAAAGGCTGTCTTCCTGTTGAGTTGAGGCCATGGTTACGGTTGACTTTTTTGTTTGTCTTCGTCTATAACATCTTCCTACCAAATTTCAGGAAATTCTGTGGAACTCAATGTATGCCGAAGTCATAGGGCACTTTCTGTTTCGTGGCTAATGGTGGAAATTCGCCAAACGCCAAGGGTTGCAGTGGCCACACCGTTTTGAATCTGCCAAACTTTTCAACAACATTTCATTTTTGATGTGTCTAGTACAAATTGGTGCATGTTTTATGTTGGTATGACAAAAAACATGGTCGGCCGAATTCTCTCATTTACGTAGGGTGCAAATCGCCAAAATTCACGCCGAAATTTAAAAAGGCAGACTTCCTGTTGAGTTGCGGCCATGGTTACGGTCAACATTTTTTTTTGTCTTTGTCTATAACATCTTCCCACCAAGTTTTGGGACATTCGGTAAAACTCAATTTTGCCTCTGTTTTAACCGCTATAGAACCCTTGAACAACGCACAGGTTCGGGAACTATACCAATATCGCATTTTCGCCAGACCTTTCTGGAGTTTTTATGCACGTTAACCCTCTCAAAAATGACCTGAAAGCCACAGATTAAATGTTACTAAAAGATATTATGAAAATAATTTTATGCAATAACAGGTTGCATATTTGATCAAGTTTCATGTTATCTGATTAAATGTAATGATCACAAAAGTATCTATAGAACTAATTCCTAATTTTACTTCTTAAATAATACCTCACAAAATCAAATATATTTTTTGTTTCATTCATCTTAGAGCATAAAGTGTAAAGAGGGCCTGGCATTTTCGTTATGTTCATGTTAATGTTCATGACTGGAATTGCTTTTGGTCAGATCCAAGGATTTTTTTCTTCTGTTAATCAGTCGGAAACACTGAGAATAGATTAGATTAGATTACATGCAGAAATGCAGTGCACATAGTAACACAAGAACAATATTGTTACTCCAATACAAATCGTTTAGCTGAACTGTCACATGTGAAATGCAGTGATCACTGACAAAGCCTCCATATGTGAAGGGGACCTAAATTACCCTATTTTGTGGACTTTATAGTTTATACAGTATACACAGCTGGCTTAGGTCTGCCTTTTCTTAGTTATGCTGCTACAGGATTGTTATTGTCTGAGGACTGATAACATGCCATGCCTCTCCCTCTCTCAAACACATTATTTCATTAAATCCTGATGTGATATCTTTTCTTTGGAGTCTGGGTGCCTTGTCACTGCAGATTTGGTATTTATGCTGCCACATTGTGGATTGCTAATTGTGGTTGCAGATGATGTACCTTACATAAGCAGCCATGTAAAAGACGTGTCTGAAAGTGTCTGTCTACTGACTAATCTTTTTGGCATATCTCCTATCTCCAAACCAGCTTATAATCAGATATGGGATAAAGAGATCTTCCATAACACCCAGTAGTGAACTTAAGGCTGCATGATATCACTTGCTACCAGGTGTAAACAGTCATGTCACCAAAAGGTGGCCATCTGCCTCGACCAGGTGGGGTTAAAGGAAAATGGGGGACAGAGGAGAGGTGGGGGACAGAAAGCGGGGAGAGAAAGGAGCAGTAGTATTTGTGGTTGGAGCAGTAGTTATTGTAGTTGGTGCAGTAGTTGTAGTTGTTGGTGCAGTAGTAGTTGAGGTTGGGGCAGTAGTTGTAGATGGAGCAGTAGTAGTTGTGCTTGAAGCAGTAGTTGTGGTTGGAGCAGTAGTTGTAGTGGTTGGTGCAGTAGTTATTGTAGTTGGAGCAGTAGTAGGTGTGGTTGCAGCAGTAGTTGTAGTTGTTGCTGCAGTAGTTGTGGTTGGAACAGTAGTGGTTGTAGTTGGGGCAGTAGTTGAATTGGTTGGTGCAGTAGTTGTTGTTGGAGCAACAGTTGTAGTTGGAGCAGTAGTTTGTGTGGTTGGGGCAGTAGTAGTTGTGGTTGGAGCAGTTGTAGTTGATGCAGTAGTCGTTGTAGTTGGAGCAGTAGTTGTTGTGGTTGGGGCAGGAGTTATTGTAGTTGGAGCAGTAGTAGTTGTGGTTGCAGCAGTAGTTGTAGTAGTTGCTGCAGTAGTTGTGGTTGGAGAAGTAGTTGTTGTGGATGGGGCAGTAGTTGTAGTTGGAGCAGTAGTTGTTGTGGTTGGGGCAGTAGTTGTAGTGGTTGAGGCAGTAGTTGTTGTGGTTGGGGCAGAAGTAGTTGTGTCTAGAGCAGTTGTGGTTGTGGTTAGGTCCGTAGTAGTTGTGGTTGGAGTAGTAGTTGTAGTTGGAGCAGTAGTTGTAGTGGTTGGTGCAGTAGTTGTGGTTGGAGCAGTAGTTGTAGATGGAGCAGTAGTTGTGGTTGGAGCAGTTGTAGTTGATGCAGTAATCATTGTAGTTGGAGCAGTAGTAGTTGTGCTTGAAGCAGTAGTTGTTGTGGTTGGAGCAGTAGTTGTTGTGGCTGGAGCAGTAGTTATAGTGGTTGGTGCAGTATTTATTGTAGTTGGAGCAGTAGTAGTTGTGGTTGCAGCAGTAGCTGTAGTGGCTGCTGCAGTAGTTGTGGTTGGAGCAGTAGTTGTAGTTGGGGCCGTAGTTGTAGTGGTTGGTGCGGTAGTTGTGGTTGGAGCAGTAGTAGTTGTGGTTGGGGCAGTAGTTGTAGATGGAGCAGTAGTAGTTGTGGTTGAAGCAGAAGTTGTAGTGGTTGGTGCAGTAGTTGTTCTGGCTGGAGCAGTAGTTGTTGTGGTTGGAGCAGTATTTGTAGTGTTTGCTGCAGTATTTGTAGTGTTTGCTGCAGTAGTTGTTGTGGTTGGAGCAGTAGTAGTTGTGGTTGCAGCAGTTGTAGTTGATGCAGTAGTTGTTGTAGTTTGAGCAGTAGTTGTAGTGGTTGGTGCAGTAGTTGTAGTGGTTGTTGTGGTTGGAGAAGTAGTAGTTGTGGTTGGAGCAGTACTTGTGGTTGGAGTGTTTGTGGTTGGAGCTGTAGTTGTTGCTGTGAGAGTATTACATAGATTTGTTCCACAACAGGCAGGTCCACTGCTTACACTGCCAACATCTTGCATAAAAGGGAGTGTCCCCAGGCTGGCAGATGCTGCACACATGTTTGTAGATGCACAACCAAAGGCAGGAGAAGTCATGGCACCATCTGACACTGAAGATGAAAAATCATTTCCAATTTGTTTAACACTTAATGTATCTTCTGTGGAATTAATTGCCTTGGTGTTTCAACCTCTATTTATTTTATTTATTCATTTATTTAGTTTAAAACTCCAACAATCAATCAGTCTATATTCTGAACACACACGCACGCACACATGTCTGTGTGTTTAGTATGTATATTGTATATATTTCAGTATAGATATTGGAAATTTCGGTGAAAGAAACATAGCAGCCACAAACTTAAGAAAAACAGTCAAACTAATTTCAACCGTGACATTTGAGTATGGGAACACAGCTAAATTGATGCCAAAATGCCAAAATAAGTAAAAGATATAAGAAGATGACTCACGGCTTGCTTGAAAGCAGCGATCCTCTGTTCCAGTACATGTGATTGAAGTGGTGCATAGAGAGGTGGCAGGGTCACATACATAACACAGTAAGCTGTTGGGTGATGGAGTAGTGGGGACTGAAACAGAAAATAATGACATTATGTTTATGACAAATTGAGAACATTATCTCTCTCCTTATCATTAGCATTAAATGTGATAATCATCTACCTGTACTTACAAGATAGATTGGCTGAGTTGCAGTTATCTGAGTCGCAGCACGTAGCAGATGCAAGTGCACTTGAAACACCCAAGTTAACAGAAAATGTCTGGGAGCCTGTGAGTGGACACAGGGAGGACGATGCACATGCTTTGAAGATTTGGGTTCCAGGAGTTCCAGATGAAACCGCTGCAGAGTCAAAATGCAGTTTGTTAATTATATTATTCAAAGCCCACTTGTTTGTCAATGAGTAGTAACAAATGAATGTGTTGGAAAAAAGTACCTGTAATGGCAGCAGTTATACACATTGTCTCTGTGTCACATGTCAGTGGCATTGCGCTTGTACAATCGTCATCTGTGCAAATCTGACACACAAGTCCTCCAGCTGTAAAGTGAAGAGAAATATGGATGAGTGCATTCAAAATCTAAAGTGTAGGGTCTTCAACTTTACATTAGGTTAGGTCTCAAAACATTTAAGTTCAAAGACAGAAGTGTATTGCATTCATTTAAAATCATTTTAAAAAAGCTATTTTTTTCTAAATTAATTAGATAATTTTTCCTGATTTTTTTTCCTGGCTCTGAATTCCTGAGATTTTATTTTGCGCTGAGAAGCTTTCGTTTCCTCAATTGACATTGGCATTGGGACATTCTCATGTCTGTACGTAATATTCATGGTATTGTTATTAGTTTGTTGACTTTATGCATTTACCATAGGACTTTGTGGTTGTTCAGACAGAAAGAAAAGGAGCTGCTTCATCATGACGTACACTCTCAGTAAATACTGTGGACTAGTCTGTCTTGATGCTGATTATCACAGACACTCTTTATATACTGTACAGGTGTTGAATATATTTTTAACACATGCATGTCTAAAAGATTCAGGTACTGGGTGTGTTCTTGTTTCTGAGATTATTCATAGCGTCAGTCCCTCTTTTGTCTCAGTCACACATCAAGTCAATTCCTCCCACCATTCAAATTTGTCAGTGTTTACTTGTGTTAGTATTGCGCACACAGAAACCTTTAAAAAAACAATATAATATTAAACGTCACTAAAAGATATTAAGACAACACATATTTGTAGAGGTAAAAACATGGGAAGTTATAGATGTGAGACTCAAATGGAAAACTTGAGTTACTGTAATGATAACAAATAGACCTTTTAAAGTATCTATAGAACTAAAACTTTGTATAACACACCACAGGGATTTAGTCTTTATATTTTCCTAATTTTACTTCTTAAATAATAACTCACAAAATCAAATATATTTTTTTAGCAGTGTAAATTCTAACAGGGCGATTTACCTGTTGATGATAACTTATAAAAGAATGTCCTTTTCACATGTCACGCTGTTTATAGCATTGGAATTTTGTAAACCTGCCAAACCTGCTTTTAATTCAACAGCAATGAGAAAAAAAAAATTATGATAGAAAACAATAATACCACTCAAGATGAAATTCATGTTACTGACTGGAGTTGATTTTGATCCAGATCTGGTGATTTTTTTTCGTCTGTAAATCAGTTGGAAACACTGAGATTAGATTAGATTAGTTTAAATTAGATCCAGAAATGCATTGCAGATAGTAACACAAGAACTATATTGTTACTTCAATACAAATTGTTGAGCTGAACTGTCACATGTGAAACGCAGTGTTCACTGACAATGATTGTTGACACAATATTTGGTCTTTCATACAGCCTCGATACATGAAGAAGTGGACCTAAATTACCTTACTTAGTGGACGTTATAGCTAATACAGTATACACAGCTGGCTTAGGTCTGCCTTGGACTAATTTGTAGTTATGCTGCTATAGGATTTTTATAGTCAGAGGACAGGTAACATGCCATGCCTCTCCCCCTCTCAAACTCATTATTTTATGAAATCCTGATGTGATTTTTTTTCTTTGGAATCTGGGTGCCTTATCACTGCAGATTTGGTATTTATGCGGCCACATTGGAATTGTTAATTGTGGTTGCAGATGATGTATCTTAAAATATGCAGCCTGTACACGAGCAGCCATGTAAAAGACGTGTCTGAAGTTTCTGTCTGCTGACCAATCTTTTTAGCATAATATCTCTTCAAATAGTCCCAACCAGCAGGATAAAGAGGTCTTCCATAACATCCCGTATTTAAATTAAGGCTACATGATATCTGTACATACACTTGCTACCAGGTGTAAACAGTCATGTCACCAAAAGGGGGCAGTGAGATGCTTGCTCATTAATTTATTGTCAACAGCTTTATCCTCCACAGGAGGCTGGCACGGCGCAGGAGCCAATCCCAGCAGACATAGGGCAAAAGGCAGAGTACACCCTGGACAGTTAGCCATACTCATTACACTCACACACACAAGCGCGCACAGGGAGAACATCCAAACTCCACACAGAAAGGTCATGAACTCAGACCCTTTTGCTATAAGGCAACAGCGCTGGCCACTAGCCACCATGTGACCCAGATGCTTGCTCATGATCAAATAATAGATTCTTTTAAATGTTGTCTGCCAATCCCCTATGCTATTTTTACATATATATACATATACATATACATATACATATACATATATATATGTATGTATGTATGTAAAAATAGCATAGGTCATATATATACATATACACTTCTTTCCTGTTGTTGTGCTGATGTTATTGTTATTTCTGTTCAGTCAAGATATGAATCACTCTCTTTTGTTGTAAAGGCACATGTAATTAAGTAAAGCCATGAATCATGAACCAGTTTAGAAAGAAAACGACATTGAACCTCTCTGTGAATCTTGCACTAGGTGTGGCAGCTTAAGTTATAATACAAACCCAGTTTTCATGAAATGAATGGGCAGAATTCAGGGATGAGTTGATAAACCAGAAAGTCAACTACTACTGCACCAACCACAACTACTACCATAACTAAAATTCATAATTTCTGAATTGACTTTGAACTTTGTTCAACAGAAACAAAAACAAAGAAAAAAAGAGTCCATTGTATTGACTGAAAAACTATATTTTGTCAAACAGAAACAGAACAAATTCAGAATTGCATTCCTCGGTCATACAGAGAAAATATGTTTATTTTCTGTTCATAATCTTTACATCTTTAGGGAATTAAAGATACTAAAATAAAAGGCTTGATCTGATCAAATGTCCATGGTTGTCTAAAAGGGAAATCATTTTATTTTATTTAACTACAGTATGAATAGAATAGGGCCACACGGTGCTGTAGTGGTTAGCACTCTCGCCTTGCAGCGAGAAGACCCGGGTTCGGAACAAGGGCCTTTCTGCATGGAGTTTGCATGTTCTCCCCGTGTGTGCGTGGGTTCTCTCCGGGTTCTCCGGCTTCCTCCCACAGTCCAAAAACATGCAATGTGGGGATTAGGTAAATTGGACACTCTAAATTGACCATAGGAGTGAGTGTGAGAGTGAATGGTTGTTTGTCTCTATCTGTGTGTGGCCCTGCGATGGACTGGCGAACTGTCCAGGGTGTACCCCGCCTATCGCCCGATGTAGCTGAGATTGGCAGAGGATAAAAGCGGTAGATGATGACTGACTGATGAATAAGAATATGATATTTATTATCTTGCAAGTATTCCAAAACCATGCTATTATTTAGTTTTTTTGCAATTACACAATGGAAATGCATGATTTGTATTCATCAATAGGTCATGCAATACCTTTTATATCTGGTAACATTTTGGATCTAACACAAACTCAAACGTAAGGAGCAGTATGTCACATTAACATATTGTGATCATTTTGTGATCTAATACCATGGTGCTGTACATGAGCTTCTTCTGGTGGAAAATCAGATGTTTTACTGTATATACCATGGTATGTGATCGGAGTAGAGCTGAGGAATTTTGACCAGAGTGCATAGAAAATGAAACAAATAACCAAAAAATAATGATAATTAGTCACCTCATGTCTTGCCTCATTTTAATCAAATTTCACTATACCAGTGTGGGAAGTATATGTGAGGAGGATAATGAGAGAGCAAATTATCTTATTGGGAATAAATTTGCGTCCTGTGAAAATACCTGTACCTGACTTTGCTCAGCCTATTTACAACATTGTATTTTAATGTTGGTGATAATGGTGTTACTTCAAGAGCTCATTATTTTCTCTGGTGTTACTTGGTACAAAATGTTTGAGAACCACTGATTTAATGCAACATACATGAGAACTTTTTTTTTTTTTTTTTTTTTAACATTCATAAAGATTCATTAAGGTATAACTTACGTGTCCTGTAATTGAATATGCATTTAGACTGCAGTATAGCGAATACAAGATTCATCATTAAATAGTTTATTTGATTTTACATTCAGAATTTTTTATGTGTTTTTTTTTTTTAATTTCATCAACATTTTAGAAATAAAATCACAGTTGCAACAGTTTTCGGTATCTTCTTCTTCTTCTTCTTTTCCTTTCGGCTGCTCCCTTCAGGGGTCGCCACAGCGAATCAACCTCCTCCATCTCACCCTGTTCTCAGTATCCCCCTCTCTCACACCAACTAACTTCATGTCCTCTTTCACTACATCCATAAACCTTCTCTTTGGTCTTACTTTAGACCTCCTGACTGGCAGTTCCAACCCCAGCATCCTTCTACCAATATACTCACTATCCCTCCTCTGTACATGACCAAACTCATTCTGGCCTCTCTGACCTTATCTCCAAAACATCTAACATGTGCTGTTCCTCTGATTGACTAATTCCTGATCCTATCCATCTTCGTCACTCCCAAAACCTCAACATCTTCATCTCTGCTACCTCCAGCTCTGCTTCATGTTTCTTCACCTCTTTTCCACAATCTCCACTGCTCTGGACTGTTGACCCTAAATACTTAAAATCCTCCACCTTCTTTATCTCCACTCCCTGTAGCCTCATGGTTCCACTTGGGTTCCTCTCATTCACACACATATATTCTGTCTTGCTGCGACTAACCTTCATTCCTCTCCTTTCTAGAGCATATCTCCACCTCTTGAGCTTTTCCTCCACCTGGTCCCTGCTCTCACCACAGATCACAATGTCATCTGCAAACATCATAGTCCATGGAGATTCCTGTCTAACCTCATCTGTCAGTCTGTCCATCACCACCGCAAACAAGAAGGGACTCAGAGCCGAACCCTGATGTAGTCCCACCTCCACCTTGAACTTCTCTGTCACACCTACAGCACACCTCACCGCTGTGTCACAGTTGGCATACATGTCCTGCACCAGTCTAACGTACTTCTCTGCCACTCCAGACTTCCTCATACAGTACCATAGTTCCTCTCTCGGCACCCTGTCATAGGCTTTTTCCAGATCTAAAAAGGCACAATGCAGCTCCCTCTGACCTTCTCTTTATTTCTCTACCAGCATTCTTAAAGCAAATTCTGCATCTGTAGTACCCTTTCTAGGCATGAAACCATACTGTTGCTCACAAATGCTGACTTCTGCTCTCAGTCTAGTTTCCACTACTCTACTACCTCATTCAATGGCTCATCAACTTTATTCCTCTATAGTTACTGCAATCCTGAACATCTCCCTTATTCTAAAAAATGGGCACCATCACACTTCTTCTCCATTCCTCAGGCATCCCCTCACTCTCTAAGATCCTGTTGAATAGTCTAACTTTACTGCCTCCTCTCCTAGACACTTCCATACCTCCACAGGTATATCATCAGGACCAGCTGCCTTTCCATTCTTCATCCTCTTCAGTGCCCCCCCCCCCCCCCCCTTACTTCATCTTTACTAATCTCTGCTACTTCATGGTTCACAGTAGTCAACTCTTCTACCCTTTGCTCTCTTTAATTTTCCTCATTCAGTAGCTCTTCAAAGTTCTCTTTCCATCTTCCCATTACTTCTGTGGCACCTGTCAACACGTCCCTCTTTATCCTTAATCACCCGAACCTGCTGGACGTCTTTCCCATCTCTATCTCTCTGTTTTGCCAACCTGTATAAATCATTCTCTCCCTCCTTACTTTCCAAACAAGCATACAAGTCATCATACGCCCTTTGTTTGGCCTTTGCCACCTCTACCTTTACCTTTATTTCCCTGTACTGTACTCCTGTCATCTCTCTTCAGTCTCCTTAGTGTCCCACTTTTTCTTTGCTAACCTCTTTCTCTTTATATACTCCTGCACTTCCCCATTCCACCACCAAGTCTCCTTATCTACTTTCCTTCCAGACGACACACCAAGTACTCTCCAACCTGTCTCCCTGATTACATTAGCTGTAGTTGTCCAGTCATCTGGGAGCTCTCCCTGACCACCCAGATTCTTTCTCAACTCCTCCCTGAAAGCCACAGAACAGTCCTCTCTTTTCAGCTTCCACCACTTTGTCCTTTGTTCTGCCTTTGTCCTCTTCGTCTTCCTTGTCACCAGATTCATCCTGCAAACCACCATCCGATGCTGACTTGCTACACTCTCACCCACCACTACTTTGCACTGATCTCCTTCAGATTACATCGTCTACACAAGTTGTAGTCTACCTGTGTTCTCCTACCTCCACTCGTATAAGTTTGTACTCCACTTGTAAGTCTTTACATTCAGAATTTTTTATGTTTTTTTTTAATTTCGTCAACATTTTAGAAATAAAATCACAGTTACAACAGTTTTCGGTATACTGTATAGTAAATATTACAGATGAACAACATGAGGAAACTTAGAGAAAGAGCAGCTCATTTACAGTTATTGGTTGATTTCAATGATGTGTTGTTGTTGGTGAGACTTTTTTTTTAAATTTATTTTAAGAAGAAGTATTCAGCTATAGTACACTCTAATTTTTCAATGAGAGTTATCATAGAATATTTGCTTTTATTTGGTTCCTGGAATAGATAAGGTGCTTCTGCATTGGCTCACTAATCAAAGTAGGAAGACCAGAAGAAAACCTTCATCCATTTATTTCTTTAAATACACAGAATATTAACTTTTACACAATTTGGTAGCTTAAGGATAAGTGAATGCAGCAAACAATAAACAAGAAATACAATATAACCACAATAAATATTTTTTAAATATGTGTATGTAACCTTAAATTAAACTTCTTTAAGTCACTCATATCTGTGCAGGCATTTTCCAATCAAGTATTGGTTTCCTTGTTTCATATTTTCTGTAGTGTAAGTCCTTTCTACTGCAAGCTTTAAAAGTAACAAGGCAAAGTGGCTTAAAAAAATACCAAGAAAGTCAATGAGGTGACTTGAAAGCCATTCATCCATGACAAAGTACTACAATAGTACAAAGAAAACAAGTCCGAACATGAGATGGACCATACCCAGTTTACCACAACAAGCATCACTGGAGGAAGATGTAGTTGGAGCAGCAGTTGTTGTTGTTGAAGGGGCAATAGTCATTGTTGCTGCAGCTGTTGATGTAGTTTCCGCAGCAGGTGTGGTTGTGGGGGCAGTACTTGTTGCAGTTGCTGCAGCAGTTGTTGTGGTTATTGGGGTAGTAGTTGTTGTAGTTGGTGCAGTAGTTGTAGTGGTTGGAGCAGTAGCTGTAGTGGTTGCTGCAGTAATTGTTGTAGTTGGGGCAGTAGTTGTTGTGGTTGGAGCAGTAATAGTGGTTAGAGTAGTTGTAGTTGTTGTTGGAGCAGTAGTTGTAGTGATTGCTGCAGTAGTTGTTGTAGTTGGGGCAGTAGTTGCTGTGGTTGGAGCAGTCGTAGTGGTTGTTGCAGTAGTTGTAGTGGTTGGGGCAGTTCTAGTTGGGACAGTAGTTGTAGTGGTTGGGGCAGTTGTAGTTGGGACAGTAGTTGTAGTGCTTGGTGCAGTTGTTGTGGTTGGAGCAGTAGTTCTGGTTGGAGCAGTAGTTGTTGTGGTTGGAGCAGTTGTACTGGTTGGTGCAGTCATTGTAGTGATTGCTGCAGTAGTTGTTGTGGGTCGAGCAGTAGTTATTGCACTTGCAGCAGAAGTTGATTTGGTTGTTGGGGCAGTAGTTGCTGCAGTTGCAGCAGCAGTTGTTGTGGTTGTTGGGGCAGTAGTTGCTGTAGTTACCTCAGCAGTTGTTGGGGCTGTAGATGTTGCAGTTGCAGCAGCAGTCATGGTTGTGGTTGAAGCAGTGGTTGAAGTGATTTGAGCAGTAGTTGTTGTAGTTGGAGCTATTGCAGTTGTGGTTGGGGCAGTAGTTGTAGTTGTTTGTGCAGCCGTTGTGATTGGAGCAATAGTTGTAGTTGGGGCAGTAGTTGTAGTAGTTGGTACAGTAGTTGTGGTTGGAGCAGTCGTAGTGGTTGGTGCAGTAGTTGTAGTGGTTGGAGCAGTAGTAGTTGTGGTTGGAGCAGTCGTCGTAGTGGTTGGTGCAGTAGTTGTTGTAGTTGTAGTGGTTGCTGCAGTAGTTGTGGTTAGAGCAGTAGTTGTTGTTGGGGTAGTAGTTGCAGTGGTTGGTGCAGTAGTTGTCGTTGGAACAGTAGTAGTTGTGGTTGGAGAAGTAGTAGTTGTGGTTAGTGCAGTGGTTGTTGTAGTTGGGGCAGTGGTTGTTGTAGTTGGGGCAGTAGTTGTAGTTGGGACAGTAGTTGTCGTGGTTGATGCAGTAGTTGTTGTGGTCGATGCAGTAGTTGTGGTTGGAGCAGTAGTTGTTGTGGTAGGAGCAGTGGTAGTTGTGGTTGGGGCAGTAGTTGTTGTGGTTGGTGCAGTAGTTGTGGTTGGGGCAGTAGTTCTTGTGGTTGGTGTAGTAGTTGTTGTGGTCGGTGCAGTAGTTGTGGTTGGAGCAGTAGTTGTGGTAGGGACAGTAGTTGTTGTGATCGTTGCAGTAATTGTGGTTATAGCAGTAGTTGTGGTTGGAGTAGTAGTTGTTATGGTTGGTGCAGTAGTAGTGGTTAGAGCAGTAGTTGTTGTTGGGGTAGTAGATGCAGTGGTTGGTGCAGTAGTTGTCGTTGGAACAGTAGTAGTTGTGGTTGGAGAAGTAGTAGTTGTGGTTGGTGCAGTGGTTGTAGTGGTTGGTGCAGTAGTTGTTGTAGTTGAAGTAGTAGTTGTAGTGGTTGCTGCAGTAGTTGTGGTTAGAGCAGTAGTTGTTGTTGGGGTAGTAGTTGCAGTGGTTGGTGCAGTAGTTGTCGTTGGAACAGTAGTAGTTGTGGTTGGAGAAGTAGTAGTTGTGGTTGGAGAAGTAGTGGTTGTGGTTGGTGCAGTGGTTGTTGTAGTTGGGGCAGTGGTTGTTGTAGTTGGGGCAGTAGTTGTAGTTGGGACAGTAGTTGTCGTGGTTGATGCAGTAGTTGTTGTGGTCGATGCAGTAGTTGTGGTAGGGGCAGTAGTTGGTGCAGTAGTTGTTGTGGTTGGTGCAGTAGTTGTTGTGGTTGGGGCAGTAGTTGTCGTGGTTGGTGTAGTAGTTGTTGTGGTCGGTGCAGTAGTTGTGGTTGGAGCAGTAGTTGTGTTAGGGACAGTAGTTGTTGTGGTCGGTGCAGTAGTTGTGGTTGTAGCAGTAGTTGAGGTTGGAGTAGTAGTTGTTGTGGTTGGTGCAGTAGTAGTTGTGGTTGGGGAAGTAGTTGTCGTGGTTGATGCAGTAGTTGTTGTGGTCAGTGCAGTAGTTGTGGTTGGAGCAGTAGTTGTGGCTGGAGCAGTAGTTGTGGTTGGAGCAGTAGTAGTTGTGGTTGGGGCAGTAGTTGTTGTGATTGGAGCAGTAGTTGTTGTGGTTGGAGCAGTAGTAGTTGTGGTTGGGGCAGTAGTTGTTGTGGTTGGGGCAGTAGTTGTTGTGATTGGAGCAGTAGTAGTTGTCGTTGGAACAGTAGTAGATGTGGTTGGAGAAGTAGTAGTTGTGGTTGGTGCAGTGGTTGTTGTAGTTGGGGCAGTGGTTGTTGTAGTTGGGGCAGTAGTTGTTGTGGTCGGTGCAGTAGTTGTGGTTGGGACAGTAGTTGTCGTGGTTGATGCAGTAGTTGTTGTGGTCGGTGCAGTAGTTGTGGTTGGAGCAGTAGTTGTGGTAGGGACAGTAGTTGTTGTGGTCGGTGCAGTAGTTGTGGTTGTAGCAGTAGTTGTGGTTGGAGTAGTAGTTGTTGTGGTTGGTGCAGTAGTAGTTGTAGTTGGGGAAGTAGTTGTTGTGATTGGAGCAGTAGTAGTTGTGGTTGGGACAGTAGTTGTCGTGGTTGGTGCAGTAGTAGTTGTGGTTGGTGCAGTAGTTGTGGTGGTTGGAGCAGTAGTTGTTGTAGTTGGAGCAGTTGTGGATGAGGAAGTAGTTGTTGTGGTTGGGGCAGTAGTTGTGGTTGGTGCAGTAGTAGTTAAAGTTGGGGCAGTAGTTGTAGTTGATGCAGTAGTTGTTATGATTGGAGCAGTAGTAGTTGTGGTTGGGACAGTAGTTGTCGTGGTTGGTGCAGTAGTAGTTGTGGTTGGTGCAGTAGTTGTGGTGGTTGGAGCAGTAGTTGTTGTAGTTGGAGCAGTTGTGGATGAGGAAGTAGTTGTGGTTGGGGAAGTAGTTGTTGTGGTTTGGACAGTAGTTGTGGTTGGTGCAGTTGTAGTTGGGGGAGTAGTTGTGATTTGAGCAGTAGTTGTGGTTAGTGCAGTAGTTGTCGTTGGAACAGTAGTAGTTGTGGTTGGAGCAGTAGTAGTTGTGGTCGGTGCAGTGGTTGTTGTAGTTGGGGCAGTGGTTGTTGTAGTTTGGGCAGTAGTTGTAGTGGTTGGAGCAGTTGTTGTAGTGGTTGGTGCAGTAGTAGTTGTAGTTGTTGTGGTTGGAGCAGTAGTAGTTGTGGTTGGGGCAGTAGAAGTTGTGGTTGGGGCAGTAGTTGTTGTGGTTGGTGCAGGAGTAGTTGTAGTTGGGGCAGTAGTTGTTGTGATTGGAGCAGTAGTAGTTGTGGTTGGGGCAGTAGTTGTGGTTGGTGCAGTACTAGTTGTGGTTGGGGCAGTAGTTGTCGTGGTTGGGGCAGTAGTTGTGGTTGGAGCAGTAGTTGTGGTTGGGACAGTAGTTGTTGTGGTCGGTGCAGTTGTTGTGGTTGTTGCAGTAGTTGTTGTGGTTGGGGCAGTAGTTGTTGTGGTTGGGGCAGTAGTTGTGGTTGGAGCAGTAGTAGTTGTGGTTGGGGTAGTAGTTGTTGTGGTTTGAGCAGTAGTAGTGGTTGGAGCAGTAGTTGTCGTGGTTGATGCAGTAGTTGTTGTGGTCGGTGCAGTAGTTGTGGTTGGAGCAGTAGTTGTGGTTGGAGCAGTAGTTGTTGTGGTTGGTGCAGTGGTTGTAGTGGTTGGTGCAGTAGTTGTTGTAGTTGAAGTAGTAGTTGTAGTGGTTGCTGCAGTAGTTGTGGTTAGAGCAGTAGTTGTTGTTGGGGTAGTAGTTGCAGTGGTTGGTGCAGTAGTTGTCGTTGGAACAGTAGTAGTTGTGGTTGGAGAAGTAGTAGTTGTGGTTGGAGAAGTAGTGGTTGTGGTTGGTGCAGTGGTTGTTGTAGTTGGGGCAGTGGTTGTTGTAGTTGGGGCAGTAGTTGTCGTGGTTGATGCAGTAGTTGTTGTGGTCGGTGCAGTAGTTGGGGTTGGAGCAGTAGTTGTGGTTGGAGCAGTAGTTGTTGTGGTTGGAGCAGTGGTAGTTGTGGTTGGTGCAGTAGTTGTGGTGGTTGGAGCAGTAGTTGTGGTTGGTGCAGTAGTTGTGGTTGTTGCAGTAGTTGTTGTGGTTGGGGCAGTAGTTGTTGTGGTTGGGGCAGTAGTTGTGGATGGTGCAGTTGTAGTTGGGGCAGTAGTTGTGATTGGAGCAGTAGTTGTAGTGGTTAGTGCAGTAGTTGTCGTTGGAACAGTAGTAGTTGTGGTTGGAGCAGTAGTAGTTGTGGTTGGTGCAGTGGTTGTTGTAGTTGGGGCAGTGGTTGTTGTAGTTTGGGCAGTAGTTGTAGTGGTTGGAGCAGTCGCTGTAGTGGTTGGTGCAGTAGTAGTTGTAGTTGTTGTGGTTGGAGCAGTAGTTGTGTTAGGGACAGTAGTTGTTGTGGTCGGTGCAGTAGTTGTGGTTGTAGCAGTAGTTGAGGTTGGAGTAGTAGTTGTTGTGGTTGGTGCAGTAGTAGTTGTGGTTGGGGAAGTAGTTGTCGTGGTTGATGCAGTAGTTGTTGTGGTCAGTGCAGTAGTTGTGGTTGGAGCAGTAGTTGTGGCTGGAGCAGTAGTTGTGGTTGGAGCAGTAGTAGTTGTGGTTGGGGCAGTAGTTGTTGTGATTGGAGCAGTAGTTGTTGTGGTTGGAGCAGTAGTAGTTGTGGTTGGGGCAGTAGTTGTTGTGGTTGGGGCAGTAGTTGTTGTGATTGGAGCAGTAGTAGTTGTCGTTGGAACAGTAGTAGATGTGGTTGGAGAAGTAGTAGTTGTGGTTGGTGCAGTGGTTGTTGTAGTTGGGGCAGTGGTTGTTGTAGTTGGGGCAGTAGTTGTTGTGGTCGGTGCAGTAGTTGTGGTTGGGACAGTAGTTGTCGTGGTTGATGCAGTAGTTGTTGTGGTCGGTGCAGTAGTTGTGGTTGGAGCAGTAGTTGTGGTAGGGACAGTAGTTGTTGTGGTCGGTGCAGTAGTTGTGGTTGTAGCAGTAGTTGTGGTTGGAGTAGTAGTTGTTGTGGTTGGTGCAGTAGTAGTTGTAGTTGGGGAAGTAGTTGTTGTGATTGGAGCAGTAGTAGTTGTGGTTGGGACAGTAGTTGTCGTGGTTGGTGCAGTAGTAGTTGTGGTTGGTGCAGTAGTTGTGGTGGTTGGAGCAGTAGTTGTTGTAGTTGGAGCAGTTGTGGATGAGGAAGTAGTTGTTGTGGTTGGGGCAGTAGTTGTGGTTGGTGCAGTAGTAGTTAAAGTTGGGGCAGTAGTTGTAGTTGATGCAGTAGTTGTTATGATTGGAGCAGTAGTAGTTATGGTTGGGACAGTAGTTGTCGTGGTTGGTGCAGTAGTAGTTGTGGTTGGTGCAGTAGTTGTGGTGGTTGGAGCAGTAGTTGTTGTAGTTGGAGCAGTTGTGGATGAGGAAGTAGTTGTGGTTGGGGAAGTAGTTGTTGTGGTTTGGACAGTAGTTGTGGTTGGTGCAGTTGTAGTTGGGGGAGTAGTTGTGATTTGAGCAGTAGTTGTGGTTAGTGCAGTAGTTGTCGTTGGAACAGTAGTAGTTGTGGTTGGAGCAGTAGTAGTTGTGGTCGGTGCAGTGGTTGTTGTAGTTGGGGCAGTGGTTGTTGTAGTTTGGGCAGTAGTTGTAGTGGTTGGAGCAGTTGTTGTAGTGGTTGGTGCAGTAGTAGTTGTAGTTGTTGTGGTTGGAGCAGTAGTAGTTGTGGTTGGGGCAGTAGAAGTTGTGGTTGGGGCAGTAGTTGTTGTGGTTGGTGCAGGAGTAGTTGTAGTTGGGGCAGTAGTTGTTGTGATTGGAGCAGTAGTAGTTGTGGTTGGGGCAGTAGTTGTTGTGGTTGGTGCAGTACTAGTTGTGGTTGGGGCAGTAGTTGTCGTGGTTGGGGCAGTAGTTGTGGTTGGAGCAGTAGTTGTGGTTGGGACAGTAGTTGTTGTGGTCGGTGCAGTTGTTGTGGTTGTTGCAGTAGTTGTTGTGGTTGGGGCAGTAGTTGTTGTGGTTGGGGCAGTAGTTGTGGTTGGAGCAGTAGTAGTTGTGGTTGGGGTAGTAGTTGTTGTGGTTTGAGCAGTAGTAGTGGTTGGAGCAGTAGTTGTCGTGGTTGATGCAGTAGTTGTTGTGGTCGGTGCAGTAGTTGTGGTTGGAGCAGTAGTTGTGGTTGGAGCAGTAGTTGTTGTGGTTGGTGCAGTGGTTGTAGTGGTTGGTGCAGTAGTTGTTGTAGTTGAAGTAGTAGTTGTAGTGGTTGCTGCAGTAGTTGTGGTTAGAGCAGTAGTTGTTGTTGGGGTAGTAGTTGCAGTGGTTGGTGCAGTAGTTGTCGTTGGAACAGTAGTAGTTGTGGTTGGAGAAGTAGTAGTTGTGGTTGGAGAAGTAGTGGTTGTGGTTGGTGCAGTGGTTGTTGTAGTTGGGGCAGTGGTTGTTGTAGTTGGGGCAGTAGTTGTCGTGGTTGATGCAGTAGTTGTTGTGGTCGGTGCAGTAGTTGTGGTTGGAGCAGTAGTTGTGGTTGGAGCAGTAGTTGTTGTGGTTGGAGCAGTGGTAGTTGTGGTTGGTGCAGTAGTTGTGGTGGTTGGAGCAGTAGTTGTGGTTGGTGCAGTAGTTGTGGTTGTTGCAGTAGTTGTTGTGGTTGGGGCAGTAGTTGTTGTGGTTGGGGCAGTAGTTGTGGATGGTGCAGTTGTAGTTGGGGCAGTAGTTGTTGTGATTGGAGCAGTAGTTGTAGTGGTTAGTGCAGTAGTTGTCGTTGGAACAGTAGTAGTTGTGGTTGGAGCAGTAGTAGTTGTGGTTGGTGCAGTGGTTGTTGTAGTTGGGGCAGTGGTTGTTGTAGTTTGGGCAGTAGTTGTAGTGGTTGGAGCAGTCGCTGTAGTGGTTGGTGCAGTAGTAGTTGTAGTTGTTGTGGTTGGAGCAGTAGTAGTTGTGGTTGGGGCAGTAGTAGTTGTGGTTGGGGCAGTAGTTGTTGTGGTTGGGGCAGTAGTTGTTGTGGTTGGTGCAGGAGTAGTTGTAGTTGGGGCCGTAGTTGTTGTGATTGGAGCAGTAGTAGTTGTGGTTGGGGCAGTAGTTGTTGTGGTCGGTGCAGTACTAGTTGTGGTTGGGGCAGTAGTTGTCGTGGTTGGGGCAGTAGTTGTCATGGTTGGTGTAGTAGTTGTTGTGGTCGGTGCAGTAGTTGTGGTTGGAGCAGTGGTTGTGGTTGGGACAGTAGTTGTTGTGGTCGGTGCAGTAGTTGTGGTTGGAGCAGTAATTGTTGTGGTTGATGCAGTAGTTGTTGTGGTCGGTGCAGTAGTTGTGGTTGGAGCAGTAGTTGTGGTTGGGACAGTAGTTGTTGTGGTCGGTGCAGTAGTTGTGGTTGGAGCAGTAGTTGTCGTGGTTGATGCAGTAGTTGTTGTGGTCGGTGCAGTTGTTGTGGTTTGAGCAGTAGTAGTGGTTGGAGCAGTAGTTGTCGTGGTTGATGCAGTAGTTGTTGTGGTCGGTGCAGTAGTTGTGGTTGGAGCAGTAGTTGTGGTTGGAGCAGTAGTTGTTGTGGTTGGAGCATTGGTAGTTGTGGTTGGGGCAGTAGTTGTTGTGGTTGGTGCAGTAGTAGTTGTGGTTGGGGCAGTAGTAGTTGTGGTTGGTGCAGTAGTTGTGGTGGTTGGTGCAGTAGTTGGGGTTGTTGCAGTAGTTGTTGTGGTTGGGGCAGTAGTTGTTGTGGTTGGGGCAGTAGTTGTTGTGGTTGGGGGAATAGTTGTGGTTGGAGCAGTAGTTGTTGTGGTTGGTGCAGTGGTTGTAGTGGTTGGTGCAGTAGTTGTTGTAGTTGAAGTAGTAGTTGTAGTGGTTGCTGCAGTAGTTGTGGTTAGAGCAGTAGTTGTTGTTGGGGTAGTAGTTGCAGTGGTTGGTGCAGTAGTTGTCGTTGGAACAGTAGTAGTTGTGGTTGGAGAAGTAGTAGTTGTGGTTGGAGAAGTAGTGGTTGTGGTTGGTGCAGTGGTTGTTGTAGTTGGGGCAGTGGTTGTTGTAGTTGGGGCAGTAGTTGTCGTGGTTGATGCAGTAGTTGTTGTGGTCGGTGCAGTAGTTGTGGTTGGAGCAGTAGTTGTGGTTGGAGCAGTAGTTGTTGTGGTTGGAGCAGTGGTAGTTGTGGTTGGTGCAGTAGTTGTGGTGGTTGGAGCAGTAGTTGTGGTTGGTGCAGTAGTTGTGGTTGTTGCAGTAGTTGTTGTGGTTGGGGCAGTAGTTGTTGTGGTTGGGGCAGTAGTTGTGGATGGTGCAGTTGTAGTTGGGGCAGTAGATGTTGTGATTGGAGCAGTAGTTGTAGTGGTTAGTGCAGTAGTTGTCGTTGGAACAGTAGTAGTTGTGGTTGGAGCAGTAGTAGTTGTGGTTGGTGCAGTGGTTGTTGTAGTTGGGGCAGTGGTTGTTGTAGTTTGGGCAGTAGTTGTAGTGGTTGGAGCAGTCGTTGTAGTGGTTGGTGCAGTAGTAGTTGTAGTTGGGGCAGTAGTTGTTGTGGTTGGGGCAGTAGTTGTTGTGGTCGGTGCAGTAGTAGTTGTGGTTGGGGCAGTAGTTGTCGTGGTTGGTGTAGTAGTTGTTGTGGTTGGTACAGTAGTTGTGGTTGGAGCAGTAGTTGTGGTTGGAGCAGTAGTTGTTGTGGTAGGAGCAGTGGTAGTTGTGGTTGGGGCAGTTGTTGTTGTGGTTGGTGCAGTAGTAGTTGTGGTTGGGGCTGTAGTTGTTATAGTTGGGGCAGTAGTTGTTGTGGTTGGTGCAGTAGTTGTGGTTGGGACAGTAGTTGTCGTGGTTGATGCAGTAGTTGTTGTGGTCGATGCAGTAGTGGTTGGGGCAGTAGTTGTTGTGGTTGGTGCAGTAGTTGTTGTGGTTGGGGCAGTAGTTGTCATGGTTGGTGTAGTAGTTGTTGTGGTCGGTGCAGTAGTTGTGGTTGGAGCAGTAGTTGTGGTAGGGACAGTAGTTGTTGTGGTCGGTGCAGTAGTTGTGGTTGGAGCAGTAGTTGTGGCTGGAGTAGTAGTTGTTGAGGTTGAAGCAGTAGTAGTTGTAGTTGGGGCAGTAGTTGTTGTGATTGGAGCAGTAGTAGTTGTGGTTGGAGCAGTAGTAGTTGTGGTTTGGGCAGTAGTTGTCGTGGTTGGGGCAGTAGTTGTCGTGGTTGGTGCAGTAGAAGTTGTGGTTGGTGCAGTAGTTGTGGTGGTTGGAGCAGTAGTTGTAGTTAGAGCAGTTGTGGATGGGGCAGTAGTTGTTGTGGTTGGGGCAGTAGTTGTTGTGGTTGCGACAGTAGTTGTCGTGGTTGGTGCAGTAGTTGTTGTGGTCGGTGCAGTAGTAGTTGTGGTTGGTGCAGTAGTAGTTATAGTTGGGGCAGTAGTTGTGGTTGGGACAGTAGTTGTGGTCGGTGCAGTAGTTGTGGTTGGGACAGTAGTTGTCGTGGTTGATGCAGTAGTTGTTGTGGTCGATGCAGTAGTGGTTGGGGCAGTAGTTGTTGTGGTTGGTGCAGTAGTTGTTGTGGTTGGGGCAGTAGTTGTCATGGTTGGTGTAGTAGTTGTTGTGGTCGGTGCAGTAGTTGTGGTTGGAGCAGTAGTTGTGGTAGGGACAGTAGTTGTTGTGGTCGGTGCAGTAGTTGTGGTTGGAGCAGTAGTTGTGGCTGGAGTAGTAGTTGTTGAGGTTGAAGCAGTAGTAGTTGTAGTTGGGGCAGTAGTTGTTGTGATTGGAGCAGTAGTAGTTGTGGTTGGGGCAGTAGTTGTGGTCGGTGCAGTAGTAGTTGTGGTTTGGGCAGTAGTTGTCGTGGTTGGGGCAGTAGTTGTCGTGGTTGGTGCAGTAGAAGTTGTGGTTGGTGCAGTAGTTGTGGTGGTTGGAGCAGTAGTTGTAGTTAGAGCAGTTGTGGATGGGGCAGTAGTTGTTGTGGTTGGGGCAGTAGTTGTTGTGGTTGCGACAGAAGTTGTCGTGGTTGGTGCAGTAGTTGTTGTGGTCGGTGCAGTAGTAGTTGTGGTTGGTGCAGTAGTTGTCGTGGTTGGTGCAGTAGTAGTTGTGGTTGGTGCAGTAGTTGTGGTGGTTGGAGCAGTAGTTGTGGTTGGTGCAGTAGTTGTGGTTGTTGCAGTAGTTGTTGTGGTTGGGGCAGTAGTTGTTGTGGTTGGGGCAGTAGTTGTGGTTGGTGCAGTTGTAGTTGGGGGAGTAGTTGTTGTGATTTGAGCAGTAGTTGTAGTGGTTAGTGCAGTAGTTGTCGTTGGAACAGTAGTAGTTGTGGTTGGAGCAGTAGTAGTTGTGGTTGGTGCAGTGGTTGTTGTAGTTGGGGCAGTGGTTGTTGTAGTTTGGGCAGTAGTTGTAGTGGTTGGAGCAGTCGTTGTAGTGGTTGGTGCAGTAGTAGTTGTAGTTGTTGTGGTTGGAGCAGTAGTAGTTGTGGTTGGGGCAGTAGTAGTTGTGGATGGGGCAGTAGTTGTTGTGGTTGGGGCAGTAGTTGTTGTGGTTGGTGCAGGAGTAGTTGTAGTTGGGGCCGTAGTTGTTGTGATTGGAGCAGTAGTAGTTGTGGTTGGGGCAGTAGTTGTTGTGGTCGGTGCAGTACTAGTTGTGGTTGGGGCAGTAGTTGTCGTGGTTGGGGCAGTAGTTGTCATGGTTGGTGTAGTAGTTGTTGTGGTCGGTGCAGTAGTTGTGGTTGGAGCAGTGGTTGTGGTTGGGACAGTAGTTGTTGTGGTCGGTGCAGTAGTTGTGGTTGGAGCAGTAATTGTTGTGGTTGATGCAGTAGTTGTTGTGGTTGGAGCAGTAGTTGTGGTTGGGACAGTAGTTGTTGTGGTCGGTGCAGTAGTTGTGGTTGGAGCAATAGTTGTCGTGGTTGATGCAGTAGTTGTTGTGGTCGGTGCAGTTGTTGTGGTTTGAGCAGTAGAAGTGGTTGGAGCAGTAGTTGTCGTGGTTGATGCAGTAGTTGTTGTGGTCGGTGCAGTAGTTGTGGTTGGAGCAGTAGTTGTGGTTGGAGCAGTAGTTGTTGTGGTTGGAGCATTGGTAGTTGTGGTTGGGGCAGTAGTTGTTGTGGTTGGTGCAGTAGTAGTTGTGGTTGGGGCAGTAGTAGTTGTGGTTGGTGCAGTAGTTGTGGTGGTTGGAGCAGTAGTTGTGGTTGGTGCAGTAGTTGTGGTTGTTGCAGTAGTTGTTGTGGTTGGGGCAGTAGTTGTTGTGGTTGGGGCAGTAGTTGTTGTGGTTGGGGCAGTAGTTGTGGTTGGAGCAGTAGTAGTTGTGGTTGGGGCAGTAGTTGTTGTGGTTTGAGCAGTAGTAGTGGTTGGAGCAGTAGTTGTCGTGGTTGATGCAGTAGTTGTTGTGGTCGGTGCAGTAGTTGTGGTTGGAGCAGTAGTTGTGGTTGGAGCAGTAGTTGTTGTGGTTGGAGCAGTGGTAGTTGTGGTTGGGGCAGTAGTAGTTGTGGTTGGGGCAGTAGTTGTTGTGGTTTGAGCAGTAGTAGTGGTTGGAGCAGTAGTTGTCGTGGTTGATGCAGTAGTTGTTGTGGTCGGTGCAGTAGTTGTGGTTGGAGCAGTAGTTGTTGTGGTTGGAGCAGTGGTAGTTGTGGTTGGGGCAGTAGTTGTTGTGGTTGGTGCAGTAGTAGTTGTGGTTGGGGCAATAGTAGTTGTGGTTGGAGCAGTAGTAGTTGTAGTTGGTGCAGTGGTTGTTGTAGTTGAGGCAGTGGTTGTTGTAGTTTGGGCAGTAGTTGTAGTGATTGGAGCAGTCGTTGTAGTGGTTGGTGCAGTAGTAGTTGTAGTTGTTGTGGTTGGGGCAGTAGTTGTTGTGGTTGGTGCCATAGTAGTTGTAGTTGGGGCAGTAGTTGTTGTGATTGGAGCAGTAGTAGTTGTGGTTGGGGCAGTAGTTGTTGTGGTCGGTGCAGTAGTAGTTGTGGTTGGGGCAGTAGTTGTCGTGGTTGATGCAGTAGTTGTTGTGGTCGGTGCAGTTGTTGTGGTTTGAGCAGTAGTAGTGGTTGGAGCAGTAGTTGTCGTGGTTGATGCAGTAGTTGTTGTGGTTGGAGCAGTAGTTGTGGTTGGAGCAGTAGTTGTTGTGGTTGGAGCAGTGGAAGTTGTGGTTGAGGCAGTAGTTGTTGTTGTCGGTGCAGTAGTAGTTGTGGTTGGGGCAGTAGTTGTCGTGGTTGGGGCAGTAGTTGTCGTGGTTGGTGTAGTAGTTGTTGTGGTTGGAGCAGTAGTTGTGGTAGGGACAGTAGTTGTTGTGGTCGGTGCAGTAGTTGTGGTTGGAGCAGTAGTTGTGGTTGTAGTAGTAGTTGTTGTGGTCGGTGCAGTAGTAGTTGTGGTTGATGCAGTAGTTGTGGTTGGTGCAGTAGTAGTTGTGGTTGGAGCAGTAGTAGTTGTGGTTGGAGCAGTAGTAGTTGTGGTTGGGGCAGTAGTTGTTGTGGTTGGTGCAGTTGTAGTTGGGGCAGTAGTTGTTGTGGTTGGTGCAGTTGTAGTTGGGGCAGTAGTTGTTGTGGTTGGGGCAGTAGTTGTCGTGGTTGGTGTAGTAGTTGTTGTGGTTGGGGCAGTAGTAGTTGTGGTCGGTGCAGTAGTTGGGGTTGGAGCAGTAGTTGTGGTAGGAGCAGTGGTAGTTGTGGTTGGTGTAGTAGTTGTTGTGGTTGGGGCAGTAGTAGTTGTGGTCGGTGCAGTAGTTGTGGTTGGAGCAGTAGTTGTGGTAGGGACAGTAGTTGTTGTGGTCGGTGCAGTAGTTGTGGTTGGAGCAGTAGATGTGGTTGTAGTAGTAGTTGTTGTGGTCGGTGCAGTTGTTGTGATTGGAGCAGTAGTTGTTGTGGTTGGAGCAGTAGTAGTTGTGGTTGGGGCAGTAGTTGTTGTGGTTGATGCAGTAGTTGTGGTTGGTGCAGTAGTAGTTGTGGTTGGAGCAGTAGTAGTTGTGGTTGGGGCAGTAGTTGTTGTGGTTGGAGCAGTAGTAGTTGTGGTTGGGGCAGTATTTGTTGTGGTTGGTGCAGTTGTAGTTGGGGCAGTAGTTGTTGTGGTTGGGGCAGTAGTTGTCGTGGTTGGTGTAGTAGTTGTTGTGGTTGGGGCAGTAGTAGTTGTGGTCGGTGCAGTAGTTGTGGTTGGAGCAGTAGTTGTGGTTGGTGCAGTAGTTGTGGTTGGTGCAGTAGTAGTTGTAGTTGGGGCAGTAGTTGTTGTGATTGGAGCAGTAGTTGTTGTGGTTGGAGCAGTAGTAGTTGTGGTTGGGGCAGTAGTTGTTGTGGTTGATGGAGTAGTTGTGGTTGGTGCAGTAGTAGTTGTGGTTGGAGCAGTAGTAGTTGTGGTTGGGGCAGTAGTTGTTGTGGTTGGAGCAGTAGTTGTGGTTGTTGCAGTAGTAGTTGTGGTTGGAGCAGTAGTAGTTGTGGTTGGGGCAGTATTTGTTGTGGTTGGTGCAGTTGTAGTTGGGGCAGTAGTTGTTGTGGTTGGGGCAGTAGTTGTCGTGGTTGGTGTAGTAGTTGTTGTGGTTGGGGCAGTAGTAGTTGTGGTCGGTGCAGTAGTTGTGGTTGGAGCAGTAGTTGTGGTTGGAGAAGTAGTTGTTGTGGTTGAGGCAGTAGTTGTTGTTGTCGGTGCAGTAGTAGTTGTGGTTGGGGCAGTAGTTGTCGTGGTTGGGGCAGTAGTTGTCGTGGTTGGTGTAGTAGTTGTTGTGGTTGGTGCAGTAGTTGTGGTTGGAGCAGTAGTTGTGGTTGGGACAGTAGTTGTGGTTGGGACAGTAGTTGTGGTCGGTGCAGTAGTTGTCGTGGTTGATGCAGTAGTTGTTGTGGTCGGTGCAGTAGTTGTGGTTGGAGCAGTAGTTGTGGTTGGAGAAGTAGTTGTTGTGGTAGGAGCAGTGGTAGTTGTGGTTGGGGCAGTAGTTGTTGTGGTTGGTGCAGTAGTAGTTGTGGTTGGGGCTGTAGTTGTTGTGGTTGGTGCAGTAGTTGTGGTTGGTGCAGTAGTAGTTGTAGTTGGGGCAGTAGTTGTTGTGATTGGAGCAGAAGTTGTTGTGGTTGGAGCAGTAGTAGTTGTGGTTGGGGCAGTAGTTCTTGTGGTTGATGGAGTAGTTGTGGTTGGTGCAGTAGTAGTTGTGGTTGGGGCAGTGGTTGTTGTGGTTGATGGAGTAGTTGTGGTTGGTGCAGTAGTAGTTGTGGTTGGAGCAGTAGTAGTTGTGGTTGGGGCAGTAGTTGTTGTGGTTGGAGCAGTAGTTGTTGTGGTTGGGGCAGTAGTTGTCATGGTTGGTGTAGTAGTTGTTGTGGTCGGTGCAGTAGTTGTGGTTGGAGCAGTAGTTGTGGTTGGGACAGTAGTTGTTGTGGTCGGTGCAGTGGCTGTGGTTGGGACAGTAGTTGTCGTGGTTGATGCAGTAGTTGTTGTGGTTGGTGCAGTAGTAGTTGTGGTTGGGGCAGTAGTTGTTGTGGTTGGAGCAGTAGTAGTTGTGGTTGGGGCAGTAGTTGTGGTGGTTGGAGCAGTAGTTGTAGTAGTTGGTGCAGTAGTAGTTGTAGTTGGAGCAGTAGTAGTTGTGGTTGAGGCAGTAGTTGTTGTGGTCGGTGCAGTAGTAGTTGTGGTTGGGGCAGTAGTTGTCGTGGTTGGGGCAGTAGTTGTCGTGGTTGGTGTAGTAGTTGTTGTGGTTGGTGCAGTAGTTGTGGTTGGAGCAGTAGTTGTGGTTGGGACAGTAGTTGTAGTTGGGGCAGTAGTTGTTGTGATTGGGGCAGAAGTTGTCGTTGTTGGTGTAGTAGTTGTTGTGGTTGGGGCAGTAGTAGTTGTGGTCGGTGCAGTAGTTGTGGTTGGAGCAGTAGTTGTGGTTGGTGCAGTAGTTGTGGTTGGTGCAGTAGTAGTTGTAGTTGGGGCAGTAGTTGTTATGATTGGAGCAGTAGTTGTTGTGGTTGGAGCAGTAGTAGTTGTGGTTGGGGCAGTAGTTGTTGTGGTTGATGGAGTAGTTGTGGTTGGTGCAGTAGTAGTTGTGGTTGGAGCAGTAGTAGTTGTGGTTGGGGCAGTAGTTGTTGTGGTTGGAGCAGTAGTTGTGGTTGTTGCAGTAGTAGTTGTGGTTGGAGCAGTAGTAGTTGTGGTTGGGGCAGTATTTGTTGTGGTTGGTGCAGTTGTAGTTGGGGCAGTAGTTGTTGTGGTTGGGGCAGTAGTTGTCGTGGTTGGTGTAGTAGTTGTTGTGGTTGGGGCAGTAGTAGTTGTGGTCGGTGCAGTAGTTGTGGTTGGAGCAGTAGTTGTGGTTGGAGCAGTAGTTGTTGTGGTAGGAGCAGTGGAAGTTGTGGTTGAGGCAGTAGTTGTTGTTGTCGGTGCAGTAGTAGTTGTGGTTGGGGCAGTAGTTGTCGTGGTTGGGGCAGTAGTTGTCGTGGTTGGTGTAGTAGTTGTTGTGGTTGGTGCAGTAGTTGTGGTTGGAGCAGTAGTTGTGGTTGGGACAGTAGTTGTGGTTGGGACAGTAGTTGTGGTCGGTGCAGTAGTTGTCGTGGTTGATGCAGTAGTTGTTGTGGTCGGTGCAGTAGTTGTGGTTGGAGCAGTAGTTGTGGTTGGAGAAGTAGTTGTTGTGGTAGGAGCAGTGGTAGTTGTGGTTGGGGCAGTAGTTGTTGTGGTTGGTGCAGTAGTAGTTGTGGTTGGGGCTGTAGTTGTTGTGGTTGGTGCAGTAGTTGTGGTTGGTGCAGTAGTAGTTGTAGTTGGGGCAGTAGTTGTTGTGGTTGGAGCAGTAGTTGTTGTGGTAGGAGCAGTGGTAGTTGTGGTTGGGGCAATAGTTGTTGTGGTTGATGGAGTAGTTGTGGTTGGTGCAGTAGTAGTTGTGGTTGGAGCAGTAGTAGTTGTGGTTGGGGCAGTAGTTGTTGTGGTTGATGGAGTAGTTGTGGTTGGTGCAGTAGTAGTTGTGGTTGGAGCAGTAGTAGTTGTGGTTGGGGCAGTAGTTGTTGTGGTTGGAGCAGTAGTTGTGGTTGTTGCAGTAGTAGTTGTGGTTGGAGCAGTAGTAGTTGTGGTTGAGGCAGTATTTGTTGTGGTTGGTGCAGTTGTAGTTGGGGCAGTAGTTGTTGTGGTTGGGGCAGTAGTTGTCGTGGTTGGTGTAGTAGTTGTTGTGGTTGGGGCAGTAGTAGTTGTGGTCGGTGCAGTAGTTGTGGTTGGAGCAGTAGTTGTGGTTGGAGCAGTAGTTGTTGTGGTAGGAGCAGTGGAAGTTGTGGTTGAGGCAGTAGTTGTTGTTGTCGGTGCAGTAGTAGTTGTGGTTGGGGCAGTAGTTGTCGTGGTTGGGGCAGTAGTTGTCGTGGTTGGTGTAGTAGTTGTTGTGGTTGGTGCAGTAGTTGTGGTTGGAGCAGTAGTTGTGGTTGGGACAGTAGTTGTGGTTGGGACAGTAGTTGTGGTCGGTGCAGTAGTTGTCGTGGTTGATGCAGTAGTTGTTGTGGTCGGTGCAGTAGTTGTGGTTGGAGCAGTAGTTGTGTTTGGAGAAGTAGTTGTTGTGGTAGGAGCAGTAGTAGTTGTAGTTGGGGCAGTAGTTGTTGTGGTTGGAGCAGTAGTTGTTGTGGTAGGAGCAGTGGTAGTTGTGGTTGGGGCAGTAGTTGTTGTGGTTGATGGAGTAGTTGTGGTTGGTGCAGTAGTAGTTGTGGTTGGAGCAGTAGTAGTTGTGGTTGGGGCAGTAGTTGGTGTGGTTGATGGAGTAGTTGTCGTTGGTGCAGTAGTAGTTGTGGTTGGAGCAGTAGTAGTTGTGGTTGGGGCAGTAGTTGTTGTGGTTGGAGCAGTAGTTGTTGTGGTTAGGGCAGTAGTTGTCGTGGTTGGTGTAGTAGTTGTTGTGGTCGGTGCAGTAGTTGTGGTTGGAGCAGTAGTTGTGGTAGGGACAGTAGTTGTTGTGGTCGGTGCAGTAGTTGTGGTTGGAGCAGTAGTTGTGGTTGTAGTAGTAGTTGTTATGGTCGATGCAGTTGTTGTGATTGGAGCAGTAGTTGTTGTGGTTGGAGCAGTAGTAGTTGTGGTTGGGGCAGTAGTTGTTGTGGTTGATGCAGTAGTTGTGGTTGGTGCAGTAGTAGTTGTGGTTGGGGCAGTAGTTGTCGTGGTTGGGGCAGTAGTTGTCGTGGTTGGTGTAGTAGTTGTTGTGGTTGGTGCAGTAGTTGTGGTTGGAGCAGTAGTTGTGGCTGGGACAGTAGTTGTAGTTGGGGCAGTAGTTGTTGTGATTGGGGCAGTAGTTGTCGTGGTTGGTGTAGTAGTTGTTGTGGTTGGGGCAGTAGTAGTTGTGGTCGGTGCAGTAGTTGTGGTTGGAGCAGTAGTTGTGGTTGGTGCAGTAGTTGTGGTTGGTGCAGTAGTAGTTGTAGTTGGGGCAGTAGTTGTTATGATTGGAGCAGTAGTTGTTGTGGTTGGAGCAGTAGTAGTTGTGGTTGGGGCAGTAGTTGTTGTGGTTGATGGAGTAGTTGTGGTTGGTGCAGTAGTAGTTGTGGTTGGAGCAGTAGTAGTTGTGGTTGGGGCAGTAGTTGTTGTGGTTGGAGCAGTAGTTGTGGTTGTTGCAGTAGTAGTTGTGGTTGGAGCAGTAGTAGTTGTGGTTGGGGCAGTATTTGTTGTGGTTGGTGCAGTTGTAGTTGGGGCAGTAGTTGTTGTGGTTGGGGCAGTAGTTGTCGTGGTTGGTGTAGTAGTTGTTGTGGTTGGGGCAGTAGTAGTTGTGGTCGGTGCAGTAGTTGTGGTTGGAGCAGTAGTTGTGGTTGGAGCAGTAGTTGTTGTGGTAGGAGCAGTGGAAGTTGTGGTTGAGGCAGTAGTTGTTGTCGGTGCAGTAGTAGTTGTGGTTGGGGCGGTAGTTGTCGTGGTTGGGGCAGAAGTTGTCGTGGTTGGTGTAGTAGTTGTTGTGGTTGGTGCAGTAGTTGTGGTTGGAGCAGTAGTTGTGGTTGGGACAGTAGTTGTGGTTGGGACAGTAGTTGTGGTCGGTGCAGTAGTTGTCGTGGTTGATGCAGTAGTTGTTGTGGTCGGTGCAGTAGTTGTGGTTGGAGCAGTAGTTGTGGTTGGAGAAGTAGTTGTTGTGGTAGGAGCAGTGGTAGTTGTGGTTGGGGCAGTAGTTGTTGTGGTTGGTGCAGTAGTAGTTGTGGTTGGGGCTGTAGTTGTTGTGGTTGGTGCAGTAGTTGTGGTTGGTGCAGTAGTAGTTGTAGTTGGGGCAGTAGTTGTTGTGGTTGGAGCAGTGGTTGTTGTGGTAGGAGCAGTGGTAGTTGTGGTTGGGGCAGTAGTTGTTGTGGTTGATGGAGTAGTTGTGGTTGGTGCAGTAGTAGTTGTGGTTGGAGCAGTAGTAGTTGTGGTTGGGGCAGTAGTTGTTGTGGTTGATGGAGTAGTTGTGGTTGGTGCAGTAGTAGTTGTGGTTGGAGCAGTAGTAGTTGTGGTTGGGGCAGTAGTTGTTGTGGTTGGAGCAGTAGTTGTGGTTGTTGCAGTAGTAGTTGTGGTTGGAGCAGTAGTAGTTGTGGTTGGGGCAGTATTTGTTGTGGTTGGTGCAGTTGTAGTTGGGGCAGTAGTTGTTGTGGTTGGGGCAGTAGTTGTCGTGGTTGGTGTAGTAGTTGTTGTGGTTGGGGCAGTAGTAGTTGTGGTCGGTGCAGTAGTTGTGGTTGGAGCAGTAGTTGTGGTTGGAGCAGTAGTTGTTGTGGTAGGAGCAGTGGAAGTTGTGGTTGAGGCAGTAGTTGTTGTTGTCGGTGCAGTAGTAGTTGTGGTTGGGGCAGTAGTTGTCGTGGTTGGGGCAGTAGTTGTCGTGGTTGGTGTAGTAGTTGTCGTGGTTGGTGCAGTAGTTGTGGTTGGAGCAGTAGTTGTGGTTGGGACAGTAGTTGTAGTTGGGGCAGTAGTTGTTGTGATTGGGGCAGAAGTTGTCGTTGTTGGTGTAGTAGTTGTTGTGGTTGGGGCAGTAGTAGTTGTGGTCGGTGCAGTAGTTGTGGTTGGAGCAGTAGTTGTGGTTGGTGCAGTAGTTGTGGTTGGTGCAGTAGTAGTTGTAGTTGGGGCAGTAGTTGTTATGATTGGAGCAGTAGTTGTTGTGGTTGGAGCAGTAGTAGTTGTGGTTGGGGCAGTAGTTGTTGTGGTTGATGGAGTAGTTGTGGTTGGTGCAGTAGTAGTTGTGGTTGGAGCAGTAGTAGTTGTGGTTGGGGCAGTAGTTGTTGTGGTTGGAGCAGTAGTTGTGGTTGTTGCAGTAGTAGTTGTGGTTGGAGCAGTAGTAGTTGTGGTTGGGGCAGTATTTGTTGTGGTTGGTGCAGTTGTAGTTGGGGCAGTAGTTGTTGTGGTTGGGGCAGTAGTTGTCGTGGTTGGTGTAGTAGTTGTTGTGGTTGGGGCAGTAGTAGTTGTGGTCGGTGCAGTAGTTGTGGTTGGAGCAGTAGTTGTGGTTGGAGCAGTAGTTGTTGTGGTAGGAGCAGTGGAAGTTGTGGTTGAGGCAGTAGTTGTTGTTGTCGGTGCAGTAGTAGTTGTGGTTGGGGCAGTAGTTGTCGTGGTTGGGGCAGTAGTTGTCGTGGTTGGTGTAGTAGTTGTTGTGGTTGGTGCAGTAGTTGTGGTTGGAGCAGTAGTTGTGGTTGGGACAGTAGTTGTGGTTGGGACAGTAGTTGTGGTCGGTGCAGTAGTTGTCGTGGTTGATGCAGTAGTTGTTGTGGTCGGTGCAGTAGTTGTGGTTGGAGCAGTAGTTGTGGTTGGAGAAGTAGTTGTTGTGGTAGGAGCAGTGGTAGTTGTGGTTGGGGCAGTAGTTGTTGTGGTTGGTGCAGTAGTAGTTGTGGTTGGGGCTGTAGTTGTTGTGGTTGGTGCAGTAGTTGTGGTTGGTGCAGTAGTAGTTGTAGTTGGGGCAGTAGTTGTTGTGGTTGGAGCAGTAGTTGTTGTGGTAGGAGCAGTGGTAGTTGTGGTTGGGGCAATAGTTGTTGTGGTTGATGGAGTAGTTGTGGTTGGTGCAGTAGTAGTTGTGGTTGGAGCAGTAGTAGTTGTGGTTGGGGCAGTAGTTGTTGTGGTTGATGGAGTAGTTGTGGTTGGTGCAGTAGTAGTTGTGGTTGGAGCAGTAGTAGTTGTGGTTGGGGCAGTAGTTGTTGTGGTTGGAGCAGTAGTTATGGTTGTTGCAGTAGTAGTTGTGGTTGGAGCAGTAGTAGTTGTGGTTGAGGCAGTATTTGTTGTGGTTGGTGCAGTTGTAGTTGGGGCAGTAGTTGTTGTGGTTGGGGCAGTAGTTGTCGTGGTTGGTGTAGTAGTTGTTGTGGTTGGGGCAGTAGTAGTTGTGGTCGGTGCAGTAGTTGTGGTTGGAGCAGTAGTTGTGGTTGGAGCAGTAGTTGTTGTGGTAGGAGCAGTGGAAGTTGTGGTTGAGGCAGTAGTTGTTGTTGTCGGTGCAGTAGTAGTTGTGGTTGGGGCAGTAGTTGTCGTGGTTGGGGCAGTAGTTGTCGTGGTTGGTGTAGTAGTTGTTGTGGTTGGTGCAGTAGTTGTGGTTGGAGCAGTAGTTGTGGTTGGGACAGTAGTTGTGGTTGGGACAGTAGTTGTGGTCGGTGCAGTAGTTGTCGTGGTTGATGCAGTAGTTGTTGTGGTCGGTGCAGTAGTTGTGGTTGGAGCAGTAGTTGTGTTTGGAGAAGTAGTTGTTGTGGTAGGAGCAGTAGTAGTTGTAGTTGGGGCAGTAGTTGTTGTGGTTGGAGCAGTAGTTGTTGTGGTAGGAGCAGTGGTAGTTGTGGTTGGGGCAGTAGTTGTTGTGGTTGATGGAGTAGTTGTGGTTGGTGCAGTAGTAGTTGTGGTTGGAGCAGTAGTAGTTGTGGTTGGGGCAGTAGTTGGTGTGGTTGATGGAGTAGTTGTCGTTGGTGCAGTAGTAGTTGTGGTTGGAGCAGTAGTAGTTGTGGTTGGGGCAGTAGTTGTTGTGGTTGGAGCAGTAGTTGTTGTGGTTAGGGCAGTAGTTGTCGTGGTTGGTGTAGTAGTTGTTGTGGTCGGTGCAGTAGTTGTGGTTGGAGCAGTAGTTGTGGTAGGGACAGTAGTTGTTGTGGTCGGTGCAGTAGTTGTGGTTGGAGCAGTAGTTGTGGTTGTAGTAGTAGTTGTTATGGTCGATGCAGTTGTTGTGGTTGGAGCAGTAGTAGTTGTGGTTGGAGCAGTAGTAGTTGTGGTTGGGGCAGTAGTTGTTGTGGTTGATGCAGTAGTTGTGGTTGGTGCAGTAGTAGTTGTGGTTGGGGCAGTAGTTGTCGTGGTTGGGGCAGTAGTTGTCGTGGTTGGTGTAGTAGTTGTTGTGGTTGGTGCAGTAGTTGTGGTTGGAGCAGTAGTTGTGGCTGGGACAGTAGTTGTAGTTGGGGCAGTAGTTGTTGTGATTGGGGCAGTAGTTGTCGTGGTTGGTGTAGTAGTTGTTGTGGTTGGGGCAGTAGTAGTTGTGGTCGGTGCAGTAGTTGTGGTTGGAGCAGTAGTTGTGGTTGGTGCAGTAGTTGTGGTTGGTGCAGTAGTAGTTGTAGTTGGGGCAGTAGTTGTTATGATTGGAGCAGTAGTTGTTGTGGTTGGAGCAGTAGTAGTTGTGGTTGGGGCAGTAGTTGTTGTGGTTGATGGAGTAGTTGTGGTTGGTGCAGTAGTAGTTGTGGTTGGAGCAGTAGTAGTTGTGGTTGGGGCAGTAGTTGTTGTGGTTGGAGCAGTAGTTGTGGTTGTTGCAGTAGTAGTTGTGGTTGGAGCAGTAGTAGTTGTGGTTGGGGCAGTATTTGTTGTGGTTGGTGCAGTTGTAGTTGGGGCAGTAGTTGTTGTGGTTGGGGCAGTAGTTGTCGTGGTTGGTGTAGTAGTTGTTGTGGTTGGGGCAGTAGTAGTTGTGGTCGGTGCAGTAGTTGTGGTTGGAGCAGTAGTTGTGGTTGGAGCAGTAGTTGTTGTGGTAGGAGCAGTGGAAGTTGTGGTTGAGGCAGTAGTTGTTGTTGTCGGTGCAGTAGTAGTTGTGGTTGGGGCGGTAGTTGTCGTGGTTGGGGCAGTAGTTGTCGTGGTTGGTGTAGTAGTTGTTGTGGTTGGTGCAGTAGTTGTGGTTGGAGCAGTAGTTGTGGTTGGGACAGTAGTTGTGGTTGGGACAGTAGTTGTGGTCGGTGCAGTAGTTGTCGTGGTTGATGCAGTAGTTGTTGTGGTCGGTGCAGTAGTTGTGGTTGGAGCAGTAGTTGTGGTTGGAGAAGTAGTTGTTGTGGTAGGAGCAGTGGTAGTTGTGGTTGGGGCAGTAGTTGTTGTGGTTGGTGCAGTAGTAGTTGTGGTTGGGGCTGTAGTTGTTGTGGTTGGTGCAGTAGTTGTGGTTGGTGCAGTAGTAGTTGTAGTTGGGGCAGTAGTTGTTGTGGTTGGAGCAGTGGTTGTTGTGGTAGGAGCAGTGGTAGTTGTGGTTGGGGCAGTAGTTGTTGTGGTTGATGGAGTAGTTGTGGTTGGTGCAGTAGTAGTTGTGGTTGGAGCAGTAGTAGTTGTGGTTGGGGCAGTAGTTGTTGTGGTTGATGGAGTAGTTGTGGTTGGTGCAGTAGTAGTTGTGGTTGGAGCAGTAGTAGTTGTGGTTGGGGCAGTAGTTGTTGTGGTTGGAGCAGTAGTTGTGGTTGTTGCAGTAGTAGTTGTGGTTGGAGCAGTAGTAGTTGTGGTTGGGGCAGTATTTGTTGTGGTTGGTGCAGTTGTAGTTGGGGCAGTAGTTGTTGTGGTTGGGGCAGTAGTTGTCGTGGTTGGTGTAGTAGTTGTTGTGGTTGGGGCAGTAGTAGTTGTGGTCGGTGCAGTAGTTGTGGTTGGAGCAGTAGTTGTGGTTGGAGCAGTAGTTGTTGTGGTAGGAGCAGTGGAAGTTGTGGTTGAGGCAGTAGTTGTTGTTGTCGGTGCAGTAGTAGTTGTGGTTGGGGCAGTAGTTGTCGTGGTTGGGGCAGTAGTTGTCGTGGTTGGTGTAGTAGTTGTCGTGGTTGGTGCAGTAGTTGTGGTTGGAGCAGTAGTTGTGGTTGGGACAGTAGTTGTGGTTGGGACAGTAGTTGTGGTCGGTGCAGTAGTTGTCGTGGTTGATGCAGTAGTTGTTGTGGTCGGTGCAGTAGTTGTGGTTGGAGCAGTAGTTGTGGTTGGAGAAGTAGTTGTTGTGGTAGGAGCAGTGGTAGTTGTGGTTGGAGCAGTCGTTGTAGTGGTTGGTGCAGTAGTAGTTGTGGTTGGAGCAGTAGTAGTTGTGGTTGGGGCAGAAGTACTTGTGGTTGGGGCAGTAGTTGTTGTGATTGGAGCAGTAGTAGTTGTGGTTGGGGCAGTAGTTGTTGTGGTCGGTGCAGTAGTAGTTGTGGTTGGGGCAGTAGTTGTCGTGGTTGGTGTAGTAGTTGTTGTGGTTGGTGCAGTAGTTGTGGTTGGGACAGTAGTTGTTGTGGTCGGTGCAGTAGTTGTGGTTGGAGCAGTAGTTGTCGTGGTTGATGCAGTAGTTGTGGTTGGAGCAGTAGTTGTGGTTGGAGCAGTAGTTGTTGTGGTAGGAGCAGTGGTAGTTGTGGTTGGGGCAGTTGTTGTTGTGGTTGGTGCAGTAGTAGTTGTGGTTGGGGCTGTAGTTGTTATAGTTGGGGCAGTAGTTGTTGTGGTTGGTGCAGTAGTTGTGGTTGGTGCAATAGTAGTTGTAGTTGGGGCAGTAGTTGTTGTGATTGGAGCAGTAGTTGTTGTGGTTGGAGCAGTAGTAGTTGTGGTTGGGGCAGTAGTTGTTGTGGTTGATGCAGTAGTTGTGGTAGGTGCAGTAGTAGTTGTGGTTGGAGCAGTAGTAGTTGTGGTTGGGGCAGTAGTTGTTGTGGTTAGAGCAGTTGTTGTTGTGGTTGGAGCAGTAGTAGTTGTGGTTGGGGCAGTAGTTGTTGTGGTTGGTGCAGTTGTAGTTGGGGCAGTAGTTGTTGTGGTTGGGGCAGTAGTTGTCGTGGTTAGTGTAGTAGTTGTTGTGGTTGGTGCAGTAGTTGTGGTTGGAGCAGTAGTTGTGGTTGGGACAGTAGTTGTGGTCGGTGCAGTAGTTGTGGTTGGAGCAGTAGTTGTGGTTGGGACAGTAGTTGTGGTCGGTGCAGTAGTTGTGGTTGGGACAGTAGTTGTCGTGGTTGGTGCAGTAGTAGTTGTGGTTGGGGCAGTAGTTGTTGTGATTGGAGCAGTAGTTGTAGTGGTTAGTGCAGTAGTTGTCGTTGGAACAGTAGTAGTTGTGGTTGGTGCAGTAGTAGTTGTAGTTGGTGCAGTAGTAGTTGTGGTTGGGGCAGTAGTTGTCGTGGTTGGTGCAGTAGTTGTTGTAGTTGGTGCAGTAGTAGTTGTGGTTGGGGCAGTAGTTGTTGTGGTTGGAGCAGTAGTTGTTGTGGTTGGGGCTGTAGTTGTTGTGGTTGGAGCTGTAGTAGTTTTGGTTGGGGCAGTAGTTGTTGTGGTTGGAGCTGTAGTAGTTGTGGTTGGGGCAGTAGTAGTTGTTGGTGCAGTAGTTGTCGTGGTTGGTGCAGTAGTTGTTGTGGTTGGAGCAGTAGTTGTTGTGGTTGGAGCAGTAGTAGTTGTGGTTGGGGCAGTAGTTGTGGTGGTTGGGGCAGTAGTTGTTGTGGTTGGAGCTGTAGTAGTTGTGGTTTGGGCAGTAGTTGTTGTGGTTGGAGCAGTAGTGGTTGTGGTTGGTGCAGTAGTAGTTGTGGTTGGGGCAGTAGTTGTCGTGGTTGGTGCAGTAGTTGTTGTAGTTGGTGCAGTAGTAGTTGTGGTTGGGGCAGTAGTTGTTGTGGTTGGAGCAGTAGTTGTTGTGGTTGGGGCAGTAGTTGTTGTGGTTGGAGCTGTAGTAGTTGTGGTTGGGGCAGTAGTTGTTGTGGTTGAAGCTGTAGTAGTTGTGGTTGGGGCAGTAGTAGTTGTTGGTGCAGTAGTTGTCGTGGTTGGTGCAGTAGTTGTTGTGGTTGGAGCAGTAGTTGTTGTGGTTGGAGCAGTAGTAGTTGTGGTTGGGACAGTAGTTGTGGTGGTTGGGGCAGTAGTTGTTGTGGTTGGAGCTGTAGTAGTTGTGGTTTGGGCAGTAGTTGTTGTGGTTGGAGCAGTAGTGGTTGTGGTTGGTGCAGTGGTTGTTGTAGTTGGGGCAGTGGTTGTTGTAGTTGGGGCAGTAGTTGTAGTGGTTGGAGCAGTCGTAGTGGTTGGTGCAGTAGTAGTTGTAGTTGGGGCAGTAGTTGTTGTGGTTGGAACAGTAGTAGTTGTGGTTGGTGCAGTAGTTGTTGTGGTTGGTGCAGTAGTAGTTGTGGTTGGGGCAGTAGTTGTCGTGGTTGGTGCAGTAGTTGTTGTAGTTGGTGCAGTAGTAGTTGTGGTTGGGGCAGTAGTTGTTGTGGTTGGAGCAGTAGTTGTTGTGGTTGGGGCTGTAGTTGTTGTGGTTGGAGCTGTAGTAGTTTTGGTTGGGGCAGTAGTTGTTGTGGTTGGAGCTGTAGTAGTTGTGGTTGGGGCAGTAGTTGTCGTGGTTGGGGCAGTAGTTGTCGTGGTTGGTGTAGTAGTTGTTGTGGTTGGTGCAGTAGTTGTGGTTGGAGCAGTAGTTGTGGTTGGGACAGTAGTTGTGGTTGGGACAGTAGTTGTGGTCGGTGCAGTAGTTGTCGTGGTTGATGCAGTAGTTGTGGTCGGTGCAGTAGTTGTGGTTGGAGCAGTAGTTGTGTTTGGAGAAGTAGTTGTTGTGGTAGGAGCAGTAGTAGTTGTAGTTGGGGCAGTAGTTGTTGTGGTTGGAGCAGTAGTTGTTGTGGTAGGAGCAGTGGTAGTTGTGGTTGGGGCAGTAGTTGTTGTGGTTGATGGAGTAGTTGTGGTTGGTGCAGTAGTAGTTGTGGTTGGAGCAGTAGTAGTTGTGGTTGGGGCAGTAGTTGGTGTGGTTGATGGAGTAGTTGTCGTTGGTGCAGTAGTAGTTGTGGTTGGAGCAGTAGTAGTTGTGGTTGGGGCAGTAGTTGTTGTGGTTGGAGCAGTAGTTGTTGTGGTTAGGGCAGTAGTTGTCGTGGTTGGTGTAGTAGTTGTTGTGGTCGGTGCAGTAGTTGTGGTTGGAGCAGTAGTTGTGGTAGGGACAGTAGTTGTTGTGGTCGGTGCAGTAGTTGTGGTTGGAGCAGTAGTTGTGGTTGTAGTAGTAGTTGTTATGGTCGATGCAGTTGTTGTGGTTGGAGCAGTAGTAGTTGTGGTTGGAGCAGTAGTAGTTGTGGTTGGGGCAGTAGTTGTTGTGGTTGATGCAGTAGTTGTGGTTGGTGCAGTAGTAGTTGTGGTTGGGGCAGTAGTTGTCGTGGTTGGGGCAGTAGTTGTCGTGGTTGGTGTAGTAGTTGTTGTGGTTGGTGCAGTAGTTGTGGTTGGAGCAGTAGTTGTGGCTGGGACAGTAGTTGTAGTTGGGGCAGTAGTTGTTGTGATTGGGGCAGTAGTTGTCGTGGTTGGTGTAGTAGTTGTTGTGGTTGGGGCAGTAGTAGTTGTGGTCGGTGCAGTAGTTGTGGTTGGAGCAGTAGTTGTGGTTGGTGCAGTAGTTGTGGTTGGTGCAGTAGTAGTTGTAGTTGGGGCAGTAGTTGTTATGATTGGAGCAGTAGTTGTTGTGGTTGGAGCAGTAGTAGTTGTGGTTGGGGCAGTAGTTGTTGTGGTTGATGGAGTAGTTGTGGTTGGTGCAGTAGTAGTTGTGGTTGGAGCAGTAGTAGTTGTGGTTGGGGCAGTAGTTGTTGTGGTTGGAGCAGTAGTTGTGGTTGTTGCAATAGTAGTTGTGGTTGGAGCAGTAGTAGTTGTGGTTGGGGCAGTATTTGTTGTGGTTGGTGCAGTTGTAGTTGGGGCAGTAGTTGTTGTGGTTGGGGCAGTAGTTGTCGTGGTTGGTGTAGTAGTTGTTGTGGTTGGGGCAGTAGTAGTTGTGGTCGGTGCAGTAGTTGTGGTTGGAGCAGTAGTTGTGGTTGGAGCAGTAGTTGTTGTGGTAGGAGCAGTGGAAGTTGTGGTTGAGGCAGTAGTTGTTGTTGTCGGTGCAGTAGTAGTTGTGGTTGGGGCGGTAGTTGTCGTGGTTGGGGCAGTAGTTGTCGTGGTTGGTGTAGTAGTTGTTGTGGTTGGTGCAGTAGTTGTGGTTGGAGCAGTAGTTGTGGTTGGGACAGTAGTTGTGGTTGGGACAGTAGTTGTGGTCGGTGCAGTAGTTGTCGTGGTTGATGCAGTAGTTGTTGTGGTCGGTGCAGTAGTTGTGGTTGGAGCAGTAGTTGTGGTTGGAGAAGTAGTTGTTGTGGTAGGAGCAGTGGTAGTTGTGGTTGGGGCAGTAGTTGTTGTGGTTGGTGCAGTAGTAGTTGTGGTTGGGGCTGTAGTTGTTGTGGTTGGTGCAGTAGTTGTGGTTGGTGCAGTAGTAGTTGTAGTTGGGGCAGTAGTTGTTGTGGTTGGAGCAGTGGTTGTTGTGGTAGGAGCAGTGGTAGTTGTGGTTGGGGCAGTAGTTGTTGTGGTTGATGGAGTAGTTGTGGTTGGTGCAGTAGTAGTTGTGGTTGGAGCAGTAGTAGTTGTGGTTGGGGCAGTAGTTGTTGTGGTTGATGGAGTAGTTGTGGTTGGTGCAGTAGTAGTTGTGGTTGGAGCAGTAGTAGTTGTGGTTGGGGCAGTAGTTGTTGTGGTTGGAGCAGTAGTTGTGGTTGTTGCAGTAGTAGTTGTGGTTGGAGCAGTAGTAGTTGTGGTTGGGGCAGTATTTGTTGTGGTTGGTGCAGTTGTAGTTGGGGCAGTAGTTGTTGTGGTTGGGGCAGTAGTTGTCGTGGTTGGTGTAGTAGTTGTTGTGGTTGGGGCAGTAGTAGTTGTGGTCGGTGCAGTAGTTGTGGTTGGAGCAGTAGTTGTGGTTGGAGCAGTAGTTGTTGTGGTAGGAGCAGTGGAAGTTGTGGTTGAGGCAGTAGTTGTTGTTGTCGGTGCAGTAGTAGTTGTGGTTGGGGCAGTAGTTGTCGTGGTTGGGGCAGTAGTTGTCGTGGTTGGTGTAGTAGTTGTCGTGGTTGGTGCAGTAGTTGTGGTTGGAGCAGTAGTTGTGGTTGGGACAGTAGTTGTGGTTGGGACAGTAGTTGTGGTCGGTGCAGTAGTTGTCGTGGTTGATGCAGTAGTTGTTGTGGTCGGTGCAGTAGTTGTGGTTGGAGCAGTAGTTGTGGTTGGAGAAGTAGTTGTTGTGGTAGGAGCAGTGGTAGTTGTGGTTGGAGCAGTCGTTGTAGTGGTTGGTGCAGTAGTAGTTGTGGTTGGAGCAGTAGTAGTTGTGGTTGGGGCAGAAGTACTTGTGGTTGGGGCAGTAGTTGTTGTGATTGGAGCAGTAGTAGTTGTGGTTGGGGCAGTAGTTGTTGTGGTCGGTGCAGTAGTAGTTGTGGTTGGGGCAGTAGTTGTCGTGGTTGGTGTAGTAGTTGTTGTGGTTGGTGCAGTAGTTGTGGTTGGGACAGTAGTTGTTGTGGTCGGTGCAGTAGTTGTGGTTGGAGCAGTAGTTGTCGTGGTTGATGCAGTAGTTGTGGTTGGAGCAGTAGTTGTGGTTGGAGCAGTAGTTGTTGTGGTAGGAGCAGTGGTAGTTGTGGTTGGGGCAGTTGTTGTTGTGGTTGGTGCAGTAGTAGTTGTGGTTGGGGCTGTAGTTGTTATAGTTGGGGCAGTAGTTGTTGTGGTTGGTGCAGTAGTTGTGGTTGGTGCAATAGTAGTTGTAGTTGGGGCAGTAGTTGTTGTGATTGGAGCAGTAGTTGTTGTGGTTGGAGCAGTAGTAGTTGTGGTTGGGGCAGTAGTTGTTGTGGTTGATGCAGTAGTTGTGGTAGGTGCAGTAGTAGTTGTGGTTGGAGCAGTAGTAGTTGTGGTTGGGGCAGTAGTTGTTGTGGTTAGAGCAGTTGTTGTTGTGGTTGGAGCAGTAGTAGTTGTGGTTGGGGCAGTAGTTGTTGTGGTTGGTGCAGTTGTAGTTGGGGCAGTAGTTGTTGTGGTTGGGGCAGTAGTTGTCGTGGTTAGTGTAGTAGTTGTTGTGGTTGGTGCAGTAGTTGTGGTTGGAGCAGTAGTTGTGGTTGGGACAGTAGTTGTGGTCGGTGCAGTAGTTGTGGTTGGAGCAGTAGTTGTGGTTGGGACAGTAGTTGTGGTCGGTGCAGTAGTTGTGGTTGGGACAGTAGTTGTCGTGGTTGGTGCAGTAGTAGTTGTGGTTGGGGCAGTAGTTGTTGTGATTGGAGCAGTAGTTGTAGTGGTTAGTGCAGTAGTTGTCGTTGGAACAGTAGTAGTTGTGGTTGGTGCAGTAGTAGTTGTAGTTGGTGCAGTAGTAGTTGTGGTTGGGGCAGTAGTTGTCGTGGTTGGTGCAGTAGTTGTTGTAGTTGGTGCAGTAGTAGTTGTGGTTGGGGCAGTAGTTGTTGTGGTTGGAGCAGTAGTTGTTGTGGTTGGGGCTGTAGTTGTTGTGGTTGGAGCTGTAGTAGTTTTGGTTGGGGCAGTAGTTGTTGTGGTTGGAGCTGTAGTAGTTGTGGTTGGGGCAGTAGTAGTTGTTGGTGCAGTAGTTGTCGTGGTTGGTGCAGTAGTTGTTGTGGTTGGAGCAGTAGTTGTTGTGGTTGGAGCAGTAGTAGTTGTGGTTGGGGCAGTAGTTGTGGTGGTTGGGGCAGTAGTTGTTGTGGTTGGAGCTGTAGTAGTTGTGGTTTGGGCAGTAGTTGTTGTGGTTGGAGCAGTAGTGGTTGTGGTTGGTGCAGTAGTAGTTGTGGTTGGGGCAGTAGTTGTCGTGGTTGGTGCAGTAGTTGTTGTAGTTGGTGCAGTAGTAGTTGTGGTTGGGGCAGTAGTTGTTGTGGTTGGAGCAGTAGTTGTTGTGGTTGGGGCAGTAGTTGTTGTGGTTGGAGCTGTAGTAGTTGTGGTTGGGGCAGTAGTTGTTGTGGTTGAAGCTGTAGTAGTTGTGGTTGGGGCAGTAGTAGTTGTTGGTGCAGTAGTTGTCGTGGTTGGTGCAGTAGTTGTTGTGGTTGGAGCAGTAGTTGTTGTGGTTGGAGCAGTAGTAGTTGTGGTTGGGACAGTAGTTGTGGTGGTTGGGGCAGTAGTTGTTGTGGTTGGAGCTGTAGTAGTTGTGGTTTGGGCAGTAGTTGTTGTGGTTGGAGCAGTAGTGGTTGTGGTTGGTGCAGTGGTTGTTGTAGTTGGGGCAGTGGTTGTTGTAGTTGGGGCAGTAGTTGTAGTGGTTGGAGCAGTCGTAGTGGTTGGTGCAGTAGTAGTTGTAGTTGGGGCAGTAGTTGTTGTGGTTGGAACAGTAGTAGTTGTGGTTGGTGCAGTAGTTGTTGTGGTTGGTGCAGTAGTAGTTGTGGTTGGGGCAGTAGTTGTCGTGGTTGGTGCAGTAGTTGTTGTAGTTGGTGCAGTAGTAGTTGTGGTTGGGGCAGTAGTTGTTGTGGTTGGAGCAGTAGTTGTTGTGGTTGGGGCTGTAGTTGTTGTGGTTGGAGCTGTAGTAGTTTTGGTTGGGGCAGTAGTTGTTGTGGTTGGAGCTGTAGTAGTTGTGGTTGGGGCAGTAGTAGTTGTTGGTGCAGTAGTTGTCGTGGTTGGTGCAGTAGTTGTTGTGGTTGGAGCAGTAGTTGTTGTGGTTGGAGCAGTAGTAGTTGTGGTTGGGGCAGTAGTTGTGGTGGTTGGGGCAGTAGTTGTTGTGGTTGGAGCTGTAGTAGTTGTGGTTTGGGCAGTAGTTGTTGTGGTTGGAGCAGTAGTGGTTGTGGTTGGTGCAGTAGTAGTTGTGGTTGGGGCAGTAGTTGTCGTGGTTGGTGCAGTAGTTGTTGTAGTTGGTGCAGTAGTAGTTGTGGTTGGGGCAGTAGTTGTTGTGGTTGGAGCAGTAGTTGTTGTGGTTGGGGCAGTAGTTGTTGTGGTTGGAGCTGTAGTAGTTGTGGTTGGGGCAGTAGTTGTTGTGGTTGAAGCTGTAGTAGTTGTGGTTGGGGCAGTAGTAGTTGTTGGTGCAGTAGTTGTTGTGGTTGGAGCAGTAGTGGTTGTGGTTGGTGCAGTGGTTGTAGTTGGGGCAGTGGTTGTTGTAGTTGGGGCAGTAGTTGTAGTGGTTGGAGCAGTCGTAGTGGTTGGTGCAGTAGTAGTTGTAGTTGGGGCAGTAGTTGTTGTGGTTGGAGCAGTAGTTGTCGTGGTTGGGGCAGTAGTTGTTGTGGTTGGTGCAGTAGTTGTGGTTGGTGCAGTTGTAGTTGGGGCAGTAGTTGTTGTGATTGGAGCAGTAGTTGTTGTGGTTGGAGCAGTAGTAGTTGTGGTTGGGGCAGTAGTTGTTGTGGTTGATGCAGTAGTTGTGGTAGGTGCAGTAGTAGTTGTGGTTGGAGCAGTAGTAGTTGTGGTTGGGGCAGTAGTTGTGGTTGGAGCAGTAGTTGTTGTGGTTGGTGCAGTTGTAGTTGGGGCAGTAGTTGTTGTGGTTGGGGCAGTAGTTGTCGTGGTTAGTGTAGTAGTTGTTGTGGTTGGTGCAGTAGTTGTGGTTGGAGCAGTAGTTGTGGTTGGGACAGTAGTTGTGGTGGGTGCAGTAGTTGTGGTTGGGACAATAGTTGTCGTGGTTGGTGCAGTAGTAGTTGTAGTTGGTGCAGTAGTAGTTGTGGTTGGGGCAGTAGTTGTTGTGGTTGGAGCAGTAGTTGTTCTGGTTGGGGCAGTAGTTGTTGTGGTTGGAGCTGTAGTAGTTGTGGTTGGGGCAGTAGTTGTCGTGGTTGGAGCTGTAGTAGTTGTGGTTGGGGCAGTAGTAGTTGTTGGTGCAGTAGTTGTCGTGGTTGGTGCAGTAGTTGTTGTGGTTGGAGCAGTAGTTGTTGTGGTTGGAGCAGTAGTAGTTGTGGTTGGGGCAGTAGTTGTTGTGGTTTGGGCAGTAGTAGTTGTGGTTGGGGCAGTAGTTGTCATGGTTGGAGCTGTAGTAGTTGTGGTTGGGGCAGTAGTTGTCATGGTTGGAGCTGTAGTAGTTGTGGTTGGGGCAGTAGTAGTTGTTGGTGCAGTAGTTGTCGTGGTTGGTGCAGTAGTTGTTGTGGTTGGAGCAGTAGTTGTTGTGGTTGGAGCAGTAGTAGTTGTGGTTGGGGCAGTAGTTGTGGTGGTTGGGGCAGTAGTTGTGGTTGGAGCTGTAGTAGTTGTGGTTTGGGCAGTAGTTGTTGTGGTTGGTGCAGTTGTAGTTGGGGCAGTAGTTGTTGTGGTTAGAACTGTATTAGTTGTGGTTGGGGCAGTAGTTGTTGTGGTTGGAGCTGTAGTAGTTGTGGTTGGGGCAGTAGTTGTTGTGGTTTGGGCAGTAGTTGTGGTTGGGGCAGTAGTTGTCGTGGTTGGTGCAGTAGTTGTTGTGGTTGGTGCAGTAGTTGTTGTGGTTGGGGCAGTAGTTGTGGTGGTTGGAGCAGTAGTTGTTGTAGTTGGTGCAGTTGTAGTTGGAGCAGTAGTTGTTGTGGTTAGAGCTGTAGTAGTTGTGGTTGGGGCAGTAGTTGTGGTTGGAGCTGTAGTAGTTGTGGTTGGGGCAGTAGTTGTTGTGGTTGGAGCAGTAGTAGTTGTGGTTGGGGCAGTAGTTGTTGTGGTTTGGGCAGTAGTAGTTGTGGTTGGGGCAGTAGTTGTCATGGTTGGTGCGGTAGTTGTTGTGGTTAGGGCAGTAGTTGTGGTGGTTGGAGCAGTAGTTGTGGTGGTTGGAGCAGCAGTTGTTGTAGTTGGTGCAGTAGTAGTTGTAGTTGGAGCAGTAGTAGTTGTAGTTGTTGTGGTTGGAGCATTAGTAGTTGTGGTTGGGGCAGAAGTACTTGTGGTTGGGGCAGTAGTTGTTGTGGTTGGTGCCATAGTAGTTGTAGTTGGGGCAGTAGTTGTTGTGATTGGAGCAGTAGTAGTTGTGGTTGGGGCAGTAGTTGTTGTGGTCGGTGCAGTAGTAGTTGTGGTTGGGGCAGTAGTTGTCGTGGTTGGTGTAGTAGTTGTTGTGGTTGGTGCAGTAGTTGTAGTTGGAGCAGTAGTTGTGGTTGGGACAGTAGTTGTTGTGGTCGGTGCAGTAGTTGTGGTTGGAGCAGTAGTTGTCGTGGTTGATGCAGTAGTTGTTGTGGTCGGTGCAGTAGTTGTGGTTGGAGCAGTAGTTGTTGTGGTTGATGCAGTAGTTGTGGTAGGTGCAGTAGTAGTTGTGGTTGGAGCAGTAGTAGTTGTGGTTGGGGCAGTAGTTGTGGTTGGAGCAGTAGTAGTTGTGGTTGGGGCAGTAGTTGTTGTGGTTGGGGCAGTAGTTGTCGTGGTTAGTGTAGTAGTTGTTGTGGTTGGTGCAGTAGTTGTGGTTGGAGCAGTAGTTGTGGTTGGGACAGTAGTTGTGGTCGGTGCAGTAGTTGTGGTTGGGACAGTAGTTGTCGTGGTTGGTGCAGTAGTAGTTGTGGTTGGGGCAGTAGTTGTGATTGGAGCAGTAGTTGTAGTGGTTAGTGCAGTAGTTGTCGTTGGAACAGTAGTAGTTGTGGTTGGTGCAGTAGTTGTTGTAGTTGGTGCAGTAGTAGTTGTGGTTGGGGCAGTAGTTGTCGTGGTTGGTGCAGTAGTTGTTGTAGTTGATGCAGTAGTAGTTGTGGTTGGTGCAGTAGTTGTTGTGGTTGGAGCAGTAGTAGTTGTGGTTGGGGCAGTAGTTGTGGTGGTTGGGGCAGTAGTTGTTGTGGTTGGAGCTGTAGTAGTTGTGGTTTGGGCAGTAGTTGTTGTGGTTGGAGCAGTAGTGGTTGTGGTTGGTGCAGTGGTTGTTGTAGTTGGGGCAGTGGTTGTTGTAGTTGGGGCAGTAGTTGTAGTGGTTGGAGCAGTTGTAGTGGTTGGTGCAGTAGTAGTTGGGGCAGTAGTTGTCGTGGTTGGTGCAGTAGTTGTTGTGGTTGGAGCTGTAGTAGTTGTAGTTGGGGCAGTAGTTGTTGTGGTTGGAGCAGTAGTTGTCGTGGTTGGTGCAGTAGTTGTTGTGGTTGGAGCTGTAGTAGTTGTGGTTTGGGCAGTTGTTGTGGTTGGAGCAGTAGTGGTTGTGGTTGGTGCAGTAGTAGTTGTGGTTGGGGCAGTAGTAGTTGTGGTTGGGGCAGTAGTTGTCGTGGTTGGTGCAGTAGTTGTGGTGGTTGGGGCAGTAGTTGTTGTGGTTGGAGCTGTAGTAGTTGTGGTTTGGGCAGTAGTTGTTGTGGTTGGAACAGTAGTGGTTGTGGTTGGTGCAGTGGTTGTTGTAGTTGGGGCAGTGGTTGTTGTAGTTGGGGCAGTAGTTGTAGTTGTTGGAGCAGTCGTAGTGGTTGGTGCCGTAGTAGTTGTAGTTGGGGCAGTAGTTGTGGTTGGAGCAGTAGTTGTCGTGGTTGGGGCAGTAGTTGTCGTGGTTGGGGCAGTAGTTGTCGTGGTTGGTGCAGTAGTTGTTGTGGTTGGAGCTGTAGTAGTTGTAGTTGGGGCAGTCTTTGTTGTGGTTGGAGCAGTAGTTGTCGTGGTTGGTGCAGTAGTTGTTGTAGTTGGTGCAGTAGTAGTTGTGGTTGGGGCAGTAGTTGTCGTGGTTGGTGCAGTAGTTGTTGTGGTTGGTGCAGTAGTTGTTGTGGTTGGGGCAGCAGTTGTTGTGGTTGGGGCAGTAGTTGTGGTGATTGGGGCAGTAGTTGTTGTGGTTGGAGCTGTAGTAGTTGTGGTTTGGGCAGTAGTTGTTGTGGTTGGAGCAGTAGTGGTTGTGGTTGGTGCAGTAGTTGTTGTGGTTGGAGCTGTAGTAGTTGTAGTTGGGGCAGTAGTTGTTGTGGTTGGAGCAGTAGTTGTCGTGGTTGGTGCAGTAGTTGTTGTGGTTGGAGCTGTAGTAGTTGTGGTTTGGGCAGTAGTTGTTGTGGTTGGAGCAGTAGTGGTTGTGGTTGGTGCAGTGGTTGTTGTAGTTGGGGCAGTGGTTGTTGTAGTTGGGGCAGTAGTTGTAGTTGTTGGAGCAGTCGTAGTGGTTGGTGCCGTAGTAGTTGTAGTTGGGGCAGTAGTTGTCGTGGTTGGTGCAGTAGTTGTTGTGGTTGGAGCTGTAGTAGTTGTAGTTGGGGCAGTCTTTGTTGTGGTTGGAGCAGTAGTTGTCGTGGTTGGTGCAGTAGTTGTTGTAGTTGGTGCAGTAGTAGTTGTGGTTGGGGCAGTAGTTGTCGTGGTTGGTGCAGTAGTTGTTGTGGTTGGTGCAGTAGTTGTTGTGGTTGGGGCAGCAGTTGTTGTGGTTGGGGCAGTAGTTGTGGTGATTGGGGCAGTAGTTGTTGTGGTTGGAGCTGTAGTAGTTGTGGTTTGGGCAGTAGTTGTTGTGGTTGGAGCAGTAGTGGTTGTGGTTGGTGCAGTAGTAGTTGTGGTTGGGGCAGTAGTTGTCGTGGTTGGTGCAGTAGTTGTTGTAGTTGGTGCAGTAGTAGTTGTGGTTGGGGCAGTAGTTGTTGTGGTTGGAGCAGTAGTTGTTGTGGTTGGGGCAGTAGTTGTTGTGGTTGGAGCTGTAGTAGTTGTGGTTGGGGCAGTAGTTGTTGTGGTTGGAGCTGTAGTAGTTGTGGTTGGGGCAGTAGTAGTTGTTGGGGCAGTAGTAGTTGTTGGTGCAGTAGTTGTCGTGGTTGGTGCAGTAGTTGTTGTGGTTGGAGCAGTAGTTGTTGTGGTTGGAGCAGTAGTAGTTGTGGTTGGGGCAGTAGTTGTGGTGGTTGGGGCAGTAGTTGTTGTGGTTGGAGCTGTAGTAGTTGTGGTTTGGGCAGTAGTTGTTGTTGTTGGAGCAGTAGTGGTTGTGGTTGGTGCAGTGGTTGTTGTAGTTGGGGCAGTGGTTGTAGTGGTTGGAGCAGTTGTAGTGGTTGGTGCAGTTGTAGTTGGTGCAGTAGTAGTTGTGGTTGGGGCAGTAGTTGTTGTGGTTGGAGCAGTAGTTGTTCTGGTTGGGGCAGTAGTTGTTGTGGTTGGAGCTGTAGTAGTTGTGGTTGGGGCAGTAGTTGTTGTGGTTGGAGCTGTAGTAGTTGTGGTTGGGGCAGTAGTAGTTGTTGGTGCAGTAGTTGTCGTGGTTGGTGCAGTAGTTGTTGTGGTTGGAGCAGTAGTTGTTGTGGTTGGAGCAGTAGTAGTTGTGGTTGGGGCAGTAGTTGTTGTGGTTTGGGCAGTAGTAGTTGTGGTTGGGGCAGTAGTTGTCATGGTTGGAGCTGTAGTAGTTGTGGTTGGGGCAGTAGTTGTCATGGTTGGAGCTGTAGTAGTTGTGGTTGGGGCAGTAGTAGTTGTTGGTGCAGTAGTTGTCGTGGTTGGTGCAGTAGTTGTTGTGGTTGGAGCAGTAGTTGTTGTGGTTGGAGCAGTAGTAGTTGTGGTTGGGGCAGTAGTTGTGGTGGTTGGGGCAGTAGTTGTGGTTGGAGCTGTAGTAGTTGTGGTTTGGGCAGTAGTTGTTGTGGTTGGTGCAGTTGTAGTTGGGGCAGTAGTTGTTGTGGTTAGAACTGTATTAGTTGTGGTTGGGGCAGTAGTTGTTGTGGTTGGAGCTGTAGTAGTTGTGGTTGGGGCAGTAGTTGTTGTGGTTTGGGCAGTAGTTGTGGTTGGGGCAGTAGTTGTCGTGGTTGGTGCAGTAGTTGTTGTGGTTGGTGCAGTAGTTGTTGTGGTTGGGGCAGTAGTTGTGGTGGTTGGAGCAGTAGTTGTTGTAGTTGGTGCAGTTGTAGTTGGAGCAGTAGTTGTTGTGGTTAGAGCTGTAGTAGTTGTGGTTGGGGCAGTAGTTGTGGTTGGAGCTGTAGTAGTTGTGGTTGGGGCAGTAGTTGTTGTGGTTGGAGCAGTAGTAGTTGTGGTTGGGGCAGTAGTTGTTGTGGTTTGGGCAGTAGTAGTTGTGGTTGGGGCAGTAGTTGTCATGGTTGGTGCAGTAGTTGTTGTGGTTAGGGCAGTAGTTGTGGTGGTTGGAGCAGTAGTTGTGGTTGTTGGAGCAGCAGTTGTTGTAGTTGGTGCAGTAGTAGTTGTAGTTGGAGCAGTAGTAGTTGTAGTTGTTGTGGTTGGAGCATTAGTAGTTGTGGTTGGGGCAGAAGTACTTGTGGTTGGGGCAGTAGTTGTTGTGGTTGGTGCCATAGTAGTTGTAGTTGGGGCAGTAGTTGTTGTGATTGGAGCAGTAGTAGTTGTGGTTGGGGCAGTAGTTGTTGTGGTCGGTGCAGTAGTAGTTGTGGTTGGGGCAGTAGTTGTCGTGGTTGGTGTAGTAGTTGTTGTGGTTGGTGCAGTAGTTGTGGTTGGAGCAGTAGTTGTGGTTGGGACAGTAGTTGTTGTGGTCGGTGCAGTAGTTGTGGTTGGAGCAGTAGTTGTCGTGGTTGATGCAGTAGTTGTTGTGGTCGGTGCAGTAGTTGTGGTTGGAGCAGTAGTTGTTGTGGTTGATGCAGTAGTTGTGGTAGGTGCAGTAGTAGTTGTGGTTGGAGCAGTAGTAGTTGTGGTTGGGGCAGTAGTTGTGGTTGGAGCAGTAGTAGTTGTGGTTGGGGCAGTAGTTGTTGTGGTTGGGGCAGTAGTTGTCGTGGTTAGTGTAGTAGTTGTTGTGGTTGGTGCAGTAGTTGTGGTTGGAGCAGTAGTTGTGGTTGGGACAGTAGTTGTGGTCGGTGCAGTAGTTGTGGTTGGGACAGTAGTTGTCGTGGTTGGTGCAGTAGTAGTTGTGGTTGGGGCAGTAGTTGTGATTGGAGCAGTAGTTGTAGTGGTTAGTGCAGTAGTTGTGGTGGTTGGGGCAGTAGTTGTCGTGGTTGGTGCAGTAGTTGTTGTAGTTGATGCAGTAGTAGTTGTGGTTGGGGCAGTAGTTGTTGTGGTTGGAGCAGTAGTAGTTGTGGTTGGGGCAGTAGTTGTGGTGGTTGGGGCAGTAGTTGTTGTGGTTGGAGCTGTAGTAGTTGTGGTTTGGGCAGTAGTTGTTGTGGTTGGAGCAGTAGTGGTTGTGGTTGGTGCAGTGGTTGTTGTAGTTGGGGCAGTGGTTGTTGTAGTTGGGGCAGTAGTTGTAGTGGTTGGAGCAGTTGTAGTGGTTGGTGCAGTAGTAGTTGGGGCAGTAGTTGTCGTGGTTGGTGCAGTAGTTGTTGTGGTTGGAGCTGTAGTAGTTGTAGTTGGGGCAGTAGTTGTTGTGGTTGGAGCAGTAGTTGTCGTGGTTGGTGCAGTAGTTGTTGTGGTTGGAGCTGTAGTAGTTGTGGTTTGGGCAGTTGTTGTGGTTGGAGCAGTAGTGGTTGTGGTTGGTGCAGTAGTAGTTGTGGTTGGGGCAGTAGTAGTTGTGGTTGGGGCAGTAGTTGTCGTGGTTGGTGCAGTAGTTGTGGTGGTTGGGGCAGTAGTTGTTGTGGTTGGAGCTGTAGTAGTTGTGGTTTGGGCAGTAGTTGTTGTGGTTGGAGCAGTAGTGGTTGTGGTTGGTGCAGTGGTTGTTGTAGTTGGGGCAGTGGTTGTTGTAGTTGGGGCAGTAGTTGTAGTTGTTGGAGCAGTCGTAGTGGTTGGTGCCGTAGTAGTTGTAGTTGGGGCAGTAGTTGTGGTTGGAGCAGTAGTTGTCGTGGTTGGGGCAGTAGTTGTCGTGGTTGGGGCAGTAGTTGTTGTGGTTGGTGCAGTAGTTGTTGTGGTTGGAGCTGTAGTAGTTGTAGTTGGGGCAGTCTTTGTTGTGGTTGGAGCAGTAGTTGTCGTGGTTGGTGCAGTAGTTGTTGTAGTTGGTGCAGTAGTAGTTGTGGTTGGGGCAGTAGTTGTCGTTGTTGGTGCAGTAGTTGTTGTGGTTGGTGCAGTAGTTGTTGTGGTTGGGGCAGCAGTTGTTGTGGTTGGGGCAGTAGTTGTGGTGATTGGGGCAGTAGTTGTTGTGGTTGGAGCTGTAGTAGTTGTGGTTTGGGCAGTAGTTGTTGTGGTTGGAGCAGTAGTGGTTGTGGTTGGTGCAGTAGTAGTTGTGGTTGGGGCAGTAGTTGTCGTGGTTGGTGCAGTAGTTGTTGTAGTTGGTGCAGTAGTAGTTGTGGTTGGGGCAGTAGTTGTTGTGGTTGGAGCAGTAGTTGTTGTGGTTGGGGCAGTAGTTGTTGTGGTTGGAGCTGTAGTAGTTGTGGTTGGGGCAGTAGTTGTTGTGGTTGGAGCTGTAGTAGTTGTGGTTGGAGCAGTAGTAGTTGTGGTTGGGGCAGTAGTTGTGGTGGTTGGGGCAGTAGTTGTTGTGGTTGGAGCTGTAGTAGTTGTGGTTTGAGCTGTAGTAGTTGTGGTTGGGGCAGTAGTAGTTGTTGGTGCAGTAGTTGTTGTGGTTGGAGCAGTAGTTGTTGTGGTTGGAGCAGTAGTAGTTGTGGTTGGGGCAGTAGTTGTGGTGGTTGGGGCAGTAGTTGTTGTGGTTGGAGCTGTAGTAGTTGTGGTTTGGGCAGTAGTTGTTGTGGTTGGTGCAGTTGTAGTTGGGGCAGTAGTTGTTGTGGTTAGAACTGTATTAGTTGTGGTTGGGGCAGTAGTTGTTGTGGTTGGAGCTGTAGTAGTTGTGGTTTGGGCAGTAGTTGTGGTTGGTGCAGTTGTAGTTGGGGCAGTAGTTGTTGTGGTTAGAACTGTATTAGTTGTGGTTGGAGCTGTAGTTGTTGTGGTCGGAGCTGTAGTAGTTGTGGTTGGGGCAGTTGTTGTTGTGGTTTGGGCAGTAGTTGTGGTTGGGGCAGTAGTTGTCGTGGTTGGTGCAGTAGTTGTGGTTGGTGCAGTAGTTGTTGTGGTTGGGGCAGTAGTTGTGGTGGTTGGAGCAGTAGTTGTTGTAGTTGGGGCAGTAGTTGTCGTGGTTGGGGCAGTAGTTGTCGTGGTTGGTGCAGTAGTTGTTGTGGTTGGAGCTGTAGTAGTTGTAGTTGGGGCAGTAGTTGTTGTGGTTGGAGCAGTAATTGTCGTGGTTGGTGCAGTAGTTGTTGTAGTTGGTGCAGTAGTAGTTGTGGTTGGGGCAGTAGTTGCTGTGGTTGGAGCAGTAGTTGTTGTGGTTGGGGCAGTAGTTGTTGTGGTTGGAGCTGTAGTAGTTGTGGTTGGGGCAGTAGTTGTTGTGGTTGGAGCTGTAGTAGTTGTGGTTGGGGCAGTAGTAGTTGTTGGTGCAGTAGTTGTCGTGGTTGGTGCAGTAGTTGTTGTGGTTGGAGCAGTAGTTGTTGTGGTTGGAGCAGTAGTAGTTGTGGTTGGGGCAGTAGTTGTGGTGGTTGGGGCAGTAGTTGTTGTGGTTGGAGCTGTAGTAGTTGTGGTTTGGGCAGTAGTTGTTGTGGTTGGTGCAGTTGTAGTTGGGGCAGTAGTTGTTGTGGTTAGAACTGTATTAGTTGTGGTTGGGGCAGTAGTTGTTGTGGTTAGAGCTGTAGTAGTTGTGGTTGGGGCAGTTGTTGTTGTGGTTTGGGCAGTAGTTGTGGTTGGGGCAGTAGTTGTCGTGGTTGGTGCAGTAGTTGTTGTGGTTGGTGCAGTAGTTGTTGTGGTTGGGGCAGTAGTTGTGGTGGTTGGAGCAGTAGTTGTTGTAGTTGGTGCAGTTGTAGTTGGAGCAGTAGTTGTTGTGGTTAGAGCTGTAGTAGTTGTGGTTGGGGCAGTAGTTGTGGTTGGAGCTGTAGTAGTTGTGGTTGGGGCAGTAGTTGTTGTGGTTGGAGCAGTAGTAGTTGTGGTTGGGGCAGTAGTTGTTGTGGTTTGGGCAGTAGTAGTTGTGGTTGGGGCAGTAGTTGTCATGGTTGGTGCAGTAGTTGTTGTGGTTAGGGCAGTAGTTGTGGTGGTTGGAGCAGTAGTTGTGGTGGTTGGAGCAGCAGTTGTTGTAGTTGGTGCAGTAGTAGTTGTAGTTGGAGCAGTAGTTGTTGTGGTTAGAGCTGTAGTAGTTGTGGTTGGGGCAGTAGTTGTTGTGGTTGGGGCAGTAGTTGTTGTGGTTGGAGCAGTAGTAGTTGTGGTTGGGGCAGTAGTTGTGGTGGTTGGGGCAGTAGTTGTTGTGGTTGGAGCTGTAGTAGTTGTGGTTTGGGCAGTAGTTGTTGTGGTTGGTGCAGTTGTAGTTGGGGCAGTAGTTGTTGTGGTTAGAACTGTATTAGTTGTGGTTGGGGCAGTAGTTGTTGTGGTTGGAGCTGTAGTAGTTGTGGTTGGGGCAGTTGTTGTTGTGGTTTGGGCAGTAGTTGTGGTTGGGGCAGTAGTTGTCGTGGTTGGTGCAGTAGTTGTTGTGGTTGGTGCAGTAGTTGTTGTGGTTGGAGCTGTAGTAGTTGTGGTTTGGGCAGTAGTTGTTGTGGTTGGTGCAGTTGTAGTTGGGGCAGTAGTTGTTGTGGTTAGAACTGTATTAGTTGTGGTTGGGGCAGTAGTTGTTGTGGTTGGAGCTGTAGTAGTTGTGGTTGGGGCAGTTGTTGTTGTGGTTTGGGCAGTAGTTGTGGTTGGGGCAGTAGTTGTCGTGGTTGGTGCAGTAGTTGTTGTGGTTGGTGCAGTAGTTGTTGTGGTTGGGGCAGTAGTTGTGGTGGTTGGAGCAGTAGTTGTTGTAGTTGGTGCAGTTGTAGTTGGAGCAGTAGTTGTTGTGGTTAGAGCTGTAGTAGTTGTGGTTGGGGCAGTAGTTGTGGTTGGAGCTGTAGTAGTTGTGGTTGGGGCAGTAGTTGTTGTGGTTGGAGCAGTAGTAGTTGTGGTTGGGGCAGTAGTTGTTGTGGTTTGGGCAGTAGTAGTTGTGGTTGGGGCAGTAGTTGTCATGGTTGGTGCAGTAGTTGTTGTGGTTAGGGCAGTAGTTGTGGTGGTTGGAGCAGTAGTTGTGGTGGTTGGAGCAGCAGTTGTTGTAGTTGGTGCAGTAGTAGTTGTAGTTGGAGCAGTAGTTGTTGTGGTTAGAGCTGTAGTAGTTGTGGTTGGGGCAGTAGTTGTTGTGGTTGGGGCAGTAGTTGTTGTGGTTGGAGCAGTAGTAGTTGTGGTTGGGGCAGTAGTTGTCGTGGTTGATGCAGTAGTTGTTGTGGTTGGAGCTGTAGTAGTTGTGGTTGGAGCAGTAGTTGTTGTGGTTGGAGCAGAAGTAGTTGTGGTTGGGGTAGTAGTTGTCGTGGTTGGTGCAGTAGTTGTTGTGGTTGGAGAAGTAGTAGTTGTGGTTGGGGCAGTAGTTGTTGTGGTTGGTGCAGCAGTAGTTGTGGTTGGTGCAGTAGTTGTGGTGGTTGGAGCAGTAGTTGTTGTAGTTGGTGCAGTAGTAGTTGTAGTTGGGGCAGTAGTTGTTGTGGTTGGGGCAGTAGTTGTTGTGGTTGGGGCAGTAGTAGTTGTGGTTGGGGCAGTAGTTGTCGTGGTTGGTGCAGTAGTTGTTGTAGTTGGTGCAGTAGTTGTTGTAGTTGGAGCAGTTGTGGATGGGGCAGTAGTTGTAGTGGTTTGCGCAGTCATTGTAGTTGGAGCAGCAGTTGTCGTGGTTGGTGCAGTAGTTGTTGTGGTTGGAGCAGTAGTAGTTGTGGTTGGTGCAGTAGTTGTGGAGGTAGGTGCAGTAGTTGCAGTGATTGGAGCAGTAGTTGTTGAAGTTGGAGCAGTAATTGTAGTGGTTTGTGCAGTAGTTGTAGCTGGGGCATCAGTTGTTGTAGTTGGGGCATTAGTAGTTGTGGTTGGAGCAGTAGTAGTTGTGGTTGGTGCACTAGTAGTGGTTGGCGCATTAGTAGTAGTGGCTGGAGCAGTAGTTGTTGTGGTTGGGGCAGTAGTTGTTGTGGTTGGGGCAGTAGTAGTTGTGGTTGGGGCAGTGGTTGTTGTAGTTGGGGCAGTGGTTGTTGTAGTTGGGGCAGTGGTTGTTGTGGTTTGGGCAGTAGTTGTAGTTGTTTGAGCAGTAGTAGTTGTGGTTGGAGCAGTTGTAGTTGTAGTTGATGCAGTAGTTGTTGTTGTGAGAGTGTTACATAGATTTGTTCCACAACAGGCAGGTCCATTGGTTATACTGCCAACATCTTTCATAAAAGGTAGTGTCCCCAGGCTGGCAGATGCTGCACACATGTTTGTAGATGCACAACCAAAGGCAGGAGAAGTGGTGGCCCCATCTGACACTGAAGATGAAAAATCATTTCTATTTTGTTTAACACTTTATGTATCTTCTATGCAAGTGAAAGCCTTGGTGTTTCAATCTCTATTTAATTCAGTCTATCTACTAAAGACACACACGCATGCACTTATGTCCGTGTGTCCAGTATATATATATATTGTATATATTCTAGTATATATATTGGAAATTGTGGTAAAAGAAACATAGCAGCCACAAACTTAAAAAAAAAAAAAAAAAGCAGTCAAACCAATCTCAAAAGTGGCAGTATATGAAAGTATCGGAACACAGCTAAATTGATGCCAAAATGACTAAATGAGTAAAAGATATAAGAAGATGACTCACGGCTTGCTTGAAAGCAGCGATCCTCTGTTCCAGTACATGTGATTGAAGTGGTGCATAGAGAGGTGGCAGGGTCACATACGTAACACAGTAAGCTGTTGGGTGATTGAGTCGTCGGGACTGAAACAGAAAATAATGACATTGTGTTTATGAAGAATTGAGAACATTATCTCTCTCCTTATCATTAGCATTAAATGTGATAATCATCCACCTGTACTTACAAGATAGAGTGGCTGAGTTGCAGTTATCTGAGTCGCAGCACGTAGCGGATGCAAGTGCACTTGAAACACCCAAGTTAACAGAAAATGTCTGGGAGCCTGTGACTGGACACAGGGAGGACGATGCACATGCCTTGAAGATTTGGGTTCCAGGAGTTCCCGATGAAACCGCTGCAGAGTCAAAGTGCAGTTTGTTAATTATATTTTTCAAAGCCCACTTGTTTGTCAATGAGTAATAACAAATGAATGTGTTGGAAAAAAGTACCTTTAATGGCAGCAGTTATACACATTGTCTCCGTGGCACATGTTAGCGGCACTGTGCTTGTACAATCGTCATCTGTGCAAGTCTGACACACAAGTGCTCCAGCTGTAAAGTGAAGAGAAATATGGATCAGTGCATCAAAATCTAAAGTGCAGGGTCTTCAACTTTACATTGCTGTAATTTTTGATTAGGTCTCAAAACATTTAAAAATGTCTCAGTTCAAAGACAGAAGCGTATTTCATTCATTTAAAATAATTTAAAGGAGACATATTATACCCTATTCCCTAAGTTAAAATAGTTCCCTGGTGTCCTAATGAACATGTCTGTGAAATGCTTTGGTCAAAATACCATAAGGATGAAGCACCACAGCAGTTCAATAACCCTGCTAAACCTGCCCCTTTCAGAACGCTCGGTTTTGTGCATGGTCCCTTTATATGTAAATGAGACACAGGCAAACACACACCCACTTCTTCCAGGGGGTTTCTAAGTTGTTCTTTTTACAGCACTCACTCGCTCGGCTCCTGTTCCCTCCGCTCCATTCCTCTCCCCCTCCCTGCACTAGTTCTCTGACAATATCAACATGGCAGCGTGTGCGGAAAACTGTTCTTGCAAGCCGAACACTGCCGAACTGTAAATCAGTTAAAAACACTTAGGGACAGTACCGTTGATCACCACCGCTGATCGCCAGCGGCGTGCTACATAAACTGCCGCTGTACGTGATTGTATCAGACTGAGTCTGTGCTCCGGAGACCTCCGACACAGGGATCAAGCCGAACTGTAAGTTAAAAACACTTAGGGACAGCACCGCTGATCGCCACTGCTGATCGCCACCGCCGATCGCCACCGCTGATCATCAGCGGCGAGCTGCATAAACTGCCGCTGTAAGTGACTGTATCAGACTGAGTCTGTGCTCCGGTCATGGAGGACACACTGAACAAATATTTTTAATTAGGACGCGTCAGAATGATCAGTTATGAGCTCTATTTGACCCTTTCTTAAAAATGTGTGTGTTTGTACGTCGGTGAAATACGGTCGCTGACTAAATACGGCGACCGCTGGCCGCAGTCTGATGCGAAGTGGTGCGAACACACGAATACACGTTTGCTGACTTTATCTGGCACATTATATATAAAATCCTCTGAGGCTGGAAGTTTGTGTAAAACACTGTGCTCCACTGTGCAGCCACAAACAGCACACTTGTCCCTCCGCATTGACATAATACCGCTCTTCCTCCCTCGCCTGCACTCTCGCATTTTATAGTAACAAGGTGGAGCTAAGGTGGAGCTCTCGAAGTAAACTTACTGGTGGGCAGTAGCGTACCGTGGGGTTTCAGTCAGGGCCTTCAGTAACACAAACACATACAAAACGCACTATTATGCACTATATTCACTAGACAGTTGATCTGCGCACACGCACACCACTGCGCATCTATAGGCTACTGCATCATAACCAACACATATTCCGTTATGTCACTCAGCAACCACAATTTCACAAGCCATAACACAAAAACAAGCTTCCACATAAGCATAGGCGTCAGCTACGCGGGAAACACGTCCCCAGCACAATTTATGATCAACAGTTTTGTCCTCACCACTTTTAAAATTTTTTATAAATTTTTCATTAACACTCAAACTACCGGAAATGATGTACCTCTTCGGTGTAGGTCTTCCTCTTGAAATAATTTCCTTCTTTTTTCCAAACGATGGCCGTGAAAAGTGCACACGAAGGAGATCAGAAACATGATCGATCGGTGGTGTTAATGCAAGTGGCCATAGCTTACTTCAAAACCCGCCAAAGGTTCAAACGTCGTTGATGACAACAGCGGGGGCTAGCACCAGACACATCACTGGGCCTGGGGCGTTCTGTCACTATGCATCAAATTTTGATTGGCTGACGACACACGCCAGTCAAAGTTATAACCAAATAGGAAATGGCAGCTTCAACGAAAGGCCAGCAATGATACCAGAGCAGGTACACGGAGCTATGACGCATTTAATGACATATGGAAAATCCAGCTCAGCTTCACAAAAAATAACCAAATTCTTTCTGGAAATATAATCATAACATGCTGAAAAAGTAATTGAATTCAGAGTTCAGACACACATTAATTTGATTATTTAAAAAAATAAAATAATAATAATAATAATAATAATAAAAAAAATACTTTTTTGATATTGTCAGGGCCAGCAGGGCCTTCTCTGCTGGCCCTGACAATATCAAAAAAGTATTTTTTTTATTATTATTATTATTATTTTATTTTTTTAAATGCTGGTGGGTGGTAACATTTGCGATAAAATGCGCATGCTGCCGTCATAATCGCAGGGAATTAAACATTGCATGTTTTATCGCCTATACTTACACTAAGGGGGACCACGAAAACATGACTGAGTATTCTTTTTCCACACTTTGGCGACTGGTAGGGCCTCCAGAGTCCCAAATATAAGTTCTTAAATGGTTAAAAAGTTGATTTTGCATAATACGTCCCCTTTAAAAAAGCTCTTTCTTTCTCAATTAATTTGATCATTTTTACTGGGGTTTTTTCTGGCTCTGAATTTATGAGATTTTTTAACGCTGAGAAGCTTTTGTTTCCATCTTGATCGCTCAATTGACATTGGCATTTGGAGATTCTCCTGTTTTTACGTAGTATTGATGGTGTTGTTATTAGTTTGTTGACTTTACGCATTTACCTTAGGACTTTGTGGTTGTTCAGACGGAAAGAACACTCGGATTTATCCTGAGAGTTTCTCGTTGGATGTTTTGAGCTCGCAATTATTTTTTTTTATCTCATAAATTCAGAGACTGGGAAAATAAATGAATAATAAAATAAGAAAAAACACTAAGACTAGCTGAATCTAATATGCACAAGCCCCATAATGTTTAAAACACAACACCGCCGCCGACTAAAAACACATTTCTTCCGACTCCACCTCGACTAAGACGATGACGACGACGACAAAAAAAAAAGAAAAAAAAACAAAAAAGAAAAAAAAACCTATACATCGCACTTACGACTAGCACTTCATAGGTTGGTTTACTTGAAGCTCTTACTTACTTCTAGCTCTTATTTGTACCCAAATGTTTAAATGCACTTATTGTAAGTCGCTTTGGATAAAAGCGTCTGCTAAATGACATGTAATGTAATGTAATGTTTAGACTGTTGTGAATTCTGCTGTATTGTAACATGACTTGTCCCTCTTAGAATCAATAATTCCTCAGCATATTTTAAAGAATTAGGTTGTCTAATTCTATTAACAAGCCTTTGCTGAGTGTGAAATTGTAATTCCTTCATGAAAATCCATACAGTTAAATTATTTAAATTAACATCACTAAGTTGCTGCTGAAAAAATATTGTATAAATGAGAATAAATAAGTTACCTGTGCTGGAGAGAGCCACGACCAAAGCCAAAGAAAGGAGCCGCTTCATCATGACGTACACTCTCAGTAAATACTGTGGACTAGTCTGTCTTGATGCTGATACTCTTTATATACTGTACAGGTGTTGAATATTTTTATAACAGATGCATGTCTAAAAAATTCAGGTACTGGGTGTGTTCTTGTTTCTGAGATCATTCATAGCGTCAGTCCCTCTTTTGTCTCAGTCACACATCACATCAATTCCTCCCCACACCCACCATTCAATTTACTTGTTTAGCATTGTGGACACAGAAACCATTTACATTTACATACCAAAGACATTAAGACAACACATGTTTGAGATTTGTAGAGGTAAAAATATGTGAAATTATAGATGAGAAACTCAAATGGAAAACGTTCTCAGTTTTATACAATAGCAGGTTGCATATTTTATCTAGTTACATTTTATCTGCTGAAATGTAATGATAACAAATAAACCTTTTAAAGTATCTATAGAACTAAAACTTTGTATAACACACCACTTTAGTCTTTATATTTTCCTAATTTTACTCACAATAAAATATTTTTCAGCAGTGTAAAAAATACATTATGATAGAAAACAATAATAATAATACGTATTGGTTCAGATCTGGTGATTTCTTTCTTCTATAAATCAGTTGGAAACACAAGAACTATATCGTTACTCCAATGCAAATTGTTTAGCTGAACTGACACGTTGGTCGTTCAGACAGCCTCTATATGTGAAGGAGTGGACCTAAATTACCTTTTTAGTGGACCTTATAGCAAATACAGTACACACATCCGGCTTAGGTCTGTCTTGGACCATTTCTAAGTTATGCTGCTATAGGATTTTTATCATCAGAGGACAGATTACATGCCATGCCTCTCCCCCTCCTTTTTATATTATTTTATTAAACCCTGATATGATATTTTTTCTCTGGAGTCTGGGTGCCTTGTCACTACAGAATTGGTATGTATGCTGCCACACTGTGGTTTGTTAAGGTGATTGCAGATGATGTATCGTAAATAAGTAGCCATGTGAAAGAAACACACATGGCAAACTCCACACAGAAAGGTCATGAACTTGGACCCTTAGTGCTTAGCCACCATGTGACCCAGATGCTTGCTCATGATCTAATAATAGATTATTTTACATTTTGGAAAATGATTTTGTCTGCCAATTACCTATGCTATTTTCATACTTCTTTTCTATTGTTCTTCTGATGCTATTGTCATGTCTGTTCAGTCAAGATATGAATTACTCTCTTTTGTTGTAAAGGCACATGTAATTAAGTAAAGCCATTAATCCAAATGCTTTGAATCATGAACCAGTTTAGAAAAAAATCACACTGAACCTCTCTGTGAATCTTGCACTAGGTGTGGCAGCAAATTATAGTACACACCCCATTTCCTCAAATGAATGGGCAGAATTCAGGAATGAGTTGATAAACCAGAAATGTTGGGGCACGCTCTAAAATGCAATGACAACTAAAATTAATAATTTTCATAAAAAAGACGAAAGAAACCACTGGTGTACTAAGCAATAGATGTTGAACAGGTAGACCAAGGAAAACATCAGCAGTTGATGACAGAAACATTGTGAGAGCTGTAAAGAAAGACCCTAAAACAACTGTTAGTGACATCATCAACAACATCCAAAGGACAGGAGTGAAGGTATCACAATTTTTGCAGAAGTCTTCAGGAACAAACGTACAGAGGCTACCCCAGAAGATACAAACCGTTCATTAGCAAGAAGAATAGGAAGGCCAAGCTGGACTTTGCCAAAAAAAGTACAGAGGATGGCAGCAGCGAAATTAACTCAGGAGTCTACAGAAACATTTTGTCTACCAATTTAAATAAAAATGCAACCAAACTGATTGGGATAACAACCCCAATCACACAAAGGAATTCATCAAGGGCAAGACGTGGAAGGTTTTAGACTGGCCAAGTCAATCTCCACACATAAACCCTATAGAGCATGCATTTTATCTGCTAAAGAGGAGACTGAAGGGAGGAAACCTCCAAAACAAACAACAACTGAAAGAGGCTGCAGTGAAAGCCTGGAAGAGCATCACAGCAGAAGAATGCAAACATTTGTTGATGTCAGTGGGTCACAGGCTTGATGCAGTTATTGACAGAAAAGGATTTGCAACTGAATATTAAGTCTTCTTCACTGAAGGGCACTGTACCAGGGTACGCGATCAGAATGGACCTGAGCAATTTTGACCAGAGTGCATAGAAAATTAAACAAATAACCAAAAACAAAAATTATCCTGGAGATATATCGCTATGTCTAACAGATCTGAATGAGCATTCCTTCTGAACAACCGCAAAGTCCTCAGGTGCCTGAGTAAAGTTGACAAACTAATGGTAATACCATGTGATTTAAGGACAGGACTATCTCCCAGTGTCTTAAACCCAGATTAAATTAAACTAAACAAGCCGTCCATGTTGTTATAAATCGAACGTTTATTGTGTTTATTGTTTCAAATGGGAAAAAAAATACTCTGATAAAGAGAAACAAATTAATTACTCTGAAAAAAAACCAAAAAAAAATTCCTCAGAAAAACAAACCAATTTTTTTCAAGTGAATGTAATGTGCTTCCTTACTTTTCAAATTTTCAGAATTTTAAAGTAAAAAAAAACTTACATGTGAACTTTTTTGTGAATGTTTTTTTTTAATATTCATAAAGAATATCTGTATCCTGTAGTTGAATATGCATGTAGACTGCAGTATAACGAATACAAGATTCTTAATTAAATAGTTTAATTTATACATTTATTCTTTAATGTACATTCAAAATTTTAGTTTTTTTCATTTCATTAACAATTTTAGAAATAGAATCACAGTTGCAACAGTTGTCGGTTTACTGTATATAATTGACAGATGAACAAAATGAGGAAGTTTGGAGCAAGAGGTCAACAACTGATTTACAAGTATTGGGAGATTTAAATAATGTGTCATTGTTGGTGAGTCTTTAATTTATTTCAAGAAAAAGTATTCAGCTATGACATACTACTAATAATATAATAATAAATCATTTTTCAATTAGAGTTATCATAGAAAAGTCGCTTTTATTTGGTTCCTGGAATAGCAATGGTGCTTATGCATTGGCACACCAGTCAAAGTAGGAAGACCAGAAGAAAACCTTTATCCATTTTTTTTTTTTAAATACAGAGAATATTAACTTTTACACAATTTAATAGCTAAAGGATAAGTGAGAGCATCAATCAATAAACAAGAAATACTATATAACCACAATAAATATTTAAATAATTATTTTTATGTAACTTTTTCATTTCCACTGCACACATTAAACAACTCAACTCAACTCAAACTTTATTTCTAGAGCACATTTAAAACAACCGGGGTTGACCAAAGTGCTGTACAGATTGAAAGCAATACTGATGTTTAAAAAATGGCCTATACAAAGCCACAGTTACAGTAAATAAAAAAAATAGATAACAAAATACATGAACAAAGTGCAGTATAAGGAAGTTAAAATTAGATTTAAAATATTGCCTGAAGTCCACGTAAACTTGGTTAAAAGCCAGGGAAAAGGTGTGTCTTTAATGGGGATTTAAAAACCTTAAAAACAAGGCAAAGTAGCTTAAAAAAATCACCAGAAACTCGATGAGGTGACTTCGAACCCAATTCATTCACAGCAAAGTACTACAATAATACAAAGAAAACAAGTCCAAACATAAGATAGACCATACCCAGTTTGCCAAAACAAGAATCACTGGAGGAAGATGTAGTTGGGGCAACAGTTGTTGTTGAAGGGGCTAAAGTCATTGTTGCTGCAGCTGTTGATGTATGAGCTGACACTGAAGTTGGTGAACCAGTTGTTGGTGCAGGAGTTGTAGTGGTTGGTGCAGTAGTTGTTGTAGTTGCTGCAGTAATTGTTGTGGTTGTTGGAGCAGTAGTTGTTGCAGTTACTGCAGCAGTCGTTGTGGTTGTTGGGGTAGTAGTCGTTGCAATTGCCGTAGCAGTTGTTGGGGCAGTAGTTTTTGCAGTTTCTGCAGCAGTTGTTGGGGCAGTAGTTATTGCAGTTGCCAAAGCAGCAGTTGTTGTGGTTGTTGGGGCAGTAGGTGGTGCAGTTGCCGCAGCAGTTATTGGATCAGTAGTTGTTGCAGTTTCAGCAGTAGTTGTTGTGGTTGTTGGGGCAGTACTTGATGCTGCAGCAGTTGTTGGGGCAGTAGTTGTTGCAGTTGCCAGAGCAGTTGTGGTTGTTGGGGCAGTAGTTGTTGCAATGGCCACAGCAGTTGTTGTGGTTATTGGGGCAGTAGTTGTTGTAGTTGCCACGGCAGTTGTTGTGGTTGTTAGGGTAGTAGTTGTTGCAGTTGCCGCAGCAGTTGTTGGATCAGTAGTTGTTGCAGTTGCCACGGCAGTTGTTGTGGTTGTTGGGGCAGTAGTTTTTGCTGTTGCCTCAGCAGTTGTTGTGGTTGTTGGGGCAGTAGTTGTTGCAGTTGCCGCAGCAGTTGTGGTTGTTGGGGCAGTAGTTGTTGCAGTTGTCATAGCAGTTGTTGTGCTTGTTGGATCAGTAGTTGTTGCAGTTTCAGCAGTAGTTGTTGTGGTTGTTGGGGCAGTAGTTGTTGCAATTGCCGCAGCAGTTGTTGTGGTTATTGGGGCAGTAGTTGTTGCAATTGCCGCAGCAGTTGTTGGATCAGTAGTTGTTGCAGTTGCCACGGCATTTGTTGTGGTTGTTGGGGCAGTAGTTGTTGCAGTTGCCTCAGCAGTTGTTGTGGTTGTTGGGGCAGTAGTTGTTGCAGTTGCTGCAGCAGTTGTGGTTGTTGGGGCAGTAGTTGTTGCAGTTGTCATAGCAGTTGTTGTGCTTGTTGGGGCAGTAGTTGTAGTGGTTGGTGCAGTAGTTGTTGCAGTTGTCAAAGCAGTTGTTGGGGCAGTAGTTGTTGCTGTTGCCGCAGCAGAGGTTGTGGTTGTGGGGGCAGTAGTTGTTGCAGTTGCCTCAGCAGTTGTTGTGGTTTTTGGGGCAGTAGTTGTTGCAATTGCAGCAGCAGTTGTTGGATCAGTAGTTGTTGCAGTTGCCATGGCAGTTGTTGTGGTTGTTGGGGCAGTAGTTGTTGCAATTACCGTAGCAGTTGTTGGATCAGTAGTTGTTGCAGTTTCAGCAGTAGTTGTTGTGGTTGTTGGGGCAGTACTTGATGCTGCAGCAGTTGTTGGGGCAGTAGTTGTTGTAGTTGCCACGGCAGTTGTTGTGGTTGTTAGGGTAGTAGTTGTTGCAGTTGCCGCAGCAGTTATTGGATCAGTAGTTGTTGCAGTTTCAGCAGTAGTTGTTGTGGTTGTTGGGGCAGTACTTGATGCTGCAGCAGTTGTTGGGGCAGTAGTTGTTGCAGTTGCCAGAGCAGTTGTGGTTGTTGGGGCAGTAGTTGTTGCAATGGCCACAGCAGTTGTTGTGGTTATTGGGGCAGTAGTTGTTGTAGTTGCCACGGCAGTTGTTGTGGTTGTTAGGGTAGTAGTTGTTGCAGTTGCCGCAGCAGTTGTTGGATCAGTAGTTGTTGCAGTTGCCACGGCAGTTGTTGTGGTTGTTGGGGCAGTAGTTTTTGCTGTTGCCTCAGCAGTTGTTGTGGTTGTTGGGGCAGTAGTTGTTGCAGTTGCCGCAGCAGTTGTGGTTGTTGGGGCAGTAGTTGTTGCAGTTGTCATAGCAGTTGTTGTGCTTGTTGGATCAGTAGTTGTTGCAGTTTCAGCAGTAGTTGTTGTGGTTGTTGGGGCAGTAGTTGTTGTAATTGCCGCAGCAGTTGTTGTGGTTATTGGGGCAGTAGTTGTTGCAATTGCCGCAGCAGTTGTTGGATCAGTAGTTGTTGCAGTTGCCACGGCATTTGTTGTGGTTGTTGGGGCAGTAGTTGTTGCAGTTGCCTCAGCAGTTGTTGTGGTTGTTGGGGCAGTAGTTGTTGCAGTTGCTGCAGCAGTTGTGGTTGTTGGGGCAGTAGTTGTTGCAGTTGTCATAGCAGTTGTTGTGCTTGTTGGGGCAGTAGTTGTAGTGGTTGGTGCAGTAGTTGTTGCAGTTGTCAAAGCAGTTGTTGGGGCAGTAGTTGTTGCTGTTGCCGCAGCAGAGGTTGTGGTTGTGGGGGCAGTAGTTGTTGCAGTTGCCTCAGCAGTTGTTGTGGTTTTTGGGGCAGTAGTTGTTGCAATTGCAGCAGCAGTTGTTGGATCAGTAGTTGTTGCAGTTGCCATGGCAGTTGTTGTGGTTGTTGGGGCAGTAGTTGTTGCAATGGCCACAGCAGTTGTTGTGGTTATTGGGGCAGTAGTTGTTGTAGTTGCCACGGCAGTTGTTGTGGTTGTTAGGGTAGTAGTTGTTGCAGTTGCCGCAGCAGTTGTTGGATCAGTAGTTGTTGCAGTTGCCACGGCAGTTGTTGTGGTTGTTGGGGCAGTAGTTTTTGCTGTTGCCTCAGCAGTTGTTGTGGTTGTTGGGGCAGTAGTTGTTGCAGTTGCCGCAGCAGTTGTGGTTGTTGGGGCAGTAGTTGTTGCAGTTGTCATAGCAGTTGTTGTGCTTGTTGGATCAGTAGTTGTTGCAGTTTCAGCAGTAGTTGTTGTGGTTGTTGGGGCAGTAGTTGTTGTAATTGCCGCAGCAGTTGTTGTGGTTATTGGGGCAGTAGTTGTTGCAATTGCCGCAGCAGTTGTTGGATCAGTAGTTGTTGCAGTTGCCACGGCATTTGTTGTGGTTGTTGGGGCAGTAGTTGTTGCAGTTGCCTCAGCAGTTGTTGTGGTTGTTGGGGCAGTAGTTGTTGCAGTTGCTGCAGCAGTTGTGGTTGTTGGGGCAGTAGTTGTTGCAGTTGTCATAGCAGTTGTTGTGCTTGTTGGGGCAGTAGTTGTAGTGGTTGGTGCAGTAGTTGTTGCAGTTGTCAAAGCAGTTGTTGGGGCAGTAGTTGTTGCTGTTGCCGCAGCAGAGGTTGTGGTTGTGGGGGCAGTAGTTGTTGCAGTTGCCTCAGCAGTTGTTGTGGTTTTTGGGGCAGTAGTTGTTGCAATTGCAGCAGCAGTTGTTGGATCAGTAGTTGTTGCAGTTGCCATGGCAGTTGTTGTGGTTGTTGGGGCAGTAGTTGTTGCAATTACCGTAGCAGTTGTTGGATCAGTAGTTGTTGCAGTTTCAGCAGTAGTTGTTGTGGTTGTTGGGGCAGTACTTGATGCTGCAGCAGTTGTTGGGGCAGTAGTTGTTGTAGTTGCCACGGCAGTTGTTGTGGTTGTTAGGGTAGTAGTTGTTGCAGTTGCCGCAGCAGTTGTTGGATCAGTAGTTGTTGCAGTTGCCACGGCAGTTGTTGTGGTTGTTGGGGCAGTAGTTTTTGCTGTTGCCTCAGCAGTTGTTGTGGTTGTTGGGGCAGTAGTTGTTGCAATTGCCGCAGCAGTTGTGGTTGTTGGGGCAGTAGTTGTTGCAGTTGTCATAGCAGTTGTTGTGCTTGTTGGATCAGTAGTTGTTGCAGTTTCAGCAGTAGTTGTTGTGGTTGTTGGGGCAGTAGTTGTTGCAATTGCCGCAGCAGTTGTTGTGGTTATTGGGGCAGTAGTTGTTGCAATTGCCGCAGCAGTTGTTGGATCAGTAGTTGTTGCAGTTGCCACGGCATTTGTTGTGCTTGTTGGGGCAGTAGTTGTAGTGGTTGGTGCAGTAGTTGTTGCAGTTGTCAAAGCAGTTGTTGGGGCAGTAGTTGTTGCTGTTGCCGCAGCAGAGGTTGTGGTTGTGGGGGCAGTAGTTGTTGCAGTTGCCTCAGCAGTTGTTGTGGTTTTTGGGGCAGTAGTTGTTGCAATTGCAGCAGCAGTTGTTGGATCAGTAGTTGTTGCAGTTGCCATGGCAGTTGTTGTGGTTGTTGGGGAGGTAGTTGATGCAGTTGCCTGAGCAGTTGTTGGGGCAATAGTTGTTACAGTTGCTGCAGCAGTTGTTATGGTTGTTTGGGCAGTAGTTGTTGCAATTGCAGTAGCAGTAGTTGTTGCAGTTGTCATTGCAGTTGTTGTGATTGTTGGGGCAGTAGTTGTAGTGGTTGGTGCAGTAGTTGTTGCAGTTGCCATAGCAGTTGTTTGGGCAGTAGTTGTTGTGGTTGCCGCAGCAGTTGTTGTGGTTGTTGGGGCAGTAGTTGTTGCAGTTGTCATTGCAGTTGTTGTGCTTGTTGGGGCAGTAGTTGTAGTGGTTGGTGCAGTAGTTGTTGCAGTTGCCATAGCAGTTGTTTGGGCAGTAGTTGTTGTGGTTGCCGCAGCAGAGGTTGTGGTTGTGGGGGCAGTAGTTGTTGCAGTTGCCATAGCAGTTGTTTGGGCAGTAGTTGTTGTGGTTGCCGCAGCAGAGGTTGTGGTTGTGGGGGCAGTAGTTGTTGCAGTTGCCACAGCAGTTGTTGTGGTTATTGGGGCAGTAGTTGTTATAGTTGCTGCAGCAGTAGTTGTTGCAGTTGCCTCAGCAGTTGTTGTGGTTGTTGGGGCAGTAGTTGTTGCAGTTGCCGCAGCAGTTGTGGTTGTTGGGGCAGTAGTTGTAGTGGTTGGTGCAGTAGTTGTTGCAGTTGCCATAGCAGTTGTTGGGGCAGTAGTCGTTGCAGTTGCCTCAGCAGTTGTTGTGGTTGTTGAGGCAGTAGTTGTTGCAGTTGCCACAGCAGTTGTGGTTGTTGGGGCAGTAGTTGTTGTAGTTGCCAAAGCAGTTGTTGGGGCACTAGTTGTTGTAGTTGCCACAGCAGTTGTTGTGCTTGTTGGGGCAGTAGTTGTAGTGGTTGGTGCAGTAGTTGTTGCAGTTGCCATAGCAGTTGTTGTGGTTATTGGGGCAGTAGTTGTTATAGTTGCTGCAACAGTAGTTGTTGCAGTTGCCTCAGCAGTTGTTGTGGTTGTTGGGGCAGTAGTTGTTGCAGTTGCCGCAGAAGTTGTGGTTGTTGGGGCAGTAGTTGTAGTGGTTGGTGCAGTAGTTGTTGCAGTTGCCATAGCAGTTGTTGGGGCAGTAGTCGTTGCAGTTGCCTCAGCAGTTGTTGTGGTTGTTGAGGCAGTAGTTGTTGCAGTTGCCACAGCAGTTGTGGTTGTTGGGGCAGTAATTGTTGCAGTTGCCGCAGCAGTTGTGGTTGTTGGGGCAGTAGTTGTTTCAGTTGCCGCAGCAGTTGTTGTGGTTATTGGGGCAGTAGTTGTTGTAGTTGCTGCAGCAGTAGTTGTTGCAGTTGCCGCAGCAGTTGTGGTTGTTGAGGCAGTAGTTGTAGTGGTTGGTGCAGTAGTTGTGGTTGCAGCAGTAGTAGTTGTGGTTGGGGCAGTGGTTGTTGTAGTTGGGGCAGTGGTTGTTGTACTTGGGGCAGTAGTTGTGGTTGGAGCAGTTGTAGTTGATGCAGTAGTAGTTGTGGTTGGAGCAGTAGTAGTTGTGTATGGAGCAGTCGTAGTGATTGGGGCAGTAGTTGTTGTGGTTGGAGCAGTAGTTGTAGTAGTTGGTGCAGTAGTAGTTGTGGTTGGAGCAGTTGTAGTTGATGCAGTAGTTGTTGTGGTTGGAGCAGTAGTAGTTGTGGTTGGGGCAGAAGTCGTAGTGGTTGGTGCACTCATTGTGGTTGGAGCAGTAGTTGTAGTTGATGCAGTAGTCGTTGTGGGTGGAACAGTAGTAGTTGTGGTTGGGGCAATAGTTGTTGTGGTTGGTGCACTCGTTGTGGTTGGAGCAGTAGTTGTAGTAGTTGGTGCAGTAGTAGTTGTGGTTGGAGCAGTTGTAGTTGATGCAGTAGTTGTTGTGGTTGGAGCAGTAGTAGTTGTGGTTGGGGCAGTAGTCGTAGTGGTTGGTGCACTCATTGTGGTTGGAGCAGTAGTTGTAGTTGATGCAGTAGTCGTTGTGGGTGGAACAGTAGTAGTTGTGGTTGGGGCAATAGTTGTTGTGGTTGGTGCACTCGTTGTGGTTGGAGCAGTAGTTGTGGTTGGAGCAGAAGTAGCTGTGGTTGGAGCAGTCGTTGTTGTGGTTGGTGCAGTAGTTGTTGTGGTTAGAGCAGTCGTTGTAGTGGTTGGAGCAGTAGTTGTAGTGGTAGGTGCAGTAGTTGTCGTGGTTGGAGCAGTTGTTGGGGCAGTGGTTTTAGTAGTTGGTGCAGTCGTTGTTGTGGTTAGACCAGTAGTTGTTGTGGTTGGGACAGAAGTAGTTGTTGTTGGGGCAGTAGTTGTTATGGTTGGTGCAGTCGTGGTTGGAGCAGTAGTTGTGGTTGGAGCAGTAGTAGTTGTGGTTGGAGCAGTACTCGTGGGTGGAGCAGTAGTAGTTGTGGTTGGAGCAGTAGTTGTAGTGGTTGGACCAGTAGTTGTTGTAGTTATTGTAGTTGTGGTTGGAGCAGTAGTTGTAGTGGTTGGTGCAGTAATTGTTGTTGTTGGACCAGTAGTTGTTGTGGTTGGGACAGTAGTAGTTGTGGTTGGGGCAGTAGTTGTTATGGTTGGATCAGTTGTAGTTGATAAAGTAGTTGTAGTATGTGCAGTCGTTGTTGTTGTTTGGGCAGTAGTTGTAGTGGTTGATGCAGTCTTGGTTGGAGCAGTAGTCATGGGTGGAGCAGTAGTAGTTGTGGTTGGGGCAGTAGTTGTTGTGGTTGGGGCAGTAGTTGTTGTGGTTGGTGCACTCGTTGTGGTTGGTGCACTCGTGGTTGGAGCAGTAGTAGCTGTGGTTGGAGCAGTCGTTGTAGTGGTTGGAGCAGTAGTTGTTGTGGTTAGAGCAGTCGTTGTAGTGGTTGGAGCAGTAGTTGTGGTAGGTGCAGTAGTTGTCGTGGTTGGAGCAGTTGTTGGGGCAGTGGTTGTAGTAGTTGGAGCAGTAGTTGTTGTAGTTGGAGTTGTTGTAGTTGTGGTTGGAGCAGTAGTTGTAGTGGTTGGTGCAGTCGTTGTTGTTGTTGGACCAGTAGTTGTTGTGGTTGGGACAGTAGTAGTTGTGGTTGGGGCAGTAGTTGTTATGGTTGGATCAGTTGTAGTTGATAAAGTAGTTGTAGTATGTGCAGTCCTTGTTGTTGTTTGGGCAGTAGTTGTAGTGGTTGATGCAGTCGTGGTTGGAGCAGTAGTTGTGGTTGGAGCAGTAGTAGTTGTGGTTGGAGCAGTCATTGTAGTGGTTGGAGCAGTTGTTGTAGTGGTAGGTGCAGTAGCTGTTTTGGTTGGAGCAGTTGTTGGGGCAGTAGTTGTTGTGGTAGGTGCAGTAGTTGTTGTGGTTGGAGGAGTTGTTGGGGCAGTAGTTGTAGTGGTTGGAGCAGTAGTTGTTGTAGTTGTTGTTGGAGAAGTAGTTGTAGTGGTTGGGGCAGTAGATGTTGTGGTTGGACCAGTAGTTGTAGTGGTTAGAGCAGTAGTTGTTGTTGGAGCAGTAGTAGTTGTGGTTGGAGCAGTCATTGTAGTGGTTGGACCAGTAGTTGTAGTGGTTAGAGCAGTAGTTGTTGTAGTTATTGTAGTTGTGGTTGGAGCAGTAGTTGTAGTGGTTGGTGCAGTAGTTGTTGTGGTTGGGACAGTAGTAGTTGTGGTTTGGGCAGTAGTTGTTATGGTTGGATCAGTTGTTAGGGCAGTAGTTGTAGTGGTAGGTGCAGTAGTTGTTGTTGTTGGAGCAGTTGTTGTTGTAGTTGTGGTTGGAGAAGTAGTTGTAGTGGTTGGTGCAGTAGATGTTGTGGTTGGACCAGTAGTTGGAGCAGTTGCTGGGGCAGTAGTTGTAGTGGTTGGAGCAGTAGTTGTTGTAGTTGTGGTTGGAGCAGTAGTTGTAGTGGTTGGTGCAGTAGTTGTTGTGGTTGGACCAGTAGTGGTTGTGGTTGGGACATAAGTAGTTGTGGTTGGGGCAGTAGGTGTCATGGTTGGAGTAGTTGTAGTTGATAAAGTAGTTGTAGTAGGTGCAGTAGTTGTAGTGGTTGGGGCAGTAGTAGTTGTGGTTGTAGTGGTTCGTGCAGTAGTTATTGTAGTTGGAGCAGTAGTTGAAGTGGTTGCTGCAGTAGTTGTTGTGGTTAGAGCAGTAGTTGTTGTTGGGGCAGTAGTTGTTGTTGGGGCAGTCGTTGTAGTGGTTGGTGCAGTAGTTGTAGTGGTTGGTGCAGTAGTAGTTGTGGTTGGAGCAGTAGTAGTTGTGGTTTGGGCAGTGGTTGTTGTAGTTGGGGCAGTAGTTGTTGTGGTTTGGGCAATAGTTGTAGTGGTTGGAGCAGTTGTGGTTGGAGCAGTAGTTGTGGTTGGAGCAGTCATTGTAGTGGTCGGAGCAGTAGTTGTAGTGGTAGGTGCAGTAGTTGTTGTGGTTGGAGCAGTTGTTGGGGCAGTAGTTGTAGTGGTTGTGGTTGGAGAAGTAGTTGTAGTGGTTGGTGCAGTAGATGTTGTGGTTGGACCAGTAGTTGGAGCAGTTGCTGGGGCAGTAGTTGTAGTGGTTGGAGCAGTAGTTGTTGTAGTTGTGGTTGGAGCAGTAGTTGTAGTGGTTGGTGCAGTAGTTGTTGTGGTTGGACCAGTAGTGGTTGTGGTTGGGACATAAGTAGTTGTGGTTGGGGCAGTAGGTGTCATGGTTGGAGCAGTTGTAGTTGATAAAGTAGTTGTAGTAGGTGCAGTAGTTGTAGTGGTTGGGGCAGTAGTAGTTGTGGTTGTAGTGGTTCGTGCAGTAGTTATTGTAGTTGGAGCAGTAGTTGAAGTGGTTGCTGCAGTAGTTGTTATGGTTAGAGCAGTAGTTGTTGTTGGGGCAGTAGTTGTTGTTGGGGCAGTCGTTGTAGTGGTTGGTGCAGTAGTTGTAGTGGTTGGTGCAGTAGTAGTTGTGGTTGGAGCAGTAGTAGTTGTGGTTTGGGCAGTGGTTGTTGTAGTTGGGGCAGTAGTTGTTGTGGTTTGGGCAATAGTTGTAGTGGTTGGAGCAGTTGTGGTTGGAGCAGTAGTTGTAGTGGTTGTGGTTGGAGAAGTAGTTGTAGTGGTTGGTGCAGTAGATGTTGTGGTTCGACCAGTAGTTGTAGTGGTTGGAGCAGTTGCTGGGGCAGTAGTTGTAGTGGTTGGAGCAGTAGTTGTTGTAGTTGTGGTTGGAGCAGTAGTTGTAGTGGTTGGTGCAGTAGTTGTTGTGGTTGGACCAGTAGTGGTTGTGGTTGAGACAGAAGTAGTTGTGGTTGGTGCAGTAGGTGTTATGGTTGGAGCAATTGTAGTTGATAAAGTAGTTGTAGTAGGTGCAGTAGTTGTTGTGGTTGGGGCAGTAGTAGTTGTGGTTGGAGCAGTAGTTGTAGTGGTTGGTGCAGTAGTTATTGTAGTTGGAGCAGTAGTTGTAGTGGTTGCTGCAGTAGTTGTTGTGGTTAGAGCAGTAGTTGTTGTTGGGGCAGTAGTTGTTGTTGGGGCAGTCGTTGTAGTGGTTGGTGCAGTAGTTGTAGTGGTTGGTGCAGTAGTAGTTGTGGTTTGGGCAATAGTTGTAGTGGTTGGAGCAGTTGTAGTTGATGCAGTAGTAGTTGTGGTTGGGGCAGTAGTTGTAGTGATTGGTGCAGACGTTGTGGTTAGAGCAGTAGTTGTAGTGGTTGGAGCAGAAGTTGTAGTTGGGGCATTAGTTGTTATGGTTGGAGCAGTTGTAGTTGATGCAGTAGTTGTAGTTGGTGCACTAGTTGTTGTGGTTGGAGCAGTAGTTGTAGTGGTTGGTGCAGTAGTTGTGGTTCGAGAGGTAGTTGTAGATATTGGTGCAGTAGTTGTGGTTTGAGCAGTAGTAGTAGTGGTTGGTGCAGTAGTTGTTGTTGTGAGGGTGTTACATCGATTTGTTCCACAACAGGCAGGTCCACTGATTATACTGCCAACATCTTGCATAAAAGGTAGTGTCCCCAGGCTGGCAGATGCTGCACACATGTTTGTAGATGCACAACCAAAGGCAGGAGAAGTGGTGGCCCCATCTGACACTGAAGATGAAAAATCATTTCCATTTTAGCTTAATGTATCTTCTGTAGAAGAGAAAGCCTTGGTGTTCAATCTCTATTTAATTCAGTCTATATACTAAACACACACACGCATGCACTCATGTCCGTGTGTCCAGTATGTATGTATACATATATATATATATATATATATATATATATATATATATATATATATATATATATATATGTGTGTGTGTAGACGACTCACGGCTTGCTTGAAAGCAGCGATCCTCTGTTCCAGTACATGTTATTGAAGTGGTGCATAGAGAGGTGGCAGGGTCACATACATAACACTGTAAGCGGTTGGATGATGGAGTAGTGGGGACTGAAACAGAAAATAATGACATAATGTTTATGAAGAATTGAGAACATTATCTCGTTCCTTATCATTAGCATTAAATGTGATAATCATCCACCTTTACTTACAAGATAGATTGGCTGAGTTGCAGTTATCTGAGTCGCAGCACGTAGCAGATGCAAGTGCACTTGAAACACCCAAGTTAACAGAAAATGTCTGGGAGCCTGTGAGTGGACACAGGGAGGATGATGCACATGCCTTGAAGATTTGGGTTCCAGGAGTTCCCGATGAAACCGCTGCAGAGTCAAAGTGCAGTTTGTTAATTATATTATTCAAAGCACACTTGTTTGTCAATGAGTAATAACAAATGAATGTGTTCAAAAAAGTACCTGTAATGGCAGCAGTTATACACATAGTCTCTGTGTCACATGTCAATGGAACTGCACTTGTACAATCGTCATCTGTGCAAGTCTGACACACAAGTGCTCCAGCTGTAAAGTGAAGAGGAATATGGATGAGTGCGTTCAAAATCTGAAGTGCTTCAACTTAGAATTCACAACATTAAAACATTTCTAAGTTCAAAAGCATTCATTGATATGGAAGGGTATTGCATTTACTTAAAATAAATAAGCGCTGTTTTTCTATATTAATGAGATAATTTTTCCTGAATTTATGAGATTTGTTTTTGAGCTGAGAAGCTTCTGTTTCCGTCTTGATCACTCAAGTGAATGTATAGATGTCGCAGTTGTTCAGTTTCATCCAATTTCATCCAATGGTATTGTTATTAGTTTGTTGGCTTTATGCATGCACCTCAGGACTTTGTGGAGGTTCAGACAGAAAGAACACGTCCAACGAGCTTCTCGTTAGCCGTGAGCAAGCACACAAAACATTTTTTTTTTTAAATCTCATAAATTCAGAGCCATAAGAAAATAAATGAATAATGAAACTACAACAATGTTTTTACAGGAAAAAATATCTATTCAGAAAAATTAGTACGACTAGCTGAATCTAATATGCACAAGCTCCATGATGTTTACAACTTTGTTTAATGACACAGTTTTACATTCCCTAAGGGTTTAGACTGTTACACATTCTGCTGTATTGTAACATGACTCTTAGAATTAATAATTCCTCAGCATATTTTAAAGAATTAGGTTGTCTAATTCTTACAATCAAGACTGTTGAGTGTGAAATTGTAATTCCTTAAAGTAAATTAGCTGCTGCTGAAAAAATATTGTATAAATGAGAACAGTTACCTGTGCTGGAGAGAACCACGATCAAAGCCAAAGAAAGGAGCCGCTTCATCATGATGTACACTCTAGGTAAATACTGTGGACTAGCCTGTCTTGATGCTGATCATCACAGAGGCCCTTTATATACTGTACAGGTTTCAGGTACTGGGTGTGTTCTTGTTTCATAGCGTTAGTCCCTCTTTTGTCTCAGTCAAACGGCAATTCCTCACAACACACACCCACCGTTTAAATTTGTCAGTGGTTACTTGTTTAGTATTGTGTACACAGAAACTTTTTTTCTTTTTTTTAAACAATATTAATTATACATTAATAATAGTTATTAAGACATTCCATGTTTGTAGAGCTAAAGAAAAACTGGAAAAATTGAATTTTAGACAGTAACAGGTTGCATTATTTCATAGCTATAGTTACAATGTAATGATAATAAATAGACCTTTTAAAGTATCAATAGAACTAAAACTTTGTATAACACACCACACACCATTTCTTAATCAAATTGTTTTTTGTTTTTTTTTAGCAGTGTAAGTTCTCTTTTGCTGTTTTGTTTCATTCATGCTTGAGCATAAAATGTAAAGAGAGCCCAGTTTCCATTAACAACTCAGTTATCTTGTCATCATTCTAACAGGGCGAAGGATATGGCCTACCTGTTGATGATACCTTATAAAAGAATGTACTTTTCACACATCACACTTAGCCTATTTGTCAATGTTAATCATTGGAATGTTGTGAAGCTGCCAACTCTCCTTTACGTAATTTTGAATTGAATTGAATGCCTTTATTGTCATTATACAGCAGTACAATGAAATTGGAGTATCACCAACATCAGTGCAAAAAAGAAAGTCAGTCAGTCAGTCATCATCTACCGCTTCATCCTCCACCAGAGGGTCGCGGGGGGTGCTGTGCCAATCTCAGCTTTATCGGGCGATAGGCGGGGTACACCCTGGACAGTTCGCCAGTCCATCGCAGGGCCACATACAGAGACAGACAAACAACCATTCACTCTCACACTCACTCCTACGGTCAATTTAGAGTGTCTAATATACCTAATCCCCACATTGCATGTTTTTGGACTGTGGGAGGAAGCCGGAGAACCCGGAGAGAACCCACGCACACACGGAGAGAACATGCAAACTCCATGCAGAAAGGCCCTTGTTCCAACCGGGGCTCGGACCCGGGTCTTCTCACTGCAAGGCGAGAGTGCTAACCACTACACCACCGTGTGGCCCAAAAAGAAAGTCAGTGTAAAGAAAAAAAAAAGAAATATATAGAATCTAGTCATAGAAGTGAAATAAAATAAAAGTAAAGGTAAAGTCCACTAGTCTGGGAGGTAAATATATAAACATATAAATAAATATCACATATTGCACATGGTGGTCTGGATAAACAGATTTATGAAGTTAGTGCATACGGCTGTTCAGGATGGTTATTGCTTTGGGGAAGAACCTATTTCTGAATCTGTTTGTATGAGACTTGCATCTGTAGCACCTCCCTGAGGGCAGCAGATCAAAACGGTATTTTGCCGGAGAGAGAGAGCTCTGTTTACACTGGCGTCGGGTGGAATATACACAGCCGTGATTATCACTACAGTCCATTCTCTCGGTAGAAAAAAAGGCTGATGTCTTACAGGAACGTACTCAACATCTGGGAAACAGTGCCTATCTATATTTGTCCCATTGTTGCACCAGTTGTCATGTCCGTAAACACAGAGTCCCCCCCCCTTTTACCTGGTACCAGGTACTATTTTTAGTACCTGCTCCGGCGATGTTACAGACCAATTTGGTTGGATAGATGTGTGACAGGATAGGTCACTAAACTGGTTGTCATGACACAATTATGACAGTGTCATGAATAAATTCTCAGACCTCAAGTAAAGTGACCATTTCGATTTGTTATTAAGATATCATGAAATGTTATTATGCACCAAAATTGTTACTAACAGTGTCATGAACATATACACTTGACCCAAACTACAGTGAACCATTTTGGTATAAATTTCATTATACCGTCACAAGCTGTTCAAATCTTTGTCAAGACAATCGGCCTTAATACAGTATTGTTAAGGCTGAATATTGTGTTATTGCAGCTGTAAAATCATGACCTATCTAAACAAACACTCACACTCAGGAGTTGCACAATAAATACTGTTTAACACTTTAATAATATCATTTAACATCATCATTTATAACATAAACATGCACAAATGTGTCACAATTAGGCCTCATGAATCATATTGTATGATAAGCAAGTAAGCAAACACAACTTAATGCACCTAAACATAAACTATTTTTTACACAGCTTACCCTGCTAACAGCTGATCATAGATCACCTATGGTTCTTTTTAATGTCATGTACCAGTCTTCCCAGTACACCATTATTATGGCGAAGCCCCAACCAGTAGAACCGCTATCCTTTTCAGGTGTGCTTGGAGGGATTCTGTTCTTCGGTTCCCTATTAGGCGCCAAATTTTATTTTTTTATATGTTTGCCATGCACACTCAAAATGTGTGTGTATGAGCACCAGTGTTTTGATTTACAAAGTTCTGTTTGTGGCAGACCGTAAACTGTCTATATCCATGCCGGGAAAGCTTGTCCCTATAGGCACGCCATTCATTAGTGAGGATGGTGGCATGGGTCTCACATGCTTCTGGATGTGATGTATCAGGGTTCGGCTTGAGTGGTTTTTCACCAATTTCAAAATGGTTCTTCGGGATTCACCATCCACCTCAAGCATACCAAAAACCCACATGGATGACGCCAAGTGTTACCACATCGGCCATGATGATACTAAAAAACAAAGAAAGGTTGAGGATAGTCTCATATCTTAGTCCTTTTTCATGGCTAATTGTTTTGGCTCATGCAAGTGTTTTTCTTCTATTCATGGAAAACCTTTAGTTCCTGGGACAGATATTAAATTTACAATTTCTATATGAGCCGTTCCTATAATATCATATTTCACTGCACTATATTTGTGAGTAGCCTGGATTGGATTTACATTTATTTAATGTAATTTTTAGAATGGTTTGCAATGTGGCAAATATAGTGATGTCAAACCTAGTTGTGGGCTGTGACATTGAATCAATATTAGCCTACATCATGCACCAACCTCTCTTAGTTTTTTGGCCATCCTGGACAGTGTCCTTGAGCTTCCTGCTATCCCATCAGAGATCATATCTAGTTGTTTTAGCCGCAAACCTTAAGAGAAGATAATTATAATAATTGGAGACCAGTCTGTAGTAACTCTATGCAGTTATTTCTAAAAGACTTGGCTACATAGTGGCCTAATGCAGTCTTTTTTAAATTTAAAATGTTTCTATAGTATATAATAACTATATAAAGCATAAAAAATCCTATACAGTCACTCTAATTGTGCTAAATGGCCACCATGTTTGTCTAGATTAATGTAAACAACTATTCATCATTCATCAAAAAAAAATGATCCCATAATGTAACATATCAACCGGGCCATAGCTAATGTTTCGCAAGGCACACAGTTCAGAGTCACAGTTAACAGTTAAGAGGTGTTTCTTTATTCTGCTTCTGTCTTCAGAAATGTAAATCCCAACGTGAAATCCCAAGAATCACCAATAGACTAATCTGGCGAGCCGTTTGTATGTTTTGCCATCAGTTGAGGAAAGAAGTTGTGTTTCGCCATCAGATGGGGAGAGAAGATTTGGCAGCATGCAGGGCAGTGTGCAGGGCAGTGTTCAGGGCAGCTTGCAGTACAGCACCAAGCGTGCCAGTTTTTAAGAAGGAAAGGAGAGGTATGTTAATGATAAACAAAGCATATTGGAACTGTGTTTTCTGTTGGAATCTCAGTCTATCATCGACAGTGGTCTTCCTTGTTCTTAACGTCAGCCTGTGTTAACTTTAGATAGCTGTTGCTAACATTTGGTTAACATGAGAGAAACGTAGTTTGCTAGCTAGCACTAGAAACTAGCTATTTCTCCTTATTTTCAATAAAGCTCATGTTCATGGTACATGCAGAGTTTTTTTTGTTTGTTTTTTTTGATTAGCCAAGACTACAACGTGGTGGTTTTTTGTAATTGAAGTATTAAACTTATTTATTGTGCAACTCCTGTACTCAAGCATGTGAGACCCAAACATATAAAACTGTTATGGCAAACATTTAAAAATGTTATGTTTGATTTTATTAAAGTGTATTTATTGTGCAACTCCTGACTGTTTGTTTAGATAGGTCATGATTTTACCAATGCAATGACAAAATATTCAGCCTTAACAAATATTAAGGCCGATTGTCTTGACAAAGATTTGAACAGCTTGTGACGGTAAAATGACATGTATACCAAAACGGTTCTGTCACTTTTCATGATATCTTAATGACAAATCAAAATGGTACCACTTTACTTGAGGTCTGAGAATTTATTCAATACACTATCATAATGGTATCATGATAGCCAGTCTATTCTTCATGATATCTTAATGACAAATCAAAATGGTACCACTTTACTTGAGGTCTGAGAATTTATTCATGACACTGTCATAACCCCTAGTTGCCCTGCTGCTTATCCACTTAGATCCATCACCACTAAATCTGTTGTTAAATCACTTTCTCAGTTCATCTCAGTGTTTGGGATACCAAAAGTCATACACAGTGATCAGGGGTCTAATTTTTGCTCACACTTTTGCTCAGGTTTTGAAAACACTGGGGGTTCGCCATAATCGGTCCACTGCATATCATGCGCAAAGCCAAGGCGCGTTAGAGAGGTTCTATCAGAAGCTTAAATCCTTGCTGCGTGCATTTTGCACAGCGTTAGATCGGGACTGGGATGAGGGTCTTCCATGGTTAATGTTAGCAGCAAGAGAAGCAGTGCATGAGAGTATGGGCTTTAGCTCGAACAACTTGGTATTTTGGCGCTCTATGCGCGGACCACTAACAGGGCTGAAAATTGGGTTGGCTCCCACCGAAGCGCCACGAAATCTGATCAACTTTGTAAATTAATTTCAAAATTATTTGTGGCAGGGATGTTGGCTAAGGAGAAACTGGGGCAGTCTCAGACCAAAATGAATGCTCATTATGACCGGGGTACAGAGCGCCATGGGTTTAGTCCTTGGGATCGGAGTCCTGGCTTTGACACCGCTGGTTATTTCACCTTTCCAGGCTAAATTTTCCGGCCCTTATACTGTAATAGAAAAAGTAAATTCAAGTCTTTGAATTATCTTATAGCTACACCAGAAGAACGTCGAAGAAAGTCTTCTCATCTATATCATGTTAACCTGCTAAAGCCATATTATCAGTGTTTGAAAGGTGACAGTGCCGTAAAGGGTAACGTGGGTCCAATGCTCGCTGTGGACACGTGGAGCACAACAGAAGCACTGGACAGCGTCTCTATGCCTGATGACAGTTTGGTGAGTGGCAAATTAAAAACTATGATTCTTTGTGCAACCTGGACTCTTCATTTGCTCATCTGCCTGAGTCACAGTGTGTCCAATTGGTGGGACTGATTGGAAAATTTCCACAGCTTTTTAGTGACGTGCTGTCCCGTACCACCTGGATTGAGCACGATATTGATGTGGGTGAAGCTCAGCCAATTAGACAGCGATTTTACCGCACAAGTCCTGTAAAGCTTAAACATTTGAATGCTGAGATTGATTACTTGTTGGCAAATGAGATTGCAGTACCGTCCTCGGTATAGTAATAGTAATCTAAGCGAGACGTAATAAACGCATGAATTACAGTAGTTGTAGAGGTTGGTGCAGTGCTGGGCTGAAAGAAAAGGTTTTACCTTTGTCAGCTTTCTTAAGTGGAAAAAGCTGGACTTCACTACTGCACCAATTTGATGGTCGAATTTAATATCACTGTCCATTTTAAAACGCAGTTTTGTGACTGTAGGCTTCATGTTTATGTTTAATGTTTATGACAAGTTCATAAAATTTATAACAGGTTCATGACAGTGTGATGTCATGGTTATGACGGTGTCATGTATCTCTTATGTAGATACCATCAAATAAGTAAAAAGTGTTACCGTTTTTTAACATTCATGAAAATTAATTAAAGTATAGCGTCTGTGTCATGTAATTGAATATGCATGTAGACTGCAGTATAGCGAATACAAGATTCATCATTAAATAGTTTATTTTATAAATGTATTCTTTAATGTTTTTACATTCAGAATTTTTGTGTTTTTTATTTCATCAACAATTTTAGAAATAAAATCACAGTTGCAACAGTTGTCGGTATACTGTATATGATAGTAAAAATTACAGATGAACAAAATGAGGAAATTTGGAGGAAGAGGTCAACAGCTGATTTACAATTATTGAGAGATTGAAATAATGTGTCATTGTTGGTGAGTCTTCAATTTATTTCAAGAAATAGTGTTCAGCTATGACACACTCTAATTTGTTAGAGTTATCATAGAAAATTCTCTTTTATTCGGTTCCTGGAATAGTTAAGGTGCTTCTGCATTGGCACACCAGTCAAAATAGGAAGACCAGAAAAAAACCTTTATCCATTTATTTCTTTAAATACACAAAATATATACTTTTACACAATTTAGTAGCTTAAGGATAAGTGAAAGCAGTAATCACTAAACAAGAAATACTATATAATAAATATTTAAATAAAAATTTTTATGTAACTATGAATTAAATTTCTTTAACTCACAGATATCTGTGCAATTAGTAGCTTTTCCAATCAAGGATTGGTTGCCAAGGCAAAGTGGCTTAAAAAATCACCAGACAGTCAATGAGGTGACTTGAAAGCCATTCATCCACGGCAAAGTACTACAATAGTACAAAGAAAACAAATCCAAACATAAGATAGACCATACCCAGTTTGCCACAACAAGCATCACTGGAGGAAGATGTAGTTGGGGCAACAGTTGTTGCTGCAGCTGTGGATGTATGAGCTGACACTGAAGTTGGTGGACCAGTTGTGGTTGTTGAAGCAGAAGTTGGGGCTGTAGATGTTGCAGTTGCCGCAGCAGTTGTTGCAGTTGCCACAAGAGTTGTTGGGGCAGTAGTTGTTGCAGTTGTTGTGGTTGTTGGGGCAGTAGTTGTTGTAGTTGCAGCCACAGTTGTTGTGGTTGTTGGGGCAGTAGTTGGTGCAGTTAGAGCAGTAGTAGTTGTGGTTGGAGAAGTAGTTGTAGTGGTTGGTAGAGTAGTTGTTGTGGTTGCAGCAGTAGTAGTTGTGGTTGGGGCAGAAGTTGTAGTTGATGCAGTAGTTGTAGTGGTTGGAGCAGTAGTAGTTGATACAGTAGTTGTTGTAGTTGGAGTAGTTGTGGTCGTGGTTGGTGCAGTAGCAGTTGTGGTCGGAGCAGTTGTAGTTGATGCAGTAGTTGTTGTAGTTGGTGCAGTAGTTGTTGTGGTTGGAGCAGTAGTAGTTGTTGTTGGAACAGTAGTTGTTGTGGTTGGAGCAGTAGTTGTAGTGGATGGTGCAGTAGTAATTGAAGTTGGAGTAGTAGTTGTACTGGTTGCTGCAGTAATTGTTGTGGTTGGAGCAGTAGTAGTTGATACAGTAGTTGTTGTAGTTGGAGTAGTTGTGGTCGTGGTTGGTGCAGTAGCAGTTGTGGTCGGAGCAGTTGTAGTTGATGCAGTAGTTGTTGTGGTTGGTGCACTTGTTGTAGTGGTTGGTGCAGTAGTAGTTGTAGTAGGGGCAGTAGTCGTTGTGGTTGGAGCTGTAGTAGTTGTGGTTGGGGCAGTAGTTGTTGTGGTTGGGGCAGTAGTTGTGGTTGGAGCAGTAGTAGTTGTGGTTGGGGCGGTAGTTGTCGTGGTTGGTGCAGTAGTTGTTGTGGTTGGAGCTGTAGTAGTTGTGGTTTGGGCAGTAGTTGTGGTTGGAGCAGTAGTTGTTGTGGTTGGAGCAGTAGTTGTCGTGGTTGGTGCAGTAGTTGTCGTGGTTGGAGCAGTAGTAGTTGTGGTTGGAGCAGTAGTAGTTGTGGTTGGGGCAGTAGTTGTTGTGGTTGGAGCTGTAGTAGTTGTGGTTGGAGCAGTAGTTGTTGTGGTTGGAGCAGTAGTAGTGGTTGGAGCAGTAGTTGTTGTGGTTGGAGCAGTAGTTGTCATGGTTGGTGCAGTAGTTGTTGTGGTTGGAGCAGTAGTAGTTGTGGTTGGAGCAGTAGTAGTTGTGGTTGGAGCAGTAGTAGTTGTGGTTGGGGCAGTAGTTGTTGTGGTTGGAGCTGTAGTAGTTGTGGTTGGAGCAGTAGTTGTTGTGGTTGGAGCAGTAGTAGTTGTGGTTGGGGCAGTAGTTGTTGCTGCAGCTGTGGATGTATGAGCTGACACTGAAGTTGGTGGACCAGTTGTGGTTGTTGAAGCAGAAGTTGGGGCTGTAGATGTTGCAGTTGCCGCAGCAGTTGTTGCAGTTGCCACAAGAGTTGTTGGGGCAGTAGTTGTTGCAGTTGTTGTGGTTGTTGGGGCAGTAGTTGTTGTAGTTGCAGCCACAGTTGTTGTGGTTGTTGGGGCAGTAGTTGGTGCAGTTAGAGCAGTAGTAGTTGTGGTTGGAGAAGTAGTTGTAGTGGTTGGTAGAGTAGTTGTTGTGGTTGCAGCAGTAGTAGTTGTGGTTGGGGCAGAAGTTGTAGTTGATGCAGTAGTTGTAGTGGTTGGAGCAGTAGTAGTTGATACAGTAGTTGTTGTAGTTGGAGTAGTTGTGGTCGTGGTTGGTGCAGTAGCAGTTGTGGTCGGAGCAGTTGTAGTTGATGCAGTAGTTGTTGTAGTTGGTGCAGTAGTTGTTGTGGTTGGAGCAGTAGTAGTTGTTGTTGGAACAGTAGTTGTTGTGGTTGGAGCAGTAGTTGTAGTGGATGGTGCAGTAGTAATTGAAGTTGGAGTAGTAGTTGTACTGGTTGCTGCAGTCGTTGTCGTGGTTGGTGCAGTAGTTGTTGTGGTTGGTGCAGTTGTTGTAGTGGTTGGTGCAGTAGTAGTTGTAGTAGGGGCAGAAGTCGTTGTGGTTGGAGCTGTAGTAGTTGTGGTTGGGGCAGTTGTTGTCGTGGTTGGTGCAGTAGTTGTTGTAGTTAGTGCAGCAGTAGTTGTGGTTGGGGCAGTAGTTGTTGTGGTTGGAGCAGTAGTAGTTGTGGTTGGTGCAGTAGTTGTTGGGGCAGTAGTTGTTGTTGTTGGAGCAGTAGTAGTTGTGGTTTGGGCAGTAGTTGTGGTTGGAGCAGTAGTTGTTGTGGTTGGAGCAGTAGTTGTCGTGGTTGGTGCAGTAGTTGTTGTGGTTGGAGCAGTAGTAGTTGTGGTTGGAGCAGTAGTAGTTGTGGTTGGGGCAGTAGTTGTTGTGGTTGGAGCTGTAGTAGTTGTGGTTGGAGCAGTAGTAGTGGTTGGAGCAGTAGTTGTTGTGGTTGGAGCAGTAGTTGTCATGGTTGGTGCAGTAGTTGTTGTGGTTGGAGCAGTAGTAGTTGTGGTTGGAGCAGTAGTAGTTGTGGTTGGGGCAGTAGTTGTTGTGGTTGGAGCTGTAGTAGTTGTGGTTGGAGCAGTAGTTGTTGTGGTTGGAGCAGTAGTAGTTGTGGTTGGGGCAGTAGTTGTTGTGGTTGGAGCAGTAGTAGTTGTGGTTGGGGCAGTAGTTGTCGTGGTTGGTGCAGTAGTTGTTGTGGTTGGAGCAGTAGTAGTTGTGGTTGGAGCAGTAGTAGTTGTGGTTGGAGCAGTAGTAGTTGTGGTTGGGGCAGTAGTTGTTGTGGTTGGAGCTGTAGTAGTTGTGGTTGGGGCAGTAGTTGTTGTGGTTGGAGCTGTAGTAGTTGTGGTTGGGGCAGTAGTTGTGGTTGGAGCTGTAGTAGTTGTGGTTGGGGCAGTAGTTGTTGATGGTGCAGTTGTAGTTGGGGCAGTAGTTGTTGTGGTTAGAGCTGTAGTAGTTGTGGTTGGAGCTGTAGTAGTTGTGGTTGGGGCAGTAGTTGTGGTTGGTGCAGTAGTTGTTCTGGTTGGTGCAGTTGTTGTAGTGGTTGGTGCAGTAGTAGTTGTGGTTGGGGCAGTGGTTGTTGTGGTTGGTGCAGTAGTTGTTGTGGTTGGGGCAGTAGTTGTTGTGGTTGGAGCAGTAGTTGTTGTGGTTGGAGCAGTAGTTGTCGTGGTTGGTGCAGTAGTTGTTGTGGTTGGAGCAGTAGTAGTTGTGGTTGGGACAGTAGTAGTTGTGGTTGGGACAGTAGTTGTTGTGGTTGGAGCTGTAGTAGTTGTGGTTGGAGCAGTAGTAGTTGTGGTTGGGGCAGTAGTTGTTGTGGTTGGAGCTGTAGTAGTTGTGGTTGGGGCAGTAGTTGTGGTTGGAGCTGTAGTAGTTGTGGTTGGGGCAGTAGTTGTTGTTGTTGGTGCAGTTGTAGTTGGGGCAGTAGTTGTTGTGGTTAGAGCTGTAGTAGTTGTGGTTGGAGCTGTAGTAGTTGTGGTTGGGGCAGTAGTTGTTGTGGTTGGTGCAGTAGTTGTTGTGGTTGGTGCAGTTGTTGTAGTGGTTGGTGCAGTAGTAGTTGTGGTTGGGGCAGTGGTTGTTGTGGTTGGTGCAGTAGTTGTTGTAGTTGGTGCAGTAGTAGTTGTAGTTGGAGCAGTAGTTGTTATGGTTAGAGCTGTAGTAGTTGTGGTTGGGGCAGTAGTTGTTGTGGTTGGGGCAGTAGTTGTGGTTGGAGCAGTAGTAGTTGTGGTTGGGGCAGTAGTTGTCGTGGTTGGTGCAGTAGTTGTTGTGGTTGGAGCTGTAGTAGTTGTGGTTTGGGCAGTAGTTGTGGTTGGAGCAGTAGTTGTTGTGGTTGGAGCAGTAGTTGTTGTGGTTGGTGCAGTAGTTGTTGTGGTTGGAGCAGTAGTAGTTGTGGTTGGAGCAGTAGTAGTTGTGGTTGGGGCAGTAGTTGTTGTGGTTGGAGCTGTAGTAGTTGTGGTTGGAGCAGTAGTTGTTGTGGTTGGAGCAGTAGTAGTGGTTGGAGCAGTAGTTGTTGTGGTTGGAGCAGTAGTTGTCGTGGTTGGTGCAGTAGTTGTTGTGGTTGGAGCAGTAGTAGTTGTGGTTGGAGCAGTAGTAGTTGTGGTTGGGACAGTAGGTGTTGTGGTTGGAGCTGTAGTAGTTGTGGTTGGGGCAGTAGTTGTTGTGGTTGGGGCAGTAGTTGTGGTGGTTGGAGCAGTAGTTGTTGTAGTTGGTGCAGTAGTAGTTGTAGTTGGAGCAGTAGTTGTTATGGTTAGAGCTGTAGTAGTTGTGGTTGGGGCAGTAGTTGTTGTGGTTGGAGCAGTAGTAGTTGTGGTTGGGGCAGTAGTTGTCGTGGTTGGTGCAGTAGTTGTTGTGGTTGGAGCTGTAGTAGTTGTGGTTTGGGCAGTAGTTGTGGTTGGAGCAGTAGTTGTTGTGGTTGGAGCAGTAGTTGTCGTGGTTGGTGCAGTAGTTGTTGTGGTTGGAGCAGTAGTAGTTGTGGTTGGAGCAGTAGTAGTTGTGGTTGGGGCAGTAGTTGTTGTGGTTGGAGCTGTAGTAGTTGTGGTTGGAGCAGTAGTTGTTGTGGTTGGAGCAGTAGTAGTGGTTGGAGCAGTAGTTGTTGTGGTTGGAGCAGTAGTTGTCGTGGTTGGTGCAGTAGTTGTTGTGGTTGGAGCAGTAGAAGTTGTGGTTAGAGCTGTAGTAGTTGTGGTTGGAGCTGTAGTAGTTGTGGTTGGGGCAGTAGTTGTTGTGGTTGGTGCAGTAGTTGTTGTGGTCGGTGCAGTTGTTGTAGTGGTTGGTGCAGTAGTAGTTGTGGTTGGGGCAGTGGTTGTTGTGGTTGATGCAGTAGTTGTTGTGGTTGGGGCAGTAGTTGTTGTGGTTGGAGCTGTAGTTGTTGTGGTTGGAGCAGTAGTAGTTGTGGTTGGGGCAGTAGTTGTCGTGGTTGGTGCAGTAGTTGTTGTGGTTGGTGCAGTGGTTGTGGTTGGAGCAGTAGTTGTCGTGGTTGGTGCAGTAGTTGTTGTGGTTGGAGCAGTAGTAGTTGTGGTTGGAGCAGTAGTAGTTGTGGTTGGGGCAGTAGTTGTTGTGGTTGGAGCTGTAGTAGTTGTGGTTGGAGCAGTAGTTGTTGTGGTTGGAGCAGTAGTAGTTGTGGTTGGGGCAGTAGTTGTTGTGGTTGGAGCTGTAGTAGTTGTGGTTGGAGCAGTAGTAGTTGTGGTTGGGGCAGTAGTTGTTGTGGTTGGAGCTGTAGTAGTTGTGGTTGGAGCAGTAGTTGTTGTGGTTGGAGCAGTACTAGTTGTGGTTGGGGCAGTAGGTGTTGTGGTTGGAGCTGTAGTAGTTGTGGTTGGAGCAGTAGTAGTTGTGGTTGGGGCAGTAGTTGTTGTGGTTGGTGCAGTAGTTGTTGTAGTTGGTGCAGTAGTAGTTGTGGTTGGGGCAGTAGTTGTTGTGGTTGGAGCTGTAGTAGTTGTGGTTGGTGCAGTGGTTGTGGTTGGAGCAGTAGTAGTTGTGGTTGGAGCAGTAGTTGTTGTGGTTGGTGCAGTAGTTGTTGTAGTTGGTGTAGTAGTAGTTGTGGTTGGGGCAGTAGTTGTTGTGGTTGGAGCTGTAGTAGTTGTGGTTGGGGCAGTAGTTGTGGTTGGAGCTGTAGTAGTTGTGGTTGGGGCAGTAGTTGTTGTTGTTGGTGCAGTTGTAGTTGGGGCAGTAGTTGTTGTGGTTAGAGCTGTAGTAGACGTGGTTGGAGCTGTAGTAGTTGTGGTTGGGGCAGTAGTTGTTGTGGTTGGTGCAGTAGTTGTTGTGGTTGGTGCAGTTGTTGTAGTGGTTGGTGCAGTAGTAGTTGTGGTTGGGGCAGTGGTTGTTGTGGTTGGTGCAGTAGTTGTTGTGGTTGGGGCAGTAGTTGTTGTGGTTGGAGCAGTAGTTGTTGTGGTTGGAGCAGTAGTAGTTGTGGTTGGAGCAGTAGTAGTTGTGGTTGGGGCAGTAGTTGTTGTGGTTGGAGCTGTAGTAGTTGTGGTTGGAGCAGTAGTTGTTGTGGTTGGAGCAGTAGTAGTGGTTGGAGCAGTAGTTGTTGTGGTTGGAGCAGTAGTTGTTGTGGTTGGTGCAGTAGTAGTTGTGGTTGGGGCAGTAGTTGTTGTGGTTGGAGCAGTAGTTGTTGTGGTTGGAGCAGTAGTAGTTGTGGTTGGTGCAGTAGTAGATGTGGTTGGGGCAGTAGTTGTTGTGGTTGGAGCAGTAGTAGTTGTGGTTGGCGCAGTAGTTGTTGTGGTTGGAGCTGCAGTAGTTGTGGTTGGGGCAGTAGTTGTTGTGGTTGGAGCAGTAGTTGTTGTGGTTGGGGCAGTAGTTGTGGTTGGTGCAGTAGTTGTCGTGGTTGGTGCAGTAGTTGTTGTGGTTGGAGCAGTAGTTGTCGTGGTTGGGGCAGTAGTTGTCGTGGTTGGGGCAGTAGTTGTCGTGGTTGGTGCAGTAGTTGTTGTGGTTAGGGCAGTAGTTGTCGTGGTTGGTGCAGTAGTTGTTGTGGTTGGAGAAGTAGTAGTTGTGGTTGGTGCAGTTGTAGTTGGGGCAGTAGTTGCTGTGGTTGGTGCAGTAGTTGTGGTTGGAGCAGTATAAGTTGTGGTTGGGGCAGTAGTTGTTGTGGTTGGAGCAGTAGTTGTTGTGGTTGGAGCAGTAGTAGTTGTGGTTGTGGTAGTAGTTGTCGTGGTTGGTGCAGTAGCTGTTGTAGTTGGTGCAGTAGTAGTTGTGGTTGGGGCAGTAGTTGTTGTGGTTGGAGCAGTAGTAGTTGTGGTTGGTGCAGTAGTTGTTGTGGTTGGAGCTGCAGTAGTTGTGGTTGGGGCAGTAGTTGTTGTGGTTGGAGCAGTAGTTGTGGTTGGGGCAGTAGTTGTGGTTGATGCAGTAGTTGTCGTGGTTGGTGCAGTAGTTGTTGTGGTTGGTGCAGTAGTTGTTGTGGTTGGAGCAGTAGTTGTCGTGGTTGGGGCAGTAGTTGTCGTGGTTGGGGCAGTAGTTGTCGTGGTTGGTGCAGTAGTTGTTGTGGTTGGAGCTGTAGTAGTTGTGGTTGGGGCAGTAGTTGTCGTGGTTGGTGCAGTAGTTGTTGTGGTTGGTGCAGTTGTTGTTGTGGTTGGGGCAGTAGTAGTTGTAGTTGGGACAGTAGTTGTTGTGGTTGGAGCTGTAGTAGTTGTGGTTGGTGCAGTAGTAGTCATGGTTGGTGCAGTAGTTGTGGTTGGGGCAGTAGTTGTCGTGGTTGGGGCAGTAGTTGTTGTGGTTGGAGCAGTAGTAGTTGTGGTTGGGGCAGTAGTTGTTGTGGTTGGAGATGTAGTAGTTGTTGTGGTTGGAGCAGTAGTTGTTGATGTTGGAGCAGTAGTAGTTGTGGTTGGGGCAGTAGTTGTCGTGGTTGGTGCAGTAGTTGTGGTTGGTGCAGTATTAGTTGTAGTTGGGGCGGTAGTTGTTGTGGTTGGAGCTGTTGTGGTTGGGGCAGTAGTTGTCGTGGTTGGTGCAGTAGTTGTGGTTGGAGCTGTTGTGGTTGGGGCAGTAGTTGTCGTGGTTGGAGCAGTAGTTGTTGTGGTTGGAGCAGTAGTAGTTGTGGTTGGGGCAGTAGTTGTCGTGGTTGGTGCAGTAGTTGTGGTTGGTGCAGTAGTTGTCGTGGTTGGTGCAGAAGTTGTTGTGGTTGGAGCAGTAGTAGTTGTAGTTGGAACAGTAGTTGTTGTGGTTAGAGCTGTAGTTGTTGTGGTTGGGGCAGTAGTTGTGGTTGGTGCAGTAGTTGTCGTGGTTGGTGCAGTAGTTGTTGTGGTTGGTGCAGTAGTTGTTGTGGTTGGGGCAGTAGTTGTTGTGGTTGGAGCTGTAGTAGTAGTTGTGGTTGGGGCAGTAGTTGTTGTGGTTGGAGCTGTAGTAGTTGTGGTTGGAGCAGTAGTTGTTGTGGTTGGAGCAGTAGTAGTGGTTGGAGCAGTAGTTGTTGTGGTTGGAGCAGTAGTTGTTGTGGTTGGTGCAGTAGTAGTTGTGGTTGGGGCAGTAGTTGTTGTGGTTGGAGCAGTAGTAGTTGTGGTTGGGGCAGTAGTTGTTGTGGTTGGAGCAGTAGTTGTTGTGGTTGGGGCAGTAGTTGTGGTTGGTGCAGTAGTTGTTGTGGTTGGGGCAGTAGTTGTGGTTGGTGCAGTTGTAGTTGGGGCAGTAGTTGCTGTGGTTGGTGCAGTAGTTGTGGTTGGAGCAGTATAAGTTGTGGTTGGGGCAGTAGTTGTTGTGGTTGGAGCAGTAGTTGTTGTGGTTGGAGCAGTAGTAGTTGTGGTTGTGGTAGTAGTTGTCGTGGTTGGTGCAGTAGCTGTTGTAGTTGGTGCAGTAGTAGTTGTGGTTGGGGCAGTAGTTGTTGTGGTTGGAGCAGTAGTAGTTGTGGTTGGTGCAGTAGTTGTTGTGGTTGGAGCTGCAGTAGTTGTGGTTGGGGCAGTAGTTGTTGTGGTTGGAGCAGTAGTTGTGGTTGGGGCAGTAGTTGTGGTTGATGCAGTAGTTGTCGTGGTTGGTGCAGTAGTTGTTGTGGTTGGTGCAGTAGTTGTTGTGGTTGGAGCAGTAGTTGTCGTGGTTGGGGCAGTAGTTGTCGTGGTTGGGGCAGTAGTTGTCGTGGTTGGTGCAGTAGTTGTTGTGGTTGGAGCTGTAGTAGTTGTGGTTGGGGCAGTAGTTGTCGTGGTTGGTGCAGTAGTTGTTGTGGTTGGTGCAGTTGTTGTTGTGGTTGGGGCAGTAGTAGTTGTAGTTGGGACAGTAGTTGTTGTGGTTGGAGCTGTAGTAGTTGTGGTTGGTGCAGTAGTAGTCATGGTTGGTGCAGTAGTTGTGGTTGGGGCAGTAGTTGTCGTGGTTGGGGCAGTAGTTGTTGTGGTTGGAGCAGTAGTAGTTGTGGTTGGGGCAGTAGTTGTTGTGGTTGGAGATGTAGTAGTTGTTGTGGTTGGAGCAGTAGTTGTTGATGTTGGAGCAGTAGTAGTTGTGGTTGGGGCAGTAGTTGTCGTGGTTGGTGCAGTAGTTGTGGTTGGTGCAGTATTAGTTGTAGTTGGGGCGGTAGTTGTTGTGGTTGGAGCTGTTGTGGTTGGGGCAGTAGTTGTCGTGGTTGGTGCAGTAGTTGTGGTTGGAGCTGTTGTGGTTGGGGCAGTAGTTGTCGTGGTTGGAGCAGTAGTTGTTGTGGTTGGAGCAGTAGTAGTTGTGGTTGGGGCAGTAGTTGTCGTGGTTGGTGCAGTAGTTGTGGTTGGTGCAGTAGTTGTCGTGGTTGGTGCAGAAGTTGTTGTGGTTGGAGCAGTAGTAGTTGTAGTTGGAACAGTAGTTGTTGTGGTTAGAGCTGTAGTTGTTGTGGTTGGGGCAGTAGTTGTGGTTGGTGCAGTAGTTGTCGTGGTTGGTGCAGTAGTTGTTGTGGTTGGTGCAGTAGTTGTTGTGGTTGGGGCAGTAGTTGTTGTGGTTGGAGCTGTAGTAGTAGTTGTGGTTGGGGCAGTAGTTGTTGTGGTTGGAGCTGTAGTAGTTGTGGTTGGAGCAGTAGTTGTTGTGGTTGGAGCAGTAGTAGTGGTTGGAGCAGTAGTTGTTGTGGTTGGAGCAGTAGTTGTTGTGGTTGGTGCAGTAGTAGTTGTGGTTGGGGCAGTAGTTGTTGTGGTTGGAGCAGTAGTAGTTGTGGTTGGGGCAGTAGTTGTTGTGGTTGGAGCAGTAGTTGTTGTGGTTGGGGCAGTAGTTGTGGTTGGTGCAGTAGTTGTCGTGGTTGGTGCAGTAGTTGTTGTGGTTGGAGCAGTAGTTGTCGTGGTTGGGGCAGTAGTTGTCGTGGTTGGGGCAGTAGTTGTCGTGGTTGGTGCAGTAGTTGTTGTGGTTAGGGCAGTAGTTGTCGTGGTTGGTGCAGTAGTTGTGGTTGGAGAAGTAGTAGTTGTGGTTGGTGCAGTTGTAGTTGGGGCAGTAGTTGCTGTGGTTGGGGCAGTAGTTGTCGTGGTTGGTGCAGTAGTTGTGGTTGGAGCAGTATTAGTTGTGGTTGGGGCAGTAGTTGTTGTGGTTGGAGCAGTAGTTGTTGTGGTTGGAGCAGTAGTAGTTGTGGTTGTGGTAGTAGTTGTCGTGGTTGGTGCAGTAGTTGTTGTGGTTGGAGCTGCAGTAGTTGTGGTTGGGGCAGTAGTTGTTGTGGTTGGAGCAGTAGTTGTGGTTGGGGCAGTAGTTGTGGTTGATGCAGTAGTTGTCGTGGTTGGTGCAGTAGTTGTTGTGGTTGGTGCAGTAGTTGTAGTGGTTGGAGCAGTAGTTGTCGTGGTTGGGGCAGTAGTTGTCGTGGTTGGGGCAGTAGTTGTCGTGGTTGGTGCAGTAGTTGTTGTGGTTGGAGCTGTAGTAGTTGTGGTTGGGGCAGTAGTTGTCGTGGTTGGTGCAGTAGTTGTTGTGGTTGGTGCAGTTGTTGTTGTGGTTGGGGCAGTAGTAGTTGTAGTTGGGACAGTAGTTGTTGTGGTTGGAGCTGTAGTAGTTGTGGTTGGTGCAGTAGTAGTCGTGGTTGGTGCAGTAGTTGTGGTTGGGGCAGTAGTTGTTGTGGTTGGGGCAGTAGTTGTTGTGGTTGGAGCAGTAGTAGTTGTGGTTGGGGCAGTAGTTGTTGTGGTTGGAGCTGTAGTAGTTGTGGTTGGAGCAGTAGTTGTTGATGTTGGAGCAGTAGTAGTTGTGGTTGGGGCAGTAGTTGTCGTGGTTGGTGCAGTAGTTGTTGTGGTTGGTGCAGTATTAGTTGTAGTTGGGGCAGTAGTTGTTGTGGTTGGAGCTGTTGTGGTTGGGGCAGTAGTTGTCGTGGTTGGTGCAGTAGTTGTGGTTGGAGCTGTTGTGGTTGGGGCAGTAGTTGTCGTGGTTGGAGCAGTAGTTGTTGTGGTTGGAGCAGTAGTAGTTGTGGTTGGGGCAGTAGTTGTCGTGGTTGGTGCAGTAGTTGTGGTTGGTGCAGTAGTTGTCGTGGTTGGTGCAGAAGTTGTTGTGGTTGGAGCAGTAGTAGTTGTAGTTGGAACAGTAGTTGTTGTGGTTAGAGCTGTAGTTGTGGTTGGGGCAGTAGTTGTGGTTGGTGCAGTAGTTGTCGTGGTTGGTGCAGTAGTTGTTGTGGTTGGTGCAGTAGTTGTTGTGGTTGGGGCAGTAGTTGTTGTGGTTGGAGCTGTAGTAGTTGTTGTGGTTGGAGCAGTAGTTGTCGTCGTTGGTGCAGTAGTTGTTGTGGTTGGTGCAGTAGTAGTTGTAGTTGGGGCAGTAGTTGTTGTGGTTGGAGCTGTTGTGGTTGGGGCAGTAGTTGTCGTGGTTGGTGCAGTAGTTGTTGTGGTTGGTGCAGTAGTTGTTGTGGTTGGAGCAGTAGTAGTTGTAGTTGGGGCAGTAGTTGTTGTGGTTGGAGCAGTAGTTGTCGTGGTTGGTGCAGTAGTTGTTGTAGTTGGTGCAGTAGTTGTTGTGGTTGGAGCAGTAGTTGTGGTGGTTGGAGCAGTAGTTGTAGTTGGGGCAGTAGTTGTTGTGGTTGGAGCTGTAGTAGTTGTGGTTTGGGCAGTAGTTGTTGTGGTTGGAGCTGTAGTAGTTGTGGTTGGGGCAGTAGTTGTTGTGGTTGGGGCAGTAGTTGTTGTGGTTGGTGCAGTAGTTGTTGTGGTTGGTGCAGTTGTTGTGGTTGGTGCAGTAGTAGTTGTAGTTGGTGCAGTAGTAGTTGTAGTTGGGGCAGTAGTTGTTGTGGTTGGAGCTGTAGTAGTTGTGGTTGGGGCTGTAGTAGTTGTGGTTGGGGCAGTAGTTGTTGTGGTTGGAGCTGTAGTTGTTGTGGTTGGAGCAGTAGTAGTCGTGGTTGGGGCAGTAGTTGTCGTGGTTGGTGCAGTAGTTGTTGTGGTTGGTGCAGTAGTTGTTGTGGTTGGAGCTGTAGTAGTTGTGGTTGGGGCAGTAGTTGTCGTGGTTGGTGCAGTAGTTGTTGTGGTTGGTGCAGTTGTTGTTGTGGTTGGTGCAGTAGTAGTTGTAGTTGGGACAGTAGTTGTTGTGGTTGCAGCTGTAGTAGTTGTGGTTGGTGCAGTAGTAGTTGTGGTTGGGGCAGTAGTTGTTGTGGTTGGAGCAGTAGTAGTTGTGGTTGGGGCAGTAGTTGTTGTGGTTGGTGCAGTAGTTGTAGTTGGTGCAGTAGTAGTTGTGGTTGGGGCAGTAGTTGTTGTGGTTGGAGCAGTAGTAGTTGTGGTTGGCGCAGTAGTTGTTGTGGTTGGAGCTGCAGTAGTTGTGGTTGGGGCAGTAGTTGTTGTGGTTGGAGCTGTAGTAGTTGTGGTTGGAGCAGTAGTTGTTGTGGTTGGAGCAGTAGTAGTGGTTGGAGCAGTAGTTGTTGTGGTTGGAGCAGTAGTTGTCGTGGTTGGTGCAGTAGTTGTTGTGGTTGGAGCAGTAGTTGTCGTGGTTGGGGCAGTAGTTGTCGTGGTTGGAGCAGTAGTTGTCGTGGTTGGTGCTGTAGTAGTTGTGGTTGGGGCAGTAGTTGTCGTGGTTGGTGCAGTAGTTGTTGTGGTTGGTGCAGTTGTTGTTGTGGTTGGTGCAGTAGTAGTTGTAGTTGGGACAGTAGTTGTTGTGGTTGGAGCTGTAGTAGTTGTGGTTGGTGCAGTAGTAGTTGTGGTTGGGGCAGTAGTTGTTGTGGTTGGAGCAGTAGTTGTTGTGGTTGGAGCAGTAGTAGTTGTGGTTGGTGCAGTAGTAGATGTGGTTGGGGCAGTAGTTGTTGTGGTTGGAGCAGTAGTAGTTGTGGTTGGCGCAGTAGTTGTTGTGGTTGGAGCTGCAGTAGTTGTGGTTGGGGCAGTAGTTGTTGTGGTTGGAGCAGTAGATGTTGTGGTTGGGGCAGTAGTTGTGGTTGGTGCAGTAGTTGTCGTGGTTGGTGCAGTAGTTGTTGTGGTTGGAGCAGTAGTTGTCGTGGTTGGGGCAGTAGTTGTCGTGGTTGGTGCAGTAGTTGTTGTGGTTGGAGCAGTAGTAGTTGTGGTTCGGGCAGTAGTTGTTGTGGTTGGAGCTGTAGTAGTTGTTGTGGTTGGAGCAGTAGTTGTCGTGGTTGGTGCAGTAGTTGTTGTGGTTGGTGCAGTAGTAGTTGTAGTTGGGGCAGTAGTTGTTGTGGTTGGAGCTGTAGTAGTTGTGGTTGGGGCAGTAGTTGTTGTGGTTGGGGCAGTAGTTGTTGTGGTTGGTGCAGTAGTTGTTGTGGTTGGTGCAGTTGTTGTGGTTGGTGCAGTAGTAGTTGTAGTTGGTGCAGTAGTAGTTGTAGTTGGGGCAGTAGTTGTTGTGGTTGGAGCTGTAGTAGTTGTGGTTGGGGCTGTAGTAGTTGTGGTTGGGGCAGTAGTTGTTGTGGTTGGAGCTGTAGTTGTTGTGGTTGGAGCAGTAGTAGTCGTGGTTGGGGCAGTAGTTGTCGTGGTTGGTGCAGTAGTTGTTGTGGTTGGTGCAGTAGTTGTTGTGGTTGGAGCTGTAGTAGTTGTGGTTGGGGCAGTAGTTGTCGTGGTTGGTGCAGTAGTTGTTGTGGTTGGTGCAGTTGTTGTTGTGGTTGGTGCAGTAGTAGTTGTAGTTGGGACAGTAGTTGTTGTGGTTGCAGCTGTAGTAGTTGTGGTTGGTGCAGTAGTAGTTGTGGTTGGGGCAGTAGTTGTTGTGGTTGGAGCAGTAGTAGTTGTGGTTGGGGCAGTAGTTGTTGTGGTTGGTGCAGTAGTTGTAGTTGGTGCAGTAGTAGTTGTGGTTGGGGCAGTAGTTGTTGTGGTTGGAGCAGTAGTAGTTGTGGTTGGCGCAGTAGTTGTTGTGGTTGGAGCTGCAGTAGTTGTGGTTGGGGCAGTAGTTGTTGTGGTTGGAGCAGTAGTAGTTGTGGTTGTGGCAGTAGTTGTTGTGGTTGGAGCTGTAGTAGTTGTGGTTGGAGCAGTAGTTGTTGTGGTTGGAGCAGTAGTAGTGGTTGGAGCAGTAGTTGTTGTGGTTGGAGCAGTAGTTGTCGTGGTTGGTGCAGTAGTTGTTGTGGTTGGAGCAGTAGTTGTCGTGGTTGGGGCAGTAGTTGTCGTGGTTGGAGCAGTAGTTGTCGTGGTTGGTGCAGTAGTTGTTGTGGTTGGAGCTGTAGTAGTTGTGGTTGGGGCAGTAGTTGTCGTGGTTGGTGCAGTAGTTGTTGTGGTTGGTGCAGTTGTTGTTGTGGTTGGTGCAGTAGTAGTTGTAGTTGGGACAGTAGTTGTTGTGGTTGGAGCTGTAGTAGTTGTGGTTGGAGCAGTAGTAGTTGTGGTTGGTGCAGTAGTAGATGTGGTTGGGGCAGTAGTTGTTGTGGTTGGAGCAGTAGTAGTTGTGGTTGGCGCAGTAGTTGTTGTGGTTGGAGCTGCAGTAGTTGTGGTTGGGGCAGTAGTTGTTGTGGTTGGAGCAGTAGATGTTGTGGTTGGGGCAGTAGTTGTGGTTGGTGCAGTAGTTGTTGTGGTTGGAGCAGTAGTTGTCGTGGTTGGGGCAGTAGTTGTCGTGGTTGGGGCAGTAGTTGTCGTGGTTGGTGCAGTAGTTGTTGTGGTTGGAGCAGTAGTAGTTGTGGTTGGGGCAGTAGTTGTTGTGGTTGGAGCTGTAGTAGTTGTTGTGGTTGGAGCAGTAGTTGTCGTGGTTGGTGCAGTAGTTGTTGTGGTTGGTGCAGTAGTAGTTGTAGTTGGGGCAGTAGTTGTTGTGGTTGGAGCTGTAGTAGTTGTGGTTGGGGCAGTAGTTGTTGTGGTTGGGGCAGTAGTTGTTGTGGTTGGTGCAGTAGTTGTTGTGGTTGGTGCAGTTGTTGTGGTTGGTGCAGTAGTAGTTGTAGTTGGTGCAGTAGTAGTTGTAGTTGGGGCAGTAGTTGTTGTGGTTGGAGCTGTAGTAGTTGTGGTTGGGGCTGTAGTAGTTGTGGTTGGGGCAGTAGTTGTTGTGGTTGGAGCTGTAGTTGTTGTGGTTGGAGCAGTAGTAGTCGTGGTTGGGGCAGTAGTTGTCGTGGTTGGTGCAGTAGTTGTTGTGGTTGGTGCAGTAGTTGTTGTGGTTGGAGCTGTAGTAGTTGTGGTTGGGGCAGTAGTTGTCGTGGTTGGTGCAGTAGTTGTTGTGGTTGGTGCAGTTGTTGTTGTGGTTGGTGCAGTAGTAGTTGTAGTTGGGACAGTAGTTGTTGTGGTTGCAGCTGTAGTAGTTGTGGTTGGTGCAGTAGTAGTTGTGGTTGGGGCAGTAGTTGTTGTGGTTGGAGCAGTAGTAGTTGTGGTTGGGGCAGTAGTTGTTGTGGTTGGTGCAGTAGTTGTAGTTGGTGCAGTAGTAGTTGTGGTTGGGGCAGTAGTTGTTGTGGTTGGAGCAGTAGTAGTTGTGGTTGGCGCAGTAGTTGTTGTGGTTGGAGCTGCAGTAGTTGTGGTTGGGGCAGTAGTTGTTGTGGTTGGAGCAGTAGTAGTTGTGGTTGTGGCAGTAGTTGTTGTGGTTGGAGCTGTAGTAGTTGTGGTTGGAGCAGTAGTTGTTGTGGTTGGAGCAGTAGTAGTGGTTGGAGCAGTAGTTGTTGTGGTTGGAGCAGTAGTTGTCGTGGTTGGTGCAGTAGTTGTTGTGGTTGGAGCAGTAGTTGTCGTGGTTGGGGCAGTAGTTGTCGTGGTTGGAGCAGTAGTTGTCGTGGTTGGTGCAGTAGTTGTTGTGGTTGGAGCTGTAGTAGTTGTGGTTGGGGCAGTAGTTGTCGTGGTTGGTGCAGTAGTTGTTGTGGTTGGTGCAGTTGTTGTTGTGGTTGGTGCAGTAGTAGTTGTAGTTGGGACAGTAGTTGTTGTGGTTGGAGCTGTAGTAGTTGTGGTTGGTGCAGTAGTAGTTGTGGTTGGGGCAGTAGTTGTTGTGGTTGGAGCAGTAGTTGTTGTGGTTGGAGCAGTAGTAGTTGTGGTTGGTGCAGTAGTAGATGTGGTTGGGGCAGTAGTTGTTGCGGTTGGAGCAGTAGTAGTTGTGGTTGGCGCAGTAGTTGTTGTGGTTGGAGCTGCAGTAGTTGTGGTTGGGGCAGTAGTTGTTGTGGTTGGAGCAGTAGTTGTTGTGGTTGGGGCAGTAGTTGTGGTTGGTGCAGTAGTTGTCGTGGTTGGTGCAGTAGTTGTTGTGGTTGGAGCAGTAGTTGTCGTGGTTGGGGCAGTAGTTGTCGTGGTTGGGGCAGTAGTTGTCGTGGTTGGTGCAGTAGTTGTTGTGGTTGGAGCAGTAGTAGTTGTGGTTGGGGCAGTAGTTGTTGTGGTTGGAGCTGTAGTAGTTGTTGTGGTTGGAGCAGTAGTTGTCGTGGTTGGTGCAGTAGTTGTTGTGGTTGGTGCAGTAGTAGTTGTAGTTGGGGCAGTAGTTGTTGTGGTTGGAGCTGTTGTGGTTGGGGCAGTAATTGTCGTGGTTGGTGCAGTAGTTGTTGTGGTTAGGGCAGTAGTTGTCGTGGTTGGTGCAGTAGTTGTTGTGGTTGGAGAAGTAGTAGTTGTGGTTGGTGCAGTTGTAGTTGGGGCAGTAGTTGCTGTGGTTGGGGCAGTAGTTGTCGTGGTTGGTGCAGTAGTTGTGGTTGGAGCAGTATTAGTTGTGGTTGGGGCAGTAGTTGTGGTTGGAGAAGTAGTAGTTGTGGTTGTGGTAGTAGTTGTCGTGGTTGGTGCAGTAGTTGTTGTAGTTGGTGCAGTAGTAGTTGTGGTTGGGGCAGTAGTTGTTGTGGTTGGAGCAGTAGTAGTTGTGGTTGGTGCAGTAGTTGTTGTGGTTGGAGCTGCAGTAGTTGTGGTTGGGGCAGTAGTTGTTGTGGTTGGAGCAGTAGTTGTGGTTGGGGCAGTAGTTGTGGTTGATGCAGTAGTTGTCGTGGTTGGTGCAGTAGTTGTCGTGGTTGGTGCAGTAGTTGTTGTGGTTGGAGCAGTAGTTGTCGTGGTTGGGGCAGTAGTTGTCGTGGTTGGGGCAGTTGTTGTCGTGGTTGGTGCAGTAGTTGTTGTGGTTGGAGCTGTAGTAGTTGTGGTTGGGGCAGTAGTTGTCGTGGTTGGTGCAGTAGTTGTTGTGGTTGGTGCAGTTGTTGTTGTGGTTGGTGCAGTAGTAGTTGTAGTTGGGACAGTAGTTGTTGTGGTTGGAGCTGTAGTAGTTGTGGTTGGTGCAGTAGTAGTTGTGGTTGGGGCAGTAGTTGTTGTGGTTGGAGCAGTAGTTGTTGTGGTTGGAGCAGTAGTAGTTGTGGTTGGGGCAGTAGTTGTCGTGGTTGGTGCAGTAGTTGTGGTTGGGGCAGTAGTTGTCGTGGTTGGGGCAGTAGTTGTTGTGGTTGGAGCAGTAGTAGTTGTGGTTGGGGCAGTAGTTGTTGTGGTTGGAGCTGTAGTAGTTGTTGTGGTTGGAGCAGTAGTTGTTGATGTTGGAGCAGTAGTAGTTTTGGTTGGGGCAGTAGTTGTCGTGGTTGGTGCAGTAGTTGTTGTGGTTGGTGCAGTATTAGTTGTAGTTGGGGCAGTAGTTGTTGTGGTTGGAGCTGTTGTGGTTGGGGCAGTAGTTGTCGTGGTTGGTGCAGTAGTTGTTGTGGTTGGAGCTGTTGTGGTTGGGGCAGTAGTTGTCGTGGTTGGAGCAGTAGTTGTTGTGGTTGGAGCAGTAGTAGTTGTGGTTGGGGCAGTAGTTGTCGTGGTTGGTGCAGTAGTTGTGGTTGGTGCAGTAGTTGTCGTGGTTGGTGCAGAAGTTGTTGTGGTTGGAGCAGTAGTAGTTGTAGTTGGAACAGTAGTTGTTGTGGTTAGAGCTGTAGTTGTTGTGGTTGGGGCAGTAGTTGTGGTTGGTGCAGTAGTTGTCGTGGTTGGTGCAGTAGTTGTTGTGGTTGGTGCAGTAGTTGTTGTGGTTGGGGCAGTAGTTGTTGTGGTTGGAGCTGTAGTAGTTGTGGTTGGAGCAGTAGTTGTCGTGGTTGGTGCTGTAGTTGTTGTGGTTGGTGCAGTAGTAGTTGTAGTTGGGGCAGTAGTTGTTGTGGTTGGAGCTGTTGTGGTTGGGGCAGTAGTTGTCGTGGTTGGTGCAGTAGTTGTTGTGGTTGGTGCAGTAGTTGTTGTGGTTGGAGCAGTAGTAGTTGTAGTTGGGGCAGTAGTTGTTGTGGTTGGAGCAGTAGTTGTCGTGGTTGGTGCAGTAGTTGTTGTAGTTGGTGCAGTAGTTGTTGTGGTTGGAGCAGTAGTAGTTGTGGTTGGGGCAGTAGTTGTGGTGGTTGGAGCAGTAGTTGTAGTTGGTGCAGTAGTAGTTGTAGTTGGGGCAGTAGTTGTTGTGGTTGGAGCTGTAGTAGTTGTGGTTTGGGCAGTAGTTGTTGTGGTTGGAGCTGTAGTAGTTGTGGTTGGGGCAGTAGTTGTTGTGGTTGGGGCAGTAGTTGTTGTGGTTGGTGCAGTAGTTGTTGTGGTTGGTGCAGTTGTTGTGGTTGGTGCAGTAGTAGTTGTAGTTGGTGCAGTAGTAGTTGTAGTTGGGGCAGTAGTTGTTGTGGTTGCAGCTGTAGTAGTTGTGGTTGGTGCAGTAGTAGTTGTGGTTGGGGCAGTAGTTGTTGTGGTTGGAGCAGTAGTTGTTGTGGTTGGAGCAGTAGTAGTTGTGGTTGGGGCAGTAGTTGTTGTGGTTGGAGCAGTAGTTGTTGATGTTGGAGCAGTAGTAGTTGTGGTTGGGGCAGTAGTTGTCGTGGTTGGTGCAGTAGTTGTTGTGGTTGGTGCAGTAGTAGTTGTAGTTGGAGCAGTAGTTGTTGTGGTTGGAGAAGTAGTAGTTGTGGTTGGTGCAGTAGTTGTGGTGGTTGGAGCAGTAGTTGTTGTAGTTGGTGCAGTAGTAGTTGTAGTTGGGGCAGTAGTTGTTGTGGTTGGAGCAGTAGTTGTCGTGGTTGGTGCAGTAGTTGTCGTAGTTGGTGCAGTAGTTGTTGTGGTTGGAGCAGTAGAAGTTGTAGATGGTGCAGTAGTAGTTGTAGTTTGGGCAGTAGTTGTTGTGGTTGGAGCTGTAGTAGTTGTGGTTGGGGCAGTAGTTGTTGTGGTTGGTGCAGTAGTTGTTGTGGTTGGTGCAGTTGTTGTGGTTGGTGCAGTAGTAGTTGTAGTTGGGGCAGTAGTTGTTGTGGTTGGAGCTGTAGTAGTTGTGGTTGGGGCAGTAGTTGTTGTGGTTGGAGCTGTAGTTGTTGTGGTTGGAGCAGTAGTAGTCGTGGTTGGGGCAGTAGTTGTCGTGGTTGGTGCAGTAGTTGTTGTGGTTGGTGCAGTTGTAGTTGGGGCAGTAGTTGCTGTGGTTGGGGCAGTAGTTGTCGTGGTTGGTGCAGTAGTTGTGGTTGGAGCAGTATTAGTTGTGGTTGGGGCAGTAGTTGTTGTGGTTGGAGCAGTAGTTGTTGTGGTTGGAGCAGTAGTAGTTGTGGTTGGGGCAGTAGTAGTTGTGGTTGGTGCAGTAGTTGTTGTGGTTGGAGCTGCAGTAGTTGTGGTTGGGGCAGTAGTTGTTGTGGTTGGAGCAGTAGTTGTCAAGGTTGGGGCAGTAGTTGTCGTGGTTGGGGCAGTAGTTGTCGTGGTTGGTGCAGTAGTTGTTGTGGTTGGAGCTGTAGTAGTTGTGGTTGGGGCAGTAGTTGTCGTGGTTGGTGCAGTAGTTGTTGTGGTTGGTGCAGTTGTTGTTGTGGTTGGTGCAGTAGTAGTTGTAGTTGGGACAGTAGTTGTTGTGGTTGGAGCTGTAGTAGTTGTGGTTGGTGCAGTAGTAGTTGTGGTTGGGGCAGTAGTTGTTGTGGTTGGAGCAGTAGTTGTTGTGGTTGGAGCAGTAGTAGTTGTGGTTGGGGCAGTAGTTGTTGTGGTTGGTGCAGTAGTTGTAGTTGGTGCAGTAGTAGTTGTGGTTGGGGCAGTAGTTGTTGTGGTTGGAGCAGTAGTAGTTGTGGTTGGCGCAGTAGTTGTTGTGGTTGGAGCTGCAGTAGTTGTGGTTGGGGCAGTAGTTGTTGTGGTTTGAGCAGTAGTTGTTGTGGTTGGGGCAGTAGTTGTGGTTGGTGCAGTAGTTGTCGTGGTTGGTGCAGTAGTTGTTGTGGTTGGTGCAGTAGTTGTCGTGGTTGGAGCAGTAGTTGTCATGGTTGGGGCAGTAGTTGTCGTGGTTGGGGCAGTAGTTGTCGTGGTTGGTGCAGTAGTTGTTGTGGTTGGAGCAGTAGTAGTTGTGGTTTGGGCAGTAGTTGTTGTGGGTGGAGCAGTAGTTGTTGATGTTGGAGCAGTAGTAGTTGTGGTTGGGGCAGTAGTTGTCGTGGTTGGTGCAGTAGTTGTTGTGGTTGGTGCAGTAGTAGTTGTAGTTGGGGCAGTAGTTGTTGTGGCTGGAGCTGTTGTGGTTGGGGCAGTAGTTGTCGTGGTTGGTGCAGTAGTTGTTGTGGTTGGAGCAGTAGTAGTTGTGGTTGGGGCAGTAGTTGTTGTAGTTGATGCAGTAGTTGTGGTTGTTGGAGCAGTAGTTGTAGTTGGTGCAGTAGTGGTTGGAGCAGTAGTAGTTGTGGTTGGGGCAGTAGTTGTCGTGGTTGGTGCAGTAGTTGTTGTGGTTGGTGCAGTAGTAGTTGTAGTTGGAGCAGTAGTTGTTGTGGTTGGAGAAGTAGTAGTTGTGGTTGGTGCAGTAGTTGTGGTGGTTGGAGCAGTAGTTGTTGTAGTTGGTGCAGTAGTAGTTGTAGTTGGGGCAGTAGTTGTTGTGGTTGGAGCAGTAGTTGTCGTGGTTGGTGCAGTAGTTGTCGTAGTTGGTGCAGTAGTTGTTGTGGTTGGAGCAGTAGAAGTTGTAGATGGTGCAGTAGTAGTTGTAGTTTGGGCAGTAGTTGTTGTGGTTGGAGCTGTAGTAGTTGTGGTTGGGGCAGTAGTTGTTGTGGTTGGTGCAGTAGTTGTTGTGGTTGGTGCAGTTGTTGTGGTTGGTGCAGTAGTAGTTGTAGTTGGGGCAGTAGTTGTTGTGGTTGGAGCTGTAGTAGTTGTGGTTGGGGCAGTAGTTGTTGTGGTTGGAGCTGTAGTTGTTGTGGTTGGAGCAGTAGTAGTCGTGGTTGGGGCAGTAGTTGTCGTGGTTGGTGCAGTAGTTGTTGTGGTTGGTGCAGTTGTAGTTGGGGCAGTAGTTGCTGTGGTTGGGGCAGTAGTTGTCGTGGTTGGTGCAGTAGTTGTGGTTGGAGCAGTATTAGTTGTGGTTGGGGCAGTAGTTGTTGTGGTTGGAGCAGTAGTTGTTGTGGTTGGAGCAGTAGTAGTTGTGGTTGGGGCAGTAGTAGTTGTGGTTGGTGCAGTAGTTGTTGTGGTTGGAGCTGCAGTAGTTGTGGTTGGGGCAGTAGTTGTTGTGGTTGGAGCAGTAGTTGTCAAGGTTGGGGCAGTAGTTGTCGTGGTTGGGGCAGTAGTTGTCGTGGTTGGTGCAGTAGTTGTTGTGGTTGGAGCTGTAGTAGTTGTGGTTGGGGCAGTAGTTGTCGTGGTTGGTGCAGTAGTTGTTGTGGTTGGTGCAGTTGTTGTTGTGGTTGGTGCAGTAGTAGTTGTAGTTGGGACAGTAGTTGTTGTGGTTGGAGCTGTAGTAGTTGTGGTTGGTGCAGTAGTAGTTGTGGTTGGGGCAGTAGTTGTTGTGGTTGGAGCAGTAGTTGTTGTGGTTGGAGCAGTAGTAGTTGTGGTTGGGGCAGTAGTTGTTGTGGTTGGTGCAGTAGTTGTAGTTGGTGCAGTAGTAGTTGTGGTTGGGGCAGTAGTTGTTGTGGTTGGAGCAGTAGTAGTTGTGGTTGGCGCAGTAGTTGTTGTGGTTGGAGCTGCAGTAGTTGTGGTTGGGGCAGTAGTTGTTGTGGTTTGAGCAGTAGTTGTTGTGGTTGGGGCAGTAGTTGTGGTTGGTGCAGTAGTTGTCGTGGTTGGTGCAGTAGTTGTTGTGGTTGGTGCAGTAGTTGTCGTGGTTGGAGCAGTAGTTGTCATGGTTGGGGCAGTAGTTGTCGTGGTTGGGGCAGTAGTTGTCGTGGTTGGTGCAGTAGTTGTTGTGGTTGGAGCAGTAGTAGTTGTGGTTTGGGCAGTAGTTGTTGTGGGTGGAGCAGTAGTTGTTGATGTTGGAGCAGTAGTAGTTGTGGTTGGGGCAGTAGTTGTCGTGGTTGGTGCAGTAGTTGTTGTGGTTGGTGCAGTAGTAGTTGTAGTTGGGGCAGTAGTTGTTGTGGCTGGAGCTGTTGTGGTTGGGGCAGTAGTTGTCGTGGTTGGTGCAGTAGTTGTTGTGGTTGGAGCAGTAGTAGTTGTGGTTGGGGCAGTAGTTGTTGTAGTTGATGCAGTAGTTGTGGTTGTTGGAGCAGTAGTTGTAGTTGGTGCAGTAGTGGTTGGAGCAGTAGTAGTTGTGGTTGGGGCATTAGTTGTCGTGCTTGGTGCAGTAGTAGTTGTGGTTGGTGCAGTAGTTGTGGTGGTTGGGGCAGTAGTTGTGGTTGGAGCAGTTGTAGTTGGGGCAGTAGTTGTTGTGGTTTGCGCAGTCATTGTAGTTGGAGCAGTAGTTGTCGTGGTTGGTGCAGTAGTTGTTGTGGTTGGAGCAGTAGTAGTTGTGGTTGGTGCAGTAGTAGTGGTTGGCGCATTAGTAGTAGTGGCTGGTGCAGTAGTTGTTGTTGTGAGGGTGTTACATCGATTTGTTCCACAACAGGCAGGTCCACTGATTATACTGCCAACATCTTTCATAAAAGGTAGTGTCCCCAGGCTGGCAGATGCTGCACACATGTTTGTAGATGCACAACCAAAGGCAGGAGAAGTGGTGGCCCCATCTGACACTGAAGATGAAAAATCATTTCTATTTTGTTTAACACTTAATGTATCTTCTATGCAAGTGAAAGCCTTGGTTTTCAATCTCTATTTAATTCAGTCTATCTACTAAACACACACACGCATGCACTTATGTCTGTGTGTCCAGTATATATATATATATATATATATATTGTATATATTCCAGTATATATATTCGAAATTGTGGTAAAATAAACATAGCAGCCACAAACTTAAAGAAAAAAAAAAAAAAAAAAAAGCAGTCAAACCAATCTCAAAAGTGGCAGTATATGAAAGTATCGGAACACAGCTAAATTGATGCCAAAATGACTAAATGACTAAAAGATATAAGAAGACGACTCACGGCTTGCTTGAAAGCAGCGATCCTCTGTTCCAGTACATGTGATTGATGAAGTGGTGCATAGAGAGGTGGCAGGGTCACATACGTAACACAGTAAGCTGTTGGCTGATGGAGTCGTCGGGACTGAAACAGAAAATAATGACATTGTGTTTATGAAGAATTGAGAACATTATCTCTCTCCTTATCATTAGCATTAAATGTGATAATCATCCACCTGTACTTACAAGATAGAGTGGCTGAGTTGCAGTTATCTGAGTCGCAGCACGTAGCAGATGCAAGTGCACTTGAAACACCCAAGTTAACAGAAAATGTCTGGGAGCTTGTGACTGGACACAGGGAGGACGATGCACATGCTTTGAAGATTTGGGTTCCAGGAGTTCCCGATGAAACCGCTGCAGAGTCAAAGTGCAGTTTGTTAATTATATTTTTCAAAGCCCACTTGTTTGTCAATGAGTAATAACAAATGAATGTGTTGGAAAAAAGTACCTTTAATGGCAGCAGTTATACACATTGTCTCTGTGTCACATGTTAGCGGCACTGTGCTTGTACAATCGTCATCTGTGCAAGTCTGACACACAAGTGCTGCAGCTGTAAAGTGAAGAGAAATATTCAGGATGAGTGCATTCAAAATCTAAATGCATGGTTTTCAACTTTACATTCAAAACATTCAAAAATGTCAAGTTAAAAAGCCTTCAGAGATACGGAGGCATGTTGCATTCACTTAAATTAAATAAGCGCTGTTTTTTCCTAAATTAATGAGATAATTCTTTCTCTATTCATGAGATTATTTTTTTAGCTGAGAAGCTTCCATTTCAGTCTTGATCGCTCAATTGAAAGTATAGATATCCCAGGTGTTCAGTTTCATTCAAGTTCCCTTTGCTGTGGGTTGAGACATTAGGAGATTCTCCTGTCTTTACAAAATATTGATGGTATTGTTATTAGTTTGTTAACTTTATGCATGCACCTCAGGTCTTTGTGGATGTTCAGACAGAATGAACATGTCCAACAAGCTTCTCGTTAGCCGTGAGCTAGCACATCAAACATTTTTTTTTTAAATCTCATAAATTCAGAGCCATAAGAAAATAAATCAATTATAAAACTGCAACAATGTTTTCTCATGAAAAAATATCTATTCAGAAAAACCAGTACAACTAGCTGAATCTAATATACACAAGCTCCATAATGTTCAAAACTTTCTTTAATGACACAGTTTTACATTCTCTAAGTGTTTAGACTGTTATATATTCTGCTGTATTGAAACATGATTTGTCCCTCTTAGGATCAATACATCCTCAGCATATTTTAAAGAATAAGGATGTCTAATTCTTACAATCAAGCCTTTGTTGAGTGTGAAATTCTAATTCCTTCACGTAAATCCATACAGTTAAGTAATTAAAATCACTTAGTTGCTGCTGATAAAATATTGTATAAATGAGAACAGTTACCTGTGCTGGAGAGAGCCACGATCAAAGCCAAAGAAAGGAGCCGCTTCATCATGATGTACACTCCAGGTAAATACTGTGGACTAGTCTGTCTTGATGCTGATCATCACAGAGGCCCTTTATATACTGTACAGGTGTTGAATATATTCATAACAGATGCATGTCTAAAAGATTCAGGTACTGGGTGTGTTCTTGTTTCTGAGATCATTCATAGCGTCAGTCCCTCTTTTGTCTCAGTCAAACATCACGTCAATTCCTCACAACACACCCGCCTTTCAAATTTGTCAGTGGTTACTTGTTTAGTATTGTGTACACAGAAACGATTTTTTTTTTTTTTTCTTTAAAAACTATATTAATTAAACATTAATAATAGTTGCAGTACATGTTTGGAGAGATTTGTAGAGGTAAAAAAACCTGGAAAATGATTGATGTGACACTCAAATGGAATTTTAGTTCATACGTATGTATATATAGATATATTTTCATATATATATACATATATTATATATTATATAATATATATTATAATAGGTACTATTTAACAGGTTGCCTATTTTAAAGATATATATACAATGTAATGATAATAAATAGACCTTTTTAAAATATTTATAGAACTAAAACTTTGTATAACATACCACAGGGATTTAATCTTTATATTTTCCTAATTTTACTTGTTTTATTTCATTCATCCTAGATCATAAAATGTAAAGAGAGCCCAGCATCTCCATTCAAAACTTGTTATCAGTTATCTTGTCATCATTCTAACAGGGCGAAGGATATGGCCTACCCGTTGATGATGGCTTATAAAAGAATTTGTACGCGTCACACTTATTTGTCGCTGTTAATCATTGGAATGTTGTGAAACTCGCCTTTACGTAATTCACTGATGGCATCTGCCTGCAACAGCAATGAGAGAATAAAAGTCAGAAAAAATACATACATACATGATAGAAAACAATAAAACCACTCAAGATGAAATACATTTTAATGACTGGAATGGATTTTGGTTTGTTTTTTTCTTCTTCTGTAATTCAATTAGAAACACTGAAATTAGATTAGATTAGATTGGATTAGATTAGATACAGACATTCAGTGCAGATAGTAACAGAAGAACTATATAGTTACTCCAATACAAATTGTTTAGCTGAACTGACACAATGATTGTTTGACACAATACTATACTATGTCGTATTGTTTGTTGTCAGCAATTACTTAATGGAGCTAATATAACTATGAAATGTGCCAAATTTGATAAGATTATCAGGGTCATTTGAGGGGCTTCCTTTCTTTCTTTTTGTTTTACTCCCACCAAGCTTCGTGAAAATGCTTTCAAAACATAGGAGCAATAGATCAGTCAAAACAGTCTGTGATGGTACACAGTCATCCAAGTTATTGTATCTGAACAATGGGTAACTGTTGGAACTGTCAGGTGTCCATAGTAAAAAAAAAGGAACAAGTAAAATAATAAGATGTATAAAACAACTATATACCATATGTAAATGGGATGAAGATAAAAAAGGATGATCAATTTCATACCAGCTATACAGACAATTGAATGGTGCAGCTCATTTTTCTTTTAACACTTTAAAAGGGCACTTGTTGTAATACTTTAAAGATGCCAACCCTAGAGTGTCATTGTAGGCTACAACAACACTTTTTACTTTTACATTTTTACAAAAGCTTCGTGGAACGGGTTCTTAACCTAATCTAAATAAAAGTTAACAAAGTTGTTGTACTTGACGGATGTGCTTTCATAGATCATAATTAAGAAATGTGCAGGATCAAAGTGGCTGAGTTCTGAAAGGTAAAGATCAGCTTCATGTTTCGCACTCGTGGTCACTGATTACAATGGCATTTAGTGGGAGGCAGAAAATAAGCAATGAACTCTCATGTAACTGCAGTTTGAATAGCTAAGACATAAAGATTGGCAACAAAATCATACAATGCTAATTTGTTATTATAATACAGTATCTAGTTAAAGGATTGGATTCCTGTAATTGCTTGCATCTTAATATAGGTACTTTTAGGTAAGGAAGGTTTAGGTTTGTTTGCTCGGTAAGTCCGATTCGTTTGGGGAGGTGTGAATGCGCAACTGAACTCTGAACCGAACCAAAGAAGCAAACGCAGGTCTGGCTCAAGCTTCAAGCAAACCAAATGCAGGAAGCAGACTACAACGCAGGGCATTTTGGGTAAACAAAACCAAATCAGACACGCGTGTAGAACGATAGCCGGGAGAAATGGCTGAGCCCATTGTTGCAGCTTATATGTGTCGTATGTTCACAGAAAACAAAATATGTGCTCTGATGTGGAGGAAACAAAAGTTGTCCTGCATTAACCAATAGATGAGCGAGTTTTCTTGTTCATTTTTTGTCTCGTCTTCTCCTTCAGTACTTCTTGATGCAGCTCAGGCGGGGAGGGGAATACGTTATTAAAAGGTTCGGTAAGTTTCACTAAAGTGTGAAAGCAAACTCGGACTGGCTCAATGTCGCAACCCCCAATTTAAACGAGTCCCCAATCGTACCGAGTCCAGCGGACAATTAGGGGTGAATACGACTTTGGAAGGGTTCATGACATTTTAATGTGCTTGCTTGTGCAGGAGATGCAAGATGTCTTGTACACTCTCTCTAAAAACCTTTTGAACACACGGACAGTTGCATATGATACAAAATATGGTTCAGCATGTGATATCATTAGCAGGTTTGGAAAAGACATTTGCAAAGTATGTAAAAACTATGTAAAATCTGTTTAAGGTTTTGCCAAAAGAGTGGGCAAGTTAAACGTTTATTCCACTGACCTTTTGGTACAGAGAATGTAACTTAGAGTTCCAGCAATAGTGTGAAAACAATCTCAGTCATACATGTCCAGCCGCTCTATTTTTACATTTATAATAGGGCTCATAAAAATAAAACCACCCCTTTGAATTATTACGTGGGTTGTACATCTCCCTCTCTCACACACATTGTTCTCAGTCAATGTCAATGTCAATCAATTCTATTTCTGTTCTACAGTGCTACACCTTACAGTCTTTTATTAAAGATAATTAATTATAGGCTCTAAGAACATCAGTGATGTTTTTATTATCTTCTTTACCAGTCCAGTATCTGACTACATTAGGTCTCTATGTTCCCTTGTATGGAAATTAAAGTGGAATAAAGTATAAACTATAACCCTTTTGTCTTATTGTATCCCAGTTATGGTCCAGGCCACTGCACTACAACATGCTGCCTTATCCTACCTAGCCTATTGACATCTTCCCATCTTATCTTTTAACCCTTGTCCAAAGAATTATATTTCAATAACTTCCGTAGACATCTGAAACCAAATGACTGTGCTTTACCATGAGAAACAGGTGGATTTTGACCAATCAGCGGAAGCCTGTGACACGTGAAACTTCAGTGAAGTTCCAGAAGGCCAAAAGTAAGGTCATATGGCTCAGTTCTCTCCTGCATCTACAGTAGTATCTCAAAAACGAATGAAATCAATCAGGTGCTAAAACATACAGGACAGCTGTCACCGAGGATCAGGATTGGGAAACATTGTTCTAAAATGCTCTATAGTGCTCATAAATAATGTTCCTATCACTTTATTTATGTTTTTCTTGTGTATTTCCTTTACTCTTTTACAGTCTGATAGTGTTGTTTTTGTTTTGTTTTTCAACCACAGACGTACAAGAAACCATATATAGTACCTTCATGGACCTTGATTTTCTACATGAAATTAAAGAAATTTGATAAATGTAAAACATTATAGCCTCAAATAACACTCTTAGGTTGACATTGTTAATATACTGCATTTCATCAAGTGCCCGAAAAAGTGTTAAAAGAAAGAATAGTTGCATCAGTTCATCCTTTTTTATCTTAATTCCATTTTCATTTGGTTTATAATTGTTTTAAACATGTTATTATTAGGGTTCGAGTACAAGATGTGTAGAATGCTATTAAAATGTAATGGATTCTTCTTCTTCTTCCTCAAAGTAAATTTAATTTTCGAGGGCCTGAACATACCCCAAAACTCACCGATTTCTGCGATTGCATCAATCCTGGTGAAAATTTACATGTGAACGTCGTTTGGTGAAAAAGCGTGGAAAACAGGTTGGCCTGAGCAGCAGGTTTAACCTTTATCGAAGAAATCCGGTCCACGCGTTCATTAGGTCGGGACGGTCAAAAAAATCTGGCTCCCCATGCTCTAAAACCTACAGGAGAGCCGCCATCTTGGATTGGACGTTCACTTATTGGCGATTTTGGCGAAACAGACTGTTTTGACTAATCAATTGCTCCTACATTTTGAACCCATTTTCATGAAGCTTGATGGGAGAACGAAAAAAAAAGGAAGTCCCTCAAACGGAAAACCCTGATAATATTATAAGACTTGGCAATTAGGCAAATTGGACACTCTAGGTGTGAGAGTGGATGGTTGTTTGTCTCTATGAGGCCCTGTGATGGACTGGCGATCTGTTTAGGGTGTGACCCCACCTTTTGCCCTGTGTCAGCTGGGATTGGCACCAGCGCCCGCTGTCACCCCCATGTGGAGAATAAAGCAGTAGAAGATGGATGGACATCGTGATCTCGACCATGGCATTAAAATAGTTGATCATTTATCCCCGACACATGTAACCGCAGAAAGTTGTGGTGCTTTCCAGCTGTAGTCGGATGTTGGAATTTCTGAGTTGAGTGCAGGGGTTCCCTCAATATGTATGCCCCTGTGGCTCGGAGGAGATTTCCAGCTTGGAAAGTCAGACCAACTTCGCCAATCCCGACATGAGAAGTTTGGGAGGTCCCTCTGTGTCATCCTCCATCCTATTACACAACAGTACAAGTACAGGCCAATGAATCAGACAGCTCTTACAAATAGCAGCTCTTACAATTCGGTACTAAACTTGTGTGGAATTCCCTGTTGTTTAGTTGAGATGTTCAACATATATTTTAATTTTATTATCAAACTTCTTACGCTTTAGACCTGTGATAAATTTTTTTAATCATTTTTTAATATTTTTACTTTTTTTGTATTGGTGCAATTATATGTACTATTGTATTTCTACTAAGCACATTGTGTAAGATAAGGCCCTATACAATTATATTTGCCTTTTTTGCCTTTTTAGCACGCAATGTCTCCCATATACTGTTTTTTACAGTATTTTTTCAAATTTCCATTCTTATTTTTAACTCTTTACTCTTTTGCTCCTGCTTCGATGTGAATCTCCCCCCACCAATCAATACACCATCAATAAAGGTACATTTTATCTTGGTTGCACGTCCATCTTATTTGTTTCACAGTGAATACATTGCACATTTTAGTGACTTTATCCACGGACATGTCACTATGCTGTTTGCCTGAAGGTGACGTCACTCCCATCTTAAATACATTTGAGCATTTAGTTATTGTATTAGATCCAGGAATTTTTTTTTTTTTTAAGTTATTTGTGTCTGTGCTATGTGTTGAGCTCTTTGTCAAAGCTCTATTGTTGAATGATTGTTCCGAGCAGACTGTTTAATTTAGTTTTAGTTTCATTGTGAACTGAACTGGTATCTGCCCTTATGTAATATGCACACTGTGATTCCTTAACAAGGGAATGTGTTGTTCATTTGCACAAAACATAATCGCGTTGTGAGCAATAATAATTAGACTTAAAATTTTAGATTCGATTCGATTAGATTCATCTCTATTATGATTGAAAAGTGCAGAACTTGTACAATGAAATGAGGTTTAGCATCCAGTCCGAAGTGCAAAACATAGTATATACAAATCAATAAATAAGGTTATGGTACAGGTTAATTAGCAGCAGATAAGTGCGAGTACATAGTAAAAACAGTATATACACATGACAGATGAAATATACAATGAATGTGCAGTAGTTTTTTTTTTTGTTTGCTTGTTTGATTTTCCAGTGTAAATGAATTATTGTACAATAGGAGCTGTAAAATATGGAATGAAACACTTTCTGTTCATTCTTCTTTCTGCCATCGGATCCGTTTGCATACGCATGGCTCAGAGTTTCCATGAAGGATGGCACATTTCCCATTGAACCCGAGTGCAAAGTCACGAATGAATGTCACTTTTGAACTGAATGACCAGGATTACCTACAGTATTTATTTGAAAGAATATTCGTACGACTCCCAAAAGGCAAACACTGTAAAAGAGCATCTCACACAGCAGCAGACGAACAACAGAGATGCTCTTTGTGTGAAGGAGCAGTTGTCACACACTGCGGACCCAACCTGACAGCCATTGTGGAAAACAAAATGCTCACATTTTGTTTTCTTTTATCGACTCCATTGTCTTGCTGTGTCTCGAATCATTGTTTAGTGTCAGGCGACAGAGTATATACAGTTGACAGACGTCAGCTAGGATGGGCCAGAGTTATTGTGCTGTCTTGTTGTTGTTTGCTGAAACATTGCCACACCTTCTGTTATTGAACTGACAACAGAAGATGAAAATCTAGTTTTACGGGGTAGTTACGGGGGCCTAAGACAAATTTCCCATTTGTGGGACAATAAAGTTAATCTTAATCTTAATCTTATTTTAGGTGTTGGTAACTGAAGTTATTTCATCCATATTTAGAGACAGAGTATGTATATATTTCGAAAAAGTAGCACAGATGTGATTTTGGCTTTGAGAGTGCTGATGGAGAAATATAGAGAAGGCCAGAAGGAGATACACTGTGCCCTTGTGGATCTAAAGAAAGCATATGATCAATGCCAAGAGAGGAACAATGGTATTGTGTGAGTAAATTGGGAGTGGCACCCTCACAAGTATGTGAGGGTGGTGCCGGACATGTGAGGACAGTGACACAGTGGAGAGGTGTGCAGTTGGAGTGAAGGATGGGTTCAAGGTGACGTTTCAGTGGCGCCGGCAGAATCACAATACCCGGCTGAGTCGGTCCGACTGTGTGCCAGTAAGGCTCACTACCAGAACCGACCCCATAACATCCAATCCACACCCGGCTGCACCCGTTAATATTAGAACTGTGACCGATGCTGCATCCGCTACTAAAGACACACAATCTTCAGTTACTGTAATTAAGTGCTTAATTTTAAACTGCACAACATCTGCGCCGATGATTTGGGGGAAGCAGTGCACACAATCAGATCAGACTTTCAAGGAGGCTTGAAATTAGATGTAATGCTTTTATTTTGACAGAGTCAGATGCCCAGCTCCCTCCTGGTTCTGGGTCTGGTGCAAGTGGGTCGCAGCTGAGGAGAGGGGAGCCAGGTCGAGGCTCAGATGTGGAAATGTTTTTTTCTGCTTGGTGAGCGGGGCCTAATCTCCACCCACCGGTGGGGCGGACATTCAGTTCACCAATGCACTCTCAAAATTTTGGCTGCACGTGCACGTAGTTTTGTTTTTTACCAGTTTGATAAATTTTGTTGTTTGTTCTTATTTTACAGGCATCCCTGATTCCAGAGCTTCAACGCCACAGCTCAAATGGCTCTTCCCATTTTTTCCTAAGGGTCTTTGTGGAATCTTTCCTCACTCAGTGTGAGGGTCTAAGGACAGAGGGTGTCACTTGCTGTACAGACTGTAAAGCCCTCCAAGGCAAAATTGTTTTTTTAGTGTTGGGATATATAAATAAAATTGATTTGACTTAGCTATAATTGACTCTGCTGTAGAGCTGTAATCAGGCCATAAAAGTTAGGCCCGACAAGGCCTGAGCCCAACAGAATTGGCCCGAGCCCGACAAGTACATTTTGATTGACAGCACAAACCCGTTTACAGCCTGGTCATTATTCAAATGTGCACACACACACAGCTCTTCTGCCTTTTGTCAAGAATGAGTCATTTATACAGTACATTTACATAGGCCACTTGGTAGCTGGAACAAACAAGTAAAATAAGTTCTCTGTTAGCATCGCAACATCTCAGCACTCTAGATAAGCCTAGAAGGAGTGGGTTTGACTCCGGAGAGCTCTGGGCCTTGACTCTCCACATCTGGTGCACCTACAGCCATGGCTTGCAGAAGAGTGCAGGCATGAGTGTGTCATTTTTGTCAGGCTTCCTTCTTCTTATGAACGATAGGTGTTGAGTTGATGATGCAGGAAAAGACCCCACTGACACAGGACTTGTCCCGAACAAAGGGATTTTATTTGGTTACAAGTCAGGCGTCCAGACCAAGCCGCTGCAGAAGCTCGGGAGAATGTGTTCCTGCCCAATCTCCAAACAATTCTGCCCCAGAAAAGCAAAACTAACCATATATAGATTATCTAGCATTGTCATTGCAGGCATCACATGTTTCAACCCTCGCCTTTCTTCTGTTTCCATGGTGCCACGTACTTGAAAAACAAGTTGGGTCCAGATATACCATACTGTCCCATGATCTTTAAACTGGACAATATCACCATTTAGTCAATCAAGAGACATCTACAGTATATTTTCTAACAGACCATGCCCAGGACAGACCCGCAAGCTTCCTGTCCTATACAGGATGCCTATTGTACAACGTATGGTCTGACTTGTCATGTCCAAGTGACCCTCTTGTCTTATGTTTACTTATTAATGTCAATCATCAATACATTTAAGGATTAAACATTAGCTGTGTTAATGTGTTCTTCTAAGTTCATATACTTCAAGTGTGACAACATTCTCACCTGGTTCAATTCTGGCCAGAAGAATGTTGCGATCTTGTGGAAGTCCTGTATTATCACTTTACAGTGCGAGCCAGTCTTTGTGCCGTTTACGCATGACAGCTTGCTGAGGGGAGTGCAGGGCATTGGGCTTACAGTGGCGTTTCAGTTTCTCACACCAGAGACACACACACACAATTAAGTGTTGGATACTTGTCTCACTCAAGTTCTCGCTGTGCTTTATAGAACGGCTTCAGAAAGTCTAACAAAAAGCCCAGTGTGTCCGCTGCCACCTCCGCCTCAGCATCCACTTTCGCATCTTTCTTGCGCTAATCGAAACCTGACTGCTCATTTACCACGCAAGAGAGCAAGCCAGAGAGCAAGCCAGAGAGCAAGCCAGAACCACGAAAAATGAAAATAACTGTTTGCTGAAAAAATTGTTGGTTTTTTTAAGATTTGGGTTCTTGAGGTTTTTTGTGTGGTTTAAAGCAGTGGTTCTCAAACCTTTTATGCCTAACACCACCTGAGAAAATATTGCCACCAATGTTAAAATACAGTGGTGTAAATAGGCCGAGCAAAGTCAGCTACGGACTTTTCACAGGAGGCAGATTTAGTGTTTAGTGTATTCTTGCAAGATTCACATTTAATATGTTCAGCATGATTTATCTTCCAAACCATTTCATGTTTTGGCCACACGGTGCGGTAGTGGTTAGCACTCTCGCCTTGCAACGAGAAGACCCGGGTTCGAGCCCCGGTTGGAACAAGGGCCTTTCTGCATGGAGTTTGCATGTTCTCCCCGTGTGTGCGTGGGTTCTCTCTGGGTTCTCCGGCTTCCTCCCACAGTCCAAAAACATGCAATGTGGGGATTAGGTAAATTGGACACTCTAAATTGACCATAGGAGTGAGTGTGAGAGTGAATGGTTTTTTTCTCTATCTGTGTGTGGCCCTGCGATGGACTGGCGAACTGTCCAGGGTGTACCCCGCCTATCGCCCGAAGTAGCTGAGATTGGCACAGCACCCCCCGCGACCCTCTGGTGGAGGATAAAGCGGTAGATGATGACTGACTGACTGACTGACTTTTGCTCAGGCTTTGAAAAGACTGGGGGTTCGCCATAATCGGTCCACTGCATATCATGCGCAAAGCCAAGGCGCGTTAGAGAGGTTCTATCAGAAGCTTAAATCATTGCTGCATGCATTTTGCACAGCGTAAGATCGGGACTGGGATGAGGGTCTCCCATGGTTGTTAGCAGCAAGAGAAGCAGTGCATGAGAGTATGGGCTTTAGCTCGAACAACTTGGTATTTTGGCGCTCTATGCACGGACCACTGACAGGGCTGAAAATTGGGTTGGCTCCCACCGAAGCGCCACGAAATCTGATCGACTTTGTAAATGAATTTCAAAATTATTTGTGGCAGGGATGTTGGCTAAGGAGAAACTGGGGCAGTCTCAGACCAAAATGAAAGCTCATTATGACCGGGGTACAGAGCGTCATGGGTTTAGTCCTGGGGATCGGAGTCCTGGCTTTGACACCGCTGGTTATTTGTGATAGTGATAGTGATGGCGGCGCGAGCGGTCGCAGCGGCCCCTTCAGGGATCAGCGAGTATGAAAGTTTTGGAAGTTTTGTCGTGCCCAGACGTTCAGCTGGCAAAAGTTACAACCGAGAGATCTTACTAAACATCAAGGTAAAGAACGCTGCAAGAATTGAGGCGCTTGGTTGCGTTTTTGAAACATTACGCCAGCACGGAATATTATCGGAGACTACGCTGGCAGCCACCCGAGTGAGGAGGAAGCGTAAGCGGTGCAAGCGTAAACAAAAGAGGGGAAAGCGAGCCGGAATCCATGCTAGGCTAAAAGCTAACCCCTTCAGATCAGCAGTACCGTCGCTCCTTCTCTCCAATGTCCGCTCCCTCGACAACAAGCTGGATGAGCTACGTCTACTGAGAGAAACCAACAGAGAGTGGAGAGACTGCTGTGTGTTTGCTTTCACTGAGACATGGCTACAGAACACCCCAGCCACGGCCATTCAGCTGGAGGGGACGACATTGTTCCGGGCCGACAGAGATGCAGCGAGCTCCGGTAAGAGTCGAGGTGGGGGCTTATGCATCTACATCAACAAGGACTGGTGTGTTAATGCCACGTTAGCCACAAAACACTGCTCTCCGCTGGCGGAGTTCCTCATTGTGAAATGTCGGCCATTCTACCTGCCGAGGGAATTCACTAACGTGATCATAGCAGTTGTTTACATAGCTCCAGGCGCAAATGCTAAAGCTAACGCTAACGAGGCACTCGGGGAGCTACACGACGCCATCAGTGAGCTTCTGACCAAACACCCAGACAGCTTTGTTGTGGTCGCAGGGGACTTCAACCACACAAGTTTAAAGAAGGTGCTCCCAAAGTTCAAGCAAATTGTGGACTTTAAAACCAGAGGAGAGAACATTCTGGACTTGGTGTATACAAATACCCCAGACGCATACAAGGCCACACCACGCCCTCACCTCGGCCGTTCGGACCACCTTTCTGTAATGCTTGTGCCCTCCTACAAACCCCTAGTAAAGCGAAGCAGACCAGTGAAAATACAAACCAGGACTTGGCCAGAGGGCGCAGTTTCGGCACTTAAGGACTGCTTTGCATGTACGGACTGGGGGGTATTCAAGACAGGAGCCTCCCAGGGAGTGCATATTGACATTCATGAGTATGCTGAGGTGGTAACCGGCTACTTTGCTAAGTGCACAGAGGATGTTACTGTACTGAAGACTTTCACTGCACGTGGCAACCACAAACCATGGATGACTTCAGAGGTGCGCTCGCTACTGACAGCCCGTGATGCAGCCTTCAGGACGGGGGACAAGACTGCCCTCCGTTCAGCTAGGTCTGCGCTCTCCAAAGGGATCAAGGCAGCGAAGCGTACCTACGCTGAAGGAATCCAGGGTCACCTCTGTGACACAGGGAACACCAGACGGATGTGGCAGGGGGTCCAAGCGCTGACGGATTACAAGTCCAAGCAGGCGGTCGACGACGACGACGCTTCTCTACCAGACAGGCTCAACAACTTCTTTGCACGTTTTGAAGCACCACACCCTACAACCAGAGGGAGGCACGGCCCTTCTCCAACTGCTGTGGGGCCAGCACTCATCATCAGTGCAGCAGACACACGAAAAACCCTCATGAGGGTCAACCCACGGAAAGCGGCAGGCCCAGATAACATCCCGGGACGTGTGCTCAGAGACTGCGCTGAAGAGCTGGCAGAGGTACTGACCGACATTTTCAACATCTCCCTCAGCCAGGCCATCGTCCCCAGGTGCTTCAAAACATCCACCATTGTACCTGTTGCGAAGAAAGCAGTTGTATCCTGTCTAAACGACTACCGTCCCATCGCACTGACATCTACTGTGATGAAGTGCTTCGAAAGGCTCGTCAAATCACACATCACAGCCAGCCTCCCTGCAACACTTGATCCATACCAGTTTGCCTATCGTCCAAACCGCTCCACAGAGGACGCAATATCCACCACCTTGCACTCCGTCGTCACTCATCTGGACCATAGAGACACGTACGCCAGAGTCCTGTACATTGACTTCAGCTCAGCCTTTAATACGATTGTCCCCCAGAGACTAATGGAGAAACTTCTTCTTCTTGGCCTTAACACCGACACGTGTCTCTGGATCCTGGACTTTCTGACTGAGAGACCACAGACGGTCCGTGTTGGAAAGAACATCTCCAGTTCCATCACACTGAGCACTGGATCCCCCCAAGGCTGTGTGCTCAGCCCACTGCTGTTCACACTGCTGACACATGACTGTGCACCCAGACACGAGGGGAACCAGATCTTCAAGTTTGCGGACAACACAACCGTGGTGGGACTCGTCCACGGAAGTCAGGAAGCTATGTACAGGGATGAAGTGCAACACCTGGAGGACTGGTGCAGGGTAAACAATCTGCTGCTCAACGTGGACAAAACGAAGGAGATGATCATCGACTTCCGGAAGTCACAAACAGAGCACGCCCCCCTCAGCATCAGCGGCCGTACAGTGGAGAGAGTGGAGAACATCAAGTTCCTAGGTGTGCAGATCTCGCAGGACCTAAGCTGGAATAAGAACACCTCTTATATCACAAAACGGGCCCAGCAGAGACTATACTTCCTGAGGAAGCTGAAACAAACCTCTCTCCCACCCAGCATCCTCACGACCTTCTACAGAGGTGTAGTTGAGAGCGTCCTGACATACTGCATCTCCACATGGTACTCCAGCTGCAGTATGTCAGACAAAAAAGCCCTGCAGAGGATCATCAGGGGGGCGGAGAGGGTCATCAGAGTTTCCCTCCCCTCTATCGAAGAACTATTCCAGTCCCGCTGCAAGAAGAGGGCACTGACCATCGTCAATGACCTCTTACACCCTCTCAACAAACTCTTTGAACTGCTGCCATCAGGCAAACGCTTCCGGAGCATAAAAGGCAGAACCAACAGACTGATCAACAGCTTTATTCCACAAGCTGTCAGAATGCTGAACTGCTGATATGAATCTGGACGACAATCATTATTGCACCTTAATCTGCTCTGCTCTATTTCTCTCCAGCCTTGTTTTCTTCTTTTTACATAGCATTTCACTTGGCACTTTAACTGTACTGCGATGTTTACATTGATCTCTACACTGACAATTGCTGCTTAACGTCTTAGGGAAGTGTGAATGTGCGTGCGCCGGGGGAGGGGGGGGGGTGTAAATGTGTATTTAAATATTTAAATCTTTGGATCCCTGGGAAACGCTCTCTCTTTTTGTTGCACTACTTGTTGTATGTACAGCTTAATGACAAGAAAAGTGATTTGATTTGATTTGATTTATTTCACCTTTCCAGGCTAAATTTTCCAGCCCTTATACTGCAATAGAAAAAGTAAATTCAAGTCTTTGAATTATCTTATAGCTACACCAGAAGAACATCGAAGAAAGTCTTCTCATCTGTATCATGTTAACCTGCTAAAGCCATATTATCAGTGTTTGAAAGGTGACAGTGCCTGTCAAAAGAATTGTGATCCATAGGAAGGAGATCGGAGTCAGCTCAGTGTCCAAACAAGGGTTTTAATCTTGTACAAGAGGAGCATTCACAAAGCAACACACACGATCAGTTACAACGTGAAGACTCCCAGTCTTGTAGGAATCGCAAGGTATTTATCTGTCTCAATGAGTCTGCTATCACCCTGCCATAAGGTGGAGACCCCCGCCTCTGTGGGTCTGTTATCACCTTTTGTCTCTATTCACAAGTCACATCAAACAGTTCCTAAAACAATACAAATGGTCACTGGCCACAAGTCGCATCCAACAGTTACATTAACAATACAAAGAGTGAATGGTCTCAGGTCACATCAAACGGTTGCATTGAACATTTGTCTTCATGTATTACATGAGGTACATAATTCCCATAACAGTGCCGTAAAGGGTAACGTGGGTCCAACGCTCGCTGTGGACACCTGGAGCGCAACAGAAGCACTGGACAGCATCTCTATGCCTGATGACAGTTTGGTGAGTGGCAAATTAAAAACTATGATTCTTTGTGCAACCTGGACTCTTCATTTGCTCATCTGCCTGAGTCACAGTGTGTCCAATTGGTGGGACTGATTGGAACATTTCCACAGCTTATTAGTGACGTGCTGTCCCGTACCACCTGGATTGAGCACGATATTGATGTGGGTGAAGCTCAGCCAATTAGACAGCGATTTTACCGCACAAGTCCTGTAAAGTTTAAACATTTGAATGCTGAGATTGATTACTTGTTGGCAAATGACAAATGGCAGTACTGTCCTCGGTATAGTAATAGTAATCTAAGCGAGACGTAATAAACGCATGAATTACAGTAGTTGTAGAGGTTGGTGCAGTGCTGGGCTGAAAGAAAAGGTTTTACCTTTGTCAGCTATCTTAAGTGGAAAAAGCTGGACTTCACTACTTCACCAATTTGATGGTCCAATTTAATATCACTGTCCATTTTAAAACGCAGTTTTGTGACTGTAGGCTTCATGTTTATGTTTAACGTTTATGACAAGTTCATAAAATGTATGACAGGTTCATGACAGTGTGAGGTCATGGTTATGACGGTATCATGTATCTCTTATGTAGATACCATCAAATAAGTAAAAAGTGTTACCGTTTTTTAACATTCATGAAAATTAATTAAAGTATAGCCTCTGTGTCATGTAATTGAATATGCATGTAGACTGCAGTATAGCGAATACAAGATTCATCATTAAATAGTTTATTTTATAAATGTATTCTATTTGTGTTTTTTATTTCATCAACAATTTTAGAAATAAAATCACAGTTGCAACAGTTGTCGGTATACTGTATATGATAGTAAAAATTACAGATGAACAAAATGAGGAAATTTGGAGGAAGAGGTCAACAGCTGATTTACAATTATTGAGAGATTGAAATAATGTGTCATTGTTGGTGAGTCTTCAATTTATTTCAAGAAATAGTGTTCAGCTATGACACACTCTAATTTGTTAGAGTTATCATAGAAAATTCTCTTTTATTCGGTTCCTGGAATAGTTAAGGTGCTTCTGCATTGGCACACCAGTCTGAGTAGGAAGACCAGAAAAAAAACTTTATCCATTTATTTCTTTAAATACACAGAATATTAACTTTTACACAATTTAGTAGCTTAAGGATAAGTGAAAGCAGTGATCACTAAACAAGAAATACTATATAATAAATATTTAAATAATTATTTTTATGTAACTATGAATTAAATTTCTTTAACTCACAGAAATCTGTGCAATTAGTAGCTTTTCCAATCAAGGATTGGTTGCCTTGTTTCATATTTTCTGTAGTGCAAGTCATTTCTACTGTACACATTAAAAGTAACAAGGCAAAGTGGCTTAAAAAATCACCAGACAGTCAATGAGGTGACTTGAAAGCCATTCATCCACAGCAAAGTACTACAATAGTACAAAGAAAACAAATCCAAACATAAGATAGACCATACCCAGTTTGCCACAACAAGCATCACTGGAGGAAGATGTAGTTGGGGCAACAGTTGCTGCAGCTGTGGATGTATGAGCTGACACTGAAGTTGGTGGACCAGTTGTGGTTGTTGAAGCAGAAGTTGGGGCTGTAGATGTTGCAGTTGCCGCAGCAGTTGTTGCAGTTGCCACAAGAGTTGTTGGGGCAGTAGTTGTTGCAGCAGTTGTTGTGGTTGTTGGGGCAGTAGTTGTTGTAGTTGCAGCCACAGTTGTTGTGGTTGTTGGGGCAGTAGTTGGTGCAGTTAGAGCAGTAGTAGTTGTGGTTGGAGAAGTAGTTGTAGTGGTTGGTAGAGTAGTTGTTGTGGTTGCAGCAGTAGTAGTTGTGGTTGGGGCAGAAGTTGTAGTTGATGCAGTAGTTGTAGTGGATGGAGCAGTAGTAGTTGATACAGTAGTTGTTGTAGTTGGAGTAGTTGTGGTTGGAGCAGTCGTTGTCGTGGTTGGTGCAGTAGTTGTTGTGGTCGGAGCAGTTGTAGTTGATGCAGTAGTTGTTGTAGTTGGTGCAGTAGTTGTTGTGGTTGGAGCAGTAGTAGTTGTTGTTGGAACAGTAGTTGTTGTGGTTGGAGCAGTAGTTGTAGTGGTTGGTGCAGTAGTAATTGAAGTTGGAGTAGTAGTTGTACTGGTTGCTGCAGTAATTGTTGTGGTAGGAGCAGTAGTTGTTGTGGTTGGAGCAGTCGTTGTCGTGGTTGGTGCAGTAGTTGTTGTGGTTGGTGCAGTTGTTGTAGTAGTTGGTGCAGTAGTAGTTGTAGTTGGGGCAGTAGTCGTTGTGGTTGGAGCTGTAGTAGTTGTGGTTGGGGCAGTAGTTGTTGTGGTTGGAGCTGTAGTAGTTGTGGTTGGGGCAGTAGTAGTTGTGGTTGGGGCAGTAGTTGTCGTGGTTGGTGCAGTAGTTGTTGTGGTTGGTGCAGTTGTAGTTGGTGCAGTAGTTGTCGTGGTTGGAGCAGTAGTTGTTGTAGTTGGTGCAGTAGTAGTTGTAGTTGGGGCAGTAGTTGTTGTGGTTGGAACAGTAGTAGTTGTGGTTGGGGCAGTAGTTGTCGTGGTTGGAGCTGTAGTAGTTGTGGTTGGGGCAGTAGTTGTTGTGGTTGGAGCTGTAGTAGTTGTGGTTGGGGCAGTAGCTGTGGTTGGTGCAGTAGTTGTTGTGGTTGGGGCAGTAGTTGTTGTGGTTGGAGCTGTAGTTGTTGTGGTTTGGGCAGTAGTTGTTGTGGTTGGGGCAGTAGTTGTTGTGGTTGGAGCTGTAGTTGTTGTGGTTTGGGCAGTAGTTGTTGTGGTTGGTGCAGTTGTAGTTGGGGCAGTAGTTGTGGTTGGAGCTGTAGTAGTTGTGGTTTGGGCAGTAGTTGTTGTGGTTGGGGCAGTAGTTGTTGTGGTTGGAGCTGTAGTTGTTGTGGTTTGGGCAGTAGTTGTTGTGGTTGGTGCAGTTGTAGTTGGGGCAGTAGTTGTGGTTGGAGCTGTAGTAGTTGTGGTTTGGGCAGTAGTAGTTGTGGTTGGGGCAGTAGTTGTCGTGGTTGATGCAGCAGTTGTTGTGGTTGGAGCAGTAGTTGTTGTGGTTGGAGCTGTAGTAGTTGTGGTTTGGGCAGTAGTTGTGGTTGGAGCAGTAGTTGTGGTTGGAGCAGTAGTAGTTGTGGTTGGGGCAGTAGTTGTCGTGGTTGGTGCAGTAGTTGTGGTTGGAGAAGTAGTAGTTGTTGTTGGAACAGTAGTAATTGAAGTTGGAGTAGTAGTTGTATTGGTTGCTGCAGTAATTGTTGTGGTAGGAGCAGTAGTTGTTGTGGTTGGAGCAGTCGTTGTCGTGGTTGGTGCAGTAGTTGTTGTGGTTGGTGCAGTTGTTGTAGTAGTTGGTGCAGTAGTAGTTGTAGTTGGGGCAGTTGTCGTTGTGGTTGGAGCTGTAGTAGTTGTGGTTGGGGCAGTAATTGTTGTGGTTGGAGCTGTAGTAGTTGTGGTTGGGGCAGTAGTAGTTGTGGTTGGGGCAGTAGTTGTCGTGGTTGGTGCAGTAGTTGTTGTGGTTGGTGCAGTTGTAGTTGGTGCAGTAGTTGTCGTGGTTGGAGCAGTAGTTGTTGTAGTTGGTGCAGTAGTAGTTGTAGTTGGGGCAGTAGTTGTTGTGGTTGGAGCAGTAGTAGTTGTGGTTGGGGCAGTAGTTGTCGTGGTTGGAGCTGTAGTAGTTGTGGTTGGGGCAGTAGTTGTCGTGGTTGGTGCAGTAGTTGTTGTGGTTGGAGAAGTAGTAGTTGTGGTTGGGGCAGTAGTTGTCGTGGTTGGTGCAGTAGTTGTTGTAGTTGGAGAAGTAGTAGTTGTGGTTGGTGCAGTAGTTGTGGTGGTTGGAGCAGTAGTTGTTGTAGTTGGTGCAGTAGTAGTTGTAGTTGGGGCAGTAGTTGTTGTGGTTGAAGCAGTAGTTGTCGTCGGTGCAGTAGTAGTTGTGGTTGGGGCAGTAGTTGTTGTGGTTGGGGCAGTAGTTGTTGTGGTTGGAGCTGTAGTAGTTGTGGTTTGGGCAGTAGTAGTTGTGGTTGGGGCAGTAGTTGTCGTGGTTGGTGCAGTAGTTGTGGTTGGGGCAGTAGTTGTGGTGGTTGGAGCAGTAGTTGTTGTAGTTGGTGCAGTAGTAGTTGTAGTTGGAGCAGTAGTTGTTGTGGTTGGAGCAGTAGTTGTTGTGGTTGGAGCTGTAGTAGTTGTGGTTGGGGCAGTAGTAGTTGTTGGTGCAGTAGTTGTTGTGGTTGGAGCAGTAGTAGTTGTGGTTGGGGCAGTAGTTGTGGTGGTTGGGGCAGTAGTTGTTGTAGTTGGTGCAGTAGTAGTTGTAGTTGGGGCAGTAGTAGTTGTAGTTGGGGCAGTAGTTGTTGTAGTTGGTGCAGTAGTAGTTGTGGTTGGGGCAGTAGTTGTTGTGGTTGGTGCAGTAGTTGTGGTTGGAGTAGTAGTTGTTGTGGTTGGGGCAGTAGTTGTCGTGGTTGCAGCAGTAGTTGTTGTGGTTGGAGCAGTAGTAGTTGTTGTTGGGGCAGTAGTTGTCGTGGTTGGTGCAGTAGTTGTTGTAGTTGGTGCAGTAGTAGTTGTGGTTGGGGCAGTAGTTGTTGTGGTTGGTGCAGTAGTTGTGGTTGGAGTAGTAGTTGTTGTGGTTGGGGCAGTAGTTGTCGTGGTTGCAGCAGTAGTTGTTGTGGTTGGAGCTGTAGTTGTTGTGGTTTGGGCAGTAGTTGTGGTTGGTGCAGTTGTAGTTGGGGCAGTAGTTGTGGTTGGAGCTGTAGTAGTTGTGGTTTGGGCAGTAGTAGTTGTGGTTGGGGCAGTAGTTGTCGTTGTTGATGCAGCAGTTGTTGTGGTTGGAGCAGTAGTAGTTGTGGTTGGGGCAGTAGTTGTCGTGGTTGGTGCAGTAGTTGTTGTGGTTGGAGCTGTAGTAGTTGTGGTTTGGGCAGTAGTTGTGGTAGGAGCAGTAGTTGTGGTTGGAGCAGTAGTTGTTGTAGTTGGTGCAGTAGTAGTTGTAGTTGGGGCAGTAGTTGTTGTGGTTGGAGCAGTAGTTGTCGTCGGTGCAGTTGTGGTTGGGGCAGTAGTTGTCGTGGTTGGTGCAGTAGTTGTTGTAGTTGGTGCAGTAGTAGTTGTGGTTGGGGCAGTAGTTGTTGTGGTTGGAGCAGTAGTAGTTGTGGTTGGGGCAGTAGTTGTTGTGGTTGGGGCAGTAGTTGTTGTGGTTGGAGCTGTAGTAGTTGTGGTTTGGGCAGTAGTAGTTGTGGTTGGGGCAGTAGTTGTCGTGGTTGGTGCAGTAGTTGTGGTTGGGGCAGTAGTTGTGGTGGTTGGAGCAGTAGTTGTTGTAGTTGGTGCAGTAGTAGTTGTGGTGGTTGGAGCAGTAGTTGTTGTGGTTAGAGCTGTAGTAGTTGTGGTTGGGGCAGTAGTTGTTGTGGTTGGAGCAGTAGTTGTTGTGGTTGGAGCTGTAGTAGTTGTGGTTGGGGCAGTAGTAGTTGTTGGTGCAGTTGTTGTTGTGGTTGGAGCAGTAGAAGTTGTGGTTGGGGCAGTAGTTGTGGTGGTTGGAGCAGTAGTTGTTGTAGTTGGTGCAGTAGTAGTTGTAGTTGGGGCAGTAGTAGTTGTAGTTGGGGCAGTAGTTGTTGTGGTTGGAGCTGTAGTAGTTGTGGTTTGGGCAGTAGTAGTTGTGGTCTGGGCAGTAGTTGTCGTGGTTGATGCAGTAGTTGTTGTGGTTGGGGCTGTAGTAGTTGTGATTGTGGCAGTAGTTGTGGTTGGAGCAGTAGTTGCTGTAGTTGGTGCAGTAGTAGTTGTAGTTGGAGCAGTAGTTGTTGTGGTTAGAGCTGTAGTAGTTGTGGTTGGGGCAGTAGTTGTTGTGGTTGGGGCAGTAGTTGTGGTTGGAGCAGTAGTTGTGATGGTTGGAGCAGTAGTTGTTGTGGTTGGGGCAGTAGTTGTTGTGGTTGGAGCAGTAGTAGTTGTGGTTGGGGCAGTAGTTGTCGTGGTTGGTGCAGTAGTAGTTGTGGTTGGAGAAGTAGTAGTTGTGGTTGGGGCAGTAGTTGTCGTGGTTGGTGCAGTAGTTGTTGTAGTTGGAGAAGCAGTAGTTGTGGTTGGGGCAGTAGTTGTCGTGGTTGGTGCAGTAGTAGTTGTAGTTGGTGCAGTAGTAGTTGTAGTTGGGGCAGTAGTAGTTGTGGTTGGGGCAGTAGTTGTCGTGGTTGGTGCAGTAGTTGTTGTAGTTGGTGCAGTAGTAGTTGTGGTTGGGGCAGTAGTTGTTGTGGTTGGAGCAGTAGTAGTTGTGGTTGGGGCAGTAGTTGTTGTGGTTGGAGCTGTAGTAGTTGTGGTTTGGGCAGTAGTAGTTGTGGTTGGGGCAGTAGTTGTCGTGGTTGGTGCAGTAGTTGTGGTTGGGGCAGTAGTTGTCGTGGTTGGTGCAGTAGTTGTGGTTGGGGCAGTAGTTGTGGTGGTTGGAGCAGTAGTTGTAGTTGGTGCAGTAGTAGTTGTAGTTGGGGCAGTAGTAGTTGTGGTTGGAGAAGTAGTAGTTGTGGTTGGGGCAGTAGTTGTCGTGGTTGGTGCAGTAGTTGTTGTAGTTGGAGAAGTAGTAGTTGTGGTTGGGGCAGTAGTTGTCGTGGTTGGTGCAGTAGTAGTTGTGGTTGGGGCAGTAGTTGTCGTGGTTGGTGCAGTAGTTGTTGTGGTTGGAGAAGAAGTAGTTGTGGTTGGGGCAGTAGTTGTTGTGGTTGGTGCAGTAGTTGTTGTAGTTGGTGCAGTAGTAGTTGTAGTTGGGGCAGTAGTTGTTGTGGTTGGAGCTGTCGTAGTTGTGGTTTGGGCAGTAGTTGTTGTGGTTGGTGCAGTAGTTGTTGTGGTTGGAGCTGTAGTAGTTGTGGTTTGGGCAGTAGTTGTGGTTGGAGCAGTAGTTGTGGAGGTTGGAGCAGTAGTTGTTGGAGTTGGTGCAGTAGTTGTTGTAGTTGGAGAAGTAGTAGTTGTGGTTGGTGCAGTAGTTGTGGTGGTTGGAGCAGTAGTAGTTGTAGTTGGTGCAGTAGTAGTTGTAGTTGGGGCAGTAGTTGTTGTGGTTGGAGCAGTAGTTGTTGTGGTTGGGGCAGTAGTTGTCGTGGTTGGTGCAGTAGTTGTAGTTGGTGCAGTAGTAGTTGTGGTTGGGGCAGTAGTTGTTGTGGTTGGAGCAGTAGTAGTTGTGGTTGGGGCAGTAGTTGTTGTGATTGGGGCAGTAGTTGTTGTGGTTGGAGCTGTAGTAGTTGTGGTTTGGGCAGTAGTAGTTGTGGTTGGGGCAGTAGTTGTCGTGGTTGGTGCAGTAGTTGTGGTTGGGGCAGTAGTTGTGGTGGTTGGAGCAGTAGTAGTTGTGGTTGGGGCAGTAGTTGTTGTGGTTGGAGCAGTAGTTGTTGTGGTTGGAGCAGTAGTTGGTGTAGTTGTAGTTGGGGCAGTAGTTGTTGTGGTTGGAGCTGTAGTAGTTGTGGTTTGGGCAGTAGTTGTTGTGGTTGGTGCAGTTGTAGTTGGGGCAGTAGTTGTTGTGGTTAGAGCTGTAGTAGTTGTGGTTAGGGCAGTAGTTGTTGTGGTTGGAGCTGTAGTAGTTGTGGTTGGGGCAGTAGTTGTGGTTGGTGCAGTAGTTGTTGTGGTTGGTGCAGTTGTTGTAGTGGTTGGTGCAGTAGTAGTTGTAGTTGGGGCAGTAGTTGTTGTGGTTGGAGCTGTAGTAGTTGTGGTTGGGGCAGTAGTTGTTGTGGTTGGAGCTGTAGTTGTGGTTTGGGCAGTAGTAGTTGTGGTTGGGGCAGTAGTTGTCGTGGTTGGTGCAGTAGTTGTGGTTGGGGCAGTAGTTGTGGTGGTTGGAGCAGTAGTTGTTGTAGTTGGTGCAGTAGTAGTTGTAGTTGGAGTAGTAGTTGTTGTGGTTAGAGCTGTAGTAGTTGTGGTTGGGGCAGTAGTTGTTGTGGTTGGGGCAGTAGTTGTTGTGATTGGAGCAGTAGTTGTTGTGGTTGGAGCTGTAGTAGTTGTGGTTGGGGCAGTAGTAGTTGTTGGTGCAGTAGTTGTCGTGGTTGGTGCAGTAGTTGTCGTAGTTGGAGAAGTAGTAGTTGTGGTTGGTGCAGTAGTTGTGGTGGTTGGAGCAGTAGTTGTTGTAGTTGGTGCAGTAGTAGTTGTAGTTGGGGCAGTAGTTGTCGTGGTTGGAGCAGTAGTTGTTGTGGTTGGGGCAGTAGTTGTTGTGGTTGGAGCAGTAGTTGTTGTGGTTGGAGCTGTAGTAGTTGTGGTTGGGGCAGTAGTAGTTGTTGGTGCAGTAGTTGTCGTGGTTGGTGCAGTAGTTGTCGTAGTTGGAGAAGTAGTAGTTGTGGTTGGTGCAGTAGTTGTGGTGGTTGGAGCAGTAGTTGTTGTAGTTGGTGCAGTAGTAGTTGTAGTTGGGGCAGTAGTTGTCGTGGTTGGAGCAGTAGTTGTCGTGGTTGGTGCAGTAGTAGTTGTGGTTGGGGCAGTAGTTGTCGTGGTTGGTGCAGTAGTTGTTGTAGTTGGTGCAGTAGTAGTTGTGGTTGGGGCAGTAGTTGTTGTGGTTGGAGCAGTAGTAGTTGTGGTTGGGGCAGTAGTTGTTGTGGTTAGGGCAGTAGTTGTTGTGGTTGGAGCTGTAGTAGTTGTGGTTTGGGCAGTAGTAGTTGTGGTTGGGGCAGTAGTTGTCGTGGTTGGTGCAGTAGTTGTGGTTGGGGCAGTAGTAGTTGTGGTTGGGGCAGTAGTTGTCATGGTTGGTGCAGTAGTTGTGGTTGGGGCAGTAGTTGTGGTGGTTGGAGCAGTAGTAGTTGTGGTTGGGGCAGTAGTTGTTGTGGTTGGAGCTGTAGTAGTTGTGGTTGGGGCAGTAGTTGTTGTAGTTGGTGCAGTAGTAGTTGTGGTTGGGGCAGTAGTAGTTGTTGGTGCAGTAGTTGTCGTGGTTGGTGCAGTAGTTGTTGTGGTTGGTGCAGTAGTTGTTGTGGTTGGAGCAGTAGTTGTTGTGGTTGGAGCAGTAGTTGTTGTAGTTGGTGTAGTTGTAGTTGGGGCAGTAGTTGTTGTGGTTGGAGCTGTAGTAGTTGTGGTTTGGGCAGTAGTTGTTGTGGTTGGTGCAGTTGTAGTTGGGGCAGTAGTTGTTGTGGTTAGAGCTGTAGTAGTTGTGGTTAGGGCAGTAGTTGTTGTGGTTGGAGCTGTAGTAGTTGTGGTTGGGGCAGTAGTTGTTGTGGTTGGGGCAGTAGTTGTTGTGGTTGGTGCAGTAGTTGTTGTGGTTGGTGCAGTTGTTGTAGTGGTTGGTGCAGTAGTAGTTGTAGTTGGGGCAGTAGTTGTTGTGGTTGGAGCTGTAGTAGTTGTGGTTGGGGCAGTAGTTGTTGTGGTTGGAGCTGTAGTTGTGGTTTGGGCAGTAGTAGTTGTGGTTGGGGCAGTAGTTGTCGTGGTTGGTGCAGTAGTTGTGGTGGTTGGAGCAGTAGTTGTTGTAGTTGGTGCAGTAGTAGTTGTAGTTGGAGTAGTAGTTGTTGTGGTTGGGGCAGTAGTAGTTGTTGGTGCAGTAGTAGTTGTGGTTGGGGCAGTAGTTGTTGTGGTTGGAGCAGTAGTTGTTGTGGTTGGAGCTGTAGTAGTTGTGGTTGGGGCAGTAGTAGTTGTTGGTGCAGTAGTTGTCGTGGTTGGTGCAGTAGTTGTCGTAGTTGGCGAAGTAGTAGTTGTGGTTGGTGCAGTAGTTGTGGTGGTTGGAGCAGTAGTTGTTGTAGTTGGTGCAGTAGTAGTTGTAGTTGGGGCAGTAGTTGTCGTGGTTGGAGCAGTAGTTGTCGTGGTTGGTGCAGTAGTAGTTGTGGTTGGGGCAGTAATTGTCGTGGTTGGTGCAGTAGTTGTTGTAGTTGGTGCAGTAGTAGTTGTGGTTGGGGCAGTAGTTGTTGTGGTTGGAGCAGTAGTTGTGGTTGGAGCTGTAGTAGTTGTGGTTGGGGCAGTAGTAGTTGTTGGTGCAGTAGTTGTCGTGGTTGGTGCAGTAGTTGTTGTGGTTGGTGCAGTAGTTGTTGTGGTTGGAGCAGTAGTAGTTGTGGTTGGGGCAGTAGTAGTTGTGGTTGGGGCAGTAGTTGTCGTGGTTGGTGCAGTAGTTGTGGTTGGTGCAGTAGTTGTGGTTGAGGCAGTAGTAGTTGTGGTTGGGGCAGTAGTTGTTGTGGTTGGAGCTGTAGTAGTTGTGGTTGGGGCAGTAGTTGTTGTAGTTGGTGCAGTAGTAGTTGTGGTTGGGGCAGTAGTAGTTGTTGGTGCAGTAGTTGTCGTGGTTGGTGCAGTAGTTGTTGTGGTTGGTGCAGTAGTTGTTGTGGTTGGAGCAGTAGTTGTTGTGGTTGGAGCAGTAGTTGTTGTAGTTGGTGTAGTTGTAGTTGGGGCAGTAGTTGTTGTGGTTTGGGCAGTAGTTGTTGTGGTTGGTGCAGTTGTAGTTGGGGCAGTAGTTGTTGTGGTTAGAGCTGTAGTAGTTGTGGTTAGGGCAGTAGTTGTTGTGGTTGGAGCTGTAGTAGTTGTGGTTGGGGCAGTAGTTGTGGTTGGTGCAGTAGTTGTTGTGGTTGGTGCAGTTGTTGTAGTGGTTGGTGCACTAGTAGTTGTAGTTGGGGCAGTAGTTGTTGTGGTTGGAGCTGTAGTAGTTGTTGTTGGGGCAGTAGTTGTCGTGGTTGGTGCAGTAGTTGTGGTTGGGGCAGTAGTTGTGGTGGTTGGAGCAGTAGTTGTTGTAGTTGGTGCAGTAGTTGTTGTGGTTAGAGCTGTAGTAGTTGTGGTTGGGGCAGTAGTTGTTGTGGTTGGGGCAGTAGTTGTTGTGGTTGGGGCAGTAGTTGTTGTGGTTGGAGCAGTAGTTGTTGTGGTTGGAGCTGTAGTAGTTGTGGTTGGGGCAGTAGTAGTTGTTGGTGCAGTAGTTGTCGTGGTTGGTGCAGTAGTTGTCGTAGTTGGAGAAGTAGTAGTTGTGGTTGGGGCAGTAGTTGTTGTGGTTGGGGCAGTAGTTGTTGTGGTTGGAGCAGTAGTTGTTGTGGTTGGAGCTGTAGTAGTTGTGGTTGGGGCAGTAGTAGTTGTTGGTGCAGTAGTTGTCGTGGTTGGTGCAGTAGTTGTCGTAGTTGGAGAAGTAGTAGTTGTGGTTGGGGCAGTAGTTGTCGTGGTTGGAGCAGTAGTTGTCGTGGCTGGTGCAGTAGTAGTTGTGGTTGGGGCAGTAGTTGTCGTGGTTGGGGCAGTAGTTGTTGTGATTGGGGCAGTAGTTGTTGTGGTTGGAGCTGTAGTAGTTGTGGTTTGGGCAGTAGTAGTTGTGGTTGGGGCAGTAGTTGTCGTGGTTGGTGCAGTAGTTGTGGTTGGGGCAGTAGTTGTGGTGGTTGGAGCTGTAGTAGTTGTGGTTTGGGCAGTAGTAGTTGTGGTTGGGGCAGTAGTTGTCGTGGTTGGTGCAGTAGTTGTGGTTGGGGCAGTAGTTATGGTGGTTGGAGCAGTAGTTGTTGTAGTTGGTGCAGTAGTAGTTGTAGTTGGAGCAGTAGTTGTTGTGGTTAGAGCTGTAGTAGTTGTGGTTGGGGCAGTAGTTGTTGTGGTTGGGGCAGTAGTTGTTGTGGTTGGAGCAGTAGTTGTGGTTGGAGCTGTAGTAGTTGTGGTTGGGGCAGTAGTAGTTGTTGGTGCAGTAGTTGTCGTGGTTGGTGCAGTAGTTGTTGTGGTTGGTGCAGTAGTTGTTGTGGTTGGAGCAGTAGTAGTTGTGGTTGGGGCAGTGGTTGTGGTGGTTGGAGCAGTAGTTGTTGTAGTTGGTGCAGTTGTAGTTGGGGCAGTAGTTGTTGTGGTTGGAGCTGTAGTAGTTGTGGTTTGGGCAGTAGTTGTTGTGGTTGGCGCAGTTGTAGTTGGGGCAGTAGTTGTTGTGGTTAGAGCTGTAGTAGTTGTGGTTGGGGCAGTAGTTGTTGTGGTTGGTGCAGTAGTTCTTGTGGTTGGTGCAGTAGCTGTTGTGGTTGGTGCCGTTGTTGTAGTGGTTGGTGCAGTAGTAGTTGTAGTTAGGGCAGTAGTTGTTGTGGTTGGAGCTGTAGTTGTGGTTGGAGCAGTAGTAGTTGTGGTTGGGGCAGTAGTTGTCGTGGTTGGTGCAGTAGTTGTTGTGGTTGGTGCAGTAGTTGTTGCGGTTAGAGCAGTAGTAGTTGTGGTTGGGGCAGTAGTTGTCGTGGTTGGTGCAGTAGTTGTTGTGGTTGGAGCAGTAGTAGTTGTGGTTGGGGCAGTAGTTGTTGTGGTTGGGGCAGTAGATGTCGTGGTTGGTGCAGTAGTTGTTGTAGTTGGTGCAGTAGTAGTTGTGGTTGGGGCAGTAGTTGTTGTGGTTGGAGCTGCAGTAGTTGTTGTGGTTGGAGCAGTAGTTGTAGCTGGGGCATCAGTTGTTGTAGTTGGGGCATTAGTAGTTGTGGTTGGAGCAGTAGTAGTTGTGGTTGGCGCATTAGTAGTAGTGGCTGGTGCAGTAGTTGTTGTTGGGAGAGTGTTACATAGATTTGTTCCACAACAGGCAGGTCCATTGGTTATACTGCCAACATCTTGCATAAAAGGTAGTGTCCCCAGGCTGGCAGATGCTGCACACATGTTTGTAGATGCACAACCAAAGGCAGGAGAAGTGGTGGCCCCATCTGACACTGACGATGAAAAATCATTTCTATTTTTTACACTTAATGTATCTTCTATGCAAGTGAAAGCCTTGGTGTTTCAATCTCTATTTAATTCAGTCTATCTACTAAACACACACGCATGCACTTATGTCCGTGTGTCCAGTATATATATATATTCTATATATTCCAGTCTATATATTGGAAATTGTGGTAAAAGAAACATAGCAGCCACAAACTTAAAAAAAAAAAAAAAGCAGTCTATGAGCAATCTCAAAAGTGGCAGTATATGAAATATCGGAACACAGCTAAATTGATGCCAAAATGACTAAATGACTAAAAGATATAAGAAGACGACTCACGGCTTGCTTGAAAGCAGCGATCCTCTGTTCCAGTACATGTGATTGGAGTGGTGCATAGAGAGGTGGCAGGGTCACATACATAACACAGTAAGCTGTTGGGTGATGGAGTCGTCGGGACTGAAACAGAAAATAATGACATTGTGTTTATGAAGAATTGAGAACATTATCGCTCTCCTTATCATTAGCATTAAATGTGATAATCATCCACCTGTACTTACAAGATAGAGTGGCTGAGTTGCAGTTATCTGAGTCGCAGCACGTAGCAGATGCAATTGCACTTGAAACACCCAAGTTAACAGAAAATGTCTGGGAGCTTGTGACTGGACACAGGGAGGATGATGCACATGCCTTGAAGATTTGGGTTCCAGGAGTTCCCGATGAAACCGCTGCAGAGTCAAAGTGCAGTTTGTATATTTTTCAAAGCCCACTTGTTTGTCAATGAGTAATAACAAATGAATGTGTTGGAAAAAAGTACCTGTAATGGCAGCAGTTATACACATTGTCTCTGTGACACATGTTAGCGGCACTGTGCTTGTACAATCGTCATCTGTGCAAGTCTGACACACAAGTGCTGCAGCTGTAAAGTGAAGAGAAACATGAATGAGTGCATTCAAAATCTAAATACATGGTTTTCAACTTTTCATTCAAAACATTCAAAAATGTCAAGTTAAAAAGCCTTCAGAGATACGGAGGCATGTTGCATTCACTTAAATTAAATAAGCGCTGTTTTTTCCTAAATTAATGAGATAATTCTTTCTCTATTTATGAGATTAATTTTTTAGCTGAGAAGCTTCCATTTCTACATAAAACATTTTTTTAAAAATCTCATAAATTCAGAGCCATGAGAAAATAAATCAATTATAAAACTGCAACAATGTTTTTTCATGAAAAAATATCTATTCAGAAAAACCAGTACAACTAGCGGAATCTAATATGCACAAGCTCCATAATGTTTAAAACTTTCTTTAATGACACAGTTTTACATTCTCTAAGTGTTTAGACTGTTATATATTCTGCTGTATTGAAACATGATTTGTCCCTCTTAGGATCAATAAATCCTCAGCATATTTTAAAGAATAAGGATGTCTAATTCTTACAATCAAGCCTTTCTTGAGTGTGAAATTCTAATTCCTTCACGTAAATCCATACAGTTAAATAATTAAAATCACTTAGTTGCTGCTGATAAAATATTGTATAAATGAGAACAGTTACCTGTGCTGGAGAGAGCCACGATCAAAGCCAAAGAAAGGAGCCGCTTCATCATGATGTACACTCCAGGTAAATACTGTGGACTAGTCTGTCTTGATGCTGATCATCACAGAGGCCCTTTATATACTGTACAGGTGTTGAATATATTCATAACAGATGCATGTCTAAAAGATTCAGGTACTGGGTGTGTTCTTGTTTCTGAGATCATTCATAGCGTCAGTCCCTCTTTTGTCTCAGTCAAACATCACGTCAATTCCTCACAACACACCCGCCTTTCAAATTTGTCAGTAGTTACTTGTTTAGTATTGTGTACACAGAAACGATTTTTGGTTTGTTTTTTTCTTTAAAAACTATATTTATTAAACATTAATAATAGTTGCAGTACATGTTTGGAGAGATTTGTAGAGGTAAAAAAACCTGGAAAATAATTGATGTGACACTCAAATGGAATTTTAGTTCATACGTATGAATATATAGATATATTTTCACATATATATACATATATTATATAATATATATTATAATAGGTACTATTTAACAGGTTGCCTATTTTAAAGATATATATACAATGTAATGATAATAAATAGACCTTTTTAAAATATTTATAGAACTAAAACTTTGTATAACATACCACAGGGATTTAGTCTTTATATTTTCCTAATTTTACTTGTTTTATTTCATTCATCCTAGAGCATAAAATGTAAAGAGAGCCCAGCATCTCCATTCAAAACTTGTTATCAGTTATCTTGTCATCATTCTAACAGGGCGAAGGATATGGCCTACCCGTTGATGATGGCTTATAAAAGAATGTCCTTTTTACGCGTCACACTTATTTGTCGCTGTTAATCATTGGAATGTTGTGAAGCTGCCAACTCGCCTTTACGTAATTCACTGATGGCATCTGCCTGCAACAGCAATGAGAGAATAAAAGTCAGAAAAAATACATTATGATAGAAAACAATAAAACCACTCAAGATGAAATTCATTTTAATGACTGGAATGGATTTTGGTTTGTTTTTTTCTTCTTCTGTAATTCAATTAGAAACACTGAAATTAGATTAGATTAGATTGGATTAGATTAGATACAGACATTCAGTGCAGATAGTAACAGAAGAACTATATAGTTACTCCAACACAATGATTGTTTGACACAATACTTGGTCGTATTGTCTTTTGTTTGTTGTCAGCAATCACTTAATGGCGCTAATATAACTATGAAATGTGCCAAATTTGATAAGATTATCAGGGTAATTTGAGGGGCTTCCTTTCTTTCTTTTTGTTTTACTCCCACCAAGCTTCGTGAAAATGCTTTCAAAACATAGGAGCAATAGATCAGTCAAAACAGTCTGTGATGGTACACAGTCATCCAATTTATTCTATCTGAACAATGGGCAACTGTTGGAACTGTCATGTGTCCATAGTAAAAAAAAGGAACAAGTAAAATAATAAGATGTATAAAACAACTATATACCATATGTAAATGGGATGAAGATAAAAAAGGATGATCAATTTCATACCAGCTATACAGACAATTGAATGGTGCAGCTCATTTTTCTTTTAACACTTTAAAAGGGCACTTGTTGTAATACTTTAAAGATGCCAACCCTAGAGTGTCATTGTAGGCTACAACAAAAAGCTTCGTGGAACGGGTTCTTAACCTAATCTAAATAAAAGTTAACAAAGTTGTTGTACTTTCATAGATCATAATTAAGAAATGTGCAGGATCAAAGTGGCTGAGTTCTGAAAGGTAAAGATCAGCTTCATGTTTCGCACTCGTCACTGATTACAATGGCATTTAGTGGGAGGCAGAAAATAAGCAATGAACTCTCATGTAACTGCAGTTTGAATAGCTAGGACATAAAGATTGGCAACAAAATCATACAATGCTAATTTGTTATTATAATACAGTATCTAGTTAAAGGATTGGATTCCTGTAATTGCTTGCATTTTAATATAGGTACTTTTAGGTAAGGAAGGTTTAGGTTTGTTTGCTCGGAAAGTCCGATTCGTTTGGGGAGGTGTGAATGCGCAACTGCACAGGAAATTCTTGAGAGTATTTTTCCCAGAGTAACTATTATTTTCCTCTGAAAGAGTAATAGTAAATCATTTTGGTGCACAATTTTACCAGAAGCCAATAGAGTGGGATTGAAGTAACAGAGTAAATTATATTGGAGTAAAACAAACCACGCCCACCAATTTGCTGAGTTAAGTTTCGTTTCAGCCGCCATGACACTTGCGCTCAATCACGGTCGTCATGGACTTTAGAGGAGCTGAACATACTACGTTCTTGGAGGTCGAATCAATAGAATGCGAGGTAAGTTCATTATTTTTAGCTTCATTTAATGTGATGGATGAAAATTCAACTCAGTGCATTATCGGGGTTTAATATCATATTGAATGTCATATTAAATGTCATATTGTAGCTTGGGCTAACACCACTTTTATCTATCAACGGATATATGGTTAAAGTATAAGACAGTGTAGGTTTCGTGAGCAATTGTGTTAGCAAGAGAGCAGCCGGTGCAACACGTGTATCTGACTCTGAACAGAATGCCTAAATTGGCGCTGGCCAACGGCCATCAATTGATACTGTTGACTGTACAACCAGCGTGTCTTACTTTGAACAAATAACAGCCTTTAATAGATGGATGAATCGTGTGTTAACGGGAGAGTGACGGTTTTGTGAGCGATTGTGTTAGCAAGAGAGCAGCCAGTGCAACAGTAGCGCGTGTGTTTGACTCTGAGCAGAAAGCCTTAATTGGCACCGACCAACGCTTGTCACTTCCGAAGCAGTTTGTGTGGACAACTAAAGTGTTTGACTCGGTTTAGCGGTAAGGCGATGGTCTATCAGCGCGGGTTTCGTGAGCTCCTGTGTTAGTGAGAATGGAGGTGTAACACATGTATTTAACTCTGAATAGAATGCCTTAATTTGCGCGGATTTTTTTTGCTGTATCTTAAATGGAAAGCCTTGTTAATTTTTTACAGTAATTTTATAACAGTATTATGAATAAAGTAACCTCATTAGAGGCACAACACCACATTGATGTTATCTGTTTTATTATTTGCATATTCTGGCATAGTAGTTTGTAGTGACTGTGGGATTGTGCATCTAATTACGTAGTTGACATTACATTCTCTCAACTTGTCACTGGTGAAATTAGCAAATGGCTGTGTATATGGTTGGTTATATAATTGACATTAACTTTCTTCCCTTGTCATCAAGGATGCAGGCTGTAAGAGTGAAGTACAGAGAACGCCAAAAGTACATTTGTTATGAGGGGCAACTGACTTTCAGATGCTTTTTGGAATGTGGTGAGTGAAACATGTCATTATCCACAGACATGAGATATTATCATGAGCTTCATATGTTTGTAGGTTTTTTTAGAAGGATAATTTCAAATTTACATGGTTGCAATAAAAGTTGTCACAAACAAGACAGCATGACTGATGTTCTTCATACAATGGAGATTATAGATAATGTTTGCTTCTAACTTCTGTCAAGTTGGGTTTTCAAATAGAAAGTAAGCTGGATATATGTCATCTAAAACTCACCAACTACATAAAACTTACAGTTCAAGTTAAAAAATGTATTAACTTAATTTAAAAAAAGAAGGGGGAGTCTAGTTGTGATGTAATTCTATAATATATTTACTGACATGATAATTTAATAAATTTTTATTCAACTATGTGCTAGAGATGGGTACAGGTGCTAATAAGATCAAAGCTTGAATCTGGTGCAGTGCATCAAATGGTGACATTTATGTTTTAAGTACACATTGTCCCTTATTAAATGAATTAATAAATTGATAAGTGGAATTTACCTGTAAGGGTGCACAGAGTCAGTTTTGAGATTACATCAACCATTCAAGAGAATGATTTACTCTTGATCCGTTTGTTCTCTACTAAACTCAGTAAATCCATCAATAAGGTTGTGCAATCTTGACGTTGTCATTACAGTTGCCAAGAAATTTGACATTCCAACCCTGGACCTCAAAGTTTATGATGACTCCAAAATGGAAATTGATGAGGAAGCGTTTGAGTTTCTTGTAAAGAGTCAAGACCTTGGAGTGCTGGAGATATGTATGCCTGTAAACCCAAGTCTTGATGGTGAGTTAAGCCTTATATATATATATATTCATACATTTCTGCCTTTCTAAACATTTTCTGAATTAAAGCTGGACGTTATATTGTACAATTGGTATCATGTTAGAATTTGAAGCAGTAAATCTAAACGTCATCTTTTCTGTGCTAACCTGTCCCTTCTAATCCCAAACCTGAATTACACGCACTTTGTGTAATTGTTTGTGTTAATGACAGCTGTCAAATCTGAATGTTTGCTAGATTCATGGAGCTCCTCTGCAAGTTGTTCACTTGAAAGCATCAGTGGAGACAAGGAGGGGGACTCTGATAGCACCATCATATTGCAGCCTAGTCCTACTACAAGGCGTGCAAATGAGGATGCTTCTCTAGCTAAAGTAAGCTCGGCAGATTTTCTTCCATATTTTAAGAATGTTTTTAAACAGTTATTTCAAAATTTAAGATTGACAAGTAGTCAAAAAAAATCCTGAAAAAAAAATTCAACCTGAGCATCATCACACTATTTGTTTCTTGATTACATAAAAATTTTACAACGTGATATGGTCAAGATATTGGTTGCACATATGACAAGTGAACATGGGTATGTTCACACACCTAAACATTTGATTTGACTCAGTAGTACAACATCCCTCCTTTTAACATGTGTCAGTTGCATCTAATTCTTAAATTTTATCTCATGAAGTGACGATGTATCTGTGTGTCTGTCTAGGACGAGTCCGTCAAGGCGAGTAAAAGAGGAGTATGCAAGGGGCATTACTGCCTTGTTTCCATACTTGGCTGATCCTAGGAGCAAGTTTGGCTATGTAAGTCAATGAAGACCAAGTCTAACCCATTTCTCCTTCATCTCTCTGTTTTCTGAGACTCTGAACGTCCGTATTAGGTGGCTTAGTCCAAGTTAAGATTTTTTTTTGAATGCCCTTTCACTTTCACAAAAAAGCCAAATATTAGTCAACCTCTTTATCCGTGGTATGTTACAAAGGAAAAGTATGAACATATATTTAACCAAACTGAATGTATTTTTACTTTAGGAGCATTTTTACAATGCACAAGATGGGAGTGGGTATCTGGCATGGAGACTGAAATTTGTCCAAAAGGAAGCATCAGAGGGACAAAAGAGGACCGGCAGACAGTCCCCCACACAAAGAAGTATGTTTATTTTAATTGTACGCTGACTGAAAGTCTAGTTCATGACATGATTGGAGAATGATTATATGAAGGGTTTGTTGGTGTGCAAGAAATCATTCAAAGCACTTAAATTTGGGTCAGATTTTGTCAGTAATCTGTAAAATGTCTACAATGATACAGGTGCTCCAGAAGGTGATCGAGAACCCTTTGTGGAGGAAAACTGGCTAAACACAGACACCCTGTGTTCAGAGGCTACTGCACTGATGAAGCATACAGTAGATGAAGTAGTTGTCAAGGAGAAGATGAAGCAGACCTTCACCTATCGCCAAAAGATGGTTCATGACCCAGTGAAGTCGTCTGACATATTCACAGCGTTTCCAAGATTTCTAGACATTGCAGGATTGGTATGTGGTTTTCAACTCCCTCACTTTGAAACTGTGAATATCCTTCATAACAATAGTATTAGAAATATTCACTGCTCTGTCTTTACTTATTCCATCTTGTCTGCAGATTGAGCAAGATTTCAGTCTGATGTTTGGTGATGCCGTCTCTGCAAGGTTCCTGGAGAAGTGGCCCACAGTCTACAAAAGCAAAGTCCTTCAACAAAGCCGTGGCCTCACGCAGACAGCTGAACTTCAAGACCTGGTACAAAATGCTGAATCGACTGAAGAAGTAGAAAATGGTAAGCTGGAAAGTACTATAATAGAAGTGGTGATTGTTTTTGCTAGAGAAATGGAATCACTGTTATTAGTAAAAACACCTTACTGAATTTTCTTTTTTTCAGGATGGGACAGTGAAATATCAGCTATTTTGGTCCTTGTCCACCTTCTGCCACCATCACCTCATGGTCGCAAGAGACCAGGAAAGCTCTCTGCAAGAGAAGCCAGTGACCATCTTGTGAAGTTCATTAAGGTGAGGTTATAGTTTAATGCAATTTGGAAGATTTGCGCTCATGATAAAATATATTTTCTCAAGCTGTTAGTGAACTGCTACTCCTCTTAATAAACTAAATGAAGTTCTCATGTCACAGACCGGGACCAGCATCCAAGGGCATCTAGACAGCATCACAGAAAGCCGTCAACCGTATCTACTGGCTGTGGGAACCCAGAAAAACGTGATTCGCAAGTACTTCATCATCATTGACAAACATGCCATACCATGCAAGTCACCGGACTCTCTCGCCTGTTTTGATGAGCTTTTCAAAGCTCATTTTGTCTTTGGCAAATGTGTACAACTTTTTGCAAACCACTATCTATGAAATAGATGTTGCTACCACTAAAGTGAGTCCCAGAGTTGCTGAAGTGAGGGCTCGGATGCTGCACTGAGTTGAGATGAGATGTTGTGTTTTCTCTGCAGATGTTACCAGGTGGATGTTAATTCCCTCATAAAGCACTTTAAGTTGGTTCATGGTCTTTGCTCAGGAAAGACTCTTCGTCTTAAGTGTGGTCAAGCTGGTTGTTTACAGGTTTATGGAACATTCTCTGGTTTTCGAAAGCACCTTAATACAGCACATAATGATCATTGTTCTGATCCTGGTTCTGACCCTGGCGAAGGCCCCTCTACAACTGAAGATGTAATATCAAGTAATTTAGAAGATTTGCCATCAGCAATTCCCCCTTCTTACCCCCTTCTTGTCAGTAAGAATCTTGTAGACAGCTGTGCTACAACAGTAGCTGAACTTAAAGAGGCAGGTGTAGCTGAAACGGTCATTAACTCTTTGGGGACTTCAATGGAAGAGATTGTTGATGATGTCTACAATCAAGCAAAAGAATCTGTGAAGAAGTGTCTGTCATTACAAGAGCCAAACAAAAGTGAAGTTGAGTGTAAAATCGATGAGTGTTTTGAAAAAATGGAAAATCCTTTTTGTGAGTTGAACTCCGAAAGTAAGAGAACTAAGTATTTCAAAATGAAGTGGGGAAGTGTGGACCCAGTTGAATATGTTCTTGGTACAAGATTTGATACCCTGCGCAATCGGACTAGTGGAGGCTATGATCAAGTGGTGGTTACTAATAAATTTATGTACATTCCAATTTTGAAAACACTACAGTTAATTTACAGTCACCCTAATATAAAGGAGATGGTGCAGGCTGATTTCAGTCATTTCAGTCCAGGGGAAGATGTTCTCAAGGACTTGTGTGATGGGGAACTTTTCAAAAGTCACCCTCTGTTTTCAAAACACAAAAATGCCATTCAGATTTTCTATGATGATTTTGAAACTTCTAATCCTTTAGGATCCAAACAGGGAATATATAAAGTAGGTGCAATCTATTTCACCTTGCGGAATTTTTCTCCAAAATACAATTCAAGTTTAAGCAATATTCATTTGGTTGCTTTATTTCATGCCCAAGATATCAAAACGTATGGCTTTTCTAAAATACTAGATCCGATTGTGCAGGATATTAAAATACTGGAGAGGGATGGCATTAAGCTTCCCCTTTATGATCAGCCAGTATATGGAACTATTGTTCAAGTTACAGGTGACAACCTTGGTCTTCACTGTTTGTTTGGTTTTGTTGAGTCATTCAGTGCCAGATATTGTTGCCGCTTTTGTCTTGCTGAGAAAGAGGACTTTCAAACTGAATTTGATGAAGATTCACCTAAGATAGTTTTGCGAACTCGAGCACTTCATGAGGAACACTGCCAACAAATGGAGACAAATCCCAGGCTTTCCTATGTGATGGGTGTTAAACGGTCTTGCATTCTGAATTCCTTGCAGTATTTCAATACTTGTGATAATTTCTCTGTTGATATTATGCACGATATCTTGGAAGGGGTGCCACAATATGAAATGAAGCTGCTTTTACATCACTTGATAGACAACTACACAACACTGGAGGAAATACACACAAGAATAAAGAATTTTAACTATGGCTATGTTGAGCAAGCCAACAAACCACCTGAAGTGAAGTTGGAACAGGACAGAAATGACTTGGGGTTGAATGCCATTCAATCCTGGAGTTTACTTCGCAATCTACCACTCATTTTTGGAGATTTAATCTGTCCAACTGACCAGCACTGGTATTTGTTTTTGCTTTTACTCCAAATTGCAAACATCGTATTTTCCCCAATTTTATCAAAAGGTATTACAATTTTTTTGAAACACTTGATCGCAGAACACCACAGGTTATTCAAACATTTGTATCCAAACAAGAGGCTGTTACCATAGCATCATTTCATGGTGCATTACCCTATGTGTATTTTGAAAATCGGACCTCTTTTGCATACCTGGTGTATGCGCTATGAAGCGAAACATAATTTCTTTAAAAAACGAGTTAACAGCTTCAAAAATATAATAAGGGATGCTTCAGTTACCTGTTGACATCAAGGTATTAAATGTGAGATGGGCCAAACACAATGGAACTGTGTATCGTCCAGGTTTAGTTGTTTGTGTGAGAGTTCATTGTGAGATGCCAGTTTTTCAGTGAATCCACCATGTTGTTGTCAAAGATGAGAAATTGCTTTTGGTAACTATTTCCTTACAAACAATATGTCTCGATGAGCATTTTAATGCTTTTAAAGTTGTGTGCACAAAAGTTGGACCTCATGTAGTTGATGTCAAAGAGCTTTTTTGTCATAAAGCACTTGACATACAGACATCATATGGTAGTGATAATTCAAATCTGTTCATTGTTCCATACCCTTTTCTGTGAAATGTAAAGGTGCATAATAACAATGAGCTTCCCTCTCTTAGCATCACATCGAGGGAATATGGCTGTTGTGTCAATAGGGTCCATTGGCTTTTTTCTGTCTTCTTTTACATGTTTTATGTAGTTTCATTGTATTTTATTTGAATATATGGATTCTATTTGTTGTTGAACAGGCCACAATTTTGATTTCTGATGGTATGACGTGGTGCTTCTTCAAACAAATCTGCTGGAATTGACTGGTAACATGATGGATGTGTTTTTTAAATATCTTGCAATGTTTTTATCTGTTGCATTAGTTAGTGTAATGCAAACATGTTTTGATTTTGTGATTATTAAATGTGCTAAGGTGCTTTGCTTAATTGTTTCTGATTTATTGTGTTCAGAGAAACTTCACAAATGTAACTCCAGACAAGTGATATGCATTTCTGAATGGCGTAACATACAATTTTGTATTGAGGAAAAAAAGAGTTAGATAATATTAAACTATATAGTGTTGAATATAATCATATTTGAGTGAAATAGAATTCTATTTGGAATGACATTATTCTAATAAGAGTATCGTACTATTGTATATGGAGCAGAATACAATCTGGTGAAGAGCAGAATATGAATCGGTATGGAGTAGAATATAATTCTTTCTGTAGTGAATTCTAATTCTATTTTGAGTGAAATAGTATTCAGTATAGAGTAAAATACATCACCACATTGAGGAAGGTGACTGTAGAGTTATTTTAATTTTATACAACATGGAGTAAATTATCATCATGTAGAGTAAACTATGGACACTAAATAGAGTAAAAAATACTCTGTAAAATTCACTCTTTGGGAAGAGTAATTTTTACTCTATTTAGACAGGGATCAAATGTTATCTTTTTTAGAGTAAAATTTTCTTCAATTTGAGTAAAATTTACTCTGACAAATTTCCTGTGTGAACTCTGAACCGAACCAAAGAAGCAAACCCTGGTCTGCCTGAAACGTAGGTCTGGCTCAAGCTTCAAGCAAACCAAATGCAGGAAGTGGACTACAACGAAGGGCATTGTGGGTAAACAAAACCAATCATACACGCGTGTAGAACGATAGCCGGGAGAAATGGCTGAGCCCATTGTTGCAGCTTATATGTGTCGTATGTTCACAGAAAACAAAATAAACAACCCAAGACTGATGGGATTTGATGCAGCTCCATGTTTTGCTCTGATGTGGAGGAAACAAAAGTTGTCCTGCATTAACCAATAGATGAGCGAGTTTTCTTGTTCATTTTTTGTCTCGTTTCCTCCGTATTCGGGGAGGGGAATACATTATTAAAAGGTTCGGTAAGTTGTTGTATGTGCTTGCTTGTGCAGGAGATGCAAGATGTCTTGTACACTCTCTCTAAAAACCTTTTGAACACACGGACAGTTGCATATGATACAAAACATGGTTCAGCAAGTGATAATGTTTTAGAGGTTTGGAAAAGAAATTTGCAAAGTGTGCCTGACTATGTAAAAACTGTTTAAGGTTTTGCCAAAAGAGTGGGCAAGTTAAACGTTTATTCCACTGACCTTTTGGTACAGAGAATGTAACTTAGTGTTCCAGCAATAGTGTGAAAACAATCTCAGTCATACATGTCCAGCCGCTCTATTTTTACATGTATAATAGGGCTCATAAAAATAAAACCACCCCTTTGATTCATTACGTGGGTTGTACATCTCCCTCTCTCACACAAAGACATTAAAATAGTTGATCATTTATCCCCGACACATGTAACCGCAGAAAGTTGTGGCGCTTTCCAGCTGTAGTTGGATGTTGGAATTTCTGAGTTGAGTGCAGGGGTTCCCTCAATATGTATGCCCCTGTGGCTCGGAGGAGATTTCCAGCTTGGAAAGTCAGACCAACTTCGCCAATCCCGACATGAGAAGTTTGGGAGGTCCCTCTGTGTCGTCCTCCATCCTATTACACAACAGTACAAGTACAGGCCAATGAATCAGACAGCTCTTACAAATAGCAGCTCTTACAATTCGGTACTAAACTTGTGTGGAATTCCCTGTTGTTTAGTTGAGATGTTTAACATATATTTTAATTTTATTATCAAACTTCTTACGCTTTAGACCTGTGATAATTTTTTTAATCATTTTTTAATATTTTTACTTTTTTTGTATTGGTGCAATTATATGTACTATTTTATTTCTACTAAGCACATTGTGTAAGATAAGGCCCTGTACAATTATATTTGCCTTTTTAGCATGCAATGTCTCCCATATTTTTACAGTATTTTTTCAAATTTCCATTCTAATTTTTAACTCTTTACTCTTTTGCTCCTGCTTCGATGTAAATCTCCCCCCACCAATCAATACACCATCAATAAAGGTACATTTTATCTTGTTTGCACGTCCATCTTATTTGTTTCACAGTGAATACATTGCACATTTTAGTGACTTTATCCACGGACATGTCACTATGCTGTTTGCCTGAAGGTGACGTCACTCCCATTTTAAATACATTTGAGCTTTTAATTATTGTATTAGATCCAGGAAATGTTTTTTTTTTTTAAGTTATTTGTGTCTGTGCTATGCGTTGAGCTCTTTGTCAAAGCTCTATTGTTGAATGATTGTTCCGAGCAGACTGTTTAATTTAGTTTTTGTTTCATTGTTAACTGAACTGGTATCTGCCCTTATGTAATATGCACACTGTGATTCCTTAACAAGGGAATGTGTTGTTCATTTGCACAAAACATAATCGCGTTGTGAGCAATAATAATTAGACTTAAAATTTTAGATTCGATTCGATTAGATTCATCTCTATTATGATTGAAAAGTGCAGAACTTGTACAATGAAATGAGGTTTAGCATCCAGTCCGAAGTGCAAAACATGGTATATACAAATCAATAAATAAGGTTATGGTACAGGTTCATCAGCAGCAGATAAGTGCGAGTACATAGTAAAAAGAGTATATACACATGACAGATGAAATATACAATGAATGTGCAGTAGTTTTTGTTTGATTTTTCAGTGTAAATGAATTATTGTACAATAGGAGCTGTAAAATATGGAATGAAACACTTTCTGGTCATTCTTCCTTCTGCCATCGGATCCGTTTGCGTACGCATGGCTCAGAGTTTCCATGAAGGATGGCACATTTCCCATTGAACCCGAGTACAAAGTCACGAATGAATGTCACTTTTGAACTGAATGACCAGGATTACCTACAGTATTTATTTGAAAGAATATTTGTACGACTCCCAAAAGGCAAACACTGTAAAAGAGCATCTCACACAGCAGCAGACGAACAACAGAGATGCTCTTTGTGTGAAGGAGCAGTTGTCACACACTGCGGACCCAACCTGACAGCCATTGTGGAAAACAAAATGCTCACATTTTGTTTTCTTTTATCGACTCCATTGTCTTGCTGTGTCTCGAATCATTGTTTAGTGTCAGGCGACAGAGTATATACAGTTGACAGACGTCAGCTAGGATGGGCCAGAGTTATTGTGCTGTCTTGTTGTTGTTTGCTGAAACATTGCCACACCTTCTGTTATTGAACTGACAACAGAAGATGAAAATCTATTTTTACGGGGTAGTTGTGTATTTCTCACAGAGACATTTTATGGTGTATCATAAAAGAAAGAATGGATGGCTGATTCATAAGTTACCCAGCATGGGTGTAGGGCCTAAGACAAATTTCCCATTTGTGGGACAATAAAGTTAATCTTAATCTTATTTTAGGTGTTGGTAACTAACTTATTTCATCTATATTTAGAGACAGAGTATATATATATTTCGAAAAAGTAGCACAGATGTGATTTTGGCTTTGAGAGTGCTGATGGAGAAATATAGAGAAGGCCAGAAGGAGATACACTGTGCCCTTGTGGATCTAAAGAAAGCATATGATCAATGCCAAGAGAGAAACGATGGTATTGTGTGAGTAAATTGGGAGTGGCAGACAAGTATGTGAGGGTGGTGCCGGACATGTGAGGACAGTGACACAGTGGAGAGGTGTGCAGTTGGAGTGAAGGATGGGTTCAAGGTGACGTTTCAGTGGCGCCGGCAGAATCACAATACCCGGCTGAGTCGGTCCAACTGTGTGCCAGTAAGGCTCACTACCAGAACCGACCCCATAACATCCAATCCACACCCGGCTGCACCCGTTAATATTAGAACTGCGACCGATGCTGCATCCGCTACTAAAGACACACAATCTTCAGTTACTGTAATTAAGTGCTTCATTTTAAACTGCACAACATCTGCACCGATGATTTGGGGGAAGCAGTGCACACAATCAGATCCGACTTTCAAGGAGGCTTGAAATTAGATGTAATGCTTTTATTTTGACAGAGTCAGATGCCCAGCTCCCTCCTGGTTCTGGGTCTGGTGCAAGTGGCTCGCAGCTGAGGAGAGGGGAGCCGGGTCGAGGCTCAGATGTGGAAATGTTTTTTTCTGCTTGGTGAGCGAGGCCTAATCTCCACCCACCGGTGGGGCGGACATTCAGTTCACCAATGCACTCTCAAAATTTTGGCTGCAGTTTTGTTTTGTACCAGTTTGATTAATTTTGTTGTGTTTGTTCTTATTTTACAGGCATCCCTGATTCCAGAGCTTCAATGCCACAGCTCAAATGGCTCTTCCCATTTTTCTCCTAAGGGTTTTTGTGGAATCTTTCCTCACTCAGTGTGAGGGTCTAAGGACAGAGGGTGTCACTTGCTGTACAGACTGTAAAGCCCTTCAAGGCAAAATTGTTTTTTTATTGTTGGGATATATTAATAAAATTGATTTGACTTAGCTATAATTGACTTTGCTGTAGAGCTGTAATCAGGCCATAAAAGTTAGGCCCGACAAGGCCTTAGCCCAACAGAATTGGCCCGAATTCGGCCCGAGCCCGACAAGTACATTTTGATTGACAGCACAAACCCGTTTACAGCCTGGTCATTATTCAAATGTGCACACACACACAGCTCTTCGGCCTTTTGTCAAGAATGAGTCATTTATACATTTACATAGGCCACAATGTGTTCCTGCCCAATCTCCAAACAATTCTGCCCCAGAAAAGCAAAACTAACCATATATAGATTATCTAGCATTGTCATTGCAGGCATCACATGTTTCAACCCTCGCCTTTCTTCTGTTTCCACGGTGCCACGTACTTGAAAAACAAGTTGGGTCCAGATATACATTACTGTCCCATGATCTTTAAACTGGACAATATCACCATTTAGTCAAACAAGAGACATCTACAGTATATTTCCTAACACACCATGCCCAGGACAGACCCTCAAGCTCCCTGTCCTATACAGGATGCCTATTGTACAGTGTATGATCTGACTTGTCATGTCCAACTGACCCTCTTGTCTCATGTTTACTTATTAATGTCAATCATCAATACATTTAAGGATTAAACATTAGCTGTGTTAATGTGTTCTTCTAAGTTCATATACTTCAAGTGTGACAACATTCTCACCTGGTTAAATTCTGGCCAGAAGAATGTTGCGATCTTGTGGAAGTCCTGTATTATCACTTTACAGCGCGAGCCAGTCTTTGTGCCGTTTAGGCATGACAGCTTGCTGAGGGGAGTGCAGGGCATTGGGCTTACAGTGGCGTTTCAGTTTCTCACACCAGAGACACACACACACAATTAAGTGTTGGATACTTGTCCCACTCAAGTTCTCGCTGTGCTTTACAGAACGGCTTCAGAAAGTCTAACAAAAAGCCCAGTGTGTTCGCTGCCACCTCAGCCTCAGCATCCACTTTCGCATCTTTCTTGCGCTAATCGAAACCTGACTGCTCATTTACCACGCAAGAGAGCAAGCCAGAGAGCAAGCCAGAGAGCAAGCCAGAACCACGAAAAATGAAAATAACTGTTTGCTGAAAAAAGGTTGGTTTTTTTTAAGATTTTGGTTCTTGAGGTTTTTTGTGTGGTTTAAAGCAGTGGTTCTCAAACCTTTTATGTCTAACACCACCTGAGAAAATATTGCCACCAATGTTAAAATACAGTGGTGTAAATAGGCCGAGCAAAGTCAGCTACGGACTTTTCACAGGAGGCAGATTTAGTGTTTAGTGTATTCTTGCAAGATTCACATGTAATATGTTCAGCATGATTTATCTTCCAAACCATTTCATGTTTTCAGTGCATTTGTATTTTTTTCGGAAGTTATTTCCAAACACTTTCATTAAAAGACAAAAAGAACAATATCCAGGTATTTATATTCAGTGACAGACTGGAAAGGCCCCCCATTACTGAAGGTGGTGTTCAAGGTTTGCAGTTTCCTGAAGTCTACAGTCATTTTCTTTTGTCTTTGGTGTGTTTAGGGACAAGTTTCATCCTGTTGAACCACTCCAGAAAATGGTGCAAAACCGGCCCATGTTCTACCTCATCCTACTTCAGGAAACTGACAATATTATAAAGCTGAATCACCCTAAAGCTGAATCAAGCCGCCGGGTGAGGCCGGCGGCTTTGGCCAGTCGGGGTGAAAGGGAGAAATAGGTGGAGAAGGAAGAGAGGAGAGGTAGGGGAAGAGGAGAGAGATCAACAGGAGGCTTTTCTCTGACTTACTGGAACATCGTGGGGGATTAACTAGTTCTTCAGCATCCCTTTAATGTGTTGTTTCATGCGGTTGCACTGGTGTCATAAAGACTTGTTTAATGTGTGAGTCAATAGACTTGAATTTCCTTGACAAAAGGAACTCAGATGTTTTCTCACAGTGGATTTGTGAGAACATTCTTTTATAAGGCCTGACTAGAGTTCTCAATGGGCCTGAAAATTACAACCCGACCCGACCCAGCCCGCGGGTCTTTAAGCCCGAACCCGACCCGGCCCGAAATACATTTTCCCACTGATCCAAGCGCGGTGTTTTATTTGCAGCGGAGCGGCGTATGCTACTGCTGCTGTTGACCCAGCACTCCTGGCTTGGATCATATGGGTCCTCCGGTACCGGCTGCTGCGCAGCTAACAGGCGGGACTTCACATACTGTACATTTGCCATTTGGTCAGTGAGCAGCATCAGCAACTGGTTAAATTTCGGCCACAGGAATGTTGCGGCTTTGGGGAGTGGTGCGCAAAACCGGTGCGCATGCCGTTGACGCACGGCTGCGCTCTGTGCAGTATCGTTGGCATTTTGCTGGCAGTGATATCTGAGTCGTTCTGCCCATAGCAGCACAAGATGCAGAGTGGGATATTTGTCCCCCTCCAGTTCACGGTGAGCATCATAAAAGGGCTCCAAAAATGACACTATCATGCCCAAAGTGTCGGTGGTTACGCACGCAGCGGCGTCAGGTCTGCCCCTCTCCATCAAGCAGACAGCCAGATTTACTCTTCACCACACATGAACAGCGATGATTCACAACAAACAACATATAATTTACAAACTGCAAAAAAATTTGCTTTATGAGCAGAAAAATTAAACCCGACCCGACCTGCCTCATTTGCAGATTTTTTGGACCGAACCAGGCTCAAATCTGCGGGTCCGGTCGGGTTTGTTGGGCTGGCCCAACCCGTTGAGAACTGTAGGCCTGGTGGAAAAAGGTGGAATTGACCCTGTGAAAATGATTTATCAGTTCAATTACTTAATTATGAAGTTATTATAGGCTAAAGTAAAAGTTCAGCGTGTCAAAACCTGAGTATTTTGTAATGTTAAAAAGAAAAAAAAGTACTGGTTTTAGTTGATTCTCGTAGAGTGAGATTGTGCGGGTTGGACTCAGTTCTATCAGTTCTCTTGTGTTTTAAAAGCTGTATCGATATTTAACAACAGACATTCACTGTCTCAAATGTCTTCAATGTTATATTAATATTTTTGGGCCACAAAGCCAAACAAAAAGGGTGTGCTGAGGAGTCGACACAATGGGTTTTTTCGAAAAGAGCTCAGAAGAGTCTGACATTAAAATAACAACACGCCCAGTTGCTGAAGTTGTTTTCGTTGTATTCAAACACCTGTGCAGTATATAAGGTGCCTCCGTGTTAGTCAGCGTCCAGACAGACTCGTTTGCGGTGTAGACCTGGCGTGTAGTTCATGATGAAGCTGTTCCTTTCTTTGACTCTTATCTGGTCTTTCTCCAGCACAGGTAAAGCACAGGTTCATATTGATGCAATCACCCTTCAGCTGCTAAGACAAAATCTGCTTTTAATCTCATTTTAAATAGTCACTAGTAACAATCCTGTAATCTTGAAGACTCTGTTGTGTCGATGGATGTGATTCACATATTTCTCTTCACTTTACAGCTGGAGCACTTGTGTGTCAGACTTGCACAGATGACGATTGTACAAGCACAGTGCCGCTAACATGTGCCACGGAGACGATGTGTATAACTGCTGCCATTAAAGGTACTTTTTTCAACACATCATTTGTTACTATTCATTGACAAACAAGTGTGCTTTGAAAAATATAATTAACAAACTGCACTTTGACTCTGCAGCGGTTTCATCTGGAACTCCTGGAACCCAAATCTTCAAAGCATGTGCATCGTCCTCCCTGTGTCCAGTCACAAGCTCCCAGACATTTTCTGTTAACTTGGGTGTTTCAAGTGCACTTGCATCTGCTACGTGCTGCGACTCAGATAACTGCAACTCAGCCACTTTATCTTGTAAGTACAGGTGGATGATTATCACATTTAATGCTAATGATAAGGAGAGAGATAATGTTCTCAATTCTTCATAAACACAATGTCATTATTTTCTGTTTCAGTCCCGACGACTCAATCACCCAACAGCTTACTGTGTTACGTATGTGACCCTGCCACCTCTCTATGCACCACTCCAATCACATGTACTGGAACAGAGGATCGCTGCTTTCAAGCAAGCCGTGAGTCATCTTCTTATATCTTTTAGTCATTTTGGCATCAATTTAGCTGTGTTCCCATACTTGTCATGGTTGAAATTACTTTTACTTTTCTTTTAAGTTTGAGGCTGCTATGGGTTTTTTTTCAGCAAAGTTTCTTCTATAGACTGATCGATTGTTGTAGCTTTAAATGGAAAAAAAAATAATAATCAAGGCTATGACTTCCAATCTAATCAAATCTAAAATCCACAAATACAATTGTGAAATAATGGAAATGACTTTTCATCTTCAGTGTCAGATGGGGCCACCACTTCTCCTGCCTTTGGTTGTGCATCTACAAACATGTGTGCAGCATCTGCCAGCCTGGGGACAATACCTTTTATGAAAGATGTTGGCAGTATAATCAGTGGACCTGCCTGTTGTGGAACAAATCTATGTAACACTCTCCCAACAACAACTACCGCACCAACCACAACAACTACCGCACCAACCACAACAACTACCGCACCAACCACAACAACTACCGCACCAACCACAACAACTACCGCACCTAACAACAACAACTGCTGCAAGAACTGTTGCAACTGCTGCAACAACTGCTGTACTAACAACTGCTGTAGCAAAAACTGCTGAACCAGCACCAAAAACTACTACCACTTCTTTTCTTTTTTTTCAAGCCCCCTTGCTGTCTTGAGTTGGTGTCTGTCTGAGCTGCAAATTCCATATTTAGTTAAAACACTCTGATTCGGGTTAAGACAGCACCAAAGCAATACTTACTTCACTCAAACATGGGAAAAAAAACAACCTGAAGCTGTAACATTATATGCAGTCAAAAAACAAACAAAACAAAAGTACATGATTAACTGAAATATTAGCAATGCCAATGTGCTCGATTTCTGTAAAGTCAGTGCATCGCCTAAAATAGATCCAAGACCCAACAGCAGAAGTGAAAGTTGTATCTTAAACATGTTACAGTGCCCCCCCCCCCCCCCCCCATTTAAATCTAAATGTAAAAAAAATCACCCATTAAACAATTACTCTTATGTTGCTTTTGCTGCAATCTACAACAGTTGCATTGCATTAAACCATCATTAAACCATATATATGGATAAACTTACCACACAAAGTAGGAAATTGGAAATTTGTTTATTGCTTTGTTGTGACAATGCTTCTTGCCAATACACCTTATACTGCTGGAAAAGCCTGTTTATTTCTCTTTTAAATGGTGCCTAATCAAGGAAAATCCGAGACTATACCTCCAGAATTGTGGGAGTGGAGAGGATGGAATGGCCTGCCAGCAGTCCTGGCTTGGGCGTGCTGTTCGTGCCAGAGTGACAAACACAACCACACTGGCCGACTTGCGACAAATGTGTGTTTGAAGAACGGGAGACTGTCCCACAGCAGTGTGTGCACGAGCATGGTGACCAGCATGGGAAGGAGGTGGCGGGCTGTGTATGGTTCTTCTACATGCTACTGAGGCAGATCCTGAGTCTCTAACCCCAGATTGACGGCTTGCCCATCCAATCATATTCATGAAAACAATGATAATTATAATGACAATAAATCATGTCTTAATGTCATAAATCAAGTATTCATTATTATTATTATTATTATTATTATTATTATTGCTTTGAATGTTAAATTGTAATATCTTGAGTCATTTTAGAATCAAATGTGTAAAAGATGTTGTAATGAAATGCCTTGCATAATAAAGGGCTTGCAAAAATCCTTGTAAAAAGGAAAAGGAAAAAAACAACAAAACCGTCCACAGATTTAATAAAAGTTGAAGCACAGAGAATACATGAAAGTAAATAAAGATTATGAAAATAAACCAACAAACAATATTTGAAAAGACACGTCTTCAAATCTGACAAAGTATTTAGTCGAAAATAGGGTTCTAAAAGGAAAATAAAAATTAATTTTATAATCTAAATTACAAACATGTAAATTAAGAGGGGTAGTCCTGAACTACAGGCAACAATTAGTATAGCTTTTTTGCAGTAACTCTGATAATTTAAAGATTCCAAACCAAAATCATTGGTCCTAGTACATAAACTTTCAGTTCCGGTGAAAGTTTAAAGACCTCAGCAGAAATTAAAAAGTAGCGTGACGATAGATGGAGTTTTTAATTTAAATATAGTCTCAGTTGAGACTTTGAGGTGCAGTTCAAGATGAAAACCTGACATGGAAATCACACATCACACATATAAGACGTGAGGTGTGGAGGAATTCCTCAGCCTTGAGCAAACCGAGGTCTATGAATCATAATGTTCACTGTTTGCCAATGTTTATAGCACAGAAAAGAGTGATCGAGAGTGAACTATTCATAGTGAATTGTAGAGGCCACATCAGTGGAATTAGGATGATTGAAACTTAAAGATTGAAAGACATTTTCATGACAAGCTCGAGTGTCTACCGATACCAAAATACCAGTCCGATACAGTCATGTTAGACTTTTTAAACTATGAAGCTGTTTCAAGCTACTTCAAATGTTCTTTTTCCCATAAACAGGCCACAACATTACTCAGCTAAAATGCTGTTGTTAAAGCATGTAATATTATAGGACTTTTGGACTGTATTTGATTTTTCATTTTTATTTGTCCAATATCCTTAATTGTTAGTTCGATATAATGGCAAAAAGGAAGAAGAAGAACCATGGAAGAAAATTGATTTTAAGCATGAAGTGGTGCATCTGTTACTGTCAAGTCAAATTTTGGAATTACTCCCAAAGTTAATTAAAGGAACTGTTTGAACTACTTTTCACTTCAAAAATATACAGAGAAAGAACACCGAGGTGCGTTTTTTCATCTCCTCCTCCTTCATATTTTCTTGCTATCGATATATATATATATATATATATATATATATATATATGACAGGTGGTCTAAGCACTGTGTATACACGTGTGTGTGTAAATATGTGAATCACTCGTTCATTCAAATTCATTTGGGAAGACTTTTGAACCACAGAACCCTCCATTTCAAAAGCATTGCCAGATCATCCATCCATTTTCTACCACTTTATCCTTCACAGGAGGGTCGCAGAGGGTGCTGTGCCAATCTCTGCACCGATCTTGTTCCAACTGGAGCTTGAACCTGGGTCTTCTGGCTGGCAAATGGACCAAGGACACTGTCTACACGATTTAAAAAGTTTGACCTTTTTTAAAATTCCATCAAAGCAAGACAATCAGACGACCTCAGCTTATTCACAATGCTGTTGCCAGTTCCCATCACGTCCCAGCACTGGCTGCTGTTTTTATGTCTGTCAGATTCTGTGATCACTGTCATTTGTAATGTAATGTCTAACATTAATTAGGATTCCATTCCAGTTTCAATCAATTTCTATTGTTCCAAGTGACTGAGTTTGTAACAAGTAATTAATTAATTATGATTACTATAATTAATCATTACTATAATGATTAATTATAGTAATCATTATAGTGTGTGGCCCTTGTGGAATTGCTTAAACACCAGTATAATAGTGACATCATTTTGGCAATCATTTAATAATTAGTCTCCAAATTATATAATTATATAGCAGACAAGTTTATCAGCCTCTCAGAGTTGAAATGTGCAGCAGAAGTCTACAGCAACCTAGGTAAAATAGAATTCATGCACTATGCTGCCCTCTGCTGGATGTGGAGTGGCTATAAAACAGCCATAACTGTAACTCAGTTAGTTCAGTTAAAATCTCAATCTGTAATTTTTTTTTTATTTGGATTAAATCACTGTTGTATAGTTGAGAGGTTCAAGATGTGCTTTAATTTTGTGAATAAACGATCATGCTATAGCCTTGCTCACAATACATTGTGCACAGTTGTTTAAATATGATTTTTTTTTGGATGCTTCTTTGGGCAATTTCATTTTTGTTAAACACACTCAATAACCTCAGTGTTTGAATGAAACATTCACAGCTTTGTCTTGTCTTGTCTCGCCTTGTTTTGTGTCTCTTTGTGCCTCTCGTTTGCTTCCCATTTACTTGTTCTGATACATTATTACTTACTTCGAGCCTGTGGTCTCTTTGTGGTCATTGGATTAGCTTTGCAAGAAGACACTGATTGACAGTGTAACATAAGTAAAATCAGCTGATGGACGAAGAAACCGAAACCTAAAATAAATTACTCATGAAACTGCATCCATTCATTGCCATGTAATAGCACAATGATCAGCGGGAGACAGCATTACATGTTTGAGCTGTGAGTGTGTGAGAAACGCACACTGGCAATCGATCTTTTGCTTACTGCTGTCAGTTCAGCAATAGGAGGCGTGGCAGAGATGAAGAGAAGATCAACAAACGCAGCACAACATCTATGACCAATCCTACCTGACGTCTTTGACCAAAATTCTTTATTGGCCTGTAACTAAATGATTTAGGAAACAAGACAATGGAAACAACAAAAGAAAACAAAACATGGTGCTGCCATTTTCCACAGATCTCAACAGGCTGGGTTCACAGTGTGTGACAGCTGCTGTGCTGATCGGCTTTGTCTTGCACACCTCATTTTCACTTTGAAACAGGGACATGACAGTGTTGTGTTTGTCATAATATGTTACAGACACAAATGCTGAAAGACCTTTTTTCTGTGAAACACATGAAACAGCTGACATTTCTGCTTTCCAAAAAGTGCTGCTGGCTGTGTTGCAAAAAAGCTCTTTGTAAATAAAACAGACCAGATTAGTAAACGGACTGAAATGTAAAGTCACAATAAAGTGTAACTTCCTCCCTGAGTGGCTCCTGCAGAATTTAGGCACAACATCTATAGTCTCTGACCACTAGTGGGCAACCCCACAGACAAACACTGTGCAGAGCCCTCAAACTCCCAGGCCTCTTACAGAGCACCTGAGGTTAATTAACTAAGGAAGACACACTCACACCAACATGGAAGGGAATCTCCCGAGTTCGACTTGATACCATGTGATCATAATGATTCGCAACCGACAGCACAGTAAGTCCATGTGTGTTTGTCTGCTGAGGTGTTACAGCTTCATGAAACTGACAGTGAGAAGTGGAGAGCCTTGTCTGGGTTGTTTTTGAAGAGTGGAAAGTGGAAGACATCGCTGTCAATCTCAATGTCTCTTCACATTTGCATCAATATACCACCATAGCAGCTGATAGCAGTTGCCATGTGTGGATGCTGGAGCACTCAGCTACAAGTTGTTTTTGTGTCAGTGATGGTGGTTTTCATTGCCATTTATATACAGTATCCCATATTGCCTGCTGTTGCCCTTGCTTGCATAGTAGCATTCCAACAGTTTGACATTCTCGGCTATAGTCGACAAATGTCTTGTTTCAGTTGTCCATCTCTCATACAGTTACCCTGGTTTCCCAGTACCTGGCATCGGCCAGTATGGCATTGAGGACCTTGCCTAAGGGGCCACACAGGATATGCTACAACCTAAATGGTCTCACTCATCTTCTACCACGTTATCCTCCACATGAGGATCACAGGGGGCTGACAGGGGGCGAAAGGCGGGGTCACACCCTGGTCAAGATGACGTACTCAATTTTAAACCGAGCATCAGAATGAGAAGAAAAGGTGATTTAGGTGACTTTGAACGTGACGTGTTTGTTGGCACCAGAGAGTGCTTGTCTCACTTTTTCAGAACCTCCTGATTCTCATGCGCAACCATTTCTAGGGTTCGTACTTTCGATGCCAGATGTCAGAGAAGAATGTCTGAACAATTTGATTCAAAGACAATACATCAAGGATTGGTCTTTAGAGACTGTTTTGTTGTATTGTTGAATCTCTCTCTCGCAACATTGCCACACCCACTGCTGTCAAATTGACTCTGCCCCACGTTTTATTTTTACCTCTATCATTAAATGAAATGTTTACTCTTCATCAAACACAAACATAGCTTACATATTTGCTTTTGCCTCATTCAATGCTAGAACATACCATGGTGTATTGTCAAAGGTAAGATAATGGAGGCGTTGTTTCAAGAGTGTTTTTTTTATTTTTATTTTTTAATCCATCACTTGAATTATGTGTACGTTCCAATATGTCTTCAGGTACACTGTACATGACAGCAAAGGCTATTCTAGTTCACAATAACATAACAACTAAATTAAATGATCGAGTTAACAGTTTCTGTTAAAATTAAGTCAATTTTAACAGAAGAAGAAATCTCTGACAGAACCAAACTCAAAGATGTACAGCCATCTGCCTTGACCGGTTGGGGGGTAAAGGAAAAATGGAGGACAGAGGAGAGGTGGGGGAGAAAAAGTGGGGAGAGAAAGGACAAGAAGGAGGTGAGGTAGAGATAGAAGATAGAGGGCATGTGGGTTTTCTCTGGTTTCCTCCCATAGTTAAAAAAAACATGCAGAGGTTAATTAGACACTCTGAATTGTAGGTGTGAATGTGAGAGTGAATGGTTGTTTGTCTCTATATGGACTGGTGACCTGTCCAGGTTGCACCACGCCTTATATTGTATGTCAGCAGGGATTGGCACCAATAAGGGATTGGTAGACAATGGATGGATGGACCAAATGTAAAATAATTCAAAATAATAATTGAGTTTACCTTTACAAGATGGTATATTGGAGCATGTTGACGATGATAAGGTTGCACATTGTAGTTCAGCGGCTTGGAACGTTGTAGCTAACAACAGCCTTTGTGAGGGTAACAACTTGAATGTGACGTTTGCTTGTTTTGACTTTTGTCAAGTTGGTACTCACACTTTAGATACCAAGGAAAGTTTGATCTACAGTATATTGTTTAAAGTAACACAGTGTTCTCTGTGCTACAGTTCACACGGTGATCTGAGGAGAAAGTCAGAGGGGGCAGGGGAAACATTAATAAACAGTTTTTTGTTGGGTAATAGCTGGCAGTCATTGAAATGTCAATCATGAATCATTCAGAGGCTAATTTGACAAAGAAGACAAAGCTGCAAACAAAATTCTGGCAGACAAACAAGATGGGAATGCTTTTGCTGCTACACACACTACAAACCCATTGATATTTTTTGTTAACGTTGTTTAGTCCATTTTTTGTAGATTATAAGTTATTGTAATTTGCACACAAGGGAACATGGGGACAGATGGAGGGTGAACAGGAAAATAAGACAATAAGGCTCAACTGAATTTAATTTGCCAATTAATTTTGAAAACAAAATATGATATTTCTGTTTGTGTGCGTGTGAGAGAGAAAGAGAGAGAGAGAGAGAGAGATTTACAACCTGATGAACGACTTGATGTGTTATTGTATGACTCCTATTTTAGATTCAGAAATAAAGAATGGCTGTGACGTCAATTCAACAACAGCGGGTGTGGCAATTTTGGAAGCAGCCTTCAACAATGCAACAAAGCACTGGCTAAAGACTACTCCTTAATTTAGCATAATTGGATTTAATATTTATGCACAAACAATTTAGCCATGGCTCAAAGGAGCAGCTACCTGAGAGTAACATTCCAACCTCAGACGATTATATAACTTGGGTGAACTCATGGTGAATTTTTGAAATGTACCTGCTTCTTTCTTTCTTTCTTTCTTTCTTTCTTTCTTTCTTTCTTTCTTTCTTTCTTTCTTTATTTCTTTCTTTCTCTGTTAGATGCTGCAAGAAATGCTCATTATGGTCTCAGTAACACAATGCGGTGAAACAATACAGTCATTTTTTGGAGGAAAAAATGACTCCTCTAAAAAAGATAATACAGCTTACAAACTTTTGACACAAGGTTGAAACATAACTATTTTTAATTTAATTACATTATTGCAATGGCCATGTCTGTGATACTGTGTGTTTTTCCTGTTCTTTTATGAACAGGCGATTGCTTCCTCCTAAGGGAAGTCACTTACAGCTGTGCAGAAACAGAATGCAAATATTAAGGGTCCACTTTAAGATTGCCTTGTGAAATATTGTAAAATTGAACACTGATCATCAGCAGCTATAGTGTAGCAATCCAAATTCAGTAGGAGCCTCTGACCAGGTTCAACCTATGTTTGATGACATGGTCTACCAAAATAGCTCTGATCATTACTGTCCAATGTCTTCTGACCTGTCTTCTTGCCTCTGTTTCCTCGTCTGAGAGTGACATGTTAGTGTCAGCGTCTTAGCATTTCAAATTGCTGGGCCACATTTTTTTTTTCACTTTCCATCTACAATACACTTCCACTCATTTCAATGACAAACAGAAAAAGTACCGATGCACACATTTTGGAAAACTTGAAGCGCGCTTATCACCAACACGTCCCTAACTGCTAAACTCTAAGCACATCTCCATTGGTCTCACGCAAATATTATAAATTACAGTTATGCACATCTCTGAACACATATTGCCTCATTTAGAACAAATGACCAAATCCATCTCACTTATGTTGAACTGAATCATTAGAATCAGTCAATTAAAAACTCAGTCACTGAACTGAAAAACGACTAAACGGGTTGTAATTCGGCTCACGATCGCTGGCTTTCGGCAATGCTGTCACTAAATACACCAGACCCCTCTGTTAAATATTGAGGTTTTAGACATTTCCTTTGCTAAATGTTGGAGATTAACACGTGTTTTCAGGATTTTTATGTCTTTTTAACTTCAATCTACATTGCTCGGTTTGATTCTTGTGTCGAACATGTTTTACATGTTCCCACTCTTTGTAAAGGTTTCCTCCCATTTTTTCCCATGTGAAAGAGTTTTTGTAGAGTTCCATGTGAGGGTCTAAGGAAAGACTTTGTCATCTGCTGTACAGCCTGTAAAGCCCTTCGAAGCAAATTCTGTTTATCATGTTGGGCTATATAAATAAAATTGACTTGACTTGTTTCCAACTGACTTACTTGGAAACTAAATGATGCTATTTAGCTAGATCTGAACCAAAGTAGTAAATTAAAAAGTCATTAAAATGATTTTTATCTGAAATCTGTGAGTATTTGGTATTAGTATTGGGCATCAAACTGTTCTTGTGTTACAAGGATTATGCATCATAGAGCCATGATTGTGATTGTTTTCTTTTGTCTGCTGTTGCCAGCAGTGAATTAAAGGCGGGTTGGCAGTTTCACAACATTCCAATGATAAACGGCAGCAAATACATGTGACGTGTGAAAAGGACATTCTTTTATGAGGTATCACCACCAACAGGTATTATATCCTTCGCCCTGTTAACATGATAACAAGATGATTAAGTTTTTGATGAAAATGCTGGGTCCTCTTTACATTTTATGCTCCAATATGAAAAAAACAAAACTCAGCAACACTTTAAAGAGAACTTATACTGGTTTATTAGGAAAATATAAAGACAAATCACAAATTACAACTTCACCGGCGGGTCAGCATATGATTTTTTTATAGTTGAAGAAATATGTATTGACTAACAGATTCATCAACTTATATACAGTAAATGTCATAAATATCAAATGAAATGCATTTTTTTTTATTGTATAGAACTACTTTGATCCTTTTTTTTTCTTTTTCTTTCTTCGCATCACTGCCATTTTCATTATCCTCAGTTGACTCAAATGATATTTGCCACTAAATTAACTATAATTGTGAGAGTTATAGTTAAAATCTAGTCAGTGATGCATGATGTCCACTTCATGTCCGTAATTTCCTCCAAACACACTGTATGAAGGAACATCTCATCACTTCTGAAGATGAGCAAACCACAGGCAGTTTGACGATACCATTATGCAATCCTGACATCTAGTGTCTCAGTGAAGTGATTACAAATTAAGGAGATGTGTCTGATAACACCCACAGACAAAAATTTATTTGTATATCTTACTGATGACACATCATAGACATAATGCATTCCATATCCCTTTACCCTAACCTTCACCATCACAACTAAGTCCCTAACCCTTAATATAAACCCAATTCTAACCTTAACCCCAAAAACCAGGTCTTAACCCCCAAAAAAGCACTTTAAAGACAAAATGGACCTCACAAAGATATTAATACAAGTACACACACACACACAGGTTTGCACAGCTACAAAAGAACACAAGAAAACTGGCACACACTTAAGTTACAGATATCACAGTTATTAACATAGATAAAGAGCCTTGAGGGTGAACATACAGAACAGCAGCTGAGAAAGTGGAGACTGAAGGAGCAGGCCTGGTGAGTGTCTCATTGAAATGTGGCTTGGCTCATGTTTATGACTCTGTATCTGTCTGTAACAATATCTCAACATCATGAAGTTTTCTTGGTTTCCAAATGATGCATATTAATGACTTTAAATAATGGATTATATGACAAAACATGGGGACCCAGGTTTTGCCGCTTGACAGCAACCTATTGTTTATTGGTGAAACATCTCAACCAATATCAACCATTCTTTACAGCAAATCTGTGTCTTTTTCCAATATCCCCATGGTGGAAATAAGGTCACAGTATTGCAGTTGTTATGCCAAATTACTCTTCACAGTGTTTTTGGCGAATTGTTCCATACTTGTCATATCAACATTTCTAAAGACACAAAGTAGACTCAAATCGCTTGTGTAACAAAGTGAGCAAAAGCTAGCAGAGGTTCAAACATCTGTGTGTATTTATAGAGAGAATGATGACACCATGAGGAAAAACTATGATCTTTTCCTAGACCAGTGTTTCTCAAACATTTTCGCAAACCGGTCCACTGCACTGTTCAAGTCAGACAATGCCACAAAACAAATGTTTTTTGATTTTACATAGGCTACTAGTTGAGTTGATATTGAAAACAACACATATATGTCGCAGGCAGTTTGAGAAACCCTGAACTGAAAACAACAGTGACATTTTTAATTTTAAAACATGATATGTTACTTGCTTGTCACCTCGCAGACCACTCGGGGTCGCTCACGGAAACTTGTTCAAGTCAGATTATTCCAACTAATCGTATTGGTTCCACTGTGATGCCTGCATTCTCACAAGGCCCAGGTGAGGTTAAAAGAGACTTTGCAGCCATGTGTTGAACAACAATTACCAACAATTACCATCTGCAGTCTCACCATTTCATTTCACTAATTCATACACACTGGAGCACCTTTCATAGTGGAGTGACATCATCACCGGCAACCAACAGACACACTTTGAACCAGCAACACATTTATTAGTACGTCAACAACAAAAGCAGGACATTTTCCAATATGACAGATACAACACACATTTGATATGTTGATTAAAGGCCATGAAAAAAAAAAACATTTGCTGCAGGAAAAGTGAACAATTTATTTTTTTCTTATTTTGATTGGTATTATTGTGTAGATGTCATCCGTGTTTAAATCATGAGATTGTTAGTGCCATGTCATCAGTTGCTGTCGCTGGTTGTTACATGTTACTATAGTTACTATAGAAAACTGTATTCTGATTGGGTCCTTGGACAAGACCCCACGTTGCTCCTGACGGCTGTGCCAGCACTGTGTGAATGTGTATGAGTGATAGAAAATGCGCTGCACATACTGTAGATGTGTTGTGTTCATGTATTTTGAGATATGAGAGGAAACTTCTGTATTGTTAAAAGGTTTATTGTTTAAGCAACAAGTACAAAACACAGCTGTGGGCTCACGATACAGAGAACTAAGATCTATTATAGTCTATATGTGTATGTGTTGACGTGGGATTGGTTCAATAGATGGGGATGAGCTGTGGTTTAGACTTAGCACTCCCTTGTTGGCGTACGTACAGGATGGGTCCCCAGGCTCTTGGCACGATGTCAGCGAATCAGCGTGAACCGCATCCAGTTTGAGCCCTCCTTGGCAGCCTTATGAACTGGTATGTTGTATGGTGTTGTTGTGAGCGGGCAACTATTTGTGTGGTGCTGTGTCGGCATGAGTAATTGTTTCAGATAACACCCGCATCTTTCCGGGGCGCTCTCAGTCTTAGAGTGAAATAGATGTATTCCCACAGATACGCTGTATGAAAGTGTGAATGAATGGGTATAAATGGGTGAATGACAAAACTGTAGTGTAAAGCAACTTTGAGTGATCATCAAGACTAGACAAGCGCTGCATAAATACAGACCATTTACCACTGGCATCTATAATTGCAACTGTATTATTTGTACATATGCAGAGACAATGTAAGCATCATAAAATGAAACTAGATCATGTCTTCCCTGATCTATCTTTGTTGAAAGAGATAATCGTCGATCTGTACTTACAAGTTAGATTGGCTGAGATGCAGTTATCCTTGTCACAGCATGAAGCAGCTATAAATACAGCTGCCGTACCCAAGTTGACTGCTAAGGTCTGGTTGCCAGTCTTTGGACATACAGAGAACGGTACACATGCCTTGTAGATTTGTTGGTATGGAACTCCAGATACAACAGCTACAGGGTAAAAGTGCAGACTGTTAATGTCGATGACATAAAATGCCCTGGGAAAACTTTTCAAACCGTGGAAGACAAGACAAAAGGCTAATTTATTAGTTCATCCATTCACCCACAACGTAAATGTATTTCACTGAAAAGTAGGAGGTAACGTGAGGAAAAGAGTACCTTGTATGGCAACTGTCACACACATCGTCTCTGAGGGACATATTTGTGGCATGTTACTCGAACACGACTGATCAATGCACGTTTCACAGTAAAGTGCTCCAGCTCAAATGTCAATAGATCATAATTTAAGAAAAGAGGGTTTCTTGATCTGCTGTGCTGAATTGTATGCATTTTTACCTTTTTAATTACAGCAATTATACTATTTTTGTTGGTTTAAGTCCTGTTTAATATGAATTAGATTAAAATCATATTCCAGAGATGCTGCTGGAAGAATTTTGTATCAATAAGAACAGTTACCTATGCTGGAGAGAGCCCAGATGAGAGTCAGAGAAAGGAGCAGCGTCATCATGACCTACAGATAAGTATTGTGGACCAGTGTTTGTGAATGCTGATAAGCAGTGAACCTCTTTATATGCTGTATAGTCAAGGATTGGGTGTGTTCTCATTTTTAAACCATACCATCACACCTTGACACACCCTCTTTTTAAAATTCTTGTGTTGCACAGTGCTCCACAATGGAAAGTGTAAGGATACAAATTCCTAACTTCCATAAAATTAGACCAGCTTGATTTGTGTATGTTTATACGAGTTGTTTCTGTTTCAAAATACATTAAATTGGCATTCAATCCCAAATGACTTCTGCAATTCACGTGGGTACTTATCTCCAAGAGTTTCTGCATCCATTCCAGCACAATGCCATGACCTGCAATCATCTTCCAGCCGTAAGCATGTTAATAGCCATGAATGTCGTGGCAAACTGTACTTTTTTTTACAAATTTGGACAGCACTCAACATTTTTTATTCCATCATCGATATCAGTTGAAAAATGTCAAGAAATCAGTCAGTCACTTAACCCTTAAAAATATGATGCATGAGCCAGAACTCAATGCACAGGCACAATCGCTGGTAAAGCAGGTAAAATTTGCTTCTGTGTTAATTGTTTTCTCACGCGTTAGTCAGCGAACACACAGGCAAAGACAAGCTTCTTTGCAGATTAGAGGACCAAGTTGCTCATATGACTGCCTGAGTTGATTTAAAAATAATCTCAAACAAACTCTAGGAAAAAAGAAGAGCCAACAACTGCTGCCTCTCTTGTTCATTGTTTAAACAGAGTTTCTGTTTTTGTTGAAACTAAACAGTAAACAGTTTTGAATTTCCCCCACAGGAATTATAGTACCTCTGTCTGTCTAGTTAAATGACACTCACAATAACTCAAAAGGGGTTACATTTCATTAATAGTCCATTCACACAAAATGCAACACACATAGCACTTTATAGTTTGGCTTACTTGAAGCACTAACTTACGTCTAGCTCTTGTTTGTATCCAAATGTTTAAATGCACTTTGTGTAAGTCGCTTTGGATAAAAGCGTCTGCCAAATGACATGTAATAATGTAATGACATATTATTCATGCAATTACATTCCAGGTGAGTGCAAAGTTTTTTCCCCATAAGAATAAAATCAGTTTTAAACACAACAAAGGTCACTGGCAAAAATACATTCCTGCAGCAGCATTAAAACAAGTGGAAGCTCAGCTTCAGTTCATCTCTATGAGACAGCACAGAATAGTTTTTATTCACTTCCAGGGAAACTCTGCATCTCTGGGAGTCATTGGAGCAGTAGGTGGGGAGCAGGTGGGCTGAGCTGATGCATGATGAGTGGAGGAGCTGTCTGAAAGGTGGAACCACTTTTTAATTGACCTGGGCCTGAAATTAGCTTCCCCTGTTTCAAAGACCAGCAAACACCATTGTTTCTATCGTAGGGCCTGTCAACTGAGGATGTCTGACTAGGTACATAAAGGTGATACTTGAATGAACTCAAGTATCTTACCGGAAAATGACTTTGGTAGAAGTTGAAGTTACCTTTAATCCCTTTAACACCTAACCCTCAAAATGTCTGTCTGGACTTTTTTCGCTTAATTTAACCAGAAAATTACCAGAATGTCCCGTAACTAAGTCCTTTTGTCCATTTTTCCAGAATAACTTCAAATATTTGGCAGATATTTACAATTTACTGCATGTTAAAATACGGTTTTAACAATTTAAAATTAAGACAAACAAAAAGGTTTATTTATTCAAAGAAAACCACTTAAGTTGTAAATGAACAACAGAATTTCCATGTTAAATTTGAAATTGGAACAGTATCAAACATATTTACAATAACATTTTTTTGAGACTTTGTCTATCAATATGCAAAAAACTACACAAACTATAGACCCTTTCGAGAGCTATGTCACAGAAATGTGCGTTCCCAGTTTGGGGTCAGAAAACAAACTAGTAGCCTACCATTAACTCGTACAGCAATCTAACACATAAAATGCCTACTTGTAGCGTAGTTGGCTGTGAAAATAGAACCAGCAATGGTGTCAAGTTCTTCAGAATCCCTACAGGATCTCATCCTTTTCAAAAAAATAGATGTCGTCCGTGGCTACAAGCATTAAAAAGAGAAGACTGTGATGATGCTACTGCAGTCAAAGAGGCTCATGTTTGTAGTGCTCACTTCATTTCTGGTAAGTTATCATTTACCGGCTCTTTCTGTTAGATTACGCTGAAAAGCCTGGATTTCACAGAAATGTGTGTGTCAATGCACATATGAAACCTATGCTGCCTAAAGTCATGTTGTGGTTTTGAACGTAGCTAGCTTGTAGTTAGCTGGCGGCCAGCTAGCGCGCTGAAAAGTAAAAATTCTTTGTAAGACTTATATGGGCATATAATTTCTCGCGTGTATGGGCTAGCTTTATCTCCACTACAAATAGTAGTAGTAGTAGTAGTAGTAGTAGTAGTACCTACTTGGACGGAGTCATCACTGCACGGCTGCGTGAAACTGCGGTGACTTGTTTTATACGTCACACACACACACACACACACACACACGTGAGTGACTAGTGACTTTACACCAGACTCCTGGTAGTTGTTGGAGATTAACCCACGTTTTTAGGATTGTTAAGTAGTTTTAACTTTTCTACAGTTCGGCGCTGTTCGGCTTGATTTGTGTGTGGGACGTCTCTTCCTGTGACAGCACTCTGGCCAGTCAGTGACCAATCTTTGCATAATACCTACTCAGCACGCTTTTAGAACCTCGCCCGAGCAGGTACTAATACCTAAACAATACTAAGATATTGTTTGCGGTCCTTAATCGGCAACGAAATAATATATTCCGAATTATTCAGTGGAGGACCGTGGACGTACATGCTCTTTGCTTCGTTTTCTGACCCCAATTAAACTGCGCACACATTCTCGCTACACTTGGAATGTTTGTATACAATGAAAAGGTCTATATTCAGGTGTTCTTCCCACTCTCTCCTCTGTGGTGACAAAGCAGCTGATAAATTACCGTAATTTAAAAGAGTGAATACAAAAATGTAATTGGGTGCACTTTAAGTATGTAAGTCATATAAATAAGATCCCAATACCAAGTAAACTATAGCTGTAAAATATTTTGAACAATATGTTTTGCATTGACTCCACCCCCCTTAATTTCCCTAAATATGTCTTTTGGAGCCCTTTTCACTACTAACTAAAGATGCTTTCCATACAGATATTCTTTGTTATATCCAAGGGTTCCTTGTCCATTCCTTTTCTTTGTTCTAATAAAAAGTAAAGATAAGGAGTCCGATTAGAAGATTTATCATTCCCAGTCTGATACAACAGGCATCATCGGTAGTCGCTGTCGGGGCAACAGTTGTCGTGTTCAGGGCAGGAAGCTTATTACATAAAGTGGTGTTACAAGAAGTTGGTTGACTTGTAATATTAACATTCAACTCCATGACAGTAGATAGGCTTTCCAGGCCACCAGCCGCTTCCAGCAGGTTTGCAGATGCACAGCCATAAGCAGGATATGTGGTTGACCCAATTGACACTGAAGAAAGACAAATCACAGTTGGAAAATATCATAGATACAAATGTAAATAAAAAAATTATAAAATTGCGCCTTTCAGATTAATACATGAGCCACAGGTTGACGTTCAAGAGTTTACATATAGAATATATAGAAATACTAAAAGGTAAATTATTTGACTTGGAATCCATATTTGTTCACCTGCAAAATACAGTATTACAGAAGACTCACCATCTACTGCAATGCAATGATCCTGCGTGCCCGTACACTGTGTTGGGACGGAACAATCAAAGGTCATGGGCTGACAAGTGTAGCACTGTAGGCTGTTAGCTTCTGGTAAAACAGGGTCTGAAACAAATTAGAAGGCTTAACCTTTACTTCACCATTACATCACAGAATTATAACACGTCCCTCCTGATCTGTCTGTCTTTGCTCGTCTAAACGTACTCTATACATTTGTGGTGTGCAGGCCAGAGTGTCATTGCAGTCACAGAGGCATTTACATTACCTTGGAGTTTTTAGCCATACTCTAACCTGTGGCCTCCATCTGTCTTAAAATAAAATTAAATCTCCAAAGAGAGATAGAAATTCATAGAGAGGATTGTGTCGAGCTGACAGACTTAATTAGCAATGGTTTAAAAGTTACACATCACAGCTTTTAATAGTGCATTAAACTGAAAGCTCCATCAACATACAGCCATCTTTTGGCTGTATGTTTTACTACATAACTTGTTTTTTAATGCCATGAACACTGCACCATTCAGTGTCATAAGGCAATAATGTTCTCGCTATATCACCTGTATGACAAAAGTAGAGAACACCTTTCTTTTGTGAACAATGCAGAGTTTTCCTTAAAGTACACTTTTGTGTTATCAATTGAGTTTAGGACCATGTATGAATGGGTATGACTGATAAAAAGAAATAAGCGCTGCACATGGATGCGCTGTATTAAAGTGTAGAGTGAATGGCAAAACTGTAGAGTAAAGCAGCTTTGAGTGGTCATCAAGACTAGAAAAGCATTATAAAAATACAAACCATTTACCATTGGCATCCATTTAAATTGTAACTGTATTATTAGCATTACTCCCCAACACTGTATGTTCATATAAGCAGAGACAAACAAGTAAGCGTTATAAAATGAAACTAGATCATGTCTGACAGTCTTCCCTTATCTATCTTTGTTGAATGAGATAATCATCGATCTGTACTTACAAGTTAGATTGGCTGAGTTGCAGTTATCCTTGTTACAGCATGAAGCAGATACAAGTGCAGCTGTCATACCCAAGTTGACTGAAAAGGTCTGGTTGCCCGTCACTGGACATATAGAGGTAGGTGCACACGCCTTGACGGTTTGTGGGTATTGACCACCAGTTCCAATAACTACAATGTAAAAGGGCAGGCTGTTAATGTCAATTACGTAAAATGCCGTGGAAAAACTTTTCAAACCGAGGAAGACGAGACAAAAGGCTAATTTATTAATGAATTCATCCATTTATTTAAAGCACCTACAACGTAAACGTATTTCACTGAAAAGTAGGAGGTAACATGAGGAAAAGAGTACCTTGTATGGCAGCTGTCACACACATCGTCCCTGAGGGACATGTTTGTACCATGATGCTCGAACACGACTGATCAGTGCATGTTTCACAGTCAAGTGCTCCAGCTGAAATGCAGAGACCAAAAAGTTGTCAACAATGAAATTAGATCTAAAATGTCAATAGATCATAATTTAAGAAAATAGTGTTTCTTGTTCTGCTGTGCTGAAATGTATGCATTTGCCCTTTTTAATTACAGCAATTATACTATTTTTGTTGGTTTAAAAGTTTAAATCAGTCCTGTTTAATATGAATTAGATTAAAACCGGATGCTGGACGAATTTTGTATCAATAAGAATAGTTACCTGTATTGGAGAGAGCCCAGATGAGAGTCAGAGAAAGGAGCAGCTTCATCATGACCTACAGGTAAGTATTGTGGACCAGTGCTCGTGATAAGCAGTAAACCTCTTTATATACTGTACAGGTGTTTGGTCTGGTGGATGTCTGAGAATGTCGAGGAGTGGGCGTGATCTCATTTTTAAAGCATGATCATTTAGAGCATCAGTCCTTGGGAAAACAAAGTATCATCACACCTTGACACACCCTCTTACATTTCTCTGTCTACTTGTGTAGCACCGTACTCCACAACAGAAAGTGTAAGGATTTAAATTCCTAACTTCCACAAAATTAGACCGGCTTGATTTTTTTGTATGTTTAAATGAGACGTTTCTCTCTTTTGCTTTCAAAAAAGAAAAAAGAAAAGTGGCATTCACTCCCAATTGACTTCTGCAAGCAATTCACTTGGGTTTCTATCACCTTTAGGATCCCAAGACTCCAAGAGTTTATTCATCTTCCAGCCGTAAACATGTTAATAACCATGAATGTTGTGACAAACTGCCCTTTTCAACAAATTTGGACAGCACTCAACATTGTTAATTCCATCACCCACACTTAACCCTTAAACCCTTGATCATTTATATCGCACAAATCAATGAGCATTTAAAGTGGGTTAAAAAAAAGGCAGTCTTTCCTTCCTTGTAGTTTCCTTATCTCAAACTACACCTCTTTATTTTAGATACTGTTTATGGCATGAAACACAAAACAATGTTAATTGTTTTGTCACACAAAAGACAAAGACAAGCATCTCTGCAGGTAAGAGGACCAAGCTGCTCATATGATTGCCTGAGTTGATTTTAAAACAATCTCAAACAAATTCCAGGCAACTGGAGTAGTGTTCTCCAACTGCTGCCTTGTTCTTCTTGTTCTTTGTTTAAACACAGTTTCTGTTTTGGTTTAAACGAGACCATGAACAGTTTTGAATTTCCCACACAGAATATAATACATGAATAAAGTATCTATCTATCTCTGTCTGTCTTGTTTAATGACACTCACATGCCAAACATTAATGGTCCATTCACAGAAATGCACACATTATTCATGCAATCACATTCCAGGTGAGTGCAAAGATATAAGTAAAGCTTTTTTCCTTATAAGAATAAAATCAGTTTTCAACACAACAAAGGTCATTGATCTCTGCCCTGACCTCAAACACCCGTTTATTAAGAGGAATTATCGTCTTACTGACATCAAGGTTGAAAGATCAATTACTTTTAAATAGAAATCACATGTTTAAAATAATGCAAGTAGCACACCTGTCAACTATGGAGCGGGTCATATTTTACAGTGCCATGTGGTATCGCTTAACAAATTGTACAGCTCTGGCTGACATTGTGCAAAACCAGTGTTTTTTCATAATTTTTTGTAATTCCATTTGCGATAAGTGATTATCTCTCTAGTTTGATGGCTATAACGTCTTCTCTTTGGTGACGTATCAGAAAGCTTGTTTTAATTAGTAACACCAGCCGGTTCCACATGAAGAAGTAGTAGACCGAGTTGAGTGACCGTACAAGTATCTTACCGGAAAATGACTTTGGTAGAAGTTGAAGTCTCTTTTAAACTTTATACTGTACTTCAAAAGCAAAAGCACTTTTCTGATATAAAATGTACCTACGTTTTAGAAATGAAAGTATTAGAAAAGTGAGGAGTTAGCATTGATTGACAATCGTTGAGTGGTAGAGTGAGTTGTCTTTCAACTGGAAGGCTGTGGGTTCAATTCCTGGCTCCACTAGTCTGTATGTGTCCTTTGGGCAAGGCAGTACTGACAGCTGTACCAGCAGCTTGTGAATGTGTATGAAAGATGTTTGATAGAAGATGTGCTGTATGAATGGGTGAATGGCAGAACTGAAGTGTAAAGCAGTTTGAGTGGTCATCAAAACTAGAAAAGCACTATATAAATACAAATACAACTCTTCTTTTTCTTCTGATTTTATTTGGTAGTAACAAGTAGTAAAGATAGGGGAAATTGAATGGGGTAAAAGTACACAATTTATTTAGGAAATGTAGCAGAGTAAAAGTTGCTGGTTATATATAAATAACAAACTACAGTACAGATACATGAATTTTGCACTTATGTACAGTAACATAAATTTGTACTTCATTACATTTTTTAATCAAATCCCACACTCCTTACTTTTGTTGCATTTTAAAGACTGGTTTTTCACTGATGAAAGGCAATAAAACCCGTCAACAGTTCAACTCAGCTACAACTCCTCTCTTATGAGTACAACAAGACAAACACTACCCAAGAGGGCTTAATCTCTTGAATTTTGTGAAATAAATTGGTCTACTTTCCCCAACAGGTCTTCTCTTTCCTTACAGGAATAATGCCAATTCTTCCAGCAGCTTGTAAGACCAGTTTGAGTTCATTTATGTATCCTTGGTGATAATCATCAAGTTAGACAGTGAGTGTTTAGTCTTCAGCGTTTGATGGAATTTAGGGCGTTTTCTCTTCTTGATTAATGCATTAAATCAATTGTGCAGGTATTGCATAGCTGGATTCCATCAGTGGCAGACATACAGTACATTAAAGAGAAGATGTAGATTTAGATGTGGGCGTGGCACCATTTGTCAGGTTTGGACTTTGTCGTGTAGAGATACCCGTTTATGCCTTCGCTTCATGCCCATCGGGTTTCAGTGACAATTTGCTTGACACACAGCATAGGTTTCTTTCTGAGACAGTGTTGTGTTGACAATGTTAAATAGACAATAAAAAGGAAAATGAAAGCTTGCTGTAAATTTGCATTATGAGCTTTGTGTCACGGGCTCAGCCCTACATTTGACTTTGTGTACTATGTTACTAACTCCATGATGTATCTACTCTTTGTATGATCTCTTTGTGTCAAGGCAAAGGAATGGAGGTGTACACGTTACTATCTTTTTTGATTATCTTGAGTTATCATCATGGGAGAACTCTCTACGTGCAATCGCATGTGATCACAAAGATATCACAGGGCAACCTCACAGGTTTTCCCACATTGTAAAAATGCTAAAGAAAAATTTAACATATTTTCAAATGCTTGTGGTTCTTCTGCTTAAAGACAGTCACAGTAGTGTCAATTTTTGTAATGTGGTCTGACAGCTATTTCATTTATATTACACTTCATAGAATATTATATTCCAGGCTACAATAAGTTACTAGGAGCAAGACAGAATACCAGTGATCAGTGAGATAGGTGGTATGGTGAGGATGCAATGAGTAGAGGTAGAGAAAGTGGACACGTTTGAATACCTGGTCCTCAACCTCCCAAAGAAATGGACATTGCACAAGAGAGGTGAAGAAGATAGCTCAGGGAGGGTGGAGTGGGTGGAAACGAGTGTCAGGGGTGATGTGTGACAGAGGGAGAGCAGCATAAGTGAAAGGGAAAGTCTACAAGACGGTAGTGAAACCTGTTATGGTGTGACTTATAGACAGTGGAACTGTCAAAGGCCTTGTTTAGACTGCAGCCCAAATTGGATTCATCTGCAGGTGTCCATATTGACATTGTCTCGTCTCACCTTCCACGTGGATTTCAATAGTTACACACCACGACAATTGTCGTGGTGTCGTCGCCATTTTAGACACGATGCAAATTACATTACATTACATTACATGTCATTTAGCAGACGCTTTTATCCAAAGCGATTTACAAGGGAATTGAATACAACCTGCGACCATGAAGTCTTAACCACTGAGCTACCCCACCCAAATATTAAATCCTGTCTGAGTGTCCAAGACTTTCAGATTGAAACAGATCTGTAAAAATCTGATCATAATCGCATTCCAAACCACCTCCTTTTGTGGTTTGAATCAGCTTTGCGAAAATTGGATCTCATGTGTTTTTAGCTGTTCAGACTGCCAAAAAAAGTTTGATACAATTTGGATATGCTTACAAATCTGATTGGGGCTGCAGTCTAAACAAGGCGTAAAAGACAGGATGTGGGGCTGGAGGTGGCAGAGCTGAAGATGCTGAGAGAGACCAGGTTGGACAGGATTAGAAATGAGCATATTCAAGGGATGACTCATGTTGAACAGTTAGGAAATAAATTAAGAGAGTCAAGGTTGAGATGGTTTGGTCACATAAACAAGAGGGATAGTTATTATATTGGACAAAGGATGTTGAAGATGGAGCAGTGAAGGTTCATGGATGTTGTGAAGTAGGACATGAAGACAGTTGGTGAAACACAAGGGAGAGGACAACATGGAGGCAGATGTGGTGACCACAGGGGATTAACCATTTACATTTACATTCTTCACCTTATACAGTATATATAAAGTGTTGCCACCAACACCCATTATGACCACATGTTTTAATCTCCCTGTCTTGAGAACATAAAATAATAATCATTGTTATTATGCTTTCATTCCGAGATGCTGGCCTCAAATTTATAAATATGTTTTTGTTTTTTTTTGCTATTTTTACTACCATTTTCCTGTTTGGCATGAATGTAAATTCCCTGACAATCCAGCAGGTGGCAGTGTTGTATGCTATTCAGAAAATAATGACCGAATACATTTTCATGTTCGTAAGAAACAAATAAATAAATAATAATTCAAGGTAAACTGTAATTGCTGTTAATGCGAATGTGACATTTTTGGCACATAAGGTGCTGAGAAGGAGTAAGTGACACTACACACAAAGAATAAAAGACAATTTGTGCTTTGTAATTCGTGATATACAAGCTTACTTTGTTGCATCCAAGGTAAGGTGTAATAGAATAGAATAGAATAGAATAGAGTTAATTGTCATTGCACATCAGGGTACAACGAAATTGTGGGTGCTCCACACAGCAACAGTGTACAAAAGGTAAAGTATAAATAAAATTGCAAGGTGACGGGTCCTATTTGATTAATTAAGGAATTTATTAGGAACACAGACGTTAGGAACCATACTTAGAAAAAAAAGCCACTGCTCCGATTTGAGGGGGCGTTCACGGGAAATAGTTTTTCCGCCAGTTCCGACACCTCATGAATACAGTAGTGTGTTACCCTCGGCTGGTTAGGCTGTGGATCCGACGTGCTTGACAGTCAAAGTTTAAACTGCAATTTTCACCTTACAAAGCGTCGGAGACCAGCGAATCTGAAAATAACCCCACAGCAGGTGAATAAATACTCATCTCAAACACGAGCGTTAGCGTAGCCGGTGTTATTCACGGCATCGAGTGGCATCGTGTTTGTGTCACTCCGTGTTAGTTTATGGTTGTCCAGTTAGTTAAACACACATGCATTGTATTTCTAATCTAATCTGTCCTGGATTATGTTCTCGCTATCCCTTAGGTACCAGTAGCGACGGCCGGTTTTCAGATGTTGTGGTTTTTGAGGAAGGGGTTTTAACAGTTTTCTCGCATTCCTTTTCACGACACCTGAGTTGAAAACGGCTAACTTTGTACCTAGCAATAGCACAGCTCTGACCCGACTGCCACATCAGACATGCTACTTAGCCACCTAGCCGTGTGAGGATTTCAGCTAACGGTCGTTAATCGTCGAGCTACCTAGACAGCTCTACCACAACAATGGACGACGCGTGCATGAAGAAGCAGAACTGGGACGTGAAGGAGACGGAGTTGTTTCTTGAAATCCTCAAGGATTTGGACATGAAGAAATGTTTGGACGGGAGGAAAGTGAGGAATAACACACTCTTCAAGGTGGCTCACAGGAGGATGACAGCTGCCGGCTACCACAGGTCCGTGGACCAGTTAAAGTTTCGCTGGAAACTCCTCAAGAGTGCGTATTACAAGTGCAAGAGAGCGCCCAACTCTCCGGCTCCGACCAAGATACAGGGCTGGTGGCGCTACGAGAAGACAATGGTCGCTATCATGGAGTCCAGACACCCGCTGGTCGGAGCTGGAGTGAACTCAGACAGGAACGATGAAGTGACTGAAGACTCGGATGGAGACGCGTCAATGCTACACTGGCCGCAGCCCTGCCCGGACAATAGCACCCAGAACCTGGATTTAATTGTAGGGGTGCGATGTCATCTCAGTCACTTGCCCATAACTGTGATGTAGTGTCTGGATGCATGCATTCGTTTGCTCGTTGTGCGTCTGTTTTGATGACAACCCTCCTAACTCCGTGTTATTTAAAGCTAAAACACAACAGTGTTGCAACTAAAATTATTATTTTAGCCACACTCGATTATTCGAGTACTTGTTTGGTTGAACAATGTTGATCCGTAAACACTAATCGCTATTATTCAGTTTGAATGATTTATTTGTTATATGGAGCAAATAAACTAGTAAATATTCACATTTAAGAATCTGAAAACATGTATTCTGTATTCAAGTACTGAAATCGAAAACATATACACGACTTTAATATGGGGTTAGCCCCTTTTTGCAGCAATAACAGCTTCCAGTCTTCTTCGAAGACTTTCCTCAAGATTTTCAAGTTGTTTTTTTGTGCATTCATTTTGTAGAGCATTTATTCGGTCAGACACCCATCCCAAAGATACTTGAGGGGATTGAAGTCGGGAGGTGTTGAGGTCAAAACACTTGGTTCATCATGAAACGTTTGTGGATTTGAAGACATTAGCTGTGTGGGACGTTCATTCAGTGTGGATCGGGAAATAATTGTGTTCACGCAGCTGAAAGAGTGGTCACATGTTTATCACATAACCTCTGAATGTGGTCTGGGTAATCAGATTCTAAAGTGTCCTTGTGTGTCTTGTGTGCATTTACTTCTGATCAAGACAAAATTAACACCATGTATGAACAGAAAGATCAGTTTTGGAAAATCTGATTACAACATGCCTTTTCCACTGCTTTGCTTTCTAAAGTGTCACAGGGTATGAGCAAATGTGAAATCTGATTTAGAGCCAGACTGTGTGACGTCTGAGCTGTTTTTTGTTCTTGCTCTAAACTTTTAATTGGCTAATGGGTGCAGTCATAAGACAAAACTTAAAAACATGCCTCCTTTGCCGCAGATATTACTTCAGGTCTGGAAACATTATTCACAAAATCTAAAAATCATTAATATGTTTCTTTACTGATAAACCCTCAGCATCAACAGCATTTAATGTGTTATCCTTGAATAATAACAGAAAAAGATAACATCTTCAAAACACTTGTCAACTGAGTAATTGATTGATGGACTAATTGTTGAGGCTCTAATTGTATTGCAATTATTATTTTAACTATATATCTGTAGTATAATTGTGTGATTCTGTTGTGGTGCTGTCCTGTGAAACACACCTGTTACATCCTGTTGATTTGCCCACTCTTATCTGTTCTCTGTCCCTCTTTCAGATCAAAATGGACCCTGAGATGGACTCGCAGTTAAAAATTGGTTTTATTGGTGCAGGCAACATGGCCTATGGCATTGCAAAGGGCATCTTGTCTGGTAAGTAAAGCACTGTATCAGTAATGCAGGCAGAGAGCTTTATAAAAAAGTGAAGTTGTCTAACTGTATGTTTTTTTTATTTTAATATAGGGAATACTCTTGCTGAAAACATTCAAGTGAGCGCACCGTCAGTCCGGAATCTAGGACGGTTTCAGGTACTTTTCATGTTAACAATCAGGTGTGCAAAGAGCCATTCCATTTTTGGGTTGTACTTCTGTTTTTTCACATACCAACAGCCATCTCATTCTCATGAACGTAACAGTCCAGGAACGCCTTAAAGCAGTGGTTATGAAACTTTTAATGCTGCCTGAGAAAATATTGAGCTCTCATCATAACACCATTTCACACCAATAACACTGGTTTAACATTGGTATTTTACACCAATGTTAAAATACAGTGCTGCAAAGTCTTTCTTAAGTTGGTGAAAATACAGAATGTAAATACAAATTTCTATTGGTTTATTATTCTTGTCTTTCTACATTTGTTCATCTTATTTGCACTACATTTTTGTTCTGGCACTACAATTATTCTTTTTATTGTGTTGTATTTCTATTCTCTTATTCTGCAACATGTGGATTTCCCCAGTGTGTGATCAATAAAGTCTAATATAATCTAATCTAATCTAGTGAGCCCTGGTCCAAATTAGAGCTGCAACTAACGATTTTTTTCATAATCGATGAATCTGTTGATTATTTTCTCAATCGATAATCTCTTAGTCCATAAAATATCAGAAAACCTTAAAAAATGTTCATCAGTATTCATCAAACCTGGAAATGATGATGTTCCCAAATGTCTTGTTTTGTCCACAAACCAAAATGATTCATTTTTAATGATTCCTTTGTTATCCAGAGCAAAGAAATGAAGAAAATATTCATATTTAAGAAGCTTTGATAACAATCGGAAATTGTGTATTAATCATGAAAAAAGCTTCAAACCGTTTAATCAATTATCTAAATAGTTGTCGATTAATTTAGTAATCGATAAAAATTTTTCGGCTCTTGTCAAAAATGATATATCGTGTATATACAGTAGAAAATTGTTTCTGATTTTCCACCAAGTACCACCAGAGGAAACCAAAGTTCACTGGAAAATTAACTGATTGGATCGTTGTGTTTATGTGGTAAAAGTCTGTAGATCACTGAGTCCTCACAACCACATCATTCTCCTGAATATCAAAAACACCTTGATGGGGGGGGGGGGGGGGTAAAAAAAACAAGATGAATCAGTTCTCTAGCACTAACAAATTTCACAAAATACCTCAATACCTCAAAATCATACGATCATTATGACACAATGTAACACATCTATCACTTCATGTGGGTTACTATCACTTTGTCTACTTTCCTTCAGGAGCTCGGGGTCGCTGTCACTCACTCCAATATAGAGGTGGTGTGTGGTTCGGATGTGGTCTTTCTGGCTGTCAAGCCTCACCTCATTCCACCAGTTCTCAATGAGATCGCGCAACACGTCACAGACAGACACATAGTTGTGTCTGTTGCAGCTGGAATAACACTAGCAACATTAGAGGAAGTGAGTACAACAGCCACAATGTAATGAACTTGATATTTCTGAATTCTGTTGACCCTTTTTCTGTCTGTTGACTTAAAAGCTCCTTCCAGAGAACACAGTCACTGTCCGCTTGATGCCAAATCTACCGTGTATGGTTCAGGAAGGCGCTCTGATCTTTGCAAGGGGATCGCATGCAAAAGAGGAGGACGGAGCTCTGCTTCGCTCCTTGTTACATCACTGTGGTTTGGTGGAAGAAGGACCTGAGGCCTGGATTGACATCCATACAGGACTCAGCGGGAGTGGAGTCGCTTTTGTAAGTGACCTCGAGTTGTGTGGGTACACAAATTAGCAGTCCAATTGATCAGGTCAGACGATAAATTAATGTGTAATTTTTTTTAACATCGCTGATGCTTTTTCAGCATTACGATAACAATTTGTCATATGGTGGATATTTTTGGTCAACAAACATGTCTTGGATGTAATAACTAACTGCAGATAATTTATTATATTAGCACACACACCAAATGGTGATAGTAAATTTGTGTATCCTGCAATTGATGCATGTAACTCTTCTCTGCAGGTGTATCTGTTTGCTGAAGCGCTGGCAGAAGGAGCCGTGAAAATGGGCATGCCGAGTTCTCTGGCCCACAGCATTGCATCTCAGACTGTTCTGGTCAGTTTTACAATGTTCGTGTCAGTCTGTTGGGATCATAGTATATATTCTGTTTACTTACAAGAATGCCTTTAAGCATATGACCAGAATATAACACCTACAATCAAGCCTTGAACATATGCTGTTCATAGTAATTTCTACTCCTTTTTTCCCAGTAGAAAAGGGAATTTTTCTGAAATCCAGAGACTCAAAATACTGCACATTTTCTGAGCTTCGTGTTAAACAATGTGCACTAAATGCCTAAATCAAAGATTCTGTGGTTCGTCATTGCTGTGCCTACCTGGTAATAACATGCATCTTCAGTGATCTGATCAGAAACAGACAGCATCTCCTCATGCATCGGTCGTGACCACCTCTGATCGGATCTCACGTCACATTCCTCGTCACTTTGTGTGTGTTCTTTATGAAGGTGTAGCAAGTTAGAGGTCAGAGGATAGGGCACAAGATCTTCTATTCACGCAGCTAAAAAGATGTTCAAAAATAATCTCCTAATGTGTTTTTTGACCCTGTTCCAATGTGGTATTACAATCATCTATCCTGATGAGATCACACGTGGACAGTGCTAATTGAAGGTCCAATGCATCTTCAGATACAGTCACAAATCTCGATGATTTGGTGGTTTGGGGGTGCTGAACACATTTTTCTGCATGAATAAAGGCAATTTTGAACTTGGTTTGAATGGAGGGGTCTGGGAAGTTGGTTGTCTCCCAAAAACACATCATGCCACTTTTGTAAATTATGTTCCAGTGAAGAGGAAAATAGGTGATAAAACACAGCACATTTGAGTGGACACCAGTGTGATTGACAGCTAGTATTGTCCAGTAGGTGCTTGCCTCAGGCGATGCCTCTGAACTTCCTGTTTTATGTAAATGATTTGGTCTGAATAAGGCCTTAGTGATCAGATCTTAAATATGACTTCGGTGTGTCCACACCATGTGGCCAGATTACATGAGATGAATGTTGATAACAGGGCTATTGATTTAGTCCCCTTCATTTACTTTGTCTTGCAGGGTGCTGGGAGATTGATGCGTGACACCGGCAAGCATCCAGCTCAGCTCCGCTCAGAGGTCTGCACCCCGGGTGGAACCACTATTTACGGGCTTCACATGCTGGAACAAGGCGGCGTGAGGGCATCGACCATGAGCGCTGTGGAGTCTGCCACCGAGAGAGCCAGGGAGCTTGGCCGTAAGTCAGCGGCGGCAAACCGAAAATGACGGCTGCTTTTCAATAATGGACTCATTGAACTTAAAGCCCAACATGAAAAAAAAAAGTGATGACAAACCTGACAAATTCAACCTCATCATGGAGATTTTTGCTCTTATTTCCCCTAAACAAGTGCATTTTATACTTTTCTTTTCTCTGACCAGAATGAATTGTGAGCAAAACTTAAAAAAACTGGCTTCACGTTGACACTGAAAGGTACTTCTTAAGAGAGAGTGACTACTTTTTACATGCACAACAGTAATTATGACGAAGGCAGTCTATTGTATGATGCACTAAATGTCATACATAAATGTTTGATTATGAAGTTGTGCCATTATTGAGACGGTGTTAGCTTGAGTTTAACTACAAATAACTAAATGGAGGTACTAATCTATACTGTGTAGAGGAAGACTCGATCTGTTATGTAGCACCAGTCAGGCCAAGAAACATCTTGTGGAAACTTCAACCTTTGCCTTACTGGCCTTGATTGGCTTATATCGTCCATGTATTGTGTAGTGCAGAAAGGCTCTTAAACGTGTGGATGTATCTATATAAATATGGTATTAAATATTTGGCTGTATGCAGCCTGGCACTTAAATGAGTGATAATGACGTCAGCGTGATTGCGAGTACACGGCTGAATTCCAGTGATAGCTTCAGTCTCAGGTGTTGGATTCATCGAGTCACTCTGTAGAAAACTACAGTATTGACTATCTACAATGCCAAGTGTGTAAAGATAGTTTACAATAATGGGGAAAGGATCACTTTGTGCATTGCCTTATTTTTTATTTTTATTTATTTAACTTAATTAATTGGAAGCTGTAAAGCAGTACATTGTCCCAAATATAGACACATACTTCAGTCTCCTCAGAATGGTTAGGTCCTTGAGCAGAGGGAGGTTGTTGTTCACACTGTAGCTTTGGCCTTGTTGTTTTGCAGTTGGGTGATTTTGTGTTGGCTGATTTATCAGCTGGTTTCACATTAAACAGCTTAACAAATATGTTTAGTTCCTTTTGTTTATTGTTAGTGTGCTGAAACCTTAACTGTTTTTTTTTTGCTAAATTATTAGAATATTCAGATTCCTAGCATACTTTTGTTTTTGTAGAGCAATCTTTGTCTTGTTCTATCACTTAAAAAAGGCCCTTTCTCCTTAATGAGATTTCTCACCATTAAACCTTCCTGTGTAACGTTGTCTCTGTCAAAATGTCCTTGTAACTCTTAATTCATTTTTTGCAGTGGTATAAGTGACACCTCATAATGTAAACCAGCACCACAAAAATACAGCCTCCAAAATGACATTTTCCTCATTTCCACTTTATCCTCCACATGTTTAACCTCTGCATGTTTTTGGACTGTGGTTGGAAGCCAGAGTATCTGGAGTATCTGTGCACACACACACAGAACATGAAAACTCCACACACAAAATAGGGAATAGGGATTTGGAGCGATCCCTTTGGCTGTGAGGCAAAAATGCCAGCCACCGTATCTCCCTTTTGATCCTAATGAGACAGACCCTCATTTCTGATGAACAGAAATGAGCCTAACCTTAACAAATCATAGCCTTAAGTCTGTCTGTTAATTGCATAACTGTCCAACGGGTCACTTGACAGGTGACTTACTGAGGGCTCCAGTGTGTGCATTTTGACAGATGTATCGCTTCTGACGAGACCTGGAAGACAGCGTGCTGTGTAGCTGGGACAGATTATGAGACAGTGGGCCCCTGGGCACAGACTGGAAAATGTCACCCCCACCCTGCAGAGCTAAATATTTTGACCTAAAAATTCGGTCAAAATATAAGTAATGTAAAGACTCATGACCCCCCCACCCTCACTAGCCAAATGTACTTTTTATCAGACGACACCTGGCTAATGACAATAATAATATGACTGAGGGGCCCCTCAAGACATCAGGGGTGAATAACATAGCCTTAGGGGCCCTTTAAAGACAGTACATAATGACCAGTGTTATTTGGCTGAGGAGCACTTTTCAGATATAAGTGCTGAATAACACAAAGTGTGGTAGATGACAGGGGCCATATTAAGATATAAAACATAACTATGTTTATTTGGCTTCAGGCTCACATTTTAATATTGGGATGAATAAGGTGGGAGCGTAAATATCGGGATAGTAGAGCAGAGGCTTGGGCCCTTGGGGTCTGGGCCCAGTAGACCCATGATTAGTTAATTGAAGGTGAAGATGTAGGTACTGTACTAGTACTTTAATAATGACCACTGCAGTAACCCCAGCAAACATCTCTGATTTGTCATATTGATGATTATATAATAATTATAATATGTCAGCTGCACATGCAGACAATACTGGACTGGACTATAAAGGATTGCTGTGACACACACACACACAAACGCACGTACACACTGCTGCGCTTTACTCCTTCCTCCTCCTCCTCTTCTTCTTCCTCTTCGTTGTCACTCACGGCTGCAGGAACACGCTTCTTGTCCACCGGCCTGGTCTCACTCCTTCAAGACTAAAAAGACACATCAGTAAGTAACTCTCAGTGATGACTGTTTGACAGGCAGGGCCTCAGTGTCGACGTCCTGTTAAAAGACATGATGGGAAAATGTGGAATATGTTGTGACTCGCGGCAAGCGGGGACTCGGCTCGGCTCGGCTCGGCTAACAGGCTAGCTGGATGGGGCAGAAGGCTAGTGCTAGTGCTCGTGTTCACGCTAACTGCCTCCCCATAGACACGCCGGGACGACACCGGCTTCAGAGACCGGCTCTGACGTGTTTCACATACGTCAAAAATATTTTAGTCAAACATTTTTAAAAAAAAAAACTCTTTTTCATTCGGCTGCCCTGTGTAATGTGATTCGTAGCATCTCATTTAGCAAGGACCTAGGAAAGAAAGCTAATATTAGCAGGGCGCACCTTGTCATGATGACAGCTGTGTTGAGGATTTAAAGATCCTTTTTCTGTACCGCGTCCTACACGACAGTGTTTTTCCCTTTTCATTACACATTTGTCAGCGTTTTAGTTCAATGTCTACTAAATGTGAGCTTCCTTTTGTCCTTTTTTCGCATTTAATATGATGAGTAAGTATGTGTAAGCAGTTTTATTGTTTGTACAATTTTCCAAAAAAAAACTGGCTGGAAAATGTGCAGGATAGTTTAATTGGTTAATACTTCTGTCAGTTAGTACTAAATTTACAATATATGCCGTTTAAAAGGCAGTCTAATTGACACTAATGATTTTTTGGTGTTCATATTACACAAACTTCTTTCTGCCATACATTTAATTCCACCGAATGAGCTTCAGTGATGTTACAGATAATTCAGGATTTACTTGTCAGAATGACGTCACTTTTGCCATCCATTATAGATATCCACAATTCATTTGCGAATTGTAGATATTTCTAATTCCAGTTTTGGATATCTACAGTCATGACTGGTTGTAATTCAAGTTCAAGATGTCTTTAAATATCCTCTATTGAAAATATCTCCATTGTCCTTTTTCAATTATGAACTTGAATTGTAATTCAGGATAATTAAAGATATGATATTAAGTTACACTTGAATTATGACCAGTCATAATGATGTTGTAGATATCTGAAACTGGTATTTTCAGATTGTCAGACTTGGTGATTAATTGTTAAAAAGGCTTGCCATTGACATGCACCTTCATTGCCGCGAGTACACATGGAGTTTATTTGTAATGGAGCCCACATGTACACTGTAGCCAGAAATACTAGTGCACCAAATGTGTGGCTAAAAATAGCAGTACTTTGAAGACACTATCAGAGTCAGAAATGCTTTATTGATCCCAAGGGAAACTGGCATAAGTGTGAATAAAGGGCTTCAGTCTAACAAATAATATTAAATATAATAAAAACATATTTTTTGCTTCTGTTAACCTTGTAAATCTATGGCTTATGTGCTACCACACTAGCTGTCAAACAAGCTGCTCCTAAAAGCTCCTCTAAAGCACTTGTCCTTTACTCGACACGCATCGCTGTCCTCTCTGACCTGGAAATGAATAGTCATCATGACTCTCAAATTCACTAAAAGCTGCAGCCTTGGCGATAAACCAACTCGCATGCACAATTGAAAATGTCACAAAATCGGCATTTTAGGGGATTTTGTTGCTTACTCATTTGCTCAATTGGTATTTTGACTGACGTGATTTTTATGGGACAGCAAATGTGCATTTCTGTCGAGGATGAGGAAAATAAATTGTCTCCACAACTTATTGTTTTAAGCAAGGAGGAAAATGGAGGTTTGTTTAAATTGATTATTGATTAAAAAATCAATTAATTGATAACTAAATTAATCGTCAACTATTTTGATACTGGATTAATTGGTTTGTGTTTTGTTTTTTTAAATATTGAAACAAGATTTTTGCAGGTGCTTAAATGTAAATATTTACTGGTTTCTTTGCTCTATATAACACAGAAATCAAAACAAGACATTCCATTCAAGAACATCGTCAATTCCAGATTTTGGAAATGCTGATCAACGTTTTTCAACATTTACTTACGTTTTAAGAACCAAACAAGTAATCGATTAAATGTGAAATTAATTGATTATCAAAAATAAGTTCTAGTTGCAGCCCTAAAAGAAACATTGCATTCTCAAAACTAAAAGCTTTCTTTGATGTTATTATTTGTATAGAACCTTTTTAAATTCAATTTTTTTCCCCCCCCCATTGTGCATTCAGAATTTGACAAGTGAGTACTCCATAACATCAATATACCTTGGTTGAGTCTCATGTTGCTGCTGTTCTTTTTTTTTTTTTTTTTTTTTTGTATTTTTTTATTGGTGTAACTGTTGGTGATTGTAAATGTCTTTTTTTTTTAATGGCTGACAATACACTGGATGAAAAGAAAGTGTTGAGCATTTGACTTAATTACTAGTTTGAGCTCAGCAACTTCACCAACGAGGGTGAGTAAAAGCCTGGGACATTAAATCGGTGTCCTCATCCATTTCAATGGTGTATTGGTCATCGGTCATTATTACTAACATTCACATGAGTATGAATTTCCTGTATTGCAACATGGTACTGTAATGTCATAACAAATAGCATGGCTTGCTCTTTGCGACTTGGATGAATCTACTGTATGAGCATGTCTTAAAGATGTCACTGATCAATGTTTGAATTCAATATTTTTGCTTCGGACATCTTTTTTTTTTCTTCTTTGCATGCTCTTATGTAATTGAGTAGTGTGACAGATTTTTGTTTTTACTGCAAAGAGTTTGTAATGCAATTTTTGTTAGTGTGCTGGTTGTAGCTTTCACAAGACGTATTTAAATAAGGTACTGTTCTACGGCTCTCTGATGATTCAGACTCTAAATGTCTCTGTAAAGCAGTAAAAAGCTTATTGAGTCCTGTCCAAGGGTCGCCAAATAAATTCAGGTGAAAAATTGTTCATCTGAATTTAACTCCAGCATAACTCCTCTAGTCAGTAATTCATATTTCCGTCTTTTGGTATTTTAGCTCTCAACATTTTTCATCTGCATGGTTTTCCTTTCCTGCATGTTTTTTTCTGTATCATACAACCAGCTCTTTTAAAAAAGCAAATCTTGGTGTCTAATACTGATTGATTTGTAGCTCTCTCTAATATCAGTTCCATGTGCGTCTCTCTAACTAATCCAAAAGCCTGTACCTGTTTGTTTTCTTCTTCTTGCAATGGACCAAAGACGATGTCTCAGGAGATCCCCCAGTGCTCTGCAGCAGATCAGTTGGAGCCTGATCAGCCTCCCAACCGTTGTCCTGTGGACCGGTCTGCAAACGCAGCTTTGGGGTGTAGGAACAAGACCGAATCGGGTCACAGAAATGGAGAGACAACTTCATCTTCCCCAGAGAGTGGCAGCTTGAATGGGGATGGAAAGCGCAGTGGGAAAAGCCGCCGCCGCAAGAAACGTTCATCTAATCATGAGAACAGCACTGAAGAGAAGGTCAAAACTAAGACCAAGACCAAGACTGAAGACAAGCCAGACAAAAATGGCAGCCAGCAGTCTGGTACCCCTGCTGGTCTGATTGGCCTCCAGTCTGAATGTGCTAATGTGTGGTTTGAACATAGTAGCTATGAGCGTGCTGAGAGCCTCTACCAGTGCTGGTTAGCTAGCTCGTCCAATGGGACCAGCCAGTCAAAACGGTCACCTCCAGCCCCAGAGAAACACTCAAACTCTCCATCAGCTGTGTCTCCATCGATCTCAGGTCCAGATTGCCACCATAGAGATCAGGTGGCTTGTCACCAGGTTGTCCAGGCAGTGTGGGTGAACAAGAATACCTTTGACCAAGCAGAAAGCCACTTTGTTGAAGAATCCATGCAGCGCTCCATTCCTAACTCTCTGGATCTCCCAGTCCCACCCAACCGCTCCGTTGCACCCAGAACACCGGATGAAGGATATCAGTCTCTAGCTCCGACTCCTGCCACCCCTGGAGTCCAGCAGGCAGCTGTCACACCAACTAATCGACAGTCGATTAATGGACTGCCACGCATCCCTGTGGAATTACTTCAAGATGTTTGGCTGGAGAAACCACTGTATGACCGTGCTGAGGCAACCTTTTATCAGAATCTGTGCAGCAACAATTCCTCAAAACGCTCCAGCTGCACCTCCACATCCAGAAGCGCTGACCACCCTCAAAGCCTTGTAGAAGAGGAAGATGAAGAAGCAGAGAGTGAGGAGGTATTAGTAGTGGAGGAAAAACGGGTGGTCCAGCAGAGTAAAGCAGATATCTTTCATGCTCTGCACCCGATCCAAGAGGAAGAGGAGCCACCTGAAGTCGCAGAGAAAGAAGTATCGGGGGGTGACGTCAGCTACTTCCTCCACCCAGACAGCGAGCAGGTGTGGCTGGACAAGTGGCGGTATGATGCTGCCGAGAGCCGATTCCATGGTTACAGGTGTGATAAAGCCTCGGGGGTGAAGAAGAAAGGCCGGAGGCCAGAAGCCAATGCCACATCAGTTACCTCCACCACCCCACTGATGGACAAGTATGACCAAACTGGGAGAATGAAGGGGCTCCTGATGTTTCACTTCATTGAAATTTAATTTTCTCATGAGTTTCCTTTTTTATGTGGAGGTTTTTCTTTGTTCATTTGTAGTCCATGTTTTTTTCATTTGGTGTGTATTTTTTGTGGTTTTATTTTTTTCCAGTTTTACTTTCATGAATGACTGAATGAACCGTTGTCATATTTTGTCAATTTTACTTTTATTCAAAGCCTATTTTGTAAACGTGTGTTGGGGATAGTGTCTTTGTAGAAAGTTCAGATAATATCAAATTATTTTATGGGTATAAAATTAAAAATTTTACAGTTAAATTTGTTCATCCATTACATGTAACTGGTATAATTAATGTGGTACTAATACTGTTTTTTTTTTTTGAAAAACCCACAAGTTTTAAACCACATTTGTAATGGTTTAGATTGAACACTTTCTAAACAGGCCACACTTACGAGCGTTGGGCACAAATAATTAACTTTTAATGATGTGGCCAATCCACATAGATCATGCAATTTTAAGTATAGTTAGGTCTAATACAATTTACTTTTCTTTATTCCATTTTTTCTTCTTCCTTTGTCCTTCTCATACATCCCTCTCCTTCCTGACTCTCTCTCTCTCTTCTTTAGCACCATGACTGCTGTTGACTTTCTGACCCAGGAGAAGATCTGGTTCGACAAACCTCGCTTTGACGAGGCAGAGAGGCGTTTCTATGAACGTATGAATGGCCCCTCGCAACCAGCACAGGTACCTACACTAGTGTTTGTTTTTTTTGCCGTCAGACCTGTATTTACAGTATATGTGAAGTGAACATGGAGTCCTTCAACCACTCATGTTCTTTAAAGTTGTCTAAGGGATTCATGTACATCTGAATACAGGGAATCTCCCAAAAATGCATCCTCCATATTAAAATCAAAGTACAAAGGCAAACATAAATTCTGTGATATTTGAAAACAATATACACATTTTATTGAAAAGTTCATCTGTTATAGGGCTGCAACAACTAATTAATTACTAAATGAATCGTCAAATAATTTTATAATCAATTATTTAATTAGAATTAAAACAAGTTCTATGATGTTTTCAGCTTCTCAGTGAATATTTTCTGGAAATCATTAAGACTGAATCATTTTGGTTTGTGGACGAAACGAGACACTTGAGAAACGCCATTTTTTTCTGACATTTTATGGATCAAACAATTACTTGATAAATTGAGAAAGTAATTGAGAGATTAATTGATTATGAAAATAATCGTGAGTTGCAGCTCTTATCTATTTTACACCATCTCTCTTCATCAGAGTCAGGGTAGCAGTATACATTCTTAAAATAAAGTCTTTCCACACTGCACACAAAACGTGTTATGTTGATGCTATTGTTTATTTGGTCTATCCTTTACTTCTGGAGAACTTTGAGACAGGAAAAAAAAATCAAGTGTTTTCAGACTGTAGTATACTGGTCCAGTTTGTATATATGAATACTCAAAGTTCATGTGAAGACTTGACCTCTGTTCATTTTCTTCAAGGATGCTGGACCAAACACCATTCTGCAAGACATTGCACGGGCCCGAGAAAACATCCAGAAATCTCTTGCAGGAGTAAGTTTGTGTCTGAGCTGTAGTTTTGTGTATTACATCGAAGATGATTAACATTTGACTTCAAACAGGAAAGGCCCAAAATGTAAAAATGAATGTAAAAAATATGCCATGATTCATTAGCTCACAAGCAGAAGTAGGATATTTAACAAATGCTGTTAAAAGAACCTCTATATTTAATGGGGAATAGTTGAGTTTAGGCCTTGTTCAAAAAGCTATTCCAAATTCATTTTTGGCACATCCAGATGTTTGAGAGTTGACGTGAAGATCATTTGGGTTGCTCCTCAAACTTGGGTATTATTAGAAGGTTGAAACATGGTTTCAGTTTATTGATAGATCAGGATAGTTGGGTGTAAATGTCAGATAAAGTAGGGGTATGACAAAAGTGATAAATTTAATTATGTGAGGAATTTGTTAATGCGAGGTGTTGTGTCGTTTGATCTTTCTCCAACGTCCCAGCTCTCTGTTGTCCTTTTGTTTATTTGTGTTATACTCCACATTCCTGAGCAAGCCTACTCCAGGTTGTTACTTTATTCAGTTGTGTTTTGTTCATCTTCCCTCCTCTTTCTTGTTTTTTTTTTTTTTTTTTCCCTCTTTCATACCTGAACCCACCCTCCCATCCCCTTCCCCTCAGCTGAAGACTACACTGTGTCAGAGAGGTCAGACTTCCATGAGCCAACCCTCCCAGCTTGTAAGTGCCAGTGGGTCTTGTGTGTCACTGGAAGCACCTCTGCTGCCAGACGCTTTGTCAGTGGACCTCGCTGACATCCGTGCTCTGGCTTTACGTTCACTAGAGTTCAACCTTTAGTCCCCTGTTGTGTTGAATATCGGTTTTGTGTGGAGTGTTGTAGACACAGACTAATTGTTTATAAAGATGGATGAAATTTAGAACGCATCCTTGATAAGGACTTTGACACAGCAGTCAATCTCAGCTGTGAATCATGACGCCTTTTCATGATTTTATTGAATCAAGCAAGAAATGAGAACCACACCATAGAGACAAAAACACTTGGACATATATTGGTGAAGAAACATACTAGTGTGCTTTAATTATAGTATGTTTAGTCTATGTTCCATAACAGATCAAGGTGTTGTGGCATCACTTAATAGTTTCAAGTGTCATCCATCTTTTTATACAGTTATTGAAGAAGTAGCAGCTTATTACCCTTGTCCATCTGCAGCTCCTGTGTCTGTGCACATGCTGCTGAGATGGACACTGGGTGGGTTGTGTTCACATAATAAATCTCAGTTTCAGTGTTGGGTTTGACAAAGCTACTAACTCTCCGATAAATTAATTAAATTCCGCCCCTTTTTTTAACTAGTAATTTTCTCCCGGTCTCTATTGTGCAGAGCACGAGCAGCAGCAGCAGCAGTAGCACAGCAGACCAAGGAGAACTCGTCTCTCGCATCAAGAGCCTGGAGCTGGAAAACCAGAGTTTACACAAAGGTGGGCTTTTTTTAATCATCCATCATCAAAACGTTATGCTTTTTTTCCCTTATCCACCTGTGTCGAGGCTGTTTTTGTTCACTGTGAGAACATTGGCAATTTCTCTCACAATGTTCAGGTACTTCTAACAATAATCATGGCATTAATACATTTATATTGCAACAAACAGTTGTGGATTCTAGCTTCACCGAAATTATAAATAATCACATTTTCAACTGCTGTTCAGAGAAATATGACTGTAATGTGATGCTCATTTGTCCTTGTTATTAAATAGAATAAGTGGTCAGAATGAAGCAGAGATTATCATTGAGATTAAATGATTTGAGAAGCAATCTTCCTATTTTATTTGTCTTACTGGGAATTAAAACAAAATTATTTGGATATAAATATCCAGTTAGTGCAGTTATTTTTTCTCCCATTGCTTGAGCGATATTAGTTATGTACATTTTAGTCATTTACATCACTTCTCTTTTGAAAACTATAATGTCTGGTCCCTGTTTCTTTAGTGGTTGACGACTTGAGGACGGCACTTTCCAAGCTCGAATGTCGAGTCGCGGTTCTGGAGAAAACTCCTGCGCCTGTGCCGTCGGCTTCCACTCCTTCAGTTCCCTACACAAATGTGCGTCTCTTCATCATTCACTGATAACTTCCTTTACTTTTATTTTGGCAGCTAGACACTGCTATAATATTGACCAAGCGTTCCCCTTTCAGGGCACTTCCGTCCCGCAAAAGACCAGCGTTCCAGTTAAAGACGAGGACGAGGAAGATGATGATGATATTGACCTGTTTGGCAGTGATGAAGATGAAGAGGCAGAACAACTTAAAGAGCAGAGACTTAAAGTGTACGCAGAGAAGAAAGCCAAGAAGCCCACCATCATCGCCAAATCCTCAATCTTACTCGACGTCAAACCTGTACGTTAAGTTGACATCGCCTACAAATCTTAAACTGAACAACACTGTGTCCCCCTTTTTTAATCTGGTGTCTTAAAACACCCTCCCTCCTCCTGCATTTTACAGTGGGATGACGAAACGGACATGGCGAAGCTGGAGGAGTGTGTGCGGTCTGTTCAGGCTGATGGCCTGTTGTGGGGCACGTCCAAGCTGGTTCCCGTGGGTTATGGCATCAAGAAACTTCAGATCGCATGTGTAGTGGAGGACGACAAGGTTGGAACTGACATGCTGGAGGAGGAGATCACCAAGTTTGAGGACTTTGTAAGTACTTCTTTCTTCATTGTACAGTACAGATGGCCACACAAGGACATAATGCATTCCCTAGCCCCTTAACTTAACCTAAAACCAAGTCTTTAACCCAAATTTGTCCTCAAAAATCCAATAGTAACATCATTTTTTAATACAAAGATAACATCACACCTTATAATTGATTTCAGATTGGAATATTTTAAGCATGAAAAAGACAGTGTTATGTGTATCAGTTGATTGCAAACCTTTTTTTATTGTTATGGCTTATAATAAAGGCAGTCAGCAAATTAACAGGCATGTAAACTAAATTCAGGTTAGCTCGGATTGTTATTGTAAGAGTCTGGCAACATTACCAAGGGTGTAGGTTGGGTTTCAAGACTGGTGAGGACACTGTGCTGCTGTGTCCACATATCTCTTGTGTCCTGTGACTCGCAGTTATGTTTCTGCTTGGCTGTGATGCATTCAATGACGCTCGAAAAAATACGCTCACTCACTCGCTATCGCTCTCCTCTCACAGCATTTGGTGGGGACATGTACGACATGTATGCGTGCGCGAATGCTGTGAGAGGATAGCGATGGCGAGCATATTCAGAGCCGAGCAGAAACATAGCTGATATGTGCTGTTCTGACAACACAGTGGCAGTGTCCCCGCCAGTCTTGTAACCACACCCACGCCCTTGGTAATGTTGCCAGACTCTTACAATAACAGCAGCCTCATGGCAGCAAGAATGTCTTCCAGCTACCAGGAGGTTGCACTGTCAGGAAGATTGCAGTCGAAACTGTTACGGTAAACAAAAGGATGCAGTCAGAGTGCACATGGCAGTGATTCTGCTTCACACTAAAAATGACTTTTAAAACCAAAGTTACATTTACGTCTCACTTTTCCTCTGTTTCAGGTCCAGAGTGTTGACGTAGCAGCTTTCAACAAGATCTGATTCCATGGTGTCGTTTTGTTTTCTGTCTTTTGTCACACCTCATTTCTCTGCTGATTTCTGTCAATGGTTAATGATTAAAAACACCTTGAGCACTAAAGCTACTCTGTCTCTAGATTGTCTTACTCCAGGTTGCTCAAGCGCAGCTCTGCCAGGATCAGGAAATGATTTTCTCACCAAGCAGGTTTTCTGTGGTTCCTGTAACATGGCTCTCCAAATACTACATATGATTACAGACCTACAGCTTAGCTGTGAGAGGTAGAAGTGTTATATGGTTATATGGTAGTAGCTGCCTGAGCGGGTAATAATACACTTAAGTGAAGCACGAGGGGAACTTTATCTGTGAAAGGAGCTACACACAGTATATTGGAATAGTTGCTGAGATCAGCCCACATTTTGTTAAACTAAACAATAAAATAAAATTTCAAGGTTGAAATCATTTAAAGGCACAAGTACGTTTAACATTTTGTGTGAAGAAGCTTGCATTATTTAAACTAATTTCCATTAGCTTCACTTAAATTTAATCTGTGATGCAAGCTATTATTATAACTACATACTACTACAATAACGGCTGTTTGAAATGCAATGTAGTGTAGACTCTTGACAGCATCTAGATGTGTGCTCCATCAGTCCACGGCACAGAAGGTGACGGTAGAATTGGCTCCGAGCCACACCGCAGGATATAGGGGCTGGGTGAGGTGGGTTTTCAGGCTGTGCAGGAGGTGGACTCCTCTGGGTGTCGCCATGTAGAAGAGGATCATTCCTGCTTCAAAGTCCACAAACACTCCGATCCGGTTTGACACAGAGCTGGAGGGTGTCGCCAGTGCCTGGGATTCATTTCCATGACAGAAGGTGAAAGAGGAGGCGCTGCAGCTAAGACCCCATGAGAGGGAGTTGTGTCCCAGCCTGCAATCATTGGATGATCCCTGGTGAGGTATCAAAGGTTAAACTGTGACACATGGTAAGAGCTGAAACACATTTCTTAGTAATTAGTTTTTTTATATAACTAACAGACATAACACTCAAAAGTGAAAGCTACACATTAAATACATGATTTGTCTCATCCAAACATGTTTCAGAGCCCATTAAAGGTTTTTCTCTACAACTGGAGACAATCCACCGTCTCCAGACACAGACATTTGCCACATGCATCCTCCCATAACATTTTTCTGTCTAATTCAGACGGAGCTTGAGAGAGGACAAATCAAACCTGTCATGATGCCTGACAGGCATTCTGTTATCAACGTCTGAACTAAGTCTACCCTACCAGGTCAGGTATTTAGATTCTATCTGGGTCAACTAAGGACACACATTTACTTACTAAGGGACCTGCCAGTTTCCTCCAATTATGCAAAGAGCAAGAATTAATTCAGGATGTACCTTTCTACCGATGCTCTCGTAAGTGAGCCCCAGTCCCACTTGTTGTCCAGTCCACTCGGCCTCCCAGTAGCTGCGGCCCTCGAGTCCTTCGCGACACAGCACCTGGCCCCATGAGTCGAACCGATCAGGATGGTCCGGGTAAGAGTGTAGTTGTCCGGTTCGACTCACCGCACGGTTCCCGTCAGTGAGAGAGAGCTCCCTGTGTGCTGTAAACGGGTCCAAAGAGAGAGAAACAAAGTCTGCAGAGAAAAAAAGAAAAACATACAGAGGGATTCATAGTGTTTGTAAAGCTTGTGTGGTTTCAAACTTGAGGTCAGAGAAACACAGGTCGAGGAGAGTTTCCATGAAGGAAATCTGAAACTCAAGCAATTATTTAGAAATACTATGTCTTATCCATAGCTGTTAGTTAGATTTGACAGAACATTTAATGTGATTTTAGTTAAGTTTGGACTGGGAGTTTAGAGTGATGGATCAGAAGCTACTCACTCTGAAGGAGACTACTTCTGCTGTCCAAATCCGGCATGTCTGCAGGGATAGCTGCATGAGTCAAAAGAGCGCAAGATTCAAACTGTGAAGACTTAAAAATAGGGACACATTATTTTCTCTAGGTCATAACTAAATGTGAATTGTGAGGTTTTCATGTCATTGTCTTGTATTTGCATTCACAGGTGAAGGAGAAGAGAAGAATGAAACTAAAAACATGAAGATGGTGACTAACAAGACAAAGTGATGCTGACAGTAGGAAAACTTATGATCCAGAAAAGTTATAGTATTATACAGTATAACAACAATTACTTTAACTATAGATTCATCTGCTGTGTATTTGTGAGTTATTTATATTGTGAGTGTTAAATGGTGAAAATATAAAACCTCTAAAAGACCACATCCTCAAATCTTTTGTTTTGTCCAAAACAAAAAGTTCAAGGAATTGAAAACAGCATTTGCTTTACACGTTTTTTCAAAATTGGAAAAAATTACCAAACGTGAAACAGTGTTTTTTTTATAAAAAAACAAAACAAACAAAGACCAATTTACAAAATCCAGATTACAAAGTACAAAGCAGCAACAATAATCATACAAAACATCAGAATATATCAAAACTAAAAGCCCAATCAATACTAAACGTAGTCCAGACAGTTTTACCCTTTTCATCTCATATCTTTTTGAAAATGCACTTACCCATGTTGGCCTTTTTTATCTGCAGGATGTTGACAGATTTCACTGTGTAAACAGGAAATCATTGGTCAGACTGGGAGCAGCTGAATGCACCTCTTTGGGATGATGATGGAACATTTAACCATATAGATATATGTAGAAAGAGGAGGAAAACAGACCTACAGAGGTGATAGTTGGGAATTCTCTGTGGTACAGAGTTTGCAGCTGCTGTTTCAGGTCTGACACTGCCCTCCTCACAGGCCCGAAGGAGACGTGCGGGCTGACTGTCAGAGATCCGGGGGCTCCTGCAGAGGCTGGACTGCGGTAAGACTGACACATCTGCAGAAGCAAAAGCATCAGGACAACTTTAAAAACATTAATCACTGCACTTGATGGCACACACAAGAATGAAGCATTATCTGAGGTTTAAACTCGATACAGCGGTTTAAATCACCACTGAGAATCCATTCCACACTATGACAAAGTCAACCACAAGGTGGCAGGATAGCAGCTGTATCAATCAGCATCAACACAAGATTCACAGCAATGTTGCTCATTTGCTTTTCCAAAATAAATAAGTGATTTTCAGAGATGCTATTTTCCCACAGATTGATAGAATATACGGCTTTTGAGCATAATATAAATATGTTATAAAATTTCGCTGAAAAATCATTGATGTATAATTAACAAGAATGTAAAAGTGTACGTTTACAGCTCCATTTACAGTAACACACTTCATTTGTGATAATGTAGGACAGTCTGAAGATGACAAGTGAGCAAATAATGTAGGGATAGACTTAATTAGCTGTCCAGATTTGATTTATAACAGAGTGACGGACATCATAATTTCTACCACAATAAAGTCTACAACGGTTTCTTTACAGTTGAGCCAAGATTTTGCAGGAAGATGTGAAGCTGTGATTTTATTTCTTTTAAAACGTAGAACAATGTGCAAAGTTTGTTTTACTTTTATGCATGAGCCCTGGCCTGGACAACAAACTGAAAAACAGTGTCTGTGTGTGCACCTCACGTCACCTGTGTAATCAGGTGCTGGTCCTGACTCTGGTGCAGTCGCTCCAGCTCGCTGTCTCTCCTCCTCAGCTCTGAGACATGCTGCTCCAGGCGCTGCAGTTGGTTCTCGGCTCGAGCCACTTCCGCCTTTTCCTGAACTCGGATCAGTTCCTTCACCTCAACGCGACGGCGCTCCAAGAACTCCAGCAGCTCCACGAAGATCCGGCTACTGTCCTTCATTGGACAGACGCTGAAGAAACGAACATCAGCACAGCCGTTATATTTCACATTATAATTCATTTGACTATTGTTTAATTTAATTAAACGTATTTATTTAACAAATGGACATTAAAATGTAGTATATTTTGTTTTACATTGACTTCTAAATACACCAGGTTGTAGCCTGAGGCTGTTTGAATGTAACAGATGTTTGTTTATCTGCAAAAGTTACACAATACAGTTTGAAGTAAGATGATGTTAAATGCACTATTAAATATTCAGTGTTGTGTCTACTCACAGAGAAGGAACGCATTGTTTGCTTCAGCTGCTGAAGCTCCTGGTCACTTTCTTTGATTTGCTCTGCTAGATGTCTGCGCGTGTTCTCCAAAAGCCTCTGAAACAGCAACATCACATCATCATGACACAAAATTAAAAGAAAAGAAGTCAATGTAAAACAAAATATACTCCAGGGTTTAATAACCTGGGGACTCCCACACCAAAATCACAACTGAAGAAGCCGAAACGTCTTCTAAAATCTAAGAGTAGCTGTCAGACTCCTCACCTGACCGTCAGTCCTCTCAGGGCGAACTGAAGACACATCAAATGTAGCGTGGTCAAAGCCATGGTCCTCGTACAGAGGTGGAGCTGAGGGAACCAAACTCAGCTTGAGTGTCTGCAACATCTCCACCAGCAGAGTGTTCCTGCCCAGAGTGGGTCTGGGACTGAAGGTGGCTCTACACTGTGGACAGCTGCACACACGCTGGCGGTCCCAGTACTGTGTCAGGCAGCTCATGCAGTAGCTGTGGCCACACGGGATAGTGACTGGATCCTTGAGGAGCATGAGACAGATGGAGCAGCTGAACTGGTCTGGGTCCATCCTGAGAGGAGCCTGAGCCATCATCGCCTGAGGAAGCTGGACACAGAGAGGACAGATGAAACGAGGGACACATACAGAGACACTACAACAGAGCTGACCCTCACTGAATCAGGAGCCAACATATAAAAAAAAAACACTTTCATGTAGGACACAGAACACTACATATATGTGTATATATATATATATATGTATATATATATATATACACATATATATATATATATATATACATATACTTACATTTATCTATACATATATAGGTTGATAAACAATCATGAACAAAATATATCAATAAATAAAAAAACAAGGTTATTTGAGACAGAGGGGACAGAAGACTGAATTAAACGGGGTCATTATGTCTATATAAACAAATAGGTTATTATTAGTAGTATAAGTATCGGAAGTGAGTAAAAGCGTGCCGGTAGTCCTAGTCGTGTGGTGACTTTGGAAAAGACGCCGTAAACATGACATTTAAGCACTCACTAAGCGTCCCAGGAAAAAGTCTACTGTTACTTTTAACGCTTTAATTACTCATAACAGAGAGATTCGATCATTTAGTGGCTCAGTTTACTGTTGAACTGTTTTACTTCGGTCATATATAGTGATATACTGACCTGTTTAGTCTGCAGCGGCCGGAGGAAACAGGAAACAGTGACGGACCCGAAGCAAGAGCTCAGTTTGAGTTTGACTGCCATCTGCTGGTGAAACACAGCGACTACATCGACCAAACGGATGCGAGGTTTTCTGATAATTATCATAAATATCACACAGTAAACCGTTTACTGTGTGATATTTATGAAAAAAAAAATTTCAGGCTGCAGCCTGTAATATGCTAGCTAGCTTCGACTGCTGTATTATTCTCTTTGGTTATTTTCTTGAAGAAATCCTGTTGCCTTACGAGACATTTTAAATCTTGGTTGGCTCTCTCTCATTTTCCTGGTATTTTGCATACTCCTCAGCATGTCTAGTTGAGTAATGACGTTTCTGGATGTATTCCTTGTGCAGCGCAATTTTCTCTGTGCAAATAAGACACGTCGTGGTGCAGCCTGTGCTCAACAAAAAAATATTGTGTCTCCCACTTTCCCTGAAATTGCCTGTGCTCATACCCAACCTTTCTCTTCACTGCAGGCTTTGAAGAAAACATGATTGGGGCTGTGTGACAAGATTGATTCCACTTGGTGTCACTCAGCAAATAAAGTTTCAATCAAGTGATTCACGTTGCTAATTAGCCGACGTTTGACGAACGTTCGTCAAAGTCAGAAGACGCTGACGAAAAAGATAAAAATACAAAACGATGTGCATTCTCTCATTGAAATAAATGCACTGCCTATTGCATTTATGTATTGATATTCATTGTTATTTATGATTATTTTAGTTGTATTCATTGTTATTTGCAATTATTATAGTGTTCACATTTGATAACATGAAACAAGTGAAACAAATGATATCATATAGAACTATCTTTGTAATGTTAATTGTGCGAGGCATTTACTATTTAGTAAAACGTTTTGATGAACAAATCTTTTTGGGCAAACAATTCAGTACAAAAATATGACAAAAAAGTCAGTTTAGTGTGCTGTCCAAATTTTGACAAAAAAGTCATAGTTTAGTATGTCGTCCAAAATGAGACAAAAAAGTCATAGTTTAGTATGTCGTCCAAAATGAGACAAAAAAGTCATAGTTTAGTATGTCGTCCAAATTTTGACAAAAAAATCATACTTTAGTCAGTCAGTCAGTCATCATCTACCGCTTTATCCTCAACCAGAGGGTCGCGGGGGGTGCTGTGCCAATCTCAGCTACATCGGGCGATAGGCGGGGTACACCCTGGACAGTTCGCCAGTCCATCGCAGGGCCACACACAGATAGAGACAAACAACCGTTCACTCTCACACTCACTCCTATGGTCAATTTGGAGTGTCCAATTTACCTATCCCCACATTGCATGTTTTTGGACTGTGGGAGGAAGCCGGAGTACCCGGAGAGAACCCACGCACACACAGGGAGAACATGCAAACTCCATGCAGAAAGGCCCTTGTTCCAACCGGGGCTCGAACCCGGGTCTTCTCGCTGCAAGGCGAGAGTGCTAACCACTACACCACTGTGTGGCCCTCATACTTTAGTATGTCATCAAAATTTTGACAAAATATCATAGTTTAGTATGTCGTCCAAAATGAGACAAAAAAGTCATTTTCGTATGTCGTACAAATTGTGATAAAAAATTCATAGTTTAGTTTGTTGTCCAAAATGAGGCAAAAATGTCATAGTTAAGTATGTCGTCCAAAATGTGACAGAAAAGTCATACATTAGTATGTCGTCCAAAATGTGAAACAAATGTCATACTTTAGTATGTCGTCCAAAATGTGACAGAAAAGTCATACATTAGTATGTTGTCCAAAATATGACAAAAAGTCATACATTAGTATGTCGTCCAAAATGTGACAAAAAAGTCATACATTAATATGTTGTCCAAAATGTGAAACAAAAGTCATAGGTTAGTATGTCGTCCAAATAGTGACAAAAAAGTCATACATTAGTATGTCGTCCAAAATGTGACAAAAAAGTCATACATTAGTATGTCGTCCAAAATGTGACAGAAAAGTCATACATTCGTATGTCGTCCAAAATGTGACACAAAAGTCATATCTAACTAACAGCTATGGATAAGACATAGTATTTCTAAATAATTGCTTGAGTTTCAGATTTCCTTCATGGACAAAAAAGTCATAGGTTAGTATGTCGTCCAAAATGTGACAAAAAAGTCATAGGTTAGTATGTCGTCCAAAATGTGAAACAAAAGTCATAGGTTAGTATGTCGTCCAAAATGTGACAAAAGTCATAGGTTAGTATGTCGTCCAAAATGTGACAGAAAAGTCACACATTCGTATGTCGTCCAAAATGTGAAACAAAAGTCATAGGTTAGTATGTCGTCCAACATATGACAAAAAAGTCATACATTAGTATGTCGTCCAAAATGTGACAGAAAAGTCACACATTCGTATGTCGTCCAAAATGTGAAACAAAAGTCATAGGTTAGTATGTCGTCCAAAATGTGAAGCAAAAGTCATACATTAGTATGTCGTCCAAAATATGACAAAAAAGTCATACATTAGTATGTCGTCCAAAATGTGAAACAAAAGTCTTAGGTTAGTATGTCGTCCAAATAGTGACAAAAAAGTCATACATTAGTATGTCGTCCCAAATGTGACAAAAAAGTCATACATTAGTATGTCGTCCAAATAGTGACAAAAAAGTCATACATTAGTATGTCGTCCAAATAGTGACAAAAAAGTCATACATTAGTATGTCGTCCAAAATGTGACAAAAAAGTCATACATTAGTATGTCGTCCAAATAGTGACAAAAAAGTCATACATTAGTATGTCGTCCAAAACGTGACAAAAAAGTCATACATTAGTCAGTCAGTCAGTCATCATCTACCGCTTTATCCTCAACCAGAGGGTCGCGGGGAGTGCTGTGCCAATCTCAGCTACATCGGGCGATAGGCGGGGTACACCCTGGACAGTTCGCCAGTCCATCGCAGGGCCACACACAGATAGAGACAAACAACCATTCACTCTCACACTCACTCCTATGGTCAATTTGGAGTGTCCAATTTACCTATCCCCACATTGCATGTTTTTGGACTGTGGGAGGAAGCCGGAGAACCCGGAGAGAACCCACGCACACACGGGGAGAACATGCAAACTCCATGCAGAAAGGCCCTTGTTCCAACCGGGGCTCGAACCCGGGTCTTCTCGCTGCAAGGCGAGAGTGCTAACCACTACACCACTGTGTGGCCCTCATACTTTAGTATGTCATCAAAATTTTGACAAAATATCATAGTTTAGTATGTCGTCCAAAATGTGACCAAAAAGTCATACATTAGTATGTCGTCCAAAATGTGACAAAAAAGTCATACATTAGTATGTCGTCCAAAATGTGACAAAAAAGTCATACATTAGTATGTCGTCCAAAATGAGACAAAAGGTCATAGTTTAGTATGTCGTCCAAAACGTGACAAAAAAGTCATACTTTAGTATGTCGTCCAAAATGTGACAAAAAAGTCATACATTAGTATGTCGTCCAAACTGTGAAACAAATGTCATAGGTTAGTATGTCGTCCAAAATGTGACAAAAAAGTCATACATTAGTATGTCGTCCAAAATGTGACAAAAAAGTCATACATTAGTATGTCGTCCAAAATGTGAAACAAATGTCATACTTTAGTATGTCGTCCAAAATGAGACAAAAAAGTCATAGTTTAGTATGTCGTCCAAAATGTGACAAAAATGTCATACATTAGTATGTCGTCCAAAATGAGACAAAAAAGTCATACCTTATAGTATGTCGTCCAAAATGTGACCAAAAAGTCATACATTAGTATGTCGTCCAAAATGTGAAGCAAAAGTCATACATTAGTATGTCGTCCAAAATGTGACAGAAAAGTCATACTTTAGTATGTCGTCCAAAATGTGACAAAAAAGTCATACATTAGTATGTCGTCCAAACTGTGAAGCAAAAGTCATACATTAGTATGTCGTCCAAAATGTGACAGAAAAGTCATACATTAGTATGTCGTCCAAAATGTGAAGCAAAAGTCATACATTAGTATGTCGTCCAAAATGTGACAAAAAAGTCATACATTAGTATGTCGTCCAAAATGTGAAGCAAAAGTCATACATTAGTATGTCGTCCAAAATGTGACAAAAAAGTCATACATTAGTATGTCGTCCAAAATGTGACAAAAAAGTCATACTTTAGTATGTCGTCCAAAATGTGACAGAAAAGTCATACTTTAGTATGTCGTCCAAAATGTGAAACAAATGTCATACTTTAGTATGTCGTCCAAAATGAGACAAAAAAGTCATAGGTTAGTATGTCGTCCAAAATGTGACAAAAAAGTCATACGTTATTATGTCGTCCAAAATGTGAAGCAAAAGTCATACATTAGTATGTCGTCCAAAATGTGACAGAAAAGTCATACATTAGTCTGTCGTCCAAAATGTGAAGCAAAAGTCATACATTAGTATGTCGTCCAAAATGTGACAGAAAAGTCATACATTAGTCTGTCGTCCAAAATGTGACAGGAAAGTCATACTTTAGTATGTCGTCCAAAATGTGACAAAAAAGTCATACATTAGTATGTCGTCCAAAATGTGAAGCAAAAGTCATACATTAGTATGTCGTCCAAAATGTGACAGAAAAGTCATACCTTAGTCTGTCGTCCAAAATGTGACAGGAAAGTCATACTTTAGTATGTCGTCCAAAATGTGACAAAAAAGTCATACATTAGTATGTCGTCCAAAATGTGACAGAAAAGTCATACATTATTCTGTCGTCCAAAATGTGACAGGAAAGTCATACATTAGTATGTCGTCCAAAATGTGAAGCAAAAGTCATACATTAGTATGTCGTCCAAAATGTGAAACAAATGTCATACTTTAGTATGTCGTCCAAAATGAGACAAAAGGTCATAGTTTAGTATGTCGTCCAAAATGTGACCAAAAAGGCATACATTAGTCAGTCAGTCATCATCTACCGCTTTATCCTCTGCCAGAGGGTCGCGGGGGGTGCTGTGCCAATCTCAGCTACATCGGGCGATAGGCGGGGTACACCCTGGACAGTTCGCCAGTCTATCGCAGGGCCACACACAGATAGAGACAAACAACCATTCACTCTCACACTCACCTCTATGGTCAATTTAGAGTGTCCAGTTTACCTAATCCCCACATTGCATGTTTTTGGACTGTGGGAGGAAGCCGGAGAACCCGGAGAGAACCCACGCACACACGGGGAGAACATGCAAACTCCATGCAGAAAGGCCCTTGTTCCAACCGGGGCTCGAACCCGGGTCTTCTCGCTGCAAGGCAAGTGCTAACCACTACACCACCGTGTGGCCCGTCATACATTAGTATGTCGTCCAAAATGTGAAACAAATGTCATAGGTTAGTATGTCGTCCAAAATGAGACAAAAAAGTCATTATTTAGTATGTCGTCCAAAATGAGACAAAAAAGTCATAGGTTAGTATGTCGTCCAAAATGTGACAAAAAATCATACATTAGTATGTCGTCCAAAATGTGACAAAAAAGTCACAGGTTAGTATGTCGTCCAAAATGTGTGTCAGAAAAGTCATACATTAGTCTGTCGTCCAAAATGTGACAGAAAAGTCATACATTAGTCTGTCGTCCAAAATGTGACAAAAAAGTCATACATTAGTATGTCGTCCAAAATGTGACAAAAATGTCATACATTAGTATGTCGTCCAAAATGTGAAACAAAAGTCATACATTAGTATGTCGTCCAAAATGAGACAAAAGGTCATAGTTTAGTATGTCGTCCAAAATGTGACCAAAAAGTCATACTTTAGTATGTCGTCCAAAATGAGACAAAAGGTCATAGTTTAGTATGTCGTCCAAAATGAGACAAAAAAGTCATACATTAGTATGTCGTCCAAAATGTGACAAAAAAGTCATACATTAGTATGTCGTCCAAAATGTGACAAAAAAGTCATACATTAGTATGTCGTCCAAAATGTGACAAAAAAGTCATACATTAGTATGTCGTCCAAAATGAGACAAAAGGTCATAGTTTAGTATGTCGTCCAAAACGTGACAAAAAAGTCATACTTTAGTATGTCGTCCAAAATGTGACAAAAAAGTCATACATTAGTATGTCGTCCAAAATGTGACAAAAATGTCATACATCAGTATGTCGTCCAAAATGTGAAACAAAAGTCATACATTAGTATGTCGTCCAAAATGAGACAAAAAAGTCATACCTTATAGTATGTCGTCCAAAATGTGAAAAAAATCTCATAGGTTAGTATGTCGTCCAAAATGTGACAAAAAAGTAATTCATTAGTATGTCGTCCAAAATGTGACAAAAAAGTCATACATTAGTATGTCGTCCAAAATGTGACAAAAAAGTCATACATTAGTATGTCGTCCAAAATGTGACAGAAAAGTCATACTTTAGTATGTCGTCCAAAATGTGACAAAAAAGTCATACATTAGTATGTTGTCCAAAATGTGAAACAAATGTCATAGGTTAGTATGTCGTCCAAAATGTGAAACAAAAGTCATACATTAGTATGTCGTCCAAAATGTGACAAAAAAGTCATACATTAGTATGTCGTCCAAAATGTGAAACAAATGTCATACTTTAGTATGTCGTCCAAAATGAGACAAAAAAGTCATACATTAGTATGTCGTCCAAAATGTGAAGCAAAAGTCATACATTAGTATGTCGTCCAAAATGTGACAGAAAAGTCATACATTAGTATGTCGTCCAAAATGTGAAGCAAAAGTCATACTTTAGTATGTCGTCCAAAACGTGACAAAAAAGTCATACTTTAGTATGTCGTCCAAAATGTGACAAAAAAGTCATACATTAGTATGTCTTCCAAAATGTGAAACAAAAGTCATAGGTTAGTATGTCGTCCAAAATGTGAAACAAAAGTCATACATTAGTATGTCTTCCAAAATGTGAAACAAAAGTCATAGGTTAGTATGTCGTCCAAAATGTGAAACAAAAGTCATAGGTTAGTATGTCGTCCAAAATGTGAAACAAATGTCATACTTTAGTATGTCGTCCAAAATGAGACAAAAAAGTCATAGGTTAGTATGTCGTCCAAAATGTGACAAAAAAGTCATACATTAGTATGTCGTCCAAAATGTGACAAAAAAGTCATACATTAGTATGTCGTCCAAAATGTGACCAAAAAGTCATACATTAGTATGTCGTCCAAAATGTGACAAAAAAGTCATACATTAGTATGTCGTCCAAAATGTGACAAAAAAGTCATACATTAGTATGTCGTCCAAAATGTGACAAAAAAGTCAGACATTAGTATGTCGTCCAAAATGTGACAAAAAAGTCATACATTAGTATGTCGTCCAAAATGTGACAAAAATGTCATACATTAGTATGTCGTCCAAAATGTGAAACAAAAGTCATACATTAGTATGTCGTCCAAAATGTGAAACAAAAGTCATACATTAGTATGTCGTCCAAAATGAGACAAAAAAGTCATACATTAGTATGTCGTCCAAAATGTGACAAAAAAGTCATACATTAGTATGTCGTCCAAAATGTGACAAAATGTCATACATTAGTATGTCGTCCAAAATGTGAAACAAAAGTCATACATTAGTATGTCGTCCAAAATGTGACAAAAAAGTCATACATTAGTATGTTGTCCAAAATGTGACAAAATGTCATACATTAGTATGTCGTCCAAAATGTGAAACAAAAGTCATACATTAGTATGTCGTCCAAAATGAGACAAAAAAGTCATACATTAGTATGTCGTCCAAAATGTGAAACAAAAGTCATACATTAGTATGTCGTCCAAAATGAGACAAAAAAGTCATACATTAGTATGTCGTCCAAAATGTGAAACAAATGTCATACTTTAGTATGTCGTCCAAAATGAGACAAAAGGTCATACATTAGTATGTCGTCCAAAATGAGACAAAAAAGTCATACATTAGTATGTCGTCCAAAATGAGACAAAAAAGTCATACATTAGTATGTCGTCCAAAATGTGAAACAAATGTCATACTTTAGTATGTCGTCCAAAATGAGACAAAAGGTCATAGTTTAGTATGTCGTCCAAAATGTGACCAAAAAGGCATACATTAGTCAGTCAGTCATCATCTACCGCTTTATCCTCTGCCAGAGGGTCGCGGGGGGTGCTGTGCCAATCTCAGCTACATCGGGCGATAGGCGGGGTACACCCTGGACAGTTCGCCAGTCTATCGCAGGGCCACACACAGATAGAGACAAACAACCATTCACTCTCACACTCACTCCTATGGTCAATTTAGAGTGTTCAATTTACCTAATCCCCACATTGCATGTTTTTGGACTGTGGGAGGAAGCCGGAGAACCCGGAGAGAACCCACGCACACACGGGGAGAACATGCAAACTCCATGCAGAAAGGCCCTTGTTCCAACCGGGGCTCGAACCCGGGTCTTCTCGCTGCAAGGCAAGTGCTAACCACTACACCACCGTGTGGCCCGTCATACATTAGTATGTCATCCAAAATGTGAAACAAATGTCATAGGTTAGTATGTCGTCCAAAATGAGACAAAAAAGTCATTCTTTAGTATGTCGTCCAAAATGAGACAAAAAAGTCATAGTTTAGTATGTCGTCCAAATTTTGACAAAAAAGTCATAGTTTAATATGTCGTCCAAAATGAGACAAAAAGTTCTCTCATAAATTGTCTAGGCTTGTCTGCTTTTCCACTCACCTCCCTGAACTTAGCTTTGAGGTCAGAGCTGCACTGCAGGTCAGTGAGCTCCATTTGAAGCACAGGACTTGGATGACAATACTGAAATATTCGTCCTGTATGTTGTGACTAGGGCAGCAACTAACTATTATTTATAGAATCGAGTAATCTGTTGATTATTTTCTCGATTAACAGAGTATTCTTTTGTCCATAAAATGTAAGAAAATGTTGAAAAATGCCGATCAGTTTTTCCCAAACCTGGAAATCATGATGTTCTCAAACGTCTTTTCAGTTTTAATGATTTTTTTTGGTCAAATGGAGTATATATATATATACATATATACATATATATATATATATATATATATATATATATATATATATATATATATACTGTATGTCTATATATAACCTGTTGTACTAGGTCATATAAAAGAAAAATAACACATTTTAAATGCAATGGCTTCGTTTTATTCCTTATAAGTATTTCTTAAAATCTATCAAGCACATTTCACCACAAGAGTTGATTACAAAACTAAATTATTATTTATTTATATTTCATGACCTACACTTTGGGAATCACTGATCTCCTACTCATTAAATGTTATTCCAGGCTTTTTTTTAGTCACTTTTATACATAACATTAAAATGACATGCTGTCTGTTGGCCACTAGATGGAACCGTTTGACTGAGTTTGACATACATCACTCGATTTGTTATTAAATCTTTGTCAGTGAAAATGACGATTAAAAAAACAAAAAAACAACAACATATATATATGTATGTATATATACACATATATACATATATGTGTATATATATATACATATATATACATATATGTATATATAGAGAGAGAGACAGCCTCTTAAATGAAGTGGTGAAAGTAGAAATGAACAGAGTGTGTGAGTAACATTGTTCCAGGTTTAACAAAAGGATAAAAGGGCACAGTGCAGAGTGAGGAGTAGTCCTCCTCACTTCATTTCCCTGAAAACGTGGCCTCGGAGCACTCCACTGCCACACTAATGAAAGTTACATTTAGGGAAGCGTTTGATGTTCAAGCGACTGTGAAACGTCTTCTTTGGATTAGGTCCTGTGAGATAGACCTCGGAGAGTAATTAACTTTGAATGTAGTTTCTAAAAAAAAAGTGCCCCATGCATGAAAGAGACGAATCGATGCAAGATACTGTGACCCACTACTGTGCCTTTACTTTTTATTTCTTCTTCTTCTTGTTATTAGGAATTTGTGTGAGACGCACTTGATTATTCTTTGTTCATTACTCAGGGGGAAAGAAGAGAAAACTCATTCATTCAAATTCATGCAGCCTTCATATTTTTTCCCTTAAATAAATCAATTTCATTTGAGTGGGGACTCGGAGTGAGACGAGAACGAATGAAACAATGATATCACACTGACAGGCGATCCCTTTTCTTTCCTGAAAAAAAATGTGCCCATAAAACTAAAAATACATTAAACAGCCGAGTAAAATCACAGTTTTAGACGTAAAACCTCTGCACAGACGCAGCTGACGTCGCCACAGTCTCCGTGTCCCACGAAAGAAGAGCTGAAACATACGATTGAGATCATGAACTCAGGAAAAACACATTTACTGACGTCATAAATGTGAGACGTAGACGTAGAAGCTCATTTTCCCACAGCCTTCCACATTCAATTGATACTATTAATACTAGAAAGACAATAATATTAATTTAGCCTTTTTGAATTATGACACAACTTGATAAACTGAGCCCTCAGCTATGCTTTGGTGAACATCATGATGATCTTCTCACATCAGTCCATCCAGCAGCAGCTTTGATGATGACTTTTTCTGTGTGAATGAAGCTGGTTTGGGGCTCAGTGGAGGATGATCGGGTCAACACATTGTCATGTTCTCTCTCTCTCTCTCTTTCTCGCTTTCACACACACACGTAAACGGCTGCAGTCTTTCCCCATGAGGATCAATAAACCTGATAAGAACCGCTTCCTTGAGCTGACGGTGACTAATGTCCTGAAAAGTCACACACTGAGAGAGAGAGAGAGAGAGAGAGAGAGAGAGGGGGGAGGACAAATGGTGTAGAGTCAGTTTCCTCCACATGTGGCTGCGGCTTGTCCATCCGTCATCTTCTGCAGCTCTATCCTCCACGCTGTGGACACACAGAGACATAGTCATAGTCAATTTAGATTGTCCAATTTACCGAATCCCCAAATCTGCATGTTCTTGGACTGTGGGAGGAAACCTGGAGAACCCGGAGAAAGCCCTTGTTAAGACTGGGTCATGAACCCGGGTCTTCCTGCTGCAAAGGCAGGAACCACCTTACCAACCGTGTGGCCCACAGTCAATCTTAAACATATATATATATATATGTATGTATATATATACATATATATATATATATATATATATATGTATATATATATATATATATATATATATATATGTATATATATATATACATGTATATATATATATATATATATATATATATATGTATGTATATATATATATATACATATATACATATATATATATAAAATGTCTTGGTTAAATTTTAAACCTTCACACACAGACAATAGTCGCAGGTTTGAAAGTGGACTCCACAGAAACCTCTCGTTACTCTTATAAAGACTGAAACCTCAGAGGTCAGCAGCAGTATCCATCCAACTTTAACAGAACCCTTTGACAGTTAACTAACTGTATTTATACACTGACAAAACCACTATGTTAAAGAAAATAACTTAAAAACTTTAAAGTTATTGTATTTACTGTATTTCATGATTTAAAATTTGATTTGTGTGTGTGTGTGTGTTGGGCATGTCTTACATACTGCCTCTTTAACGTGTCATTATTTCGTTATAATTTCACATATTAAGTTGTTATTGCAGCTATTGAAATACAATTAACCTGGGTTTATATAAAATTGATCACTTTTTTTAACGAGTTGTCTTTCACGACTGCGCAAACCTGACCTGACCTCAGAGGTCAGAGGTCAGCAGCATCCATCAATCTTTCATAGAACTTTGAAAAGTATAACGCTTCCGTCAGAACATAAGAGGTCATGGTTACCTGACTTATTGACAGTCTCACCTGTCGGCTAGTTGTTTTCCACTTAACTGTATTTATGCACTAACGAAACCATAAGAAAATAACTTAAAAAGTGTAAAGGTACTGTGTATGTAAGAAATGGATTCTATAAAGTCATTAAGAAAATGTGTTTAAATTGAAATGCTTGCGTCACTGTGTTTTGGGGTTTGCAGTAGCCATTTTATGATCTAGTAGTAGTTTTGTGTCACATATTGTTGCACATATTTAAATACAATTAACCTGGGTTTTATGAAAATCACTTATTGATCACTTATTTTTTAACTCCGACTAATCTCTGAATATTCCGAGTTGTCTTTCACGACTACGCTTCATCTTTATATGATTTATAAGTCACTCAAATTGGCCTTAGATCTGTTCATTTATGAGCTTGGCGCTCTTGTAACATTCTCAGCTCGGGGTTTTTATTATTCGGGAGGATGTGGAGCAAGAATGTCGGATTTCTTCACTCTTCTGTGTTCCCCTTTCATCTGGAAAGCACTTTGTTCTGCAGCTTGTAAAATGTACCACAAACACAATCATGATGATTATCCGTCCATTTTGATCATTTCGTAGATGGAGCGCGGTCAAGTTCAAAGAGTGGAGGGAGCGAGGGAAGTCAGCAGCCAGTGGATATAATCTCAGGTTAGATTATTTCCTTCTTTTTCCAACATTTATGTGTCTCTTAAATCCTCAGCTGTACATATGTATGTATACATATATATATATATATATATATGTATACATGTGTGTGATCATCACACTGCTCTTCTTGTCTGAAAGATATTCACCTCCTTGTCTGCTGAATCGCAGACTTCACTGGTCCTCCACAAAAAGAGACAAAAGCAAACGTAGATGGATGCGGGCAGCGCAGCGCTGTGATGGCCGGCTGCCTCGTCACACAGAGTAAATCAAAGATAAATTACACAGCCTCACACGCAGCGCGGGGTCAATCATCAAGCTCATTTGCAGCAGCTGGTCGTCTGATTTCCCTTCCCGTCGCCTCGTCTCTCTCTCTCTCTCTCTCTCTCTCACTCTCTGTGTTTGATGCTCATACAAATGATAACTGTGACAGAAATAACAACATGAGTGGGGAATGGACTGACTCAGTCTTTGAAGAACAAGATCCAGGCTGGATCTCTTGAAGATGAGTGAGAGTGATTAGACGTAGACATAAGCAACTTAGCCGGCTGCTTGGGGCCCCCAGTAATGTGTGGAGAAGAAAAACATTATCATTAATGAAATCTAAATAGTGTTGAGCTTAAAGTTATTTGTTGCTACTGCACATTTGTTCCAAGTTAATATTCAGGTTCAGTATCAACACACTTGGTGCTTTACTTTGAATACTATAAAGTGCAAATTACTACAAGGTCACTTTTTGTGATTTTACTGCCGTCTAATGTTAAGAAATATAAGAGGGACGCTGGTTTGGTGTAAATAACAGCGTACAGTGCTTAACGCATTTATTAGAACACCGGTCATGAAATGAGAAAACATAAATATTTTTAGAAAACCTTCAAAAACTCGCTTAAAACTAAAAGTTTAATTGTTATTAATTAATCAAGCATAACATTCAACGACTACAAGAACTTTTTCTGTTCAGGAATGCAAGTAAATAATAATAATAATAATAATAAATTGACATCTTCATCAAGAAATAATCATGTGCTTTACTATTTTTTCAGTTTTTTGAAAATTCATGGATAACAACAATTATTATACTTTAGCCTTAAAAATATAATTTTGATTAAAGAGCTTCTACATACTGGTGTATTAACCATTACACAAACATAAGAAATGATTTTGATATTGTTAATACATAAGTTGTTAATTATGTTATTGGTTAATTAGTCAAATATGACAGGAAGCGGCTACTCTGATGTGGTAGGAGGCCCCCCCAATCAAATTCAGCTTAGGGTCCCATAAAGATGGTGCTGTCAAACACGAGCTGGACAGGGATCAAGAGTTCTGATTTCCACCTAATTAGCTAAGAAACTCATGATAAAACATGTGCGTGAAAAGAGTTGGGCTGCGTCACTGACCCACAACTGATGATTCTCCATGCATGGAGGCCTAGAGTTGTTTGTCGGGAATAAATAAATGCATCACGCATGAATTATTGAACAATAACAAGACCTGTGTGTCAGAAGCGGCTGTTTTACACCGCCGATGCAGGAGACAGGTAAACAAAGTGGAGAAGTGACCCTTCTCCTCTTGTATTCTGGTGGGGGGGGGGGATTGAACTCATCACAGCAGAAGGAGAAAAACAAACAAACAAACAAACAGAAAGATGCCAAGAAGACGAGCAGGAATTCCCAGAATTGGGACAAACACGTATGAATGAAACATCAGAGTGACTCCAGCTGTTTCAGGACACACAGGAGCCCCGTCTGTGCTGAGGACTGACACAGATTTAAAAAAAAAAAAAAGTGACACAGACAACAGTGCCGTCTAAACAGGAAGTCTGCTGGCAGGGCCGGGAATGAGACGACGGGAAAACGTGAAACACAGGATATGCTCAGAATATCTGAACAGAGGCTGCTTCTTCTTCTTCTTCTTCTTCTTCACACTGAGACAAATCACAAAAGAGACACAAGACGAAGCAGCAAAGTCATGATTAGATCTATTTCCAGTTTTCTTTAAAGATTACAAAAAAGTTATTACATCCCCAGATTTTCTTAAAAAAAAGAACGAAAGATACATCAGGAAAATAAAAGTCAAAAATAGTTGATTTTTTTCCGTAGCATATTTTCAATTCTTCAATCAGTGTAAATATATAATAATGAATTCCAGGTTCCATTTGTGCCGTGATTTCACTTCCTTCCTTCGTTCATTCATCACAAAACATAACACCTATTTACCGACTCCTAAAAACACAGAAAGCGAGATCATTCGTTTTCATTTGTCAGGCACAGACACACGCTCGGCCATATGTGGAATATTAAAATAAAAGAATTCCTTCATTTGTTAAGCGTTAAGATTCATTTGCATATTAAAACAACAGAGAGCAAAAAACGCTGGAATATTTCCATAAAATCTACAACGTTGTTCCTTCATCATAAAAGAAAATAATACAAAAGAAATGTAGTTTAGTGGTTTTTTTCATGAACTTTGTACAGCTGCTGTTGTCACTCAGTCTGTGTGTGTGTGTGTGTGTGTGTTTAAATCTTTGAGGTTTAAAAAAACAACAACATAAAAACTACCTGTGAGATGAGACAGACTGGATTATCGGACTGGATTATCCTAAAAACAACCTCACTATGTGTCACTGTCAGTGATTCCTGAGCATAATAGTTCACTTAATTGTGGGGATTTTTATATGAGTAATGTCTGTGTTTGTGTCTCTCTGGTCTCGTTTGTGGGAATAATCTGGATTGAACATCATGTGACTTAAGTTTGACTGTTGTTGACTTTGCATTTCAGTCCCAAAAATCTACAGTGACTCATGAAACAAATACAGAAAATGGGGATAACATCAAGCATAAAAACATATAAACCCAAACATCTCTATGTTAAATGTATAACTGTGATGTTATTGTCCTATTCTCAGTGTTTTGATCAGGGCAATTTCAATAAAATCTCTACATCTAGCTGATAAAACGGAGTCTCCACCTCTTTTAAGGTAAAATAGTTGCTTTAAAGAATGAATTTGCCCAAATTAAAAAGAAAAAACATTGTCCTTTTGGCTTCTTGCTCTCGAGGGATCACAACAGCAGATAGATAATCTGCTAATCCAGGTTTGGAACCGGCTGGAACCTGAGTGTCCAAATAAAAGTGAGCAGTGGGATTGACTCCCTGCTCTGGGGGACCACAGCCCTGGACCTGGCAGGGGGATTGGAACTGGCAACCCTCTGATTACAAGCCCTGTCTAGTCACCTCATTTAGAGATTTCTTCTGTGTGTCATTTCCAAATTCTGGGAGATAAATTAGCCGATTTTATGGATCGGAAATGTGTTAATCTGCGTTGGCAGCTGATTTACCTTTTCAAAATAATATCAGGAGTCACAGAAATGGCAGTATGAGAAGTTGTTAAATTATGTGCAAATTTGCTCTTCTGTCATCTTTAAAAAAAAAAGTGTGGAAAACTCCGGTCCGGACTTTAGATAACGTGATGAAAACAACATGTTTGTGTTATTTGCACGGACTGACTGACTTCATGGTTTGGTCCGTGAGAAACGTCCGAACGTTCAAAATGAAGTGACCTTTCCAAAAACACGCGTGAGACAAGAGTCAGCGAGACAAAGGCGTCTTTTCTGTCAGAGTCCGGCTCCACATTCCTCTCATTCTGCTGCTGGACGTGACCCGAGCACCACTAACAGCTGCCTCTGTGTCCGCTTCACTCTCGTCTCAGGTCAGGGAATCCCGACGAGGTCACTTCCAGCTTTGGGTCTGGGCGTCTGTGTGCGTTTGTGTGTGATTGTTTTCCATTCAACGTCCAGAGTCAGAAAAGTCAAGACGATTCAACACATAATGACACGAATTTCGACTGAAACATCAGAAATGCTTTGACTTTGGTTTTCACTCTTTCATAAGTAGATGTAGTGGAAATAAAGGAGGAGGAAATGTCAACTTCAGAATGAATTATTTACACTCAGGCAGCGCCGATAAAGCGACCTGTCTCACTGAGCTGCTAACGTGTGCCTTTGGTCTGTCACTCGACGATCTGCTTGAATAAAATACACATCTTTCATCTGCTTCCACTGATAACTAATTATCCCGCCTTTCTTTTGTACTTCAAAATATAAAAGAATAATCAACTTTTCTCTGCTCATTCATCCTGACAGTCTGTCTGGTCCAAAAATCCACTTTCAGTTCAGTCACTTCAGCTCAAGTTTGGTTTGATCTAAGCTTAGTTGCAAATTCTGATATAATTGACCTTTTCTCAGAATAAAAGGAGCCAATTGACTTTTCTTTTTTAACAAAAAAGCACCAAAACATTACGGTTGAGTCACGCGTTGATGGTGTTGATATCAGCCGTAACCAAATAACCTGCCGACGGGAACTAAATTAATAAACTAGTGTGCTGCTGTCAGCGCTCATCAGAGAAGTGCCACTCTGACAAGTCTGTAGAGTCACCTACACTATATTTAACGTATAAATCATGTAAAATAAAGAGTTTATGATATTAAAACTCAGGTCGGGGAAAGAAATGATATGTGTAAGTGTGTGTACTTGATTTTGCTACCTCTTGTGGCATGAAAGAGTCCTTGTGGAGACCAAAACCCGGTCCTAATGAGGCCATAACCTTGTTTCTGGTTAAGGTTAGTAAAAAAAATCTATCTTTGTGAGGACATTTTGTTTGGGCCTCAAACTTTTAAAGGGCTTCTTCAGGGTTTTTTAGGGTTAGGCACTCTTTTTAGGGTTGTGATGGTTAAAGTTAGGGTAAGGTGGTGGGGAATGCATTATGTGTATAATGTGTCCGCACTCAGATATAAAAACTTAATGAAATATCTTGAAGAGCACAGTTCAGAAGAAAGTTATTGTACTGTTTAATTTGTTCTAATATCTCATTCATGTAACTTATCTTCCACGTTGCTGATTGACATTTTCACTTCACGTGTTTTCCAGCTTTTTAGGGTTGAAAACCCCCTCCCCTCCCCTCCCCTCTCCTCCTCTCTCTCTGAGTTTGCCACACACGTTGCTAAAGGTCAGTGCAGATGAGGACCAGCTCATTTGAATTCAAAGGTAGAGAGGATGATTTAATATGGATAAAGTCCAGGGTCAAAAGGTTTCAATCGCGATCTGAATTTTCTACTCGACTGAACTGAAAGGGAACTTCCCCCCAAAACCTTCGCCTCCTCTAACAACGTCCTCGTCCAATTCAGCTTCCCACACTTTGTTTCCTTCTTCCTCTCCAGAGTCAGTTTCCCGTCACGCTGCCATTTACTTAAAATATATATCTATATATATAATATTCTATTAGTTGCCGTTTCTAACTGGTTTCAAATAGCAGCGTCTATATAATATGAATTAATAACAATCCTGTAACACAGTGTCCCTTTATGTGGATTAAAATGTGATCAGCTTGCAGTTAAATGATGATTAATAATAAAATAGCTCAACACTGTAGAAGGAAAAAAAAATCAGTACTAAATCTTTCATGCTCACCACTAGCTCATTTTTAAGTGATAACTCACAACATTAAAGTTACATTCATTACACGATAACGCGATTGCGTCTGCTTGTGTTTACACGACTGAAAGCAGACCTGACATTGTTAACATGTCATAAGAGATTAAACGTGGTAAAAATCCTTTTTGTTTTTGTTTAAATCTTCACTAAACTGAAGCGTTGCTCTCTATCACTGCTCAGCTCTGTCTTTGTCTTTAAAGTAATAAGCTCGTACTGTCTGACTGACCTCGCACATTTCTACAGAACTCATCTGAGCTCTGAGCCGCGACGTCTGGAAGTTCTTGTTCCCTTTTCCCCCCGAAAAGCCAAAAAAAAGCTTTGTATATTTAATGAGAAGTGGCAGTGAGTGAATATTTCATCCTCCTTTGAATTAACGCCACAGACGCTTGCACCCCGTTCCAAACTTTTCTTTTTGAATCATACTGAAGTGGTATCTGGAGCTCGTATCACGGCTCTGCTTGTTACTCGAACGACAGCAGGTCCGGGTGGGGCTCCGCGTCGTCGGCGCCCACTGCGGGGCCTTTGCCGTTCCCCAGCAGGACCTCCTCGCCCAGGCTGATGCGACAGGCCGTTTTCCCGGAGCAGGGGGTGGAGGCCAGCCGGGAGTCTGGCCCTGACGCCTTCTGCCAGACGTCGCAGGGATTGGCTCGGGGCTCCGGCAGAGGCGGGTCTTTGTGGATGAGGTCTGGTACAGAGAGCTGCAGCTGAAGCTGGAGCTCCTCCATGTCTCCGTCACAGCTCCTGTTTTCTATGACATCTTCCCCACCTGTCACTCCATCAGCCTTGCTGTCGCGCGCCGTCAGCTCAGAATGAGCAGCGGCGTTCTTCTCCACGTCGATATTCGTCGACGCCTCGGCCTCCTGCCGCTGCTGCTCCTCCTGAGACATCAGAGGCGTCTTTCCCGGGGAGGGCATGAACGAGGGGGTGTCTGCAGCTTCCGGAGAGGAGACCACGGGGTCGGAGGAGATCATCATATCTTGCGTGGTCTTCAAGGCTCGTGGGAGGCGCTTCTTCCCTGACGGCGGCGGCGGGTCCAGCCGAGGGAAGGAGTTGAAGGAGGAGACGTGACTGTGGAGGTAAGAGATTGTCACAGGTGAATTAAAACTGGTGTGGTGTCATACATCACAGCGAGGGCGGGGGCGGGGGGGGGGGGGAGACACGGGAGGCAGAGACATAAAAGGGGGGCAAACACCTCTGTGCTGAAAACATAAAGGTGTCATTAAAGAAGACTGGTCCACTGATTTGGCCTATTTATCAACGCGATGAGCAGCCGAGGCACGGAACTCTTGGAGGCAGAGACTCAGCGCTGCAATTTATGTTCAAATAATGAGACAAACCTTCTGATCTATTGTGGTGTCAATAACAGAAACAACATCATGAATCAGCCGTATACAATGCATATTTACAGACAGAAGCATTTCCCTTCCCTCTACACAGTCATACAGCTTTCATCGCAACAAACAGGGCAAATGTACAAAGGGTGTTTTCCATTTTAAAGTTCTAGTGATAGTACCTGGTGCTTTTTTTTAGTACCTGTGAAATGTGACATCGACGCCTGTTCTATGGCCTTACCAGATCATCTTGGCCCTAACCCTAACGTCACTTCTTCTCCATGCTCTCTTCCCTGGAATTGAGTTGTTTCTTGTACGTGATATTCTTAGATCACGTCTCTCCTTCCATTTTTCTGGGCTCTCTCTCAAAATCCTCCACACACGAGAATCACACCCACCATTTTTAACAACCGGGGAAGAACGTTGCAGCGAGCAAACATGGCTGCTGTCCACTTTCACGACGTGAGGGGCCGTTCATGTGCACGGGAACTCGTATTTACCGTAATTCCGACAACACGTGAAGGCAGCATTAGAAACAAATTTGGTCACATTTTAACTGAATGATTATTTTTGTCAAGTTTGTCCATTGTGGGCTACTGTAACAATAAGTCTACAAATGAAACAATGAACAGAAAATGAAACAAACAACAATTCATATAATCCGGTGATTGTACACTTGTTAAAAAGGAAGTGTAATCTAATTATGTTCAATTCCTGACAAATTTGACACACTGGACCTTTAAATGTGATGGATATATGCAGAGCAGCAGCACAATCTTAAATCTACGTTCACCCCTCTTCAGGATAATAGCGATGATGATAATTGTGTGCAATTAAAGTGTTTACATAAAACACACTATAATTTCTCAAGCTGACAGAAAATTACCAGGATAACGATCGTCACGCGGCGCTAACAATTACAGCTGCGTGATCTTTCACCACAGCTGACAGCCGTGCACCAAAAACAATAAACACCGGCGCTTTTGTTTTTGTATTTTAGACCAAGAAATAATTAGAACACATTAATATTTCCAGCTACATCTTCAGTGTCTGTGAGGAATGTGAATAACAATCCAAATTAAGAGGGAGAGGAAGATAAATCGTGAACAAAAAAGGTCAGAACTTGTTTTGAATATCTTGGAGTCTTTAAAGTTCATCATTTGGTAAATATGTATATTCAAAGTGCAGGAAAAGTCCACACACGACTTCTGTGGAGAAGTGTGTGTGTGTGAGTGAGTGGCGAATACAAAATTGAGGAAAAACCCATTTTCACTCTTAATCTTTCATAGGGAAACTTAAAAAGTTCACTGTTAAATTTTTCAATTTCAGACGCCTTTGATGTGTCATCACTCTTTAAAAGCACATTTGACAAAAACTTCAATTATTCAGGGTTTTTTTTTTTTTTAGAGTTAGACCCAATGTTTAATTGAAACTTCTGACACTTTTGCCTTCAATAAAATTATGTCTTTCAGTTTACTTTATATTATATATAGAATTATGTTTAAATGCTTTTATGGTCTAGCAAGAAGACCCGGGGTTCGAGGCCCAGTTCTCCCCGTGTGTGTGTGGGTCTTCTCCGGGTTCTCCGGCTTCCTCCCACAGTCCAAAAACATGCAATATGTGGATTAGGCAAAATTGGACACTCTAAACTGATCGTAGGTGTGAGTGTGAGTGGTTGTTTGTCTCTATGTGGCCCCACCGAGGCCCTCCTGTGGAGGATAAAGCAGTAGAAAATGGACGGATCGATGGATCGATGCTTTTATAGTTTTAAAAATAAGAGTCAGGAAGCTGAACTGCTCCCCATAGACAAGGGCCCCTGCAGTGATGCATGTCATCACTGCATGTCCTCCCCCTTTAATGTCTATTAAAGGCAAAAAAACACCCAAAAATATCTTCAAAAAACAGACCAAAATACCTGACACTAAATCACATGTTTTTGTTGAAATAAAGGATAAAATAATCACATTTGTGAGGCTATGTTTGCAGGTTCTCTCACACACACACACACACACACATACCTGTTGGCTGTCGTCTGGTCCATGCAGCTCCAAACAGCGGCGACATTTTTGTTGACTTCGGTGACGCCGATGTCCCCGTGATGACTGGGCTCCTTCCGCCTTAACAGGTCATTGACCTGGAAGTATAAGGAAGGAAGAAAGGAGTGAAAGAAGGAAAGGAGCAAGGAAAGAAGGCAGGTGAAGACATTTATCACCTTAGATGATATGAAAATTAAACATGAACTCACTACTGTCTGCGGTACTTTCAGATTATTCACTCACAGCTTTCATCTTTGAATGTTTTAGATGGATTATACCTCAGTGAGGGCTACCCACGTTTCAATATAGTGACAATTAAGTAACATCTATTCAAAAAGTCTATATATATATATACATATATATATATATATATATATATATATATATATATATTGTATCGCACTAACCTTCGCACCGACAGCCTTGCCAAGATTAATGGCATTTTTCAGCCTATGCTGGCCTCCGGAGGACGAAGAGTCGACACTTCCAGAGCCCAGATTAGGATTAGCCGATGCCAGGGAGCGTCGGGCGGAGGAGGGTTGACCTGGCCTGGAAATCTGGGGACTCTGCTGCTGAGCAGTGGAGTTCTGAAACATGCTTTGATCAACTGGGGAAATGAGAGAGGAGACGAGGGAAGAGAAGAGAAGAGAGAGAGAGAGAGAGAGAGAGAGAGAGAGAGAGAGGGGAAAATGGGTAAATACACACAAAGTGGATGTTTTGTTTGTGGTTTCGCAGCTACACACGCTCCAGATGAAGATGTTAGACGAACCACAAAACGGCTCACAGGAGAAGAATAAGCTGATATCAGTGGGATGTTTCTTCTCTGAGGAGGAGATGTTGAAATTCAGAGAAAATGAAATAATAATATGCTAATAATAGCATGCTGCTCCGGTTCTGTTAATTCCGTTGGAAACACTGCATCATAAACATACGGAACGACAGCATCAGGGAATTTGAGTGTTTGTTTTTTTGTTCCATACGACATGCACACATCATGATGCTTTACATCTATGAAATACAGACTGTGACACCTTTGGTGGGAACGTCATGAGATATACGACACACAAAGGTTTGCATAGCTGTGCAACAACACTGCATATCGTGCAATTAAATACCATAAAATAATATGTGTAAATGCAAACATAAAACAACTGCAGTGACATGCAAATAATTGGAACAAAATGCAAGATCAGAGACAACAAAAACAAAACATAAAAGGGAAACGAGGTGTTTGTAAATCCACTGAGACAACGTCTTACCTCTTTGAGAGAAATGTTTCTCGGGAAGCATTTAATGAGACATAGAGGGATCACATGTTTGGATTACTTTACGTCTAAAGTAGCAGTTTTTGCTTTGTCACCCACATCATTATATACGAGAAGAGGAGGAGGAGGAGGAGGAGGAGGAGGAGGAGGAGGAGGTGGTTACATCATCTTGGCCAGATAATAGGGAAAATATCACCTGCACACCACAAACACGTATTTCATTTCACGTTTTTTTTCTAATCGAGAGATCTGCAACAAGCAAGGATCTCAACCAGGAGCCAAAACATGACACATTATCCAAAATGATGAATCAGTGTGACACAGAGAGAGAGAGAGAGAGATGCAGAGTTACTTCAAGGAAAATATGAGATATGAGAGGAACAGGGACAGAGAGAGAGAGATAGAATTTACATGACAGCAAGCTGGCACTTACTCATGGGCAGTCAACTGCAGATCCGATGACTGCGGCAGAGACGCGGTGTACAGCGATACAACAGCAAATGTGTATTTGTAGACATTGATTACATCAGTTACTTGCGTGGTGCTACAGGTAAATGTGCGTGCTATAGTTTGTACTATAATGCAGCTCACTGTCGGGGGTGTAGGTCAACGTACCCTTGAACATGCACTCTGACATAAGAAGAAAATCGTGCTTTGAACCGTCGTTCAGTCGTCCTTCTACCTGGCAAGGTCGTTTGTGTGTAACGTGCGATCAATAGCGTCACATTACGAGTGCCATAAAAATGAGCCGTATTAATTCCACCGCACGAGGCCACATGTTCTTCCCTCTTTAGCGCCCGACGAAGAGGATGAAGAGGTCATTGCTGAAGGGAAGATGTTTGTGCGAGACGCCTTACAGAGTGCTTTTTAAAATGATTTTTTTTTATACAGGTTTGCTCTCATTCTCAAAAAGCTCAAAAAATAAAAGGTGAAGTCGGCTCCTTGGAAACGAGCCCAGGTGTCCAAGTCTGGCTCATTTCCACACAGATGCGATTTATCATCACTATTTATGAGCACTTCTCAGCGGCGCCGTCCGTCGAGGCAGCTCAGACTCTGCCGTAAAAAACTGTAAACGGATGCAAATCTGCTGTTTTCAGCGGCCGCCGAGCGAAGTGCTGTGTTGTGCAAACCCTGCAGTGTCAACAGCGAGAGCAGAGGGGACCAGCTTGTCCAAGCTCAGGAAAGTTAAAGTGAAAGACTCAACGGTGCAAAGAAAAACACTTAAAGGAAAAAAAAGAGATTTGTCCGTGAGAAAACGTGAGTTTTCGTTTTCTTTTTCCACAGCAATGACAAACAAATCAACCCAACAGTAAGAATCAGTCAAACAATATGGACACTCTCGCTATTTCCTACGTAACATTGGTGTGAAAAAAGAGGTCGCACTTAAAGCATTTGTAAAACGGTGCCAGAAATGTGTTTTCCAAATCCCACGTTTTTGATTTATTCTCATGTTTTTATCTGAGGCAAGAAATTCAGAGAGCTGATGTGAAGTCTGTCATAGGCTGACAAAATTGAATCTGGGTGGATTATAGGGTCTCCTCTTTTTTTGAGAGGATTCTGCATGTGTACAATGTGTAGGTGAGCGACAAGAAGCCCTGACCACGGGTCAACAGCAGGAGGTGGAACACGACGACTAAAAACACATTGGCTATTATCGGCTTTTCAATAAACCTGCATTCACGCACTGATAACAACGGAACCCTTTAACACCCGAGCCTCAAGATGTCCGCCTGGATAAAAGGACCAGAGAAAACGTCCAATATCTGGCAGTTATTGACCATTTACTGCATGCTGAAATACTGTTTATAACAATTCAAAATGAAGGAAAACATAAAAGGTTTTCCAGGTGTTTCCTCTGGTGACAAAGACGCTGATTCTCCGGCTTCCTGCGACCGTGCGAGTGAAATTAGGAGAAATAAGGACATTGAACTGATGTAAAAGCAGACACTGTATCTGTTTGTTTTTGTCGCGTGTTCAAAGTGAGCCTCTTCAGTCTATCACAGAACTGAAAACAGCCAATTCCGTCACCGTCACTGGACTGAATGGTAAATAACTGCACCGCCGCTTCATATAGAGGTGACGCTCTTTCACCGAGTCCTCTCTTTCCTGCAGACAGACAGGACACTCACTCTCTGTGTCACCTCTCATGCGGTGATTTCCCACAAGTGTCTGCACATCACCAGTGGGGAATTTTCATTTGGGCAAACATTGACTACACAAGTTAAACAAAAGTTGGAAAAACTGGCAAGAATTGAAGTCCTGAAGTACAAAAGTCAGACACTGTGGGATTTTTCTCCCCCCCCAACACAGGAAGTCCTGTATGTTGCTGCCATGGAGACGGTGAATGAGCTATAGGCTATAACTTCTTTCCTTGAAGCACCCACTTTGCTTGTGTCCAAGAAACCCCGCCCCCCCCCAACCCAAACCCCTGTTCATGCACAACACACACTAAAAGAATAAAGTGTGGTTTATATGCAAAAATAAACAGCACTTGCTCCTGTTCTCACAGTGTATATGAATAAGAACTGTCCTGTGCTTCCATAAAATCAAAACCAAGGTAACTCTTGAGATACTGCCTTGTTTCCTTTTTTTTCATTCTTTGGTACGATTCACAGACTTTGAGAACAAAGTGTTAATTTATGAGATTTAAGTCGTAAATTTACAAGAAAAGAGTCATAAATTGACTAACCTGTTGTTTTAGAAGAGGAAAATGAGGATTTTGTGGAATTGTACTTTAGGATAGGTTTCACAAACAAGGAGCTACTCAGCATCACATTGTCCTAAGTATCAGGACTTTAAAAAGTATATGAAAGAAAATGCATCTCTTTTCCACAGAAAGAACCAGGCGGACTTGGAGGAAATCGCTGCTTTTGTGGAGGGAGAAATGAGTGGAAGTGGTCGACTGCAGGGTTATCAGTGGCTCCATCAGCGGGCCATTCAGCGGGGTTTTTGCGGTTTCTCAACAAACAATCCGACTGATTATTAAGATTTCAGATCCAGAAGGAGTCGAGGTCGCAGTAATGGTCACAGACGTTCAGAGGTCACTAATTTAAAGGTGGACCAAAGAATGGGTTTTAATTGGTGTGATACGGAGTTCTGATTATCCGCTGAATCTAAACCAGTCCGTCTATGTGTGAAAAATACCCCTGACAGCGCCGGTGAGCGAGGCCAAACAAAAACAACTGCCTTCCTGTTGTTTTCACGACCACAGCATGCACCTCCTCGCTTTAAGCTCACACTGTGTAGCTGCCCGTGCCTCACTTTAACTCTCCCGAAAGCCTCAGGGCCCCAGGTTGTGAACTGTAGTTTCAAAACAGAAGGGGTGAAGATGTCGGTGCTGTAGAGGATTATTTTCGACAAAAAAACAACACGAAGAAGCTGAACTACGCATGAAAATGAGAAGGAGCAAAATCTCATCAAAATACAGTCAAGGTAAAGCCTGAAAACAGAGGAATTTTAAGTTTCCCGGGAAGCTAACCATACACATACATCTCTTAAAGAAGAGTTCAAGAGAAAATGATTATAAAATAATACTTTTCATTTAAAGCACTGGGAGAAAATAACACTGGGAGAGAATAACATGTGATAAGAAACTCTAACTCTAACTCTAACTATCTATTCATAATTGGAAAGAGTTAGCTGAGAAACGTGCAGAATAGTAACATTTAGAGGGATGGCATCGTTTTAGTTCTGTAATGCTTGTTGTCATTATAAGTATGTTTTTTTTTCCCCCATTCTTGCTGTTGTGGACCAAATGACACAAGAACAACACAAACCTGCACTAAAGTAATAAAAAGAAAACCCTCGGTGATAAAGTAAACGTAACCTCTGAAGGATTAGTGTGTGTTTCATTGTCTTGCTTACAAACCGGCCTGAAGGAGTCCGTCTGAAACAATTATGGTTCATTAACGCCGGAGCCAGCACTTTCTCGAGGAGCTGCTGTGGATTAACGGCTTTAATCAAACACCAGCTGAGGTGGGATGGCTATTTTCACGACGTAGCCCCCAATTAAATTTCAACAGTCTCGCCACACGATATCAGTCAACTCGCGCTGCACCTCGAGAGACTGAGCCCCGAGTGAGCGCGAGACGAGAGGCGGCGCGATAAAATGAGACATTTATTGGGCACAAAATAAAACAGTCAACAAAACTGAGCCGAGCGCTGTCGCTCCCACTCATGTACCAGCAGCGGGGCAGAATCTACGGGAATGATAATGCAATCCTCTGCAACACTAAGGCAACGGGAAATCTGCCGTGACAGGAAAATGTCATGTTCATCCTTCAGTGTAATTATAGTGCGTCTGAACGTGTTGTGTCTCCAGAGAGGAGTCTTTCACTCTTTAAATATAACAAAATAAAACGATGTGTTGGCACAGGCAAGGTAAACAGACACGGTGTGGGCAAAAGTGTTTGGCCACACACCAAGTCAAGTATTTAATTCAGGTGTTTCAATCAGGCTGGAAGGACAATCTTAACACTTCACAAAGGACTATTAAGACACGGTTTGGTGTGGAAGAACTTGACTGGCCCCGAACAGAGCCCTGACCTCTACCACATTGAGCACCTGTGATGAAGCCAGACCTTCTCGTCCATCATCAGTGCCTGCCCTCATCATAAACGCTCCACAGAATGAGTCACTTGAGCAAAAAGCTATAAAACTCTGGAGGAAAGTCTTCCAAGACGATTGGAAGCTGTTAAAGCAGCAAAAGGGAGACCAACTCCACCTTAAAGTACTAAATGATGTATCTGAATACACCATTACAGTCCCAGTTGGTGTAATGTTCAGGCGTCCTGGAAATCAGAAATGTTCTTCACTGTTTTACTGTTAAAACATGCCTTTGGACCTTTACCAGATCAGTTTAATAATGGTTTTGGGTTCATGTTTGGTTATTTATTACACATTTACTGGATTCAGTTTGTGAAAAGTGAGGATTTCCTTTCCTCCATTTCATCTACCAGCTGATAAACGTTTTACAAAAACATGTATTAGGCATTTTAAAACTGCACTTTTGAGATTTAAGGATAACTAACGGATGAATTTAAACTACTGCTGTCAGTTAAACGCGTTATTAACGGCATTAACCCATTTTAACGGCGTAAATGTTTTTATCGTAAGATTAGCGTTCTTCTTGGCCGAGCAAACGTTGTAGTTTTTTTCACATGCTGTTGCAACAACTAGTAAAAAGTTAGAAAAACTACGACACCACACCGGACCTAGCTAGACCGCAAACAAAACAACTAGCACGCGAGCCGGCCAAAGAGTAGCAGGGTTAGCGCTTTGAGTGGATGGCGAGCGCTGTGCGCTTCTCCGTCTCCAACGCAGCCTGGATCAGTTCTCGACACACTCCCCACATCCAAGTAATGATGTATGCAGTGTTACCAATCAAGCTGGCAGACCCCCGCACTGTAGTAAGGTGACCACCGAAGACCGTTAGCTCCTTTAGCTGGGATTAGCTCGTTAGGGCAACAACACATTAAACCCCAGGACTCCAGGACTGCACTTTATTCACAGCATTGCAGGCTGATACTCAGCCTCTCTTATTATTGTGCGGCTCTCACAATAAGAGGTATAACTCAAAATATGCAGGGTGACAGAGATTTTGTCTCAATAAAAAAAAATGAAGGGACATTTAGAATAGATAACAATTAATTGCGATTAACTATGACATCAATGCGATGAATTGATTAATCGTGATTAAATATTTTAATTGTATGGCAGCACTAATTTAAACTGAACGTCATGACCTTAGTACCTTAGCTTCAGGTAGATTCTTCAAAGAATAACATTTTAAAAAACGCTGATGCTTGGAATGTCCTGTAAAAGACGACCCCCTTGGAACAAGGCGACTCTGGTTGTAGCCAAACAGGTGAGAGAGCAGAGCAAAGCTGCTGACGCTGAGAAATCCTTCACACCGCAGGTGTATTCACCTCCTCGTTCTGAGAAACACAATTATTATTTTAGTGTTAAACTGAATATTCTCTACAGACCCTTACCCTTTAAAAGTACACTATACAACAAACTTAATGTCCCTACATGCACTCTATCTGTGGGTCCATGATAAATGACCCAGTGTTGCCGTGGTTACATACCACATACACTCAGTCTAGTGTTAAATGAAAATTTAATAATAACTCCCAACGCGGCGGCTATCAGCATCTTAACTCTACATCGTGCATTTCGCTACAGGCTCATCTATCTTGACAAAGGGATGACTGGGATTCATTACGAGTATAATATACTGTTATTATGATAATGACACCATAATGAATAGAATAAGAACGATAATTATAATGCAATTATCATTTTTCATGCGGAAGAGGCAATAGGCCAAGTCGGCTCCCGTCGCTCTCTGCGGGAGGAACCAGCAACGGCTCGAAGCAACAAGCGTGGCGTAATTAGCTCTGCTCACTTTGACGTCACAGATGAAAGGAGGCGCGCGCACACACACACTCGTTAACGCCATATACATATGCCATATACATATGCCATATACATATGCAAATACACACACCGATGACGGAACTTTACACCAAACAGCCATAAATGCAAGACACAGCAGAGAAGAGTCGGCCCATGAAGAACATCTACTTAGCAACGATATGGAGGAATCATCAATGGCCTGATGCTGTGTTTCCATCATGGTACGGTCCAGTCGGGTACCATTTGGAATGGTAAATGACTGAGTTATGAGATGACTGTACCTTTACTTGGTAGGTGGGGTGTGGGCTGTGCCCAATGACCAATGACAGACCTTGTAACTGTGCGATGACACTGAACAATGACATTGAACGCAACACAACGGAGGACGTCCAGCAGCTCTTTTTCGTTTGTGGCCGTTTGTCTGAGAACAGACTGCCTGCGGGCATGAAGAAACACTTTGTGTGAGTGGAGCTACACTGACTGTACCGTTCAGAAGGAAAGGGTGCCAAAGAATGGAACGGTTGGGCCTGGTTGTTTTGGGACTATTCCGAATTGGAGACGCAAAACAATACGTAGCGTAAACCATTCAACTCAAGGGAAAACATGTCTATAAAGACCCCATCTGTGAGCCACCTACAGTGCTGTCCTGAACTCTCTTCCAATCAATCGATCAATCCAGACAGTGGACCTGTACACATGGAAGTTTAGGAGAATCAGCAATCCGGGAATTGGCTTTTTATTTATATGGAATGTTCAATTTGGGAGCAGGAAACGGGTCCCAGAGTAAAAAATTAAAAACCTCAATATGCCACCCTTCCATTTCTGTGTACAGCCAATACGCCAATTCTCAAACCTAACCCTTAACCCCTGCTAACCGTGTGGAGAGAGTGTATTTCTGTGACAGCGCCACAAACAGGCCTGGCATATGTGATATGTGATATATGATGATATTTGTCGAAATGATGCCTTGTTTATGGAAAAATGTTTCTTAGGCATGTGTCTCTCATGTGACCCTAATGACCCTTTTGTCCACCTTGACTCAGTCGAACTTAACAACCTGAAACTGAGGCTGAACACCTGGATTTCTCCACCAGTTAGTCAGAACATAAGAAGCGTCTTGAGAGGATGAGAGGTCAAATGTCTACAACTTAACTCCAAATCTTTTTTCCTTTGCCCCCTCCCTCGCCAAATTCCTCAATCTCCATTCTTTACCCAAAGTCATTTTTTTTGAAGGAAGAGATACTGCCGTTTGATTTCTTTCCTTTTCTTTTCTGGACATTATCGATCGTCAAACACAATCTAAGAGAGAACGACTCTTTTGCATCTCCTCTGTTTACAGCCTCACATCGAAATCTGAAGCCTGACAGCAGGAGACGCTCATCAATCACACGACAGCTCAGACACAGTGCTATCGTCTCGCCCACTCTACAGCTACGTACAGGTCCTTTCCAGTGACCAAAACTTACTCAGCCGCAAAGAAACGCAAAACAAAGGGAAGAGTCAAAAAGAGTCCGACAATGGACCGCAACAAAACACAATATGAGGGATGGAGAGACGGCCTCAGGTCGTCTGTCACAAATGAAAAGAGTTTGTCTGTTCATGCTCATCTGATGAGAGGAGCTGGAGAGGGAGAGCTGTGAAAGACAAGTGACCACACACACACACACACACACACAGAAACACACACCAATTCCCTGGCCAGACAGAGCCATTATAACTGATGTATTAAATTAAAGTGTGTGTGTGTTTTATAACACTTGTTGCAAAAGAGGCCAATCATGTCAGTCGCTTGAAGGCAGGGAAGAAGATATACCTGCTTCTCTCTCGATCTCCCACACACACACACACAGAGAAAGAGAAAAAGAAAAAAATAAGACATGAAAAGGTAGAACCCCTCATCAATTTTTAATCTCGCTTCATTATAGTGTGAATGATTAAAGTGGGAGGGCTGTGGTGAGAGTCAGACTCAGTCTCTCAGACTGATGAGGACTGTGAGTTTCCTGACTGGCTCACCATCTCTCTGTCTTCACCCTTCTCTATTTCTGGATTTAAATTGACAACAGTGAGGAATTTGTGATGATAGCAGGACAACTAAGTGTTTTTTTAAGGGAAAGATAATGAACCATTTACAGTATATACTGTATGCTTTCATATATTTTGTATTTCCCCAGGTACAGATCATTAAAAATACAAATTCAAGTCACAATCGCACTAAAAGCATTTAATAAAACGACATATTCTTCAGAGAACGCATCAGGATAATTTGAGGAAATCTGCTCCTCTTCTCTGTAATAAATTTACAGAGAATAATAAAATTATATATATATATATATATAAACCAAGCTGGGAACTAAAGTTAAAATTCCATTCCCAAAAAAAATCATAATTCAGCATCTGTCCTGCAGTGACAGATGCTGAACCTTTTGGTCTGACCCTCAGTGTCTACAGAGGAAACAGAAGCACATTAACAAAACTAACCAATCTCCTCCTCTTCTCCTCTCTCTACCTGAGGTATTAACCGCTGGGATAATTTAACTTGCAGAGACGGTATTTTCCCTAAGCAGCACAAAAACTCTCACGAATATTTGAAACGTGGCTCATGCCTGTGCGCAGCTGAAACCCTCTTCATCGCGAGTCCACACCTCCCATCTCTAACATCTCTAATACTGATGAGGCGCGGCCGTAGACGATATGAATAATTCCACACCATCTCCGCTGAATCCAAAACTGATTACAATTCTGTAAACAAGGAAGGAAGAAAAAGAAATCAAGGCGGGGGGTGGGGCGCTCTGCCCCAGACTGTTCAATAGAAGAACAATTACCTCGGCCTCAGCACTTCACACAGACTGTGAAGCTGGGCGCTTTGAAATCTCTGTTCCTTTTCTTTTGCACTTTCATTTAGTTGTAAAGCAATGAAAACGTCTTATTTATCCATTTGTTGAGAATATAAATGCAAAGAAGAGAGCTTTTGTCACATAAACTGTGTATAAAAATGGACGCAGTCCCTGGGTTTGACAAGTAAAGCCCAGGTGGTAGGATGAAAGTAGCAGTTCGCCACTAGGGGGCGACTCTACCTGTTGCAAAAAAAAAAAAATCAGATTTGAATTTAAGTCTGTGGAAGTCATTCTCACTTTATTTACAATGTCAGCAAACGGTTTCCTGCGCAGGTAAATATGTCAACCGCTAGTTCCAGCTCTCCTTCAATGGAACATTATGTCCATTTTACAAATAGCGGACACGAGTGTGACTGACAGCTGGTATCATCTAATACAGAGGGGTCAAACTGGCGTCTTTATAACAGTAATAATAAGACATTCAGTCATAATTATCACAGGATTGAATGCATTACATATAACATTCAATTACATATATATATAAGCTTGTTTGGTCTTTTAATTACAGTTGTCCACATTATAATTTAGGTTATTTTAATTAAATACATGTCTCTGTTTTTGATATGAATAGATTCGTTTTGCATCATAAATGTGTTTTTATTGTCACTCCATATCAAAACAAACACTTTTACTATTTCAATTCTGGGAAACATCATCATGAATATCTTAATTGTGATATCATGGCGGTTTAATTTGAATTTGAATTCTGTGTTTCTTTCCAAAAGCACACCCTGTGCATTATTGATCATGCCTCAACTCTGATTCAATATTTGCAACAAATACATCCACATCTCCATAAGCAGCAGACTGAAGTCTTTCTTTGCTCTGTGACATTATCTACAACAGGCTTCACAAACATCCATCACATGAAGAAGAATGACATCTATTCTCGCCGCTGCCTCAAAACCTGCCAACGGCACATGGCGGGTTCAAATTAGAGGGAGGAAATGTGAAACATGTTTTCCCCTCGTCATCTCAGTTACAGCCAGCGTTACGGTAAATATCGTGTTTACCCCCCTCCACATGCATGCATGGGATGATTTCCCTCCTTTTGCTGGCCCTTTATGAAGCATTCTGGGAAAATACTGACCAAACTAGACGCAGCAGAGGCAAAAAATTACATAACTTTACATATATATATATATATATATATATATATATATATATATATATATATATATATATATATATATATACTGTATATATATATATATATATAGATATTTATATAAAGTTATGTCATTTTTACATATATGTGTATATATGTGTATATATATATATACACATATATGTAAAAATGACAAAACTTTATATATATATATATATATATATATAAAGTTATGTAATTTTTACATATATGTGTATATATATATATATATACACATATATGTATATACAGTATGTAGAGAGAGAGTTAAAGCATCAGGAGTATGAAATGGTGGATTTTTCAGCAGTTATAATATGGTGTTCTACAACATTTTTTAAATATTAAGAGACATAATACTAACATGATGTGTAAAAAAGTAGGTTTCTATTGCCCGTAGTGTGAAACTAGACTTGGGAGGTAAAATGCAGAGCAGACAGCAGGTGGTTGTGTCCAGACATGTTTGGGTGCCTTCGCTCCCCCTCTCTACCGAAGTCACCCGATCAATAATTCATTCAGCCATTTGCCACATCGCTGCCTGTCTGAACCCATGACCCCCCGGAGAGCGCGTGAGCGTCTAAGAGTCAAAGGTACAAGTGTAACTATACGAATGGAGAGGTCGAGTTAATGAGGCAGCAGGAGAACAATATGTGTCCCACTGCTGGATTTTTTTCTTTAAATTTTACATTTCTACCCAATATCCATACGTCTTCATTCTCATTCTTGTGAGTGTAACAGAGCGACAGACTTTGCCTGTGCTTTTATGGGAACATGTGTGTGTTTTTAAACGCTTGCCCTCATCAGGCACTGCCTAAAACTAACCACATTCACAACCTGGAGACGGTGATCATCAGGCCCACCGTTTCCTCATTTCTGCCAGGTGGATCTTTGTCACTGGGTTTTGTTGGAACAGGGAAAGACTTCGACATTTTCTCTCACTGGCTTGATATCAAACGTGAAAAAAAAACCCCAGACCAAATAGGAATATGGCAGGCAGTAAATCAGAAGGATGACAGGCCTCACAAGTGAGACAAACGCTGCTTATTTGAGTTAGTGAGATAATATGAATGAATGTGGGGTTTCTTCTCATCCGGCGCGTCTCATTTTAACTTGACACATCAATGACCGACTAAAAACTGCAGATAGATCAGAGGCATCTCTTATCTTTCTCATGCAGTTTTCCACAGAAGGAGCTGTTTTCTTTGAGGCCGATGCCGACTTTCAACGTGTCTGAAACACATGAGGAAGCTACAGAAGGAAACAGGGGAAACAGGCGGGCAGATGTGGCGGAGACAGGGCTTTCAGCTGCCGAGTGTGATTCAGGATCGGTTGTGCGCTCGTGGCACCTTTAGATCACGAGAGCCACATGTTCCGTATCATGGACCACACCAAGCTGCCCTTGCTGCTGCTGCTCAGCACGGCCTCCAGCTCTGCATCATGGGAACATCAAAGCAGACGGCAAACGTCCAGATGTCGCCACGCGGCAGAAATCTGGTCGGAACATGAACGCCGGGGCTTTGCGGAAAGTCCCGGCTGCCTCCAAATGTCGATGGGCGTTTGTGTGAGTAATCAGGATAATGGAAGACTAATCTGACCGAACAGCGGCATTCAACAGGTCGCCAGTCCAAATGTTCCGACTGTAGTGCTGTTTGGCTCAGACCGTTAAATGTTTGAGGTCAGGGGGATTAATTGCTCCACTTTTAAAGCCCTTTTTTCCCTTCTGGTGCGGGCGGGGTCAACAACAACAACAACTTCCTCGCAAGGCACAGGACGCACTTAGTGTGTAGCCTTTTGTGTGCGGCAAGCGCATTAAAAGACACCGAGCACAATAAAAGACGAGACCATAGTTTACGTGTGTCATTATCTGGAAGTGACAAACATATTCAGGTTTTACAGCTCAGCCATGAGGGAAGGCCATTTTATATTAGCTGTGTTGTTTCAGTGGTTTGCTGCTGACTCTGACACTATATTAGTAACCTTGGGTCACCTCATCCCCACGTTACACATACTCATTGCTGGAGTCTTGGTATATATATATATATATATATATATATATATATATATATATATATATATATATACACACGTATATCCACCTTGGTGTCTCTTCTTGGTCCTGGCCTACAGTCAGCTTCACTTTCTGCTTGTTTCCAAGACTTTTCTGCCATCACTCACTTTGTCAGCTGGACTGAGGTCAAAGGAGAATGTTTTTCACCAGCCAAGCAATCTTCACAGTTTGGGCCAGAGAGACTTTGCTGCTTCGTCTACAGTTTTAGAATAAATGGTTCTCTACGTTGTCCATAAACTCCGGGAGCAGTTGCCGGTTCACTTTAGAGTCTTGAGGCCCATTTGTACTCGCTGCGCTGAATGACGGGCGGAGCCTTCCGTCGGTACTTTCGCGTTCATCCATTACGGGGGCGCAGTGTACAGACGACGATGATGGGGCATTTGAAACCGGCTGCCAGGCACTCGGCTTCCATCACTGGCGCACTGTGGGATGAGGGATGTTTGATTCGAGGGGCTGTCCCGTGAAGCAAGTTGTAAAAAACACAGACGTTAAAAAGGAATCCTCTTTTTTCTGTGATAAACTTTCCGTTCCAGTCCAGTGCAGTGTGTCCAACTCCACTCTTAAGGTGCCAGACCACAGTGTTATATCGATACCTTTAAATCTCCTGACAACCCGAAACGCAAGAAATTGCCTAATCCGAAATTTCCAAATGGAACCAAGGAAAGTTAAACCTCGTTACGTGGAGGAAATGGGGTTTAAGTGCGAGGCAAATGCACCCCCGTGTCCCTGCAAGTGACAGACTAAGCTTGTTAAGACGCGCATTGATTTGGCTGCTGCTTCCTCGCTGCCAGGCTGAGTCGTTAACCCGAGCCTCACACCACATACGCCTTTAATGGGGAAACTGATACTAGTCAGCAGCATCGGCTCTGCTTGGTTGGACTGGGTGCAAACACGGCCTTAAGTTGGCAATGACAAGCCCCAGAGGACGATTAACTAATAACGACAGGAGGGAGGGAAACCGCAGAGCAGGAGGGAGGCGAAGCGAGAAATATTGAACCTCAAACTAGACTCGGCAAGTCAGCAGTTTAAAAGACAGTGTTTAATACCTAAAGGGGGACATTTTATTTGTTTAAAAGACTTCTTTTAACACTAAATAAGGGGAATCGATGAAGGGTTTATGGGTCTAAATGCAACACATGAGCTTATTTTGTCATTTTATGAGCATTAATCGATGCCTGTAGCAAAAAAACAGACAGAAGACTTATTTTAGACATTGTGCAGTAGCCAGTTTGTGTATTAAAGTGGCTCATTGTTCTACGCAGGTCCTGATCATCTTCGATTAGACTTAGTTTCAAAGGGAAATAAAGATTTCTAGGAAACCCTGATATCAGTACAAACCCAAAAATCCACAGTGAGTGACACAAACAAGCAAACGCTTAACATAATAAGTGACTGCAGCAGTAACAGATACCTCAACTACTGCCAAATCCATACTGTGCGCTTTGCAAAAATAAAATAATCCATGCGTCGTCTTCTTAGAATTGAGCCGCGTCATAAAGATTTAGTTCAAACTTTAAACTACACAAGAACTGCAACTGAAAAGCTGCTCCTCCTTCTTCCCCACACGTCTTTAATGTTTAATGATTCCTGATCTCCAGCATCTTATGAGGAGGTAAAAGGGCCAAGGGCAGGACAACCCACACAACACAAACATATCAATTCAGGGCAGGGACCAAGGAGGATATACAGCGAGATGTGTGACATTTGGAAGAGGGCAGAGCACTGACAAGCGAATAAGGTTACAGTGAGCGTCTGTGAGAGAAATGCAGAGGATATAAAAGAAAAAGAGAAAAGTGACAAACAGAGAATATTAAATGAAGAGGCTATTACTAAAGAAAAGTGTCCAGAAGAGGTTAATAAAGAAGCTTTGGAAGAAACACTTGACCTTGGGGGGACAAGATGCTCAAAGTACTGCAATGAAATGATCATTTTCTAACACACATCGCCAACAACAGCTTTATCAAAATAAATAGGCACGTAGATGTCTGCTGATGTTCACACCCTGTGTCGGAATGGCCCGGTTGTTGAGACGTTACACAGGCTGCTCTGGGTATAGTTCAGAAACTGCTGATCTACTGGGAAAAATATCACAAATAACCGTCTCCAGGATTTACGGGTTTCCAGAACAGAATCAAATATCCAGTTTTCCGGGAGCGAAAGTGCCTTGTTGATGCCAGAGTTCAGAGGAAAGTAGGAACACCGATTCAAGAGGATAGAAGGGCAACGGTAACTCAATGAAGACCATCTCTGAAGTCATGGGCTACAACAACAACAGAACACTTTCTTAGGAACGGTTTCTGAATGATGTATAAATAAAGTATTCATTTTAGTGCAGGTAGGAGTTTCTGCATTTGCACGGCCTTTATTATTATTTTTTTTTACAGAATCATACATATAAGAGTTTTCAGCGACAAGAACAAAAACTAAAAATGCAATAATTGTCCAACACTCTCTCTGCGTCTTAAAGAAGCTTTTCTCCAGGCATGCAGAGGTCAAATATTAAGTCCTTTCTTGCCTGATCATTTTACACAGATTTATATTAAATGCAATCACTGAATCGTGAGATTGGGGGTGATCTTTTTTTTTTAATTGTTAACAATATCAGCGTGGAGAGGCGTTTAACACATGATTCATTGAAACAAGTCAATGTCAAGGGCAGTTTCACTGTATTCTAAAGGATCGGAATTCTCTGACGTCGATTGAAGCGGTCAAGTATGAATTAAAGTCGATTTTTCTTTTTTTTATTTAAACCATACGTTTATCTTGACTGTAATGAGAGGGTGAAGAAATCAGTGTCAATGTCACAAAAGAGGAGGAGGAGAAACATTAAAAAGCAGAGGAAGAGGAAAAGAGACAAGGAGGTAAATAAAAGTATGGGGGAAAAAAAACTTGTACTTATAGCCACGGAAATGTTTCAGGTAATTTCTCGCAAATGTTAAAAATGCAGAATTGATATAGGATGTAATAAAAGGGTGCAGCCCATTGCTTATTAATCAGTGACCATAAACCATGAAATCACGGCTAGAATTTAGCCAGTGACCTTTGCGGTAAATATACAGTATACTGTACGTCTGCACATCTGAGTCATAAAATAACTCCCAGGCACTGGAAGAAATGTAATGTCTTGTGCAGACAATTAAAGGAATACTTCACCCATTTGCATTTAGCTTTGAATATCTAGAATAGGGGTAGCATTATTGAAAAATTGGGCTTCCCATCCTCAGTTTCGCCTGAGTCGAGATTGGGAAGCACAATTTAAAAAATAAATAAAATACTACCCCTATACTCGTAATATTCCTAGTATTCCTTTAATCTTGAAATGAACAGGTAAAAGCTTCCAGTGGAGGTAGCACGTCTCAATCCAGGACCCTGACAAATGTCTGAGGGCTGCACGACATCTCCAAGTGGACTTGGAACCAGCTCCGTTCAGATGATCATCATTTCTGAGAGAGTCTGAAATGTCACTGTATTTTTGCTTTTTTTTTGAATGCGTGCTGTTGGTCAGTCCGCTGGAAGTGTCCTCCCCTCCGAGTATGCAGCTGCATTTTTAGATTGAGTCACGAATCGTCAGGTGCATTTTCAAGTCTGACCCTGCAAAGTTTGCTTTCAGAGCAACTTCAGAGATTAAGAGGATCAATTACCCCCCCCCCCCCCCCCCATGTGGTGTTTTCCACATATTGATTTTGGATCAGGACCACATTTGGTACCTTTGAGTGACTTGGCACAATTTTACTGACAAACTTAATCAAATCCCAGATGGAATCTATGTTTGAGCTTTAAATACAAACAGGGGAGTTCATATTATCGACTTTCGCTAGATTGGTAAGATCCTATCGGGGCTGAAGCTCTTAGCCGCTGCAGTTTAAACCTCGGCAGCATCTGCTGCAACCAAATACCGGACTGACCGCACCAATCTGACCCGGAGTGCTGCTCTGACAGACCTCATGAAAGAAAAACTCTGTGGCTTTTCCTTGTGAAACCAAATGAACACTTTAATATGGCATGGAGCCTGGAGGCCATACACAAAGCCGGGTTTAAACAAACAAGACCAATTTTTGGCTGTCATCTGTGTGAGCTGCTGTTCCCTGCACGAGGGGAGAGTTTCTGCTTGCGGGGATGGAAAAAAAAAGGGGAAACAGACAGCGTTCCTCGCGGTCCGACTAATCCCGGCTTTACATAAATTAAAACACGGGGGAAATGTGTGGACAACAGTGCGATTACGCTCTGACTACCAACAAATAGCGAGGAGACAAAAAAAAACGAGGGCTGCCAGCCAGAAGTCAAGGACGGAGCAGTTCGACGTTGCACTGGGATGACGTAGAAAACAAAGTTTGTCCGGTTTGTCTAAAAATAGTCTTTGATTCTTTTATCTTCACACACACAAAGTGACTGGAACCAAGTCCAAAATGTGTCTCAGGTGTTCATCGGTCCTCGCCAGAGGAGTCACGTCTCACAACATCAAGGACAAGAGCTCGTCAGTCTGCGGCGGGGGAAACAAAATCCTTTGGTCGTGTGCCGGACGGCGACGCTTTCCCGATCCTGACAAATCGAAAGCTGTGCCCCTGAAGTCGCTCTACGGGAGGATGTCGTGAGCGAGTGTTCGCTGTGAGAACCAGAGGAGCACGTCCGACTTCACATTATGTCCTGATAGCTACGTGACGGAGCGCTCGCACACACGTACACAGACAGATAGACTTTGTGTAATAACTCCTTCGCGACCTTATGAATCCCAGTTTGAAGACGTCTGTGAGGGAGTGTGTGTCCGTGCGTGTGATGTGATGTACGGATAAAAACCTTGGTGCGTGTAATGAAAAAGAAAAGGTAAAGGAAGGAAAACAAAAGGAGGAAAAAGGAAAGCAAGAGCTTTTAAGCTTTACAGAGATTTACGGACGATGAGATTACAGACGTGACCGTAATCTCACACGACACTGTTATTGTTATCAAGAAGAGTTGAGACTGAACATGAAGCAAATCTTTGTCTCCTTGTGTTAGTGACAGACAACAGAGGACTATACCAGAGTAAGACAAAATGTCCAAGCTTATCATGTGTGCTTATTCATGTGTGTGTGTGTGTGTGTGTGTGTGTGTCTCGCTAACAATCCACATCTTTAGAAGTTAGCTGTAGGCAAATGGCCTTAGGAATTTCACTTTCACCTTAACTTAATCAAGTTCAGCGACCTACAGCCAACTTCTGGAGTCTCTCGAAAGAATTTCGACTGACGGCTCTGAAAGCAGTTTGTATTCCGCGCGTCTGCGCAATATCATAGCGCATGGTTTCCGAAAATATACTATACTACACTACATTGATATCAACTGTTGGGGAATATTTAGATAATTTGTCTCGGTGCATGTCCTCACACATAGCGCCGTTATATACATATTATAAAACGAATCAATGATTATTAGACTAAAACAATGGAATATGCCAATTCTGATATGTTCGTATACTCAAAACGGACGGAGCAACATAACAAAGACAAGTCAGCTTACCGTTTTGATATGATATGTTTGTAGTCAAGCTGTGATATGCAAACTGTTGCTGGCAAACTTTGCATTTGACTTTTTTTATCGCCATCTAAAATGACACACTCAAAATGAAATGAAACCACCGGACGTTCTTTAATCTTTCTGTCTCCTGTGGGTTGGGCTAATCCAAACTACCGAAAACAAGACATAGACTGTATGAAATGAACATGGCAAAAAGTCAACTTATCAGAATTTGAGTCGACCCAGAACGTAGCGACTCATAAATCTTTACTCTTTACTCTTGTGTTCCCTGCAGACGTCTGTCTGTGCAGCTTTAAAGTAAGAATGAATTAAAAGTCACGTCAAACTGTGACCGTATCACCGTTCCAGGATTAGAGCAGCGATGGGACTATAATTACACATAAAGAATAAGATATTTCCATTGGAGAGATTCAGATTTAAGACGTGTACCACGCCATACAAAATGTCTTCCTTTCTGCTGTTCTTTTATTTTGTCTTCATCCTCTTGTTAAATTAAAGGAGCTGCATGTGTTTGAAAAATTCAATATATCGAGTCATAAAATGTCATCAGGGATTAACGGAAGTTGGATAGTACAAGACAGTTTGAAGTCACAGCCTGCCAGTTCTGCTTATGATGAAGTTCTGTGCTAAAAGTGTACAAGTCTTTTGGTTCTTTTGTTGTTTTTATTTTATAATCTGACACATCATTATTATTATTTATTTAGCTCTTTGATTTATTTGCTGTGATCCTGGCTCCACATTTCACACTTTTGTTTTTGTGTTCTTTGTAAATGTTTTGAGACTTAACTCCATTATTATTCAGTAACATTTGCTTCATGGTCAGGTTGAAGGGACCAATTATTCCAATTATGAAAATGAATAAAATAAAAATGAATGAACGTAATTAATGAAAGGTTGACTGGGTGTCATATAAAAATAGTGGGCCATTGTTTATCTGGGATACTGGCAAATCCTTCTCTATATACTGTTGAGTGTTTTTGTTTGAAGTGAGTGAACGAAAATAGTAGAAAGCTATTGTGTTTGGACGGATTCTTTAGGGGAAGAGCCGCTGTATGCGTTTACACTGCTATTTCGTCTCCCAGACAGTCGGGTGTCGTCTGTCTGTTGAGCACATTGAGCAGCCTCACCGTCTCCTCGTCTGTCCCCCAGCCAAAGCTCACGTCCTCCCCGCCCTCGCCCTCGTCCTCCCCCTCATCGTCATCGCTGTCGTCTGTGTTCGACTCGTACTCCGAGGCGATGCCCGACTCGCGGAACCTGGCAAAGTCATCGGAGAACAACTCCGTCGTGCCCTCGCACACCCCGGGGCTTTTGATCTCTAGCCTGTTGGGCTTAAGCGGCGGGGGAGGCGAGGGACGTTGAGGAGTCGGCAGAGGCCCCGGGGGCCCCGGGAGGAAACGGAAACGCTCCAGTTTGAGAAGACACTGGTCCCTACCTAGCGGGCTTCCGAGAGTCCCGTTGGAAGACGAGAAGACGTTGCTGGTCCAGTCGCTGTTGCCGAGCACGGGCAGGTTCAGAGCCGTCACATCGGGTTTCGGGGTCGTGGCGTCACAGATCACGGGAGGAACTGTGGACCTGAAGGTGATCTCCAGCAAACTGTCCTGGGAGCCCACTGGAGAGACGAGACCCAGGGGAAAAAAAGCAAGATGAGTGATGAATGAGCAGATGATATTTCTATCATATTCACAGTTGCCACCGTTCATTTAAATTCGTCTCCCGTCACCTCCTCCTGCTGCTGGATCGGAGCAGAATAATATATGTGACACAGATATCTGTGAATGGCAGCTCTTCAGAAAGCCTGACTAAATCAATCCTTCTCTAACTAATAAATCACTTTTTTTGTAGTGGGTATGAAAAAATAAAACATATGAATAATAATAAAAAAAACGTGTTTCAAAGCATTTCGTCATCACTGAGACGACACGCTCACACATGCACTGCATAGCCTTCTTTTTTTAGAATTTAGACCGACAGAAAAAAACCTTTATTGTTGTGAGGCAACAATGTCAGCCACTGTACCACAGTGTGGCCCATGAGTAATTCAATTTGATACAAATGAAGTCAGACTGTACTTTAAAAATGTATTTTAAAAGTCTTATTTTAGTCAAACTAATACAATAATCCGTTTTTCCTAATGTCATGTAAACATACTGAGTGAGTGAATGAGGGCAATTAATGTAAAAATAGATGCAGATACAGGGATTCCATCCCATAACTTTGAATGAAACGGTGCTGGTCAAGGGAGGGAGGGAGGGAGGGGTGGGTGTGCTGTTTAAGTTACATTAGACATTAAAAATTATGATCCAAGAAATCCAGCTGAAGTAACAGATAAATACATTAAAAGATACTCTGACAGGCATTTTACAGCTTTGGAAAGGCTGAAGCCACCGGCTAAATTATCATTTGTTGTGACAGTCGTAAACAATGGAATAATAAAACTCTCTCTCCGAGGAAAGAACGGCTCCTGTCCGGCGCAGTATGATTCAGGGAGCCAGTAATGCTTCTTACGCAGCTCGTTATATTATATTTTTCTTTTTTTTTTTTTTTCACTCTGCCCAAAGAAGTAATCAAGTCAAAGCAGTTAAAAAGTTTCACTCTAAATATTGTGTCATCCAGTTGCTTGTTGTTGGAGCATAAATGTAACAGAAAGTTTGCACTGCAATAACAAACATTTGCATTCAGTTGATCAGCGTGAATGGGAATATGCGAATAGGAATAGCGAGCAGACAGGAACAGCATAGATGGGATAGCATCAAAATAATAACAATAATATACATAGACATGGCACTGAAAATCCCAAGGGAAGACTCCTACTAATAATTAGGGATGTCCCGACCCGATCACGTGATCGGAAATCGGGGCCAATCATGTGGTTTCAGAAGTGATCGGAATCGGACGTTACATCCATATATATATGTATATTTATTCTTATTATTTTTTATTATTATCAGACCTATAATATTTCAACAGGAATTGGAAACTGTTCTCATACACATGTGCTTGCCTCCGGAGCAGTGCTCACTTTAGCAGATACTCTCCCTTGTGGCCAAAAGGAGAGAGCACACCTCTCTGTATGTGCTACTTCTCATCACAGAAGCTGGAGCACAGATACTATTTTGTGAGCTACACTGCTACACAGAACAATACATATACAATACATGAAAACATTATAACCCCTTAACATTTGAAATGAAATAACTTCTAAAAGAAATTCTTGTATCATTTATTGTCCTTACACTAGTGTAGTCATATTTCCATCATCTGTTGTTGTTTTGTTTTGTTTTTGAAATAACAGTTTGCAGTGCAGTTGCAGTAAATACAGTTTCATCGTTGCATAGTCCATTTTAGTCAGGAGGCTACTTTTAGTTGTAATGTTTAATTTTTAGATTTTATATCCTGGCCATGCATACATTAATTGTTACTTGATTGTTCAAGCTACCTCACAGAAATGCTCTGTTTATAAGTGTTAAATGATAAAGTAAGGTGAATAAAATAAAAAATAAGGGACATCCTGGATCTGTTTCTTCGCTCTTCTTAATTTTTTTAATGTATTATAGAAGTATCGGATCGGGACTCGGTATCGGCAGATACTCAAAATCAAATGACTCGGAGGCAAAAAAACCCTGATAGGGACATCCCTACTAATAATCCTACTTTACATTTTCCTGAAGAGGTAAGAGTGGGTCAAAATATCGGTTTGATGATATATCGTTGTGTATATACTGTAAAATCCACTCACTTATGTTTGGTCCAGACATCTTGGTCTCCAGCTCCTGGATCTGTTTCACCAGCAGGGAGATGTGCTGCAGCAGGTCTTTGTTCTGCAGCAGCAGCTGATGAACTCGAGCCTGAGCCTCCAGACGAGCTGTGGCCTCTGCGCTCAACTGGTCCTTCAACAGGTGCACCTGCACACGAGAGAGGAGGGAAATGATTACACACGTCACATCATCACCGCACATATAACAGGTACTGAAACTCCCACACATGACAGGTGACAGCTCCACTGCAAGGCCAAGGTCGAACCGCGTTGACCTTTCAAACATTTTAGTCTGAAAATGTAAAAGTCTTCCCGGCAGCAACATTTTCTCTAAATAAACAGATTTTGACCAAAATCAGGGAAAGGGAGGAGCAGTTTTTATGTCATTGATAAGTCATACGTTGATTTTATGTTATTAATAATTTGATCATTTATATCAGTGTAAATCAAAGAGTGATAGCCTTGAATTAATATACAGTTAAACAGTTTACATTTTAGTTGTAATGCACCACTGGAAACTGCTCATGGCAAGTTTGATGGAATGCTTCTTGTACACTGTTCAACAGCTGCGAATTTGCTTTGGGGTGATGGCATAAAAAATGCCCACAGCACCTTTAAAATGCCCAAAAAAAAGTATGTGTAGCGCATGAGTCGACTCCTATGACGTCTACTGTGTGTTTCTCTTTCAGAGAAACCGGGAAATTGCACACATCAAAAGCAAGCATAGAAGTCATTTAGACTTTTAGACCTTGTAACTAATTCATCAGGATCCGGCTGAGTCAGCTCAGCAAGTGGCAGTGATTGATGGTTTTATTCTCCATTTTCACTGCACGGTAATTAATCACAGTAAGTGTCAAGAAAAAAACAAAACAAAACAAAACAAAAAAACACGGAACGTTGGAAAGTTTTGCACTTTCGGAGACGAGTTCATCAGTCGGTGACATTTCGACAGGGAAATGTCAGGAGACAGAGCAGCGCTGCTCCTTGTAACATGAGGGGTTTGATAAAAGCAAATGTTATGTTTTACAGTCATCACAGTTGTTTTAAAACAGTTAAAGACACACTTGTGCCATTTCAAGCACACAATTCTCCAACTGTAGCAAATATTCTTCTCCATTTAAAGAAGAAATCAGCTAAAATGCTGTTAATACTTTTATTTGAGTTATAACGGATTTAAGTTTTTATCTCTGACATCCAAACCAGTGATTTTGATCCTGTCATTTTAGTCTCGAGGAAACGATGACATGACTATTGACCAATTCATTCATTGACGATTTGACCAATTTCAGGAAATAAATATCAAAATAATTTGCATAGTCTGTCTAGTAAACGAATCTACAGCTTCTCTGATATTTGATCTCTCTCCATTTCCCTTATAATAAAATGTAATTACTCACACTCAGACATAATCAAAGCAGCAGTCAGCTCTACATGTCATGTCTGTGTAATTCATTTAGCTTCATGATCCTCCTCTGATTGATCCTCCGCCGTGAAGCAAATGTCGGTCCCCGAGATTAAAACACACCCACCACACTTGCTCCATTTCAATTGAATCCCAAAAAAAATGGATTAAACTTCTATATTAGACTTTAACTTATTCATATAAAGGCAGAGGAAATGAAAAGAGACACCATTCTCACACACAGGGTTTGTATTAGCAGTGACTCCCAACTTTACTTTGAAAGTCCTGTCCAAAATCAAATATGAGTAACGGCAACTCCTGTCCTCGCCGCTTATAATTGCTTTCAATTATTTTAAATGGATGCATTGTAAAGACCTTGAATCGTCGGATGAGTGTGAAACAAGCTTTTATACCCAGTGACAGATGTGACAGATGTGACAGATGTTAAAAGACGGAAATGTTTTACCACCATTCTGCTTTGCTGATATAAATTGTTAAATCAATACTTTATGTGTCTGAGCAGGTGCCTGTAAATTGAGCAGATTATTAGCGTTGCAGTGTATTTTGGGCGTGCAGTGAATCACCGGGCGGGCGTCACGTTGGAGGTACAGTCACAGAAACTCAGAATCACTCCCCAGTGTCTCGCTTCAGCCTGATGTGGTCGCACAGAACTCATTACTGTGGTAACGTGGAGACTTTGAGGCCTTTAACATCAATGAGACACAAATCAAAAGGAAAAAACTGTAATTGGCAGTGAAGCACTATTACAGGGTTATTACGGTTTCTGAAACACTGACACTTTTAGCCCATAATTGCAGCAATATTAATAATGTGAGTCATTCACTTTACAAAATAATAAGAAGTGGAATGATTTGTCCAGCTAACTTTAATGTTATTGTACCTTTTCAATATGACTTATACCGCATGAAATACCTAACAAATATCCATAGTTTCATAATTAGAATGCATTATATATATATGTATATGTACATATACATATACAGTACATACATATATATGTATATATATACAAACATATAAATAAATAAATAAATATAAAAGTTTTCTTTAAAATACCTGTGAACTATATATCGTTCCATTTCAAAACAAACCCTTTTATTTTGAAATTCTATAAAATATCATCATTATCTATTGAAATGGTAAATGGTCTGTATGTATCTCGTGTTTTTCTCGTCTTTACTGGCTTAACCATTCACCCATTCACACCTATTCACTCGCACATTCACTATAAAACATGCACATTTATCATAAACTATGGTTTCCTGTCCGTCTATCTCAAAGATAGCTGTGACAGTACTGATAATGTACCGTCTGTGTGCCTCATGGTCACTCAGACAGAGGTAATGGAACTTTAACAACACAACTCCGTGTATGTCACGTTAGGAACGTACCGCTGAAGGTCAGCCTCGAGAAATGAACTACAGTGCGCCGCGTTAACGCACACTGCTCATCACTCTTCGCCTTAAACTGCCTCGGCTCATGATGACTTTTTCATCACAGCTTTAATAAGGAGCCGCTGAGGCAGTGAGGCACGAGATGGGAGTCAAAAATCACAGCCTTTGTCCCAAGGTCTCCTCCTCCTCCTCCTCCTCCTCCTGCATTCCACTCATCAGAGAGAGAGAGAAAACAAGTGCTGAGGAAGACTGTCATCTGCTTTCATTATCCCTGCACTTAGCTACAGTCAAAGGGGATTGCAGAGCATGTGGAGGCCAGGCATCCTCTGCAGACCTCATTTGCAGAGACTGACACTCGGATGATGACTGTGGTGGTGTAATTTACAGCCGACAGGAGCTCCTTCTCGATCTACGGAGGATTGGAGCTCGACACTGATGCACAACTATAACAGTTGCATTGGCAGCTCCTCCTCAGTGCTCACTGAGGCCTTCGGGGCTTGAGTCACATTTGTCCTGATGTTGTTCGAACTCAATGTCACACAGTGTTGAGATGCGCTGGAGTTATTCTAATGTAGAAACAACAGCGGCCGAAGGAAAGATAAGCAACATTATGGCACAAGAGATTACTTTAAAGACAAATGTTTGGAGATTTGATCAAAAAGTCAGTAAAGCTCTTGTTGTTTTGCAAATGACCCAAAAAATATATCTGCAGAAACAGAGTCTGGTCCTGCTGATAAGAAAATAATAATGAAACAATGAAAAGTGCCTAAATTATTACAGCAGAATCTGTGTGTGTGTGTGGCTGTTACTTATTTACTTGCATGTGTATATGTAGTTTCATTGTCCCACAACAATATAATTTATTAAAGCGTAGGTAGGTGTATTTTCACTTCATATCTGGTTCACAATAGATCAAATAAGCTGTTGAGGGACTAAAAAAATTAAAAATAAAATAAATATTCAGTGTCTACACTTCACTGACGTCTGTGAGGTCAGTGTAAACATATACTGGCCTTGATATCCTCAGATACTTTTAACCCAGTGATATTTGAGGAATTTCAAGACAATTGTCCACTTATCATTCAAATATTTCTACCTAAACATGGAAACAGGGGGTCCCACATCTTGGTTGACATCAAGTTTCAAGGACTTTGCGGGACCAATGTCCTCAAATTCAAGAAACCAAATGTGCTGACACAGCTTAAGATGGGTCGCGCGACTTGTAAGTGCCTCTTCGTCCGTGACGGTGTCCACTTTTATTGGTTTGCAGCACGGCTCGGCATCTGGACAAATGATTATCCTTGGTACCTTGGGTCAAAGTCAGTCTTTGTAAATTGTCTTTAGTGAGACAGAGATCTTGGAATTTCCCCAGACTTTCCCAGGCATCACGTCGTCATTTTCTCTCTCTCTTAGAAATGGCTTAACTTTACTCGCTCATTGCTCTGCACGGAATCTCACGCCAACTTTAGAGAGAGAGAGAGACAGTGGACGCAACAGTGCTAGTAATTATGACTCCACGTTTGTACTGCGTAGGCCTATGGCCATTTGCCACTGTGGTCTCACCTCGGCACGGCACGGCACGGTTTAGGTTGCATCTCTACTGCAAAGCAGAGCAGGTACTAAAAAAAGAAGTACCTGGTAACAGGTACTATGCTCATGGTAACACAACTTAACCATGCTGTGCCGAGGCAAGGCATGAAACAGCAGGTGGCGTCGTAACAAACAAGGGAGACGTTTACCTAAATATCAACTTAACGTCTTTCTTGCGCAAAATTCAAGCACTTTCAATGGCCCGGGTCTTTTCCAAGGCCATGAATTATTTTTCAAAATTCACAAACCTTCAAGGATTTCAAGGACCCATGGGCACCCAGTTGAAAATATACATAAACAAGTGTCTTGCAGACGTATGAAAAGATGTATAACAAATACAGTCATGACAACAATAATTGTCTCACTTGTTAGACAGTCATGTGACATACTCGTCACGTGACTGACGTGACAGGCATAGTTTCTCTTAGATGTGGAAATATGATGTTGTTATATCTTCATTTTCCACATCTTCTGTGAATGTGTGTCCCTCTTCATTACACATTTATCCACAGACCTAATTCACTCGTTTATATAATTATAGTGTAGTGAGGCAACGGGAGAAAAAAAAAACAGGAAGGGAAATTGAATCGCTAACAGTGAAAACACTGTTTACGCATAAAAAGGAGGGAGGGAGGGAGGGCCAGGCCGAGTTAACAGGTCTAAGCCCAAAATAAACAGAACAAAACTCCACTGCATAACTCGTCACTGTAGAGCAACTATGTCTTTAATTTTCTTTCTAAATCTTTAAAGAGAGAAGAATTAAAAACCTCTTCCTAAAAGCAGGAATCAGACAAAGAGCCAATTAAAAGGGGCACCACTTGTGTTTCACCGCGCTGGTCCCATGACAGCAAAACCTGCTGCCGCCCCAATATTTTCTCCCCTCTTATCAGAGAGCGTCGCGAAATTGAAGGAGCTTGAAGTGACTGAAGTGACTCCTTCAGACTGTAATTAGCGTCTTGCTGCCTTTTTTATTGCCGGCTTTTGTTCGAAACTGTTCACCGTGACATAAACGCTGCCCACGCACAATTTCCATGTTCCCAACACTCCTTCGCTCTCACGACAATTTGAAACATCACCTCCACCGAGTTCATTTCCCAACCTTCAGTTCTCGACAATGCAAAACCAATCTCTCGCTGATAAATGAATAACTTAATTGAGAATAACTGCTATTCAGAAACGTCTCCAACCGTTAAACCTGAGGGACGCCAAACTTTCTGGTCTCCATCTCATGTTCTATCCAGTGCCCGTGTTGTTTTTAAGAACAAATGCAACATGATTGAAAGAGAGAATTCAAAGAGTTCTTTGAGAACGACCATGTATGAAATTATCCACAGATTACTTACAAGAAAGTTCCAACGTGCTGGTTTTAAACCATTTCTTCTGCAGAGAAGCATTCGCCCGAGGTGAAAGGTCACTTGGCTTTTAAAGGACATGGAACTCTGATTGCTTTTAATTGTATGGCGCACAATCGCAATGAATGCTTTCTGAAAACCATCCACCTGGGAAACCAGTAGAGAGTTTTTTTCAGTGTTCATCGATGATAAATTTGAGTGGAATGGTCACAATCTCATTCAGGATTCACAGATTGTCCATGCAAGTGCATTTAAAACCATATTTATGCCATAAATTGGGTTGTCACGTTATTGTAATCAACATTTTTGAAGCTCCTTGGTGGTGAAGTTGCGTACATTTCATTTCTGAATGAGCCATGTTCATTTAGCGTTTAAACTAAATGTTTTAAGAGTAGTTTTCCACTAAATAAAATGACTCTGATAAACATCAGGTAAGTGCTTGCTGTCATCTTGCTTTGCATGTTTTAGTTTGTTTGGGAAAGAAGAAGAAGTACAAGAACCAGACAGCTTCACTGAGTGGGAAGAACCAGGACTGAGCCAAAATCCAAAGATGCACTTCCAGGAAGTCAAACTTTGACAGGAAATCCATACAAAGATGATTTGTTAGTGTTCTGTAAAACGACTAAAACAACTGTCAGAGACAAAATGTGAAGATAAATAAACCAGAATCTTTTACCTGATGGTTCTACACCTCCAGAAACCAGCTAAGTTTGCTACTGGTCAGAGAAATGTGATGTTGAAGTTAACAAATGATCAACACATTTCCTTAGTTATGGCTGAAGATCAGTGTGACCTTGGACTTTGACGACTAAACTCTTATCGTTCCATTTACGAGTCCCACTAAAATGTGTCTACTGAATTTGAAGGAAATGTATTCATGATTCAAGACCTTTAGTGGGTCAAAACAATGTCATATTACATTACAGCGACCTGTAATCACTACATTCTAATAAAATTCCATCCTAGATTTTAAGGGAATGTGTGGCAGATGTAATAATGTTTGGGGGGAAAATAAAAGGAGGGAGGATCAGAACGTTCCAATGGATGAGGGCGGCTGGCGATGTTCTGTGACTCGGCATCGCTGGTTGCTGAGGATGTACTCTTCACACTGGATTACACTTATTGCATTGCCTTCCCACGCCAGGTCCCTTTGATGTGGAAGTGTTTGAACGACGTCCAACACTGGTTTTAATCTCAGTTTTGGACAAGACTGAAAGAGAAATCTTTTTTTCGTTTTTGTTTTTTTGCTTCGTACAGTGATAAGGAAACGCTCACACAATGGCAGACGATTGCTCGATGAAGTGAGAGAAAAGTCTGCACAGTGTCTGTATAAAGATTAACCAATATGAACAACAGATTCAGCAGGACATGGAGACGGGTGACAGTAAGGTCTGGATGGGGAAGAGTGCAGAGATAAATATGGAGGAAGTTAATAAAAGAGGAACAAGAAGAAGAGAGGAAGATAAATTAGGAAGCACAGAGCAAGTAGAGTGTCTTGCTTAAGTATTCACTAGTGCTGTCACTTAAACGCACTATTAACGGCGTTAACGCAAACCCATTTTAACCGCGTAAATTTTTTTTATTGCAAGATTAACGCTCTTTTTGGCCTAGCACACTTACGTAGTTTTTAGTTCACATGCTGTTGCAACAACTAGTAACGTTAGAAAAAACGACAACACCACACTGGCTCTAGCTAGACCGGAAAAAAAGCAACAGGCACGCTGCACACACTTGCGAGCCGGCCAAAGAGTATAGAGATGTTCCGATACCATTTTTTCCCTACCGATTCCGATACTTATGCTGTGGGTATCGGCTGATACAGAGTACCGATACCGATACCAGTGTGTTATAAAAAAAAAATATCATACTAGTACTCGAGTACTCGCCGATACCGATGCCCACATTTTCGATACTGGTATCGGAATCGGAAAAACTCTAAAAGAGTAGTAGGCTAACGTTGCATTTTTGAGAGGATGGCGGGCACGAGACACCAAAATGGATGCCAATAAGATTCTGAAGGGAAAGTTTACTTTAAAAAAGTTGCCAAATGGTTCCTTTGACGAGACCAAGGTCATCTGTGAGTTTTGTCGTTGTGAACTGAGCTATCATCGCAGCACGTCCAGTCTGAAATACCACACAAGCTGATTCGAATTCTCCATACATTTTTACATCATTATTCTCATTTTCATAAAAAAAAAAAAAAAAAACATATTTAAAAGGATGAATGTGTGACATTTGTGCAGCTCTGTGAGAAACAAAGACGTTCTCTTCGGTCTGCAGAATAAGACATGTAATAATATTTCATCTAAAATTATATTTTGACACACATTTGCGATTAATTGTGAGTTAACTATGACATTAATTGCGATTAAATATTTTAAAAGTTTGACAGCACTAGTATTCACCCATATTTTACAACCACAAGTGTCGTAATCCAGACGAATGAAGGAGAAGATCAGTAAACAAACTAAAAAAAAGACACAGAGAGGTAAAAGCAGTGTTAAGCAAGCGTTCCACGTTGAAACAGATAGTCGATTCACACTCTCACTCCTCATTAAAGGTCTCCATTTCCACTCTTAAGTGAGCTGTGATTACTGTGGGCCCTGCTCATGAAATTACCTGGGACATTAAGTGGGACCTTTTCTGCTTATAGTCCCTGCAGCAGAGTTCAACATCACGCATACTGTCACCGTGGCCTCGTGGGACCGTGAGGGCAGAGAGGAAAACAGCCACTACCTCTGCTCGTTCAAAAATAAGGTTCCAGTTTGTCGAGTGTTTCCTGGTGCGCACACCAAAAGAAAAAAAGTATCTTTTGAAGCATCTTTTGATACTCGGGGCCAAAGAAGGAGGTGAAATGAGTCTTTATCTACTCTGAAATAAGCTTTGAATGTCCATTGTCCACGTGAAGCTCCTGAATCGATCAGGAAATCAGGAATCTTTGTTGAGATTTTATTCTTCGTTGAATGGGTTAATGAAGTTCTGATGTCATAGGTTCAATTCTTATCAAGAGGAAGACATTTGAATGACCTGTCCAAGGCTGTACCCTGACTTTCGCCCTATGCCAGTGGAGGTAATGCAGTAGAAAATGGATGGATGAATGGATGGAGCTGCAACTTCAGTCATCATAGCAGCTCCTAGGTTTTGGTTGCTTAGTAGCAATGGGCACAAGAGACGGTCAAAAACGACCTCTGGCCTTTTCTCCAAGTTTCTCCACACATTTTTTTGATTTTGCATCTTGTGTCGGAGACCAGGCTAATTTAATTTGGGCTGATTTTCAAGTGATTTTGTCATGAGCCACTCTGACAGACCTGAATATTATAAGGAACAGAGCGTGTTCCTTGGGAACAGAGTGTTTGTGACACCCTGGCGAGAATCTATAATCCCGCCTAGTCTGACATCTCCTACAATGTGCTCCCGGACGTTGACCAATAGGATAATAGAGGAATGCTATGATGTGGCGTAACCTACTGAGAGGACGCAGCTACTGTTGCTCTTGGGTGGAATAGTGACACCAAAGAACATTCTGTTGAGCTTTGGCAACAGAACCCCTGCCTCTTATGATGACGATGATTGACAACTCATTGCCTCAATCCCCTGATGTGTCATGAACGATGATTGGTCTGGGGGTGATATTTGACCCAAAGTCGCGTGCCACTGTGACTGATAAAGTGACATCGTGAAAGACAAAAGTATCATGTAGTCTGGCCCCGGCATTAAGTGGCCCTTTAGATGTCAGCGGGCTGCAGACAATTATCACTATAACACTGAAGTTTTGTCAGAAAATACAAAGTGGGAGCAACTTTTTGGCCTTTTCTCATCCTTACGTGGCCAATCTGGGAAGTTTCCCACAGCAGCGGCGCCCAAAGAGAGAGAGAGAGGTGTTGCTATGGAGATGGAGTTATCAGCCTGTGGAACTGCAGCCGTTCTTGTAACAGTCTACAGGGAATGTGACTGCTTTTTTATCATCCAACAACTCATTACACACAAGAGTAAAACACACACTTTCAGCAGCTGAATGACTTTAATGTAAATAAAAAAAAAAAAAAAAGCGATCATGAGTCTATGAATGCAGTAAGTATGTGGAGGAGAGTAAAAAGAACTTTTTTTAAGAGTAACACTGGATTACATGTGGGATCATAATGCTGTGAATCCCGTATGTGTTTAGATGTAAAGCGCAATAGTGTTGCCGTTACAATTAAAATGTTATATTTGTAACTAATTAACCTGTTGACAAGATTATTATATATCACTTTAATTTATGGGGCCACACGGTGGTATAGTGGTTAGCACTCTCGCCTTGCAGCGAGAAGACCCGGGTTCGATCCCCGGTTGGAACAAGGGCCTTTCTGCATGGAGTTTGCATGTTCTCCCCGTGTGTGCGTGGGTTCTCTCCGGGTACTCCGGCTTCCTCCCACAGTCCAAAAACATGCAATGTGGGGATAGGTAAATTGGACACTCCAAATTGACCATAGGAGTGAGTGTGAGAGTGAATGGTTGTTTGTCTCTATCTGTGTGTGGCCCTGCGATGGACTGGCGAACTGTCCAGGGTGTACCCCGCCTCTCGCCCGATGTAGCTGAGATTGGCACAGCACCCCCCGCGACCCTCTGGCGGAGGATAAAGCGATAGATGATGACTGACTGACTGACTTTAATTTATGTTTCAGAAAAGCTCTTAACCCTGAAAAACCCCTTTAAAATTGCAAAATGTCCTCACAAAGATAGGTTTGTGCGTTTTTTGGACCTCACAGAGACATGAACACAAGGACACACACGGCACAGTATTATCAGCGTGCTTGAAAACCCGGCTTTTCATGCACACACACACTCTTGACCCAGAAGTGTCCCACACAGTCAAGCGCCGAGGCTCTGTGGCTTCAAGAGACAGATGCGGGAATCCTGATTAAACCGTCGTCTCACCCCCGAAACGGTTCCCTCGTCTCGACAGACTGCTGCCACAGCTGACAACTCACACGGAGCAAACGTGCACAGACATAAAAGCCATTCATTAGACCTTGGTGAAGCCAGCGGTCACTGTCCACTGGTAAAGACAGAAGTCTAGTGTTTTTTTGTGATGTTCTAACCAGAGGTGTTTCTGTCTGACCTTGGTTCTTTTGCCATTTAGCAAGGTTTCCTCAGTGATCCAAACTGACCCAGACTGCTGTAACCACACACTCCCACACTGCATTCTAAATTCTACCCACTCGTCACTTTGTAGTTTGTTCGTCTTTGGAGTCTAACTTTATACGCAAACTCTTACTTTTCTAAATAACTTCTTTAAATGACTGATTTGTGTTCCCTCACACAGACATTGCACCACCTGGGATTATTATAGAATCTTTCACCCTGATTTGCTGGGTGTTATGTTTGCGCTGAGTCTGACAGATAATTGTCATTGTACATTATTTGTTTAATTTATGCAAAATTTGTCAGGGACAATGCACATATCATATAGGATTTTAAGCCAAGGCTAATTTGCAATCCTTTTCTCTGGTTAGGGCGAGAATTGGGTTTAAAATGAGGGTTAGGCACTTAATTGTGATGGTTAGGGTTTGGGTGAGGGGCTAGGGAATGCATTATGTCTGTGATGTGTCCTCACTAAGACATAAAAAACAAGTGTGTGTTGTTGTCACTGCAGCCACTCAGACTGGGAGGCTGGGGTTTTTTTCCAATTCCAGAATGGATTGCAGGGAGTTGTTGATCTGTCTGACCCTTGAGTGTTTTCACTTCATCACATGCAGTGTTCAACAATGGAGGGGGGCAAAAAAAAATCCCATTTACTGAAGGATTCAGGATGGACAATTGTCCATTCAGGCTTACATGTAGCGTGCATCCACTTAAACATATAGGTTGAATATAATTATTTAGAAAGCTCTCCAACGGTCCAGTCACTGAGCAAGGTGATTTAAATGAAATGTTTAAAAGGTTGGTGTTTTCTGTTCTGTTTGTAGTTTGTGGGATAAGAAGCATTTATTCCATCAACTTCTGAAACTTTTCGACGGCGCTTCTTTGTGGTTTCAGTCATAGCTCACTTTACTAGCACAATGTTGCCGCTGCAGTCATCTCTCTCGACATTAAATGAATCATTTCCTGTGCGCAGCGTGGCAATGCCGCAGGGTGACACAAGATCTAAACGCTGCTCAACACCACTCCCCTGGCTCCCTATCAAACATTGCATTACCAATCCATGCAGACATTGTCAACCCACACACTGCTCGGCACCATCTGGAAGAGCACCCCCACCCCATCAGCTTGGGAGAAGGAACGGGTGTCCAAGGAGGTCCCCAAGAAACACCTGGTGTCAGACCCTACCCAACAGGTCCCTGGCACAGACCTCCCAAGGAGACAGTGGTCAACCCTCAATAGATTCAGGACTGGACATGGCCCAGCCTTCACAAATGGAGCAGTAGCCCAAGCCCACTATGTGCTCGTGGAGAGGAGCAGACAATGGAGCACATCATTGAAGCTTGCCCTCTCCAAAGACTGAAAGGAGGATTAGGAGGACTAAACAAATAAACACTGCTATATGAAAAACACAGCGGTGTGCAGCAGGCTAAAGGAATACTTCCCCAATTTGCATTTAGCTTTGTATTACTAGAATAGGGGTAGTATTTTTGAAAAATTGTGCTTCCCAACCTCAGTTCCCCCTGAATTGAGAAATATCTTCATTTCTTTTTGTTACGTTCCCACCAGTGACACTGTAAATTTCCTGTAATTTGTTAGACTGTAAACTGTAAATTTCCATAATTTGTTAGACAAAGGGTTTCTATGTGTACACTTGAGCGTGAATCTTTTTCCCCATCAAAAGATTGAGGTTATGCATTGTTTTTCCAACCTAATTGCACAGGGTGTGTTTGTTTGTGTGTGTGTGTGTGTGTGTGTGGGAGACGTACCTGTGCTACAGCCACTTGTGTCTGCTGTTGTTGTTGCTGAAGCTGCTGCTGGAGCAGTTGGATCTGGTGGTGGACAGACAGGGGGGCGACTGGTGGCAGTGTGCTTGAGGCAGGGAGCAGCATCCTGGGAGTGGACATAAGCAGAGAGGCCTCCTCTGGAGCCTGAGACCAGAAAGAGAGAGAGAGAGAGAGAGAAAGTTATTTTTGTGGCTCGAGACATGTCCAACTTACAATATTATTACAAACAAAAACTTTCAAGGTTGCGGATGCAAAAACACAGTGGAAAAAAATGATATCGCTGATGAATGACTCGATATAATCAGGGCAAAAATGCCCCAGAGAACAAGTCGAGTCATCATCAAAACATGAAATCTGAATTTGAAATGTAAAAATGTTGATTACTTCCAACAGAGTGGAACGAGCGGGGCTGAGAAAAACAAATCAGCGACACCAAAAATGATCCACTCCATCAGTAATGAGCTTGGAGACATGGTTTTCCTTCATCCACCATCATCAAGCAGCCCAATTGTTTTTGTGTCCTTATGTCATTTTTACAAATCAAATATATTTTTCTTTCTGCTGCAGATACAAATGAGGCAAGGGCCAGAAAAAAAGGCATAAACACAACTTTTACAGGACATTTCGTCCATTTTTTGTTACAGTCTGCAGCTGCACACAAGAACCACCTTGGTTGACATCCATTTCAAGGACTTTTCAAGGGCTTTCCAGAACAAATTTGCTGACAAAGCTGAAGATGGGAGGGTAGCTTGTAAGAGTGTCTTCGCCCATAGTGTCCACTTTTATTGATTTGCAGAATGCTCTGCATGTGGACAAGTGATTGTCCTTGGGATCTTGGGTCAAAGTCAGTCTCTATCATTTTCTTTGGTGAACCAGAGGTCTTGGAATTTGCATTTCCCAGGCATCACTTTACTCACTCATTGTTCTACATGTAATCTCACGTCACCGGTAGAGAGAGAGAGAGAGAGAGAGAGAGAGACAGAGAGAGAGAGAGAGAAAGAGAGAGAGAGAGACAGTGGACAGTGTCCACAACACTGCTAGTAATTATGACTAGGGTTGTCAAAAAAAATTCGATACTCAAATAGTAACCGATACTGAAAATTAGTATCGGATACGATATTAAGTTGCAAAAGTATCGATAATAACAGTGACGTCTTAGCCTCCTCCTGTTTACAAGCAACTTGACCCAGCAGCGCAGTAAACAGTTAGACACGCAGCTCGTCTCTCTCTAGCAGCTGAGAACACGACGTCGAACGCTAATCGACCCTCACAACACTGAGCTGGATAAAAATGGCAAGTTCTGCTGCTGGAGGACCTTCGCGGCTGTTTTAGTGGAAAAGGGAAAACGCAAAAGTGCTGTCCGGAATTATTTTGCATACGAGGCTAACGACCAGGGAAAGGCTAAGGACCCCGACAAGCTAATATGCGAACAATGCTACAAAATGGTGGCGACAAAGTTTCAAGAGGTGAGTAAAGCTCCTGTTTCAACCACATTTAAGCATTAAACAGTTAACGTTACGTTGAGTTATCATTAAGCTAATGTTAGCGGCTAGCAGCTATTGCTAATAAGAGCAAAATATTATAATATTTTTGTCATTGTTGCTGATTGGTGTTGTTTTGTTCTAATTTTATTAAAAAAAAAATTCTGCCCTAATCTTCGGTTATTTCTCCGATATCGAAAATGGTATAGAGTATCAAGTATTTTCCTGGGTATCGGTATAAGTATCGATTTTGGAATTTTAGTATCGTGACATAGGGATGTCACGATACTAAAATTATGACTCGCCGCTTGTTCTGCGTAGGCCTAGTCTACGTCAAGCAATGCAGGGCATGAAACAGTGGGTGGCGGCATAACAAACAATGGGAGGGCACTAATTTCAGACTATTTTTTCACAAACTTGCTGCCTCTTCTACACTTACAGCAGATCCATAGCATCCGGTTATTGGACACCTTTTGTTGCGTGGCTGCCAAATCATTACAATGATGTTTCTGACTGAATCCAATCTCTGTCACATCACTTACACGGGACACAAGGTGCTTCAAAGTGACTTTGACCGTTTCCACGCAGGAAAGTTGAACTGATAAAACACTGAATATGAACCTGCTTGAAGGAATCCCTGCCAGAACACTTCACCATCTGTCTCCCATTAAACACCTTCTGGTAACACACACACACACACACACACACAGTGACACACACTGCTCATGTAAGGGAGATGTGACTGATAGTCTGTCTGAGCAGGATCTCAAAGGTTAATGAGACAAAATGGTCCAAGTTAACAGGTTGGAAGGTGCCATCATATAATGGACGGTAAGGCCGAGGACTGCAGTACGTGGCCGGGCAGTCTCTCTGTGAGAGTACGCACTGAGACAGTTTATATCCAGCCTGCGGGCCAACTCGTAAATATGAAAATAATACTTTCAAAATAAAAAATAAAACGTGTTTCAGGTCACGGTTAAGGTGGAGAAAACAAAAAAGCAAAGAGAAGCCGGTGATCATAAAACCCAGACTGTGCGGCTTTCACAGTCCGTTCAAGAAGAAGTAGCCAAAACGTTTAAAAGCTGCAGTGAAACAAGCCGACGGTGAACATTTCGTCTTTTTCTGCCACCTTGTTTTGACCTGCGATAACAGCGTCCCCTCGAGCCCATTACCATCATTTTAAAAGTGCTGCAGCACAGTGGGCCCCAAACAGCTTTAAAGATTGGAAAGGAAATGATTCTCTGGACTCTCTGATGTCTTGAGTGCATCCTTCAAAATGGTCGATAGAGCTGGTAGAGGATACGGCACATTTTCTTTTAAAGTTTTTCAAATAATATGGTAAATGGTGCGTATTTAACACTTTTCTAGTCTTGAGGACTCCTTGAAACTGCTTTACACTACAGTGTTTGCCATGCACCCATTCACTCATACACTCAGAAACAAAAAATAAAACATAATAAGATAAAAAAGTAAAGAGTTTTTAGTTGGTTCAGGTAATAAATGACATAAATGCATAAATGAAAAAGACAACATCTTTCATACCCCTTCACATGCTGCCAGAACACATCAGCAAGTGGTAGAGCGGGGAATCAAACCCCTCAACCTTCCGGTTAATACTCAAGTCGCTCTACCACTGATCCACCACCCATCCCCATATAATAGGGGCTGCGTGTGTCTGCTTACAGGAACTGTAGCAGATCGTCCTTGACCACGGAATTCATTATCCATCCTGCGTTCAGCACAGTTTCCGTTCTTCCAGCACGATTACGACTAATCAGAGAGGGAAACGCCCACACTCATTAGATTTAATCAGGAGCAGCTTGGTCTCCCAGAATTTTCTTTATTTATTTATTTATTGCAAACCATGGAAAATGTTAATTGTCAATTATGTACAGAGAATAAAACGTGAAGTGTTGGAATGTTATGTTTTAGTGAACCAATGGTTTCATATGGTATCATTTATATCAAGATTTCAAATGTGTGTGTGTGTGTGTGTGTGTTTGGGGGGGTGAGATGTACTGAAGCAGACAGTTCAAGACCAAACTTTAGAATATTTGCGTCAGACATCCTCGCCATTAAAAATGTCCCCCTACATTTTTAACGGCGAGGATGATGACACCAAGATGAAACAACCATGATCTTTTCTAAAAACGTAACCACATTCATTACCATCCGGGATCAGTTATCGTCACGTTTTCCTCATTTGAGCCAAAAAGAAAGAAAAAAAAACAAAAAACAAGCGCTTAGAAATCACTGTCACATTGAGACCACGTGTAAATGAGTCGCATATTTCAGAGACGCGAGCTCGCACGGATCTGTGCGAGGCCGCAATGATTCATCTATTGTTAATGTTTGTTTGTTTTTTAATGAAAACAAGTCTGGTTTTATGGAATCATTACAATTTTGTGGGCAAAACAAGACAATTTAAGACCATTGTCTTCTAATTTTTCAACGTTTTGGGACATTTTATGGACCAAACAACTCATCGACGAATCAATAAATGAATCCACAGATTTGTAGTACAAATGTACAAAAACATAATCTGGAGTTTAGACAGTATCATTTCTGTAAGGTTTGGTTGGTTTGGCGTGCGTAGACGATGCATTAGTTTGTGAATGACGGCCTGAATGTTCAATAACTCCTATCGTCTCCCTGTGTCTGTGTTTACCGCCAAGTCTGAGAAACAACAACTCATTTCTGTTCACCCACCGAATCCTAGGAGAGTTTACTACAGTTAAGCTAATTGAGAAGACGTGGGAGACAGAGGAGAGGACTCAGACCGCGGGGGGGGAGTTTAAGAAGATGGAGAAAAACTATCTGCTGCTGAAATACCTCACAATAACTGCTCCGGTCTGGTCTGCCTGAGGGAAAGTGAGCTATTACCATCCAACCGCCCCCCCCCCCCCCCCCCCACACACACACACTCACACACACACACACACACAGACACACTAATGCAGGTTCTTAGCAGGCAGGCAGACTCTGTCTTCATCTTTGAGCCTCTCCATATATTCACTAATGGAGAGAAAGGGAGGAGAAAGAGAAAGAGACGGAGAGGAAACTAAAGACAGATGAGACGGGACACAGGAAGTCTTTATTTCTCTTCCTGCAGCTGTGATTACACTCGTCGCCATGTGTCTGTCAAACACGCCGCTCCCTCGCTCCCTCCCACACTCACACATGCACATACACAATAAAACACTAAAAGGTTAGACGTGGTCTGTGTTCTCTCACTGTTAACAGCCTGAGCTACAGATGTAGAGCCGTATCAAGGCCTCAGGGGTGGAGGGAAAACGCCTTCAAGATCGACTCAAATTACAGTCATTATATAATAGTCGAGTCTTTACATGAGTGTGAGCGTCGAGTAAAAAATGTCGCCATTGAGCTCCGAGTGCAAGAACAATTTCTTTTAATACACGTCAAGTGTATTTTATCTGTATTACCCCCCAAATCATCACGCGGGAAATAAATGACAAGCTCTGTCTGTCGGTGAGTCAAGTCACGCAGAAGATGGCAGCCAAATCATTGCTACTGAACGACAAGGCATTAATATTATGTGCTCTGTGAGGCTGTTTTCAGGTAGGTTTGTTTATCTAAGCACATGGTTCTCAAACTGGGGTGGGAGTCGGGGAGTGCAGCACCTCACTTTTGAATCCGCAAAACCTTATGACGATTATCCGCCTTTGATGTGTCCAACTCATTTAGGTAGTGTGCAAATTGCCAAAATGGCCAACTTCCTGTTGAGTTGAGGCCATGGTCGCGGTTGACTTTTGGTTCGTCTTGGTGCATAATATCTTCCCACCAAGTTTCGGGAATTTTGCCTCTGTTTTCACCTTGGGGTGGGGGCGCTATAGAGCCCTTGAGCAACACACGGGTCCGGGTACTATGCCGATATCGCATTTTCAAGCCACGGATATCATAATAATCTGAAGGATAACAATCAGTCCCCAGCATTCTAAGCTTGGGCTTAATCTAACTTTACGAGTGTGTGAAGTATATGTGAGGAAGAGGAGGATGATGAGAGAGCAAATTATCTTATTGCTCTACTGTGTGTCTTTTAAAACTTTATTAGCGAGAACCTGGTTTTCTTCGCAAATGCCAGTTCATTTGTGATTCACAAAAAGTGTTTTCTTGTTATGGAGTGGGTTTTTTGGTGAATCGGGTAACAGGTAAAAACAGACGAAAAAAAAAACTGTTGACATCAAATTTTCAATAAACAAGGCCTCACTTAATAATAATAATAATAATAATAATAATATGCTGCTGGGAAACAAGAGTATGTAGCACAGCTGTGCTGTCGTTCAATTTCCATTTTGCCCACTGGCTATTTTCAATTTCAACAGCAACATGAGGGACTGAACCGTCTGACGGGGGCTTGTTGTTGTTTTTCTTTCGCATGTATATTTCACACTCTTCACATAAGAAACTGTGAAATCATTCTCCTGCTGACTGCTGACATTCAGCAGCATGATTTAAAGTCAAAGCTGCAGGACGCACATGTAACTTTTAAATATAAAACAAAATTGTCTGTTACTTTAAAACCACTAAACACCAACACCACTCTCTCTGTGTTTCTCAGTATAACCTAAACCTAATTTTTACATTTAAATATGTAAATAACTGATATATTTGCACTCTACACTTTGATATGCTGCTCCCCTTTCTTCAAGGTTTTTTTTTTTTTTTGCTGAGTCAGAGCCTGGATGATTTTCAGAAGGTCTTTTCTTCTGAGATATTATGGACCTTCGCAGCGGAATGTTCCATTCCCGCTGAAATCATTGTTGTGTTTGGAAAAAAAAAAAAGAAAAAAAAGACGATTTTGAACGTCAGCACAGTACGGAGTGGAGGTAATGGAGTGGAAATACAAGCGACGGAGGCGTAAACAGAGGGAGACAAAGGCCACGTGTGGAAGTGGAAATGTGTGGGATCGTTAGACCCAGTGGAGACTTGAACACATCGTACGCTGCTTATTTCATATTATAGACAAACAGTACATTTGGCTTCAGTTGTTTATGTACTTGTAATGAGTATACAGAACTGGACAGTTGTCTGAATTCCTTGGTTGACATCAAATTCAAGGATTTGTCCAGGACCAACTCCATCAAATTCAAGGACTGAACGTGCTGACACAGCTCAAGATGGGAGGGCAACTTGTAAGAGCGTCTTCGCCCATGACGGCGTCCTCTTTTATTGATTCGCAGCACGCTCTGCAGCTTTGGATATTTTCATTGGTGAGACATTTTCCTTTGCCTGTCACTTGCTCTCTCTTGCTTCACTTGTTGTTCTGCTATAAATTAAGACTGGATGGTTGTTCTGCATGCGTAGGCCTATAGTCTATGTACATCCGTCAGTCAGTCGTGGGCATTATTATATGCCACCAATGTTCAGCCAAACTTAAGTCTGATCATCCCGGTGAAGCCTGCAGTGACTCAGCTGTATCTACAGTCACAGTTTCAAACGTCACATTGAGTTAGATTTGTAATATCTGCAAGGCTTTCAAGAAAAAAGAAGTACCGTCCTTCAATTGGAAACCAGTCAGCAAAAAAAAATCCTGCACAAACCCACTGATTTTTTTTCAGTGAGTGGAAAGTCAACATGATGCATTTGTTTTTGCCATTGTGTGTGTGTGTGTGTCTTAAATAAGCTGTGTGGACCAAACCTATCTTTGTGAGGACATTTTGGCTGGTCCACACAGGCATTACACGGCTTTTTGAGGATTAAGACGCAGTTTTAGGGTTAGGCTTATAGGTTAAAGGTTAGGATAAGGTGTTTCGTTGTGATGGTTGAGGTTAGGGTAAGAGGTAAGGGTGTGTGTGTGTGTGTGTGTGTGTGAAGACTAGAGACTAGTGTAAAGAGAAGTCTCTGTCCTATAGGCTGCCAAGAAGAAAGCCAGAGAAAAAAATAGCTAAATCCCTGAAACAAAAGACATGTACTTAGAGCAGAGGAGAAGTAGATGTTCACTGTTCAATAAAAGGATGCAGAACACAGAGAAACAGAGAGAGAGAGAGCTTACAACCTCCCTACTTCACAGCTAAAAACATGCTGTATTTCGGGGGCTTTGTTTACAGCAATGCAGAACATTGCAGGAGTTTTATGTGCAAGTTTTTTTCCCCTATTTGCATACTAATTTGCTCAAACCCAGCACCGTTCATATATTAAACCAAGTAATTAAACTGTCATTAAGACAAAACAATAACTAGTAGGAAAAACAGCCATAAAAACAAAAGCATTATTACCACTCTCAGTAATAAGTGAAAATAAAGAACATTCCATAGCACTGCACAAACTCTTCATCAGGGTGATGATCATCAGTAAATCACAGTTTACATTTTAAAAGCCAGTGGCACACTTTTAATTATTTAAACAGCAGCCTGTTTAAATAAGTGTAAATAAGGAGTCCTTTCATTATTATAGCAGAACTATGCAGGATTTTTACTCTAATTTAACAGCTTCAGAGTCATTGTGATGGTTAAATGTCTTCACTTCTTTCATTTTATTTCACCTCCTCAACTGTCTGTTAGCGGAGTGAATTTTGCAAGATCAGGGCTGCCTGATCTTGTCCTGAGTATCCTTAGTAGTCCTGAGAATCAGGAGGTATTGTGAAGTCTCAGGTCTGAAGAGAAACATACATTGCTTCACGGCACTACAGACAGACAGACACACACACACACACACACACCCAAGCCAGGTACAGGCTATAAGATCGAGGCAACAATATCATTATTTTAGATGCGCCAGAGAGAACCGTCGTCTGAGGAAGCGAGGGGGATGAAACGACTGTGTGACTGAGCGAGGGGCCACACAGGAGCAAACATCAGATCAGCTTTTTCTTGCTGAATTAATGTGTTTTTCTCAATGTTTGCTATTGTGTAAAGTAGGGCTGTAAACTCCTAGTCGACTGGTCGATTTATTGGTCGATATGTTCTGGCTCGACCAAAATTCTGATCGTTTTTTTGCCGTGGTAATTTCATACAGTCTATGGTTAATTTCATCAGGGGGAAAGTACCAAGTGCTAATGGGGGTGTTTTCAGAGCATCCCTTTTGTTTTTCGGTTGGAGGTTGGCTGTAGTGAGATACTCTGACCTTCTGGGCTCCTCTACCTAAAGCCCATTATTCCTATTCAACTGTGTGTTTGTAATTTCAGGTCTGGGCCAACTGAGGTAAACTAATGATGTGATGTGAGTGTGTGTGTGGGGTGTGGAGTGGAGTGAGAGTAGGAGTGCCGACAGTGGAGAGCTGCCCATAGCAATACCTTCAGAGATCAGAGTGTTTACACCTGTCTGACAGCATCTGAGAGTGGGCCAGAGGCAAAAAAAAAAAAAAAAAACTCCATCAAAGCTTTGTTGCACAACCTTCCCTTTAAATCTCTCGCACACACACACACACACACGCACACACACACACACGCGCGCGCACTGAGGTCTGCGTTTGAACAGGAGCTTAAAAACTGATGTAAAGGAAAATGTCTAGTTTTGGATGCTTGAAAATCAGCGTTGACATTTTCGTTTCTGGCACCGTTGCTTTTTATTAAAACCATCGATTACCGTCTGTCTCGCCAAAAAAAGAACCCCAACAAAATAAATAAATAAATAAGATAAATAAATAAATAAACAGCGTGGCACTCTGGTATATGTACGATTAAGTTACCTTCAAACTGTGACTTTTGTCTTTCCAATCTCTCTGCCTTCCTCTGTGATCCTGCAGGCAAGTCTTTTCAAAGTAAAGCTTGTGAAGATTTTTTTATTTTACACAGGACACTGAGGGATTTGTCAGTCTGAGGAGAGCCGACAGCAGGAGAGTGAACTTTAACACTGCTTTCCCTTTCATGAGCTTCCAGAGGAGGCCTGCAGTGGATCAGATCCCCTCATGCTCGGGAACATACAAGCAAAAGCAAACACAGATGCGTCGCACATGTATCTTTCTCTCCAGCCCCCCCACTTGCCCTTGCACATTCCCCCCTTTAATTTGTCACATAGGGAAAGAAAAAAAAACAAAAAAACTGAAACAGGACACGTATAATAACGTACATGTGCGCGAAAGCGGCCACACAAACTGCTACACACTTTTTTTTGTTCTCCCAGTGACATGAGAATAGAGGTCATCGCTGGGAGCTCGTTGTTTCAGTGATTTCACGCCACGTTGCTTTCAATCAGGATCTGTAATGAAAAGTCTCGTAACTCTCACGTTAAAGGAGGGAGCAGATCTCGTCTGATAGAGAGAGACTCCTGCTCTGGTGTGATTGAACAGGTTCATTTGGTTTCTGAACCTGTAGCCTGACATGACGAGTGTTCTCATTGGCGTTTTGACTGAAAAGCTTAGTAAACTCAGGCCTGGTTTTCGAGTAAGAAGTAACAGTTTCAGTAACAGTGCGAGACGCTGTCTGATACACACTGTAATCCACTTTGGGTGAGAAGAAAGTTTGGCAAACGCTGCAAATGTGTTTTCCTAAACTGGCATCGTTTCAGGCAACAGCTTCTCTGCATGAAAATGTTCAGTGATGGATGCTGATGCAATGATTTGTTTTTCAGGTAAGCAGCAGCAGCAGCAGCAGCAGCAGCTTTGTTGTCTGACACGGCTGACTTGTTTAATTATTTTCGCCGATTTGTGTGTACCTGCTTTTGAGTGTTGTTGGTTTTAACGCTTCAGCGAGCTTCAGATGTGAAATGGGTCATCAGACGTCTTATCATTTCTGAACACGTTAATGGAGAGAAAATCAGATCCCAGGTTTTTAATCCACGGTGAGCACTTTAAAGCACACTGAGGCCTTCAGGCCACTTCATCACTTTATCAAGACGCCGATTATGGACCTGGTTAAATGTCTTTAAATTAAAATGAGGTGTCTTAAAAGGCAGAAATAGAAGTTTTGAATGTACTACCCTTGTGTATAATCACTTTAGAATTAACCGCTCCCATTGGATTATTGTAGTACAGGTGTAGTGCTCACTAATACAGTTTGAATGTATTTTTCAACACACAATGTGAGAGAACGATGCATTTTGTTTGTAATATAGGAAATGTTGCATCTTAGACTTTAATTTGTTAAAAAAAAAGTGTTACATTTATGTTCATAAGGCAAGAGCCTTGTTCTATAGATGAATCCGGCCAAGAACCAGAAGTAAACAAGCCGCCATTGCTGCGGTGGCGTCTCCCTCCAGTATGCGCACGATTCAATGTCATAAGTGTTGTTATGAAATGTTCTACTTTTACGTGTACTTTTTATGCAGCATTACTTTTGACAACGATGTCTAGGAAGTCGGGAAGAACCTGTGCAGTTCTCGGCAATCAACAGCAGTGGGAAACATCAACTTTGGAAAGAAACTGAACGCTAACTACACAAATCTTTACCTCATGAAGAGTGCCCCTGTCTGAGGCCGTACGGGCGACATTGATTCCCTGGGCGTGCAGAGGACCAAGATGTTCGCCAGAAGTGGATGAAGAATATTAACAGAGGGGACTTTTTTCCCCCGACAGCAGCAGCATGGCAAGTTTTGGTTAACCGTCGTCAATCTCACCATGAATAGCATGCGGCTACCTAGCTTAACACAGTGAAAAAGTAATGCCAGCTAAGCTAACACTGCTTAGCTAGCCCACGTTAGACGCCTCTATTAAGGCTGCCGCGGTCGCACTGAGTAAATTAATAACTCAATGTGGTGTTATTGTATAATATGACGTAAGTTTCTCTAACTAGGGCAACCTAATGACCACAATGTAAATGTCAAGTAGCTGAGTTAATCAGTGGTGGAGGTAAATAACTACAACTACTCACATTACTGTAATTCACTGTGGAGTACTTGTACTTTTGGGAGTATTTCTTAAGTCTGTTGCTACTGAGTAGGCCTACAATTTGAATTAATATCCAGACCTCTCAGCTACAAAATGCTACAGCCAGGTTAGCTGAAATGATGGCGAAACACAAAATCAGCTCTTCGGGTTTGTCTATAGCGGCTTCAATTTTGTACAAACAGGACAAACCAGCCAGGGTGTGCATTTGTTACGTTTTGAAACCAGGAGCAGCAGCGACAACAGGAAATCAAACGCCAAACACATACGTTCAGGACAAACCCCTTCTTAGAGGTATTTCACTTATGTGCATGCAATCATTTCTGGAGAGTCAGGGAATACTGACATTTATGGGGCAAGGTAGCATCTTGCCATCTGTGAAAACCAATCATTTCACCGTATTGCTTTAACAAAACACAATATTCCGCCTTCACAACACCCGGAGAATAAAAAAAATAAAAAAAACTGAATGTTGTTGCCATCTCGAAATAAAAAAAGTAATAATCAGTAAGTAAACATCACCCCTGTATCCCCTCGTTCTCTGCCCTCCATCATGCAGTGTCCTCCTTATGCTGCCTCAATCAAGTACACAGTCACTCCTCTGCAAATGACTGTAAATCCCAGCCTGTGTGTTGCTCGGCCACCTGAGCCACAGCCGCCGTGCTCACACACACTTGTACACACGCACGACAAAGCTTTATCTGTAACCTTAACCTCACGAGTTCCTCAGAAATTAGGTTCTGCCTCATTCGGACCAGTTTTTTTGCTCTCCCGGCCAGACAAGGTCAGTGTTTATGCCAGAAAAGAGGACACAAATACAAGTATATACAGTTAGGTCGATTACTGCCGAGTTTCCACAGCCCAGGGAGCAGAAGGTCTCATCAGAATCTGTCACACTGAGAGGCTGCACATGAAAAAAACAAACACAAACATGGTGAAGTGGACGACTGCAGCACAGTAGTCTGGGAGCTCAGCTGCCGTCATCCTGCCGACAGCCTCTGAATAGAAGCAGGACACTGACCGACAGAGAGCTCATATCTTTCCACACAGGCTTTATGTTACTGGACTTTCCTAGTGGATAAGAGCGTGTTATTTTAACTTAAACATGGCCGGGGGAATAAGTCTAAATGGAGGCCTTGGAAGCCTCAAAGCCATGAAAATAGAACATTTCAAAGGCTTGCGTAAACACTGGAAATCCACCTTTATGACAGATATTTAACTTTCTTGCCAGTTTTCCAAACCCAAACTTTTTTTCCCCCTGTCTTCTCTTCTTTCTCCCATTTACCGCAAACTCTAAAACTTAATGTGTGAACAGTGTGTTTACTTCAAGGTTTGTTTACGTGCCTTTGGCTCAGCAAACAGGACACAGAGAATTAAAAGGAGGGAATGACTTGCAATAAAGTCCCACCGCTGGACGCGAACCTGGCATGTTGGAGTTCACGGTGAGCACATCCACTGTCCACCTCCTTTCATTTTAAAAACTATTTTATGTGACAATAAACTCCAGATTTGCAGCAATTCAGGTACTCACTAAATACCCATAAACCACATAACTAATTACGTTAAGTGACTCTAAAAAAGAAAAGTTCCCTGCTTTATATGTGAGTTACTTTTCAAAGAAAGCTCCCATTAAGTGCTTTATTTAAAGGACCCAACATCAAATGGAATCAAAAATAACACGGTGTTTCTGGGTGCACCTGTGAAATCTTTTCATTACAGCCTCCGGCCTTTAAACTGAACGGCTGAAAAAAGTCTGTGACATAAGAAGAGCGACAACATTCAACAGATTAGAGAGTCACACATTCAGCATTTTCTTTGAGAGCTTGAAGCTTGTCAGGTCTTCAGATAGCGGTCACTTTTATAGAGCGACCGACTGACATTTCATCCCTTTCTGAATGAAAGTCATTCAAATCAAATCAGTGGGCCAAAGAAAGAGCGTATTAACCTGGACCCTAAAGAGGATCTTCACATATTTTTGTCTATCCTTTCCCTCAAAGTCCAACATTTTCAGCCTTTCCAAACTACTACTTTCCACTTGGGAACTATTGTGTGTTGCCATTATCAAATGTTGAGAAGAGTCAATGAAAGTCACAGTTTTTAACAGCCTTCCATTTGGTCACCAAGCACAAAAACAGCAGTCCATTACAGCCTCCGGTCTTTGAAAAACATGTTCAGGTCAAATCCAACGAGATTTCAACGTCACACATTCAGCTTTTCAGCTCTTCAGATACAGAGAGATATAAAGTGATAGACTGAGATTTTACACCCCTCCTGAATGAAAGTCATCCGAATCAGTGGACCAAAGAAAGAGTGTATTAACCCGGACCCTCAATAGGACAAAAGCAACATTTTCACTTTTCTCTCTATCTTTACCCTCAAAGTCCAAAATTCCAGCAAAGCCTTTTCCAAAGTCACAGGTTTTGCCAGCCTTTCATTGGGGCACTAAGTACAGGGAGGAGCAATGAACACTGCAGTCCACTGATTTGGGGGAAAAACTGCATTATTCCTCGCAGCCTGCAGCCTTCGACCAAACAAAGGTTGTCAAATGCCATGAAGGAAAAGCAAACATGCTGGATGTCCTCTATTGTTGCTCTTTGTTTACCACATACAGTTGTGTTCAAAATTATAGCAGTGTGTTTAAAAACGTGAATAAAGCACAAAATCCTTATAATAAGTTGTATTTCGATGCATTGGGAACACTGCACATTACAGTATATTCTAAATCCAAATTTCATGGGAATACTATATCCTAAAGATTTTTCAGTTTATACAATAAATATTTCAGTTAAAGAAAAATGCATACACTGCCATTATTTTGAACAGCCGATTATTCATTTTTCTTCATTTTCTGTAAAGTAGTTAAAAAATGTATACATTTTTCTTCATGTTTTGACTGTTTAAAAACACTGCTATTATTTTGAACACAACTGTACCAACACGAGAGAATAATTGGCCATATTTTGGTCCCTGCGTGGCCCTTCAACAATCATGGGTGTCTTCTGATTTGAGTCTGGTTCGATGTGCGTGAGCAGAACCCCCGCAATAACCAATGAGAGTTGACCAGGAAACCGATGTTAGGAAACACAAGCAAGGTCAAGGTGTATCATGGAAAAGAGAGGCTTGAGACCCACCCTCAAGACCCGCGGACACTGTCATTTCTAGTGATTCTAACTTAACTTTCAGACTTTCAGAGTGTGATTTACCTTGTTTTCTGTGGGTTCTATCTCAGGAGTCCTGGCCGTGGCGTCCAGATCAGTCACTCCTCTGTTGAGGTCTAACTCCTCCGCGGTCGGCGGCGGCAGCAGCGCCACCGCCACGTTCGCCTCCTCGGCGTCGATGTCCGTCTCCTCCGCGACAATCGCAGCCTTCTCCGCGCCCGCTATTTCCCGAGCTGAGCCGTGGAAAGTACACACACACACAGGTGGATAAGCACGCACGCCTACATGCACACATGTGGGCATGAGCATGTACACACGCACACATGGGTGGGACACACATAGACACACTCGGTTAAGAGACAGAGCGGATTGAATCACTTCTCAGTAAATGCACAAACATATACAGTATAACATACAGCAAATGCATCTATACAATGTTCTCCAGGGAGTTTCCGTTTTGTGATTTTAGATTTTGAACAGCTTTCTAATTGTGCTTGCTACATTGTTTTATGGGACACAGGTCTAAATGGGATTTAGAGTGTGCTTCAAATATACAGTAATTAACTATCAACTGTTTTGCCTTTGGATGAGACTCAGTGAAAGCAGACTGAGCAAAAAACCTTGGATGCTGCTTCTGTCGAGTTTCAGTCAAATGTGATTTTTGTCAAAGACAACGATCCACTCGACGTCTGCAAAAGCACCACGCGTCATATTATATCAACCAAACCTGCTGAAAATGCTACAGTCATTTTTGCATCTTCTTGCCATAAGGTCAACACTGGAAAAGTCTCATTTCTCACATAAAGGTCCCCAATGTTGATTTTTGCAAATGAAGTTTTAACATTTGCCTCAAGCATTCTGGACTGTGTTGAACAACATATGTTCACGAAGACACGGGGGAACGTGTGCAGTCTTATGAGAAACAAAAACAACAACTTTCTAGTACTTCTTTAAAACTGGAGTGGGACTCTCACTAATGTTACTGATAAAACCCGTGTGTGTTCTACTATTTCATGTCAAGAATATATATAAGAAATATCTGCGGTGAAAAAGACATGCTTGAGTATTTCATACACATTTTTGCGCGAGTTTGACAGCTCGTTATTAAATCGTGGTTTTTACATAATTGCTTCCGATGATGTCAACAAAGACATCTCCTGTGGTTACGCTGATTTTTTTTTTTTCCCTTGCCGATGTTGAGCCGTACTTCCTGTCATATTTGTGTCTTCAGCTGTTTCACTTCCTGCCCTCGTGAATCAACAAACACCTTATTGTATCGCACCAGCTTCAAAGTAGCCATTGCTTCTTTGTGCACTTGCTTTCTCCTCATTGTTTCTGTGTTTTGCTGCACTACACTAGTATGGCAGATACAATCTAGTATGAGGAGGTGCACATGTACTGCTAACGATTCTTTTCACGATTAATCGAGTAATCGCTTGGTCCATAAAAATGTCAGAAAACGATGTTCTCGAATGTCGAAATGATCGTGTGTTAATGGTTTCTTTGTTATCTGGAGCAAAGTTTAAATTCAACTGTCATGAAGGAGCTGGAGTATGACTACAAATAAGCTGAACCGCTTCTTAAATGTCAAACGTGCAGGGGAAACAACTCACAGTCGAATCATGTGAAACGTGAACAAGCGATAAAAGGGAGAAGAGTAAAAGGTGACATTTTATCCTTGATTATTAAAGAAAAGTTGAAAGTGCTTATTAACTTTCTGTCCGTTCCCTTTTTTTATCGACACTACTCTTCTTCTCCGTTTATTCTCCATTTATTTTTTGTTCTTTTTCATTCACGCTCAAAGTAACAAGCTCAAATGTTTAACTCCTTCAAGCGTGTTTGATTTGCCTTAGCAGTTATTTCTTTTTTATTAAACATTTCTTCCGTTAGCTCGCGCACTTGTGATGTGATCCGATATTAAATATGTATTTCAGAGCAATTTAATTTGGCCCTGATTTCTATGCGCTTTCATCCGTTCTCATCTCTTTCATGTGGTCTGTTCTCGTCTTTCTCCGCCTTCTCCTTTCACCTCATACCTTCACTCTCTATCCCACCTTCATCCCCGTCTGACTCTCTTTCCATCGATCCATTATATTACTTCTCCCTTCTGTGCGCAGTGAGAGCCCTTCTGCTCGTCCACTTTAATGCTATCACCAACAATGTGACACCCACACACTGTCGTCTCTTCCTCTTCCTCTACACCGCTGACATGTCTCCCTGTCCTCTTCCTTCCTCTACGACTTCAACTCTTTTCAAACCCTTACTCCCAATCACAGATTTCAGTTTTACAGTGTCAGTTAAGCAGACATGAGGGGAATCTTTCTATAGAGAGAGAGAGAGAGAGAGATGTGCATTCTACGACATACCAACATTGAGGAACTGTGCACATTTGAGCTACACCAGGGTTGTTTTCGTCAGATTAATCGATTATCAAAATAATCGTTCCTTGCAGCCCTAGTTTTCGGTATGAACCGGTACACTGCCGAGCACTAAATGATGCCATCCGGCAGACGCCATTAGTTGCAGTAAAATAACATTATAATATCCCATTGTTTTAAAGGTGACATCGAATGCTTGTATCACACAAGTTATGGAGGTCTACTTACATATATTAACTTGTTTTCATGGTTAAAAACCTCCTAATCGCTGCAAACGAGCCGATCAAAATATCTCCTCACTGACGCTCTCGTCAGCCGCGCTGTTTCAGACCAAAACCACACCCCCAGAACGTGGACTGTGTTGTGATTGGCCAGCCAACGAGAGCTTTCCTACTGTCCTGTGATTGGCCAAGTACCTGGAAGTGACGTAATAGATAGGCCAGCTCTCAGATACACAGCTCCCCCTCTGGCACGGTGGATGCTCTGCATCTCAGCAGCTACAACGAGAGTAGTTCTTCTTCTTCTGCGGTTGAATGTACGCTACCGTATGTGCCCGGACTAGTGCCTGCACCGGGAGGCGCTACGGTGGTGAGAGGAGTGGTGATTATTTCTGATGACGACATCAAATTACGGAAGTGCCGATCCGCTTCGCAGAGCCCAGGAAAACAATAAAACCCTATTTTCTCAGCAGTGGCTGAACTGTTTGTTCTGAAACTTTAGGGTTTCATAAACGAGGTAATGACGCAGATACACACACAAACGCAGGGTTAATTGGAGCTTCCGGTCTATGTTGGCGCAATCTCAGGGGGGCTCATCAGCATGTGAAAGCCGGCTCGTGTCTCTGAATAGCTGCATGGAGTTGCAGCGATAACGTGGCCCAGTGTGACACCTCCACGTCCCGGTCAGGAGGGTGACCGCTGGAACTACAGAGCGACTCTCGGAGCTGCTAAAACCCCACGTCCGTCCTCTCAGAGCCCACTCACAGGCCACGTGTCCCTGAGCTGCGGCTCATTCAGACACGTGGCGGCGGGTTAAAAGTAGCTCGGCCCACCAACGCTGTTGTCTTTCTGTGGGCTGACTCATCCGTGACATTCACTCCACCATCGCCCTCTCATGCTTGCCAACTTGGGCACAATGCAGACAGGAGTGAGTGTGTGCCTGTGTGTGTGTGTGGGGTTGCATACACAATACAATCTGTTGGTGCTTTGTCAAAACATATGGCTGGAGGAACTCTGTAGGTGTTAATGTGCTTTGTCTGTGGGATGTGTCAGCTGCGATGTGAGGTGTCTGCGGTGTTAGCCGGGTTTGCCTCAAATGAATAAATCCCCACCATGGCCTATTCTTTCTCTTTTTTTTCTTTTTTTTTTAAATTAATTAAATGCCCTAAAAATAAAAAAGTTGTTTATCTCGTCGGATAAGCTTTGCACTTCTGCAGAGGTAAAACCCTGCTCTCCCTGGAGCGGTCGTCGTCCTTCCTGACCCACTTGTGTACGAACATCATATCATTTAAAGCTGCGGTATGAAACTTTTGATGACGTCGCTATTCTGCCTCTGTTTGTTTCAGGTATTAAACTTTACACGTGTGCTTCTTTGTGTTTTCTATGGAAACCCATTTCTGCCAGAAAAAGAAAAAAGAGTAAAACTTAGATTGATAATAAAAATATCCTCAAAGTAATTTGAAATTATGAGCTAAAAAGTCAGAAATATGAGCTAAAAGGTCGACTATGAGCTAAAAAGTCGAAATTATGAGATAAAAAAAACGTTTTATTTTTTGTCCAATCCAATCCAACTTTACTTGTGAGGCACAGTGGATTAAAGTCCTGTACAGAATAATAAATAAAAGATGTAAAAGTAAATTGTGAATAAAGACATTAGTGTAAACGACTCACATAAATTGCTAAGGTGCATACGAGACACAAATCTTCCGGCGAGGGAGGCCGCACATTTAATAAGACAGCTGCTACTGTTGTCCTGCCAGCGTAGCTCAGCGGGTCATAACAGCTGATTTATCCCACAATTAGTTTATTTCACGGTAAAAGTGAGATGCCAAATTGTGTTTAAAGTGAAAATTTCACACTAAAGAATACATTTACTGTATCTTTTATTCATAAATACTATTATTAGTTTTTATATTGGCTGTGTGAACTCTGTCCAGGGTGTTTATTTTTGTTTTGTGTGAATAAAATTGCGACTGTTCCCGTGATTACATTTTGACGTGTAATGTGCAGGGGGAGTGAAATTAAAACTGTCGTCTGTGACATTTATTTACAAAAGCGTGTCAAATTAGCTCACACAATGCTGATTAAACTCACATATGTTACGTACAAAGACACAAGCGGAGGGTAATTACTCAGACTTCCTCATGTGGAGCTAGAACTTGTGCACCGAGGGTTAAGTTCGAGACGATCTGCCACACCGCCATATTCCGAGGTGAACTAATGTGGAATATTGCGCCACAAGTCGGCATCACCATAGAGCTGATGCTGTTTCTGTGACGGCAGAATTTCCAATAAAGGACAATCTTCAGCATACAAAGACATTTTTGGACAAGGCTATGCTTCCGACTTTGTGTCAGCAGTTTGAGGAAGAACATTTTCTATTTTAACTGTGCCCCAGTGCACAAAGCAAGGACTATAAAGACACAGTTTGAGTTTGGTGAGGAAGAAGTTGACTGGACACAAATTCCCATAAGAAACATTAAAAAATCTTGAGGACAGTCTTCCAAGAAGATATTAAAGTATTGTTACAGCGGGAGATATTTACACACAATGCAGTCCAGAAATAATGTGACGTCTGGTGTCTGTCTGTGCCTGTGTGTACCTGTGATGGAGGAGTCGTTGCCGCTCTTGTCGCCGTCCTCCTGTCCGTCTGCGCTCTGCTGCGTGTGATGCAGACTCAGCTTGTGACAAACCTCGAAGGCCTGGCCGACCGTCCGAACGATGCGCATGGCCTGACTCTAAAGAAGAGAAGGGAGGGACATAAATACAAAGTTACACCTCCGAAGAATCTGTGAACACATTTGTGCGTCCATGTGGCTCAGATGTGCCCTCAAGTTGTTTGTATTTTGATAAGAACGATAAAATCAGACAACACAAAAGATTTTTTTTTTTGTTGAAATTATGAGATGAAAAAGTCAAAATTATAAGATAAAAAGTCAGAATTATGAGATAAAAAGTGGAAATGAGATAAAAAGTTGAAATTATAAAATAAAAGTCGAAATTATGAAATAAAAGTCAAAATTATAAGATAAAAGTTGAAATTATGAGATAAAAAGTAATAATTATGAGAAGCAATTGCCCTACTGTGCAAATGCAATTATACTTTTTACTTTAAGCAGAGGGTCATGGACTCTTGCCTCTCCCTCTTTCTTCCCTCACTCTGACACACGGCAGGTCATGAGAAACAGCTTAGGTCTCTCTCTGTCTGCCCTCTCTTCTTGTCTGGCTTGTCATAGCAGAGAGGCGTGCAGGCAGAACAGATTCCTTTTTTTTAAAAGCGACGGTGCCTTGACTCCAACCAACATTCATCCTCAGCCGAATGAACACATGCAGCGTGTCCTGAAAGCCAGAGCGGCATCGAGACCCCAAACAAGCTAAAACAAACAAAATCCTTTCTCGTCCCCGTTATCAACTATGGGGCAAAAGTTGAATTTGGTCCCACAAAGTGACCTCACATTGAAAAAAACACCAAATAAATAACTTATTGAAATTGGTGTTTTATTACATTCAAACAAGACGCCCAGTTTTGGCAACATCTGAGGTCTGAGGATTTGGCTTCGGTACAAAGAGCCTTTTGGTTTGGTGTCAGAATAACTCTGAAAAGCAGTGAGGTCTGGCCTCAGTGTGTGTGTGTGTGTGTGTGTGTTCCCACAAAGTGATTTAATATTCTAATTATTTTTATGCTATAAAAATGCTGCTTCAGCTTCAGAAAACCGACGGCAACAAGTGCTGACAACACTGACTCAACTGCCTTTGTGTAATTGTGTTTTAAAACAACATTCGTTTTACTAGATTATGGTGAGGACACCCAGCAAGTGGAAAACAACCACCCAAGTCTGTATAGAAATACAGTACATAGATCTCAGATGAGCTTCACTGTGTTATTCCCTTTGGTAAAAGTGTAAAGATGGGTCAGGGTTAGAAGTACCTGTCCTTAACGTCGTCTTACTGCTACTTCTGCTGTCTTTGAATGACAGTGAACAAACTGTAGACTCTAATTAACATAATATAAGAGGGATGATCAATCAGGTACGCTTCCATAAAGTGGTATTTGAGTTCAGATATCATCCTCGAGAACACTTGTTTGGTGGTTGCAGGTTGCTCCAAAGTCATTTGTAGATGCCACTCAGAACTCTCGAGAACCCATTGTTATTTTTTCCCCCCAATTTCAATATTTCGGGAGACTTTAGTTTTGAAGGCTTCAAAGCTTTTGCAGTGAGTATAAAATATAAAGACAGAATGGGAAAAGAAGGAGGAGTATTTATGTCTGGTTATTAACTGGTATTATTAACCAATAGATACATCTAAAGGATTAACACCTGGTTTTAGGGTTAGGGTTAGAATTAGGCATTTAGATGGTTACGGTTAGGGTAAGGGGCTAAGGAATGCAGTATGTCTGAGTGTCCACTGTGTATTTGTTACCTATTTAGTATCTTTTTTGGTATAAGCATTACCATTGTCAGGACCAGTTGTCCTTATGGAGACCAAAACCTGGTCCTAATGAGGCAGAAACTTCAAACTGGTTAAGTCAGTGGTCAAGATTTGAACTGTGGCTGAAGTCCAAGTGACCGTGTGTCCACCGAGTGGAATATTTTACATATTTATTTTGCCTTTCTATTAGGAATGGTACCAAAATAACCGGTCACAACCATTGCATTCTTTGGTACCTTTCCTTTGGGGTACCAGAGTAAAATCAGGGTGGCTCCACCCACAACAGTCAGCCGATATGGGGCGACAGAACAATTTCACTCCCTTTGCGATTGGTGCTAATATCCCATAGTCGTCAAGGCAAACGTCCGCAGTCTTTTCCTCATACTAAGCTTGACGTCTTGTTGACACAAACAGCCACAAACCAACAGGAAACAAGGGCTCCTGTGTTAGGTGGCTCGCCGTTGTGAACACGTTAGGTTGTGAAAAATATGGCCAGTCAACCAGGAAGCGTGCCCCATGACAGTGAATTAAGAAGACCAATTTCAGCCTGAACCACCTTCAGCTTCCCATTTGTCCCTTTTGACACCTTTTTAATTCTCTGGAAATGGGTATAATATCCTGAAACAGCCAAGACAAATCCAACAGAGATAAGAAACTATCTCCAGTGGAAAAGAGACAAGGCTTCAGCTGACGTTTATATAATATATCTATATATATATATATATATATATATATATATATGTATATATAAAAAAAACACATGATATATTGTGTTATATAAAAAACACAATATATCAACCTTACAGAGTCAATACAAAAACACTGCCAGGAGTGTCTGTTTAGTTGGGATCTTTATGGGAAGCAGCAGGTGAAATCAATTTAAGGTTCAAACTGATTTAAAACTTGCTATGACATTGTTCAAAGACGGAAATGTACGGTTTGTCCTTGGAAAGGCATCAACTGCCTGCTGCTTATTCTCTTCAAACTCACTGTTCACATTCTCAACCACACTGTTCTCCTCTCCTCTGTCTTCTTCTCCTTCAACCGTGAATCACTCCCGTCTCGTCTTCTTTCCTCTGTGGACCCCTCCTATTCATGTTTATTCACTCCACGCTGGGCCTCAACCCGACAGCAAGCACATGTTGTTTTCCTTTGAAGACGTTTCCAGAGATTAGTCATACACGGGGATGAAAGCAGTGAACACACAGGAAAGCTCACATACTTTGACTGACTGGGAAAGTCCCCGTCCTAAAATCACATGGAACGGGCCAAAGTATAACTTATCAGTCAAAACAGAAAAGGTGAATCTATCCTCATCCACACGTCGATAAGACTTCTGTGGTGATAATCTTCCTCAGCTCACAGCTCAGATGTGGTGACATCACCTCTGTTTCACCCTATGTGAAGTGGCTTTTTTTACGATTTATTTCAATATCCTAATGACTCAGGGCTTTCCAAAGTCTCTCTCTCTCTCTCTGTGACCTTTCGGTGCCTGATGCTGCTCTTTTTTCCTTATCTCAACATCCTCAGGCGGTGGTGTGCTGTCTGTCTCAGAAGGCTGGTGGAAAACTAAAGAACACAGAACATTTTCAGTTGAAGCCCTGAGGCTCTGGAATGACGTGCCTGAGGAAATCAGGTCGGCTGACATTCTAGGGGGCGTCACAATGTCACGATCTCACGATCTCACGATCTCACGATCTCAACCTCCGAAAGCAAAGGATCGGGAATCTAATCGCATCGTGACCTTAAAATTGAAAATTGAGGATTTGCAGAATCGTGACACCTGTTATGTCCAACACACTGTTGTGCCATGTTTTACAGTGGACCTGGAGTTTCTCCTCTCCTCCTCCTTTACTCATTACCTGGCACCTGCTGCTGGACTTAAAAGCCCTACCTGCTCTGGAGAGGTTTTTTTTGGAGTGGAAATGTAACCTCAACTGTGCCGAGGCGAGGCGAGCCAGGACCATAGTGGAAAAGAGCCTGTAGCAACTGATAACGTAATAATTTATTTGTTAATTTATTAATAATTTGTTGAGCCAATAACGTAATAACTTTTTGCCAATAACGTAATAACTTAGGCAACATACTGCCCCGTCAAAGCGTCTGTATGGTCACAGAGTTGGATACACAGGGTACTATAATGGAACCCTAAGAGCGACATATAAATCCAAATTGATTCCTGAATGCTCCTTTAGGCCTCCTGTGGAGGGGGGTTTGAGGGTGGAGGGGTATCTATAAGGTCGGATATCTGTTGCAAGATGCAATATTAAGGCTAAGTGTGACACTTTCTCTCCAGAAATTGAAAATAAAATAAAGTGATACCTCAGTTATTACATTATTGGCTCAGTTATTACATTATCAAAGGATGTTTTTAATGCAAGGCCAATAACGTAATAACCAGCCAATAACGTAATAAGTTATTACATTATTGGCAAAAAGTTATTACGTTATTGGCTCAACAACTTTATTACATTATTGGCAATTTATTACGTTATTGGTTTTATTACATTTAAATGATTACGTTATTGGCCGTTATTACATTATTGGCCGTTATTACGTTATCGGTTGCTACAGAGCCATTCGTAATCTGGGTTTTGAAGATTATCACCATTACTGCTTCTTATATTTCCAGTGCCATTTGTCTGTCTATACCAGGATTAAAAGAAACTAAAGGGCAGATACAGGATTTTCATGAATTTTGCAAGAAATAATAAAAGAGATGGTTATGAAACCACAGGCATATGTACTTTGGCCAGGTACATTTTGATTTGAAAATTTGATAATGATCCAGATTTCAGAGCACTTTCTGTGCAGTTTAACTTTTATTATTTAGAAGTCTGCACATACATCCCTGGACAAATATTAATGGACTCCACAGAAAGAGTAGTACAGTTTAAACAAAGAGGTACCAGCTACATACAGTATGTCTGCAGGGTCGGTAGGTGGTGGTCATAATAACAGCCTATGTGATATTTCAGGCACAAACTTTGCGTGTTAATATGCTGCAGTGAACACAGTAGTCTTTAATTGTTGGTGCAGTAAGCAACAGAGAGATGTGAGTATCTGTGGGGGCACTGTGGACATTTTCAGTGGAGCATATCACCAGTGAAATCGAGGCTTGTGTTGTAATATGCTGCATTTATTTTAGTTAAAACTAAATACAGTGAAGCCAAGACAGCGAGTTAAAATGTGAGATCTTTTCCTCTCTGCGCCTGTAAAACTGTGCCAGCAGCGTTTTATAAGCGGCTATTGTTTTAGAGAGTCTTTCAGGATAAAATGTAGAACAATGTATCAGTGTAGTAGTTAAGCCTCATTGTCATAAAACTATGCACATGCTGCTCTGTATCCTAGTAATGAAGGAGGCTGGGACAATAAAGGGAGCGACTCAGACCCTTGAGGCAAATGTGTGATATTATTGGGCTATTTGAATAAAAGTTGACTCAATATTGTCCGTTATATTTTTTACTGTGACCATGATCTTCATTTTTATTTAACCACATATTAACTGGAGAGGTGGTTGATAAAAGTCTTTCCTCTTGATATTTATATTCAGCTGTGGATAGAAGTATTTGGTCACACCGGTTAAGTATTGAATACAGGTGTTTCTGTCAGGATTTGGGCTCCATGTGGGCCCCTCATCGCCAAAGAAGGACAATCTTAACGCTTCAGCATACCAAGCCATTTTGGACAATGCTACGCTTCCGAATTTGTGGCAGCAGTTTGAGGAAGGTCCTTTTCTATTCAATCCATCCATCCATTTTTCTACCACTTTACCTCGATAAGGGTCGCGGGGTCACAACCTGGACAGTTCGCCAGTCCATCACAGGGCCACACATAGACACAAACAACCATTCACTCTCACACTAACACCTACGGTCAATTTCGGGTGTCCAATTCACCTAATCCCCATATTGCATGTTTTTGGACTGTGGGAGGAAGCCGGAGAACCCGGAGAAAACCCACACACACGAGGAGAAGATGCAAACTCTATGCAGAAAGGCCCTTGCACCAACCGGGGTGCGAACCCAGGTCTATACTGCAAAAGGCAAGACCATGACAAAAGCAAGGGTGTTTGTTGTGGAAGAACTTGAGTGGTCCCACACAGAGCCCTGCATGATCGAGCACCTTTTGGATGAACTGGAACAGAGATCGTGGTGAGCCAGAACCTTCTCGTCCAACATCCGTGCCTGACATCATAAATGCTCCACAGAGTGAATGAATGGACACAAATTCACATAGAATCTTGAGGAAAGTCTTCCAAGAAGAGTGGCAACAGGGGACCAAATCCATATTAAAAACTTTTGTCCGGACAGTTTCCCCTGAACTCATTCTCCAAAAGATCTTCAATGATGGCAGCAAACATCTTAGAGATTTCTCTCTCAAATTCAAAGCCTGCACTCCCTGCTGGAAAGATGTGAAATGGTTCCTAAGTTGGACATGTGTCACTGCCTCTGTCTGCCTTCCTCTGAACGTCTCTTCCCATCATTTCTCTCCCTCTCTCTCCCTCCCTCTCCGTGAAGTCAGCTGAGTCAATGTTCCCTCTCTGTGTGTGTCTCACTCTCTCTCTCTCTCTCTCTGCTCTCCATACATCAAACTGCCAGTGAGCCGCTTCCCTGCAGCCGAGTTTTCTCTCTCAGTCGCTATGGGGATAATGGCCAGTCAAAAAGTGTGACGCCGATTGCATCCACAAAGGTTCAGGGGTGCCTTCGCTGTCTGCTTGGAAGTCTTGATGCAAGCAAAGAGATGGGACAAAGGGGAATATAATGCAATCTAGCAAAAGACAAAAAATTTAATCTGGGGTAAACAATGAGAGGATATGGTGAGGGATTTACTTCGTGATTGCTCTGCCTCTCTCTCCCCTGCTGATGAGCTCATTCATTTGTTCGCTCTCTCATTTCCTGTGTTTACACATTCACTGTACATCCCTCGACAACTCACACATTCATCACTCACACACGTTGCACACCGGGTATTTGTTTAATGTTCTTATTAACTGTCTGAGCTGCATCACTGACGCTGCAATACGGGTCCAGTGTGTATGAATTAGTGACATCTACTGGTGAGACGGCAGATTGTAACAAACAAAAGTGTGATGTTCTGGTGTTTGGTTGGAGTTAGGCACAGAGATTTTCCTGCGGCAGTGTTAGTTTTGTGCCTTCAGTGATTCCGTAGCTGGTTCTGACAACAGGAAGTCAGGGAGAGACAGACAGGCAGAAGGAACAGTAACGTTTTTTTCTTATTCGCAATATATGGCCAGAAAATGTTGGTCTGTGAGTATATTTGTGTTCAGTCTGTGTGCATTAAGAGAATGTTTTATTCATTTACAGAGAGAGATTACAGCCCAAAGTACGCTAGCATTGCAATGTAATCTCCCATATAAATTAGCATTAAGATAGCGGACTCGTTTCTATAAGGTTAAACATGCTATTTTTATGTTTGTATGTGAATGTAATGCAGTTAAAAATGATATGATGAGACGAATGACATCTATTTGTATGATTGTTTAGTTTTACAATGTTTCTCAAGTAAAGATATTGAAAGGAAACACTGGCTTCTTTCTTGGAAACTGTTCGCTATGTGTCGAGCTGATGTAGCACGCTAGGACAATGCTTCAGGTAACTATAGTGGCCTTAGCTTAGCTTAATAGGATTAACAAAGCAGAGATCAAGTGTCCAAGAGAAGTGTAGGTGAAAACTAAGAGACCAAAAATAAAATAAAAATAAGCAAGAATCAAAGGAAAGCCCTGTTTGCGTTTGTTGGTGCGAGTGCATGAAATAAGTGGAGTGAGTGAAAATCAGTTCAATGACGCCTCAGTGACTCTTCTGAACCATTAGATCCATTTCCACTCTGCACAAGGCAAGAGTTACTAACACACACGGACACACGATCGCTCAGTGCCAGCATGGTCGGCAATGGCTTTTTTTCTTTTTATGTGTTTTTTGCACAACCTTTTATTACAAGCGGAGTAGTTGTGTGTAACATAGTGTATATAGCATGACAAATCTGAAGAAAATGGATGCTTAATTCCCACTAGACATATTTTCAGTTGATCATAATATGAAGGCTATAAAAAAAAGGACTTTTTTTTTGCTTCAAGATACTGAGTTACTAAGAAGACAGACAGTAAAGTCCAGCTTTGTCCAGAAGAGTAATCATGTAAGAATTGTTTTTCCACAAAATGTGCACCCCAAAATGCAGGAAGTAGTGTTTCAGAGGGTTATGAATTTCAAAATTACAATACTCGCAGCTTTGCCGCGCATCATATGAAGGTGTTAACAAACAAAAATGGACACCCTCTAAAAAAAATCCTAGCTAAAAGCCTGAATTGCAGGGTTGGGCATCTTGTCGACCGTGGAGTCGACAACCCTTACAATTTTCACTGAAACCCCAGTGACTGACTTCCAAGGGGTAAAAATGAAAAAATGGGACTGGTGGTAACTAACCCTGTGTTCCCATCAATAAAAGTGTGTAAGCACTGACTTGCTCAACTAGGATTTAATCCCAGATCTGCTGCAAAAGCATTGCAGCCTGGGCAAATAGGTAAAAAAAAAAAGAAAAAGACAGTAAGAGACAAAACAGTTAAGATGGAGGCATCATTACTCTGAGATATGGATATTCAATAATAAGTGCTGAAAGGATATTAAATCCAACTATCTTAACCAGGCTGCATCACTCAACGCTTGTGTAAGAAACCATTGATCCTCAGCTCAGGATGAATTGCGGCGCTTCGGTATTACACCCTGCAGACATTAAGATATAAACCCACCGCACTTCTTCACTCCACAGACTAATATACGTGACCTGAAACTGCCTTGATTCATAATGCTGTACCTTTGAAAACAGAAATAATAAGCGAGGCATTTCAGGAGTAATTGGTCTTTGTAGTCACTGTGGAAGGCGGGAGGTTTAGCCTGTCAGCCTGAACACTAAATGACAGCATATGGTTAGAGGGCATCGATCCACACGGAGACGATTCCATAAACACTTGGCACGATAACTGTAGCACTTCTCTCCTCCTCGCGTCAAGCTGTAGACAAGAGGTGAGTCTTTATTGTGTCAGCGTAAATAAACAAAAGGCTGTTTTATGTTTTCACGGTGTTCAGAATTATAGCGACTCCATTCCCCTTCATCATCACCATCATTTTCTCTGACATTTATATCTGTCACACCTCAGTCTTTCAGAGCTCGACACCTGTTTCCATAAATTGGACTAGAATGGTTCCCTCTCTGGCAGCAGCAGCGTTCAAAAAAAAATCTCCTCCAGGTTATTCTGACCTCAACAATGCCTGAGGCAGAGTCACTGTAAAAGAATCAGTACAGGCATAGTCCGAGACATTCACAAGACTACAAATACTCTAGACTCTACTTTAAATGCACGTAGCATACATAATAACCAACTGTTTCAGAAAGAAGAACCCACCATCAGGGCCAATAAAGGATCCTCACGCTCCATTATTTATTTATCGTACATTTGAAAGTTAATGAAAATGACAAGCAATGAAATACAAGTAACACTTAAATTGAATTAGATGCCTTTGTTTTGAAGGTTTATACTGATTCCACTGTACGTGAGTGGAGCTGAGGATTTTTGTCTTAATCTAATATCACTATACCTGAAGTATGTGTGAGGAAGAGGAGGAGGACGAGAGAGCAAATGATCTTATCTATTGGGAATAAATCTGCCTCCTGTGAAAAGTCCGTAGAGCTGACTTTCCTCGGCCTATTTACACCCCTGTGGTTTAACGTCGGTGATGATGGCGTTACTTTGAGAGCTCTATATTTTCTCAGGTGGTACTCAAGCGCATACGTTTCCTCTCCATGGTCAAATAAACCAAAAAATATCCTTGGAAAATTGGCTGAGAAGAAATAAATACACCTGAAAGTGTGGGTTGTTACAGACTAAAAAAAAACTGTGAACTGACCAATCCCTCCCGCTGTTATTCTTGGTATTGAAGCTTTTCTGCAATCAGTGAAAAAAAGCACTGGAATACAGTCATATATTAACTTATTCATGGACACAGTCAAACCTATTATACACAGATACAGTGACCTCTCAGCCACAGCAGCGTTCAGCGGTTGAATGAAACCCCTCTGGCCTCCGGCTCTTATCGTGCTCACTTCAGCTCGACACAGCAGAGGCCAAGTCGTTCATTAGCTTCTATTCAACTGTCGATGAGAGGGAGAGCGAGGAAGAGCGAGAGAGCAGGAGTCAGAGTGGGACAGAGAGAGAGAGACACTGACTAACACAGGCTGCCTAAGTGTTGGAAGTGATAGGCCGCTAAAGTGTCTTTATGCCACAGTGATTTAAAGCGCGGTCATTCTTTGACTGCTGGTAGTTAAGAGGGAAATAAAATCTGCCCGATCTCGTTCTAAATCTTGCCCTCCCATCTTCTCACGAGTGAAAACGCACTCGCTACCCAAACCACACACTAACCTCATGTGACGTTTTTATTGCATGTTTGACGTGTATATCCTCACTGTTATATCATTATGCCAGCGTTTTTTTTTTTTTAAGTCAGTTTATCCTGCAACTTTCTCCCGTGTCGCTTTACTTTAATCCTCGTTTTTCTTAAACCTCCTTTTGAATCCCCTCTTCGTCTTCTCCCTCCACTCTCCTGTGTAATCTAATAATACAGGTGAAAGCACACGTGGCAGTGAACTAATCAGACCGCATTTGTTAATTATTAATGAGCACAGATCAGAAAGCTATGACGTCTAATTGACCTCTAACACACATAATTACATTTGTGTGCTGCCAGGTGACTTCATTTATGGATTTCACAAGGAAAAAAATACCTATGTTGAAGTGATGTCCTGTTCTCAAGATGTTAAAAGAGAACAGTGAATTGTAAACACTTGTGATTGTTTGCAAAGATCTATATGAAAGGTGTCATATAAATCCCAAAGTCTAATGAGGAGACACTTGAATGTTAGGCCCATTTTTGGCATTTATGATGCACGTTTATGTTGTTATGAGCTGTACGGTGTGCACCATAATAATATAATATAAAATTCAGTTTCCCATTAGAATAATAACGTCCCTAACAACGATTTTTGTCTGTATTATAAATGAGCAAGTTTCATTTTAGACACAGGAGAATATGGTGGCACTGCAGGGGACTTGGATGAGATAAAAGAATAAATAGTTCCGATTGGGTTTCTCATCCTCCTGATGAACCTCATGCACCACCATTCTATTCTTATTGAAGTCAGCACGGTCAGTTAGGTTTACTACTAATTGCACATGTGTTTTTTTTTTTATTGGTTGCTTGGTAACAGCAATGATAACAGAAACCTCCCAGGTGCATTTATATGTGGTCACAGTGTTTCTAGTGTTGTGATGAATGTTAAAAAAACACAAACTTTTGCAGATTGTGTTGTGTGTTTATACCATGGTTCCCAACCTGGGGTACAGACCCCCCTAAGGACCTGGTGGGCGTGGCCAGTTTCGATCAGTGCTGTTTGCCTTCACTTCCAGATCAGACCGCCGTTATCCTTTTCTCTGGTGTCTTTATTATGATCCCTGAACTTTTGTATGTTAAGTTAGGATTTGCTCAAATATCATGGGACTGGAAGAAGAAGGGTGATTTAAGTGACTCTGAATGCGGCTCTAGTCTGAGTGTATGCAGAAGACCGTCTCTGAACAAAACAACGGACCTCGAAGCAGATGGGCTACAGCAGCAGAGCACCACACCAACATAAAGAACTGGCCGATGAGTGTGTATCGACGTGAAAATCCTCCTTTTCACTGAGCAGCTACACTCGAGTAAGGTTGGGATTAAGAGTCTTGCTCAAGGGCACCTGAACTGCTTAAAACAAAATAGCTACATTTTTACCAGGGTCACATTTGTCTCAGATGACGTTGCATTAATGTTTCAAACGCAGTCGACCAGAGATAAATCTTCAGCACTGACCAATGGAGTGTTTCAGTGGCTAATTTATAATGATCAATAAAGGCTCGGAGGCAAATCCATTAAGAGTTTCGAGTTACTTTGAGACGTTTGCGCTTGTATCCACCGAGGTTCAGTGAAAACAGAGTCAGAGTCTGGCCAAATGCTTCAGTCAATAAACTCAGGGAGATCTGTAGACTCTGGTCTCTGAGTCAGACTCAAGGTGAACCGCTGTCTGTCTTACCTTCTTCTTGGACTTGAAGACGTTGCAGCGGAAGAGGTTGCTCTGTCCATCTCGGGCGATGTAGCTGAAGATCTTCAGATCCTGGGAGTCGTGCGAAACGTAGAATATCCTGCGAAAAAGATAGAGGGGGGGAAGACAGTTTTCTAAAAGTTTGAAAGTTCTGAAAGTTGTGATTACAACAGAGTGGAGATCCACTTTGTAAACACACTGACATTAACAGACTATTCTCCTTTGTTTATGGGGGATTATGGGAGAGAAAGATCAGTGATACTCTCTGACAGCCAGGTAAAAAAACAGATATTTGAAAGAAAAACAGTGGCATAATCCACAGTGGGAATGGAGAAGAAGGATGCAATGCTATTACATCAAAAAATGTTCCTGTCTGAAAGAGGACGTCATGGGAGTAAGGTTTGAGACGAAAATAGAGTTTTCCTGCTGGGCAGAGACTGAATGCAACCAAGAGCGGAAAGATACACAATATCCTTCAGAGTGGGTAAATAGGAAGTAATAACTTTTAGATGGGAAAGAGATGAAGAACACTGTAGGAGTTGCTCTACGGAGCCCTGGAGGTGACATAGACGGATTATTTTTTTTATTTTTTTTAAGCGTGCACGTGATGATAAGTCCAGGTGCGACTTTGTCCACTAACCTCCAGGGCTCCGTAGTTTGTCATTGTTTGAACAGATCGGAGTTTAAAAACAAACAAACAACGTATCTGACCTCTTACAGATCGTCTCACTGAAGAAAGAGGTGATCGTAGTTGTTCACATGTTCGGCCACCGTTGTTTGTTTTGATTCAACAAAAGCGCTTGGACCCGGAATTCGGATTTTTAAAAGGGTGTTACGTCAGATTTTATCGCCGGATATAACGCAGGATGTTTACAGTTGCTATGAAAACAAGTGAGCACCGCCGGATCAATAAACACTCCTAAAATGACAATTTGGCACGAGTAAATAAAATCAACACTAACCATCAACAGGACCTTAACAATTGTATTGTCACAAGTTGTGAAATAATATTTAGGAAAATAAATGTGTCGATACTTTCGGAGTTGCGCTAGCTAAAATGACTGATGAAATGATGATAGAATATTTTATTATACAGTATAGAATATTATTATATTATATATCTTATAAAATCCCGTCTATGTCACCACCAGTGCTCCGTAGATCACGTTCTACACTGGATGTAATTTGTGATGGCAGACACAGATGCTCAGAGCAGGGCTGCTCTCAAATGCCTTCATTCTGTGTTTCTGTCCGTGTAAGAGGCTGAAAAACAGGTTTTAGAGGACATCACTTTTGTTTTGGCAAAGCCCCTGTAGTTTTCAAATAATGCTGAGGGTTTTAGAAAGCTTCGCACAGGGTATCGTAACAGGTTAATGAAGTGGAAACATCAAGTGGCCGAGGGAAGTTAAAGAAACCTCAGGCAGAACAGATCCTTAATTGGGCAATTAGTGTCATATTCATGTGCTCGGCTGGAAACCTAACCCCATTTATCATGCCGTGACAAGGGAAAACAAGGCTAAAGCAAGGAGTCCGGTCCGTGCAAACATGTTTGTGTGACTATAAGCTGTGTGCGTCTTGCCATTCTGCAATCATGAGCGCCATCACACACACACACACACGTAACAGATGAATTATTCAGTGTGTTCAAAACCAAAAAAAAGGTCCGTCCAAGTGGTTATTTTTAGGAGTTATTAGGGATGCATCACATATGGTATAAGTTGCCGGTGATGCCTGCACTGCATATATAGTTTGTCTGACAACCTGTTAGCTAAAATGTAATTACACTTCCTTTGACGCAGCAGCTGTTGGAAAAATGCTCAGGCGTGAGGCGACATTATGCTGCGGGGATTACACAGAGGCAAACAACGGAGGAGCAAAAGGAAGCAGAAACATTTCTGGGTCTTATCAACAACAACAAAAACTGGCCACTCCTTACTCACTGATCTTTGCAAAAAAAAAAAACTTTAATTGCCCCCGGTTTCAACTCTTTGCCCTCCACTCCCCAACCTTCAGGCACTGTGATAAAAATCTATGTCCCAGTTGGTTTCTGTTCCTTTTCTTTTTTTAAATCAGAAGCAGGCGAAAAAAGGTCTGCAAACTGTTGCCTACAGGGAAACTGTGTCTCATTCTAAAACTAACTGTAGGCAGTGCTAAAATGAAACATATTGGGCCAGCAGACAAGCGGAAGCTCTTACGAGAGACAGAAAGAGAAAGTCGAGTCTTAGCAGACTGCCGCGGCTGACGAATTCCCAAAGGGAGCGCCGGGAAGACAAGTAGGACACGTCTCTATCAGCCGTCTCCAAACAAGGAGCAGCTGCCAAGCGTCCAGGTGAGGATGTGTCACGCAGATCGCGCTGGAATAAGAGTGACAGGCTTGAAACAGCGGTAGTCAAAGACGGTTAGCGGCGAAATCAATCAGAGCACCAAGCCTTCGCCTTCGCTGTTTAAACGTTCAATCTCCAACCTATGAGTGGATCTGTGAGGTCAGGAGGGAATGTGTGTTTTTACTTAATGTAATGTGCTATGAGCGGTTTGCATTGAAAGATTTTGGCAGCTCAGAGTGAAATGTAATGTTTCATCTGCTCTCGGACATAAAGCAGACTCAGTGATCAATGGGTGAGCAACGTACCAGTATTAGAGTAAAGATGAGTCATTATAAATGGAGCTTTCAAAGCAGGGAATGATGGGGCACATTTTTCCTGTCCAATGAAAAAAGATTTACCCATTTTGTAAATATGAATCCATTTTAATTTCGGCCAATCTGGATAATATCCTTCTTGGAGGCCAAAGACATGAATAAAACTCTACCAACTGTGAGTGAGAAATTAATAGTGAACGATCGCACGTCCATTCAGTCTTCCTCCCCGTCATTATTCAGCATCTTTGAAGCGACATTTAAGGGAAAAAAGGCTTCCGGGAAAAGGTGCAGAGGTCACGTTTCCCCACCAGCAGCTCCCTCAACAAACCAGGTGACACTGTGATACCTGTAAAGGTCCTGTCACATCACATTACCTACTACACATAGTCAACTGTGTTTTCTATTCACAAAGAAAATGCACCATGACACAAGTGAAACAAAGCCTACGTGTAGTATACGCATTGATACGAGTCTCATTTATAGAAATAGAGAGAATATCATGAAACACAACACAATGAGACGTTAGATCAGTTCTCAATCACAACCTGAAAGGAACTTTTAATTCACAGATAATTCGGAGCTGAACCAGGAGCATCGGCCATATTAATTAAGCCTGCAAAAAACTTAACACACAACAACAGAGGGAATTATCGGCGCAATCCTGTGTAAAATGTAACCAGAACACACAAAAGTCTATGTCAGAGTCAATGTAACCGACTGTCCATGGTGCTGATCATCTTGGCAACAATAAACAATTTCTCACCGCTGTCCAAGCAACTGTGGTGCTTAATAGGGATGTCCCGATCCGATATTGATATCCGATATGAGCCAAAAAACGAGTATCGGATTATATCGGACTGCCAACAGCGTGTGTGTGCTACTGCTATTTCAGAGGTTAAGCATTTGTCTTTAACCTCTGACATCAGAGGCTACGAAGACGCACGGCGAGCTAGCCGTTAGCACCACGCTAGCTCACCCTGAGGCGAGCTGCTAAAACAACATTATATCATAAATCAGCGCCACCTGTCGACTTTCAACAGCTTCTGTCTGTTAATTATACCCCAAAAACCAGCCATGCCAAGAGCCTTCTGTGTTTTAAATGTGTCCATGTGACCTGTGGGGACGAGTCACTCACCCTGTGTGGGTTGGGCTAATCCAAAATAGTGAAAACAAGGGGGCTCTGAAAACACCCCCATTGGCACTTGATACTTATCGGCCAATACTCAAGACTGCAATATGGGTATCGTTTTCGGAAGTGAAAAAGTTGTATCAGGACATCCCTAGTGCTTAACACCGTGCATAAAGGAACTACTTCCCGCGGTACTGCTGGGAGCTGCAGTTGTTAGTGTTAAGCAGCATTCCTGTCTTAAGGGCCCTCCTCAAACGATTTTCCCCCAATTCACATCCATGTGACCTTAACAACTCACATGTTGTTCATGTGAATGACCCCAAGGTGCCACCAAGGGTTCAAAAACCAGTGGACACCAAAATCAGACATGAATAAGTCTTTTGGATGACAGGCGAAACGGCCTTAAAGACCCAACCTTAGTCCAGTTGCCTTTGTTTTTAGCACTTAAAGACTTGACTTCCTGTTGCACTGTCTATCTGGGTGTGTTAGCCCAATCTTTGAGAAATGTAAAAGTTGGACTAAGATGTTTAGATGTGTTTTAAAGGTCTAACACAAGTACTTCTTTTCTGTGTTTTCATGGCAATGCACTGGATGAAGTTTCTTTAATTTGCTGCTGTCACAACTTCATCAGCAAAACACTACTAGACAAAAAAACAAATCAACAAGCACACAAATAAACTCAGGTACTGTTCCTGGTACTTATTAACCTCTGAGAGGAAGTGTGTCACTACCACTACATTAATGAAAACCCAGCGACCACAAACTGAGCTCAGTCTGAACAAACCTTGTTAATGAACCTCTCTTGTTAACAGTATACCACGCAGGTGGATGTGATGTGATGTCCGAGTAACGAAGTGAACTTCTTTTTGGAGTCCTCATTCATTTTTCCCTTTGATAAACTGCTGCCTGTGAAGTGTGGCTGCTGTAAATCAAAACCTAAGAGGCACTGAGCCCTACACACACACACACACACACACACAATCACACACTGAGTGTGGATCAATACTATAATGCACCTGCGCCAGATCCAGCTGGGTGTGTGTGTGTGTGTGTGTTTGGCAACAGCATCATGTCCAGGAATGAAATCCAACCACATCTGGATTAGTATCATCTCTCAGCATTAAAAAATCCTGTTATTGGAAATCTATAAAAGCTCCATAGTCATCTTAAGTGTATGGCATGCTACAGAGTGTCAAAACACTGGAGTGGGTGTATCACTGGGCAGATCTATTAAAATACCCCACTGGCTGTTAAAATAAATGAAATAAAGTGCTTTTAATCTTAGCTTCATTCTGGCTAAAAGGTTTTTATCTCACATAATCAATCTTACAAAGACGTATAGCAAAATAAAGTGGGAAGTCATCAAAGTCTTGCTTAACGGCAAAATGGCAGTTTTATTTAAAAAGCTTCCTCTGTTGGTACTTGGTATAAAAAGTTTGTAAAGTGCACTGTGTTAAAGTTTATCTAAAATAATAACCGTGTTTATAACCTTTGGCCTTTTTTGACAGGTCACAGCAGGAAAGGCACAGTTCCATTTAGCTCCTTCAATGCTTTTCCTGATAAAAATGCGTTTCTTCTCCCTCGTTACCTCTGAAGTAACTTCCTCAGCAGCCGGTGTTGTGCCATAATAACCATCTATTGTAGCAACACACACAGTGTGTACAACAAAGTACAACACTAATGACACTAGCTGATAAGAGAAAAGATGAAGTGACAGCAAACAAAGGCAAACAAGTCCTGAGGGAAGGTGAGCTAACCAGACACAGGTGAGAAGAATTAGGAACAGGCATTGGTAATCAGAGAAAACCCAAGCGCGGACACACAGGTTAGCCTGAGAAACGAGTAAAACAAGAAGTGCTTGTTATGGAACAACACCAGCTCTAATCCAGGAGGAAAATACCTGTATCCTTACAGTGTGTTCACACCAGGTGCTATGCAATTTGTCGTGGAACATTTTTCTGCTATTTGCAATAATCGCCCAAGACACCATTCTACTCTCGAGATGGCGAGACCAAAAACAAAGTTTCATTCTGGCCAGGACATTTCATACTTCACGAGAAACTCAAGTGCATAAAAATAGTCGTCGCACACCACACAAGAAAAAAAACGTTCTGTCCAGATGATTTGTCAAGGACCATCTTCAAGAACTCCATAAATGAGGGCTGCAACAAAATAATGACTCATACTTTTTCTCGCAGCACTGGGAGAGAGGAGCCATTTTTTTGTTAAAGCTCTGTGGGACCACATATCATAAATATAATCTTGTCGGGCATTCATGAAACATCGTGACATTGAAAAATCTCCACACTGAATGGTTATCACGACAGTGAGTCATGGGGGTTTTGACGGAACGAAGAAAGCAAGACCGACTACGGAAAGGAAACAAAAGTTATCATAAAGCGAATATACCAGAATACCAGTTTCAAAAAACGACAACGACAAAGATGGTAACAGTGAATGCCAAGTGAAGAGAGGCTGGATTATGACATCATCGTTTTCCCAAATTAGTGGTCTACACGAAAACGCAAGGGGGTACTGTTTTGGGATTTGCATGCGCTGGGACCGTGAAAATTGCATTTCAGGGCTCCCAAAACACCGTTCCTGTGTGTTCTTTAGATTCATCTGGACTCATTTTCACGTGGACAGTCCCTCAAACACCTGGCCCAATGACACAAACGTCATCTTTTGCCTTTTCAAACAGTGTTAAACCACGAGGAGCAGGATTTACAGCATGGTTAAAGACAGACTTATAATTAGCCTGTCCTAATGTGGGCTAATTAACACAGTCTGTAAAGAGGGCTGGGTTTGATGGAAAGGTTTAGTGTCAATCAGCATCACAGTGGAGGAGCTCCAGCCTTTAACAGACAAAGCCTTTGGTCGGTAATTACAGCCCGGCTCTTCCCATTGGGCTAATTGGTGATGCAGTGCAGGGTTTACAGGGCTCTCTGTGCAAGTTCAGTTTAAATACCACAAGTGGGCTTGTCAGACACAGAGGAGTCAGTCAAGCCCCGTTTCCACCGAGCAGTACAATTGGATTAAGTTTGGAACGTCGCGCTGTTATTTGAGTTTCCATTGTCAAACAATTATGGCATCCTTCTGTTGGGGTGCCAGGCAGAGTAGTTCTGCAGCTCCTGCAGCGTAGAGCTGGACGCACCGCAGTCCGCTGATCTGTCACCGGAGAGCCATCAATCATACGCAACAGTAGGGAAAAAGAAGCTCGTCTTCTTGTGATGAACGGCCACACGTCAAACAGAAACAACACGGAATGCTGGATGTTTTCCTCTGAAGGGGCGATTGCTCTGAGACAGCAATGTCCGTCCTTCCTGGTTAGGTTCTGTTCTCTTCTTCATGGAATATATGACTAGTTCGTTCAGAATCCGCCGTTTATCCAGGGCTTGGATACTTGGACAGGAAACAGAACTTTGAAATAATGCTTTCATTAATTCAGGGTTTTTTTAAACAAGAAGTTGATGCTCGGTCAGGACGGTGTCAAGTGTGACCAATGGGTGGCGCCCTTACTCATTGTTTACATGTGCCGGTACGTCTGGAAGTGACGTCAACACGTTACCTGACGTCCTCTTTTCTTGTTATGAACAGACCGCAACAGAAGACTGAGAAAAACACGTAAATGTGCGAATGGAAGAATGGACGTTTTTGACACACAGCTTTGGTTTAGTCAGGTCGCTGTGACAAGACGCCCGTGTTTGGTCGTGGGGGGAGGATTTACGTATATTTATGTATGTATGTTGAAATAACTGGGCCTGAAATCTTCTTCTTCTTCTTCTTCCTCTTCTTCTTCTTCGTGGAATGTATCAGCAAGCTACGCTATGTCAAGCTGGTATGACATCACACTGTTTACGTAGCCGATGCAGCTGCGGGCTCTGTGCGAGTGGAGCTGACGCTGCTGCATAAATAGCTCTGTAATTTATGTATTCGGCTCACACAACCCCGCGGTGGAGACACAAGCCAGAGCAGGGTGCACTGCTCCAATCCAATCCAAACCAAACCAAACCAAACCATGTAAGGCTGAACTGCACTGTACTACTTGGTGGCAATGAGGCTCATATCGTTGCCTTCACATCAGGATGTGATTATCATGTTTATACACGCTCATTATTTGTGTTACATCTATATTTCGCGACAGTGGTTCTCAAACCTTTGAAACCAAGCACCACCTGAGAAAATATTGAGGATCGCCAACGTTAAAACACAGCGGGGATTTATGCCCAAACAGATCATTTGCTCTCTCATCATCCTCCTCTTCCTTACATGTACTTCAGACACTGGTACAGTGGAATTCGATTAAGATGGAGCGAGAGAGAAGGTGACTATAATTATTATTTAAATTATTGTTTAATTTTCTACGCACTCCGGACAAAATTCCTATGATCCACTCCGACCACACACTCTAGTATATACAATAGAAGCTTGCGTACCACAGTTTGAGAACAATGGTTTAAGGGTATTATATATACATTTTTTGAGTTAAACCACGACGGAGTCTGAGATTCAGTGACTTTACAGAAGAAACCAAACAGCCTCAGACTTCAGCGTGGGATAAAGCAGAATTAGTTACACGGCAACCGGATCAGCCATTTCGTTGATTTAAAATGACTATAAAAGGCAGGGGTGAAAAGATAGAGGTATCACTATCAGGAAAAGCCTCAACCTCTGTGTGCCCACAGAAGGAACAAAACATCAGCCAACAAATCCCTGTCATGTTTTATAGTCCAATCAACCACTCACAGTGCTTCACGCCGAGGTGCCGTCCACCCATTCACTCACTCACACACACACACACACTGTATTGGGTTAAAAATCAAGACCAAGGACACTTTGACACGCCGACTGGTGGAGCCAGCGATCGAATCAGTGACCTTCCGATTAGCAGACGGCCCACTCATCCTCCCGAGTCGCAGCCAACCTCCCTAAATGAGGTCGCCGAATCAATACCAGCGCAAGCTCAAAGCGAAGATAACCCTTATTTCCTCTCATATAAATAGAAACCAGAAAACAAATCAAAACATATGAAATATTTATGTGGTGTCTTGGTTTCTGCCTCCAGTGTACAGACCTACAGGAATGATTATTTTTCTCTGTGTGTGTGTGTGCACATGCATGAGCTGATTTGTGCGACCTACTCTGGGCTTTAATGCTGCAAGAAGCCTGTGGTGAAAACACTGTATTTTAAATAATGTAATAATGAGATGTGTTCACTTTCTGCTACAGATTCTCAATAACACAGCTCTTACCCCGCACTTCATACACTCATTCATATAGTCATTTATTAAGAGGAACTCACTTGGATAATGTGTAAGGAAGGTACCAACTTAAATTGTGGTAATATGATTTAAAAAATATATATATATTTATATCGATATACTGTATATATATATATAAAAAACAATTATTAAATGTTTTTCTGCCACTTTGTGGCTACATGCAGCAGATCGCATCAGTGCATTTGTAATTACGTTAAAGACGGAAGATAAAGCAATTTACTATCATGGAGAAAAAAACCTCTTACTTCATTTTTATGTCTCACCACAGCCTCGCAGCGGAGATCAGGAAAAGGAAATGTGCCCCCAAAAACTACTACCTTTACTCAGGTGCTTTGAAAAAATGACATGAATTTTTAAAAAGACGAGTTGAACTCACTGAGAGGCAGAGATGAAGCTCACATACGGTGATATATTAATTATTATATATATATTAACTCTCGTTCAGCGCCTGCTGCAGACTGTTATTTGGGAAAGTCGCTGATTCACAATCAGCCGTGACGTTAAAATGTCTCACTGCACTGACACTCTAGATCACAGTTGTCAAACTGGCGGCCCGTGGGCCACATGCAGCCCCGAAATGTATTACATGTGGCCCATGGCATAATGAAAACTTGACAAGTGACATGACATGACATAAATATATTTGCCAGCAATATTTTTATTTTATAATAGTAATATAGCATTATAGTGTTTAAGGTCCAAAAAGATGGTTAAGCGTAGAGTATTGTAGGGGGGAATTTAGAAATTCATTACTCTCTGAAACACTATTTCCTGCATTTTGAGGTGCACTTTTGTGGAAAACAGGCAAGTTTGTCTGTCTTCTTCCTCTTTTGCTCATTTTTCACAAAAGTAACTTTGTATCTTGAAGTAAAAAAAAAAAAGTCCTTACTTTTATATAGCAGAAGGGCATTACATATGAAGGACATTATCAACTGTAAATACGCCAATAGTGGGAATTAAGCACACTGTTCTGCACAAACATCCATTTATCGACCTTTTTGAAAGTTAAGGCTTCCTATTATTCAAATTTTGATCTCCGTTTTGCCATTTTCCTCACCACTACAGTTGTTGCCGGTTGAATCGTGCTGACGTTTTTGTTGTTGTTTTTCCCCCGGTTCACTGACAGTTATTGCCACCAAAGAAGCCAAAAAACTCCAAAATACTCCTATAGTTATACCCACTATTTGTGGTACTTTTAGCAGAAATGACAGTGTTTGCTGTCTTTATTGGTTATAAATGTGGTTTGGGCTCAATGAATGACCTGTAGGTAGGGTTAGATAGAACACACACATGGTTAACACTGAGAAAAGACGATGGTTTTTCCACATAGTGTCGTAACCATCTAAATCAAAAACACTACGTCCTGCAAAAACAACACAAGGTCCTGCACTGTGGATGTCTGTTTATGTCTTACTCTGTCTGTTTATACCATTCCCCTCCTCTTCCCCTGTGAGACTTTTGCCTCAGACACTATAGTGAGATAAGAAAAACAAGCAAAAAGGTAACGTAACGTTTAGGTGACGCGGTTGGATACAGATTTCATTCGTGTGGATGAAGCATCGCTAGTTTTATCAAAGCGCTCATCCGTATTTGACGCACGTGACAAATCTGTTGTTTAACACTTAGTCGACGCTCACCAACGAATGGGACAAAACTATCTCGATGCTTAACATCTGCAGTCTGACAACGCGGTGCAGTGATGATACATTAATCTGATATGAATAATTCATGCCGCGTAATTCATAACGTGTCAAGTCGGATTTTAATTCAAGCTAAGCAACTATTCCGCCGGGCCCACGGGCGAATAAATATGATTGAGTCTGTGTGGCATTTGGGATCGTCGTGATTGTTTATAAAAATTAATCAGTCAGCTGAGTGGGAGGGTAATTACGCGGCACGCACGCCTTCTGTAAATATAGAGGAAATGTGCACACATACACAACCAACACCATGAGACAATATGCAGTTAAAGAAAGTGAATTTGGATTAAAGGAATCAATATTTGAGGGCAAACAAAGTCTGCCAGCCTGTAACGGAGGAAAGTTCTGCTGCCAAGGAAAATAAAATATGTGAAAAATCTAATCAACCCAACCTGAGAAGGAAACCCTTCTTAACATTCAGTCAGGGTTCACAGCGACAAACATGTAAATGAAAATACTGACCCTCAAGTATGAATTTAAACACAGCTGTGTCAAGATTAGGATAAACTGGAAGAGGCAGAACAGTGTCGGGAGAAAAAGCCAGACACAAACGACCGTGTCTTGTTCTGGGTACTGATTAGTGTCAGAGGTGTGTGTGTGTGTGTGTGTGTGTGTGTGTGTGTGTGTGTGTGTGTGTGTGTGTTTACATGTCCGCACATGGCTTTCACATCCAGTCACCTCAGTCTCAGTGTGAGAATGTGCTCACATAAACCAAGGTCACGCTCACATTTACAGGCTAAAACACACACACACACACACACACACACACACACAGATACAAATCCCAGAGGCAATGGAAAACAGGGAGCGGGCAGAGGCCAGCAACTGAACCGTCTTTGTCTTCATTAACAGTTAATAGGACCATGTTTACAGGAGCCTAAACGGTAGCACTGTAACGCCACTGCTTTGTGATTGAAACAAATAAAAATGCTAAGAATGAGGGGAAACTTGGGTGGATGAAGAAGAGGGCGTTTATGGCGGGGATAAGGGTGGAGGAAAGCCACGTTAAGAGACGCTCCATCCACGTTCAATACATAGACTTTATGCTCTTTATTTTCTTATGTTGTGAATAAATGGAGAAATCCTGCACCTTAGTTTTCTTCAGTGTGACAGACATCGTCCTTTGTCGCTATATTGCAATATATTGATTACCACAGAATTGTTGTATTGTGATATGGTTGGTATTGTGGACCATGTATCGCAAATCGAATTGTATCACCATTCAGCTTAAATGCCTCTCAGTAAGAAAAAACACACTCTATGTGTGTGCTGGCTCCTGTGCAGCATTCATATAGGTCTCAATAGCAACAATGTTCCCATGCATTAGCATCTCACGTGCACGTCCTATCCACATATTAGTACGTTGTGGCCATGAATTCATATTTCAGCCACATGTCAAGTCTGGGGCTCCATGGATTTCAACGTCAGAAAGTCCTGTAATGTAACTGTCAGTTAAGTGAAAGAATACAGGAAGCAATTAGAAGATCACATTTCCAGATATAACTGGACTTGACTTTGGAGAAGAGAAGGCAGTAACAGCACTGCAGTCGTGTAGCCATTTTCCCTCCAGCCAGTGCTGTATTCACTGAGCCACACAGTCACAGTTAAGGGTTAAAGGTAATTTTTTTTAGATATGATTACAATGCTGTTGAACAAATGAGCTGCCATTCTGAGTTCTCTCTTTTTCCCACCCCCCAAACTTGGGATATTTCTAAATGCACCATTTTGTGAGGTTCTGTTACTCTCAGAGCAGGTACAGGTTAGTGTATGGACACTATCAACCAGACTATTATGCTCTACGTGGTGGAGGAATCGTCCGAAATGCTTTTTATTTACTTTAAATCGGGGCAAATTAAGCATTGCTGAACTGCATAATGGTAAAGAGTTACTATGTGTTGTGTTCTTCTGCAACAATACCCTATTTGCCAAGCGTATTGTATAAATAGCTGCAGTCAGCTGGGATTGGCACCAGCAGAAGATGAGTTAGTGAGCATGTACCATTCCAAACCACACAATGGCAAACTGGACCGCATCCTGGACAATCGAACCACTTTATGCAAATATTCCCACACACACACACACACACACACACAACCCAACAAAATGATGTATTTAAGCTCAAACACCACACCGTCCAAATGGAGTTCTTGGACAGGGACGCCCACCGTGTTGCCAGTGCTTTTGCCACCCAATTTGACCTTCACCAAGCCACCATCACTTTAGCAAAAGTAGCATCCGTTGCTACATAAATAGCCATGACTGGTAACAACCAAAGGCTGCCTCCACCTGCCCAACGCCTTTTGCTAGCAGGGCGTCCTGGGGAACGATTCAAGCCTTCGGAGCAGTCGCCTCGCCGCTGCCATTTTTGTTTACGGAAGAAATCTCGCGTAATTGCGCTTAGCTCACATCTCGCATTACATTGGTCGATTTTCCATGACGCAGCGTGGACAGGCGACGTTATTGGTGGACTATATGACGTCTCTGTGACCTTTTTTCGTGGGAAGAAAGCACAGGTAAGCTTGACACTTTTAATAATTTTTACAACAAAAGAATTTGGCTTCAAAAATGTTAGCACGATGCGACTGGCGAAAACTGGACCCGCCCCCTACAATAATTGCGCCTACGGCACTCGACCGCGCAGACAAAAAGGTTGCAGCCTTCTAAAAGAATGCTAGCTAAAAGCCTGGTCAAGTGTGTACATGCAAGTGCCGCATTTTCCAAAACAGTTACCCGACATGTCTGCTATTGACTGTGACATTTGGACACGGTGTTGTGAAGGTGTCTTGTCCTGAATATTCTCACTGTGACAGTGACGCCGACGACACCTGAAATCTGTTGCATCTGGACGCGATGATCTCCAGGTGATCTAAAATTCAAAATGCCAATCAAAACAGGACTTGGAGGAATATTGCTGCTGCCAGTGTTGTGCAATGGGTTATAAAAACTGTGTTTTTCCCCCTTTAAATTGTATCTACATAGTGGGAGGAAGTAGGTCATACTATGGGGAGGGGGTGACACACTGACACACGATTCCCGGCACTGTAATAATGCAGAGGACCACGAGGTCCCTGTGATGTGGGTTGTACGAAGAGACTCCACTGGCTGTGCAAAGACTTTTTCTGAACAAAAGCGAAACGCCCGCAGCTAATTCAGATCACAATTACAAAGGAAGAATAAATGAATCATAAAAACTTAGCTTCCGCCGGTGCAAAAAAGCCCAATCATGGAAAGTTAAAACTAAATATTAAATCTACTTCTTCAAAGAATTGGATTAACTCCAGAACGTTTGCTTTTTAATATTTTATTTTTCCGGGAAATATTGTTTGACTAAAAGCTCCAGAGATGCAGAACAAGCTCTTGTACTAACAGGCCAGTTAGGCTCTAATAACATTCGTCATGAGCTCTCACCCTGACTTCTTTGATTTAACCCCGATCAATATATCATCATTCTCATGATTATTCATGCAGTAAAAAGGCGGAAGAAAGTAAATGGCATAATAATACTTCTCTTCAAAATGAAATGTTTAATCAATCAGAAATAAAAGTGAGATTTGTCTGAAGCACCTTAAGGTCACGCATTAACGTCGTCAAACTTTACTAACGACATTACTAATTCAGACCACAATATAAATTGGCATGGTTTATTATCAGTTAGAAGCAAATAAACTAAAACATGATTCACATTTAAGGAGGTGAAATCAGGGAACTTAGTTTTATGATAAAGAGAAAAATACTCTTTAAATTAATAATCGATAATTTAATGCAGCTCTAAATCAGATCCTTGGTAGTTTTCACTGGTTTATACTGGAACTACTATAACCAAGAAATGTTTACTTCATCACTACTATATCGACCCTATTATTACACTGGGTGCAGGAAACTAAAGTGCACTTACTATTGTATTAACGTTTCTGAAGTGGACATTGTGTCACCTCGGTCTTATTACACTTCTTTTGATGTAGAAATGAATCAAAAAGTCAAGTTTATAAAGTAGCTTTCTTGTAATTGCTGTGAATTCAAAACATGTGATAAAAATGTCATTAATCTTGATTAACTACCGACCTTCTGCCATTAATCACAGTTAAGAAAAATGTATCATTTGACAGCACTGCACCAAAACCCACTGTCCTCCATGCCAATTCAGAGGAATTCAAAGTGTGGGCAGTTGCACACAAAAAACTGTCAGAGTGAATAGTTATTTTGCATTTTCTGACCCTTACAGAGGAGTCTGTCTTTGCTCCTTTCTCCTTATTTGCGTTTCGTGAAGCATGCTATCAACTCTGACAGTCCATGAGCTCAGAGCACAGAGATAGGATGCAGCGGAGATTGCACACGACTGAATTAGGTTACGAGAAACTTCACGGCCCGTGTACTGGTTTTCTGTTCCGTGTACAATCAGCATTACTCAAAAAAATATCAAAGCAAAATGTGGCGAGAATGTGGGTGTGCGCGCTCGATATCAAGCCTAGTTTTTCCATATCACATGATCGGGGTGTTTCTGGTACACTCAGGCATGAGACTGACTTTAATTGGGTGGGTGTGAACCTCTCCCACAAAGGTTTTTGAAGCGAGACTGAAGAGAAAGAGAGTGGGAGTCACAGAGTTAAAAGCGAAGAAGAGAAGTTAAAAACACAGATTGTGCATATACAGCCAGTGGCAACCCACTGTGATGTTCTTCAGTGGTTTTCGAAGTGACTGTGATGTGTGTTTGACTGAGAGGGTAGAGTTTGGATCTGTGAGAGTGAGGACTGGTAGATTGCAGCCGTCAATCGCGCCATAGCCACGCCCGAAAGCATATCCTGCTTTATCTGGAACGAGTCACTTAGACCATAGACTCCACAGGAAAATCGAAAATAATAGAAAATAAAAGTTAACCAGCAACAATTTGGCCCAGCACAAACCGAGTAAACACTGCTGCTTCGAGAAGCTGTGTGTGTTTTCACCGTTGAATGAAGATGAAAAACGCACTGCAAAAGAACTAATTTGTGGCTGTTACAGCGCAAATCTTTGGCGTTAGCATTTAAGCTAGCGGACTTTATCGCTAACTCGTTAGCATTTAAGCTAGCTGACTTTATTGCTAAGGCGTTAACATTTAAGCTAGCGGACTTTATCGCTAACTCGTTAGCATTCAAGCTAGAGGACTTTATCGCTAGCACGTTAGCATTTAAGCTAGCTGACTTTATAGCTGATGCCTTAGCATTTATGGGCTGACTTTATCGCTAACGTGTTACCATTTAAGATAGCTGACTTAACCGCTAACCCTTTAGCATTTCAGATAGCTGACTTGATCGTCACAAACTTTTTTCAGAGCTTATGAACAACAAACGGATGGATTATTTAGCGGCCGGAAGAGAGTGGCAGGATTCGAGAATAACTTGACACCATGAGACGAACAGACACAGTAGTTACTTCTGAGGTGATGACATGACGCCAACGATGAAACGAAAGCACCCCAAATCTCTCATTAACCTCCTATCTTCTAATGGGGTGAGTTTTCATTAATATCATTAATCTACGTTACATTAGTGTTCATTACAGGTTCATTACAGTACATTTTATGGGCAGCCCGTGGCCAAGTGGAAAGGGAACTTGTAACTGGAGGGTTGTCGGTTCAAGTCCCCACCAGGTCAAAAGGGCTGGGGTACCCCTGAGCAAGGTACCCAATCCCCATTGCTCCCCAGGCACTACTCAGTGTGGCAGCCCACTGTTCCTAATTCTAGGATCGGTCAAATGCAGAGAAATCATTTCCCTAAGGGGATTAATAAAGTATAAAATCACATACAGGGATTACAAAATGTTTTTTCATGCTGGACGTTGTCTTTTAATAATCCACTGTGCAGAACGTTATGTGGATTGTTATCTCACATAATAGCTACGGTCAGTTTCTCATAGATTTACGTCAAATCTGACTACACTGCAACCGGTGGAGTTGCCCCCTGATGGTAAAGATCAGGAGAGTATGTCACTTGTGATATCCAGCATATGATATTCACGCACATACAGGATATATATATACATCTACAAAATGTCTACCTGCTGTCCACCTCCTAACATGTCGAAGAAACAGAGACAAGTTCTTTCACGAGGCTGTGGATCTGTTTCCCTTATCCACTTGGTTAGGACTTTTTCAGTAGCAAATTATTGATTTATGTTCTTTTTTCTTTTTGTGTTGATACACAAACAGTTTTCCTTGGAGCTAGACCTGTGATGCCGGTGGAGCTCAGGAAGAGGAAACACTGGAGTTGCAGAGTAAGAGAAAAGTTAAGAGTCTGAGAGCAGGATGGGGGGAGATTTAATACCATGTCATCTCCAGAGAAAAGAAGAGTATCTTTGTTTCAGAGAGATACTCATCCTGGATATTGAACTTTTAGACACAGACATACCTTCATGTTAATTTATTTACCATGGGAAAAAATCCCTGACTTTGTTGTTTTTGCTTATGAATTATTCTCCTTTTAATTTCCAGCGGAATAGGCACAGGAGGCGGATCGCTGCTTACCGCGCTCCACATTTGGTATTTGCATCTGGAACTGATTTAGTGTAAACCTTATTACAAGTGCTCATGCACATGCAGACCAAATACTAGGAGTGACCTGATGACTGCGATCCAGGTTCAGCATCACAGATGTGTGGATGGTCATGTAGCAGATTACAGGCTTCAGCATCAAAGATTGTTTCTGTAAGGGTGAGCCCCAGCTGTGCTTCACCACGCAGGACCCGTCTACAGACACAAAAACAGCCTCTGTCCGACTCCCACAACCTCCTGCTGTACACCTCTGATAGCAAGCCGCCTCTTTCCCTGAAATGATGACCAGCTTGTGTTAAGCAAACCTTTGCGGTGTAATGAATCATATCAGAGAGGACTTGCTTACTGACGTGATTAAAGCTCGGCTGGAGCATAATTTACACTCACTGAACAGAAACGCAGTCAAAGGGATTACACTCCTCATGATCCCTGGCTTTCCTGAACCCACTCCCACAGTGAGCGTGTGAAAGAATCAGTGACTTCACAATAAATCGCTCAAGCTCATTTGTTCTCTGGTACCAACTGAGAAAAAAAAGAGAACACTCAACTTCAACTTTTGCTTGCACACAATAAGAAGACACTGTCAGCTTGCTTTGGAATTATTGATCAAACGATCAAACCATCTGTGCGGAATAACAATAAAAGCATTCCTGAATTAACAACCATGTCCACAACACATGGCAAACTGGTGTACGTTTGGATTCCACATGTAAAAAGAGTCATCACATTTTCTCAAAATCTTCCAATTTTCCCTACATTCAAAACAAACATCACAGGATCCATGGCAACATCGCTTCAAGATGGGAATGTTCATGCCTCACTGGTCTGTGTAAAAGCAAAATCTGTATATCTTTATATCTGTATAAAAAGGGCGTGTGTGTATGTGTGTGTGTATCCCATCATACTTATTGGATAAAATAACTAAGGCCTTGATGTTGTTGTTTTTTGGACATTCCTGTATTTATTTAAACCATTTTTATTTAAATGTAAATGCTCAGTGCTAAATCAAACAGATTGTGGTGTGGATAAATCATGTACCATTAAGTTATTTAGCACCCTGGTTGGTAAATGTTGTAAATGTGTGGGTTTATTTATATAAAATTGGATTTGTGCGTGCGCAGTTACACACAAGGTCCTCAGGCTGCCACTTGATGTGCGTAGGTGGTAAATGTGAATATAGATAATATAGATGCTAAGTTTGTCCTGGGGCTTCAACGGTACGGCAGGTAAAATTTAAAACATGCATCCTCTTGGCGTGGGTTACTGACACAGTAGAGCCAACTACTTGGTGGTAACTTTCCATCCACCATTTTGTCCTCTGCTGTGATGGTGGCCACAACCTGTGTTTACACTAAAGGGTTTGCAAAGTCACAGTTTCCTAAGTTTCCAACAGCCAAACTGTTGTTGTATAAATAGAGTTTCACCAAGGCTTCAGTGCGTGAATTCCGTCGAGTAAATGATGTTTGCCAACATCTCACACCGCCCTCACTCCCCCACCCCCACCCCAGTTGCTCGAAGCGTTTATCCCGATGCAGGCAGTGCAATGCTGCTGCTGATGATTCTACTGTGCTGTTGCCAGTCTTGGCAACCTCTTCCTGTGCGTAGTGCGGGGATGTTGCAGGGCTGAATTGATTTGGAAGTGACTTGAATGTGATGGGCATTCGTCTATATTTAGCAATTACTCACCACAGATTTGATCACTACCAATATATTAGAATTACTACTGAATTACTGCCTTAGTAAATGTCCACTGAACTACAAATATGACAGTTTTAGATATCCAGAAGACTAGTTTTAAGATGCCACAAGTGTGACTAAAGTGAGGATTCCATGTTGACAAGAGTTTTAAATGGTATGGTCCTCTCCCGTTAGTTATATATATACACATACATATATGTATATATAAAAACATATATATACATATATGTATATGTGTATATATATATACGTATATATATATATATATATATACATATACAGTATATATATATATATATATATATATATATACACAGTATATATACATATATATAGCCTGCATGTGTTAGTAACAGGGTAACAAGGAGTAACCATGGTAACAGCTGTGTGTCAGAAACAGGGGAAGACGAGCTCAATGTAGATATGTTAACATAACTTTATTGTGATATGAATGATATGATAGAATATCATGAAATCATTTTAAGCTTTTAAGCAGAACAGATGTTTGGGTTTTTCTTTGGCCGACGCCCAAGACAAGTTTTAGGAATCAGGGCACCCAGTGGCCCATAGTTGATGCCAATTATTTTGGCTCATATATTGGAGCTGATTTTCTTTCTTTTTTCAATCCATCTGACAAAAAAAAAAACATTTAATGATAACAAATAATAAAAAAATTTATTACTTCAGTAAGCAACCATTCTACATTTCATATCTACACTACAGTTCAAATATATACAGTATTTTCAGTAAAATTATGTTTAAACCGAATATTAAGTCTCTGAGAACACAAAATGCGTAATTTGTAATAATTGGCCCATTAATTAGTAATAATCAGCCTATGCTGATTATAAAAAAATATGATAAATTAGTCTTTTTCTACTTTTCTGTATGTATAGAAGGTAAAATACCAGTTAAGCTTATGAAAAAAGTCATTGACCTGATGTGTGTTCATCAGCTGTGCTCGTCCTTTCTTTTAGTACCAAGGTTGTTGTTTTTTTTGTTGGAAAACAAAGAAGTCGAGTCTGCAGTGGTCCAGCTGTCTGACAACAGCTTAGTCCAAATTGCTTACTTCCCCTGACAATACAGCACAGTCTAGTTTTAGCAAGGACGTAACAACCCTCCGTCGGGAGGGCATTGTGATTGCACTAAACAAGGACTGAATTTGTGTCTCATCAAGCACAAGAGTTATCCTTCATGTGGTCATTTAAAGAGCGACCTCTGCAAAATACACCTTCTACACCTGTCTGGTGCCGAGAGATCAGCTCATAATGAATTATGGCACCTTTCCATTCTAAACATATTTATTTCCATTAGCGATAGTACCTGGTACCTGGTGCTTTTTTGGTGCCTGGTGAGGTTCCACGCGAGCTGAACCGATCCTAAAATATGATGTCAGCAGACTGCCGGCAACTGATCGGTCAGCGAGTACAGTCGCTGGAAGAGTCATGAGTGCGATGTCCGACAAAGGAATGAAACCGAACAATGCCGAACTGTGGATCTGTTGAAAATACTGTACTGACAAAATCATGAAAACATGAGTTAATCTCCAATATATAGGACATTTGTAAAATGTCAATATTTGACAGAGGAGTTTGGACGACCCCGCCCACGTTGAGGAGGTAACTATGAAGCAACGGAAAACCACGTGCCTGATACCAAACCGAGTAGAGTTGAGTGGAGTAGAGCCGAGTAGTGAACTGTAAAATGGAAAAGCTCCTTTAGACATTTCACATGGCAGGCAAAGATCATTTGACAGGTTTCGTCGTATGTTTCATTCGATTGCACCAAATACAACTTACTGTGACTTTATAAAGGTATAATTTATGCCAAAGCTTGAAATAAACTTCCATTTTTTTTACGTATCATGTACTCATATACTCAGTGTTTCTGTCGAAGTAAGGATGCATTTTTGAGAAACAGATGGTGTGTGCAGTCGTTTTGTCAAGAAGGAATTTCCTCTACATAACTGAATTCCATCAATCACACAAATGATGGCAGCATAAAGCCTATATAGATATAGTTTTTAACTGTCCGAGATTGTTTTGCTCATGGGTCATGTCCACAACAGTACGAGAATAGTGCAAAGGAGTGGGATCCATCAGCTGTGGCAAAAGAAAAAAAAAGAAAAAAACACACCCAGAGGACTGCACTTCATTTGCAACGGTCTGATGATTTGTTTCAAAGGAGGAAGCCATTAGAACCAAAGACATGATGGACAAAATGGTCACATTACAGTGGCTCACAGTAATGACAGTGAATACTGCTGCTGACAAAAGAATGTGGAGGCTTAAACACAACACAAGACAATTATATATATATATATATGTATATGTGTATATATATGTGTGTATATATATATACACACATATACATATATATGTATATGTGTATATATGTATATATATACACATATATATACATATGTGTGTATATATATATATATATATACATACATACATATATGTATATATGCATATATGCATATACAGTATATACATGTATGTATGTAAATACACACACATATACATATATACACATATATATAAATATATACATACGTACATATTTCTTTGTTTCTATGCAACACTGAGTTGACAAAGGTGATAAGAATGTGACAGGAATAGAACAGAAAGATAAAATAATCTCAACAGTCTGATCCAAAGATAAATCAACTCTGTGTCACAAAAATTCCTGTTACAGGAAACCATGCCATGATCTCATAAGCAAAGTCCAAATGTGGTCACCTGACTTCTTGCTTACTTGTATTTGTCACGGTGGTTTGTTCTTTATCAGTGGAAATAAATCATGCATGAATGCAATTAGGGGGAATACATATGTATGAGGCTTGCATGTGCCTGTTGATTGAATGTTTGCTTTTGTGTACTTTCCATATGGGAGACAATTCAATACCGTTTCGTTCTCTGTTCTCAAGGTTAACTTAATTGCAACAGTTACATTTAAAACAAGCTCTGCAACACAACACTGGAACACGCTATATATACAAATCCACGATACCTGAACAGCACTTTTTCATGTCTAATACAGACACAAATATCACACTCTTAATTATCTACAGAGACAGATACAGGTGCTCTTTCTGTCATTTGTCTTAAAATATGTTTCACAGCTCAGACAATCATACAAACACATTGGGGGCATCCCAGTGGTGTAGTGTGGTCTACTGTAGTGAGTATAGTATCTGTAGATACCCTGGTTGTGTGATGCCTACCACGCTGTGATCTAGCACGTCATGTTCAGTCCACTCTAACCACGTCACAAAAAAGTTACACACTCAAAGTAGTATGGGTTGCCAGACCACCAGCACAATAATTGCACACAAAAACAGTAACAGTGTATTTAAATACTTTTCTAAAAGAAATCTTCACCTTTTAATCGCAAAAACAAATTGCTTGAGGTCAAGTACGGTGTTGGTAAGCATAATTGTGCAACTTTAAAGTGGTTATACGGTAAATCCTAGCCCTTTCGTGGTGTGTATACAGCGTATACCTGCATATTATGTAGACTACACAACTGGGGCTGCCCCTGGTCAAGTAGAAGGGAACTGCCAACACCTACACCTACAAAATGTTGTGGAGTTTTGAGAGCAGAATTATAGTCAGATATGGAGTAAAGTGAGCACATAAGGGAGGAATTTTAGAGTTTGGGTGCAGAAGAGGCGCAGATGGAGAGAACAGGAGGTCTCTGAGATATTGAGGTTAAAGGTTACAGCAAGCTTTGAATGTTAATAATAGAATTTGCTGAGTTTTTGTCATTAGAGCAAGTGGCAACCGCTTGTGACGTCACCCACAGGAATCTGAAATCTCATTTTGAAGCATCCAGAATCGATTGCGATCTGGCCCGTGACCATGTTGAGGTTTTCCAAACTGAAGGTCAGAGGCATCATCTGCATCCAGGCTCCTATTGGATGATACCAACTGTCAATCACATTTGTGTCCACGCTTTATTATCCATTTTCCTCTCAATTAAAGAAGACCCAAAGTTAGCAACTGAGACCATAAACTTATCAGGAAAATGTTAAATAAAGTGTAAAAATGGTCATTTTACCATAGACCATTCAAACTATGTAAATGTTTTACATACGTCTATGGATGTATAGATGTATAGCTAAGATTTGGAGCCAGTAAACTACCACCACATGTGTCCTTTGACAAGTTTAGAACAAGAATAAAAAATGTGAATGGAAGTGAATGCCATCACGTCCCAGTGCTGATGTTGCATAAGAGTTGTTGGACGGCGTCAGTGGCAGCGAGCCAGTGGCTGCAGACAGAAAGCAGCTGAAGATGAAAAGGAATGCACACAAGAAATGGAAACCGCTCAGCTGAATCTTCCTAAATGATTTAGACACATGGCATTCAGTCTCTGTGCATCTTAAAAAGAAACACACACACACACAGGAGCCTTTTAAAAGCTGTCTGGGGTCTTTGATGTACATTTTGTACTCTGCATTTGAAAAGCTGGACGTGAATATGCTGTAGATCACATTAGCTCCTGGAGCGCATTAATTCCAAACATAAGGCCAATCGATGGCATGTTTTGTCCCGTGGGGATTTCCGCCGGCCGTGGTCTGACTCCCAAATCGTTCACAGCTTTACACTGACAGGCTAATTCCTCCTCTCTGTTATATCCACACTCAATACTGCAGGGGGTCACTTTTCAAATAATAATGCAAAAATACATGAAGTGTTGTGACCAAAAATGTGGGATTTTGTGGCAGTAAAAAGTTGCAATGTGTGCTTTTAAGGTGTTTTTTTGCAAAGAGAAAGCTTTGTTTGTGTATGATGACAAATGAAGGGCTAACAGAAGGTCTATCCCATCTGAGCCAAATGTTTCTAAATATCTGCAAATGAATTACAATTACGCGTCCGGTTCTAGCTCCAGTGTCATTACGATATTATGACATCTTTAAATAAAGGTGGACTGTATCACCTGCATTATTTGCATACTGTTAACGAATTAACATTCAATAAAACATGACTTGGAAGTTCATTTTCAGGACCTCCTTAGACCTTATTTTTAAGAATATTGTGAATGCAATTTCACCTCCATACAAAATGATGTTTTTTCTTCAAAATCTCATCACAACTCCTTTAAAAAAGAAAGAGTATGAGTGCCATTTGTGGATTTCATCTGCAAATCTCTCTTCTCCTGCTTTGTTATCACGGAGTCTGACGAGCCTCCGTCACAGATTTGTGAATAAAAAGCCGGGCTTTTAGCAACGTTAAAGAACACACCATTATCCACTAACATCATAACAAGTGAAATCCATTAAAAAATGTGACCAGTTGTTTGACAAGCCTCTGCGGCAGCATGTTATAGTTAGAGAGAAAGGATGAGACACCATAAGGACCCGTCAGACTCTGCTCAGTGGACGACAGTGACTGATGGATGAGTCTCACACATCATACTCTGCTTCCGTCTTCCATCATGTCCTTATGTGGGGGCAAACTTTGTGAATATATTAATAACACTGTGCACAGGACTCAACTTTCCAAGTTGTAAAATGTTCACACACACACACACACACACAGTCGAGTGAAAATTGTTGTTTCTAAAGCATGTATGCTGGACACTGTTCTTACAAAAACAGTCTGTGGTACGGGTTCAAAACAAAGGATTACATCCCTGCAGCAAATACACTGTGTGAACTTCACCTCTCTCTCTCTCTCTCTCTACCTCGCACACAAATCCTCACAATTCTATTCTCCTGCGGTCTCGCCATTAATTGGATCGATTGTGTTTTTCTTCACATCAGCACAAACATTGTCAAGTACCACAAACACTCGGATCAATCTAATACAGCCGCACAAGTGTCTTAACCTTTCAGAGTGTGATATTCATGAGAGATTATTCTGTTTTGTTGATGATGATGATGTTGTTGTTGTTGTTGTTGTTGTTGTTGTTGTTGTTGTTGTTGTCGTTGTCTTAAAGGGGTTCACTGGGAACACTGTTGTCAATATTGAGTTAGGCGTCATCCATGCAATGTCCCATTTAGATATTAATATGAAATGATGGATGAGGCTCGAGCCGAGGCCTTTTCAAAACTGCAAGATATGAATAATAAAAGAAAATAACAGAGAAAACAAGATTATGTTCATTGATTTCAATGAGCCAGTCAAAATTAATATTTCTTTAAAAGGCTGAAAAGAGGCTGTGATGGGGAGAAGGACAAAGTCCAACGTGACCAATCCATGTCTAATAATAGAGGACTATAAACTTTTTAAAGAGTTTATATCAACAATTATATGAGACTACCAAAGCTGAGCCTAATGACTGGAAGAAAAGACAAATTATAAGGCTAGTTGGACTTAACCAACGCCATATCAACATATCTCAAAGAAAAAACACAAAAAAAAAGAATACATTTGAACTTAACAACCTTTATGCAACAACTAAGCAGTGGACTGAACAGTGGAGACACAGCCACACCTCAGGTGTCATTAGCAGCTTCTGTGCTTCAGTGCTAGATGATAAAAAAGTGAATTACCACTTCTTCCAGACCAAGATTTTCCAGACTTGCTTTTAGAGCTGAAACAATTACTCAGTTACTAAATTAACTGTCAACTATTTTGATAATCGATGAATTTCAAAGTAGTCTTACTGAGATTTTGTATCCCGTGTAAATTGGCCATTAATATTCCAGATGTCCTGCGGTCAAAATCTACCCATGTAAAACGAATCCTGTGTGAATAGTGAGGTGGACTTTCAGTCAAGCTGTCACTATGGAAACTGTGATTTGTTTGAACAGTGCTGACTTAGAAAGTTGAGGTGATTCCGAAACTGGTGCAAATATTAAAACCAAAGGATAGTTCCAACATTGTGATAATTACAGCGGTTTTACAATCCAGGACTGGTTTTCATGGTCTCTGCTTCGCTCGTCATTACATGCATTAATAAAATGAATTTTTCAAAATGCCTCGTTAATGCAGCTTCGGCTAAATTGCCTCTTTTCAAAGAGGCGATTATTAAAAAGGGCTGAATACATTGTTGAAAACCCATTTGTGACTGCAGATGTATGTGTGTGTGTGTGTGTGTGTGTGTGTGTGTGTGTGTGTACCATTTTCCCAATTCTCTTTTACCACGCTGATGAATCAAAACTTCAACGCCTAATCACCCTCTTCTTCTCTCTTTGTGAAACTGAATCATCAACAGGCAACAATATCTTTTCTTTCTCCGAAATGTCAACTCATGCAGAGACGGAGACAAAGGATTTCGACATCCTGAGGCAACACAGTCTATGTTATTGAGTTTGGATTGAAAGGGGCGGCAGTCATTGTGATTTAAAGAAAGCAAAAAAATAAATAAAATAATGATCCTCATGGCCAACTTACCTGTAAATAGGATCCTGCATCACCATCATTTTGCTCTCGTCCCACGTCCACTCCTTCTTCTGTGGAAACAAAATCAGCTTTAAAAGACATTGCTAGGTAGAAACAAAGAAAGAAAAAAAAACATACAACGACCAAGAAACCAAGAAACACAACACAGAAAACGCATAATATTTCCATATTTGAGAAATTTCGGACCATTTGATTCAATTTACCCTCCGGCTTAATGTTACAGTCAAAATGTCAAGAAAACAAACACAGAGGAGTTATTCGCATTGATTTCCATCTCCACAGAGCGGCGGTGACTCTATAATTCAGTTGCTCCTGTCCGTGGTCTCTCGTTGCCTCCGCCGCCACACGCCGAGATGCACAAAAGACCGATGACAGTCACACTTGACATTTTCAGCTGTGCGGCAGGGGAGACGATCCACAAAAGAAAAACAGGTGGAGGCCTAAACGTCCATTTAGCGTCTTTTTAATACAGGCAGACAATGAATGTGATATTGAGCCTCTGAGGAGTGGACGGCTCTAATATTCACCTCACCGGCTCATTCAAATTGGGCCATTCATTCAAATCACTTCATAACATTCTTTCTCCCTCTAGGCTTCTTCTTAGACGTGCATAAAAATTGTTTATAATAACCTAGAACAAAACAGCTGAGACTCTGTTCAATTAGATCTGAAGCTGGTTTCTCAAAGTCTCCTTTTTATATACATATATATATATATATATACGTATATATATATATATAAAATGATGCAATCAACCTTTATCGAACCACAAACTAAAGCTGCTTGAACTCAGGGGATTCTCTCGAGATTGTGCGGAGGAGCTGTATGTGTGAATGCAAAACGACTACACAGCAGTTGCTCTAGATTTTCCTGCCAGCCCGTAATCCAGAGTATAATCTTTGGTTAAATGTCCACGTGACCTCATATTACAATGCAGCCGGACACACTCTACAATCTAAAGAGGGGAGTGAATGGGCAAGTGTCCTACTTTCTACATACTAGGGTATCTTTAAAGATGAAAGATCAGGGTTTAAGGGTTAATTAGGGGTTAATGGGGCTGTGCATTATTTGGTTAGAATGTTTTGTTTTTTCAACAATTAAAACAAGGGTTCTTATTTTTCAGCTTCTTAAATGTGAATAATGTTCTGGTTTCTGCTCCATATAAGAAAGAAATCATTAAAACGTAGTTTTTTTTGGACAAAACAAGACATTTGAGAGGATTGGGAAACACTGATTGAAAATTTTCAACATTTTCTCAGTTAATCGAGAAACTAGCTGACAGATGAATTGAGTATGATAACGATCGTCTGTTGCAGCCCTCGTTTCAAGACGAGTTCAATGACTGCATTTGGTTCCACAACGCATCACATCCTCAGTTTTCTATGCACACGGCATGAATTTAAGTATTTATTTACAAAGGAAACTGAAGTTTTCCATTCCCCAGAAAACCCCACAACCAATGTCTTTCACCTGCAGCCTCTAGCAGCCGGGAAGTCAACAAGGACACGGTTATAATCGATAAAGTAAGTCTCACTGCATCAAACATCTGTGTCCGTATAGCAATTCATCTTTGGAGCTATATTTTTGGGAACACCCCTAAGTGTAAAAATCACATTTTCCACGTTCAAACTACTGGTGGTAACTGGATAAGTCAAAGTTCCTCACGCCATCTAGGATCACGCAGTCCTGACACGATCTCACATTAAACGCGCAATTATGTGAACATTTAATATATTTTCTGAATTCTGTGTTACACAAAAAGGAACTGACATGCTTTCAAATCCACACATATACACATAACCCTGCATTTATACTGCTACACTGAACACGTCGTTCCTAAGAGGACCATGTTGAAGTTGCACTTATTTTTCTTGAGAAATTTCAGGTTGTTTTGTAAAAAGATCGTTCATTAAATGTAAAACAAAGGGAAAAATTCTGTTGTTCATAGGTTATTATGCTATTATTTGACTGGTCTGGCCCACTTGGGATCAAATTGTGCTTTATTTCGCACATGTGAACATAATACACTTAAAAACTCCTTCGTCAGTGTGTCTTTTCTTTTATGGACGTGAAAGTTCGGAAGGAGAGTCATTATTGTGAATTGTATTAGTGCTTGTATTATATTTGAATTAGGATGGGTGGAAAAAAACAGGTCGGTCGTGTTGAGAAGTGAACATCTTTGTTTCCATTGACTGGTTTTTCCACCTATCACACTCCCTATCTCACCTGGGTCTATCTCACTCTGTCACAGTGGATTTCACTTGTCAGCCACACAGAACGTGGAGACACATACCGTCCCAGCACGCACGCACACGCACACACAGCACCATTTTTATTTAAATCATGCAAATGTGTCTTATTATACTCTCATTCCTACTCAGAGCCTTTATCCTGTCTCTGTATTTTGTCCTCGCATCTACCATTCGGCCGACTTTGTGTAGCACACATCAGTCTAAATTCTGCCTCTTTTAATTTGTGTATTGGGAGCAGAAGAGGAAGAAAAAAAAGGTTTTGGTTATGGCTTGATCAAATACAGAAGAGGATTAGGGCCACACAGGAAAAAAAGTCAGAATTCTGAGTTAAAGTCAGAATTCTGAGGTAATGGATCAGACTAGAGATGTCCCGATCCGATATTGATATCAGATTTCGGTCCGATATCACGAGTATCGGATTATATTGGACTGCCTCTCAAATCTCCGATATAAGCGCTCTGACACAAGCAGTCCATTCCGCTCCAGCACTTCTATCCAGCAGCGCCCGTCTGAAATCAGAGGCTACGAAGCCGCACAGCGAGCGGGAGCTAGCCGTTAGCACCACGCTAGCTCATCCTGAGGCGAGCTGCTAAAACAACATTATTTTATAAACCAGCGCCACCTGTCGACTTTCAACATTAACTTTTCTCATACCTACTGCTGCTGACTATTGTTCTCTGTTTAAGTAATATCACTTGATCAAGCCTATTCTAACATGCCACACTATAAAATAAGTAATTAAAGTATGTATGATATATCGGATTGATATCGGTATCGGCCAATACTCAAGGCTGCAATGTTGGTATCGTATCGGGAGTGAAAAAGTTGTATCGGGACATCCCTAACACAGACAGAGCAGAAAAACATGGTCCTGGGTATAAAGAAATTGGCCGAAACAAACACTAAAGCTCTTTTTTCTCTTGAATATGAGACAAAAACTAAACTAAATTAAGCCGCAATTAACGATTATTTTTTTAGAATCAATGAATCGGTCAATTATTTTCTCGATGAATCGAGCATTCTTTTGTCCATAAAATTCTCTTATAATGTTGAAACATGTGGATCAGTGTATAATCATTGCAGCCCTTGTGTGCATGCTGCCAAATGTGTCTTTGGGTATGCACCTGTGTGTTTAATTTATTGTGTGTTTTATTTATTCTGCTGTACAGCACTTGTTTTAAAGTGTTTTGATATTTGACGTCATTCTGTACGGCACTTTGGTCAACCTCGGTTGTTTTTAAATGTGCTCTGTAAATACAGAGTTGAGTACCTAAATTTCAGCTTTGCTTCACAAACCTTGTTTTTCATTCATAAAACATAGAGGACTGTGACGGCATCGGTCTGTGGGACAAGTCATTCCATTACAAAAAAGAATGTTTTATTCTCTGTCAAATTGGGTAAAAAAAAATGTAATCTAATTGTGCAAAAAATAGTAGATGTTTTTCCCCTTGTAGCCTGGTACAAGATCAAATTGTCCTGTTGTTATGAAACAGAACATGTTATCAAACACAGCCAAGGAAAAATGTCCTCTTTCTCAGTTTGTTTGTTGAGTTTTTTTAATGTACGAGAAGGTCACTCACTTTTTTCTTTTTCCTCAAGGCGACCTTCACGCCGTCTACAGAGACCACGATGTGGACTTTCTTCTTCTTGATGTTTTTCACCTTGAACTCGTACTGCAGAGACAAAGACAGAGACACACATTAAAGTGGACAGTGACACTGCATGCACCCAAATATCTGTCAAGAAGTGTGGACGGGTCACAGTGCAGTGTGTAAATATTTTCTTTAAATGTTTTAAGACTGTGTTCTACCGAGACCCAACGTCAACCGTAAGATTCTGTTTAAAACGCCGTAAACACCAACAGACGACCAAGGACAACGTGAGGACAACGAGAGAATCAGAAACGCACAATCACTGTAGCCCGAGATTGAAAAGTGAGAGTGAAAGCATGAACGTCCTTCAGTAACATCAGTGCATACAAGTGGCCCAAGTGAAATATGTGAAGCAAAAGTGTGCTTCTGCTCAAAGTATGGCTGTATCTGATTTTGAATAACTCGGGAGGTGATTGTAGTCTGCCAGTTTAACCTTTAAAAAACAACGTGACCAATACCATTACATTTAATCTGGCTGTTTGGACACTTAAGATCATGTTTAATCATTTTTTTCCCAAGTTGATCTCAAGTAAACAGGACAACTTAACTCTGAGACCCTTTATAAGCAGAATCCAATTTAATCTTATTTTTATAGTTGTTTTGTTCTGACATTTTTAGATGCCTGTCTCGTTTTAAGGATGTTGCATGGGCTTGCATCTCCCCCACTGAGTGAGGAAGCAGTGGTAGAGTAACTAGGGCAACCACCAGAGGATGGTGTGTTGATGAAAACTAGCTCTTTTGTTACATATTTACATTCAAAGTTTAAATTGAAGTGTTGATTAGTGTGAATTGCTCCTTTTAAATAAACTGAATACAAACTTGAATAATTAATCTCAGACTGGCAGAAGTGTTGATGAAAACGGTTCAAAGTAGAATAAAAAATGCATTTATTAAAAGTTTCAGTAATACATTATATATTAAATTATATCATATATTGAGTATATACTTTTTGGCATTTTTTCTTCATTTCTACGGGGAAAAATTGTGAAAATTATGAAATTGAAAGAACCCTCCACCAGAATTTGGAATGAGGACCTGCTGCTCGATGCTTTCATGCTTGAGTGCAACATCTTCTGCTGCATTTTGTTCAACACAAACCTTCCACCCAGTCAAGCCTGAGAAATGACTTGGCACACAAAAAAAACATGAAGCATTCTGGGGTTTTTTTGTGTCTGAACTCTACCCTATAGCCCAATGCACTTAATCTAGGTCAGTGCTGCAGTGATTACTACTAGTTTGATAACTACGACGGAGTATTAGGGCCACATTGAGAAAAAAATAAAAAATATAAAATTCACAGACGAGAATAAAGTCGTAAATTTACGAGAATAAAGTCGTAAATTCACGAGAATAAAGTCGTAAATTCACGAGAATAAAGTCGTAAATTCACGAGAATAAAGTCGTAAATTTACAAGATGCTGTTACCCCTTGTAATAGTTGGGTTTCTTAAGGTAAACGGAGTTAATTTCATGTGGTTTTATTTCTGTTTTTGACTGATAAGTACATTAGCTCTTTCTTTTGAAGAGTTCTTTTTCATTCGCTTCTTGTTTTATTTGAACATCCTCTGCCCTTTTTTTGTTGTTTGCCAGTTCATTTTGTGAATTATCATCAACTCCTTTGTAAAATAAATTATTTTATTTAACCATATGACATCTTGGTTACTTATGTTGCTTCCCTCCTAAACCCTAATGAGCTGGGACGTAACAATTGTACCTGTTTGTGTCTTTCCATATACTGAAGCATCATCACATGGTCGTCACATTTTGCTTCATTTTTTGTTTAGATGACGGATATTAATTAAAAGAAGTGTGATTCAATAGTGTAGCTCTGGAAGCTCTGAACCGTTTGACCATGAAATTGTTCTGCACGAGGCACTTAACCTCGAGTGTGAGAGCAGACGTGTTTCAATAGTCCCCGTGTCCCTGTCACAGGTCCACTGTTTGCGGTATGTAAAGAAACCCTTTAAAATCCGTTCATTGTGTTCCTTCTTCTTTTTCTTTTTTTATAACCACGCATTTCTAACCCCTCCAATCCAATATTGCAGACTAATGACGAACAGATTTCTCAAAGTAAACGTCAAACAGCCGTGCTGGATGAACAGATCGTGGCCGACAGACCTCCGTCACGCTATATTTACATGACATTAATCAGACAGAGACGGCTCCTGTAGCCTCTAATGGAGTCGTGAGCACTGTGGAACAACTACAATAGCTCTCCTGCAGACAACCACAATCAATGGTGTGTGGGGAAAAACATTGTTTGCATATTAAATACTGTGCAAGTGTTAAAGGCAAGGATCAAGTGGTTGTTTTTGTATTATGGTATGCTTCCAGTGTGGCTGCAAGGACACATGCTGCCAAGTGACTGCCTACCTCCCTCTCCCACAGTTCTCTTCATGCGAATGGTATTCTGTGTGAGTGGGATGCAACTGAATTACGTAAAACCACCATAGACTGTGTATAAATAGTCTCCAGACAGCGCCAATGCACAAGTAGTGCAATTCTGCTGGTTGCAAACACAAGTCAGTTTGAATGGAAGTCTATGGGAACATATAGACTACTTTTCTCTAAACTTGTAACATCAGCAACAACATTTTTTTGAGAAGGTACTGGTCTCTATCGCTAGTTTTGGGTCTTCTCCAGTAACACACAATGCAGATTTTAAGAGGGAAATAGATCAAGTATAGCATATTATGGGTGGACACCAGTATGATTGATGGCAGGTATTGTCAAATAAGACCCTGGGTGCACTCACCAAATCTAGATTCTGGAGGCTTCAAAACAAGAGTTCACATTCTGATGAACAATTGCCACTTAGAAACCATTTGTGAGTGAACCCTAGAAAGACATTTGCTCCAAAACAATATTTAAATGTCTCTTTCTTTTTGCTGAGAGCACCAGCATGAATTTAAGTGCATGTATATTTGTAAGTAATGGAGCTCGTTAGGCATCTCATAGCGTCTGCTCTACACTCAACATACGCTTGTTTTCTTAAGAGTGGAGAATTGACGAAAAGAAAGAGAAATGCCTGATATAGAAGTAATCGACTGGAACATGACCACTTTTTTCCTTCCTCATTAAGATGAAAGTGTTAAAAAAAACGTTTTGCCTAAGTGGAAGGCAATTGAAAGATTTTTGACTTTTAAATCAATTAAAATATATTACATACATGTTACCTGACGATACAGTTACATAAATGTGTGGCCTTTCCGATAATAATGATAACATGCATACTTTACATACTCTGATCTATTGAAAAAAGGAAAATGGCCCAGGATGGAGCCTTGGGGAACTCCATGGAACTAATTTGTTGGCTTTCAAGGAAAACTATCTATAAACAGGTGTTAAAGGTCAGTTTGAGGAAAGCTAGATCGGAAAGAGTCAAAAGTATAGAATATCTAATTTAAAACTAACTTCACAGTCAAGCACCATCTTAGTAGGGAGCTGTTTCATGGAGTCTTCAAAAGGTTGTTTTGGTTAATTGATCATCAGTAATCCTTAAATGAGCACATTTGTGCTAGACATGCTACTAGCTATTAGCAACCATGGATGTGGAGATCTGCATCTACACATACATGATGGGCTGAGGCAGCACAGCAATCTGCAACGATTGAAGACAATCGTGTCATGATCATTTTAGCCAATTGATCAACTATTGGGTACTAATTCCGTATATGGGTACTCTGATGGAAAAAGAAAGCAAATCTGTTTACTTTTTCAGTACAGTTCAGTACAGTTCAGAACCGTTGCAATCAACTCTTTGGCTTTATCGTAAAACCATCCTTAAGAAAGATGTCTCATTAAAATTACCACCAGCGGTATGCCATAAGTCAATAAAGTTCTGTTGCAATGAACCTAAATTAATTACATGTGCAATAAAGTTAAATTAATTGAATTGATTCACATAGTCTTCAGGCTTCCTTTTAAATAAAGTCTGGTTTCCTTGCAGACACAAACAGACTAATTGGCAAGCTCCTGGGCTTCCACTTAGCAGCTGCCTGTTATTATCCAACAGCTTAGATGAAATAGTTAAGATCAACTCACTGATTACAGTAAAATAAAATTTGTTATTATTTTGTTCCCCCTGATATCTACTTTGTGTGTCATCAGTCACAGTCAGACTCACTTTGAGAGTGGACACTCATTAATGCTGCAGTGGGCAGTTATCTTATACAAAAAGCCACTCTTCTATGAGCTGAAGGCACAAGGCCTGCAGTCTTGAGTTTCTCCTGAATTCACCTCCAACTGAATGGTAACTTTAGGAAGTGCTGCTTGTCAGAAGGGGTAAAAAAAGGGAATGTTCAGTGCAAGAATGTACGGTATCCACGATTAAAGAATGTGAGGGAAACGAGATTAAGGTGAACTCGATGAAGTGGAATGGTTTGGTTCGGAACAGTACGATACATACTTTTTTGCATTTTCATTAGGAATAGTACCAAAATAACTTCTTCCATTCTTTGGTACCCTTCCCTTGGGGTACAAGAGTGAAAGGGTACAGTACGGTCAGGGTCCCATGATTGGGCGACAGAAAAACGTCACTCCCTTGCGATCGGTGTAAATATCCCATGGAAGTCGAGGCAAACACCCACACTCTATTCTCATACAGAGCTTGATGTCCTGTTGAGACAAACCACTAAAACCCGAGTAGGAAAAAAAGAGCTGCTCTACGTCCTCCATTGTTGTCTGTTTTGGCCGACGCCATCGTTCGTTGACATTGCAGCGGTACGACGTCACGCTACGCGGCCTTCGGGTACTGTACTGTTCTCAGTTGAAACGCAAGCCTGACCTTACGGCTTTACCATTCCAGCGCATGGAAACACAGCAATACTTCACCACGTCACGCAGAAGGTCATAGAAGGTCAAATTTGCTCATCAAGTGACCAGGGACTTTGAGCTGCCAGGAAAACTGAAGGTTTCTGGCAGCACTGCAAAGTCGCGCGTCACGCAACGGGAATGTCTTTCACCGTGAATGATCGTGTTTATCATTTTTGCCGAGTTGCCATTCAATCACCTCGGAATCACATCTGAATGCTGATGCTATGTCCAACTTTTCTTTCCCTGCATTTTGGCACTTTCTCTCAGATTAATCAATCGGATGAATATACTGCCACTGCAGCTGTCAATCATCCTGTCCGTCAGTCGGTAGTACTTCGCTCTGTTCTCTACAGTTTTACTCTGGGGAGTGATTTGGGGCTATGCTGATTTCACTACACTCTATACGAGATAAACTCTGCTATATACTCAGCTGGCAAACATAGAAAAACAGTGTGTCATAACACTGGACAAATCTAGATTCTGGATGCTTCAAAACAAGAGTTCAGATTCTGATGATGACCGCCACATGCAGTTGCCACTTAGAAACTGCATGTGACTGAAGTCTAAAAAGACATTTTGCTCCAACACAATATGTAATGAATGTCTCCTTCTAATTGTTGAGACAGCACCAGCATGAATCTGACTGCATGTGTATTTGCGGGAGTAATGGAACTTGTTAGGTTACTTGAATGCATCTCGTAGCCGTTTCTCTACACTCTACACACATACGCTTGTTTTATCAAGAGTGAAGAATTGACCGCTGAAAATAAATGCCTGATGTAGACGTAATCAACTGGAACATCAACACTTTTCCACCCCCAGTGTTAAAAGATAAAAATCTAATTGCTCAAGGAGTGATTTGGAGTGATTTGGAGCTTCGCTGATTTCACTATACTGTACACGAGATATACTCCACTATGAATTCAGCAGGCAAAAATAGAAATACAAGTTCAGCGTGTCATAAGACAATTACAGAAGAACTACAGTATATATGTACAGAATTTCAAAAAAGGAATCAAATAAGCAGAACAATTATGGAAAAATCTTGAGTGGTGCAAAGTTTGCATTCTCACGCAATACAAAATGAAACATCTACATTGCTTAGTGCATTTCTCTCTTATGGTCTCTGATTCTTCAGTTGATTTAAACTTCTATCAGAGCTTTGTCACATTTAAATTCCTGACACATCTATGCTAACACTTAGCAACTCAGTGTATTGTATGCAGTCTTCAAATGGCAGCAATCCAACAACGTCAACCACTCAACACTTACAGCAACTATTTATCGTACCGTTGACTTGTGTCATTGTAAAAGAGAATTTGGAAAATGTGAAACATCTCTGTCTGCACCTGCTGACAAAGAGACTGTGCGTGGATGAAAGGCTGCAGTACAATTCAGGACGACAGAACTCAAGGCCTCATCAGCAATGCTCAGTGAAAGTCAGAACCAGCCGAGACTGAACAGAAACTCCTGGGTTATAAACCTAAACACACATGCGCCCCGTTATCTGTTTGTTGACTTATTTTCAAATTGTGTGAGACTTGAGGGCTCACGGGTTTGCGTGTCTCTGCATCTCTTCTCATTACTACCTTTATGCGTTTGATGTGGATGTAGAATAAAGTTTATTTTAGAGCCTTAAAAACTTATTTAACATAACTTTTGCATTTGGACAGCCACGACTGCAATGATGCTCACTCAATCTGTGGATCAGATCATTAAAATCAAAACTGATTAGTACAGCATGGGTCATGGGTGGTATAATGATACATCAGAGGCTGTCGGCGGCTTCATTATCATCAGGCGATTTACTGACTCGCAACTAAGCAAGCTTAACAGAGGGGGGAAAAAAAGAAATGAAGACACTGATGTGGTTTTTCAGGAGCAGCTACTGGGAAAAAACATGAATCATGGGGAAACATGAATCTATGCCTCTCTGTGCCACAATGTGTACACACTTCATCCAATGACCGTACACTTAGTGGGTGCATTACTTCGGATCCAAAGAATCAATCCAATCCAATCCAACTTTTATTTGTAAAGCACTTTAAAACAAACCCAAAGTGCTGTTTGAATGTGCAGTTGGTTGAAAATCTGGAGCAAATAGGACATTTCAAGTTGATTTCATCTGCTCTGCAACAGCAAGGATCAGTAAGTCACAGCTCACCATGGAAATATTCAAAATTCCAAAAAAATGTCAAATTTTGATTTTAGCAACGGTTTCTATTCACCTCATGGTGATTACCATTGTTTTACAGTACGGTACTAATTTTCCGGGCCAAATAAAGTCACACTTATTTAATATTTGGTTGGACCGGTCCAACCAAAAAACGGTCATTAAGCCATGCTTTGTTTCAATAGGCTGTTAATGTGTAATGTCACAACTTCTGTGGCACTTTGAGACTGTAATTCATGCGTTTATTACGTCTCGCTTAGATTACTGTAATGCACTTTATCTTGGAGTCAGTCAGACGTCCCTCTCACGTCTCCAGCTCGTCCAAAATGCTGCGGCACACCTTTTAACTGGAGCACGTAAGAGGGAACACATAACGCCTATTTTAAAATCCTATTATTTGTTTTTAAATCTTTAAATGGTCTAGCCCCCCCGTACCTCTCTGAGCTGCTACATCCTTACGTTCCTGCCCGGTGTCTGAGGTCAGCTGATCAGCTGCTCCTGCAGATACCAAAATCTAAACAGAAGCTCAGAGGGGACAGAGCTTTTTTGGTCGCTGCGCCAAGACTGTGGATCAATCTTCCACAGCATGTAAGACACGCCCCTTCACTGTCCACTTTTAAAACACATCTTAAAACCCAATTTTACTCTTTGGCTTTCAACCCAGTATGAGACATAGTTTTTTATCTTTTTATAGTTTTACTGTATGACGTTTTCTGTTTTTATTAATACTTTCTACAGTATTTTAATGTTTTATTGTCTGTTGTCTAGGCCTATGATGCAATTTCTTGTATTTTATTTATCTTATTTTATTTATCTCCGTTGTACAGCACTTTGTTTCAGCTGTTGTTGTCTTTTAAAGTGCTTTATAAATTAAGTGGATTGGATCGGATTGGATGGTTGCAGTAATTTTTGGACCGCTGTGTTAAATCTTCTCCAGCAGGGGTCAAGGTCTGGACTCTGTGGTGGCAAATGTTTTATAATCCCTGAACCATTCTTTCACAGTTTGAGCCTGATGAGTTCTGGCATCGCCATGTTGGAATGTGCTTCGACCTCATTTTTTGGGGCACATACCATTGCTGACCAAAACCCCTGGATCACTAAAGTGGCCCAACCGGCTTGTATGATAAGCAGTAACCCAAATAAAAGTATACGGTATGTGACCTTGTTGGACAGGCCAAGACTAATGCATCCTTATTATTATTACTGTAACACTTTCATAAATAGCAAACGTTTTGTTGTTCTTGCAACACTTGCTCATGGCAAGGTGACAGGGACAAAACAAGACATCATTTGATACTGATGGACTGGCCAAATAAAATACTGCAAATCCAACTTTTGTAAGAACTTCACATTCTCTGTGATAGCAAAAAAAAACTGTTAAAGAAGTGATAAATAAGTCTAAACTTCTTCAAAGTTCCACCAGACCTAACAAGATATTGAATCATGAGGTTTACCCAACCCCTTTCTCTAAACCCTACTTTGGTAATAGATGGAATAAAGCGTAGCGCAGTGAATTTGGATGACAACACTGTGTGTGTGTGTGTGTTTAAAACCAGCACCCCCATCTGCTTCAGTAGAACAACCTGCAGAGAAGAAATCACTCATCACCAGAAGAATACGCTGGAAATAAAACAGCATTTTCTTCTAGCTGCTGTTCTGCGACACCCTGATGTGACCCTCCGACAAAGGACAGAAAACGAATGCATACTTTTAGAATATTTATCACCCGGTAGCCGAGCAAGTTGAATCATTTCTTCAACCGTTATTGTCACGTCTCGAAGTGCACAAGTGTTTACGTGTCAAGAGTTTTATGGGTGGTTTTACGGGCGGTGTTGTAATCTGCTGTAATGTGGGACTGTGCGGCACATACAAGATTTAAACGTCAGTATGCATGACAGATTGCCAGCCTGACCTCTGCGGAGATGATTACAGGAGCAATTTCACAAATTTCACGCTGGCTTTGACTGGCTAAGTGTATGCACCATAATATGACAGAAAGCACTTATCACTAACAAGTGTGTCTATCGCCGTCTCATACGGCACCGTCATTGACTCCTAATCAACCGCAACGTGGCTCGCACTCTTCCCAGCGCTCTCAGCTCCCATTCCAAGGTACAACGGGAACATGGCTCATAATATCAACAAGTTTATCTTGTATAATGTGAGGATATGAATGTATGTAATTAAAGCACAGACAGCGACACACGAGGGGAACCACACAGGCTAATTCTGAATCTGATTTACTGTGGATTTCCCTAAACCGTTCTTAAATGGACGCATTTAGATGAGCACAGATAACAGCTCACATCAAAGTTAATGTCATTTAGAACGGTCCTTAATGTCTCGGCTGGATGGGCCGCCCTGAATTTACACCTCAAACACTATTATATGGAATTACACATTTCTCAAACGGCGAGATTCGGTCCAAAACAGTGCCATTCATGTGACTCTGCTTCACACACAGCTGAAAGTCTCTTCATTTGCAGTCCATCGCTCTCAACAAAAATGTCGGGCACTAAAAATAGATACAATTATTATGCCAAATATGCTGTATTTACTATTTGCAATTACATAAAAACAAAGCAAACAACGCAGTAAAATGTGGTGCCACTTCTTGAAAAGCACACTTGTAAAAATGTCTTTTGAGGGGATTTAAAAAAAAGCTTTTTGAATGACTCTCCTCAAAGAGGTTGTTCCACAGAGCTGGACTCTGTATTTATGATGAGCGGTATTGATAATGAACAGAGCTTAGTTTGTAGGAATCTATGCATCTCCACAACAAAAGGTAACTGGCCTTGTAATAGAACGTATAAATTGTGTTATATTACAATAAAAAAAAAGACTTGTTTGCCCTATGCCCACATACAGTACACAAACACACAGCACTGTTCACAGAGAACCAGGCGAAGGGAAAAATAAAGCCATTTGTCAGTGCAATAAAAAGTAAAAGGCCATTAACTGCTTTATTAAACCACCTGTTCATTATAGAAGCATGGCCCGGGGACAGCATGCTAATAAACTACGAGAAAATCTTTATAGAGAAGATGAAAGGTAGTCAAAAGGTGATTATCGTTGTTTATTCTTGGAGACTTGTGTACCTGCCCTCTGCTTCTGGTACTGCCATACACACAGGGACTTTTTAGCATGAGGAGAACGGGAAAACAGACGACAGGCGTCAGTAATAGTAACAGTAATAGTTTTTCATTTGTTATCAGTGACAAGTTAACAGTGAACTGGCTGCTGCTCCACCAACAATACTTAGTTGGAAGCTAAGTGTTGTTAGCTTACAACTAAGCTAACAAGTTGTAACTGTTGTTAGCTTACAACTAAGCTAACAACACTTAGCTTAGCTGGTAATTATTTGTCCTTCTCACATGAATTTAACAGAAATGTGACTAGGGAGCTGTGAGGAGAATTTCCAGGAATAGTTCACAACACCTTTTTTAATGCATATTTGACATTTGCATTCTTAAACACAGCCCTTCCTGAAACCATGGCAGGACAAATTAAAAGGGCAGGCTGCTAGAGTATAGCTAGCTAATGGAAAATACTGTCATAAAACAGAATATATGGATGTTTGATTTTAGAAAAGCAGGACACATTTTCGTTGTGTAAAAGTCGGCGTTACATCCTGGCATATCGGGTCTCCACAAATAATAAATATCGAACCTTTCATGATGTAAAAAAGCACACACAACAAGCACCTTTCCTGTTAACAGATAGACTCTGAAATGCACCAATGTCAGGATCATAGGTGGAGATCAAATAGAATTATAGGGTATCTCTACTACTACTGCTAAAGTACCAGGCAGTGTTATGCATCTACGCGACTGTGAAGAGTCTCTGCTGCATCTTCTGATAAAACCCCCCCCCGGTTTCCATGTCAACTCACACAAGATAAAGTGTGCCTCGGCTTCTCACACCCCCACATACATCTGTATTTACTGCCAACCACAAACCTTTCATCCGTTTCCCTCCTCCAAACATTGCATTTTTTTCATTGCAAGGTTGGCTGGAGATCGTCTTTAAGCTCGATCAGGGAGACTTTCCTTGACTGTTGTCCTACAGGAAACAAGGCAAATCAATGTTTCCGTCATCTGCCACGGTATTAATGTATAGTTGAAGATGTTCTCCTTAATCACTGTCTCCCAATGCACTCTGTATGTCTGTCTTCAGGTTTCCTGCCTCCCATCTAAGCAAGGTCTCCTTCCTGACAATCTGTTACCTCTGAGGTCATAAATCTGTGCTCGTGCAGGGTGGCGTTTGTACGCAGGGAAAGATAAGCGCCCAGGACAACCGATACTTACCAGCAGAAGTAAATCTCCCTCTGCTGAGTGAGAGAGAGCGATCCATGTCAGCCCGCTATTAATACACTTGCAATCACCTTCTATCAGATTCTTTCATTAGAAACTGTCTGTCCTCTACCTTTGCTCAGCTGGACTCCCGGGGAAAATTGAGCAATTCACAGCTTTGTAGCGGAGTGACCTTTCTATTGGACTAAATCATAAGATTTGACCTTTCCCCGTCACTTTTTGTCCACCTTCAGTCACAAGAGCGGGAGAAGGAGAGTTATAGAGTCTTTTATTTGCTCGTATTGAACCATGTCAGAGGAAGAACTCCCCCTCTTCCCAAAAAGGATAAAGAGACAAACTTAATTTACAGGCCGTTGATATATATCGGCAAATCATTCTGTCGCACTTGAAACGTCAGGGCCCGAATGTAAAACTGGAGTGGCCAATGACCTGTTTTGGTTACGGAGATGACTGCTTTCTTTCCTTTCTAATGCATTTTATTTCATTACGGACATGGTGAAAGGAAGTGGAACCACTGATTATTGATAACGCAGACTAAACCAGACTAAAATTAGATCCCTTTGACACTTTGTTGGGCCCTGTCTGTTTGTTTGTACGATCTAAACAATGCGTTTCCGGACTGCTGATGAGGAGCAAATCAGTTTGCCAACTGTAACGCAAGCAGCAAGGTTGGCTGGAGTTGAGAGCGTGCACAAAAATTCCTCCTGCTGAAACCTCCTTATGGTATAAAGCATATACGCCATATATACATATATATATATACATATGTATATGTATATATATATATACATATATGTGTTTATAGATATATATATGTATATGTATATATGTATGTATGTGTATATATATATATATATATATATACACATACATACATATATACATATACATATATATATCTATAAACAAATATATGTATATATATATATATATACATATATATATATATATACACATACATACATATATACATATACATATATATATCTATAAACAAATTATTAAGAAACGCCTGTCGGCTACAGTGTCAAGCAGTGCCACCTACCCTTATACTTGAACAATAATACAAACCTGGCTCGCGTAAAACCGGAGTGGAACCCAGTAAAAACCCATGTCCGTCCCACTGTTCCAAGTCAAAAGACATCTGCTGTGAAACAGGTTTATTACACTGCTTGTTAATATACAAAATAATGCCAATGGTCACTGAATTTTGACAGACATAAAAACTACGACGGTTGTGGCACCCTGAGACTTTTGCACAGGATTACACATATATTTATATCTATCCACATCTATATATCAATAATAGATTTCAACCAGGACACTATCTCAGTTTCTGTAACTAGAAGTGATTAATATTTTATTACACGCTGCAAAGTCAAAACTAAATGTTTTTTAGAGACGTGGAGGATAAGGTGGTGCTTGAAAACCCACATAAGTATCAATGCGACGTGCTCAGTAAGCACTGCAGACACCAGGTTATGACCTTCTTTATTTGACTCCTACGCAGCATAAAATCAAAGGGGACGGAGAACAGATTTCTGTCTGCATTTCTTTCATTATTTGTGCTACTCTGACATAAAACAGTGTGTTGTAACTTTGTGATGGGTCGCGGTCTTTATAAAAACCGCACTTGTTGGACTGCGAAGTTGGTTTGGAGCCAGAGGTCATCGTAAATCCAAAGAACTACAAAAGGCTATGAGGGCAAAAAAAAAAAAGGGGGTGTTACTAAAGCCACCATACTTCTCAAGAAAAGGCATTTTCAAAGTGTAACACCAGACAGCTGTTTCAAATGTGACATCAAATGACTGACAGCAGAGTTTCCTCCAAACATGAACTGAGCCAGATGTGAGTGAACACAAGCTACAGTTAGTTCTGATGGTGGCGATCTGAAGAGTTCCTAGCGATAAAAAATAAACATCTGATCCAATCAAAGACAAACACGTGTGAAAAGGCAGAAATGATGTCAGAAAAACTCCAATGGCTGCTGTTCACCGGAGATATTTAGGTTTTCATTGCTGTTTGGTGTTTGCTTGCTTATATTGGAACTGTGTATTTATGTGTGCCATATGACAGGGGACGGCAATTCCAGTTGGTATCATTTGAGTAATGCTGTAAATGGAACCATGTGGATGGAGCCTGACGGACTCCAGGTACTGTCTGAGAAAAAACATGAAGGCAGACAATGGTAGAAACAAAAAACAGATGCAGGCAGTGGCTGGGCTGAGGCAATTACAGAGGTCTAGCGCTTTTACTTACTGGTAAATAAACAAAACAAAGACGGTTGGGATTCCAGAGGATCTCACTCACTCAGACAATACTGAGTGAGGCAGCCAGCAAAGTGTAATTCTCACAACCAGGATTGGGCATGTTTGACAAGATGGCTTCAAGTAATTGCAGATTTTGTGCTTGGGAAACACACCGATCAACATTTTCGGACCAAAAAAGTACTTGATTAATGGACAAACTAATTGACAGATTAATCATTCACTCACTCGCTCACTCATCTTCTACCTATCTACCACATGAGGGTCGTGGCGGGCGCTGGCGAAAGGCGAGGTACACCCTGGACAGACTCGATTCATCAATTATGAAAATAATCAGTCAATCCTGTCATATTTACAGTGAGTGTCCAGGAAAAACAAATGTCCTCTGGAACTTCTATAGACACTACTATCAGTGACATGCAGTAAGGTTCATGACTGGGGAGGCACGCGCTGGATGTACAAATAAATGAACCCAAAATGTACCTTAGTTGAATCATTTTGTTGATTTAAAAGCTTTTAATTATGCTTTAATCAATTCCATAGTATGCAACAATATGATAGCAAGAAAAACAGAAGAATATTTATTTAAATATTAATATTTAATATAAAATAATAATATTAATATTTAAATTTGTGTTTGTTTTTTTGGCTGATCTGTTTTTTTTTTATTAAAATTGAAAATCACATATGGTCTTACCTTGACATGTACATATATTGTAAGTCCATGCTCAGCACTGCCCCCTATCAGTGCGGCACGGTACATTCTGCCTCACTCTGTGCATTTAAGGCCGATCAGAAAGACTTAATAGGTCACACACACATTCACTGTGGAACGTCAGCATGTGTACGTATAAGCAAACATGTATATTGGCGATATAAGGAAAGGCAGCAATGGGCATGCGCCAACTAGCTGCTTCAGTCAGTGTGTGCAAATTGAAAATATCTGACATACCTGCGCTGTGCAGAGCAACGCTAATGTCCTCAACGCGGTAAGAAGCGTGTACAGACGTACAACGACAACACAGGAGAGAAAAATTAACGCAACCCTAGGAGACAACCAAGTAAGGAGGGAGGAACCGACAAGGTGGTCTTGGCTGGAATGAAATAACAGTGTGGGCTGAGCTTCCACTGGCTGACTGTCATGATGAAAAGCCCTTCAGAAGACACAGTAACGGATTATCAGCACTAACAGCTCTAATTGGCAGTTTAATGAAGTCGCCCACAAAGAATCTGACAGGCGTTAAAGGCAGACATCCTGTTTGTACACAGCAATTACACCCGAGGGTAGAATATCAGCTTAGAGAGGAGGCTTGACAAGAGCATCATTAGCAAACAACACAGTTCACTTTCATTGAGTCACTCAAGGTGGATGATATACAGCGTGCCATATACTGCACCTTCACTACAAAATAATTAACAGATCCATGTTTTACACGGACACTTAGAGATGGATTAAAGGATTGTTTCTGCTTTTGAGGGTTAATTACGAGTCCCTTATCTTACAGATTAATCTTAATAAGCTATCGTATATCCAGCGTGGTGTTCTCCAGATACAGATACAGCATGCATCTGTATCTGTCCTCCCTTACAAGACTGAGAGGGGGATAATGGAGCCGAGACATCTATTGTTATCAGGATTTGCCATTAGGGTCATTTAGAAGCGACACTGGCTATGACTTAGCCCGACCACAGATCTGAAAGTACGAAAACGGCACATCGTGTAACTAAACTCCTACGAACCGAACAACACCTCGATTATTGAGAAAATAATGGACAGTGTATGCGATTAAGAGTCATCAGAGGTGATGCTATAAGATGTTATCTTATCACACTGTGGTGCCGTTATACAAAGCATGAACAGCATGAGCTTGGGGTTCATCTACACAAAAAAAGGAAGAGGAGGAACCATTTGATTGTTGCAGAATCTGTGGTGAGCTATGACCAGAGGCGCCATGTACAACCATCTTATCAGCTCTGCCGCTGGTTTCCCAGCACGGAAAAGGAGAGAGGAGTGCTCCAGGCTAGAGAGAGAAATTTAGTTTGGACAAAAATAATGATTTCATTATCAATTAATCATTAGATCCCAGAGCCACAAAACATGCTGCCTCACCAAGACTATTTAGAATAACAGAGCATGCATGGAAAAAGAAAAATGAACTAACAAAAAAAAGCATTTAAAGCAGTGCTTTTGTAGATATTTAGGTCTAAACACAAAAGAATAGTTGCTTTTAGTGACACGCCAACAGAGAATTCACCTGACTTTGTAGTTCCCCGAGCTCTGGAACCGTTTTATGTCTTTAAGCTCAATGTTTTTGTTTTACATCTTTCCTGTTATGGTTTAGTCTCACATCCTCATCGTCCTCAAAACACTCCGACAGATGTGCTATACACATTCAAAGAGTTTAGGTTAGAGTTCACAAGAAATAATGCAAATGCTGCTTTGTGTGTGATATGTTCAAGAAAACAAAAGCTCTGGGTTTAGACTGCTCGTTTATTTGTTGCTCCGTTGTTTAATAAAGTGAATACTACTTGATATAAGCCCATGTCTCTGAAATAAAGAGAGCTGGTTGATTCATTGACTTGACAACCTGTCATTCACTTTTACAGCAACAGGCAAATGAGGTGTCTTTGTTTTTGATAAATGACTTCATTATTTTCCCCGTTTCGAGGCAGTTTCACCTCATACATCTGCGGTACACACAGTATAAGTCACTGCATTTGCAAAACTACTTTGTCTAAAAGTTGGGGAAGAGTTTGGAACATTGTTTTATGACAGACGTCGGACTTTTATCGCTTTACTGATCATTTTTAAATGAAACATGAATCAAAAGAGAACTCTCCCTGCTCACAGGGGTCAAACGGAATCCCACGTGACTGATAAAAATGGAGTTGAAGTTGCGTTAACATACCACAATCTAAACCCTTTATGTCATGGAAAATCAGGTGACAAAGGAGACTGATTGAAAAATCTAGAATGGGACGTTCCCATGTAATCAGTTAGTTTGTGAAGCGAAAGCGGACACACCCCTCTTGTGGATAATTGAATGGCAAAACCTTGATGAATGAGTCACTTTAATGTTATCCACCCCCCAGACCCCCGAGTACTGCGATTCCACTAACCCGACTGTAGAGAGGAGTTTTTTTTCTAATTTGGTAAAGATCTTGGTTATTCAGGATATTATTCTGGATAGGGTTGGGGATCGGGTTTTATCCAATACCGGTGCCTCCTCTGTATTTTTTAAACAGTGCTTAAACAGTTCTTGAACCAGTACTTAAAAAAACTAAAAAATGCATACACATACATTATCTATGATCAACAATTTTGTCCCCACCCCTTTTAAAACGTTTCCTCTGGCTTCGCCCCGCCCAGGCATAGTTCACCATCTTCATGGGTCCCATCACGCGCACTCACGCTCCACATCCCTGACGCTGTGGGACAAGACGGGCCCCGCCCTGGCGGCACGACACGGTCGGTGGAGCACTGAGGACAGTCCGCTCCGATCGTCCTGTCCCCCGGGTCCCACAACAAGACCCCGAAGGGGCGGCGAGTACACATGTCCACGGCCCCAGGAAGCGGCGAGCAAGTCGACGCTGCAACACCTGGGGGCGGTAAAATAGTCAGGCACCAGAAATCCCGTTCTTATTCGGACTGGTTACTACCATTTACGCCGGAACCGGTGCCGTGTTGACACCACGTTTCGGTACCCTACCCTAATTCTCGATGGGCAATGCTTTCAAATTTCATTGTGATGTGGATTTTATTTTACTTTCCTTCATAAAGAGAAAGAACTCAAAACTAAACTGATCCTATAACCTTTCCCCCGAGTGTAAAACCAACGCTCAAAATACTTTCTTGCCATTCGACCACTCTGTCATGTCTTGCTTTTTATGAGTTTATTCAACCAATTTCCGTGAGCGCTTCATCTACATTCCACCGTGGTTTCCGACTCAATATACAAATCAGTAAAGCAATCAGAGGAATTCTCGGTCTCATCTTCTGCGTAGCACACCCTGCACGCTCCAACCAAATGCCCCTCTTTGTTTTTCTATCTCAAAAGTTGGTGGCCAACAATGAATTTCCCTTTCAGCAACTACTGGAAAATTCTAATTCATTTAGACGGGGGGGATTACAAGGCTCCTCGAAACAGGGCGCCAGCAAAACAATAGAAGCTGCTTTGTTCAAGATGTATAATAAGTCTGGTACTCATTAATGATATACCTGGATAGAAACATTTATATGCCTCTGTCAGACCATGTAGTGACTGAAAATAAAAAAAATAAAACACAGACCAGTGCTTTCTGCGTCAACAAAGTAAACAGCACTTAGAGCTTGATGAACCACGAGGCGGGGATGGGAAATTTCGAACAGGTCAGCAGATATAAAACCGACTGTCTGTGTTGCTGTCAGGCCTTACCTCGTCACCGCATGCAGCTAATTTTAGATATGGAACAGAGAATATTGCATTAGCAATAGTGATTCTTAGCGATCTCCTCCATTAGAGGATATAAAGGAAGCTGGAGAGAAAAGCTTACATAAGACAACTCGTACAATACAGGGGGAGTAAAACTGGCGAATGGCCATTACAATAAAGTAAAAATACACACATTCTTCAACTGAAAAGCAGATTCTTATGTAATTCTCTTCCGCATGTGAAATTCTTTGTCCCCAGAAGAAAACATCACATAATCCATACAGGAATTTCCATTAGTAAAGGGCATTGTAAATTTCCTCCATTAATGGTTCTACTGATAAAAAAAACAAAACAGGCCATGATTAAGGGAATGGTGTCGAAGCACCTTTTTGTAAATTAAAAATGTCCTTTAGTGCTGCAACAGTATTATTCAGCTGACTCCACAGAGAGAGCGGAGTAATCTAATTTTCAGTCATTGCAAAGGGTTTTCAGGATTTGAACCATCTCTCATTGTGTCTTGCTCGGTCACAGGGATTGAAATACCCGTCCCTCGTGCCTGGTGTTTGGGACTTTTCCATTATGCAGTTCTAACACTACTTGGCTATTTTTTGTTGTTTTTTTTCATTAGGGATGGTACCTGGTACCTGGTACCTGGACGACAACACACTGCTAGTTACTGATTGGTCAGAGAGTGTCGTCACTGGAAGCGTCACAACGTCATGGCAGTTTCCGTGACGACCCCGTCCACATTGTGGAGGCGCGACAAAGTAATGGAAAGTGATGTGACTGATACCCAAACTGAGTAGAATCAAGACGAGTAGAGTTGAGCAATGCTAGAACTGTATAATGCAGGGGCCCGTGGGGGCCAATCGCGGGGGCCAATCGCGGGGGCCAATCGCAGCCCTGCAGCTTCGGTTTTATAATGAATTATTTATGGACCATTATTAGGGACGAGCTTAGACAAAAAAAACACGTCTGGTTGCATGTCAGCTATAAGCACTCATCTCATACTACATTTACTATCCAACGCGACTTACAAAAGAGGAATAAACTACATGGAAGTAGTCTTGAAAGATCTCTGACTGATAGAGGGTGAGAGTGCCGAGGTAGGAAGGGGGTAGGGTAAGTGCTAGGACAGAAGATGCTCTTGGAAGAGCTCTTGAAGATAGAAAGACTATGTTATTTGACTCCAGGTGTGGAAAGAAAGGCAATTTTTCTTTGAATTTTTTCACTCCTGAAAAAAATTGGTTACATTTCCATTTAAAAACCATAAGTGTTAAGTTTTTATAAAACAGTGCATTTGTAAGTAAATGTTACTGTTAAAAAAAAGGACCATTGGCCCCCGGAAATCTTCACGTTATCAAATATGGCCCTCGTTAAAAAAAAGTTTGGACACCCCCTGGTATAATGGAAAAACGCCATAAGTCAACCTCCAGTGAAACAGCGAGAAACCGCTCATCTGCAATCTGTATGTTTACCATCCCTGTCAACCTTTTGTTCTGCAACGCAGTGTAAAACAAACAACAACAAAAAAACAAGTAACTCAAATTGAAGGGATCCAAAATGGCCACATTTGGTCAAAGGTGGTAATTGAGCAGGGAGCTTTTCTGTGAAGGAAAAATAAAATAACAGGGATTCAGTTTGACTGGGGAGTCTGAGTAGCTGCCACGGGTTGACAATGGCAGTTGTGTCCGACTTGGTCTCATGCACACTCAGCAGACCACGGAGAAAAAGCAGCAGAGGAAAACAGAGGCCGAGGCTGAGTGGCAGCTTGCTTTGCTCCCGATATTAGTCTCAGCTTCAGGGAGCAAAGTGAGAGCAACTGAAAAGACCCAGGTACCTCGGCCCAGAGGAGCGGGGGGAACAATACGCTGCTGCCAGAGCCGACTCGGCACAGCAACACACAACTAATTGGCACTGTGGCCACTGACTGTTCACTTGTGTTGAGGCCTGGGTCATACGTTCAAGCGTTCCAAGTCTGTGGGGAGACATGTAATAGCTCCACACGTGTGCATACTAAAATTAAGGTCTGATCGAGTTCGGCATCCATTCCATTTTTCGTTTGTATTGTTGTCTGTTCAAAATAAATGAAAACAAGCTAGTCTTATACATGTGTGAGCTTTTTTCCCGTTATACTGAACCCGTACCAAACCATGACCCCCACACCCAGGTACGTACCAAACCGTGACCCCCACACCCAGGTACGTACCAAACCGTGACCCCCACACCCAGGTACGTACCAAACCGTGACCCCCACACCCAGGTATGTACCAAACCGTGACCCCCACACCCAGGTACGTACCAAACCGTGACCCCGACACCCAGGTACGTACCCAGCCGTGACCCCCACAACCAAGTACGTACCAAACAGTGACCCCCACACCCAGGTATGTACCAAACCGTGACCCCCACACCCAGGTACGTACCCAACCGTGACCCCCACAACCAGGTACGTACCAAACCGTGACCCCCACACCCAGGTACGTACCCAACCGTGACCCCCACACCCAGGTACGTACCCAACCGTGACCCCCACAACCAGGTACGTACCAAACCGTGACCCCCACACCCAGGTACGTACCCAACCGTGACCCCCACAACCAGGTACGTACCCAACCGTGACCCCCACAACCAGGTACGTACCCAACCGTGACCCCCACACCCAGGTACGTACCAAACCGTGACCCCCACACCCAGGTACGTACCCAACCGTGACCCCCACACCCAGGTACGTACCGAACTGTGACATGTGTGTGCCGGTACACCCCTAATGTGTAATAAAGTTGTGCATAGCTGTGGTCACAATGAATTAATGTAGTTTTCAGTAGATTCTAGTAGCCACATTCCAAATATGTTGAAATCATTATGTCAAAAGAATAACTTTCACCTTGGTCTCTACTGTGACTGTTATCATTTTTATACACACACACACGAAAAGCAGCAGCTATTCACATCTCAGTAGCTTAATTCAAAACATGACACAATACACCAGACATTTTAGACAGAATTCATTTCCGCATATAAATGAGGGGTATTTTTCAGATGTCCATTAGCGCGAAAAGCTAAACGCAAAAAAAATGAGTGTTAACAGCATTTTTGCACATTCGCGACTGGTAAACCTTTAGCGTCCTTTCTTATCCACCTCCTTCTGAGTGCCACTTTATGGGCAGCTATTAGACACATCCATTCACGGCACTTCCACTCTGTCAGCAAGCACTCTGACTAACAGCCGGAGTGAGACGGGGGCCCCGCTCGCTTTGCGTATTCATGCGTGCGTGTTCCGGCTCAAACAGGTAGAGCGTCGCTCAGACAGCTCTCTTGAACTTATGCATAGAATAAAAACAGGGCAGGCTGGCAGACTCGCTCTGTGATCAAGGCGAGGTGAAGCTACTGTAATTGGAGTGTCTTTCAAAGCTGAAGCTTCCCCCTGGAAGAATAGTATCAAAGCTGACAGCAGTTGCTGGATTTCTCTTTGCCGGGCTCGAGCCGCTCTCAACGCCTTTCTTCCGGCATCTTCAGTGTCAGTGGAAGTTTGTCAGCGTAAGCAAGTAGTCAAATAAAGTTTGTCACAGAAATTGACACATTCAGAGCAGAGTGGAACAACAAGGCCCGGCCCGAGCCTTTATGGTGCCCTCAGCAGAATTGGATTTTGGCCAGCACCTCAGAATAGTAACTATTACTGATACAAATGTATCACTGTAAATTACATTCATTTTAGTTGTTTCATTTACACCAAACCCAGTGTCACTCTTGTTTTTTAAACCTTAGAAGACAGGGTTAGTAGTATCCATTTGCCATTCTGTAATTAACCCTTCTTTGACCACGCGTTGACATGCTCATTACCGTAACTCCTTGACCGTTATTATATCATTGTGATATCTAGAAAATGTCTTTTCTCAGCTGAGATTAGCACAGCACCCCATGTGACCCTCACGTGGAGGATAAAGAGGTAGAAGACGGATGGATGGATGGATACCGGAAAGTAGAGAAATAGAGCTTTGCGACCAGATACTTGTCATTACGGTAGAACCTCAGGACTTCTGGAGAAACGACCGTCCACTCACAGACACGTTTGTGACATCATCTTATTCCTAAACGGTTAGGAATAACAGTTCCTAAACTGCCAGATGTCGAACGTGAAAGTTCTCTTGAAAAAAGGAGCAGAAAGTGTCATTTTTTGACAATTCCACAGCCATAAAATCAATATAAATGCAGGCAGCATCAATATCTCGATGGTCAGAAGAGGGTTAAACTGAAGTTTGGAGATACTGAACAAGTATCTCGGCAGCCTGTGACCAAGTGGAAAGGGAACATGGCTTGTAACTGGAGGGTTGCTGGTTCAAATCCCCACCTGGCCAAAAAGGGCTGAAGTACCCCTGAGCAAGGTACCCAACCCCCATTACTCCCTGGGCGCTACTCAGTGTGGCAGCCCACTGCTCCTAATTCTAGGATGGGTCAAATGCAGAGGAATAATTTCCCTAAGGGGATTAATAAAATTCTTCTTAAACCTCTTTAATGACTTTGGTTTTCCAAAACTTAGGACTTAAGCTTAAAATCAAGGATATCTGACATTTCTTTAAAATGTCAAAACGTTTCGGGGAGTTTTTCTCCACACATTTATTGGGGGCGCCTGGGAATCAGGAGGCCTCAAGCAGCTGCTTGAAAAGTGAAAGAAAATCAGACGTTTTCCTTTTACTTTTCATTGATGAATGAAGATGGTCCACTTAAAGTAAAAAAAGAGAGGGGGGCACTTTCAGGCTTATCAGCTGGAGAAAATGAAATAGAGGTTTTAAGTTTTCATTGGGAGGGTTTTTTTAAAATCAATGTGAAAGCACACTAAGCCAAACTCCTGGCTCAGCCTGGTCAGTTTACTGCGAGGAATATTAATTCCCACCATGACTTTAAAAAAATAATGACAGCTTTTCTATTACCAACAGAAATTGCTTACTTGTTATCTTAACCAGCTGAAGCCTCCGCCGTAGCAGAGGCACACATGACAGAACTGCTAATATGGCCTGATGAGGTTGTGTTTCAGGAAAAGGCCAACTTTCTCTGCGATCAGTTGAGCTGCTGAGGGCTAGAGCTGAAACAATTAATCGATTAATCGATTATTAATCCATTACTAAATTAATCGACAGCTATTTTGACAACCGATTAATGGGTTCGAAGCTTTTCCATGATTAAAACAAGATTTAATTGTTTAACAAGATTGTTTAAGCTTCTTAAATGTGAGTATTTTCTTGATTTCTTTGCTCTGGATAACAAAGAAATCATTAAAAGTTCATGATTTTGGTTTGTGGACAAAACGAGACATTACGTCCAGGTGTGATGAACACCGAACACCAAACGATTATCGATTAATCCAGAAAATAATCGACAGATTAATCGATTATGAAAATAATCCTTAGTTGCAGCTCTACTGAGGACATCATGAAATGAGCAAAATGGCCTTCAGCATTTTTATACTTTTAAACCTATTCCTTTGTTGCTTTTAACCCCAAGCAGGAAGGTAGCATTCCTTCAGTCCTCAGAAAGGATCCATTAACAGCAAATTCAAGGACGTCTTACAGCACGAGGACTTTGTTTGCTTTGTATTAAATCTTAGCTCTAAGAGGTAATCATCTTAGTCTTCTTTGGGCAACTATGTAGAAGTAAGCTTTCATTTCACGACAGAAAACAACAGTCGGAAGAGAATGGCGTTGATGTCAAGCTTTCGCAATCCTCAAATAAGATTTTTATACATTTCACATTTTTACAATCAGGTATCGTCAGTAATCACACGAGTAAATCCATGTTTGAGGGATTGTTCACCATGAAAACAAACCAAGTGCAACTATGTTCTTTCAAGACCGTACCAGAATAGTCCGACTTAGGCTGGACAACAGTTGGGTTTTCTGAGTGTACGAGAAAAATCCAACCTAGATCATTAGATTTAAAGTCTGATTACTCCTGCATGTATATGCTTAAACAGACTTTTCTCCAAGTAGAAGGAGACGACGTGTAAACTGCAGTTATGTTGCCGGAAATGAACAAACACCTAGGCTATGGCGAAGGCTGCAGAGAAGACCCACTTTCGGAGATGGAAGAAGAGACGACCTTCATGCTTGGGCAGCTGAAGGAACTAAATATTCCTTTTACATCACACCTTTAGCTGTGATGTAAAAGGTCAACAGGAAACTGATTCAACAGCACTGACCTACAGAGAGAGAAAATAATAACTGTTCTGCATTATGATGCTTATACAGCTTAGGTAAACAACTGTAAATGTAGGAATTACACTACAATTACCTTTCAGAGACTCAATAAAAAATTTAAGTTGTGTACCATAGTTCACCTCAACAGCAACGTAGCAATTCTTTCTGTTGTTAGATGCTAATAGCTTTACACCGCTGCCTTCAGTAGCTATAATGGTTTCAAATAAAAATAACACTACAAATTCTGAACTGAAGTCACTTCCCTTTGTTTTGTGGCACCTTAAAGTGTCTCTTTAGATTCACTGTGATTTTGCAGCCACGGGGCTTCTTTCTGCAGAATGCTGCCAACTCACTTTTTCCTCTCTTTGGCATTTTATTTGAAGTGGGTCCAGAAGTCAACCTGTTCCTTTGTCATTATGTTCTTTTCCCCTTCGCTGTATATCATCTGATCTCCCGACAGCTGTGGCCCAGACAACCGGTGTCATCAGCGTAATTGTGACTGCGTTGCTGCACTCGACAAAGAGTCTTTAAGAGTTCAGGGAGAGAAATGAGCAGCACGGCTGTAAAAAATGTAGTATATAAACATAAGATAAGATAGGGTGCGATAAGGTTGGCGATGGCTCAGTGGTAGAGTGGGGGGTCCCTCAACTGGAAGGTCGTAGGTTCAATCCTCAGCTCTGCATGTCTTAACTTAACCAAGTTGATGGTTCTGAATGAGTTTTTAGACTAGAAAAGAGCAATATAAACACAGGCCATAAGCACAGATAGTAAACAAGCTTTATAACGCAGGTTAACAACTGTAACCCCGACTTATTAATATAAGGGAGTGTTAAAAAAATCATTTACAAACAACAATTGTCGCCAATTTATTCAGGCTACATCAACAGATTGTGGCACAAACAACAGCTACAGCTGTGTATTTGTGCATGATCAGAGTCTGAAGTTTGAAAGTGTTTTTTTTTTCCCTCCTACAGTTCTGCAAGATTGCTGTTAAAAATTGAAAACCTTGAGTCATTAGGAAAACAGTATCACATTCTATTAATACCGTCTCAACATGACTTCATGCTTTCACATTAACGCATTGTCGTCCCCCCCCCCCGCTACTTTTCACTGTAGTCGTATCAAAACAAATTGCTGAGAGTTTTGTCATCATTTTCATTTAAATACTGCAATTGCCTCTCGACCTGCACCTCTCTCCCTTCTAGACGGCCTCTCATAAATTACACCTTTTCGATCCTCCTTCAGTTCCAGCTGTTACCCGTCGGTGTCTTCGCAGCCATGGCGATGCACACCACAGCCGTTATGTGCCTTTGTCGTTATCACCCTCATTATTGCCACTGTCACTGTGGACGTACAAATTGCAGGGCCTCTCTCCCTGTATTTTCTGATTCCTATCCCGCGATTTGCATAATATGAAGAATGGTGTTGATGCCGAGGAAGGACAAGCTGGCTCGCTTTCACGCTCGACTGAGGAATGATCAGCAGATGTGAGGCTCAGTAATTGAAAAAAATTGGAAACATAGTCGCTGCAAAGGTGGGCATGTGTGTGTGTGTGTGTGTGTGTGTGTGTGTGCGAGAGAGTGAGAGAGAGGGAGTCTCCAGGGACATTCTTACTACCAGCACTCGCTCTACTAGATGCGAGTGTGTGTTTGTGTTTGCTCTGGATGACCTACAGAAGTTCTCTCTTTCCCCTTCCAGCTTCATGCTCCACCATCTCCCAGGGCGATATTATTGGCAGCGAGGACCAAAGGGAGCAGTAGTGCTTGCACAAAACAAGGTACACCAGTTCCCCGAATTTCCAATCTTGGTGCTAATATTCAAGCGTTTAGGCCCTGAGGTGCATGTGTTTTGCCCCTCGTTAAATCTGGTATCTCTCACCGTCACTGCTTTTTGTAAAAAAAATAAATATAGAATGCTGCTGAAACAATTTCTCCTTGGGGGCCAATGATTTATCACATGTGATTCATAGTAGAAGACAGGGATAATGAGAGGATATGCTTGGCACGCCGGTCTATATGCAGCACACACTAAGGAGACTTGACGGTGCCTAAATCTGATCCTACACGTGCTTGAGTCACAAATTCAACGCAGAATCAACAGTGCCAGCTTCTATTTATAACGGCTGGTGACCGAATAGGCGCTGTTGTACATTTTTGATGTCACGCCGCAACGGGCTCACTGACGCCACTCATTTAACCCCAGTTTTTCAAGTGTGAAGTTAAATCGGGGATTCAATCGCAGGTCAAATGACTCTGAAGTGCATGTGGGGGTTTTTATCAGCTCCAATCAGCATCTGTGGGAACAGAGGCTGCAGGTGAACGTGCTCATTTCTTCTTTGTCTGCTCTATTTGTGATGTACGTTCATTGTCAGCCATTAGCATAGCTTTTAACATTAATGTTTGAGGTGAGGAGTTCCACCCAAGTTTGAAAATCCTCAGTATACCTGCTAATTTATACAAAAGCTCATTGATTTGGACAAACTATACTTACATATTCACACGTAAAATTGCCCTTTTCAGTGCGATATCCTGTAGATTTAAAATCTAGGATAAAAACCTAACCTAATATACAGTAAATTCTGAAAGTGTATGCATTACATTTTTAATTATGCAGGAGATACTTCAGGACATTGCATTTTCTCAAATCCCAATTTGAGAAAGATGTGATTCACTTGCTTAGTGCTGACATAATTCCATTTGGTTCACGGTCAATGTGAAGAGAATCTAAGCCTCTTCCCCTTGCTTTTTATCTTTCTTCCTGCTCCAGTTTCTCTTCGTGGATATCGGTGCACCGCTGCTACTTCGAGGTCACCCAACACCCAGCAGGTGTTGCCATGTATTATTGGTCCAGATGGGTAAGAATAGAAGGGCTACTATCACTCACAATACTGTGCTCCAGTTCGTCCGCAGGTATCTGACAGTCAATAAATAAATAAATACACAATCAGACTTTAACATTTTAACAACCAAAAGCAAGAAAAAGGTGTAAAATATGGAAAGGGACAGTGTGATAAAACCTTTTCACTAAACTCAGTGCAGGTCAGAGCAGCTTGCTAATTCCTTTTAGTTGCAATATCAATCACTGGGCATATAAAAGTCTAATCACCGACCCTGACCTTAGAGAAAATCATTAAATGCCTCAACTAAAAGATTTGTTCCTGTGATAAAGGTATAACAAGCAACTGTACCTTAGTTATTAATTCAGCGTGAAACAAATTCCACAACTCTGGAGGGTTTCGGAACTTAATAAAGTCCAAGCGACGGAACCACAACTTTTAGAGTTCAGTTTACACATGTATGTTCTTCATAGGTGCATGAAATATTGGCCCAACAGCAGTGAAGTAAAGATTGTGGTGTGCAGAATGATTTCTGTTGATATTATTCTGCTTCTGCTTCTGAACATATGCTTGTTTCTTCATCTGAGAACAGGCTCTGTCAGGCAATACTATCAGACCCGAGTGGAAGTGGGTGTTACCAGCTGACACTAGCACTAAACACCGCTATACTGAGAAGCATAAAGAGAGCTGTGTGGAGCTGATGGGCTCAATTAGCCCAATTTTTATCTCCTAAGTGTGTTAGGAGATAAAAAAGAATGACAACCAGTGGTAAATGTAAGACGGAAAAACATGAAATGTCCATGATAGGGATACATAATTAAAATCTAGTATCTGCCCTGCAGACACTGACCTCTTTATTCCTATATGCTTTCAGCTGGCTGTGTATTCCATAAAGTCATTTTCTTTCAGCGCAGCCATGTGGAAACAGAACAAAGTGCTTTCTTGAAATAGGGGGATATCTTGTTTGTGGAGTGAAGCTCCTCAGATGTTGTTTTAGAGGCCTTTCTAACGCAGTAAAGAACACTTCATGGGCTACGGGGAGGTCTGGTTCCTCATTTTTTACAGGATCCTGACCTGCAAAAGCATTTTTTTCATATTTTTCCTTAACATTTAACCTTATCTACCTCTTTACCATACCATCTCCTTTAACATCATTTCAAAGGTAGACAGGACTTTTGGCATCATGGATTAATTAGACTGTAATAATCAGAAAAATACACTTGATGGAGAGATTATTCAGAGAGAGCAGACCACAACTATTGTATACGACAATATTAAAATGTAATAACAATCATATTTTTTCCTATGACTTCACTGCAGTTATCTTGATCTTTGGCTGTCATATGCAGAGGTACACCTCCTGCTGTGTAAATGATGGACTCTGTTATTACCTCACACTGTGAAGAACAGTGCAATAATTCTATTATGTCCTGATGAGGCTTGTTCGGATGGATCAGCGAGGGCTGAGTGAAAGTTTTGGCAATGAAACGGGGGGGGGATGGAGAGTCCAATTAGCAGTGAACAACTTTTTCATGAGATAGCAGTACGGTTCAAAACAAATGACCTCAAAGCAGAGTGACAGTTAAGGAGCTGCGAGTAATAAATTGGTGTTAATGAGAATCCTAGTGGTTTTCAATCTGCCTCCAGGGTATTCATTTCTGTCATGCATGAAAGTGATAGATATTATTGAGAACCAGAGGTACATTTATACCAGGTCATCAATTGGTGAATTTCCATTATACAGTTCTAGCACTACCCGGCTCTACTGGACTGGTTTGGTGGGGAACGTGGCACGGCTATGGAAGCTCATTTCCGCCAGAAAAAAAAGAGGTAAAACTTGATAATGAAAAAATCTTCAAAGTAAGTCAAAATTATTTGATACAAAGTCATAATTATGAGATAAGAAGTGCGCATGCACCTCAACGGAAATGTTTTGTAATAGTCCTTTCATCCCTCGCCTTGTTGGCCTAACCACGCTCACTATGTGCAATCTTAAATGAGCTAACTAATAACAGGTGACTATAGTTACATCCGATGTTAGACATTATCGTTAAGTCTTTTAGTCTGTCGTTTAAAAGACTTAATTATGTCTAACATCGGATGTAACTAAAGAGGCGACGGATGAAGGGGCCATTACAAAGACTGCCGTGGAGGCGCATGCGCAACTCTTACTCTTCTTACCACTCATTATATGATTCATTTTGACTTTTTATCTCATAATTATGACTTTTTATCTCATAATTGTGACTGTTTATATATCATCATTTCGACTTTTAACTCATAATTATGACTTTTTATCTCATAATTTTGACTTACTTTGAGGATATTTTTATTATCAAGGATAAGTTCTACCTCTTTATTATTATTTTTGTTCTGCCGTAAATGCGCTTCCATACACAGCTGTGCAAAACTGTTGATTCAGTATTCTAGAGTTTTCTTCATTTTTGCAGTTTAGGCTTACTTTGCTTAATTTGGCACAATTAAAGCTACATATATTCAACGTGTGTGGCTGCTTCAGCAAAACTAACTTTTAGCTAAGCTTATTTTTCTGGTGCTGCGAAGAGACGCAGATAAACTGACGGAAACACTGTTGTGTTTAAAATGTGTAGCTTTTTCTATTAATGGGCTTAATAATTCCACAGAAAGACATGACTCGGTTAAAAAATAACAAAAAACAAACAGCTGATGTCACAGGACTGTCCCCAAGCGTTATGGAAAAGATTTACAACCACTCACTTCAGTGGAGTCTACGGAGTCTACTTCCTCCTCACAGCTCCGCACCAAACCTCAGCTATCAGGCATCCTCAATGCCGTCTACCAGGCCTTGAAACAAAATCTTATCTTCCCTTTTACAGTTTAGATTAACACACGTTTTAAACAAACTCTTGCCTGAGCAGGAAGTAGACCGAGGTTTGCGACCCGATTGAAACAAGGGCCTTTCTGCCTGGAGTTTGCATGTTCTCCTCATGTGTGCGTGGGTTTTCTCCCACAGTCCAGAAACATGCAGATTTGGGGATTAGGTAAATTGGACACTCTAAATTGACCGTAAGGGTTTGAACGTGAGAGTGGATGGTGGTTGTGGTCCTGTGATAGAGTTGCGACCTGTCCAGAATGTGACCCCGCATTTCAGCTGGGATTGCCACCAGCGCCCCCACGCGAACATCATGCCGAGGATAAAGCAGTAGAAGTTAGACGGATGGATGGATGAATGGATGTTTTCAGGTTTTTACAAACAGTTCTTACACAAACACATCAATATTTAAAACTAGACACTCAGACTGACCTACAGGATCAGAACCGAGGCGGATCCCAGCATTTTGCCATGAAATATTAAGCAAAGTGTTTTCTGTTGCTTTTTATAATCCATACATATTGAATCATGTGAGTGGTACTGGTACATGTCCATTTTCACACCAAACTCTACTGAAAGTAGATGTAAGGTAGCTGTTTTTTTTTTTGCTCAAATTGCATTTTACCTATTTCCAGTGCAATTAGTCATGCTTATCCATGACCAATCAGGGGCCAGAATCAATTTCCTTCACCGCGACACATTTAATCAAAATTTCTCCCGAGGACACTGGACTGATGAAAGATGAAGCCTCAAACACAGGAACCCTGTTGTCCTTCCTGTTGAATGTTGGCTCCTTGCCCGACTACATGCTGCCGTCCACGCGGTGCATCTACCACTCTCCTTCTAATGAGCCGAGCCTGATGTACACCCCCCGATGAAGTGCCTGCTTTCTTTACAGCTGTACTGTCTGATTACATTACGCAGACGCCACTTTAAGTCCTAACAGGCAGAATGCCTTATTTTATTTACTCAAATTTGCTTTGTCAAGCTTTAATGGTCTCAAAACACAGAGGAGTCCAGCAAGCAGCTCATACAGTATAGACAATATTTGCTACTGCTGGCCATTAAGCGGTTATTCATTTATGGGATATGGGTTTCATGCAAGGTAACTACAATAACGTTGTGATTTAACAGAGAGAATTTTCCCACTGAGGTTCCTGCTCTGTCAGACTCTCAACCACAGAGGCAAAGTGCAATCACAACTCTTCGCCGCCTCTTAATTGTTAACGCTCACACGATGAGACAGTCAACTCGCTTCCACTCCGGTTCTACAGTTGGCCTGGGCCTATGGGCACAGTTGACATTTTTATTCTAATGTAATCAGAAATGCAAATAAGGTCACATCTTCAGTCTTACCCTTGGTGCGATAACCTTAGGGACAAAACAAAAAAAGAAAAAGAAAGAGGTTTAATTTAAAAACCTCTTAATTCTTTCAGCGGCACTGATGATATCTTCTTTAATTAGCGTGATCAGACGCTGTATCAAGTCATCAGGGAAGCGGGACGAGTGCAAATGATACATATTAAGAGCATTCTTCTCATTTCTCGTCTCTTGCAACCATCGTGATTTACGGTATAATGACAGAGGAGAGAACGTTTGGAGGGCGAAAAGATGAGAAAGAGAATCAAGGGAAAGGTGGAAAATTAGACAATACGTTAATTAAGTGGACTTGGGAGCTTGGGGAGTGAGACTCGATTGAGGTGGGGCAAAGTGAAGCAGCCAAGGGATTTTTCTATCTTATAAAGCACTTACAAGCCACTTAACTGAGCTGGCACTTTCTGATCAGTGTCTAAAATAAAAAAAAAAAGGGGTTTCAATCAGGCGGGGGAGACGTTAGTGCTTGAGGAAAATCAAGAGAGGACATTGTCTGACATAAGAAATCACATGAGAAATATGAAAAAAAACACTTTCATATATACACTAATGATCCATGTTACTACCCAAATACCCATTTTACAACTGAATATGGCTTTCAGGCATCAGCAGAATAATATTCTCCCTTTTCTATTCATGACAGTGCTCCTGCCACGAGTAGTCGAGACTTTGTCTTTTTCTCTTCAAGTGGACAAAACAAGTCCTCAGCAGGCAGAAATTAGCTGTTGACTGTTAACTCCCGACTATGAGAAGAGGATATAAAAGGTCAGAGACAAATAGAAGAGAACACCCAAACTTCTCTTCCCTGGCTGGAGGAGTAAATCAATACCACTTCCCTTGTTAGCCTGAAAAGAGGAACACAACACTGACAGATTATATTTTCTGAAAATACAACAAGACAAGACACGACCAAAACATGAAAATGGTTCAACTCAAATAAAATAACATTTCATAAATGCCAAAAGGTTGAGGTGCAACATTTTTCCGGCCTGCAGTTTCCTCCTGTGGCTAATGCAGTTGATACGGTTTTAATTACACCTGGGTTTGACGGTCACAGCTCATAAGTGTTCCAGGAGGAGGAGGAGGAGGAGGAGGAAGAAGGCTTAAGGGTCGTCTCTGTTTGAAGTAGAGGCCCATTAAGGAAGGTCAACAAAATGAATCAAATGAGCTGAATGGTTCTCTGTTGTTTCTCGGCGCTGGCAACCAAGGAAAGTGAAAGACGACTATAGGACGTAGGGAAAATGTCCGTTGATAATGTTTTGATTATGGCTTCACGATTCGCTTGGTCAGTTCGATACATCACGATATCTGTATCTTACAAAACGTCCGTGAAAAGTTAAAAGTGCAAGATTTCTCCATTTATTCCCAACATAGAGAACAAAGTGCATACAGTCTTGAACGTGGATGGGGCGTCTGTTAACGTAGCTTTCTTACGCCCAACATAACGACCCCCGATATAATCGATATTTGCCCTGGCGCATCGATTCTCGTATTGCACGAGAAAAGACTACAATATATCACAAAATCGTTATTCGGACCCACTCCTACACGCAGCAGAGCCACACCAACAACCTGCGCGAGGGGTCGCATCGGTAATGTGCCACCACTGCATCGACCCAAGTTCTGACATACCAAAGTCAAGACGACTCACATTTCCATGTGTGGAAATCGCTGCTCATTTGCAACCTCACTGTCAACTCCAAAGCTTTCAGACCGGTTATTATTCCTGTGTTCTTTGGAGGGAAGTTTGCTCTCTTGTCTCACAGTGGTTTGTAATTATTATTTTGATCATTCTGATGGAAACACTCTGAGGTCTATTATCATACACACACATTAGGAAATGTGGAGTTCTTGCACTGGAAACACAGCAATTAGGGCTCCCACTCGCGGTTATTAGCTTCGCCGCAATATTCTAATCTACACCGTGTGTGAATTATAATAATGACATTCTAACCTCCATCGTGAAACCTATTTAAAAACATGCACTTTTAGGGCATGTCTCACGTTAATCAAGGCAATCAGTGGAAAACCTCAGTAGAGGCCATTCAAATTCAGTACAACACTGAAACAGAACACCGACCCCACTGAGGCAGCATTGACAGCATTGTTATTTGGTGGACTTAAGGCTGTTATTACAATCGTTGATTGATCCTAACAGAGTTGGATTTAAGTAGATGATTGAAAGGAAGGAAAATTCCTACGTCCCAGTGCAGCGAGCACCTCCACCCTGCAGCCATGTCCGGATTAGCAGGGCTATATATATATATATATATATATATATATATATATATATATATACACACACATATACACATATATATATATATATATATATATATATATATACACTCGGAAAGTCCCCCTCACCCCAATGTCTTCCGTCTTTGGCTGAGGGTTGCAGGTGTGCGCTGGTGAACAGTTTTATGAATAAACCAGACTGTCACAGCTCACTGCGTCAGGCAATTTATCATCATCGGCGGGGGTTGGCATCCCATCCACCCATTAGTACACAATCAATGGCTAAAGTAGAGTATGCTACAGCTCACACTATAGTGTATGGAACAAAGGAAGGGCTCCTGAAGGACTAAAATAAAGGTTATTTCAGAGTCAAACCATTGTTTCTTTAAGACTGACTCAAAGCCTTTTTCCTGTTGAGTAGGAGGGTTGTGATGCAGCCTGAGGACTGCAGGGTTAGGGCTTCAACACGTGGTTTGACAATTAAGTTACACATTTATTAATTGTACGCAGAGGAAAAGAGTTAACAATTGATAGTTAATTTAAATCGACGTGTTAAAATAGCTTGGGCAGTAATTTAGGCCATACATTGGTTTCATAAACTGGGCAATAATTCAATAAAATGTTCTGTAATATCAAATGAACAAAGGTTCAACCTTCATGGATATAATTATGCACTGGGCAAACACGTTTTTAGCCCATGTGTGAAATTAGGGCTGCAACGAGCGAACATTTTCAGAAACAGTTATTCTGTCCATCATCTTCTTGATTGGTCCAAGATGATGTTTGTCCACAAAACAAAATGATTCAGTTTTAGTGATTTCTTTGTAAGCGAGAAGCAAAAACACAAGAAATTATTCACAATTATTAAGCTGCAAAATTCGAGAGCTCGTTTTAAACTTATAATCAGTTATTAAAATAGTTGTCCAATCATTCTCCGTTTAACAAGTCTTTGTTGTTTTCCGTCCATAAAAAAAAAACATTTAAACCCACAATGGCCAACTTTCCCTCGCAAACAATCTTTCCGCTAACATTTTATCATAATAAATATCATATCAACTGATCACATTCACAATACTTACAAAGTAAAATGGCAATTAGATATTTTCCCTAACTTGTTCAGGTCTACTTTGAAGTTCAGCAACAGGAATGTTATAAATATAGTTTTTTTTTTTAAGCCTTATCAAATTCCTTTGTTGATAATCCCTTGGAGTCTTAACCACATAATCAAACTCCTCCCTTGCCGAGCTATTATCCGGGGGTTATTGGCGACTGTGCTCCCCCCCCCCCAGCCTCAACTATTGCATGAGAACTCTGAATATACAAATGTACAATGTCAAACAATAACAGGAATGTGAAGGACATGAAAACAGCAGCTTCTTTCTTCACCAGTGCACTTTAAAAGCTCTGCGATAGTAGCCCTCATGAATATTTCAGTAACAGGTTGGACTCCAAGGACTGTGCCACCCCTGGTAGATTCTAATGAACACAACGCAACCAAATTAACGGTGACGAGGAGATGCAAGTCGAGCTTAACACTGACTCCTAATTTGCACCTTTTTTTTCAAATAAGCAGGGAAACGCACATGTGAACGAAGCGGCGTTATTATTTATATTTTGTCGCGTGACCTAAAGCCGAGTTTATCTATGTACGACTGCTGGTGAATGATAGACTGCACGGCCATGGCAAGAATATATTTGCATATGGTTGTTAATTCTGGTATTTATGATAATGTATAATGTGTAAAAGGTCAATCATTGCTCCATCCATTTTATACGGGGCTGACGTTATTATTTGACCATAAATCTGTCTCTGCGATAATTCCAGGATGCACTCCAGAGGTTACGGCGGCATGGACAAGGACAAATGTCACACATGGGAAGCTGGAATGATAAACACATGACTGAACCACCAAACATTATCATTCATTAGCTTAATAGGTTCCATCTACCCAAAGTGCAATTAAGAAATCCCATCACTGCAACAAGTTCATCCAAATGAGACACTTGTTTTTGGTTGTTGACTTGTTGATCCTGTGAAGTTTGACAAATTAGAACTACATTTTTTTAGAACACACACACACACACCAATTAGTGCTAGTAAATTCTGGGTTGCCAAACCTTGGTTGACACCAAATTCAAGGACTTCTCATGGACTTTCCAGGTCCTGTTCCCTCAGATCCAAGGACTGAATGCTTAAGATGGCTGGACAAGTGATTGTCCTTGGGATGTTGGTCAAAGCCAGTCTGTAATTGTCTGCCGTGAGCCAGAGATCTTGGAATTTCCAATGTCAATGTCAATGTCCTGCATGGAATCTCACGTCAACGGATATTAGTCCAATATCAGCCAAAAAAACGAGTCAGATTATATCAGACTGCCTCTAAAATCTCAGATGTAAGCGCTCCGATACAAGCAGAGGGAACTGTGATCTGAAATTTATCAAATGAGCCAATTTTTCATGCCACACATTTTTCGCTGATGTTGTTAAAACAGTACCTGGGAGTGTCAGCATAAAACTACGAGCCATCCTTCACCTTCCTTAGCATACCAATTAACTTCTATGATCAAGTGTATGCATAGTGTATATCAAAGCACAATCAGACTCTAGGCTTTCCCTTTCATCTATGGATGTAAACTGTGTTTGAACATTGTGAATTAGTCAATATTTTCCGAGCCTATAACTCTAACAACACGTTTAAAAAGGTTCCTTTAAGGCATGAAGTGAGGGCTGGTAATTTTCCTGGTAATGGCTAAAATGGGCTGTATGTGAACACACAGACATTTTCTGGAACTTCCCATGCCAGCTCCTCCCTCAAATTTCCAGTAACTGTCCCAGTGCAGGTTGACAATTGGTATCGTCCAATAGGTCATAAACAGTCAAGGTTATTTTTTAATTTGATGCAAAAACTGCCACACACAGTTAATTCAGTCTCATTCATGCACACATCTGTGTGAATAAGAAACATAGCTTTGGTTCAAGAAAATACATTCCTTGCTAATTATAATTGGGAACGTAGTGTGTTTGAGAGGGAATGTACTGTAACGTTTTTGAGACAGGTTGCAGGTTGAGTAAGAACACAAGCTTCGGGAGGTCCACAGGAAGTGAGTGTCCTGCGTCCTTCATCCACAACCCAGGCACCATCCTTGTCCTGGATATTCCAGACATTCTCCTAGGATTGTGAACGCCCCTGACCCAAGTGACATCCCAATGCATTCATCATATATGGACGGCAAAGTAGGGGAAAATGTCCAGAGCCAACTTTTATTTTTTGTCACGTTTAAACCACTGACCGTTAACCATTAACTCAGCAAACAGGTAAATCCAAATTTGTTTGGCCAACAATAACTAATTGGTCAGTTAGCGCCCAGGTGCCAATATGTTTTATTTACAAGGCAATTAGGATTCTGTCAGGTAGCCACAAGGTGCAACCTATAAAGCAGTTACGCAAATTCAGTGCAGCTCTGACCCCTTAATGAGGGGGGAGACAAAAAAAGGAAACAACCAACCAATGTAAACAGAATGTGAGCAGCTAACCAGCCTCCCTGTGTTCCAGAACAGCCAGTCAGGAGTTCTGGGGTCACCAACGGTGGCAGTTTCGTCTGATCTGAAATGTGCAGTGGCCTGAAGGTAATCCCTCTTTTACTGGACTTAGTGTCCAGAGTCTCTCGTGAGATGGAAAATGATGCCGGTCCCAGGCAATGAGGATCAGGCCGCAATCACTAATAAGACTCCAGCGGCTCATTTCTGCAGCTTGGCACCATGGGAAGTTTAAAGGCAATGTTTTGGAGGATTTTAAATGAAATGAAAGATTCCAGAGGAAGCCTGAGGTACAAACGTAAAAATTTGACTTTATTGTTCAAATTAACTGCATTGTTAGCCGTGCTGCTTGGGGCTTTACTTTCTTTGACGCTGTCCGAGTTAATACTGTCCATCCCTCCACTTCCTCAACTGTTTCCTGTCTTTCTTCCTTCAGTTGTTGTGTGGCGTTCCTTAAATTAGAACCAACCATTCATGAAGCACTGCCAAAAACAACATCTCATTTCATAAAATAGCAATAGCACGGTGGATTAATTGAAGGCATATGTTTTGGAATATCTTGCACACTTTTTGTAGCACAGCGTTTTATAAATGTGTGCTGGATCTTCCAACAACAAGAATGGAGGTTTTATTCAAAACCAGGGCTCAATCTTTCTCAAACCTGGAAACGATGACATTCCCAAATTTTTTTGTCCACAAACCAAAATCTGTTGTAATGACTTCTTTGTTATATGGAGCAAATAAACCAGAGAGTATTCACATTTAAGAAGCTAAAACTAATCTGAAAACTGGTTGTAATTCTTTAAAAATGTACATATAATCTATTTTTTACTCCAAGACCAAGAATCCAGAATCAGACCATCTTTTTTTATTATTTTTGGTAGAAGAGCTTAATCACAAAAGGCTTCTATGTGTCATCTTGAAAAGACATGGACCAACCATACAAGCTCACAGATACTTCAGATACACAACACAGACAATTACAATTACAGGTCTTTGTGCAATAAAATCTCACGAGAGCAGCAGCAGCAGCAGCAGCAGCAGCAGCAGCAGCGGCGGCGGTGGCGGCTTGAGAGTCTCTGAACACAAGAATTTTCTTCTCCTGCTGAAAGTGTCTTTTATTTGCAGTGCTCTTAGTCTGCTCACAGCTCCACTGACCAAACTGGGCTACTCTGAGGCCGGAGGCATTGTTCTCCCATTTCCCCTGCAGAAACACTGCTTCCTGAAACCAACACAGACTCCCACTACAGACACAAACACTCTCTCACACACACACACACACACAGTAACCGGCTGGTCCACTATATTAACACGAATCCCTGCATTTACCACAGAATGGAGGAATGAGTGGAAATGTTGACAGTGCAAACATCCTGAACATAAGAAAAACAAAGCCTCCCTGCTCCACCCAACACACACTGGGTCTCGCTCTGTGTACAGTACACACCGCACACATGTGCTGGCATTTGCTCAGTCTCCATTCACGCTGCAAAAATAGCACATAACATGGCTGCGTTCGTCACTATTGATTTATGGTAATACTGTGGTGTGTCGCGCTGGCTTACTTTCAACGCGGTTTGGTTTGTTTTTCTCCCCCCCCATCTGTTCGCGTGAGATGCAACTCCGGGGTAAACACAACACTCGAGTCTGTGCCAAAGCATATGGGAGATATAGTCTTTACACAGAAGTAGGCATCCTTAACGAGGTTATTACCCTGCGTGGAACACATTTCACTCGGCCTGGACTGGACGTAATGTCGTTTTGTTTGGAAATTCTTGATGAAGAGGAAATTGAGTACAGAAGAAGAAGATGAACAGCTGTGAGGCTGCAGGTACCACCGACAGAGAGAGTCATAAATCCGCTCATAAATCATAAAACTGAGACCAGAATGGTGAAAATGACGCTTCTCTACACGTTTGCTGAACAAGTGGATTGACACTGCTGAATTGTACAGGATTTGAAACCTGATTTTTAAACGCTTAACAACTTTTTTTTTTTTTTAATCATTTAAATATGGCATGGAGGTACATAAAACATTTTTTCTGGCGAGGAGACATTTTTCATCACTTTAGGTGCACTTTAATAAAAGAAGAACATACAGTTGACAGACAGCTACAGCTCTATTAGGTCAGGCGTCCTTTCAACCCTCGGTGGTGACGGTTTCACGAGCGTCGACACACACACCTCTGTAATCCTGCCCTGCACTGGCACAGAAGTGTTCTACGTCTAGTGAAGAAGCCTTGGAAACAAGTTGAACTTTTGCTTTGCTTTTCCAAAGGTGCCTTCATTAAGCCTGTCATCAAAAACTTCCGCTTGTCGTAAAGATCCCACTCCAACAAGAGTGCTCAACAATGTTTTGCCCTTAACTGGGACTTTGGGGGTTCTATATCTGATCATTTCTTTCTCTCTCAACCAGCAATGTACCACAAGATTTATAGGCCGCAGTATTTAAAACTCTCCTTACAAAGTCCATTTATACATTTTCTACCACTTTATCAGTGTTTTGGGGTTTTTTTTATGATATGAATTTTTCATATAACCCACTACCGGCGAGTGTGTAGTGTACGAAACGTTGAGAACACAGAGCGGCAGAACGTCGCACCGTGGGACATTGTTTGAGAGGGGCCTGTTTTGCAGTTGCACCGAACAAGCGAGAGCACAGCATTTTGAGCGCTGAACAAAATGGATAAACGTGGTGAACGTTCCGAAACTGAAGCGAGTAGACAATGAAACAGAAGAACTTAGACCGAGAAGAGGAGCCGTGTCGGTTGTTTGGAAGTTCTTCGGCTTTAAAAAATGTGACATCAATCAAACAACAATATTCTGCGAATGTTGTCGGGATAAAGTCGTAGCCGCACGAGGCAACGCGAGAAATTTGCTTCACCACCTCAGCTACAATCATGTCCTGGAATATCAAGAATGCATGAAACTAAGCTCCGTGTCCTTCACGTCTGCAGGTAACCTGTATTAACACTAGTGTGGACATGTTTTCCTACAACATTCGCTCCTCATGACAGTAAAATAGATCATTCTACGCCAATTTAACTATTCTCTGACTTATTAGAAAACGAGGTTAACACCCAGTCGTGCATGAAAAAAAAAAAATCCCGTCAAACACCGTGAAACCGATATAATTTTGAAAAATACTGATATTTTTGGTCATACCGCCCCAGCACTAGGGTACACCCTGGACAGGTCACCAAGAGAGAATGTCCCAGACAAGGACACAAACCTGCAACCTTCCTTCCACTGTGTGGCCTTACGTGGTGTTCTCTTCTTATAAGAGGTGTTACAGGTTGCTGGTGTTGTCATGATGACAACCTATGTGACGCAGCGTGAACGCAACTTAAGGTGAGGTACAGTCTAAAACTCATCGAGAAGCAATCCAGATAGACGCTCACCCACGCTCCCCAAGCTTTTTTCCTGTTCAAAGGGCATTATTCAGTGCTTAATTATGTGTTTCCCGTCTATAACATTGCAAGGTCGTAACCTTCCTCATACAAAAAAAAAAGACATTTCACCGAACACTGAATTGAAAGAAAACAGAAAGCTTGTTGAAGCAAGGTTGAACGCGGCTGAAAGACTTTCTTCTCTGGTTAAAAAGATGCAGATAAATAATCATGTCATTTAAGAAAGCCTATGATTTGATTTGATTTCATGTTTATGTTATTAGTTCGTCACCCCTTTTTTTCTAATATAAAAACATATGCTTGCTCTGATGTTTTTTTAATGACAAATAATCACACGTTCCGTTGTGCAATTGGGCCTTGGAGGGGTCTTGGATCTCTGACGCTGCCTTTCAACACAGCATCTGGCCCTGAAGAGGCTCAAAGCCCACAGCACAACATGATTGGTTCGAGCTAGTTTTGGAAACTTTGCTTTTGAGGTTAACCGAGTGCGGTCGAGGTCTGAAGACTGCCCCTGAATTTATTCTGATTCAGCGACAATGCAGAGGGGAGAGGGAGAGAGAGAGAGAGAGAGAGAGAGAGAGATGAAATTTCATCATGTCGGTTTGTGATTCATGCGAAAACTTTGAGATGGGAAAAGAGTCTGCAAGACAGACTGTACAGACTTAGACCCTTAAGGCTGTAGTTCAACAATTGAAGCTGTGCAAGTATTTGTGCACGAGCATCGTGACTCACCATTGTAATACCATGAAAATGCTCCCTTAATATACAACTCTGTAGCAATATATCATTCAAATTTGAATTATGGCACTTTTCCACTTTTGGTTGCATCTCCACGACAAAAAAAAAGTACCTAGTCAACATGGGCGGAGTCATCACTGCAAGGCCGCATGAAACTGCCGTGACTTTGTTTCACGCAAACGAGTTTTCAGTGTAAATGAATCATTAGAATCATTCATCACAGGAAAAGGGCACAATTATTACGAAGGAATATTCTCACATGAAAGAAAAGCCCAAGAAAAACACAACAATGTCTTTAAAATCAATGGCTGTGACATAGCTACCGTATATACACCCGAAAAAAATCTCTAGCAACTTGACGGAGATGGTGAAATCAATGAATGGTTCTTGCAACAAAAAGGTCAGTGCCATTCAAGAGCAGGATTTCATTTTTCCTAAAAAGTTTTCATTGGATGTTGCACTGCCAACCATTTTAAACATTAATGTGGTGTGGTAATAATAATAATAATAGTACATGCTGGCAGTTAGCCTAGAAAGACTGTAGAAGTAAAATTGTGACCGCCATCATTTTAATTTAATGTGCCAAACTGACCCGTTTAATGTAAAACAATGTTAATGCGGGGGGCCAGGACATGTAGAGGTAATGATACGGATCATTTTTTGCAATGTAAAGTTAGGACTAAACTTTTGGACTTAACCTCACCACAAACACAACACAATGTATGCCACATAAAAATATGGAACATTAGAAACAACAATACGCAAAGTCGAGGATTTCTTTACAAACCAAAATGTGCCGTCTCTTCCTCAAATGAATACAGAGGATGAGATGAATACATTCACATAATTAGTAATGATAATTAAGTCACTGATGAAGCCAATTCATGCTTCAATGCACTGTAATTTCTTTGTCAAAATACAGAAAGCGCATGGTGCCTATGCGGTTGTCACATCAATTTTGTACCTAAAGGATTAGGGATTAATCCTTGATTAATGGGTTTTTTTTGGTTTGTTTTTTTCCTCATTACAATGCGAAGGTAGGCAGCAAATGAGTCACCGTGTCATCTATCGTGCTTTCAGTGAGCTGAAGGTGATGTCACAGTGTTTGCAATACATTGAATTTATTGCAGAAGAATCCGAAGAGAGACTCTGGGAATTTTAAAACGTTGAAATGCAAGTGCTGCAACAACAACCGCTTTCTTCTCAAAACAGGGGAAAATGGTGTAATGGTGTATGCTATAACCAATACTGATAAAACTGCATTTTTTTGGAGCGTGTGCAAGCAGACGGGAAGGAAGTAGCAGCTCTTCAGCCTACTCTTTCAGTCATTAATCATATCAGGGGCCCCTGGCATGTTTGCCAATAGAGGTAGATGGAGAAATCATCTATTTTCCGATCCATCATGATTCTTAAATGATTACGAATTGATACCCACAAAGCCATAATCAGTAAAATAAATTAAAAATGTAGCATTTTGTCACCATGCTTGGTTGAATCGTCAGCTGAATGTTGAAAGTACAGATGCCCAACTACGTATGAAGTACGGAGAAAAAGCAAGCTGGACAAAAGCCGGTAAATACGCAACCGTCACGACGAATCCATCCAAGCAGAATCCCTTCATCATGAGTCACTGGTCTCATTTATAAACGGCATATGTTTATGACTTGCTGCGAAGACGACATTTAGCAGAACGTTTCAAGGTGAAATGTGAGCGTGTCTTCACTGAGACTGTAAACAAAACAACGTCCGTCTGTTTGCTACCCCATTTACTGTCATTATTGCACTAGCTCGGTGCATACAAAGTAACTACTGACACAGGATTAGCGTGACGATTAAAAAGCCGTGAGGGGAAAGTAATCCAATACTTGTTTCACTATGGTGTAGGGAGGAATAGCGCAGCACATGACAATATCACTGCTGGAGAGCTGCAAGTAGAATTCATGCAAACTCACAGCTGAGTAACTGACAGCCCTACGTAATTTACTGAAGTGCTAAACAACAAGAAACCGAAGATGCTGATCAATAAATTTGCTCGAAGTAGACCCGCGCCTCCGTGTTTTTTTTCTAAATCATATCTGAGGCCATAATTTAAAGCTGGCACGAGTTCCCCGGGCTGTCGCCCACAACACCATGTGTCACTCCTTAATGATTAAGTTAAAACTGAGATCAATTCTTCAGGACACCAGGAGTGACAGCAGGGGGGGGGGAATAATCACGAGAATGATTCAGATGAGTAAAAGCTCAAGGACTGGAACAAATTAAAATGGGGGAAAAAAGCAACACAGCAGGTGAGCTGGACAGATATCACACTGAACCACCACAGTGGAAACGGATCAGGACGTCACCCATAAGAATCTGAACCCCATGGCCGAGGTGTCACCTGCAACCAGGCTCATACTGGACGATACCATTGAGCAACATCCAAAACTAGCGATTGAGACCATGAACTCCTCAGGAAAATGTTTACTAACCTTATGAATCTAAGAGAAGAAGGCTAATTTTCCCATCTATTTCCATTTAGCCTGAATTCTTTTGTGCAACCAGTGGAGTTGGCGCCTTGTAGCTGTTCATTATATTCATACTTTTTTTTACCAAGTATCCTCAACCAGCAAGCTGGAAGACTACATCTACTTTTTCTTTACGGTCCATGGTCTTGCGCAGCCACAACTACACAGTATCTCATTGTGCAAGTACATTGGGCAAGAAACGTGATGCTGACTGCATTTCATTTATGCTACGTTACCTTCAGCGCACGGTTCAATTTGGTACGGTACACAGGGTTCCCACACCACCGTTGACATCCAATTCAAGGCCTTTCCAGGACCAATTCCAAAGGATCAAATATGCTGCCTGAGCTTAGGTGGTTGTCCTTGGGATCTTCATCGAAGCCGGTTTTTGGAATTTTCTTTGGTGAACCAGAGATGTTTTCAAATTTGCATTTCCCAGACGTCACCTTTACTCATCACCTTTGCACTTGTTATGGTTCCAAATGGAGAGAATTCTTTTCACAGCCCATCATCCAGGTTTGATTGACTCCCTGGTATCTGGTCATGCGATCTTGTTTCATCTGCTCGAATTTGTGCTTGAGCTCATTCTGGCACTCCCCTTTCTTTTGTGTGCGACCCACATACACCTGTCAGACATAATTTGCCCTCTCTTGCTCAAAGTTACTCATTCATTGTTCTGAGAACAGCACCTTTACTTGGTAGGCAGGATTATGTAGCACAACGTAGTACCAGTGCGATGACAACACAACAAGTCGACAACACAACAGACAATGGAGGACATCCAGCAGCTCTATTTTTGCTCAGTTCCCACCAATCGCAAGGCAGGGTGTGAAGTTGTTGCCCAATCAGCTGACTGTCACGGGTGGAGCAGGTCTAACCACACCGTACCATTTTATTCCGGGTACCCCAATGGAAGGTTACCAAAGAATGGAACATTTGGGCCACCACTGACAGCATTACTTAACCTTTAACCCGTCTTATTCAGGACATGAGAGTGGAGATATTGGACAGAATGTAGGATCAGGAAAGGAAATGAAAAGTCAAACCGGGGGAGACACTGATTTAGCATTTCTATATCTTCACTTTGACATTGAACTTTTCCAGCTTGATATCTCCAGCAAGCGGGAGGTGATGGATGACAAAAGGGATGGATAATGTCTATGCTATTAAAACCCCCACCACGAACTGAACTGTAATCAATTAATGCGGTGTTTTCCCCTGAACTGTAAATGAGACAATCAGCAAGATACACATCATCTCCACCCCCCCTCTGACAGCGTGTACGGCATAAAAAAGGACGGCCGTGTCAGATGGGGTGAAAAACAACGGTGAAAGGACGACAGCAAGAAAAACACAGTGATAAGTGAGTGAGACGATATTCTGGGCTGATACCAAGACTGATGTCAAAGCTCGGAGACACAATAATCCTTCACTGTGATAGGGCTGGAAAGAATGACTAAAAAAACAAATCAATTAATCTTGTTTTTTTTGGGGGGGGGGGGGGAGTTGTAGATTAATTACAGGTTAATCTAACTGAAGTACGCGTGGGAATAATTGACAATACATTTGGCAGTTTCTTTGTGCACCGGATGACTTGGATGCAGTTGGAATTAATATTGTGGGTAAACACCACAAAATAATTGCACAAACACAAATGTGGAATGATTGCTAGTAGCAATGTGATTACGGTTATAGAACATTTAAAATGCCAGAGCAGTGAATGACAAATCCCCTTGGTACCATATCCCTCTCCATCACAACTCTAGCTTTTCACATTAAATGTGTCGCAATAAATTATAAATCAAGAAGTATTTAAAATTTTCGGTTGTACTATTGCTGCCAATTGCACAGTTTAAGCAAATAGATAAGGAGGACGGTCGGCGGGAAACACCCACAGAAAGAGAGAGAGAGAGAGAGAGAGAGAGAGAGAGAGAGAGAGCCAGAGGGGAAAACAATCCTAAAGACACAACAACATAATAATGGGATGAAAAGTGTTTGTTGGTTGTTCTCCACACAACAGCTACAGCAGAGCCGACAGAAGCAGCTTTAATGAAAATATCTGCGGAGGGGAAAAGTTTTCATTAAATCCATATTGGAGGGCGACATCATTCTACCCTTGCAGCCCACGCACATATTCAGGTCATCTAACAATCTTGGTGACCTCGGGTTCATCCCATTTCTCCAACTCTCTTTCATCTACTAGGCAGGGGGGATTCATTTGAAGCAATGCTAGGCTGATGTGCTCCCATTCTCTCTCTCTCTGTTTTTGGGTGAATAAAACATATTGCAGCCTATGTTGCAGTGGTTCGGCTGGAGCGGAAAATGTTCACATTAAACAAAGTAAGTAAAGAGTTTAGGGCAGCTGTTTGGTGTTTATTAATGTTTATCTTGCCTCAGATGTTCGGGGGGAGGACGCATTCAAACACTTGTTAACTCTGCTGCCAAACAATAAAGTTACATCTAAAACTTTTTTCATGACAGAGACGTCCGGCTCGAAGATGTGGCTGCCATTTTACCTGGATTAGGGGTGCAGAGATTAGTCGAGAAAAATCGATGACAAAACAACGCGGCAACAAATTTATTTGTCGATAATTATCGACTATGTCATCACGCCATCTTTTTCCATCTTTTTTTAACCTAGTGAATCATTTTGCTTTCTACCCATTTCTGCTGAGAGTGAAAACGTGACAACAGACACGTGTGTGTGATCTTACTCCACTGCTTCGGGGGCTAAGCTACCTAAACTGAGTCAGCAGATTTGTGTGACTTTGAAAAGTGACACGTGGAAGCATAGATGGCAAAAACATTTCATACTTGTCCATTTTTGCAGTCTTCTTCTGAGGCCAACTTTCATTCATGTCAACTTCACCTGGACAACTTGGAAATCTCTTCAAACAGTCTGTTACACTTCTAGGCTGCATGTTTCGACCCCAAACAGGTTTCTTAAATTGATGCGATGAGTCGATTAGTAGTTTCAATAATCAGGGACTTGTTGGCTGTCAATATACACTGCATGGCCAAAAACAAAAAGTCTCAACCTACAAAAAAAAGAGTCACACGCTCTACTATTTTGGCACTCCTTTGTTGTGGCATTGTTTCGATAAGCTTCTGCACTGTCACAAGATTTATTTCCGTCCAGAGTTGCATTCATTTTTCACCAAGATCTTGTACTGATGATGGGAGAGTCGGACCACTGTGCAAAGCCTTCTCCAAACACATCCCAAAGATTCTCAATGGAGTTAAGGTCTGGACTGGCTCATGTCCCATGCTACCTGAACCACTCTTTCACAATTTGAGCCCAATAAATCCTGGCATTGTCATCTTGAAATATGCTCGTGCCATCAGGGAAGGAAAAACTCCATTGATGGAATAATCTGGTCATTCAGTATATTCAGGGAGTCATCTGGCCTCTTTGGGCACATAATGTTGCTGAACCTAGACCTGACCAACTGCCAGGACTACCAACAATAAATGGCTACTGTAAAAAGGTGGCGACTTTCTTTTTGGCCAGGCAGTGTAGTTGTTAGTTGCTGCCTTAGGTTGGTCGACTTAAATTTGCAACGAGGAGATGTAAATGATTCCTGGGAGTTAACCAGAAGCAGAGGACAGAGTTGGTAAGAAACTGGGAGCGCCCAAATCCAACCGAGGTGAAGAGTGTTTGGGTGAGCTGCTGGCAGCATTAAGATACAGTGGAGTAAAGTAGCTGCAGACACGGCGAGGATACGGGAGGAGAGATAACGACGAGGCCTGGGTCTGATAGATGAGGGCAGCTCCAAGGTCAGTCCGGGAGCAGCAGATGACTGCATAACATTAACAACCCAGTGTTTCCACAATAAGAAAACTCACTTGGATATTCACATGTGCCAGTGTGGAGGATAAACAAATGAATGAAAAGAAAGTCAGGATTTTTTTCTGTCGTTGCGCAAATGAAGGAGGACAAGGCTGTGCCTTGCAAAGAACACACAGAGTCACTAATTATCTACGAGCAGTTACAGAGAGCAAAACCCAAATGTGCAAACACAGCTGGAAGCCAGTTACAAAGAGAGAGCCACTGAAACAACCACGAGACTCAGAAATATCACACAGAAGCAGCACCATCCAAGCTTTTCTGAGGCACATGTACTGTGGGCAGAAAAACAACATTTATCGAGTTCTCCGACTCTCAGCCATCGTTACGTTTCTTTATACAGTGAGGTCGTGCTATGGTTGAAGCCATTTTATTGGATATTCTGTCTTTGTTGAGCATGGGGAACAATTGGAACCAAATTAAGTGCGTCCAAATCCGCTAATCTAGGTGGCGATGAGTCCCTTTCTTGGTTGTTAGCAATAGACGTTTCCAGTTGACCAAAACAACTTTAGTTGGCGGCTGCTTGCTAGCATTTTGAACGTTATAACACACATTCATTTCTGATGTTTATGTGTAAATTCTTTCCTTGCCAGTTCAGGAACGCAGGAACGAAGGAACGTCTAAGCCCAGGGTCCAGAAGTGTGCCAAATTATGGGTCCAACTTATCTCATAGAGACAGTAGTAATTCATCGGCCAATCGCATTATCTGGGTGCGTGTGTTCAACTTTAGGGTATTCTAGCACAAACATGTAAATGTACTCAGGGATTGTTGAAGTTTCTGCACCTTTATGAACTCTTTAGTTTTTAGTTTCACAGGTTTAAAACGTCGAATTTTTTCTCGCACCTTACATTGATGAGGAAATGCCGACATGCTCTGTGTGAAAGCAGGGAAAAAAAAGTCAACTCTTACCGAGAGCTGAGCTATGACACCTATGCTAAGTATGCAGTACGCGGGGAATGCAACCAAGATTGAAACTATGTTGAGGGGGTGGCGGAGAGGAGGCGGCAGATAATGAAGAGAAAGTGAAGCGGCAAGATTAAGATATGGAGGGGGAGGAAGGAGGTTGGAGAAAGGACTACAGGAGAATGGAGAAAATTCAAAGGGGAGGAGTAAAGGGGGGAGGGGGGGCATAGGGGTTTGAAGAGAAAGAGGAAAAGAGAAAGGAGGGGGGGAGGTATGATGGAGAAAAGATAAAGTGAATGGAGAGGGGGGGGGGGAGGAGAGGGAGAGCTGAAAGATGAGTTGAGGATGCTGAAGCAAGAGAGAGGTAGAAATCAATGCGGGTACATAAAAAAAAGAAAAGATGAGAAGTTCCTGAAGAGGAGAAAATAGAGTCGAAAAGGCAACCAGAGGGAGAAGTTAGTTCCTGCACGTCTCTAAATGACTCCATTCTCCACAGTAAAAGAGCTCGTAAATAGTCCTCTTTGAACTGTAAAAGTAGATGCTGTGCAGATTCTAAAGAGGCCAGTGAGAGCAAAAGGGGAGCACACTTTATGAGGAGGGGGCTCACTCAGGCTGAAAATCAGGCTGGAGGAGGAGGAGTGTGTGTTCATGTGTGTGTGTGTGTGTGTGTGTGTGTGTGTGTGTGGTCTGCCGGTGAGTAGTCCTGAATCCTGCTGCAGAGCTGTTGGTACAGGTGCCAAAACCTCATCGCAATCTGTTTCTGACTACTTGTCCTTCATTGGGAAAATCACAGAAATAACAGAGGGGAACAAGAAAACGTAACATTTCATTATCTGATTTTATAACAATAATAATCAGTATATACGGATATGATATAATTTGAATTGTGATAACCTTTTTGGCCATGTCATCCAGTCCTACACAGCCCCCCCCCCCCCATGTCACTTTCTTGGCCTGTATTTGTCTGTTACAGTTCTGCAGAAGAACCAGAGGCTGCAGCTCTAACTTCTAACCAAAGACAGAGGGTCAAAGGGACGAGGTGAAGGAAAAGTGTGAGAGTGACACAAACCGGGAAGCCGTCCAGACAGCAACAACAATCTAACAGCGGCCACCAAATGTCTGCACCCCTGGCACTTAACTGACCCCTAACATACAAATTCTGGCTGTTGGATATTCAGGAAAGGAAATGCGGGTAATAGCAAGTCCAACATTTTTCAATTGAAATCATTCTATCCAAACTAAAGAATTAAGACCATCAAAGAATAAACACCAGGTGTGTCTCGGCAGGTCGAAAGAACTCTCAACAATGGTTGTAGTTTCACATTATTTCTTTGGTCACACACGATTTCCCTTAGGATTTCCCCTGTTGTTCCAACCTGAAGCAATGATGTCACCATTGCATGTGTGTTTGTGGTACACACACCAGTGTTGTTTCCCCTTTTTTGTCATGATGATACATGTAACAACATGGACCTTTGATGATTAAAACATGACGAGACGTGTGTGAGTGGACGAGAATGGACGTCAATGTTAGTGGGTGATCTGTCAGAAATGCATGACGTTTCTGCTTATTATGCGTGTAATCTGTCAATTACAACCTAAAAATTCCTTGGTCCATGTTTCAAGACGGGTCGGGTGGGTTGGCGACATCACTGCCAACCCCTGGCGCCCGATTTACGTGGGCCTCTGCCCGCCCTGGTGACGTGACGCAGTTGGCACGGAGGACAGTCCGATCGTCAGCCGCGCCGGGTCCACCGACAACCCTCGGTGAGGAGGGCAGAAGGGGGCGGGAGAAGGCGTAGCTGAAGGTGGAGGAGTACATATGTCCGTGGCCAGGTCTGGGCGGGGGGTCACTGTAAAGGCACCTTCACCCCGAGCCTTCCCAAGCCACCCCTTTTTCGACAAAAAACTGTTGAAATACGTTGGAAAAAAGTTGAAATATGGAGATAAAAGGTTTCTGCCCAACAGCAATCTCCATTAGAACAAATATGTACCTACACCATCTTCTTGGTTACATAAGTCGTGGCTCTGTTGTACCGCATTGAAATATGTGTGCGCACCGACATTTAGTGCTAATGCACACAAATGAAGGCGCACCAGTGCAGTGCTAAATGAGCCTGGAGCCCTGAAGTTATGCCAAAAATGCAACCCAGATAAGATAAACTAACTCTGCACGCACTTTAAAATTGATGCTTAAGCTGTGCGTAGAGTATGACACTTAACTGTCGTACGTCAAAACGTGTTAATAGCGTTTGGCAGCTAATGGACAACACCCTGATGTTACACTGACGTTGACCTTTCGTCTAAAAATCTCTCCCCTCTGCCAGCCATAGCATCGCTTCCACAGCTCCTTTCCATGTTGACGCTGCAGGGCCAGCCGTGTCAAAGTTGCAGCAGATTCCGCGCTCCATCACTCAACCACCCAAACTCTACGAGATAACCGGCGTCTTGCCTCCCGGCTCGAAGCGCAACCTCGACACATTCTCCAATTTATTACGGGAGAGAGTGGATAATCGTGTGGCGCGTGGGGAGACGGTTGTGCGATTCTGTGTGTGTGGGGGGAAAATATTAAAAAATAAAATGCTGAAAGGGAATTCTGTTGTGCCGCTGCGCGATCGCATTATCCTGTCAGAGAACTACGATGAGCGAGTGAACAGCAGCATCCCAGGGTTTGAAAGAGACAAGTGGAAAAATGAAAGGACGGAGGGAGGAATCATTGGAGAGAAAGATTGCACTTAATACTGCTGACAACTCAATCTGAGGCTGTTTGCCATTGCCAGCTAGAAGGGTGTTTGTTTGTGTGTGTGTGTGTGTGTGTGTGTGTGTGTGTGTGTGTGTGTGTGTGTGTGTGTTCTCCTGAAACAGAAGGACGACTTCTCTAAGTCTCAAACTCGACGGATCAAGATCAATTTCCTGAATAAACTAATTACTATCTTGTTGAAAAATGTAAAACACTCATTCATAAAATTGGGCATCATTCATCACACTTATCTTTTAACAGCTAAAATTAATCAAGGGAACTTCCGACCCATCTATCCTTCCATTATATTACTTCTGAAATCCTTTGAGGAGAAAAATCAGCTTTGAAAATCACTAAGTAGAGAAAACCCAAGCAGACACAGGGACAAAATGCAAATGCATTTGGACAATATTTCCAATATTATACCACCTTTGTTCAATTATGAAGTGAATTCCTGTCAACAGCCAACATTTATGGAAGTAGGACCCACGAATATGACATTTAAAAGACCAGATTCCTTTATTATAATATTAATCTCTGGGTTTATTTAATAGTCCAAGAATTAAAATTTGAAATGAAAAATGGTTTGGGTGAGATAAAGTGTGATAGCACTGGGGAAGTTAATTAGAAGAAAGAAATGACGTGTCAAACGAAGCAGGGGTGGACAAAGGTCGCATTGCCTCAAAGAGACAAGAACCCGTGAATCGATCGGAGTTTCGCTCAGCCTCCGACGAAGGGCGGGACGAGGCGACAGGTTCAGCAGATTAACAGAGAGCTTGAATACAGTCGCGGGAGGATGTGGGGATGAAAAAATAAAGGGAAAAGTGTGGGATTGAGGGAAGGAGAGAAATGTGAAACAGAAGAAAAGTAAAAGCTGTTGGAGGAAACTGTGTTAATGGCTAATTTACAGTCCCAAGCTTCACTGTGGAAACCAAACAAGAGGTTTCAGCATACAGGGCATGTGTGCGATGAAAAGGGCGAAAGAATGAATAAGAGTAACCCGATATCCAGACTAAACTCCGCACCTGTGCTAATACTCGGAGATAAAGTCAGAAAAGGCGGTTTGATAAAAGAACGCTTAGATTTAAAAGAAGGCACTAATGCAGCCTCAGAGTATGAGGATTTTAAAGCAAACATCTCTTCTGATGATGATGATGAATGAACTGAGCCTGAAGGAGAAGCTTCAAATTCACAGGCCCATCTTATATTCAAGCTTTCACCTACAGGCTCAGTAGTGACACAGATATCTTATAGCTTTTATATCAAAAAGGAACTTGTAACCCAACCACTGCTCCGTCATGTTCATGGGTACGACCAAGGCGGTGGTTGTTTTTGTTATGATGCCTCCTTGACACGTCATTGCTGAGTGAAATCCAGTTTGGTCAGAGGACCCTTACATCTTATTAGAGCCCGAGCCAGGAATGGCAGGGTTGTAACCTATTGTTATCCTTCAGATTAGTATATCCATGGCTTTGAGGGGGTTAGCGTGCATAAAAACTCTTGAAACATGGCGGTCAAGTGTGGTGAAAATGCGATGTGGCATAGTTCCCGGACCTGTGCGTTGCTCAAGGGTTCTATAGCGCCCCCTAAGGTGAAAACAGAGGGAAAATTGCGTTCCACCGAATCTTCCGAAACTTGAAAAAGTAACCATGGCCTCAACTCAACAGGAAGTCAGCCATTTCGAATTTTGGTGTTTTGCACACTACGTAAATGAGCGAACTCGTCCAATCGGGTTTGTCTTGCCGGCATTAAAAAACGCGCCAATTTGTACTAGGCACATCAAAGGTGAAAAGTTGTAGAAAGGTTTTTTGCAGATTCAAAATGGCCCGGCCCCGGCAACTCTGTGCGTTTTGTGCGAAACAGGAAGTGCCCTGTAACTTCAGCATACATTGAGTTCCACCGAATTTCCTTGGTGGGACTGTTATAGACCAAGACGAACAAAAAAAGTCGACCGTAACCATGGCCTCAAATCAAAAGGAAGTTGGTCATTTTCAATTTTGGCATCCACCTTGGCGAAGGCTTTGCGGATTCAAAAGTGAGGTCAGGGAACTGCTGCAGTCCCCGACTTGTAGTTTACATCCGTTATGGCTTTACCATTTCAAACCGTACCGTACTGTACCAAACTGTGTCATGATTGAAACATGGCATATGATCTGGCCCTTAAGCATTCGCCACTTTTCACATGCTCTTGCCTTGTTTGGGATTTGCAGCCAGCAAAAGGAGGAATTGACACCAAGCAACTGAATAACACCTCAGTGTGATCTACACAAAAGTTCATCAGGCTCTAATGATTCATCAGTACGACCCCCCGCAGTGCAGAAAACCTTCAGTTGAGGGCTGGCAGTAGTAAAAGGCAGGGAGGGTAATCAAGCATGCATAGGTCATTATTGACTCACTTTTTGAACTTTGAACTGTGACCTTAAATTGGAAAAAAAAAAAGCAGACCTCTGAACAATATCCCTGAGCTCAGGACCAGAAGGAGGAAGGGCTTGAAGAACACAAAGAGATGCTTTAAAGTGTTTTGTTTCCAAACACATTAAAAAAGAAAGTTCACAGGTAGAGAGAAACCACAAAATCTCTAAATCTGAGATTATCTTCCCCCAGACAAACCAAACTATAGCCGTGAATTTATGACAGAAAATAGTTTCCTTATTTCCTTATGGTGCACAGGTGCTGCATGAGCAGGCCCCGATGTTTCAGAAAACTGCAGGGTTTCTAATGAGCCCCCCGGTGATCACCCATGTCTAAAAAAAAATGATAGCGATAACCTTTATAGCCTAGCAGATGCTCCGGCTCTTCAGTTTCTATGGTGAGGTAATTGCACAGCTGTCATTCGTGATTTAAATTTCGTGAGGATGAACATTTCTGAATGAGGCAGCAGTGACTCACAAGTCACACCCGAAGACAGGGGATCGACTACGCTTAAATCAAAGGTGAGCTTCCTATTTAGGAACGAAACAGCTTGGCTTTAAATGTTTAACAGTAACAGAACTGCATGGCTTTTTAAACATTTATTTGGCTTTCACAAATTCAGCTATAAACAATCTTGTTTTGTCTGTTTAAATATGTGGGTGAAATGATGCATTTTTATGGTTTTTATTTTTCTTTCATTTCCGTCTTCCTCTCCAACTCCATATAAAGGTCCATTGAGTATGGATTTGAAGCTCCCTCAAAACACACCGCAGGCGAGGTAACCCCTGTTTCTCCATCAACAGAATTGTACATACCGTTTCTTTTATCGATGTCATCTCGAGACTGCAGTCGCTGCAATTAGGGCCGCAAATAGAGATTTCTTTAAAATGACTGCTCAGTTTTCTGTTTACTTAATTATTTTCTTAATGTTGGGTCAATAAACCGCCAGTAAATATAAAAACGTTTCCAATCTGTTTTCCAGGGCCATAGGCTAAAAAATCCCAATCCAATTTGTAATGATTTAAAAAAAAAAAAAAGAGAGAGAATTGATCAGCTGATTAATGGCAACTGTAGTTGAAAATGTGATCGTTCCATCTTCTAAACCAGGGGTGGGCAATTATTCTCCCCAAGTGGCCACATAAGAAACAAAAAATATTGTTGAGGGCTGGGCCAAATTTGAATTAATTGTTTAATTAATTTAATTTTATCTCTTTTATCTAAAAGTCAGATACTTCACATCCTCAAGATCCTCAGGCAAGGGCCTACTTTCTCTTCCAGACTCTAAGCTTTTTAGCCCAGCTTTTTTGTTTTTAATCTATGTGACATATTGAGAACTCTTCTTCTCATATTGCTGTGTATGTTTGATGCAGTCCTTACTATGTGGAGCACTTTTTAACTTTGTTTTGAAGCATGTTTCACTATTTGATTTTAATTTTGTGTTATTGGCATTTCATGATAAAAAAGAAATTCAAGTTTTTATAAGCTGAGAATGAAAACTAGACAGAATTAGGGTGAGGTATAATGTCACCGGTTAAAGGATATCTCTTCGATGACATCCAGAAGGTTCATTTCCACCCAATAATTCATTGTTGCTAAGAGTTTCAGCTAAAAATTACACCCAAGCAAACATATTCAGAGCAACTTCAATGTCACCAAATGACTACAGGTGTCTGGGACCAGCTGGAATTCAGGAAATGAGTAACCTCTCTAGCTCTCAGTGAAGGCCACCTACACTGAAAGCAGAATAGATAAAAGTGAAGACAGCAATGGGATTGAAAATGAACTTACATCTCATGGTTTCCAACAAAACTGGGTAAAACAGGAAGTGCATGTGAAGTAGTCGACAGAAAACAGATAGAAGCAGCGCCAGAGGCTTGTGGGTGTGTTTCCCGCTGTCTTACATGACAGTGTGTTACTCTACAGAGAGTCATTTAGCCTCGTCTTTTCCCCTGATGTGTCTTAACACCGCGAGCTGCTGCTCCACTGTTACCGTGGTGAGAGGAGAGCGTACAGAAGCATGTTTGGAGCCATGTTTGCCAAGCTCTTAATAAAGTGAGGTTGGCACCGTTCCTGTCCGGCTGTTGTTTGCACTATTTTGTGGCTATGGATATATTTCAGTGTGCGCTCTGCTTATAAAGCAATTTTCTTGCAGTGTAGTAAAAGAATTAAAGCACTTTTTTCTGTGAATTTCAAGTAAATTGGTTACTTTCCATGTCTTATTTACTAGATTTATATTGGGTAACTTATTTTTGGTCATCCATCATCGCAAAGTCTCCGAGTAATCTATAATATCCAAGCCGTGGGGGAATAATGACGAAGAAAATTAGGCTGCAACCAAGAGGTAAAGAAAAACAGCTGTGTGGTCAACATTAGCAGAGATAATTTATGACAGAATGTGCCTGAGGGCTTTCTTAATGCAAGAAATCTCTGCTCAAATGCACATTTATTAATCCAAGTGGTTAAATTGTAGACATATCAAGCTTATTTATCCAGTTAACGCCTGTCGACTTAAGACAAATTTGTTTTCGCTTCTTTATCTGGTTGACTTCTTGCTGCTTTTTGACATTTGGCGAAGCAAATCATCACAGGCACACAAATGAGTTTAAAATTAATTTACTAGATTAGTAACATGCCACACGTCTTGGCAATCCCTCATAACATTGTCATAGTACATGTGCTGCGTGAGCGAGATAAGGCCCCGGGGACAGATGAGCGCACATCACTCGGCCCGTAATTAGCAGCCAGACTTACGTGTTAAATGGCCCGTCAGCCGAGTACAGATCACAGCAACCAGAGAGAAAGCTTCTTCAAAGACGTCTTCATGTTATCGTTCTCCGTTGACGCATCATTAAAGTGATCATAATCATACAAGGATGCCTTCTGTAACGGTCTGTGCTCCAGAGCTACACACACACTTGGCGTTAAAAGGCTTGTGTAGCTGCCCAGTGGACACGCAGAGGTCCTGGCCTGCCTTGTTCAGCCTCGCAGCCAGAGGAATGGACAGTGCATTTCTCTTCCCCCCCCCCCCCCTTTTTTTCTCACCACCACTCCACTGTGCTCTTTCGCTCTCCACAGACGTCTCCTCAGACACATTTAATCTTCTCATCTCATGCTGTTCAATCTTCCCTTTCTGCCAGTGAACCCGGCAAATTCGGATTAATGATAAATCAATCCCTTTAATTCACTGTAAAAGTCTCCTCTCCTTTCTAACCAGACATGCCGCTGCCAGACTTGGCCACATGATGATACTGTTAAATTTAATTTACAAAGATCTTTACATTATACATCATGTTCCCCCCTGTGTAAGTATGAAGGTTTATGAAGGTCGGTGCCTCTCACTAAACCTCTAATCTTATTTTTACTAAACTCTGACATGGACTGCAATATTTATTGATATATCTCACAAAAAAAATTATTTCTCGGAACAATAATTAATCATTCAATGAAAACACGCACCAAATAAACAGTGTGTGCGATCAGGTCCTTCGGTGCTGCACACGTTGCTAAACTGTAGGGTGTCTAGTTCCCGCTTTGCCATGACGTTAGATTGTTATCGGCCACTGGCTTACAGGTGAATCACGCACACGGTGAACAATGACACCATACATCAGGTGGTCTCCTGGCAACCAGCATAGCTCTGACCGACTCCGCTTAAAAAAAAGGGGGCCAACAGAAATTTCGGAGGAGAGCGGGCACAGCGGGGGGCCATCATTTTACATTTCTTTCCTTCAGAAACTGCACAGGGGCCTCAGAAGTCACATGAATGTGCAAAGCAGAAATGAGACGAGCTCTGTCCTCCACCGGTTGTCCCTGAACTGCTTTTAAAATTGTGAGCAAAGAATGTAGCAGTGTCAGGCTCCACTTCATTTAAAAAGGGAAGAAGTCATAAGCTTGTGCCAGACTACCTAATTAAATAAAAACACTGTTTTTTCAATCCCGACTTTTTTTTTTTTTATGCTCAATCCTTGAAAATACAACATTTCTTGCAAAACTTCCAAGTCCCCAGTCCAGACAACAATGGAGGGCATGTAGCAGGCTCTATGGGTGGAGCCACTGACCTGACCGTACTGTACCATTATACTCTGGTACGCCAAGGGATGGAAGAGTTTGGGCCGGTTCATTTGGTGCAATTCCTGATGGAAATGCACAAAAAAGTCAACATACCGTACTGTACCAAACCCAACCATTCCACTCGGTGGCACCCCGGCTAATGTGGCACAACACTGCAGCGAACACAAACCAATGACCGCAACCCCCATGTCTCAATCCTTACTCTGATTGGCTTTCGTAACTCGAGTGTTGAGTGTCGAGTTTTGTTTGCGTTCAAATATTTCAACTCAAATAATGAGCATCCATATCACTCATATAACCAGTTTGGTAATATCTTAAAATAATAACGGTGGTTGTAGGATAACATGCTCACCCGGCAGTTTAAAAGAGTGTCATCACTTATTCTCAAAAAGAAAAACTACATGACATCCAACACACCGGAGCATGTCAACACACACCATGCAAGTTTTTATTGGTTCCTCTATTTTTAGAGGTCACACTGGAGCAGCTCTGCCTCCAGAGCTGCTCCAGTGTGACCTCACCTTCCAGCATGGATACCTGTGGTTTCCCTCGATTGTGTTGTCACAGCCAGTGTCAAACCATTTATACAGTGGAGGAGCCAAACCAAAGCCTGCTGTCCTGCCAACAACAACAGCTGCCATGGCAGCACAATGGGAGGTCTGCTTTACAGGAGCAGGGCATTTCTCTGCAAAGAGCAATCGGAACATTTTGCACCTTTTGCCCAACTGTGCGCATACAGACACCTGTGTGTGTGTGTGTGTACACGTGTGTCGACACTGGCTTTGCTCAGCTACAGTTTGATGAACACTTGGCAGATAGATTGTGATACTCAAAAGTCTGATTTTAGTCTAAGACAATAGTTTGGTTTTCTTGGACTAACAGACCCAGATCATGTGTCAACAGGAAACGGATTCAATAGCACAAGCTTATAGAGAGTACACAGTCAATAAATCGAATTTCTCCTCAGCATGTTTACTCGGACTCTGCAAGTTGTCCGACAGTCGCGAGCTACCGCCGCAGGTTGACACAGCTGTGCATGTAAACATAGTGAGTAATTCATTCTTTACAGCTTGTTTTCCCAGCTATTTCATAATAAGTTTAAATAAAAAATGATTAGATGATAAAATATGAAAGAAATATGTATATGTCACCCGTGTAGGCAAACATGTGTGCATGTGTGTGTGTTTTTTTTAAAGGAATCCTCACTCAAACACGGCACACCCACCACTTTTGCACCATAATCCTCATAATACTTCTACAACACTTGGCAAAAACCTTTATTAGGTTGTTAATCCAGCCGCTTCCTGAGCCGACAGACACAATATTGAGATTGAGTCGACTGTCTGTACTTAAAATAAAAAGCTGTAAATCTTTGGGTTTACACAGCACGGAGGGGGAGGAGCGGGAGAGAGCGGGAGGGATCACACTCCAGTGCATTGCTTCAAAGAAAACTTCACAAACGGTGATGGAGCACATGGGAGACCGAACGTCCTGCCAGGCAGCTCTGAGTCTGAGATGCACATTTTGACCCTCACAACTATACAAAAAACTCACAGTATCAATGTCTAAATGATGGCACGTGGTTTGTGTGTCCCTTGATCCATGTCACAAAGCTGTTCTCTGATGCTTTGGAGGAAAAGGTCATAAAGTAGTCCAACCATGCTGCTATCACTGCTTTACAGCTACTGGTTATTACTGCGGTATCTTTTGATAGTTACTATACATATATATAAACACTTTTATAAAGGCACATTTCATTTGAGAGATAAGTCATAACCAGAGTATGACAGTTAAGATTATGTCAATATCAGCGTTTAAACCGTGAAGTCACGCCTGTAGTAATATGCAAGTATAATCCGTATCATCTGGTGTTGTCTTAAACTGAGCATTCCAAATAAACCACAAACCACAACCTCTTCAATGATGTGTCAGTTCTCACACTCCCACAGTCTTCCATCAAAATGAACTTCACCAGAGTGTGGGCAGCAATCCAACTCAGGGAGTAAATGCTTTCTGGGTTTGTGTTACTGCTCAGATAATCACAACACATGCCGAATACAAGAGTGCACTCAAATGACTCCTATGCACACACACGGCGCATGACACTGTATGTACATGGCAGCTGATGAAGGAGTATGTGGAAAAACAAGCAACATTTTGAATGGAGTTACGTTCGGGATGCCACTCACCCGTATTCTTCTCATCGCAGCCACGATCTCCACTCGGCTGCTCGGCCGCGACACATCCAGACTGCCGATGTACTGTCGTCAGGATGGTAAAATACAACAAATACAGCATGTTAACTTCAATATAAGTACAAGTATTTGTCATATCAATACAATTCAAACCGTCCTCGTCAGAACAGTGTTAACTCCGTTCCAAATCACAGCTGGATACCAACTTGTGTTACTCACACGTCACATCGTTTGAGTGGATTTGTGTAGTTATTTTGAACACACCATGACAGAGTAACACACATTAAAACACAGACAAGGAGAGGCACCAGACGATAACACTTTCAAAGTTTCGCGCAGATTCACCTTTGCCTCGAAGTTGATGCCATGCTGAAAGGCTTCCTCGTTGTGCAGCGGGATCCTCAAATCATGTCCATCATCAACGAGGTTGTACTTCGTTTTGGCAGGCATTTTTATTTTTATATAATTGTTTGCTATTCCACAGTAAGACAGAGGCAACGAACCGCGAGAGGAATCCAGCGCAAAAACAAACCAAGAAGTAGTCCAAACAGTCCCGAAATCCGGTCAGTGCATACGCTTCATAGCAGCGAGTCGTCCCAGCACTGAACGCCGACAAAGGTGCTCTCAACCGCGGCCAAGTGGCGGCAACTACTCCGGTGAAGTGCCGCCCTGTCACCGTTTACCGTAACAGCCTTCAAACACACGCTGAGCAGACGCAGGAGTGGCGCGGATATTGACGCGTTTCCCCGACTTTTCCTGTTACGAGTGCAGAAGTTGGTTTAGGTCCTGCCTCCAGTCCCGGACTCCCTCCTCCCGCTCTCCCCCCCCCCCTCCCCTCCGCTTACCTCGCCCCGTCCTCCCGCACGGAGGGAGGGTGTGATAGGAGCAGAGCGCGGTTCCCACCTGCTTCCATTGGAACAGAGACTCACCGTGGCTCCGCGGAGGAGGGACTCGCTGTCTGGTACCTGCCCTCCTTTATCTCTATCTCTCTATCTCTCTCTCACACACACACACACACTGGTGGGAATAACCTGAATGTCACCCGTGTACACTTAAGGAGTGGTTTTGATTTACTGTGTACGATAGTGGTCTCAAACTCGCGGCCCGGGGACCACATGTGGCCCTCCAATCGATTTAATGTGGCCCTCCATTCTATATCAAGATTTGATTTATTTGGGGTTTTTTGTGAATGATACATTGTTCCATATAAAAACAAACATTTTTATTTTGAAATTCTACACAAATACAATATTGTGGTTATATTATTTAAAGTTTGTTGCTTTTTCCACCAAAAAAGCTGGACTGTAGTGTGTAATTGACCGTCCCCCTCCTGACCAGACTAGACTATGCTAGAATAAAACTCTGGCATGCTGTCAAACACATACCTGTAATTTGCACTATTCCTCACTTCCGGCCTACTACTCACCTGTATTAATTATCCTGTATGTGCAATAATCCTGTGCCACTGCCCTTTTCCCTAGTGAAATGTGTGTATTGTACATAGCTCTCTTAATGATATTCTTACTATTTTTTCTTTATATTTTTGCTTTCAATTTATATTGCTCATTCTACCCCTATTTGGTATCTTGCATCTTCATATTCTTAACTGTATATTTTGTTATTGCTTATCTTAATGCTGCTGTAACAAGTCAATTTCCTCAGTGAAGTCTAATCCTACTGTCATCTAATCTAATCCGATTATTGTGTCCCCCCCAAACGCTTTGAAAGATGCCGCACCACTGCATCACAATTCATCTATGTATAGTCTAATCCGTGTTTGTGCCATTTCTGCAAAACCTCCAATTATTTTTAGTTGGTAATACAAAAAATAACTGTAAACACAAGTTTAGCAGAGAATATAGGCTAGAAGAAGAATATGAGCACGCTTCCACCCCATGCTTTAAATTCTACTCTGATTAGTTTCATTTCGTCCAGAGTAAAATGTGACTGTGGTTTTACAGCCAGGGCTCATGTACATAAATCCTTGCATGGGAATGATATAAAATAAAGGGCAAGGCTACCAACTAGTGGCCATATACCTATCTGGGCTTTTATTGAGATATCAATACAATATGAAAATGGAAGAGTATAAATTGCGCGTTGCTTAAATCATATAGAAATTATGAGACGACCTGTAAAAAAAAACTTTAAAGCAGAAATAATCTATTTTTTTTCAAATTCTTTGATCCTCTTATCTACACATAAACCTTTTCAAGAACATTTTCAAAGATTATCTGAATATATTCATCTTAATTTTAACTTGCTTTTAAAGACCAATGACTTATTATATTCATTAACGGATGCAAATCAAAACAGCATAAATGACCGCTGGTCATAAAGATTTGAACAGCTATGCCAATATGCATCAGTCATAGTCAAGTTTAAAGTATGCATGATATAGACTCAAAACGACAGCAGTGGGTGAATTTAAGATACAGGACAATGCTACAAAATGTGATTTCTTTATTAAATATGAATGCATTACGATCAGAAAACTAGCATTCAGTTCGTGAACATGCACCGTGACTATATTAAACACATTTTTCACTCGTTCCATGAAAGCACCTCCAGTGCGAGAGTGACGTGTGGACAGTCGAGACAATGGTGCTGCGTTTATGTATAATTCAGGTGTCATTTTATAATGCACAGGCCATCTGTGTCACCAGGGGAGTGGAGATGCAGCACTCCCCTCAAGGTGGTCCCAGGCGTGGAGGGAAGGAGAAGTAGGGCAGCAGTAATTCACATTCTCACCACCTCTTTGGGAGTATAGACAGCGCTGCTGCTAATGGTGTCCTGCGGGCTTATAATGGGATGATGTTCCGTGTTATTTCCTCTCCGTGAGTACAAAATCTGGCATGTGCTACCGCCGGATTGTGTCGCATACCATTCAGCGTCTTGATTATCGCCCCTTACTAACACACATGAGGAAAGTGGAGTGCGAGAGGGAACAGGATCACCAAGACATAAATGTTGACTCTGAGTTACATGCAGCTTTTATGTTATTGCCACATTTTATGCTATGTGTAAAATGTATCAAGGATATCTCCTCCTAAATATTGCATTGCACTCATGACAGTGGAGTGGTTAAATGTGAGGAGGAGGAAAAAAGAGCAGCTGCTGTCTCTGCAAGAGGAATTATTAGTGAATACAGCCAGTTCTGCTCTGGGACTGCGTGTGCTCTTAAGGCTCTTATAAAGGATGGAGCGTAACTTAATCCATGCCTGCTTTTCAAACACATCAGATCTTATAATTAGGGATTCAGCTTTAAAAGCATTTGCTCATCATGGGAAGAAGGTTCGGAAAAATATGCAATATCTTTAGACTTAATGTCGTTTACTCGTCCACACCCTGGGACATGATCCTCGGGAGCGTATCAGGAAACGGTTAAAATGGAAGTTCACCTCCTACACTTCGAGGCGGGTGTGAAAAGACGCATTTATCTCGTCAAACTGCTACTTTACTATAACGCAGTGTTGCTGTTGCGTCCAACTGTCTTGACACAGAAGGAATCACTTTACTATATGAAGGTAACTGACATTTGCTTTTGATTTACTTGTGTGTTATTTTATGTTTTTAAGTCATGCATCACCGTTTTAAAACCCATAACTTGCTGAAATGCTGTGACTGAACAGTATACGGGGTCCTTGAAATCCTTGAAAGTTTTAAAAAAAAGAATTCAAGGCCCTCGAACGTTTTTCAAAATAAACATGGGTCATTGAAAATGCTTGCAAGAAAGAAGTTAATTTGATATTTAGTTAAAGTCTCCCTTGTATGTTACGACGCCACCTACTGTTACCAAAGAAAATTACAAAGACTGACTTTGACCAAGATCCCAAGGACAATCACCTGTCCAGAGTATAGGTAGCTATTATTATTATTATAGTAATTATTATAATACTTTCTGTGTTGTGGTCCCTGACATACAAGTCTCTCACTTTGATCTGACAACATCTGAAAACTCATGTTTTCCTCTCTCTGCCCTCCGCTGGTGTTTTTTTCAAATCCCCCCCAAAAAAACTTACTTAACGTTGCCTCTTGAGTGGATCCATCCACACTCACAAACTTTGGGATGCAGCGAGAAACAGAGCTAAGATTTCTTCTGTGTGTGTGGTGTGAGGCCAGTGAGTGTCAGCAGGAGTCCTGAACCTTGGATACTCTCCCTGTGGCGTCTGTCTCAACCGTATGCAACTGCCAAGACACACACACACACACACACACACACAAATGACTGTGAGTCATCCGTCAGGCAGCCGTGCGCACACACACATACACGCACACACAAGCATCTTCAGGGTGTATTAATTAATAATGGGGGATGTGTGACACTTACAGCATGAGGACTAGATCCAGTTCTCCCCCCCAGAGTGTTGCGGAGACCGAGGCAGGCAAGAAGGGAAGCAGTGGAACAAATGATGATACCGACAGGCTACATATTCAATTAGCCTGAAACTGTGCGACTGCAACAGAATGATATGGTAACAGAGTAGCGAGTCAGAGGTAGATTAGTACAGATTTACTGTGCCTCTGATAAACAGTCAGTGATTTTAGGCTCACATAACGCAGCATTAACGTATTGAGGCTCTGCATGACCTACATTTTCCAAATCTTGAAATCCTTTTTCAACAGAAACCAGTGATTACCAACTTTTTCTTTTTTAACCTATGGATTTAATGTGGAGTCAAAGAGTATCAGACGATTAGAAAATGTAAAAAAAACATGAGTGAAAAAGACATTTGAGAAGCATTATGAACCTGTTTCAAATCTGATAACACTTAATTAGACGACTGACTGTGCAGAAAGCATATTAGGAACTGTAGTGTAGCAAACCTCTCGTACATCTGTCTCAATGCAACAGAGCAAGGCTGACTCTGTGTATTTTAACTAATCAAGGTTATTCGCCTAAGTTGCATCTTATGTAACAGCAAAACTCACACTTCCTCCAAGCATTTCACTGAGCGTCAGTTGTCGGGTCAGTGAGATGAGGCGAAAACAAAAGCAAGGGTGACACCATGTGGACACACGTTGAGTTTCAAAAGGCTTCACACTCAACTCGTCGACCTAAATAGCACATGGCGAGAGAAAAGTGTAGAAAAATATACATTAATTAAATGTATATTAAATATATTATATTAATATATTCCTTAAAATATATTTTAAGGAAGACCAATGTCATTTTTCACAAAGACAGATAAACAGATAAAACAGTTTCTAGGACTTTCTATGCAGGTCATAAGAAAAAGAAAAAAGCCTCCCTATATTTGACTTTCCCTTGGAATCACTCACTGTAAATAATAGCCTAACAGAAAAAAACGGCTCGGTGTGTTACTTGGCACTGTGACAACTCTTTTTCAAATGAGTAAATGAAATTGTGTTCAGCTCGCTCCCCCCTGGAGACTAAGCTTCATTGAGTTTTGTCGCTCCCCTGAGCCGCTTCGCGCTTCCCATCGTTCACCGGGAACAATGTGCGCTCGGGCCTGAACGGGCCTATGAAAGTGTCACCGCAAATCACAGCGACGCTCTTTTCTGTTGTGGGGCCTCTTGACCCTGTGCGGTGCCTAACACACTGGAGTAAACATATCAAGGGGCAAGAGGTGTAATGAATTTCCAGCCTGATGTACTGGCAGAGAAGAATTACAGATGTCATCATCAACACACAGAGTGGTTTCCATGACTTCAGATGACATCAAACTTATTTTAGCAACCATCAAAATAAAATACTGTATTTTTGTATTTTCAAAATCCACTTTGAGGCAGCTCTTGCATCCCCTCACGTGTACGCTGGCTCACTAGAGGACAATGCCTGAGAGCAACAGACATATTCCATAATCAGTCAACAGATTAATGTGATCAATAAGTTCTAATTTTAAATGCGGAAGAAACGCTTTGAGGCATAGGAAGTAACCTTGTCAAGTTGTACACACCTTATAGCACTAAAGTATTTTGATACAAAAAACAATGGCATCTTAACCATACAACACGTCTTCACCTTAAAATGTAATAATAGACATTATGGGGACATTATAGTTCCCATAATATGACTGTGTAAACCAATACCAATACATGAGTAACACCTGCAACACACACACAGAAACAGAGAGATGACTGAAATCGACACTCAAGCATGGTATTTACTTGCTGTTGTTTCCTTCCCTGGTTTATTCATTTGTGTAGGGGTTTAATTTCTTAGTAAAATTTTAAATACATCAGGTGGCACAGTTGTTTCACACTTTCCTTACACAATGAAGTCATTAACTTTACATTAAAAATGTCATGTTTGCTTTTTTGTTCAGTTAAAAATACTTAGATTTGACAGCTAAATTAAAGATACACTCCAGGATTCCTTGTTTGAGTTAGTGTAACTTCAAGACAGTCTATCTGATAGCAGCTAGCTAACTACAAAACTAGCTAGCTATCGTATCTATCTGATAGCAGCTAGCTAACTACAAAACTAGCTAGCTATCGTATCTATCTGATAGCAGCTAGCTAACTACAAAGCTAGCTAGCTATCGTATCTATCTGATAGCAGCTATCAAACTACAAAGTTAGCTAGCTATCGTATCTATCTGATAGCAGCTAGCTAACTACAAAGCTAGCTAGCTATCGTATCTATCTGATAGCAGCTAGCTAACTACAAAGCTAGCTAGCTATCGTATCTATCTGATAGCAGCTAGCTAACTACAAAGCTAGCTAGCTATCGTATCTATCTGATAGCAGCTATCAAACTACAAAGCTAGCTAGCTATCGTATCTATCTGATAGCAGCTAGCTAACTACAAAGCTAGCTAGCTATCGTATCTATCTGATAGCAGCTATCAAACTACAAAGCTAGCTAGATATAGTATCTATGAATCCTGCAATAATGAGGTAGAGAAAATCCAACATATTTTTCTTGATAAGGTGTTTTTTTTGCCTCCTTCCATGTTAGTGTGGATGAGACAGTGTGATCGAGGGTTTGTCCACGGATAAAACTAACAACCTGTAGAAAACAGCTGTTCACATTCAAGATTGGTGTTTTGCAACCTCGTCAACCACAGAAATGCTCCTCCACTGCAGATTCTGTGCCATGAGGGGTTTAAAGGAGCCTTTGCCCCCTCCGTCTTATCTTATTCTCGGTTTAAACTTTAAGCGTGTATTGGAAAATATTGAGCGCAACTACTCTATCAGTAGACGCGTGACTAAATGTCTGTGGTCTTTGCCGTCCCAATAACACAGAAAGAACAGATCTATAGCGACAGAGAACTTTGCCACTGACTTCATTTGTCTCTTTTTAGTTGTAAAATTATAAAGTTAGAAGGTTTCAAACTCATTTTCAGAATGTGCACCCTGATGTCTCTCAATAATTACAGCCCAGACTCAGGATTAAGACATTTACTGTACAGTATAATCAAACAATCTTACTGCAATCAAACAATGTAATTTGCATTTTTATAACATAAAACCTAATCTCTACTTGTGCATTACCATTTCTTGTCTAATACACTGTAACTAAGTACACCATGAAGGAACAGCTGGAAGGATGGAGCACAGCCGAAGAGTTCAGCCGAAAGTTACAGCTTAAGTCTGTCTAAGCCCAGATTGTGCCTGCGTGGCCCGGGGCAGGAGCTTGTTTTCGGGGACGATCTGGCAGGAGCAGGCTGATGAACCACAGTCCCGAGAGAACTCTTTGGCATGGAGACGGCGACGTCAGAGCCCGCTGCGCCCGTGTGCACGTGCTCGTGGGGATGCAGGTGTGTGTGGTTGTGGTGCTGATGCCCGGTGTGCTCAGCGTCTGCTTTGGCATGGGCGTGTTCCTCCACAGTGGCAGCCTGCAGAGCAACAGGACGAGACTGCGATGATCCAAGCGCAAGCACGCATCAAGATTTAAGTTTACGGATGACTCTGTAATTATGAGTTGAATTTCCGAGTGCTTTCCCTAGTCCGCAAACCATTTTCCAATAATCTATAAACATGCGTATATCAAATTCATGACGACAGTGCGGAGTTTGTCTACTTGTTTTCTCAGTACAAGCAACATATTTCACTTCACACGCACACATTTGTTATGGCCATGGCTCCCAACCTAGGGTCAAAGCCCCCTACAGGCCCTGGTTTGTCTTGGACTTGGCTTCAAAGAAAAAAAAGCATGGGAACCACTACTTCTGAAACTGTCTGAAATCTAAAACATTAAAAGCCAGAAACTTGACACAAGGCTCCCTTAATCCATCATAAATGTAAATTACTCATACCAGTATGGGATATGCAAAAAATGGGTCCTTATTTAAAGTTTTTAGCTGTTAAAATGCTGCTTACCTGAGGTTCGTAGATCTCACACTTCACCTCTACGGGCTTCCTGTCCTGAAATGAGCTTCCCTTCTTTCCACCCATGGGCCTGATTTCAAACTGGTCCTCGTGGGCCATGTGTGAGCCCAAACAGAAGCCTCTATGCTGAGGGAGGGGGGGAACGTGTGCAGAGAAGAATAGTTGAGCAGCGTTCTCATGTACACAAAGTTATATTTACGATACATATTTTGTGTGAAACAGCAACACAGCGGTTAAATTGCAATTTCAAATGCAACAATCGGCCACTGGTGCTTTAAAAAAGTCCATTTGCACAGTCTTAATGAGCATGTGTGTGTGTGTGTTTTATACTCACTGCAAACTGGCAGTCCATGGGTGGGCAGCTGCTCATCTCACTCGCATCTGTTCCCTTTGAACACACCGTTTCCACGATGGTGAACTCCACAAAGTAGGACGGACCGACCACCCACTGGCAAAGTACACAACGACATGATGCATATACACACAGACACACACACACACACTCACTGTACTTCTAAACATCTAAGAACTGCCTAAAAATTTAAGAATCCTCAAAACATTTAGATTGAAACGCCTGTTTTCCAGACTCTCTGAGAATAATAACCAAAATATAAAAAAGTAGAATTATTGTTGCACACACACACCAATAGTTATTAGTGAATTTGACCCAGGTGCAGAAGCAATATATAATCGATATATGCCTCAGTAAAGTGACCTTTTCTCTTGAGTAGCACAAAATTGTGAAGGTGGAGGATGATCCTCAGTATTATGCCTTCTAAATTCAACTCAGCCAGCAATCTTATTTCTTTAAACGACTTCATCCGCTTGTTGCTGTCATTGAGTAGTCTCCAACTTAAGGTGTGATAATATACCAGCACGTTTGCACACTCCCCTCGCCATATTCACAACAGCGAGACAGCGAGTAACAAAACCACTTCAGTGTAGGCAGAAAGTAGAGATCAAAGTGTCCAGCCTGAGGTGATTCCTCTGGATTTTGACTTCAAAAGACAGTTTGTTCTTTGGCTTAAAAGGGGATTCAGAGAAGGAGCCGGAGAAGACCAGGACTAAATGGTTTGCATTGCTTTACAAAAGTCAAAAAAAAAAAAAAGGCTCCAAGATAAACCTTCTGCCTGAAACTTGATGCATTAATTATGTGTCTGTTTACATCTGTAAGCAGTTAAAAATAGGCAGAATTGCTTACTGGTGGTTCCTGTCACGCTTGCTTTTGTTTTGGGAAGACAATCACTGCTCAAAAGTTTGAGAACCACTGATCTATATAATTATCTTGTGTTGTTTCTGAACCTGTGAGCTGGCTCTGGTGATTCTCTCCAGAGTAAAGTAGTTGGCCAGGCGACTTTCTTCGTTGAACCTCTGCAGGGAGAGAGTGGCCGTCTCCTTGACGACCGGCTCGTTCATGTTATCGGCCGTGGGACAGTCCGGACACACGCCGACCACTGCAGTGGCGGGAACTGGACACGGGGATCAACAGGAGTTTAAGACATTTTCTGTTGAATTGAAATGTCCCCGGAAAACGTGGAAAAATGAATTCATACCTTCTCGAAGAACGCAGGAGTAGCTCTGAAGTTTGACTCGAGTGTCAACGAAGGCAGACACCTCACACTCCCCATACACCTGAATAACACAAAAGTGTACAGTCGCTGTATGTGCATGTAATCGGATTGTGCTGACCTTAAAAGTGTAGTCTGTAACGTTTGACGATTTTTGATGTTGATATTATTTTTCTGCCTCTGTCAGGCAAAACTATCAGACCTGTAGCAGCACAGAGGAACAAGGGCAAGAAACTTGTATCCCATCAAACTGCTGCAATAGTTTTTTTTTTTTAGCAGTACAATTCCCTTTTTAAACCTTTTGTGGAGGTTTTCAGTCACTCCGATAATGGTTTCAATCCAGACATTTGTTCATGTTTTCATTTCATTTCATGCAGTCAATTTTTTAAATGTGTTGGTTTGGGCCCGCAGTGAGGAAATGCACCAACACTTACCGGAACATCACTAATATCTCTGACTTCACACTGTTTCCAAGGTTTCTTGCTGGCAATGTGGCATTTGGTCTCCATGACATCAATGGTCAGCTTGTAGAGGGAGCCATCTTTCTCCTGGACACACACACAAACTTGTTCTTATATCTTAGTGAGGACACACCAGAGACCGAACCTTAAAACCAGGTCTTAACCCTGAAAAAGCACACAAAAAACTTGTGAACAACAAACCTTATACTACTGTTTTTGTCCATTGTGTCTGCAAATGTGTGTGTGTGTGGTGGAGGTGTCTGTCCTCACCGTGTCAGGAGTGTGCGAGAGGTCGTACAGTCTGTTGAGGCTCAGGATGTATCCGTTGGTCCGGTCCTGGTTGATCTGCTCCAGGGTCTCCTCTGCGACTCTCACTGCCTCGGGACTGACGCAGCTTGGAGCGTCCGGTGTGGCTCTCCCCTCCTGATGCAGCAAAGCCAGACACAGAATCAGCAGATACACACTCATCCTGTAACACCCACAAACACACACACACACAGGGCCCCGATAGTGTCACCAAGCCAAATGTCTCAAGCCTATCTGGGCAGATAGTTTGACCTTTAGCTTAACGCATGCCCTGGCCTGGAAATCTTCCTTTGGTAGACTTGTTGGATCCCTTTTTTCCAGACACAGTTTGAGAGCGGCCTACGTAAGGCTGGCAGTGGACTTTCCTCCTCTCTTATGATAAAACAAACAACTTCTATCAGCTGCTCTGTCGGCCAATGGCTGGCTCTGATTGACTGAAGGGTCAAAGTCCACTGGGTAACAAGTGAGCCAAAAGAAAGCTCATCATATACAGTAGAGCTACAGTATAGTTTCAAGAGAATTTCTTTAAAAAAAAAGTAATAGTTTTTATGGTTACATTTATAGGGATTTTATTTTTCCTAGTTTTGCAACCAAGCACTCGTATTTGACGGCGACAGAGCAAAGATCAGAGCTGTTTGCTGATCACGTTGAGCCAATTTTTTCAGTTTAAAGAGTGGGAGTGTAACTTGAACATCTCTACAACTGCTGTCATACAGCTATAACCATTATTTCATTGTGTGAAGTTTTTTTTTTGTCAATTTCAGCATCATCTCATAAATTTAAATGGCCATATTATTGTAACTGTTGGAAAAAAAACCCCTACTTTTTAATTCTCCTGTGACTTCACCTCCAGGTAAAACCAGCACAGAAAGGTTTAAATTCAAGTAAGACAATGCAAGATAATCCTTTATCAATCCCACTACAGACAAATGTGTGGAACTCATCAAGTATTATCTTGTTAATTCTGCAAAAGAAAAAGAAAAGTGATATTCACTAATCTTAGTGAAACAGCTGGGAGCATTAGCTTGGTGACAGTGATTTGTCTTGATTTAACTACTCCCTCTTACCACATTAATTTTTATTTTTTTTTTTTATTCTTTTTTATTAAGAAAATAAAGCTGACAAAGCTGTCTGGGGAAATAATCTTGGAGCCAATATAGCTTTCATCTGTCAACGAATTAGCCGCTGCACATTCATGTTTATAGAGATTACGTTTATGGTGACAAGATGGTTCCTGACATAGGATTGTTCTTTCTGTTGCTCTGTTTTTCTTTACCTTGAGTTCTTTTCAAGTTCTGTCTCTGGATTTCTGTTTTTCCTTGTGCGCATCTTGTCCAGTTTTGCTTCCTGTCGTGTCCTGCCTGTTGGTTGTCTGCCCCACACTAATGTGTCTCACCTGTGTCTTGTTAGTTTCACCTGTGTTTGATTGTGTTTGTCTGTACAGAGTCTGGGTTGGTCCATTCTGTAACGGGTGTGTAAAAAAATTTCAGAGGACGGACCAAAAAGAGTCTTTAGTAAATAAAACTCACGAAAAGGCAATAAGGTCAAACTGAAACTGAAGAAAAACAACACGGAGCAGACCAGGAACACATGGAAACAGAGCATGAGCAAACAGCCACGACTGAAACTAACTAAAACCAAAATGGACCAACCCAGAAATGTTTTATACCAAGTCAGCGATGGACTTTTCACACGAGGCAGATTCATCCCTAATAAGATAATTTGACCTCTCATCATCCTCCTCTTCCTCACATGTATTTCACACACAATTAGAGTGAGATGGAGCGAGAGATAAGGTCACACTTCTTGTTATTATTTATTTATTTTTGTTTGATTTTCTCCACGCCATTCCTCAGCTCCACTCACATCACATACCCTGGTATATACAGTAGAACGGTATTTTTGATGTTCCTCCCACCAAAGGAAAGCTGGCGTACCACAGTTTGAATAATAGATGATCGTGTAGCCTGTAACGTGCTGTTTCTAGGCCGTGCTTTTGGAGTGTGTGCCTCCGGTCCACGCCCCCTCCTCTTTCTTGCACAAAGACACAAGAATGATTCATAATTATCATGATTTATTATTTCATATTTGTATGCAAGATATAAAAACACTTATACAGTGACAGAGTCAGTATTTTAGGAATAATGATCACCAACAGAGGAAATGTGGGGGGGAAAAAAGGTTGAGTGTTTATTTAATGCACTCAATTTTATTAGATGCCACAATGAAGAGAAACAGGAAAGGTCACGTGTTACATGCATAAAGCCAATTATTTGTTGCCAATAGTCAAAGTGTCACTCAGTGAGTCACACGCTGAACGGACTTTTCCTGATTTTCTACATTGTTCGTCTATTTCTTTGTGTTTCCAAAGGTCAGTTCAGTTTCTGATCGAGTTCCATGGGTCCGTCTTACGCATCTGCTTTGAACCGTGGGTCCTCCGTGAAGAGTGTGTCCACCAGGCTGCCATTGCCCGATCGTTGGACGCACTGAGCTGAGAGCGAGGTGGGGAAGGGCTCGATGACAAGTTTGCTCTGGCCGGGGATCTGAGGGTCAGGCAGGGAGGGCAGGGTGACTCCAGTCTCGTGGGGTTTCTCGGGGAAGAAGGGCAGAGTCACGGGCTTGTCAACGGAGGGCAACATCACCACCGTGCCCTCTGGGTGGTCGTGGTGTGCGGTCTCGTGGTCGTGGCCGTGGTGGTGGTGGTGGTGCTCGTGCTCGTGCAGGTGACCATGCTTGTGGTCGTGGTCCAGGGCCAACTCGTGGTCGTGCTCGTGCGTGTGCTCGGTGTCGGCGTGCTTGTAGTCGTGGTGATGGTTTTCTGAGTCGCCGCTGTGGTTATGTGCTTTGGCGTGATGGGCGTGGTCGTGGTCGTGGCCGTGCCCGTGGTCGTGGGAGTGAGCGTGGGCGTGCCTGTGGGCGCTGCCCGCATCGTGGTCGTGGGTGTGGTGGTGGTCGCTGTCGTTGTCGTGCGTGTGGGTTTTGACGTGCTGCGCGTGGCTCTTGGTGTGGTCGTGCACGTGGTCGTGTGTGTGTGCATGGTCGGTGGCGTGGGCGTGGTCATGGTCGTGGTTGTGCGTTTTTGTGTCGTTGTGGCTGTGGTCGGTCTCGCCGCCCAGAAGGTGCTGTTTCTTCTCTCTCTCGCCAGCCTGGAGAACACACAAAGCCACATTTACTGATGTGTGGTAGATAAACATCGATTGTCACAATGAACGAATGTCTAAATTTGGGTTTAATATGAAATTGTCATGATAGTAAAGGCAGTTTTCTTTTTACTTGGGAGTCCCATTGAGAATGAAAGCAGCAGGTGGTGCTTTGATCAATAAACAACAACGTTACAGGGCACTTCCTGTTTTGTGGCCAAATTGGGGCCACATTCACAACGGCTCACTTCTTGTTGGATGAAGTTTATATTTGCAGACGTGTTCAGAGTCGGTCTCTTGTGTCACGTGTGATGTTTCGAGCAGATTGGTCAGTGTACGACAAAGTTACAGGCCACTTCCTGTTTTGTGGCGAATGGTGGAAATTCACCAAAATTCGCCTTTTTTTCTCTGACGCACCTTTTTATAACGTTGCATCTTTGATGTGTCTGGTACAAATTGACAAGTGTTTTTTTTTTATGTTGGTATGATAAACGAGTTTTTGAAACAAGACGGACACCAAATTCAAAATGGCCGACTTCCTGCTGAGTTGCGGTCATGGTCCCAACAGACTTTGACATGTTTCCATAAAGTTTCATGAAATTTGCACCACTTTTACAAATTTCATTTAAAAATCCTTTTGGGAGGAAAAAAAGACATAATGCCAGGAATTCCAGGTAAATTAGAGGGACATTTATTGAGTCTTACCTCAGGCTCGTAGATCTCACACTCTACAGTGACGCCTTCCTCCCCATCAGGAGCGGTGTGATGAGATGCCTTACAGAAGCCCTTGTGCTGTGGACACAACAAAAAGAAACGAGAGAGAGAGAGAGAGAGGGGGGGGGGGGGAGGAACGAGAGATGTTCATTTAGATTTGGACTTGAAAAACACACCCAGACAGACAGTGTTTAGGTCTCTCATCTGAATTTCAGCTTGACTCACAGCGAACTCGCAGTCCATGAGCGGGCACTTATCGGCCGCCACTGCATCTGCGCTGTTGACACAGGTGGTTTCCTGGATGGTGTACTCTGCGTTGTAGAACGTCGCCATGCCCATCTGGGTGCAGACACAAAGGGGAACAAAGGGGGGGAACGTTTAACAGAGATATTTTGACTGTTTTAATTCAGGGTGGCATCACTTCTGGGGCGGTGAGGGTGGTGTTTGGCTTTCTTTCGGCTTGTCCTCTTCGGTCGCACCAACTGTCCTCATGTCCTCCTCCGCGACATCTATGAACCTTCTCAGCTGCAGACAGCTCCATTTTCAACATCCTTTGTTCAATATAATCACAGCCACCCCTCCTCAGCTGCTGTTGCGTTACATGTTTATTGTTTCACTGCTTTTGGAATAAAGTCACATTGGGATGTGTTTGTTGGTGGTAAAACTGTCTCATAGATGGCATCAGTTCAGTTGCCTTTGGTCACCCACAGTCATGTTTGTATAAGATGGATGTTAAAAGTGGCAAATATGGTACACTAATGGTAAAAACAAATCAAAACAGACATTTTAATTCAAGTTTAATACTCATAATGAGTTATCCACAATCTAGCCACGTAGTTTTTTTTTGGATGACTGGACAAAGGAAAATGTCTGTCGCATAATAACTTGTCTTTATCAGCCACTATATTCTCTCCATGGCCCAGAATGCAAAAGCTATGTTATAAATGTGTCTTGTTCCCACGAAAACACTTACCGAAGCGGTAGAGCGGGCGACTTTGAGCAAGGCGAATCGTTTTTTCAGCCCGCTGTCCTTGTTAAACTTCTCCAGAGACTCAGACACGGTCTTCTGGATCATAGGGTCGTCGTTGTTCCACAGAGTCGGACAGTCGGGACACTGCTCAGAAATCTTACCAGCGGGAACTAGACAGAGAGGAAAGAGAGGGTGATGAGTTGGGAATACAAGCACGACACAACATCTCAGGCTGAGAAATTGTGTTTAATTCAAAATCTTTGGTTTGTTTTTGTTTTTTTTACCTGGTCTTATTTGACAGTCGTATTTCATGAGACGCACCACTCTCTGCGGCCTGTCAAAGTAGATGACGGCTTTGCACTGTCCGTAAACCTGCAAAAACAAACACAGTAATTGCACCGGCGATAATGTCTCAGTGTACTACAACATTTATAAAGAGGTCCACACTCAAACCTTGAATCATGACACACAGGACTAGGATTAATAATTAAAGACTCACATCAATAATATAGAATAATCAGTTCACTTCAGGTTATTACAACTGGGCTCCATGTAATATTTGCAAAGGTTTCGCTTCACAACAAAGTGCCAAATTATCCATCAACATAAATAACAAATTATGAATTAAAATGAACAAATAAACATTGAGTGCAACTACTGAAATGTTAGGCCTGTAGGCCGAGCGGCTGACACGGGATACTGGCACATAAAATGTCACAATATCGCTATAGTGCAGTATATAACCTGCTTTACTAGGTCAGATAAAATAAAAATGAAACATAATTTAAATGGTTTTGTTTTGTTCCTTCCTCATTTCTTAAAATTGTATTTAAATACAAGTTATATAATTGTATTTAATGATCATGGTCCACATGCAGTACCATAACTGTGCACTAGGGGGCCAGGGCTCACACTTTGGGAGTAACTGACTACTTCCATACTTGAGTGTGAAAGAACATAATTCATTCCGGTGTTTTGACCGTTTTCATTTTACAGTCTTGAGTGTTTTATAAGCGTGTGTTTTCTCACCGGTGTGTTGTCGGTGGGACGAGCCTCACAGTTCTTGTCATCCCTCTTGTTCAGGACACTGCAGTTGGTCTCCACAACATCCAGAGTCAGGTAGAAAACCACACCAGTCTCTGCCTGTGTGTGACACACACACACACACACACAGTCAGTAACATCCTAACATAAATGATCCTCCAGTTTTGACATACTCATATAAAGTGACTTTAATATTGAATTTTAAGGCAAAAAACATAATTCACAGACGATCTCAGGCAGTGGATTCGGCCTTTAATCATCACTAATAAACTGTCCTTGCCTCAAGAATTGTTTGAGTATAATTTGATGCAAATTTAAAAACATTTGTGGTGAAATTAAACATCAAGTGGTTCAATAAGACGTGCGACTAACACACAGTGGGAGCTGAGGTTAGATCACTTAGAATCGATGACCCTAGATAACAAATACATGAAACAGGTCATCAAAGAAACTAAACAATGTCTGATAAGATAAGCTTTTGAATACAAAATAAAACTGTGTACAATTATATCAATGAGTAATAGACCAATTTGCTCTTTCATCATCATCGTCCTCTTCCTCACATATGCTTCAGACACTGGTATAGTGAAATTAGAAATTAGGAGCGAGAGATAAGGTGACGAGGTCTAATTATTATTTAATGTATTGTTTTTTTGTTATTTGTGGCATTTTCTACACACTCTGCTCCACCCTGATCACATACAGTACTTCACTGAAGTACCACCAGAGGAAGCTTGTGTGGCACCGTTGGTGCACGTACCTCAGTTTGAGAACCATGGGTCCAAGCGATTAATCAGTTAACCCTCTGATACAAAGAATATCATTGAGCACAGGAGGCATGAGGCTTATAAGTGGCTCACTGAGGATGTTTTCTTTCTTTCTTTCTTTCTTTCTTTCTTAACTCACGTGTCTTCCAATGTACACATTGTACAGCCCGTGCAGGCTGAAGATGTAGCCGTCCTGCCGGTCCTGGTTGATCTTGGTGAGGGCCTCCTTCGCAGCACTCAGGGCAAACGCGTCGGTGCACGAACCCTGCTCGAGGCCGACGCTCTCCACTGGTGCACCGTGAACGTGCACACAGCCCAACGCCAGCAACAGCCACACGCAGTGCTTCATGGTTCAAAAGGCCTGGGACGAGTCTGTGTCTCACACACGCTGAAGAGACGGACGAGGAGCGATGCCCAGAGAGGGATCAAGTGACCTTTTTATATGCTGCTGTTTCAAGCCCCCCCCCTCCGACCCCGCAAAAGCAAATATAACCATTGATCCCGACCATTTCAAAGAATGCTGCATCTGCTGATTTTTGCTGTATCTGTATCGCCCCGCACAATGGAGCTTATCAGTCAGGGGAGAATCAGCCCCTGCAGTCATGCTCTTCTCCTCCTGTAACAGAGGCTGTGACACTCTTATTTATTTACTCATTTCAGAAACCAGTGATTGAGTCACGACCTGAAAGAGATACAGATACACAGATAGTGCAAGTTACCACATGAAGCAGTCACAGCAGAAACACTTCTGTTATGCATTTGGCCTTGACTGAAATACTCAAGAAAAAGTACCACTATTTTATAAATATAGTATAAAGTATGGGTCTAAAAAGGTTTGACGAAGGTTTGACGAACACAGGTCAACATTTTTTAAGGCATTTTTTAAGGCTTAATCGAGAAAATAATCGACAGATTGATCGATTATGAAAATAATCATTAGCGGCAGCTCTAGAAAATGATTGTTAAATGATGTGATATTTATAAGCCAGGGAAGTTACTCGTTACTACAAAGTAAAAGTTGAGTCGGTGACGTCAATGCCTGTTTGTTGTCTAGTTGTTTTTAGTGGCACCAGCTCAGCTGTTAGCCGTAGATTCCGCGGACTGAAGTGGACTTAAAACAGAGCAGCGGCTCGTAGTTTCTGTCACCGAGGGGCTCAACCAGTACTTTTACTTTAACTTCTAACACTTAAGTACAGTAAATGTCAGGTACTTTAAGACTTTTACTCAAGTAATATTCTAAAAAGGCGACTTTAACTTCTACCAAAGTCATTTTCTGGTAAGATACTTGATACTCTTGCTCAAGTATCGCTTTCAAGTACTTTATACAAGGCTGCTCTCAGGCCAGGTCATTGTCTCCTGATAATGTAAACACACTGGTCTGCCCCCGTAACTGGCTGAATGTAAAGAGGGACTAAGCCCAAAATTTTTCAATGTTCTGAAGTTTTTTGCACCTTTTTGAAATGGAACTGGCACCACGATGGAACATATTGTATGTTTGTTGTTATCATTTATGTTACTTGTTCATATAAGGTGGTTTTGATATTCAACCTGCACTTAAACATGGGCCTGGCTTATTATTTCTATTCCAGAATATAATAAAGATGCCTCTTTTTTGGTGCCAAATGTGTAGATAATGTCTGATAATGTGTTTAAAGTAAAAAAAAAAAGAATATTTTCGCGATTAATCGCAATTCCTTACAGAAAATTGTGTGTTTAGTTAGTTTATTTTGTTTTAATCGATTGACAGCTCTAGTTAAAATACATTAAGTTTAGTGGGCCATAACCCTTCTTCAGGATGTCAAGGTGACTTTGATGGATCTTCTGGAATAAGACCCTTGAGTCACAAGGGATAGTGGTTAAAATCAAGCCATATACAAAGAAAGGTTTCTGCTTCGAGGAGATATGTCGTCATGTGAGCGATACAACATGCCATTGTTAAAAAACTAACACAAGAGTGCAAGGATACAGGATAATGTGGTAGTGGCAAGGCATCGAAATGCTCTTATATGACCTGTGCGACTCCCCGATGAAGCCTTTACGCTGAAATGTGCTTCGAAGGTGTTGAAATAACACTTTAATAAAACAATTTCACAATTTCAAAAGATGTAACATTCAGACTTTGTGTTTGGGCGACGAGACACAATATCTACAAATCCCACGTGTCACTGAAAAGTAAAAAAAAAAACACCACACAGTTGCCCAGTGACTGGAGCATTTCAGATTTAGGTGACATTTATTACAAAGGTCAACTCTGAGGATTCAAGCTGAAAACGTGTCATTTGAAATCACTTCCCCGTTATGTCAGTCGTCGTGATGCAGGTGTAATAGTCACCACCAAGGCAGCAGTGACATGCTGTATGTTGACCTTTATAACAAGAATGAGAATCCTTGGAATAGTCCCAAAAAAAAAAGAAAGAAAGAAAAAAATCCATCCTTTTTTTTGTGGCGCTGCTGTGATGTAACTTCTGTTCTATGCACTTACACAAGAGGTATTTGGACAAAGGGAACAAAGTGCTTCAATTTGACTGCAAACAACAGATTTCCTTTACAGAAAGACAGACTTATTCAAGTTATGATTGAGGAAAAAAAATAGTCCAGTCATTCCCAGACACTGGGTCAGGACAGGTTTTTTTTTTTAACTGTATATTTGTTGTGTATATTTCCTGTGCATAAAATCAAATCATGGTTCATTTATTAAACATAAAAAACACGTCTGTGAAGACTGAATGTGGATGGAGCATCTCTTAACATCATAAACGTGCCTCCTAAACAAATGTGATGACATCATATTCCCATATCTACACTTTAGATGGAGATGGAGAAAAATCCTCCACCCTGGCACGCGTTTCCCAAAATGTAAAAAGGCCCAGGTTTTTGACGGCTCAAAAAATTTGGGAAAAGTGGAGCATCAGTGATTCGCTCTCTGCAATTCAACCTTTGTACCTTGCACTGTGTGTACATTTGGTGAGTAGGCAGAAACACTGTGGCACGTGTTTAACTTAATCGTGGTCAATAAGTCAGACGAGGCCAGAAAAGTACAGTGTTTGCTGCATTGCAGAAGTTGTTAGTGTTGATCATGTGCGTCTTAATGTGCCGATTTTATCTGTGGGAAAAATGCCGTGGTGAAATCTAACACAGTGACCAAAGAATCAATATTTGGATAAATCGTTGAACTGCCCTGATTGTATGGACAGAGAGCACACAGTCATATCTAGTTTATACACAGACTTTGTATGTGGGCAAAAAGTGAAGGTGCAAAAAACCCTGTGCAGGTTTGGGTGAAGAACAGATTATAGGGTCATGTATAGCAACTGTTCATGTGCTGTTTTAACCCTTTTGTTTAAAACGCTGTTAAACCTGTTGTGGAATGTACTAAAAAAAAGTCTTTATTTGTTCTAAATATGTCCATAAATGTATGAATGGGTTATTCATGATAAACTACAAAGCATGACAATTTGTGCGAATATGCAACTGAGAGAGAGATGAGAAATAATCCTACATATTTCACACAAAGGAGATATAGTCCTTGATTATTTGAACTCCACAGAGACGTAGACCACCTGACATGAAACTGAAATACATTTCTATTTTCTCATCTTTAAATTATACGTTCCCTCCCTTAGACTGTACTACAATGAATTCATAGTGTGTGGTTTCATAGTAACCATGGTAACTGGATGTTCAAGTTTCATTCAATATATTCAGACTTTCATTCAGTTTATTCTTTAATTTCCTGAATGATACAGGAAATAAGCTATTATATATTATATTATATTATATTATATTATATTATATTATATTATATTATATTATATTATATTATATTATATTATATTATATTATATTATATTTTATATTTTATTGGCACAGCACCCCCGCGACCCTCTGGCGGTAGATGATGACTGACTGACTATATTATATTTTATTACATTATATTATATTATAATTATGGCAAATAATTCTAAATCAAACAAAAAAAAACATGACATTAAAACTTTAAAATTTAACAAAAAGAGGAAAAAGAGGAAAAAGTCAAATGGTTAATTAAATGGTTTAATTTAGCACCAAATTTAATTTAATTACTTTAATTTAATTTAAGAATGTGCTTTATATAAGTCTATATGGTCTTCCATCGGACACAAGGTGGCGCTGAAGTATCACACATCCCTGCGCTGAAAGCTGACACTGCACTTCCTCAAACACAGACCTGCTCAGTGCGATGATTACACTTCTGATGCAGAGCTCCAGGAAATATTTGGACTGATTTACACTGAGTGGATTCAGAAGCAGCCGCAGACATGGAACAGACTCACACATCCACAGCAGAACAGGAACACATCTCTGACTTCAACAATCGCTTGATTTATACCGTCAGTGATACTAGGCAGCAGTAACCAGGAGGACGACGGAAGACTGTGTCTCTGGAGACTGTTCATGTCATCTTTTAATCTCACTCAGAGGTTTCCTCATTCAATGCATTTAAATTCCAGAGACTTGGTCTCCTTGGTAGAATATGCACAAAGGTCATCTGTGCAAGCAGTTCATTAATTACTTGTGATTGTTGAGCAGCCTCTGGTGGCAGAGGGAAGTATGACCAGGTGAATTTAGGGTGACAAAACCAAGGACCTGCACGTGGGAGTGAATTCGTTTGAGCGTCCTGTCAATTCGCATCATGAATAAATGGGATACCAGTACTTGCATGCAAATAAATACATTTATAAATAAGGCTATCCTGTTTTTGTCCCACTTTTTTCAAAGTGCAAATCTTCTGTGGGCGAGGATTAGGGCCACATGTAAAACAACCAGCCAGAATTCGGACATTTTTTGGCCTAGTTGGCCCTGATCCTCTTCCGTACAGATCCACATCCAAACCCCAGTCAAACCAATATTTGTTGTTCAATAAATGAGTGGAAAAAGCATCAGTTTGGCCACAAAACATCAAACAAGGTGAAGGTACAGATTATATTGTCCAGATTATTAGTTAACCCAGCAGTATGTGTGTTCTTCCCCGTGTGCTTATCTTTAATTCTACATGAAATAAAGATAAACATGGAAAATATGAAGGGGGTTTAAGTGGATTTACGTCTAATGGCTGTACATTAGATTAAATTAGATTACATCTGCTGATGTTTCTTCCCTCTGGGATCAAATGTCCACTCTGCTGCATGAATGTAAACATAAACTCTAATAGACATTATATAACATGTTCTTCAGTTGTTTGGGTGAAAAATTAAGTTTATATGAGCACAGTATGTACGCACTGGCTTATTTTTACTCCCATACTGAAGTGGACATGACCTCTGGTCATATAGTTTTTAACGTGTCATTAAACCTTATTGCAAAAGAGATAGAAAAACAACAAAATACTAATTTATATTGGTTTCTGATCGTTTTTTTGTTTTTTTGTTTGTTTGTGCAGGCGCTAATTACCACACAGCACCATACCGGTCCTGATGAGACGCACGTGTGTGTCCTTTTTTTCCCCCCTCATGGGCTGGAGGAGGTGTGTGGAGTTCCTTAATCTTTACGAGTGGCCTTCAGGGTCTGAAGGTTCAGCAAAGTGGAGACCTCAGATGTTGAGCCAGGGATCTGCCATTTCCCTCATGTTTCTCCTGGTTCTATCTTGGGACAGTGGCTCTGATGCTCACTCTTCCTCAAGGCTCTGGTATACTTCCGTGCTCAGTGCAAACTGTGCATTACACCCCACCTGTAGGTGGAGTATAAGCCCTGAGATACTACAGGACCCTGACGCACGAGTATACCAGGGTCCAATGGGGTTTAATGGGGGATAAACCCCATTAAATTTAATTCAGTAATGGATTAATAATCGATTAGTCGAGTAATTGTTTCAGCCTTAATTACAAACATCACAATTTGGCATCTTTAGTGTCTACTGGTTCCAACTGGAATGCAACAGCTACACCTGTGACTAACAGAAAGAAACAGAAAATAAGTGTTTTGTCACTTATTTTCTAGAGAGAAGACTCTCTGGTTAAATTTCTCCCCTGATCTTGTCAGGATAAATGTCGCACATTGCACCTTTAACAAACTGACGATCCAACTGTGACACCGCCCCCACTGTTTATTCATTTGCGACACAATCAGTCCATCATCTTGACGTCTACTGTTATTTTGGTTTTAAGTGTGTTTTGTGCCCTCTAAGTGTAATGGGCCACTTTATAATTGCTACTTTGTAATGAAAGGAAAGGCTGAGAGCAAAGAGAGCAGCAGCAGCAGCAGCAGCAGCAGCAGCAGCAGGAGGTGATGCTGCTGCCGGGTGTTTCTGCTACATGATTAAAGGATGTACATGTGACACCACCAGTCAGCACTTAATGAACCTTGTGAGAACAGAACATGTAGTTAGAGTTTCTGAATAATTCATGGGGGGGGGATTGTGAAAAGAAGTGGAGTTAAAGTCAAGAAGGAAACCTTAAATTGAGTTGTTTATACTCTAGGACTCTAGGTGTGCGGGAGAATTTAAATACACTTTGATTCAGACTGGGCTTTTTGTTGTCATTGTTGTTGCTTTTATTTTGTCGATTTATCATGATAAATTACCAGGTGATGGGAGAGTGATGTTTAAAGGGCTATTGTCTGACACACACACACACACACACACACACACCTTTAAGTGCAATCCCAAATCAGTTCTACTGTGTTGACTTTAGTGCCAGCCAGAAATAGCATTTTCCATGACAGAGAAAACATCACTAACTGCACTCTAATGAGCCAATTTACATGATACACCTCATGACATGCCATTTGAGTAGTCAGATGACACACACGTGTGCTTTTATCCTTACATTTATACTTCATTAGTGAAGATTTGCCCCGGCTTATTCATGTTATTGTCACGTGGCAGCGGTGCACTGTATGAAATCATTATGGGAACCGGCCTGCTTTGTGTCAACACAACTAGGCATGGTGGTGTAATAATGGTGCGATGGTGTGGCTAGTGTTTTTGGGCTCTCTCTCTTTACGAGCACGAATGCCACACCAGAGTAGAGCCTCACTTTATGGCCACAGCTTAACGGCTGATAGCGCTCGTTATGAACGACAACCACAATGCATCACGGCTTGTTTACCTTCCTTCAGGAGCCATGGTGTGATATACTACACTGGGAAGTAGCAACACGAGGCGTGTCCAGTCCATCTGGTGATATTAAAAACAAATTGGATGCATAATAAAGCACATGGGCTCTGACATTATCACAGTAGGCATAGGTTCCCTTTTTTTTTTCCCACTCTCTGTCACATGAAACCCTGTTGATATTAGTAGATATTACCCAGGCATCCTCCAATACAACAGCTGTGGCCTGTGGTTACCACACGGCTGTCTGTTGGTTACATTATTGCACCTGGAAACACTTAGAGTCCGTGTGTGTGTGTGTGTGTGTGTGTGTGTGTGTGTGTGTGTGTGCAGATGCATAATGTTAAAGATTGTGTCCGGAGAGGCCCGTGGTCAAATTGTGTCAATGACTGCAGCAGTCAGTGTTTATATGATATAACCACAGCGTCAGTGTTGATATGTCTACATGTACCCACATTTTATACAGCTGCAGCTGCTTCACTAGGGCCCTAAGGAATTGCTGGAATTAATATACAGTATATATATATATATATATATTTATATACAGTATATACACATATATGTATATATATATATTTTTTTTTTCTTCCTCAAAGGATTGCATTTTTGAGGTACTAAACATTGTTGAAAATGGACGAAAATTGACACACACACACGAGATCTGGCGACAAAGTGGTGCAAAAATATTTCAGTACTTCCCGATGGTGAAACCCGGTAGGATAAAGCCAAAACTAAGTTGCACCAAATGTCATGAAACTTGGTGGAAACAAAAAAGTCATTTGGGACCATGGCCTCAACGCAACAGGAAGTCGGCCATTTTGAATTTGGAGCCCATCTTGGCGATTGTCAGGGATTCAATGCACGACTCAACACGCAGAGATAGATTCAATCAACTCAAATAAAAATGCACGAGGGCAAAACAGGGTGAAAACAAAACACTAGACTCGATGGAGCTGCATCATGGACTCAAGGACACTTTGATGCACTTGATGAAACTCATGGGGATTGAACCACAAAAATCCATTTCATGGCCATGTTTAAGTGGCAGTGTTCACTGATTTCAGGGAACACACCTTCTGTTGGTAACACGCTTTCACCACCTTGTCCCTCAGCCTCATCTCTTAATCGTTCTCTAGATGAGTTTTTGTAGGACAAGGCTGTTTTGAAGTCAAGAACATTGAGTGGTTGTGCAATAACTGCGTCAACATTCTGTTAGGCCTTGCAGTTCGGGTTTGCTCTCATCATGAGGTGACCTTTATTTTGAAATCTGCTGTTTTCTATTGACCTCATATGAATCTTGTTTTTTATTTTTTTTATTTTTTTAATTGAGTTATAAAAGAGCTTTGCTCACTGAAAGATGTTTGTCCTTGTGTTCCATTCTTTGCCAGCCACCATTCATCACTTCTGTGCACAGGGAGACAAAAAAATGCTCTTGCAAACAAGCGCATGAACTCGACGGCGATTCATCCGTGCACAAACACTGACCTATCCATCACTGGGCTTGATCAGCGCCGCGAATGTGGCGTGATTATCATCACAGCTCATAATGGAGCGCCAAGGTTGACTTACCGACGAGGACTATAAACAATCGCCACAGTGGCCCGTCTCTCTTCCTCTGCACCAGCCCGCGCAACGGCTCATTAAGCTGCGGCTGGAAAAGTATACTTCTATGTTTGGGTTCGATATGCTAATTGCCACGGCTCAGGGCTCGTAATGAAAGCTGTCCTCGCGGTCAACCCCCTGGAGGAGGAGGCTTTGCTGTCAGAGCCGGCCGCTGCTGTACCTGTCACGCACGACAAAACAGCATGTGACCCGTCTCATAAGGCAATTGTTCTCGTCCTGTCTGCGTCCTCAGCGTGAAGGGGGTTTGACAGTGGAGCGGGAGTCTGGGTTTCACTTATAGGTCTTTTGAAACTTCACTTTGGACCCTTGTTATCCTGCTGAATTTGGTGTTTGGACTTTGGGTCATTCCCACTTCTAACCTTTTAACCTGGGCCATTTTCTTTTTAGTTTCATCAGTAGGATTAATTGAATGATTCATTGATAGAGGGACTATAGTAAACGATGCAGAATAGTAAGCACCATAACATAGATAATGAGCACCATGCTGTTGTTGCTGCTTTCCCTCCTCCTCCTCTTCCTCCTCGTAGACCAGCAACTGGCAATGCAAATGATGTTAATCGCCTTATGTTGCAGGCCTTATTTGGATGTTTTCGTGTGTCTCTTGTCCATTTTACTTTGAATTATATTTCTATTTCCTGTTCTCCCTATGTGTTTTTCCTGAGTATCATTACCTCACGATCCCTTGTTTTGTCCCACGACATTAACATTGCACTGAACCTTTGTCCCTCCTTTGAATTTATCAGTCAAATATCAACTGACGTTAAAAATAACCTGGAGGCGTACAGGACAAAGACAGAGTGAGGTCTGGAAATGAATGAAGTTTAAGTCCAAAAAACTTCTTGAAAAGACTTGACAAATGTCTTTATTATCAAAAAACAAACTACTAACCCACGAAAGCTCTTTTGTGTGTAATTTATTTTCCTTCCATCGCCGGCCAACGAGAAGCCGATAAGCACATGGCAGACGGCGAAAATGAGTGGCTTTTAGTTTTAGACTGCTTGTGTGATTATATGGATAACAATGGTTACACGTCGATTAAGTGCATTCTGAGCAAATATTCAAAGTCATGAGAACCTTTATTTTGACTTCTCATGCCACCAAAATAAAGTTTTTCTTTAACCCTTTAACACCTAAGTCTCAAAATGTCTGTCTGTTGCTTCCCCTTTACCCTGTTTTTTTTTTTTAATAGCATCCAATACAATTCCCTGCCAACGCAAATGACACACAGTCTCTACACACGTCACGCTTTACTCAATATGTGCCGCCTTGTTTACACTGTATTCCCTCAGCACCCCGGGACTTCGTTTTCATGGAATGCTTTGCCTCTATTTACGGCACAGAAGGAGTGTTTTTTCACAGTGGGGTGCTATTTTGACACAACAAAAACACCGGCTCTGAGGGACCTGCGTCCTTTTTTCCGGCAACTTTTCGACCACTGTGTCAGGGCACGGCAAACAACAACACACCTGTGCAACTGCACAGGGACGAAAATGGCTCATAGTGAGATGGGATCTGGCTTCGGAGATAACTGTGGACACTGGGTTTGGCTCCGGTGTTCAGCTTTTTACTTTCAACAAAATTGTATCTGATGAAATATAGTCACTTTATTAAGAACACCTGTTAATGGAGATATCCAGTCAGCCAATCACACAGCAGCAATTTAATACATGAGGGCCACGGTTCTCAAACTGTGGCACATGTAGCATCAGTGGTACGCAAGCTTCCTCCGGTGGTACTTCAGAAATCTTCAGAAAATCAGAAATGCTGTTTCACTGTATATACCAGGGTATACATAATTATAATAATTAGAGTTACCTTGTATCCCGCTCCATGTTAATCTTATTTCACGATACCAGTGTGTGAAGTATACAGTATGTGTGAGGAAGAGGAGGATGATGAGAGAGCAAATGATCTTATACTGGGAATAAATCCGATATGATATAATATGCACCAAAGATCAACGTCAATTTTGTCAATTTGCATGTTGCTGTGGGTGCTGTAATTTGCTTGTCCGATAATGTATTAAAGCATGTCTAAAGTATGTTGAATCGAGTCTTTCCAGTAATATATTTTCATTTTTGTGGCATTTTCCTTTGGCCAAAATGCCTTGTTGATGCCAGAGGTCGGAGAAAAAAGGTCTGACTTGGAGTGGTTGAGATTGACAGTAGGTACTTATTGTACATCTCCTCAAACCTCAAACACACGGATCTGTTTTTCTTCCTATAGGTAAAGTAGAGGAAAATATGTCGTGGAGTCACGAGGTGTCACTCTGAGGCACTAGGGGATGAAAAAAATGCCCGGTGGAAAAAAACCACCAGAGACGGACGTCACTGCATCAGGTCTAATTTCAGTTCATGTTGAGGACACGTCCTCTTTTTACACACTGTTCAGTAGGTGATGTCCCCGGCGTTAAGAAGGACCATAAAAGCGGACGCTTTGACGTAATGCGTGCCCAGGTGTGAGTGGGGATCTATGGTATATGCTCGCGGCCTCTTACGCGCTTGTTGTTTACAGGAGCACAGAGAAAAATCCCGTTATGATGTCAGACTGAGGCTGCTGGATCCTGTCCTTCACTTTGTTCACGATGCTTGACAAATGAAACCGTCACACAGAGTGTATCTCCTCACGAAAGCCGCTCTTGACCATTATGAGAGACGTGATTATCCTTTTTCTAGCGGCCGTGCTGGTGCAAATAAAGTAGGTGGATTACAGGAGATTTGTGAATTGAGAAACTGACCGCAGGAGGATAATTTATGAAGCCATTGCCTGTCCCCTGATGCGGTTTATAAGCGGACACAGCCACTACACTGGTGTTGCTTTTGATCCTCTTGACCCGTTGAGCCAGGAATAGAATTGTAAATGTGATGAACCCTGCTCCAATTAAACTCCTGTGTTTTTCTCTCTCTCTCTCCCCTCAGATGATTGCCTCTCTAGCAGCCCGGCTTCTTGAAATAACATGCGGTGTTGCCAATTTCATCCGACTGACTTATTTCGGTCAAAACTACACTTCAGTCAGGCGTTTTGAGATGTGTTGCTTTTTATTTGCAGAGGAAGAGGAAGATATCAGCTCCAAATGTACGAACACCATCGACACTGAGCCTGTACCGAGGCGAGGCATAGTTCCATTTGACTTGATTTGACATAGGCTTGCATGGTACGATATTAGTTTTATATATTTTATATGATAATCAGAACTCAGAAATTCCACCTTGAAATGTGTTAAGCCATTTATTACCAACACGTCTGTGACCTCTGACCTTCTGTGTGAGCGAGTCTCATCAGGTCAGGTGAGCGGCTATACCCGATCACGTTGATGTTGAAGTACCAAAGACTCAAATGGTATCAGGGAGAAAAGGTTCTGGGGCACAGATGCAGTTACTCAGGCATACACAAACAAAATGAGAAAAAAGTAATAAAATAAAACATACACAAACTACTTAAAATACATGTACAGATGTATAATCACATAATCAGCAAAAAAATTTGAAGTTTGGGGTTTTCAGGAAGTGTGAACTTAATAATTGAATACTTTCCCCAAAACAATACTTTTGCAGCAGTTGTATGAATGAAGACTTTGTGTTCCCTGATATCAGTGGGTACATTGTTTCAAGTCATGTGAGTGCTACCACCGTCAAGTCACCAATGCCCCGCCCCCTTGACCTGCTGTTCACACATTATAATCCACTCAGCATCCAGAGAGCATTGAAGGCATGTCTTTGAATATAATTTGGCTTCTGAGTGACTGTTTTCATTGAAAAACGACAACTACAACCGTGTTTACACGAGTGTTTTGACCTCGTGGGAAGCTGAACTTTTCATTTGTTTTGTTGAATACATTTCATATTTTTTTTTTGCTTTTAATCTCTTTAAATCACGTCCCGGTCTATCAGCAGGTTTTACCAAGGGACCTGCACATCTGTGTCCAGCTGCTGCTTGCTGAGGTTGAAAAGTCTAACTGAGACATGGGGCTTGTGTGTGTGTGTGTGTGTGTGTGTGTGTGTAAACCTGGCCTCGGCTCCTCTAATCACATCCTGTCGTCCGTCTGAGAAACAGGAGATTAAAATGTGTAATCAAGGCCTAATTGACAGAAACCAAACAGAGCTCATTTACCTGGCACATAACCATTGTGCTGGAAAACTCTGCGAAACTGTGAAGCGGGAACAGAATGTTCTACTCATTTGGAAAGTGGCCACTTTTCAGAGGTTGGACGCGCGGCACCTTCAACGAGATGAGGAGATGCGATCGCTATCGTCACAGATGAGGCGAAGAAATAAATCACGGTGATTTGGTGTATTTTGATTTTTTTGGGGGGCAGGGGGGGGGAACACAATGGCAAGAGTAGCATTCACACGAAGTACGGGTTTGATAAAACCGGAGAAGGCAAATGGACTTGCTTTAAGTTGAGTCGAAGACAATTCACCGCTCATCCAAGAGGCGTCTTCACTTCTGACCGACTGGTGGAAAGACCCATGCATTTGTTTTTTAGGCCTTTTTAGAGAGTTGTTGTGTTAAACCGGTTGTTGAAATCACCCCATTCGAGGTGTGAATGAGGGTAAATATACTGCCAAAACAAACACTTTGAGACAAAAACATTCCTGACTCAGAGTTTATGTTTATGGCCCCTGAGCTACAGCCATGTTGACCCAATACAAGCCAGCTCATAATATGGTAATATGGCTTAGGGCCCTTTTGTCTGTTCAGACCTGGTATTAACATTCACATCTGGTATTAAAATGTGTCCCAGGTGCATACTGCCATCATCACGTGATCACATCTCCATTACATCCAGACGCCATTTCTAATCACAAGGACAAATGTGTGTGTTTTTATCGAGTACAGTTTTGTCCATTGTCTATAATTATGCACATGTGACACGAAGAGACAGAACGAGAACGAGAGAGAAAAAAGTTAACAATCAGGTCTGATCAGTGTGAAAAGGTGACTCTGCTGCGGCTATGATGGCCCTTCGACTTTGGAACAACCTTCCTGATGAGATACGGCTCCCAGATTCAGTGATTTATTTCAAATAAATATCATACAGCATAATTTTGCCTTTTGTGTGTTAGTTGTTATTATTTAAATTTGTATGGCTTTCTGCAATAGTACGCAGCCTTCACGAAAAAATTTATCATTTTATTTATTTTGAATGTGGAATAAAAGGTAAAAGAAAAACAAAACAGATAAGGAAACCCAAGAGAAGTGAATGAAAACCAGTAGTTTAAAGTCAAATGGCCCTTTTCCACTATGGTCCCAACACGGCACGGTTTACGTTGCATCTCCACTCCAAAAATCAGCAATCAGCAGTGCTGGCGCTAAAAAACACCAGACTCCTGTGTTAAATCGTGAGATTTTAGACATCTCTCTGGTAATTGTTGGAAAATAACCTACGTTTTTAGGATTGTTAAGTCTTTTTATCTGATCTACAGTTTCGCATTGTTCGGCTTGATTACTGTGTCGGACGTCTCTTCCTGTGAAGGCACTGTGACCAATCAACCTCGCAAAGCAGGTACTTAAAAAAAGAACCTGGTACCAGGTACTATGCTTCTCCACACTGTATCCACTGTTGAGCGTGTATTTCCAATATTGGATGTTTTTTAATTGTAAGACCCATTTCTGAACCCTTCTGTGTGAAGCTGTTTCACTTTACTCTCGCTGTGTGCTTCTAATGGCTGCACAGGAAGTCAGTCACAAATGTGAAAACAAAAAGAGAGTCATGTGGCGATGATAGGCTTAATCAAGTATTGTGCGAACGCATTAGGGAACAGTTTGAATGACCACACACAGCTTAAAAGCTTGAAGGCACCTCATGTGAGTTCCTACTTCCTCACATCGGTTGACCTTTGCATTTTCATCTGGAGAAACTCTCCAGGTGAGACGTTGGGAAATGTCAAACGTGCCAGAATATACACAGATGTCGTCCATGGGAGCAATGGCATTAGTGATGGGGGTTGAGTGTGTTCAGCTTGAGGTTGTCATTTTCACTGGAAAGTACTTTCCTGTCAGAAAAATGATAGGAAGTCAAAACATTCATCACTTAGCACTTTATACATCAAACTACCGTTTCAACCTCCTCTAGGATTTAATCAATTGGAAAAAAAATGGCCACAGTTTGAATTCACTCTATTTTATAAAAGGAAACCATTGACATCCTCCAAGCTTTTAATGCTTCCACTTGTTCCACAGATCATTTAAAGGACAAAAAAAGGAGCTTTTACGGCTTCAAATGAATGAATTCATCAGAATATTATCATGTCATCGTGTAACTCTCTCTATTTTCATTTTGGGGGGAAAGAAGAACAAACAGGTTATTCACCCCTGACCCAGTTTCAGGTTGTTGGAATCGCAATTATTCAAGGTGTGGACGAGGGAGTCTGGCCCCGAGCTACATCGTATATGTTGACCCCATACAAGCCAGCTCATGGTAAATGCTCTGTATTTATATATAGCGCTTTTCTAGTCTTGATGACCACTCAAAGTTGCTTTCATACTACCCATGCTGCTTTGCCATTCACCCATTCACTCACACTTAGGGTTGCCAACTCCCTGAAAAATAAATAAGGGACACCTCATTGGCAGGGCCGGTCGACCCGATTGCCTTCACCCTTCCTGGCGTGGTGAATTTTTTTAGCCCCTTTTTTTGTGAGTGAAACGATTTTTAACTTTTTGACTCAAACCTGAATTGAATTAGATGCATATTTTTGAGTACTTAAAAAAATAATATTATAAAATCTTTGTCCATACAATGCTGACATCCATTGCACTTGCTACTTTCCAAAATTAAGAGAGAAAAAAAAAAAACACATCTGCCTCTGGCGTTGCAGTGCGCTTTATACATGTTCTCGCACACTTTTTCCACCCAGGTGTTTCCCTTTTCCCAATCCTCTCCTTTTTTGTTTTTTTCTTGGAGGAGTACTACTCGCATTGCTGCTTGAAGGTGTACTGCCACGTAAATCAGTGTCCGTGTCTGTGTCACTGTCACCCATGCTGCTTTGCTGTCTTCCGCTATCTTCTTCCCGCGAGCAACTGCACCTCGACCAATGGGATGAGCGTATTCTGTATCGTTATACTCGTGTGTGAATATGCGGCAAGCCTACTCAACCCTAAGTTAAGTTAAGTTAAGTTAAGTTAAGTTAAGTTAAGTTAAGTTAAGTTAAGTTAAGTTAAGTTAAGTTAAGTTAAGTTAAGTTAAATTAAATTAAAGGGAAAATTAGGTGTGTTCCGATGCGTGCAACTCAATCAGTACAATGTCATTTACTTATTTTCATATGGGGGATGGTAGCCGATGGGAGCTGCTCCTCTGCAGGTTATAAAGAGCAGCTATAAATGTGCTACAAGCGGAAGCTGGGAAGTGAAAATATCCCAGTTAAGCAGCGACAGCTACAGTATAATGTGATTTGTGGCGATACGGTTTTATAGCACTTTTGTCTTTCAGTGGACACATTCAGCTGTAAAGATGAGTCACTATATTGTATGTTATTCTCTGAGCTGTCACACTTTAGCGTTAACTTCACTTCTAAAGCTGTAACCATGTTTGTATGCCCCCCCCCCCCCGAGACACTCAAGGATAAGTGGTGCAGATAATGGACAGATGGATAGAAGTCTATCAGCATTGATTCTCTCCGCCAGAACTCTCAGAGGTTTACTGACGGGCCATTCAGCCATTCAGCCATTCATCCAACCAGCCAGTTGATCATTTGAGGGTCATGGGGGGGCTGGAGCCAATCCTAGCTGGCAAGACAATACATAGAAAGGCAGAGTTCACTGGCAATCTAAAGTCGTGGCCCCTCCCTCCTAGGGCCTTGGATGAGGGATGGAGGGACTGGTGGAGGTGGTGGGGGGGCTCATGGTTTCATCCAATCTCCTCCAATTTCAATAGAAAATAGACACTGACGGTCACAGGGAGCAGGCAAGGCATGTTGAGGCATGACCCCATTACAAATCTGTTTGCACCTCAGTTACACACATACCTCACACTCACCTCTCACTCAAGTGTGACGTAAACATATCCCACAACATATTTCCTTTGTTGCCTTTCGTGGTTGTGTTGGGGTGGGCAGTCTGCGTGGGGCTGCCTGTCCTTGCACCGCTTATTGGGGTGTTGCGTGGGCCGTAATCTGTTCCCTCGGCAGCAGCGATGTATAGTCACGAAGTAGAGCTACTTCGCTACAGCGCGTGCTTCCGTTCTGCCTCTCGCTCTGCCGCCTGCCTGCATGGAGAGCACTTCAGTTGCTTCTTAGTTTGTTTTCGAGATGGAAGAAGCACCATAAAACGCCACCTTCAACAGAGTAAGCACCCGCGGAGTAGCTGGGTTCCTGACATGCCGCGGTGTTCACTTAGCAGCTAAGCTAACGTGAACTAGCTGGCTATCATAAAGCCTATGTCACACTGGATGTTGGTGTTCTTGACCCATCACTAAAGTCAACTATCTTTTATTGACATATTGACATAATCATAGAGCACATCTGTTTTTGAGCTGCCTAATCACATGCCTGTATTTATAATAGTGTAGTGTTTGATAGATAGATAGATATCTACACACACACACACACAACCTTGAATGATGAATGAATGGCAATGTATTCATACATCTTTCCATTCTATACTGCTCATCATTTGAGAGTCACGATGGGAGTTGGAGCCAAGAATATACTGTAAGCCACTCATTCTAACCCATTCTCTTACAGTACATAATACTGCATTTTCATTTGCACACTCCAGCTCTGTATCAGCAGTCATTTGTACCGTTTCCAACCCACCTGAGGATGCAGGTACCGTGACCACAGTGTAAACAGTAAGAAGAATTATCACCTTATTTACACCTATTTAAATATTTACTCAGTTGCAGGGAATACAACCAATGTCAGGAGGAGAAACCAAAGCTGAAAGTATAACCCTCATATATAAAAGGAGCTGATATTTGACGCAATACTATCAATACTATTTCCATGGCCTGAAACCACCCGCGTATAGTCTGGATGGGCAGTTTTATCCCGAGTATAACACAGGATTAGGTGGATGTAGCCTCTATGTTGACCCCGAGCCAACATGGAACCACATTCACCTACAGCCATTAGAGTCTCAAATGAATATAACCCTGCACGTCAACCCTTACAGGATAAGTGGTATAGATAATGAAAGGATCTGTGCTTCTGTCACAGCTGCGGAACATGACACTAACTCCTGGACTGCGGTGAAATGAAAACATATAGCTTTCTTTTTGTTAGTCTTGATTATTAAGTACCTGAAAAGAGATATTTGAGTACCAGAAAATGTACTTAGATTTTAAAAGTAAAAGGTAAAAGTGAGGAGTTAGAGTTTTAATAAAGAACTTTATTATGGCTTTCTCGAAGTGGAAGCTTGACCTTGTTCGGTGTTTAAAAACGAAACCTCTCCCCTCTCATTGTGCCGTCAACCTCCATGTGAGTAATATGGACAAACTGCACCTGTCCTTCAACTGGCATGAGGGCAATTTTTTTAACAGAAATTGTAAAAGTGTCTGTTCATTTTCAAAAGAAGCTGGTTTTCAAAGTTGTGGGAATTCAGTCGTCAGGGTAAATGGTAGTGGAGTAAACGCAAAGGTCTTGTACTTAAGTACAGTAAATAAGTATCTGTACTATACAACATGTTTTTCGTCAAATGTAACAGGTCAAGTCTGTCACGAATACCATTAAGAGTGTCCTTTTCTAATAATAATTTGGGGTATTTTTCTTCAAACTGGGGTACATGTACCCCCAGGGGTACGCAAAGGGACGTAGGGGGTACACAAACATTTATTGATACTGGCATACATACAGTCGGAGGTGCCCACTCGCATTGCCAAAAATATGCATAGGCTACTGTCACTTATAGAGATTTTTATGTGTATGCGAGCGGGGGGGTTCATGGCTGGCGGTCAGTTGTCTGAAGGGGTTTCAGGACTGTGGAGAGTTTGGTTCCCCAGCGCAGGAACCCCACACACCTGCCCCTGACACACATTTACCCCATTTTATTACACATCAATGACCACAGTGATTACAAAGTATAGCTCAATAATGACACAGTTACTACTGTATATGACTGATGAATCAGGCTGGATTTATGACGGTATATGTAATATACGGTCGTCTCATCAAGAACACCATTTGGGACAAAGGAGGATTTAATAGAGAGCTCCAGCTTTACCTAACATCAGTGAAAGTAAACGTCATGGTCTCAGCAGTTGTTTTGATCACATAGAGAAGACATATGATCCCATCTGCTGTAAAATTCCCCTTATTTTCTCTCCCTCCCTCCCTCCCTCCCTCAACTCTTCCTGCTCTCTGCCTCTCACTGTTTGGTGTGATTGGTCAGTTTTCTGTCAGTGAGCACAGTGGAGGTATAAAGCTTCCGCTGGGGCAGGAGACACCCACAGCCTCATTCTCTCAACAGTGAAGAAGGGTGCGATTTGAAAAAAAAACCTCTGCTGCTTGCCATCACTCGGTCGACTCCCCTGTTGTCATCTGCAACAACAGCACAGACTTTGGATCCCTTACGTCGTCGCAATGTGTAAAGGACTTGCAACACTTCCTGCAACATGCCTGAAAAGGTAAGGCTTCTTCAGTTCGATCAACAAGTGGAGAAAAGTGTTGATGATGGTGTTATTTTTACAGCAAAAAAAAACAAAAACAAACCCTGCATGCCGACTGTGTGAAATGCCTCATTTTAAAACTACTGAAATGTGCTTGATTGCATTTCACTCACTGCTCTGTCACCTGCGTCTCCCACAGTGCAAAAGACATCAAGCACAAAATCAGCTTCTTACTGCAGAAGCCTGAAGCCCAAGAGGCAGATCAGAGGCAACAGAAGCAGCAGAAAGAGAAGACATCATCTGCTGCAAACAGGTCAGGGAAGCGATTCCGTGTTACTTCACTTTGTGTGCTTATGTCTTTTATATATATATATATATATATATATATATATATATATATATATATATATATATATATATATATATATATCGAGGTTTGTGTTCATTCCTCAGATCATGCAGTGAGCAATGGAAACACTGAAACACAACTTTAAAAACGAAAAAAAAAAAAAAAAAATGACTAAGTTGCATGTGCATTTGAAAGTTATTTTTATTCATCTACCTACATTTAAACAGGTAGCCGTTTGAGATAGTGATCTCGTTTGCGGATACACTTTAGTTAAAATAATAAACAAAGGTGTGTTCTATACAGAATAGAAAGATCAGTCAAACATGGGGGGGGGACAGAATCAGCTGCCATTTTCTATTACAATTGAATGTAGATTTAAAGGGAGGAGAAAAAAAATGCTCGGAAAATAAATGAATGACCATATAATAAAATAAAGGTGGTTGAAAAAGATACTCTTCATATTTGCTCAATGGTAAATGTGTTCTATTAATGTTTTTCTTATTCGTTCTTATTCTATATACACTGCAAAAATTGAAAAGCATAATGATAATAATCAAAAAACAATAATAAAGTGTTATAATGGCAAATTGGAAGTTTTCTTTTACCAAAATCAGCTAAAACAATGATTTGGACATATAAAAGGACATGGACATGAGAGGCTGGAACGCTCCATCTTGATGTCTCTGCAGTATCGACGCGACACTGAATGAAGCAGGCGAGCTTAATTACAAGGTTTCATTAGACGCGAGGAAAGGGATGAAAAGCCAGTGACAAAGCAAGATGAATGACTGGTCAGCGCGTGACGTCACTTGTCATTATCATCATTTCCTTTCTCTTTTGATTTCAGCCTCCGTCTCCTTTCACTCTCTTTCCTCCGTTTGTGTATATAATGGCTCCCATGATAAATATGACATATAATTAGACTCTCTGTATACAATGCGATCCCTCATCTTGAATTATGTCCGCTGAGGGACACATTAGGACAGTTTTGGACGCGGTCCAAGCTTAAGGACCTGTCCTCATGACGACACTTACCGTGACCTTTCCTCTCCAGTGACGAGTATCTCATGCTATACAGTGTGTTTTATTTAGAAGGAAAAAGACATGTCGCTCAGCCTCTGTGCAGAATTCTATCGCGCCCGACTATTTCATTAGAGATGTTCCGATACCATTTTTTCCCTCCCGATACCGATTCTGATACTCGTGCTGTCGGTATCGGCCGATACGAGTACCGATACCGATACCGAGAACCGATACCGATACCAGTGTGTTAAAAAAAATAATCATACTATGCCTGCGTGTGATACTGTGATATGATTATCATTGTGGTAAGGCCTTGCTCAATACAGCAAATGGAAGCCATCTTTTTTTATATTTATTTTTAAATAGAACAGTATAAAAAACAGTAGTGCAACAGCAACTTAAATAAATATAGGAATAATAATAAAAAAACAAATTAAAGTGCAGCCATTATGTAGTAAAATAAAAAGGCATTTAAATCTTTAAATAGTGCAGTATCATGGTATCGGATCGGTGCCTGGACTCCAGTACTCGCCGATACCGATACCAGCATTTTCGGCAGTATCGGAGGCTTTTCCGATACCGGTATCGGAATCGGAACAACTCTATATTACATCAACATTAACCTGGCTATTTTGTGCCACTGTTGCTGCTGTGATTCAATCTCGAGGGCTGTGTTATTTGTTTAGGTTTTAAAGGTTAAATGCTTGCACAGGCTTGATGGTCTGATTAGATCTGCTGCCGTTATTGATCAGTGGATTGAAACAGCTGAGTTCGGGTTAAGGGGAGGGTGAATACCTAAATCTTAAATCTTAATCTTAACCTAAGATGAATTCATGAATTACATAAGAACCGTATGAAGTGAGTGCTATGTGACCTGAGTTAAAATGTCTCCCTGTGTGTGTTGTAGGGTGCCGTCTGCAACCGAGGTGAAGAAATGGAAGGAGTCCTTCAGCCACGTCATGAGCAGTAAAAGTAAGTATCAACGAACCATTATTGTTTTATTGTTTGTCAACCAAGGCCCAGAGAAATCGCTCAGAAATTGCAGTAAAAGTGAATTTCTCACAGTTGGACAAACATGCACTGATAATAAAAAAAAAACAACATGGTGAATTTCAATCAGGTACAGTTTTTGGACCCGAGGAGGAGTGATTTTACGCAGTCAACTTCGACGATTGATGATAGGAAAACTACAAGCCGCATACTAAACAGGAAATCACTCGATACTAACAAGCTGAAAAGTGGCATTTCCACCCCCGGTGGACACATTTGATTCCAACAGATCAATTTCACTCGTCCAGTTGTGCGAGCTGTGCAGGGACACGCACAAACCCACTCATTAGTTCCCCCAGCAAATCCTCTTTGTCACCATCAGTAAGACGATATAGACCGTCCTCGTGTGACATAACATGACGGGGATGGTACCAGTACCAGGCGAGGAGAGGAGGCCCCTGACCCTGAAATGATGATGCAAACGAAGCAGCTCTCAGAAAGCTCTGCTCACACACACACACACGCGTTCTTTTTTGCATTCTCATGACATGAACTGCTTCTCGGCTACGTGTCTGGAGTCACTGGTAAACGGCCCCTCAGGGGGATCTGTTTTTGTGTGTGTGTGCGCATGGACACTGGAAGGGGAGCAATGGCCCCACGGGAAACAGTTGAGTGCAAACCAGCTCTTGTTCCATGATCTCATTCCCTGACCTTTGACATCGTCACGTCCTCCCCTGCTGCCTCGCTGTCCTCATCCGTCAGCTCTGGTTTGTCCAGGCTTTAAACTCATCTTATGTCAGTCGAGGTCACACAGGGCTTTGGAGTTCTTGGACAAAACCTCAGAACTGTGTGTGCTGTATTCCAACATGGGTCTGTTCTATTCTAACACCACGATCACCCACGTTCAAAACACAGTGGTGTAAAATAGGCCGAGCCAAGTCAGATTTATTATTTGTCTCATTTTCTACACACTCTGAGCAAAATTCAGCTCACGTACCACTGGGGGTACACGTGCCACAGTTTGAGAACCCAAAACTGGGTACTGGAGTTGGAATGTATTTTTGAAAATCCACTCATTTTATTTAGTGAACAGTGAGTGATTCTGGGGGCAGATGCTTTTCAGTGACCTGGAACAGTTCACTTTCTGTTCTTACTGTTCCCTCTGGCTGAGTTTGACGATCTTGCCCAAAAAATGCCCCCCCCCCATTTTTTGGGGGGTTTATCGCTCCATTTTTCTGCATCTGACTATGACACAAACTTAATATTGACTATATAGAACAGGTCGTCCAAAAACTCAACTTATTCTTAAAGACTTTTGCCGAACGTAGATGATTTCAGTGACTGAGCAAAGCAAAAATGTGAAAACCTGCGTAATAAACAGTAGATTACAGAGTAATTACACTTTAAACCGACGTATTGTCTCGACTGATTCATAGTTCTCAGTGTAGAACTGTAACAAAATAAGAAACTTATTATAAAGACAGAAATTCATTCATATATTTAAATATAAACGCACCTTTCTGCACTGTTGACACCGCTGTAAACTAAAACATTATGAATAATGACGTCATTTACAACAGCCAATACAAATTCCTGCACGTGTGCATGTACATTTTTCTGTTTTTGTTATTTACTGATTCATATTTTGTTATTTTCTCATGGTCTGACGTGACCTCCGCTCACTGCAGACTCTCTGTAAACATGTTTTTTAATTTTTTGTCTGTATTAGAGGGCCGGGCGGTCTTCGCCAGCTTCCTGCGGTCAGAGTTCAGTGAGGAGAACATGCATTTCTGGCTGGCCTGCGAGGACTACAAGAAGACAGCACCTCCCCAACTGGTGACGAAAGCCAAGCAGATCTACCGGCAGTATGTCGAGACGGACGCGCCTCAGGAGGTGATTCATTTGGTGATTTATAGAGTGTGCGTGCGGAAGGAGGGAAAAGTATACAGTTGGAAATGTGGACGACAAACAAATGAAGTAAAAAAAAAACAGACCTCAGACTCACTTCAAAGGCATATTTGTAGATTCTGCGCTAATGATCGTTCAATGGGCCGCCTTTTTTTTACAAAAGGTCTACAGGAAATCAGCGTTATGTAACATGCGCAGTATCCTTTGCTCTTCCCACATATGCTTCTCCCGTGGTTTATGGACACTGACCGTCTACCTTTGTGTTCTCCAGGTGAACTTAGACGCGGCGACCAGAGAAGAGACGAGGCAGAACATGGAGAACGCGTGCCCGTCCTGTTTCGACGAGGCTCAGAGGGTGATCTACGTCTTGATGGAGAAAGACTCCTACAGGCGCTTCCTGAAGTCCAAGCGGATCGAGGGCCCGTTTCAGACGCAGGCCACCGTGGAGAGGAAGGAGATGAAACTGTGCAATTTTGCAGAGGACAGGCAGGTGTCGGCCGGCGGCGCATAAGAGTGCAAGGCGAGAAAGGGTTTGATCCTTCTCTTGTTGAGGTGTAGAAAGAGCAGTGGTATAGACAGGGGGGGCTTTAAGGCCCACATGAGCTGACTTTTGTTTATTTTTTTGATACTTCTTCTTGCCCGACAGATTTCCATTGTCATTGTCATCGGAAAAAAAATGGGGTTTCTGGGGCCGACGTTCACACGTTCATTGTCCGGCCATCAGCTATCCTGTATTTTTTTTTTTTTTCACACTCGCGACGGTTGACGTCGGCGTCTGAATAAATATTTAATATTTGAATGTGCACATTATACGGATGTTTCAATGTTTTCATTGTGAAGTGTAACCGCTGCCTCTGCTTTTACCGCAAAAGCGAACACGCTGCTCTCCGCGCTCGCGTCGGCGTTGTGTCGACGTGACGGGACACGATCTAAAAAGCTACCTCCGCCCGACAGGAAACACCTTCAGGCGACGCCGCCGGTGTCATTTCTTATTTGAATAACGGCGACGGGCTCCACCTGTGTGTGTGTGTGTTCATCGACTTCCTCATCAGTGTTAAAATGTTGTTGTTATGTAATTCAAAGATTTGCAAGGATATAGTTATACATTTAAAAAAAAAAAATAAAAAAAATAAAAAAAATAAAGAGAATATCATGAAACCAGAACAGCTGATGTGGACATGTTTATTTATTATGATTTCATTATGTACTCAGTATGGTGCAGAACTGAAGCATGCTTTAATATTGATGTATTCATCATGTTCTGCAGGTTGTGTAACGATTGTGACTAGTTTAATGGATTTTTTGATCCAGATCATACTAATGCATTTAAATGGTTAGTTCTGTGATTTGTGCAAAATCTATATTTACTCGGTGGCTTTACGTGTTTTGTTGGGATGTGCACTGATGACAGTAAACAAAAGTGACGATGTCTCTGAAGCAAATCATTGTCGTTTTATCTATTGTATGTGCGATTATTACACGAATAAAATCACGTTTGTGTTCATCGGAGAGTTGTGTTCGGTTTGGCGTCATTTCACAGCCTCGTCGCTATGTTGATAATCCTTGATTAGTCTAGATCAGTGGGGCCAAACTGGTGGCCCGTGGGCCACATGTGCCCCCCCAATCTGTTACATGCGGCCCAATATTTTCACAATTGTTAAATGTATTATATTCAGCAGTAAATTATATACACAAGTTGCCCATGTTGTTATTTACTTCATTTCACATTAATTTCTGTCTGTTTTTGATTTATTTTATTTTATCATCCCATATCAAAACAAAGACTTTTACTTTGAAATTTGGGAAATATCATCACATATACTGTATCTGTACTGTGATATAATGATGGAATGACCAGACTAGACACTTCATTGGCCCCCAGTTCATTTAAGTTTGACACCTCTGTTTTAGATTAGCTAGACCCCATGGTTCTCAAACTGTGGTACGTGTACCACCAGTGGTACGTGCGCTTCCCCTGGTTTTCCTACTTGGAGGAAAACACGAGTGCGTAGACACCAAAAATAATAAATGTAATAATGATAACAATAATAATTAGGGATCTTAATCTAATGTCACTATACCAGTGCGTGAAGTATATGTGAGGAAGAGGAGGATGATGAGAGCAGATTATTTTATTGGGAATAAAAAGTCCGTATAGCTGCCTATTTACACCACTGTATTTTAATGTTGTTACTTCATGAGGTCAATATTTTCTCAGGTGGTACTTGCTTGGTATACAAAAGTTTGAGAACTGCTGGTGAAAGTAAAAACCTCAGTGATTTACAGCGGGCAGGATTAAGAGAAATAGTTGTTTGTTGCGTCTCATCTCCTGGTTGTTAGGGCTCTGACACACTATAGCTTCATACAAGACAGACGATGTGAGGCAATCGCTCCGTCTCTGAAACACTCCGCCCACACGGACATGGGGTTTTATTGCTTTATTATCTTTTTTCTTTTATGTTGATTTGCAGTGTAGGCAGGTAAGGGTTAGGGCCATGACTGCTCAGTAAATCACAGACAGAAGTGCCCCCGCTCGGAACTGCCTCTGCCACCTCAGGCCAGATGTCCAAGGCTGTAAAGAGTGAGGTGCAGATTCACATTCAAGAATGTGCACTCTCAATTCTCACTGTGTCAATAACTAATTTAGCTGCTGTTCATCATTTGTACATATGTACACACATCTGTTTTTTGCCTTACATCTCCTGTTGTGAAATTGACACTGCATACATCTGTTTGTTCTGTTGGTGTGGATCTGTGTGAAGCTGAAATGTTTGAGACTCATTCCTCCGCCATCAGCTGCCTGGAACAACTCAGGGATCACAGCCCGTCATGAGCAATTTAATTCAGAGATCCTCGACTTACCCAAAGCCAGAGGCATTATTCCAGCCTGGGTCTGGGGGCTCTCACAGCTTAAAGCCTTAGCCAACGCGGTGATTGGCAACTCTCTCGTCAGAAGTGAACCCATAATTCTCCCCAGCAAGCCTCATCTCTGCCAACTCGACTCACCCCAGTTCATTCTGTCACTATACGTCTCATTCTCTTGGAAAACAATCCGACAATGACCCTCCAATCTCTGGTCAGCTCTATTCTACGCAATCAATACTTGCCCGTCAGTGTCTGAGGATCATGCCTCACCATCAGCTCCTCAAATCCAAACAGTTTCAAGTATGTGATGGACTTGTCACCGATGTGTGACCATAACTTAGTATTTGGCAAAACATCTTCCGTCAATAGTCAAATTCCAGTTGGACTGACTGGTTTTGGACACAGTATTGCTGATCATGGTTGCCAGGGGCTCATGTCATGTTCCAGTTGTCTAAATGTGGACAATGCTTCATCTCCCCAACCCTGACACCAGCTTGAGACCAAGCCCGGTGTGAAAGATGAACAACTGCCAGCAGGCAGCTGCAGCTGCAGGGTACACAAATATAACAGTCAGCAACAACTTTAAACCAAAGTGTGTGCACTTTTTACCGTGTTTGCGCCCACGGCACAGTCGCTGTAATAAATAATGAAATATCTACCTTTCCTCTCCCAAAAAACCTGATTCTGTTTGATCGTTTGCAGTTTTTTCTCAAGGGTTTGGCTTCCACGTACAGTATGTGTCACAGAAAAATCTCTGGTCAGCTTTAAAAGAGCCAAACATCACACATCTCAAGTACTTTAAAAAGGGCTTGATGAAGGTTATCTGATAGGTCATTGGTATGTTTTTATTGGTCCACTTCCTTATTACTTCTCTCTCTGTGTTCTGCAGAAAAACCACAACCGGTTAATACTTTCTGCTTTCACACGACTATCTTTAGATTTCTATTTTAAATGTTAAATCCACGGAACTGGGGAAAATGGGCTTTTGTGAATCCTGCACCGTCGGCACGGAACGGAAGCGGGTCAATCTGACCGAAGGATTTTAAATCAGAACGAAAGAGCTGCAGGGGGATTTTTAAAGATGTTTTAAATTAAAGTTTCTCACGTCTTTCATGTTGACAATGTGGTATTTTATTTGTGCTGCTGCTCGTCTTGGCAAGGAGGCTCTTCAACTCAATTTGACTTTTTCCCTATTAAGGTTAAACATGTCAAAACTCCATTCGAGTTTATTTTATATCAATGCCACTGGCATATCTACATGGAAATACATGGACTTTTTCTTTTAATATTTCCACACTGTGTTTCACAATGTACCTCCATTTTAGGCCATAAAAACAGGAACAGCGCTCTGCTGGACAGTCCATCTTTTTTCACCTTTTCTGCTGATTGAGCAGCCACATGATCATTTCAGCTCCTTTCCGTTGAAATGAAAACCTCTGTTCTACAAGTTTCTGCTCGGAAGAAATAAACCAAAATTGGGTCAGGCTCTTTCAACACAGTTGAAATGAGAGAAACAAATCTCAGTGCCTTTCAGAGTCTAAAGTAGCAACAACACAGCAATTGCTCTTTATCCAAATGTTGTGAAGCACTTTATTCCCCAAGACCGTTTATCTCGGCTGCTGTAACCTCCACACCTCGCCCGCATGATGTTGTCTGAGTGAACAACAGATGCATCCCTGACCAAAAATTCTGGCCTCTCTTGTCGGTGTGCCATTTTCTTTTATTTCCACTTAAGCTGCACCATCTGTGTATTTGTGTGTGTGTGTGTGTGTGGCTAAATCCAGGGCACGTGCTGTGCAAGTGAATGACCGCCTAATTTCTACCGGCTCGATCCCTATATTCTGCAGTTGCACATAACAATATATGAAGAGAATTCTGGCATTGCGCACACCTCACTTTGACAATAAACCTGATTATTTTTGCTTGGAAGTCTTGGAAACCATGGAAACCTGCAACTAAAGGCCTGTTTTGTGCTTTTCATCCGTGCATCACTTCAACCCTCAGTACATTTAGAGTACATTTAGGTTTAATGGCATGTATTTACTTTAATGGTAGATGGACCGACCCATCTCTCGCCAGCGGTTGCCTTGAGACTGTTCTGACAGGAACTAGAAAGAGAGACCACATTCTCTACACTGGCTTCCTCCTCCACACGTACAAAGCACTTCATGATCAGGCCCCTTCATACCTGAAAGAACTAGCTTAACCTTCCCAGGGTCTGTAAGAGCAGAATGGGAGGCAGAGCCTTCAGTTTACCAGGCTCCTCTCCTGTGGAACCAGCTCCCAGTGACAGTTCAGGAGGCGGACACTCTCTCTGTATTTAAAGTTAGACACAAAACTTGCCTTTTTGATAAAGTTTATAGTTAGACCTGGCTCAGGGAAACCTGGACCATCTCTTAGTTATGCTGCTATAGACCTAGACTGCTGGGGGGAATTCCCTGTGGTGCACGCACATGCACTCTCTCACACTCAGGGTATGAATATGACTTCATTATATGTCATTAACCTTGTTCTTTCTCTCCCTAGTTTGTGTCTTTACTTCCTGTCCTCTCTCTCTCTCTCTCTCTCTGTCCTCGTCTTGCAGGCTGCAGGATCCAGATCCAGTTTCAAGGATTTGATTTTTATGCTATAATTAAAGTTGATATCAGTATAATTCGTTAGCTGCAGCTTGTATAAATGACATGTTCTATAAACATGTCATCACTGACTCAGAACTGTCTTGTCTAAACTTATAACTTGATACAATTGTTGTATTTCTGCTCCTGGTCTCTCTCTCTCTCTCTCCTGTCTCTACCTCACCTCCTTTCTCTCCCCCATTTCTGTCATTTCAACAAATCTGTTATCTGATCGGTCATTGGTATGTTTTTATTGGTCCACTTCCTTATTACTTCTCTCTCTGTGTTCTGCAGAAAAACCACAACCGGTTAATACTTTCTGCTTTCACACGACTATCTTTAGATTTCTATTTTAAATGTTAAATCCACGGAACTGGGGAAAATGGGCTTTTGTGAATCCTGCACCGTCGGCACAGAACGGAAGCGGGTCAATCTGACCGAAGGATTTTAAATCAGAACGAAAGAGCTGCAGGGGGATTTTTGAAGATGTTTTAAATTAAAGTTTCTCACGTCTTTTTATGTATACTTTGTATGTTCTGTCCCCATTTTTCCTTTCACCCCAACCTGTCTAGGCAGATGGCTGCACATCTTTTGTCTCTCCACTATAGTGCTTGCTCATTGTGTGAATTGTTGGGTTTCCCTGCTCTCCATGATGTTGTCTATGTACAGTGCCGTGATATAATGTATGTTGTGATTCGGGCGCTATGCAAATAAAACTGAATTGAATAATGTGGCATAGCCTACAGCATTATTTAGGTAATTCACACATGCAAAGTTTCCACTCCACGCGTCTTCCTGTGTGTGTGTGTGTGTGTGTGTGTGTATGATCCTGTCATTCAAGGCAGTCATTCAGTCCAAGAAGGAGCATCATGATTTCATCATTAAAGCATTCGTTATCAGCAATCGAAAGGCAGCAAGTAGGAGGGGACCTCAGGACAGCAGGCGTGAAAAGCCACAAGAAATGGGAGAAAGGGAAAAAAAACAGCCCAACAGGAAGGGCAGAGAAATGGAGAGGATGAGAGGAGGGCAGCTGAGTGGGACAGGATGGGTGCAGGAGAGGGAGCGGTGCCACGACAGTCAGCGACAGAGTGCCAATAATGGAGGGATCCAGTTTTAGGAGGCCAGAGTGTCACCAGTGGGGGAGAAATACCTTTTCTGTGAGTGACGCGCTGGGTATTATGTGACAGTCTGGCCTATTCAAATGGTGGAGACGCGATGCTTGTCAAAATACTGTGTACCACCTGTGTACACAATCTGGACAATGTTTCACATCTTCAGTGTTTCTCACTGCTCTGCAAGTTTTAGATATTTTCTTACACTTACGCTATGCCATTTATAATTCTTACGACTCAACACCATTCCATTTCATGCAGATTTTAGTCCATTTGTACTCTTTTTCCAACTACTTTAATGCCATTTTGAATTCATGTCCACTTCAACATACCAGATTATGACTCAGATTATCTTCATTGCATCCTCCTCCGAAGTTATTTGTTTGACTTCACCTCTGTGATGTGTTTAGCTGATCAGTGTGGCTGCATTCGCAATTACATTCCAACTCCGTGCCTATTTAAGGACAACATATGAGACCCCCGTGACTCATGGTACGGTCAATAAGCCGACCCCTATCTTGTGCAACATCTAACTTTAGCAGAAAGAGAGCATGGCAAATATGCCTAAATATTTACTGCTTCTTTATTCTGTTTGCGCGCTTTGTTGCTGAGTGAAGGAACTTGAAATGGAATAAAACAGTGCTTGATTTACTTTTGCACTTTAAAAGTGGAGTTGTACATGGAGGTTTGTTTTTTTTCCCCCATACGCACCTTAAATGGGGATGATCATGCTGACGTGACGCAGACATGCACGCAATGGTGTCTATTAACTATTAACTCGTGTCTGCACAGGCACAGATTTCATCTTTGTCAGGTCTTATGTATGTTGTGTGTCAGACAGCATGTTTGGACTGAGCGGCTCAAATGCCTGAGAACCACAAGACGAGTCCTCAAGAACGCCGCGCTCGTGTAAATCCTTGTCCGTCATTCGTAATGAAGCGTGGTTTTTGCAGGTTTACATAAAAGAGATCAGCAGCAGAAAGTGTTGCAGACCAGACTCCGGTGGTTGGAACTGAAGCAAATTCTAATTCAAATGGACTTGTTTCTTTATAACACTGAAACTATCCGTTTAAATGGATTAAAACACTAAATAGATCAAATTCCATTCAAGCCAGTGCAGTGCTTACAAGAAGAAAGAAACGATACCCTTCAAATTTAGATTTTCCAACCTCCAAGGCATTTTGTTTTAATTCTACAGAAAGGAAATAAAAAAAAAACCCACTACATGAAATAGTGTAGGGGGTTGTGTTTGTGTATTCTTCTCCGCCTGCAGCTAGACCTCCAGCAGGAGTCTGTTCAGGCTCAGACTGTGAGCGCTGGTTCGCCGCTAACCTGCTTATCGCTCATTGTTCTCTCCTGCCTTCCCGACGCCAACAGGCAGCTCTGCTAATTCAAACCTAACAGGAGGATCTGGTGCTCTAATGTGGCCACGTGTGTGCCGGGAGTCACGTACACACACACACACACACACACACACGTTATCTCTAACATGCAAACACGGGCATATATGCGTGTCTGGATCTCTGGTTTAGGGTCTTAGTTTGGATATTAGCTGAGCTTTGGAGTCTGTTTTCCGTTAATGTCTGTGACTGGTTGTGACAGCCTCATCACGATTTGACACTGGTGAGCAGGCGGTGAACATGATGTCGTTTCAAATGTCTTGATCGCGACTGTGGTTTGGTTTTCAAAATAAAAGCCTGCAGCTGTAGTTGAGTTCCATCGGTTGCTGTGGACGATCCCTGCCCTTTGTGACATGGACATCTTATCACTTCCAGTGCATAGGAAAGAAACACATTATAACCCAGGTCTCTATTCTGAGAAATTCAGATAACAAGGTTGTAATCACAATTTTAGTAACAAGGTACAGAGCAGGTTTTCTCCCTGTACTTTTGGCTGACCATGAGTGGTTGAAGAGGCCAGGACTACAAAACCCTCCCTAACCCGCACTCTGGACTTACTCCTCACCTTTCCAAAATATGTTGAGTTAATTCTAAAAAGCAAAGTAAATAGATTCTTTGCGTTTGAGTTTTTTTTCGTTTATAATTTTTTCGCTAAATAATAATTGTGATATTGTTTGAGAGAAATTGTCCATTTTTGAGTAAAAGGTAGCAGTAACAGGAGAGTGAAGCCATGTTTGCTCCATCTTTTGTTTCCCCTGTTTTGAGTTAGTAAGGTAAATTTGTGTGTCTTTTATTTTAAGTTTTCTTTTTTTGCATTTAAGATTAGGTTTATGCCGATTTAGCGATTAGGCAAATTGGACACTCTAAATTGACCATATGTGAGAGTGGATGGTTGTTTGTCTGTCCACCCCAACAACCCTCTTGCGGAGGATAAAGCAGTAGAAGATGGAGGCTGAAGGACTAGCCGTTACTAAAACCACTGCAGAATTGGAGAAGTGAAGATGGGCGGGTCCAAATTTTCACAAACTTTGAACATGAAGCAGACAGGTCAGTTATTCAAGGGGGACACATACCATGAATATCTGAGTCTGCAGGTTGTCATCTATCCTGGAGATAGAAGATGTTTTTGCTCACAGTAAGAATATAATACTGTCTGCCACAACAGAATCCAGGCTGGAGTAGCTCAGGAGCAAAGAGAGAGGATCCATATGCAGAGCAATAACAAAGACTTTTCTCATATCTTGTAAAATGTCCATCCAGTAGTTTTGAATTTTAGGGCAAGAGGGTATCGGTACCTGTAGGTACGGGTTGAATGCCGACCTTTTTTTTGTGTCTTTTGTTTGCAAACGGTGCAGAATTTTAAAGTGTAATCATGCAGTTATTTTCTTCATTTATTCATTCATATATCCTCCTCATGTATTCATACCAAGTCCACTTTGCCATGTCTACATGACGTCCTCATTGCACTTAGCGAATGGTTAATTGGATGTCTTAACTATAGGCAGACGGAGCAAATGTTCCACATATCACTTCCATTTGAAGTAAGTGCTCTAGCTCTGTAATTAAGGTGCAAGTTATTAACCTCACTCTATAAAGCCTTTGTGGTTCCCCTGACCACCGAGGTGTAGCTTATGTTTTCCACTACAAAGGCACTGCAGTATTTCACAGCCAAAACAGTGAGAGCACACGGTTAAGGACCTGATTCCTTACCACAGTCTTAGTTATTTTTGGGTTTGTTTTCCTAGTTATCTTTTATGTCACTTCATAGTCCCTCTTGCATATCTTGTCTAGATAGAATTTCCCGGTGCATCTGTTCGGCTAAAACTTAATTGATTTCACCGGTGTCCCGTTATCTCACCGTTAGTCTCAAGTGCTTCCTGTCTGTCTGCCCTTTCTGTGTTCTATTAGAGTTGCAGAGTCTTTGCCTCGTGTTGTTTTTCCCCTGGATACATTTAGTCATTCAGCTGTGTAGCAACATTCTGCATTAAGCCGACGCTGGATCCTTTGTTTTATTGGGACTGAAAAATACAACCACACACACACACTAGAATGATCCTTATTGCTTTCTTTTGCAGAATGAGTAGTGGGTGTATCGCGCTGCGAACCTGACCCAAAAATGCAAAATGAGGGATTGAAACATTGAGATATATATGTCCAGAATCTAAATCAGGGCTTCCTTGGTAATTGCGAAAATGGAATTCCGTGGTATCATCGAGACTATTCCTGAGGAAGACAACACACAGCACACCCACACAAGGCTGACCTGAAGTTCAATTCGAGCATCAGAATGGGGGAGAACGTGATTCACTGGACGTTGCTGTGAAGACAGCATGTTTGTTGTCTGACTATTTCAAAACAACGGCGATTTACAAGGATTTTGGAGCACCGCTACCTGCGTTTACAGCCACTTTGAAGACAGAGGTCAGAGAAGAAATGGACCTGCAAGCAGATGGGCTGCAGCAGATGCCGCTCCTGCCACCTTTTCTAGGTAAATCTAAAAGTCTTCTGTGTGTAAATGCGTCACGCGCCACACCATTTCTCCTGTGCTCAAATCCTCTCTCATGAATCATGAATGCTCTGCCAACTCAGGCAGAATGGACCTAGTTATGAACATTTGACCCTTTTTGGACCTCCCTTTTTAATGAAATGCTACCAAGAGAGAAAAAGTGAGAAGCTCCGCTTTTGCAAAATTCACAAACTGAAGAGATGACACAAGGTCAAAGAAGGTGCTGCACCCCGTGCGGTTATTTTACTTTAGGAGACATATTCAGCCAACCTGAAGGTAGTTGTCTAACATGCTCTACCACAACATGACCTTGCACCCTTTGATGACAATGTATATATATATATATATATATTTATACATATACATACATATACATACACATATATATATATATATATATATATATATATATATGTATATGTATGTATATATATATATATATATATATATATATATATATATATATACATACATACATACATACATACATACATACATATACATACATATATATACACACACATATATATTTATACACATATACATACATATATATATATCCGTAATTGGCATAAATGGACAGACAAGGTAACCAAGCTCCAAGCTCCTGGAAAAAGGATCCGTCGAGTGAGGCGTCGATCGGCTGATAAGGAGCAGGTGTGAAGGTCACGCTGCGGGTGGTTGGGCAGGTGATAGACGTCAGGTCTGGAATACAAACGACCCTCTCATCGGCGCCCGCATTAAATCATCGCCACAGCTGTGAAGTTCACTTTACATCGAGGAGGAATGAAAGGAGAAATAAACCGTGGGCCACGCTCTCCTCCCGTGCACAGATATCATTCATCACCGGAGGTTTTATATTGTCTTGACCAATGGAAGGGGAAAAAAGAAAGAAAGAAAGAAAGAAAGAAAGGAGCTGTGACATGAAAGCAAACATGTTTAAAATGAGAGCAGGTGGCAAACCACAGGCAGAGGTGATAAGTAACGCAGTACAAATATTTTGGATTTTTGATTATCATATTTCAGTATCTATATACTGGCTCTGTCAAGCGAAACTATCAGACCTGACCTGAGGGAGCATTTAACTTCTGGAACTCTATGTGTTCACTCATGACATAAAAACAAATCACTTTTTGTGTGTGCAAGGCGGAAATTTCACATCTAAACCCCGTTATACTGGGAAACACAGAGAGTTGTGTGAAGCTGATAGACTTATGGCCTGTTTGTGGTGGAAATGCAACCTAAACTGTGCCGTGCTGGGACCATAGTGGAAAAGGGCCATAAGTCAGAAGTGCGTGAACAACAGACACGTGTTTTTAACGTGTCAGGTATTTGGATTTGGAAATATCTCTGCCTTCTTCACGCGTGCACAACAGTCAGTTATGTTTATTTTGGTCTCCGTACGTCGCTTTCCCAACATCAACACCGACTTTAACCAAAGTGAATGATGCTATTACTTTTTTGCCACCCACACACAGGTGAACCCAACATAGGGAGAACAGAGTGATGTTGACCGCCTGACCTCCTCATCTAAAACAGCCACATAAAAACAAACAAACATGACCCTTATGTTTTAAAACTGAACCAGTGCACTCACTGGACAACTGAGGTACTGAACTTAAATACAAGCATGGAGACTAACGAGGGATGAGACTCAGGTGCAGAGCAGGGAGGAGGACAGGTGAGGAGAATGAGTAATTAAACAGGGGAGAGCACACATGAGCAGGGAGGTGAGGAGAAAGAAGAGCGACGGGAAACACCAAGAAATAAAGGAATATACCAAAACTAAAGACTGCGTCACATGCCTCTGATTTTAGGCTGGTTTGAACAGATTGTCTGACCTAATTAATTGTCTGACCATAACAAAGATTTAAAACCAAGAAGGTTTTGTTTGTAGAAATCAAACAATCTATACAAAAACATGTATAACTGTATAAGATAACATCTTTTATCGACTTTAGACGGAGGTCATGCTTAAAAAAAGGGCCATCTTGCGCTGACAAACCAGTCAGAGTGTGCTTTTTTTTTGCATTTCGACGCAGAAGCTGATCATGCAAATGCAAGGAGAGCAGTTCAGCAGAAAAACAGCAGGGGGAGTGGTAGAGCGGAGAGAGTTGTGAAACCCAATCTGCTGACGAACTCTTTGTTTTTTTGTTTGTTGGTGTAATCTTGTCATTGATTGGGCCTACGTGTGTGTATGTTGTGTGCATTAGGACATGCAAACCCCTGTTGGGTAATACTCGCTCCCCCACCTCAAGACTCCAGTCAAACACGCAGCAGTTCTCAGCCCTGGTGACCTTTGACCCCGCGCGGACACAGCTGCAGGAAATCAGGGACGACAGTTCCTTCAGTGACAGCGTTTTACTGCCTCTGAATATTTATTATTTTATTATTTATATTTCACTGAGAGGCTCGTCACAATGAAGGTGGTCGCCGCAACAGTCGGCTCAAAACATTCAGGATCATGAGGGCCTGATGCTATAAAAGTTTCTCCTTCCGTCCTCCTGAGGCCCTGTCCATGCTTTGAATTTAGTTTCCTCGATTCAAGATCACCAACAATTACCCACCTACAGCTATGACCAGCAGGGACAAAAGGATAAACAAGGTTTAACTTACTTAATAAATACCATATTTTTTTGAGTCTACGATATTTCAAGAATACGTTCTCTGCTTCTTCTGGGGCATCAGACGGTTACATTAATGTTTGTAAATGACTCACTCGCTGCGGCAAAGAGAAAATAGAATAAGAGCGAAAAACGAGTTCACATAACGGCACACAGACGTAAATTCAAATTCACTTAGAAAACTTCACTCGTCCTTGACAGCTAATATTGCTGTGACCTCGACCAAGTATGGGGCCGACTGCGCACAGAATCCCCCCGGGTGTGTCCCTGTTAGCGGTGGATGCTGCTGCCAGCGACAGATCTCACTGGGACCAAGACATGAAGACATTCTGTGTGTTTTAGTTTGTCTCACATGGCGACAGATCGCTGTTATTTCTCTTTTTCCTTTCCATGTTCTCAGAAGTGTATAAAAAGCACTGATGCCATGAGAACTCCCCTGCACTACAGTGTTGCCAACACTGTGTTGTTGAGCGCCGGCGTTTTTTTAACGAGGGACTAAGTGAGCACACGGCTTCCTGTGTTTGCTCGCAGGTGCTGCAGCACTCGCACCCTCTGCCTTTAATGACGCTCGAGTACACACAAACAACAGCACCGTAAAGTTTTATGGTCTTAATCCAGCAACACAAATTATTTCAGACTCTGGAGAATAATATTTTGTTTCCCCCAAGGTCTTGATACCTGTAACATTGTTTTTGCTCCACTGTTTGTACATGTAGGGCTTGTTTTTATAGCATCATGAAATATGATGATCCGGTCCCATTAAAATGTGTCCAGGATGCATCTTTTGTTACCACATGTTTTTTTTTTAGTAAGTTTGAAGCCTGTCAAAGGGACACAGGGTTCCCACGGGTCCTTGAAATCCTTGAAAGTGTGTGAATTTGAAGAAAACTACTTTCAAGGCTCTTGAAAATCACCCTAAATAGACATGGGTCATTGAAAGTGCTTGAATTTTGTACAGTTAAATTGATATTTGTTTGTTTGTTACAACGCCACCTACTGTTACATGCCCTGCATTGCTTGATGTATGTAGACTAGGCCTATGCAGGACAAATGGGGCGACGTCATCACTAGCAGTGTTGTGGACACTGTCTACTGTCTCTCTCCGTGCAGAACAACGAGCGAGTAAAGTTAAACAAGAGAGCGCAAATGGAGTGTTGACTCGGAAATGCACATTTCAAGAATCTCCGGTGAAAGCATCAACTTACATTGAACAAAAAAAAAAAAGGTTTGCCTGAAAATGTCACCAGCGATCTGCGGGGACCGAAAGCATCTGACCTTTCCCCGTCTTTTTCCAGAGACTGCGGCAGTAGCGCATCCGTTGCAGGCCTCTGACAATGTTTGTGTTGGCAGCCAGTCCGGTCCGTCAGCAGCAAGCATCTGTTTCCACTCGTGTTTTTCACTCGTTACTGACGCTTCTCAGTCGCATGCTCTTCACATGCATCTTTGTTGATTTGTTGACTCGGAGGAAGAATCGGCACAGGGAACGGATTTATGACTCAGGTCTTTTCTTAGACGCTAAACTCGAGGGCTTACATGAGGGTACGGGCTCTTATTCACAATTTCCTCTTTGTCTTCCTCTTTGTGCGTGGATGGTTTTGATTAAAAAATTAGACTCGAGCTCCATGGGTCTGAAAATGTATCCGGCAACACATACCTTAACTGCTCAAGGGAACACTTGAATGTGCAGCCTTTGAGTTAAAAACCAGCCCTTCTTCTGATGTCTGTTAAATTGAAATACTAGTTATTTATATGTGATTACGGTGTTTTGTCGTGTTTTTTTGTTTTGTCATGAGATGACAAAGGGCTGTTTGTCTAAATCAGGTGAGTAAACACAACTTATTTCCTGGCAAGACTCACACAAGTAACATAACGTGACAGTTTGCTTTACATTCAAGTCTTTTCACCATTCCTCTTCTACTCGCTGGCACTTGTTAGTCCCGTATTCCTCACAGCGTTCCTGCCCACTCGCAGAGGTTCCCGGAGCAGAGTGGGGCCACAGAGTGTCGCGTTAACTTTCACGAAACTTCCCTGAACAACAAAACGATCAGGTATCTCGGGAAGAAAAAAACAAGGTGACAATTATATGAGTCAGATGCTTCCTCGTTTATCAAAGAGAAAAGACTCCGGGCAGAGTCTTTACCAGCTCTCAAGTCAAAGAATCACGGATTACATAGTTATTTTTTTTAGAATAACTTTGCAACACAATCGTAAATATAGCAGATATTAACACGTACAAATAAATACATCTTCAGGAATTGTATGCACACGTATATTTTTTATGTGATCGACTACAAAACATACATGCAAGGCTACATAGAATAATGCATACTCAGCACAGCTGAAGCCCTTATTGATTTGCCCGGGTTGTGTTTCGACACTAAAATGTTACGACACCAGACTGGTCAATCTGTGTCGTAGCAACCCTGCGTCAATACTGTTCAATATTTGGATTACTTCATCCTCATCGTAGACTGCTTCTTGTTCCGGGAATCAAAAACATAGATCAACTGATGATTTGACAACGGCGTCGCTCACTGACCTGTCGCGTCTCCAGTGCTTCCTAGCGATCACATCAATAAGGACTTGCTGAATGCTGAATATCTAGATGGGTCACAATTATGCTTGCATTAAATGTGAAGGCTTAACACTTTAAATGAGTAAATACTGTATAATTACTGTATGTAATGTATACATTGAACTACACGTATATAGTTAACATTGCACGCCTCTTCCCGCTCCACCATCACATCAGTCTGTGACTCAACTGAATGGAAATTAGGTGAATATCAGTGTTTGTTATAGTAGTGCAATGCGGTGAAGTGAGCAACCTGTGACTTAAGGTTTTAACGTTGAAAAAAAGATCAGAAGCATGACATTTAATTGAATGTGACTGTTTTTGTAGCTCGATTTTCATGCTACTTAAAGGAATACTTCACCGATTTGCATTTAGCTTTGTATTACTAGAATATTGGTAGTATTTATTTATTTTTTTTAAATTGTGCTTTCCAACCTGAGTTTCCCCTGAGTTGAGAAACATCTTCATTCTTTTCTTTGTTACTTGCCCACCAGTGACACTTGTTCCTGTTAGCGTAACTGTTAGCAAAGATGGCGGACACTGTTTACATTCTGGAAATGAGGTCCCGCCCCCCTACGAGTGGGTCTAAAAAGTGTGGAATTAGCGTTGCAGTTTCAAGCCTCGGACCAAGTGTCACTGGTGGGCACGTAACGTAAAAAAGAATGAAGATATTTCTCGACTGGGAAGCACAATTTTTCAAAAATACTACCCTTATTCTAGTAATACAAAGCTAAATGCTAATCGGTGAAGTATTCCTTTAAAGATGATTTTTTAACGTTGGTGTTTTTAAATATGACGATGTGCTCTGGAGTGAACCAGTGTCGTCAGTGTATAGTGCCGAAAACCAACCTGTGAGTTCAGTTTCCCATGCATAAAATCACATAAATACCATGTCTGGGCCTTTATTATTAATAACATTTTTAGTATACAGACTGCTTTGGTATTTCACATGGGAAAAAGGCCATTCTTTGTTTGAAACTACTGCTCAGTTCACTTTTTTTGTTTCTCAGATTCCCTCCAACTTGATTTTCCCATCTTAGCAACGTGCAGTTAAGTGGCAGCCAAGGAGCTCGACCACTGAGCCAACTCGTCTGTACTGTTCTCAAGGAACTGCTCTCACAGGACGCCTCACAACCAAACCAGTGTGTGTGTGTGTGAGCGAGTGTGAGCGCACACAGTGTGACAGTGACGTGATCATCATGCCTTAATAATATGTTGGTCCTGACTGGAGTTAATCAACAAATACATTCATGAGTAAATAGTTGGCCTTTACAGTTTTTCCATTTCTGGAGAAACAATAAATCCCCCCTGTCTCCATAAGACACTTTGCCTGTGGCACGAAGGACAAAGACAAAACTGGGCCATGCTTTTTACTTCAAACATCATTGTGCATTACGTGGAATCTTTTTGGGTAAAAAAAAAAAATGGAGTGATTGGACTTGTGTTACTAATTGTTGTCTGTTGTAATTTTGGAGTGAGCGTGTGTGTGTGTGTGTGTGTGTCTTTCTACAGTTGTGAGGAGATTAGAAACTTGAAGTTAGGATTAGACTAAGGGTTGATGTCTCACACTGAGTTGAGATTGTGTCTGAGTGTCCTCACAACTACAGAAAGACGTTTATGTGGCAGAGATGGGGAGGTGGGGCTATTTCAAAAGGCAGTCCTTTGCTTCAAAACATAACTTTTTTTGTAATTATTTTTTGTTAAAAAAAGGCCAGCTCTTGTGTGCTCGTACACAATGGTTGTTTATTTGAAATACTTTTTTTTTTTTTAAAGTTTTGGTCCCAATATTTGTCCTGCTGTTTGAAACCTCACTGCCTCCCCACCCCAGTCTCTCAGGCTCCCGCTCAGGCTTTAGTTGACCAGGAGCTCTTGGTACTGATCGGACCGCAGGAAACGGCCGAAGGAGTCCTTCTCCATCAGGGCGAAGATCCTCTTCTGGGCCAAGTCAAAGGTCCCGTGGGAGAGGTCCACCAGGTTCCTCAGGGTCACATCCTTTGTGAAGTGGTCAATGTTCACCTGCAGTGGCACAAAGACAACGGAACAACTGAGGATGAAGATAAACTTGCTTTTCACGACTAAAATGTATATATGCTATATGTCAACAAAATGCATTATGTACACTATCGGCAAGATTTGAGCGCCGATGCCGTGTTGAGGGTTTACAAACAGAAATTCAAAGATGTCCCCTTGCTACCAGACACTGGTGTCCACTACTGTGTTTTGTTTACAAGCCCAACCTCTCAATCATCAGTCCACCGAGACTGAATTTCCACAAGACAGTGCAGTAGGTGCGTGTCAGCAAGTTTTCCCTGGAGACGGACAGGCAAGATGTGTTTAAAACGAAGGTTCAGACTGCAGCCACTTGTCAACATGAATGTGCAGTTACGTCAAACATATACAGTACCTCTGGCCTCAGAAGCAAGAGCGAACTGAGGGGGCGACGAAGAAGAAGAAGAAGAAGACGATGATTCATCATCATAATGGCAAAGCCTTTGCCACTATTAGCTTAATCACTGTTTACTTTATATGAATGCAAACATAACGTACGTCACGTCCTGTGTCCTGGAGGTTTATTCCGAGAAAAGGGGGCTACAGAGACCAAAAGTGTTTACAATAACTGATTTGAAAACAGCGAGTGACTGATTGTAAAGTCTGAGCCCAAATAAATTTCGATCCCACGGAGGAAAAACTAACTTCACATGTTTTTAGCTAATATTTTATTGTGTGTGTGTATGATTCTCCCCTGACCCCTGCCAGAGAGTTGTCACTAACTGGATACTCGCTGACTTTGGAACATTCTCTGTAAACCCCAGAGATCAGAAAATCCCTGCAGAGCGACTTTCTCAAATACTCAGACAAACCCGTCTGGCGCCAACAACCATGCCACGCTCAAAGTCACTTAAATCAGCTCTCTCCTCCTTATTCAGATGCTTGGTTCAAACCTCAAGCAGGTCGTCTGGACGATCTCTAAGTGCCCGAGTTGCTTCTATGCGATTGGTTGATTGGTTGAGTATTTAACGAGCTCTTGAACACATGCATCTATGTCAGAGTGCCTCAGCAGCTGATGTTGATGTTCCACAATAGTCACATTTCTTTTCATCCACGTCTTAGACTTGACGTCACAGAAATGTCAAAACTCGTGTTTCGCTTGTGAAACCACGGTGACAGTGGTGTCAGGTGACATGTTGTTTAGTCGAGAAGAACATCATATCCTCTCCAGAGGTCACGTACAGAGCCGGGATAACATTACCTCATAAAACGTGGTAAGCATGTGTGTACTACATGTTCCTGGCGCGCGCTCGTGTTGTTTCGCTGACGTGCAGAGTCTTCTCTTCACATTCTCCGTGTCTAAGCTCATGTGCCGACACTCGAGCACGCCTGCATTTCTCCTCCACACATTCGCTCCATGCTTAGCCAAGAGCGGCTTCTGAATGTATGAAAACTGTAAAGGCCACCACTTATTTAAAACAAAACAAAAAAACAAACGCATGTTCATGTACTAGAGCTGCAGAACATGACGTCTGCAGATGATTTTTGGGGTTGTTAATGTGGCATTTTATGAACGGAACTGACGTAATACTGCGTGTGCTGTGTCAAGCAGTACTATCAGACCTGACGGAGGGAGCCTTTGTGTGTATACACCAGCAGCTCCAGGCCTTAGAAGCTGCTGGATGACCAGTTTTTTTTAATAAGCAGAACTTTTTGTGAGCATTTCTTTGTGCTTTCACTCATATGCCGACCCACTTGCAGCCGCATGGCTTTACTAGCCCCATGTCGCTGCTGCCTCCGTCCGTCTTGACATAAAATGAATCATTTTCACCAGGCCGCATGAGATCTAATCTTTACCACGCTGAGAAATACAGAGAGTTGCGTGGCGCTTAATCAGTCCTTTCACAGTGGCTTGAATATAACAGAAAATGTACGCACTACAGTTTTAAATACACTGCGATATATGAAATTGGGGCTACATTACTCAATGTTTAAATCAGTGTAACTTCTTGATAATGTCTTGTTCATCATTAAAAAAATAATATGGATTTTAGTGTGTGGAAATCTACAAATTCAGAAACAGTCAGTCCATGACTCTGCATTTGACAAAGTGCTTTGTAGCTGTGGCAGTGTATAAGGTGGGAAATAGCCAACTAATGTGTGAACCACTGTCGGCACCGCAGATTTCATATTAAAGCGGAAGCTTGTAAATGAAATCTTGGCATGCATCGTGCGAAGCGCACAAACTGCGAGTCACCTAATGGACTCTTTTGACTCGGATGTTAAAATGTTACAGGAGTCCCTGACCTCTCTCGGTCCCTCCGACTGGATGTAGTCCTCATAGATCTTCTTGGCCTTGGCCGACAGTTTCACTGGGTCCTTGGTCTTTTTAAAGTCCTCGCAGGCCATCCAGAACTCGATGTTCTCATCGCTGAACTCCGACTGCAGGAAGCTTCGGAAAGCAGCCTGGCCATCTGGAGAGAGGGAGGGAGGATGTTGGATCAAGAGATGTAAAAATAAATAAAATAGGGAGCAGCTAATGGTTCTCTGGTGCCCCGCATTGTTCTAATGGAGAGGTCTCAAACCCGCGGCCCCCATTTAAATATTATTATTATTATTATTTATTTTGATATTCTATGAATTCTTGTGACAAATATTGCTAACTTGAGGGTCATACCAGACTAGACACTACGCGTCCGAGGTGATTTAAGTATGAGACCCCTGTGTTGCCGATGGTGGATCAGAGTCACAATAACTTTTCGGCTGCATTTCAAAATATGGCTGAATTAAATGAGAAAACCAATTACCATCGCACCATCTGTCCCTAAATGAACAGCTCTCACCGTGTGCCAAACGAAAAATGCTTCACGTACAGCAAAAGAGCACCAATTACCTCAGTGTGAGTCACAACCAAATCTTTTCTTCTTTTATTATTACTAGTCCTAATCTGCCTAAAAGTCTTATAAATCACGAGAGTCTTCATTACGGTATCGACTAATCAGACATCGCGAGAGGATTGATGATGCTCTGTTTGTCTGCAGCGCCTCTCGCGTACTCGATGTCACGAGGACACTGCGGCACTGTTCCATAACAATCCATTAATATAACTATATATAAATGGAGCCATTACAGTGCATTTATAGCACACGCCAAGCCAAAGAGGACATTATCTCAACACGCCCGCCGCCAGTGCCTGAAAGCTCTCATTACATGTGGAGTCGAACCAGTGAAGAGAGAAAAAACATAACAAAAGGGCCACATTTTCTTGAATAAAAGGTAAGAAAATGTCACATTTAGCCAGAAATTAATTGAAAAGTAAAGTGGTCATCTTCAAAAAAAAAACAAAAAAAGTATTCAAAAGTATTAAACCACTCATTTCAGGAAAAAAAAACAAAAAAAGCCTTGATTTTCTAACACAATGTCTGTGAATGGTCTCATTGTCTTGAATAAACATGTGCTGCAGATGATAAGCATTGTGCTTTAGGCTTTTATCTTTAATCTAAATGGCTGGTGTGGTTCAAAATAGCAATGAGCTGCAATCAAGCTGCTTTTGTTGTTGTTTTTTGGTCCTTAACAGACCACGACAAGGAAACACAAAAAGGAAGGGGAAGACACCCCCTCTCCTAGAAAAACCTAAACAAAACACAGTGACAATGAGACTGTAGTCTCTTTTCCTCGTAGGTGAGGGAAACAGAACTGATCATGATTTCTTTGACAACATGAATGGCTAAATGTAAAAAAGTTTTGGGAGCTCCGTCTCAGTGTTTTCTGATATTTAGCGTTTTATTTTAAAAACAATGAGAAAGTGAAGGTTAAAAAAAAGCAACGAAACACATAAAACCTTTTTTCTACTAGGCCTGATTGTATTTGTTTTATTATGGTGTGCAGGGGCTGCCTACTGCAAATTATACTAGTAAATATAGGAGACGTTGTATATGTTATGCACCGCTGTCGCATGCAATTTAGATAAATGTCAGACAAGGAATGTTTCATTCAATTTCAAAGCACCCACAATAACGTAACACAATCAAATGGTAATAAAAGCATATTGTGTCAGGCCTATTTCCTTTTTTATAATAATTTAGTTGCATGTCAACACAATCTAACAAGCTTTTTTATGGTAAGTTATTAGAAATATTATTATTAACATTAATACAGGCGATACATAAGAACATGCTGCAGGGCGTCCTGTGTTGTCAGATTTTAATTCATTACACTTCATGTTTTGTTTTTTTGGTACATGACATTATTATGCAACCTTTGACTTGAAATAAAGGAGCGGTGGCTCCACACGGGAGAGGTAATAACTCAGCGAGAGTCTCATGTGAATTAACAGGGCAGAACCAATAAAGAATAATGTTAATGTGATACTTCTGTGTCCATAAATTATCCTGTCACGTCACTTTGCGGCGACCGTGCAATAAATCAGCGTTGTTTAAATTTCTCCCTGGAGATGTTACCATAACACACATGGCCTCAGTGGGCACATAAACACACACACACACACACACACATGCAGAGTGATACAGATATTGGTGCAGGGGACGTGTACGGCGCATTTCTCCGCGCTGCAGTTCTCTGAAGGAGCTACTTGGAAATGCTTCCGTGCCACCCACTGAGCCCTGCAGCGGAAAATGTTCCTCCACCCACAGCTGGTCAGTAACATCTGTACTTGCGTCTGTTTTCGTGCCCAGGAACTACTTTAGTCACTTATTAGCAGCAGAGTTTACATGTACGGCTAAATACCGTTAACCATTAGAGTTAATCATCAGTCCTGCATGTTGGCGGTGAAGTAAACAGCAGAGCCAGTGGTTTTGTGTTAAAAGTATTTCAACCATTTTATATCTTCATGGGTTATTTTATGGGAACAAAGCAATAAAGCAGATTATGTCACCTAATAAAGCGTTGAAGTGTTCCTTGACACACAATTTCCTTAGGCGTACAATAGCAAGCGAACAGAGGTGCACGGCTGTGACGGAAACCATATTCTTGTGTGTATTGTACCTGACAGACACCAGACGCCATCAGAGAGAGAGAGAGAGAGCATGTACATATTCATGGTTCTCAAACTGTGGTACGTGTCCAGTCTGGTGTTACTTGGAGGAAAAGTAAAAAAAGTGTTTGACTGTTTAGATCAGGGTATATGATCGGAGTGGAGCTGAGGAATTTGTAGTGGGTAGAAAATGAAACAAATAACACATGTAATCTCTCCAGCAAATGATCTTATTGGGAATAAATCTGCCTCCGTAGCTGACTTTTCTCAGCCTATTTACTCCACTTTGAGAAGTTTGAGAATCACTGTCTTAAAGGAATACTTCACAGATTTAAATTTAGCTTTGTATTACTAGAACAGGGGTAGTATTTTTTTTAAAAATTGTGCTTCCCAACCTTCTTTTTTTTGTTAGGTGCCCACCAGTGACACTTGGTCTGAAACTGCAACGCTAATTCCGCATTTTAGACCCACTCGTAGAGGAACGGGACCTCATTCCCACAATGTAAACAGTGTCCGCCATCTTTGCTAACAGTTACGCTAACAGGACTAAGTGTCACTGGTGGGCACGTAACAAAGAAAAGAATGAAGATATTCCTCAACTCAGGGAAACGGAGGTTGGGAAGCAAGTATTCCTTTAATGAACACCTTAATGCTTTGTGTTTTGTTTTAAGACGGAGGCGCCCTGTTGTGGTGAGGCAACTGAGTCTCTTCCTAAAAGGGTGGTGTTCATATCAGTGCAACATTTCTCTTCCCGTTCCTGCAATGACGCCTGTGTCCACCTCTCCTGTCGCCACTAAAATTGCTGTTGTAAAATGGTGTGAAATTGGCGCAGTCAGTCTCACTCAAGCTCAGGAAAACAACCTGTCACGTAAACGCCTAAAAAACCTGTGTGGCAAAACCCCAAGGCTGGCTGTGATTTTCCAGCGGGGCCCGGTCCCCGGCACACGTACACAGCACGCTCTCTCTGCTCGCACCTTTAATGGGATTTGTCCCATTCCTTTTTAGGCGAGATGTGTTGTTCCATTTTTGTGCATTAGTACTTTTTGAAGCAGAATCCAGTGAACATGAACTTTGACATCAGCAAGGATTTTATTTGTTTGGACTGAGGTCTTTTTTTTTCTTCTTCTTCAAAAGTTTCACTTCTGATTGGACAAATTGCTCAAATATGTCATAAAACAAATGCACCCAGCTGGGACCTTTTATGTTCACACAACCTTCCTTAAATCTTCAAACTCTCTCACAGATGTTCTAAAGTCTGTTCTGATCTGGGGAAATTACAAAGTCTAAGCTCTCTTCTCCAGTCAGTGTTTATTTCCAATGAAATGACTGAACAACAGATCATCATCACGGGATGCACACTTCGCCTGTTTCTTCCTGTGTTGTAATATTATATTTTTTCTGGTCTTTATAATTTATCTTAATCTTAATCACGCTATGTACAATTTTGGGCCTTCTATTCTAAGACAGGATTCTGCTATAATTGTATACTTAAAGCTTAACGGTGAGGAAGCAACCTCGTGTACAGCCCATCATAATTACTGTGACCTGTTACTGTGTTTTGTGCCTTGGAACAGGAAATGCCCCACAGCATTTCCTGTTTTCCTTTTGTAAGACGGTATTCTGCTATAATGGCACGCTTAACGTTTAATTGTGATGATACAACCGTGTGTACAGCCCATCCTATTGTGACCTGTTACTGTGTTTTGGCTTTGGAGCTGTATCCCAGAGCATTTCCTATTTTCCTTTGTCTCTTGTGATGACACCTCAAATTTCGGGATTGTATGCTGCCCCCTATATGTTCGGAGCAGTTGGGCCATTATTGGCACATTGTCCCTTTAACACAAGAGACTGAGAAGAAGGAAGCAAGGTAATGAGACTAATGTAAAACACCAAGACACTGAGAACAAACAAAAGAAACAATGACGCGTGCGTAATTGTGTTGCACGGATTGATTTTTTCATTTTGTGGAAACAGATCAGATCAAATCACATTACGGGGGACTTGGCTGTAATTGGGTTGAAGCGAGGGTAAGAGTTTAGGTCGGGCAGGTTATCATTTAGTCCTGACAGTGTGTGTGTGGTCAAGAAGAAGAAATAATAAGAAGGTTGGACCTACAGCTGCTGTTGAGGACTCGTTCCAGACTCTCCCGCCAGAAAGCAGCCTCCTCCGGAGTAGGCCTGTGCACAAAATACCTCAAATTAGAAAAACTGGATAAAATTATGAGTCAATACAACAACTGTGCAGAACTGACATACACAAACACAATACATTGCAGGTTTAAAAACGAGGAAAGAAATGACGGCAGAGAAGCCTCAGACACATAAACAAAAATGAAACCTTGACCTCGTTATATAACCTTCAGCGCTCACTCATTATTGGGGAACATTATGTGACGCTCGCGCAGAGGAGGATGCGAGTGATCCTCTACATCTGAAGAGCTTCAAACAGCAATCTATAAATATTCAAAAATGTGATGTCAGGCCGTAGTCTCGCCAAATCAGACTGTATCTTTGATCACGTCTTAACTGCTGCAAGATTTAGGCCTGGAAAACATCCAGGAATAGATTGCATGTGATGCTGCGTGTCAGACCACTCATGTGGAGCGCTCGGACGCCGGGGTTTAGCCTGTAAACATTTACAAAGTATGTGCATAATCATTCTGTCACCTTTTGGAGAACTTTCCTGATGTTTTATTCAAGTGTTTCAAATTGCAAAGACAGACCAGTGGCAGGTGACTGAATGAGTGAGTGAGTGGAATCTCTGTAAAGAACAGAACTAGTAGTGTATGTACTTCAAACAATATGTTTACTGGCCATGGGAGGTGCAAGTTGCATAAAAAACTCAACAAATCCTTTCAAATACATTTCTGCAAAGACATTTTTCATGATTAAAAGGCACGAGGCAGAAGTCAAATGCTGTAAGTAAAATAGTTATACCCTGAAAGTGTAGTTCACCTCTGACTCAGATTTATGTGGTAATGTCTGATAAAAATGGAAATGCCATCTCGCGGTAACATCTAAGCCCAGGCCCGGCATATGGAGAGGTTTAACGTCCTTTGATCCCCAGATGTTGTACCTGCTCCGGGCTCTGCTCTGCCAATTTACGCTCAATTTACCATCAATCAATCTGCTTAACACTGACCAACCGAGCGGCCCACCCCGCCCCACACAGTTCATCTCTCTGAGGGGAAACACTCACTTCTGCAGCTTATCCGGCTTCTTCTCCGGCTTCTCCGGGTAAGGAATGATGAGGTCGATGGCATTTTCTGGCTTCTGCAGTAAAACACCCAACTTTGTCTTGATCTCCTTTGCCCTGGACGGCAAAAAGCAGAAAAGTTTTTTTTTTTAGTCAAACATTCATGACATTAACCATTCTCTTTCTATTCTATTCTGTTTAAATAAGACACTAAGCTTTGAATTTGCGGGCATGTGCGTTGGCCGATCTATTACATAATCCACAAAAATTCGATTGAATGAAAAAATCTAAAAGGAGGGAAAAGTGAATTCAACTTTAAGATTAAATCGTATACTGTTTCAAACACAGTGTAACATACGTCTATATGAAACTAGCTAAATCTGGTTCAAAGCATATTTTTTTTCTTTTCTCAATTTTGTCTCTGATAGAAATACATTTAGCAAAAATAATGAATCCTGTTATAACTGCATTATGTCATAATGTTGTTTTTCAGGTAAAAATAAATATTTGTTTGTATACTTTTGTTGTTTTCACAGGCATAAAACATCAGTTTACACCGAAAAACTTGGTATAACAGATGCAATATTGTCCTTGAGGTCAAAACATTTACAGGGAACAGAAGTTCATTTTAAAATTTCAGAGCTTCGATTTTGAAACCCTCAGGCTCTTAAATGAGAACATTTAACCTGTGACAGACACTAGCATGGAATAAACAAACAAGTAAACAAATTATTCATTAATTGTTTCTATCCCTTTGGCATCATTTTAGACCAGAGCAAGTTTTAAGATGTTCAAAACACATTAGAACATTTTGGAATTCTAAAAAAAACACACACAGTTAAAACAGGAAAGGTAACATGATGATGCTGGTCTCACCTTACAAGGCAGGTTTGAGGTAAGGCAGCTAATCCCTTACACATTTTCCAGAGCTTTTAGGCACAGTACTTGAGATAGAAATCAGTCTTCCTGTTAGAACACACCGTTGAGTCTGAGCCCCTTTTGCGTTGTGACTCTGGCTTTCAGCACATTGAGAGTTTTATAGAAACACCCTTTGGGCTCTGGGCCAACAGCTAAGCCAATCAGACTGGAATGCGTCAAGCGTTGGTAGCTGAGGAGCCTGAGTGAGGAAGGGTCATTTTTCAGATGTGCACGGCTGTTTCAGGATCAGTGTGAAGGAAAGCGGACCGGTAGAGTCCATTCTTAATAGCTACTCTTTAAGTTGTGTAACATTTTCACCGTATATGCACATTTATAAAGTTTAACTGCACATGAATAAGACAGATGCTGCAGTGCCTCTATTCCCCTCAGAGATTCCTGTTAAGCCTGTGTCACACTAAAATGAGTGGGTATTGTTGAACCCTAACTGATCTTTTTCCACCCCTGTGATGTCACAAATGTGCCGGAAACAAAAACAACCACAGTGGAGCTCAGTGACAATCTTATTCTTTGGTATCCCTTGATCAACCTTCCAGTTCCAAGTTTTGCTAAAAACACGGACAGCTCACTGCTATGCTCACGGGAGGAAGATGAAGGCTCGTCTTAGCATCGCACCAGAAATGACGCTAGAATTTAAACTTCTGCCGAAAATGAAACAGACAATGTAAATGTAGCATAGCTTACAAGGGTCAAGCGTTCCCAATTATTCCAGTTGGAGCCAAAGCCGATGTTTCTTGCCGAATCATTTGACTTCTGATTGAATAGAAATTAAACAGATTCCCACTGGTCAGAAACCCATTTAAACCCATGATTACATGGGTTTTTGATCAGTGCAAATGGGGTATAAGTTGCTTATTATCCTTCACCAAGGAGGATTTGGATTTGGATGAGAAACTAAGTACCTTTAGTGGAGGTTTGCACACTCTACAGCCATTATTATTCTTTGGTATCCCTCGATTAAACTTCCAGTTCCAAGTAAGTTTTGCTAAAAATAGTCATAGCGCACTGCTATGCTCATGGGTGGAAGATAAAGGCTCGTCTTAGCATCGCACCAGAAATGACGCTAGAATTTAAACTCCTGCTCAAAATGAAACAGACAAAATAAATGTAGCATAGCTTACAAGGGTCAAGCGTTTCCAATTATTCCAGTTCGGGCCAAAGCCGATGTTTCTTGCCGAGTCATTTGACTTGGGATTGAATAAAAATGACGCTAGATTCCCACTGGTCAGAAACCCATTCAAACGATTTTTGACCAGTGCAAATGGGGTATACGTTGCTTTGGATTTGGACGAGAAACCAATTACCTTTAGCGGAGGTTTGCACAGTATGGGTGCCAAACGGTAGCAACTGACAAAACTATTTGCCAAGTTTAAGCCAACTTCCTGGTTTCTTTGCTCCATGTAACACATAAATCATTAAAACTAAATAATTTTAGTCTGTGGACAAAATAAGGGATCATCATCATTTTCAGTTCAGGAAACACTGATGAAAATCTTTCAAGATTAATCGCGAAAAGAATCAACCGAGTGGTAGTTAAAGTAATTGTTAGCCCCATCAAATAGGTTTTGGAGTGCATAACAGTGTTATGCTACATCCAGTCCCGGGAAAGAACAATTAATTATTCTTCACATAGCTGCAAGGTGATTTTATGAAAACAAACCCATGTCCTGTTGTTCTTCTGCTGAGGACATGTGGGTGTGAAAGGCTGTTTTGTTAAAAGCACAAATTTCAACATGTGCTTCAATTTTCGATGTAAGGGTGTAAAAAAAAACAACACTTCTGACAACCTCAAGGGCAAACTGCACATATTACAACACATTTACAGTTTGTTGCCTCTGCTTCATGTTGATACAGCATCTCTGTATCTCTCTCTCTCTTTTTTTTTATCTTTGACAATGTGACTGAACTGTCATTTTGGACCTTTATCACAGAAAAAAAATATATTCCCACACACACAAAGTCCTTTCTTGCTTTCATTTAGTAAGGAAAACACTTTCGGAACCAAAGTTACACGACTCGTTTAATTTGTAGATGTGTGCGTTGGCATTCTGGAGACATAATAGTGATGATAAGCAGATTAGGTGCAGCTACCAAACCTAAAAGGGTCATCATTTTTCTTAATAGCATCAAACACTGGTGAATTATGTCACTATGACGCAAACATTTTTCTGGAGAAAATATGATGACTGAGAGATGATTGGAAGACAAAGATAGATTTATCCTGTTTTTGTAAGGTCTCATGTCTTTAATGCACTTGTGTTATTGGCAGGGAGGCAGAGAACTCACATCTAAGCTCACCAACTCACTGTAAATCAGTTAAATCTGGGCTCCGGTGTATTAGCTATGAATACAAAAAGTTGCCTGCCAAAAGCTGCTTTATTTAACATTGGACATGAGCTTACTTTCACTTGAGCCCAAGCTGACTCTTCGTACAAGACATTAAATTGAGTAAAACAAGCAAATTGAGAGTAATATCGTACTTTTCATCATGTCCTGATCCTTACCAGTGAAGTCACAACAAAGATACACGTAAGGCGTTGCAATTTTCTACTTGTTTCTATGGTGATCAGAACTCTAATTGGTGGCCAAAGGTTATTAGAGTGTGACAGTGGGCAGGCTTTTAGCCTGCAGCTTTGCAATTCTGTACCACTGAGTAAAGACAACATAGACTCTCTGCAGAGAGAATGAGGGGCAAATTAGTTAAAAGTTAGCTGCTTCAGCCAGAAAAAAACACAACAATAGCAATAACTGCATCATTTCCCCCCACTGTGATCCAAATGCAAGATCTCATTTGTTGCTCTAGCCCTTTTGATGTTTGATGTGATTATTTGTTTAAAGGTCAAATTTCCTACAGAGAACAAGAAAAAGTACACACAGCTAACCATTCATCACATTCTCGACTGAGTAGACACAGCTCAGCCAATTGCTTGCTTAGCGGCATCAGCTCCCACTGCCTAAGACTACAACCATAAAACTTGGCTGTGTAGACACATCACTCCAGCTTTTTAGAGCCTCTATAACAGGGAAAATAAAAAAAGCTGTCAGTTACAAAAGTTTCACAAAAGGCATCATTTACTGTCATCAGTGACATTTAGGTTAAATGTGGGCAGATTTTAAGATATTCAACGCAGTTAAATTCAGCAGTAAATGGAATGAAGTACAGGATTATGAGCTTGCTTTGTTTTGATTATCACTTGTCTTCATAGGAGATGACCCAATCCCAACAGTTGCCGAGCAGCCAGTAAAAAGCCTTGGAAGATGGTACGATTCAAGCCTGAAGGACAAAGACCAGGTGCAACAGCTGCACAAAGACATCACTGGTAGCTTGCTGGCCATCGATAAAACCCTGCTACCTGGAAAGCTAAAGGCCTGGTTTTCTACCTCGGGTGCTGTGGCCCCTGGTAGTGTATGAGGTTCCAATTTCAACGGTAGAGAAAATGGAAAGAGGAGTCACAGGGTATTTGAAGAAGTAGCTGGGACTTCCACAGTGCCTTAACACCATAGGCCTCTATGGAGATAGCGTCCTCCAGCTGCCCCTCACCAGTCTAACAGAGGAATTCAAGTGTACGAAAATCAGGCTCCAGATAACACTGAATGAATCTCGAGACCCAGTGGTGAGCAAAAACGCACCAACCTTGACTACTGGGCACAAATGGAAGCCAGAAAAAGCAGTACAAGAGTCAACAGCAGCTCTCAGACACGCTGACATTGTCGGTCATGTTCAGCAAGGAAGAGAAGGCCTAGGGCTAACACCTAAACATACTGCCTGGAGTAAAGCCACCACACCATAGCGGCGCAAAATGGTGGTGCAGGAAGTACGACATCAGGAGGAAGCTGCAAGGCGGGCCAAGGCAGTTTCCCTTGCCAAACAGGGACAGTGAACTCGATGGGAGAGTGTGGAGAGGAGGAAGATCAGCTGTAACGATATGTGGGCCATGGAAGCAAGGTGTTTGAGCTTCTCCATCAGAGCAACATTTGACGTCCTTCCAACACCAGTTAATCTTCACCAGTGGTATGGTGAAGACCCAGAATGTGCCCTCTGCTCCATGCCAGCCAACCTCAAGCACATTCTCGCAGGGTGTAAAACAAGCCTCACCCAAGGTCGCTATACTTGGCGTCACAACCAAGTCCTTAAAAGCCTTGCATCTGCCCTGGAGGACAAGAGAACTGCCACCAACTCCCTACCACCACTAACTGCATCACATCACTTCCAGATGAACTTTGTTCCTGAGGGGGCTAAACCACCGAAGAGCTGCCCTATATCATCAGAGCGAGACCAGCTGCTCTTGGCCCGCGATTGGAAAATGCTAGTTGACCTTGGCCGGCAACTGGTGTTTCCTCCAGAGATCGCAACGACTACCCTAAGACCTGACATGGTGCTCTGGTCCACTCACTCAAAAAGGTCTAGATCATTGAGCTCACAGTACCCTGGGAGGACTCCATGGATGAGGCTTATGAGCAAAAACACCTGTGCTACGCTAATCTAGCTGCTGATGCACGGCTTCATGGCTGGAACACAGAAGTCCGACCAGTGGAGGTGAGCTGCAGAGGGTTTGTGGCAACATCTACAACCAGACTGCTTAAAGACTTAGGATTTAAGGGCCAGAGCCAGCTGTCGGTAAGCAGAGCTGTAGCGGAGGCGGCGGAGGTCAGCAGTCAGTGGCTCTGGATGAAGAGGAAAGACCCCAGCTGGGCCCCGAAGTGAGTGGGACAGGCGGTACGCGGTCAACAATGCTTGACTCAGGGAGAGTGACGCCCCTGTCGTGCATAGTCCCATGGGATGTTGGGAAACGCAGGCATAGGTGGGACGCCACCTATGCTGGCCGCCTTTAGTGAGAGTGTATAGTGTTAAAGGCCGAAACACTATGAACCACACTACTGATGATGCGTGCCCAACATTTTATGAAACTCATCTTCAACATCAACAACACCTCAATCAACGCCACTTCCTCTTCTCTCATCAACAATCAACGCAAAACCCATGGTCATCTTCAACATGTTACTGAAGTGCATTTTGCTGCCGCAGTAACCAGCAGGACACTAAGTGAAGGAATCCCATCATTTTCTTCTTTAGCAAGGTCACTGTTCATGAACTCTTGGACATGCTTGCGCCAAGGATAATAACATCTCATCCTGTGTTCTTGGAATCTGATACCTGCAGGGTTTATATCTGCAAATGTGTGTGAATCCAGGAAAAATGTATAAACTAGCTGAAGAGCTTGCTACTAATTGCTAACGACCAGATAACAAACATTTTGATATTTTTTGATCATACTTGTATTTGTTAGCTCTTTGGGACCTTTTCTGGCATTAATACTGATCTTGTCAGGACCAGTTGTCCTCATGGAGACCAAAACCTTATCCTGATGAGGAACAGCCTCATTTCTGAGGAACTGCTTTAACTAGCATTTGAATTGTTGTTAGGTTAAGGTTAGGGATAAACAAGGCTTTTGTCAGGCTGTACAAATGAAGTCAATGCAGTGACCATAAATGGGGCAGTGCAAACCTGTTTGTGCGCACATGTGCACCAAATTACTAGCTGATTTTACACACCTGTGACTCATCATCCACTCTCCTGCAGTATATCCAGCCCAGCTCTTCTCCCTCTTAGTGTCATGCAATTCATGTCGTAATTTCAACTCAGACATTCAGTTTTATTTTGAGTATTTAATGCAACCAGAGAAATAAAAAATCTAGTCAGGCTAATCTTGCCTGCTGCTACTTTGTCGCCTGTTTAACATGCTAACAAGCTAAGACAGGAACCCAAAAAACAAGGCTGTGGATCAACCACTACCCATTTTGTAGGAACCTACTAACTAAGTCGTTTAAGACAAGGATGCTTAAAAACGTCCAGATAAAAGATAGAACGTCCAGGAAAGGAGGGGCATGACAGACTGTTACTTTAAAGGGCAAAACAATTGCACTCTTCTGCAAAGAGGTTACAACAAACAACACAGTTCCTCCTCAAAATGAATCATAGAGACTTTGATACCCAAAAGGAAATCAAAGTAAGCACTGTAAAGTAACATTCTATGTACAACTGAAGTTTCTTCTTGGGTAAATTATTATATGTGCAGTTTGTGTAAGACAAGCACATTAAACAGATTTAAGAGCAGAACAACTCAAGGAAATTATAACGTGATACAGCTGTCATTTGACAAATAAATCAATCATTACACAGCCCCTATGCCACAGACCATTCAGCCTTCTGAAAAGAGCAATATTAGCTGCCTCAATAAGCCTGAGGCAATTATCAGGCATTATTTCCAGTTAGTTGAAAATAAAAGGCATAGGTCTGTGGGCACATTTTCAGAGAGCGGTTTTTAATACCATGTTATTAAAGCCAGACAGTGGTGGTGAACTACATAATTGCAGCACTTATTGAAATTGGCCTTTGTTTTTGTATTAGTGTTTTTAATCCAGGACTATTTATAAAGCTTGCTACAAAGCCTTTTGCTTTACTTCCCCTTCTTTATTAAGTCCGCCAGCTGAGTCCAGAGTCCAGAGATATGAATTCAAAAACAGTCAAATGAGATCCAATCAATGAGAGACTTTGAACAATGCTGCCACTTTTTGTTTATTTGTACAACTCTGTCATCGCACACACATGCACAGAGGCGAGTTTCGCTTGCATGGTAGGATTTCCTGAAAGGCAAGTCTCAGGAAGGGACGGCCCGTTTGAGTGGATGTGTGCTGAGATCAGCGGCGGCAATAACTGCACCGCGGTTCAAATAGAGTGGCACCAGTTGGCTTTTGATGTGCTTTTTTTTTTTTTAAATATGTTTATCCTTTTTCAAAGGACAGACAAACAAAAAGGAAAGAACATAGGAAGAAAATAGAAAAGAAAAAAAGAGATAACATTCAGAACATAGCACATCCGAAATTATGGTATCCGTCCATGGTCATAGTTAGATAATAAAGCAAATGACAAAAAACAAACAACAAAAAAATACATATATGTCTGTAAATAAGAGAATAAAATGACGTATTTGCAAACTCCTATACTGTGCACAGTGAGGCGTTACGATTGGAAGTCTTACCCCTTAAGGTATCTCAGCACAGGGTCCCATGTTTTATCAAATACCTCGTCCAGCCACAAGTCATATGTCGGCACAAAGTCCATTTTCCAATTACGTAAAATCAGTTTTTTCACAATAACCATCCCAAATTGAATATCCTTCTTTTCATATTTGTTAGTAGAAGGTAATACCCTTGTATCCATGTGCTTTGTTGACAACACTGACAGAAGCTCAGCGCTCAATTTATAGACATAATGGCTGACCGCAGCATGATAAGGTAGAGTGTAAACCTGACAAATAAGCAGTATATACATTAATTATCAGTTACCGTGAAATCAGATCTGTGTTGGGCTAATTTCTCTCTTCGATCCAATTCACATTCGCAGCCACTGAACCAGAACAGTGAAATAATTGGGCTTGACAGCCGCTTGTAGCTTTTATAAAAAAAAAACCTGCATTTAAAATTCAAACTATTAGCAGCTGCTGCGCAAACAGAGCCAACTGAATATTTGGAACATGCCTGTTCCTGGAGCTCAACATGTGAGATGCTTGTTGCGTACTCACAGTCAGCAACACCTGGTTTCAGTTGACTGGTATTACCTATCTCTGAGAACAATTGTGTGCTCTTATCACTTTATTTTTGAAATCGTTGCACATTATTAGCACCGCAACCATTAAGTCTTCATCCTCATTGGACAGGAGTATGTGCCATAATTACTGTTTTCCATGCGGGGAAGAAAATAATGCATGAGCTTCGGTTTCCAAATGTTGAGTTGCCAAACAGGACTGTAATGCATATTCTTGGCTTGACATAATTGTAGGAATACAGATACGAGGCTTAATCTCAGGGTTGTGTTATGACTACTTGTCTCAGATGACAGAGATTGCAGTTGGTTCTTTTGACAACTCACTCACTTCCCACTGGTTAAAAAGTCAACATTTGGTGTCCTGAGATAAACTGCCAAGCAAGGGAGCTCAGGATGTGAACCTGTGTTTGTGTGTGTTTATGTAAATAAAAGTGTCTCGCTGTGATGACAACACAGGCAACAGGGGATTGTGGTTAATGCAGAATAGGGCCTGATTGTTGTCATTTCCAGATTCTGAGAAACATAAATCCAGGATATGGCTGATGCTCCAGTTCTGAGGCTGCTGCGAATCACAAGGACAAGTGGGGTTGTTCATGATTTGAGCTTCAGTGTGTGAATGGATGAATGGATCTTGTGTGGATCTTGTTTCTTTGCAGATGAAAAATAACACACGCACAGTAGTCGTCTGTACAAATTTCATGTTTTGGCAACAAGAAAGAACATAGGAACAAAAACACATAGTTAAAGCAATTTTATTCACTATAAATACAGTATTCCTCCTCTTGAAGTTTCTACCCATTTCCCCCTATAGGTAGAGCTTGGCATTTATGTTGGGGGGCCCAAGTTATTTTGTTTCATTTCTTACTGATGTCATACAAAGTCCTTCTGGTGTATTACACAGAGAGTAACAGAAGAGAAAAACATGCCCAAAAGCCAAACAACACAACCCATTAAATCACTTCCAGCAGCCTTTGTTGGCTTCTCTGTAGGCTATAATGCACAAATAAATTGAAAACAATTCAATATTCAGATCCAGCGTCAAGCCTCAGACAGAGTGACAAATGTTACAATGGATTCCCACTCAACACACACACAAATTAACCAACTGCTACATCTCACCACTTATGTGACAATGGCCTACATTTTGTTGCTATCCTGCAAACACACTGACAACACCCACACTCTTCCGACCTGCCACCGGCTCTACTTGCCTCGCCACACCACGCCACGGTTTAAGTAGCATTTCCACTAGCATAGTACCTGGTACCAGGTACTATTTTTAGTACAAAAGCATGCTGAGTAGGTACTATGCAATGATTGGTCAGACTGCCATCAAGGAAGAGACGTCCCACACACAAATCAAGCTGAACTGTAGATCACTTAAAACTACTTAACAATCCTAAAAACGTGGGTTAATCTCCAACAAGTCACTAGTCACTCGTGTGTGTGTGTGTGTTGCGAATAAAACAAAGTCACCGCAGTTTCACTCAGCTGTGCAGTGATGACCCTGCTCACGTTAAGTAGGTACTTTTTTGTTGTGGCGATGCAACCTAATGGTGCCGTGTTGTGCCGTGCCGAGGCGAGTAGAGCCGGTGGAAATACGCCATAAGATGCCTCTTCATTGGTCCAAATGATACATCCGACCCCCTCTTAGACCAATGTGTTACACACGCGCCTGGAACTGTTAATTCACACCTTCATCTTCTCCTTAAGACACAATTGGATCATCTGCCAGGCAGTCAGCCCTCTCCCTTCTTAAAATCCTGCAAAATTTAAGGATCTAAGCATCTTCTAGGATCGAACATGGCTCCCCCTAACCATACCCAACTCCAGCCTAATAACAAAAGGGGACAGTGCATTTGCAGTTACAGGTCTATCATTGTGTAACAAACTTCCTCCAGAATCTTCCTCCTGCAGAATCTGTAAACTCTCAAAAATCACATTTTTACACTTTTACACTATGTTTTAAACGGCAAAAAAAGCCTTACTGACTGACTTACTAAACCTCTGCAATTATATGTACTTTTGGTGGGAGGGCAGGAACACAGATTCAGGCCCAGCAGGTTCAAGAGTAATTGACCTAGCGGAGGTCAGTTAAAAATGCTGACACTGCACTCACACATACAGTACATATTGGACACCTCATCTGAAACACTGCTCATTTACTTTGAATGGGGCACCTTCAAACATTGCTGAACTGCATTCTGGTTCACTATTGATTTACTCTGCCTGTGTTACCTGCAACTTTCAAGCTTGACTTGACTGCGGGTCAGTCACATCAAGTACTAATATTCTAGTACAGGTGTTCGCCAATCAAATCATATTTTAAACTCAAACTCCACACTGCTGGTGTTTGGTGTTTTGGTCTAACAGATTGCATCCATCAACAGTACAGAGGACATCGCCATCACTTTACCAACAATAGCAACTCTTGCTACAAAGGTGGCTGTGGTCCACACTGTTCTGCAGCTTCAGGCACGCTCAGTCAAAGCGTTACAGTGGTGCATACGTGTGAGTGCAGCCTTAGATGTGATCAAACATCTGCTTTCATTCTGGTGTTCGCTTCAGCAACAGAATGTCCAACAGTTTATTTATTTTTTTTTGTTTTTTTTTAAAGGGTAGATTTTGATCATCTGACACAAAGTACTGTGATGTGTGCTACTCAGATTGTAAAGTCAGTAATGGGCTCTACTCTTTTTGAGATTCCGATACAACACACACAGAGCAAGAGAAACCAGACTGATGAAAAATGTCATGTTAACCTTGTCTGATTAAGCATCTGGTGCTGGAATTTTGTTTTGTTGAATCTTTGTAAGGTAAAACAGAAACTTCATTCAACATCTTCTGGCTAATACAGAAGAAACAAACAAACAAAAGAACATCTACAAACGTAGGGACAGTTCCTCTCAGTAATGTTGTGACTCATGCAAGACCATTAGTAGCAAAAATTAAAAGCAAGCTGAATGACCTATGAGTAGCGCCAGCTTCTCAAAGCGCAACACACACATACCTTTGTCTTCTTCTTCTCCTTTGGGGAGGAATGACGTTTGTGTATGCCTGCATGGAGACAGACAATCACAAGCACTGTTAGAATTTGGTCAAACGGCATGTTGCATGGTTACTGGCTCACTACGCTGAAATGACAACACATTTTTGATAGTAGGCGATACAGAAGGTATGTAGTTGCTAGCATTGCTGCCTCACAGCGAGAAGAGGTTTGGAACCCAGTTGATTTCATGTTGTTCCTCTGTACGTGGACCCTGGTTGACCTGCAATCTGTCCAGGGTTTCACCCTATGTCAGCTGGGATTAGCTCCCCACACCATCGTCATGGAGGATGAAGCAGTAGAAAATGTATGGATGGTGATGCACACAAGATAGTCTGTTACCCAGTTGATATCACAAAGTGTTCAAAGTTCAATACCCATCCCTAGTGTTGGAGGGGTGTTTTTATAATCCAGGAATTTTATATCATGGAGATTTCAATGGTTTATTTCCTATATCCATACACATGTCCCCTTCACATCTGGCATTAGAATGCATTTTCTGTGATCAGATAGCACTTCACCACATGTATTTACACCTGGTATTAACATGTGTATCCTGTGCCCACATCAAGATCTGACCGCTAGCAGATCACGGTCATTCTCCCCTTATGTCAGCTCCCCTTCTTCTACTGCAAAGATTTCCAGCAGCAGACTATAGCGTTACATCCTTTTTGTCCACACATAAACAACATCAACAACATTAGCCACATGTGAAATCGCGCTATTGTATGGACCGCTCTTTGTTTTTCAAAGTACGGGGAAGAAGTCGTCTTCGACAAGCTGAAAACCCACAAAAGCAGAGGAGACTGTGCAGTTGTATCACCTTTCTACTGTTACCTCCAGTGTTAGATGCACTGGGGACTTGTTGCATTTACACTTCTGTCCAATGTGGTCACAATGTGTCCCCTACCAACTCCTGAAGTGGTTTGGCAGATCAGGTGTATTTACAGCTGTACTTTTACAAGTGGTCTGGCACTATGGCCAGGAGTAAAGGGAGCCTAAGAGACAGATAAAACACAATACTTCAAACTGTTACTGATGCACAGGATATGACATAACTGTCCCATTTGCTGGGATAATCATGCTTGTACCACAGACATGCCTGTCTGATGACAGTGAGCAAGGGAACGAGGTGGCAGAGGTTATCACTGACTGGATTACAGCCATGAACCACACATGAGACTTTAAGTGTATTTTTCAAAAACAGAATCAGCCTAGGTCTTTTCACCTCATTGGCACCAAATTGAACCTAAATTGGAGGCAACATTTCAGTTTCCCCCATCTTGTTTTGCTGAGGGGGTCATGCTAAATCTCAGGCATGAGTGGGGGCGATTAAAGCGGTGTCCAGTTTCTCAGTGCTACGGCGAGAGGAAATTAAATTGCTTTTCCCACAGCATTTTTAATTGTTTTTTGTGCTGCTGTTTGTTTGCAGAGGCTTTTCTGGTGAACCTGTCGTTTACAGGGAGGCAGAGAAGAGCTACAAACACAGTTTTCCCTGGAATTATGGTTCTGATCTCAGTTTCCCCTCAAGTGTTTAGGCCACAATTCCATAACAAAGATCCTGGCGTAAACAAAAATACATTCGCTATCATTCCTACATTACAGCAATAAATAGCATCTTGCATTAGGAGTGAAAATTGATTTTCCATTAGGGAGGTCAGTTGATCTGTTGCTGGGTTGCTTTTTACGTAACCGTGATTACACCAGTAAAAATAATATAAAGTGTCATTTACAGTATCATGAAATACATTTCTGTTGCACTCCGTGCGGCCTCTGGCTTTCATTCCAGCTATGCTGACAGTTTTAATGGTAGCCAAGCCTTTGATTTAAGAATTACAGTAACATAAAACACACAAAACACATGTGCTGGACAGCAACGCTTGAGAAACACCGTGTCCACTGTGGTGTGGGTGTGATCTATCAGATCAGATATACCCCAACTTTAGAACAGCTGTGATTATCATTAGCCATTTAATTGTGGTTTGTTGTCTTAGTGTGTTTGCTTTTCAGAGATGGGGACACAAATCAGACTGAATATCTTCAAAATTGGCATTATAACAACATGCCAAGCCAAACATGACAGTGGACGTGGAAAATAGCAAGCAGCCTGTTGCCTTTGGAGCTCACGTACAGTATGTTTGTCATGTTCACACTGAGGAGGGGTTAATGCACTGAGGAGCACTTCAAGGAGAGGTTTTCGTCAAGCTCTCCCAGCTCTCTGAGATACATGGTGAAGGCCTGTGATCTATTTGCCACTGTATAAGCTGCTAATGGACAGAAAATGGGAACTCAAACAAGGATGTAGTCTCAGAGAGAAAAAAAAGGGTTGTGGCTGGTGGTGGGATCCTCACTTTCTCTGTTTTAGTAGCACACGGTTCACTGAAGTGGAAATGAGAACATGAACATTGTCAATATAACTAATACAGTAAGGTATTCTGCAGCCTTGTCTCCCACAAACCATGGAAAATGATAATATTACTTGTTGACAAATTGTATCATATGTGTCATAAATAACATTTTTTAAAAGTGGCAAGTAGCTTAAACTTGTACAGTGTGTGTCTAATGCCTGGTTTATTATGGCTGCCGTTTTTTTTAACATTAAATAGTGAGATAAACACATTTGATTGTATTATGAGGACCTTTGGGTGTGAATAAAGCAGGAATTGGGTTTTACAGTGTTACAAAGACATGATATCGGTGTGCTTTAACCCCTTAATGTATTATTTCATGGAAATAATACATGCTAGGCCCCTCAAGGTGCTTTTCTTAACCAAATTCATAAGCAGAAAATGGCTGTCATCACCCTCATTTTGTTAGCCAGAACCACCAAAGGTGGTTAAAATACTTTTATATTGACATGCACATCTGTTTGGTATAGAAACACGAGCTAACACACATATCTTGTTTGCAGAAACGTACAATGACATGATCCTGGTGGCTGCATTTCATATAGTATTTTAACAGCCTTCACTCTGGTACCTGGCTGTACGAGGGTCAGGGCTCTGTTCTCACTCAAAGTTCCTTCATAGTAAACTCTGTGGGAAACTATTTCTGCATTAACTTGTCCTAATGCTCCGAGACATTCATCACCAAGTTGTGTATTGTCGATGAAGAACATTCCCTGCAAAACTCTGGATTTCATTCAGTAACATTTGCTTTTACCATTAAGCACATCTCCCCCTCTCCAGTCTTTGCAAATGTAACCACAGTGTGGTTGAAGTTGGGCGAACATTGTGGTGAAGTTGAGTTCAAGTTTGAGATATGCTAAAACTAAAACACTGGGGTAGATTAGGGAGTCTATCTCATGTGGCCGTGGCTAACCACTAATGTTGGTTAAAGGGCTTATGTTTATTGTCAGTCTGTGACAAGACACAAGCTTTGGTTTCCCCTCATCAAATCCACATGTTCTACATTATGCCAGTCCACTAAACCAGCTGCTGCAACAAAGGCTTTTGACTCAATATATAAATAAAGTGACCCACCCTCAGTGTGCTCACGAGCTGACCCCAAACCTTTGAACCAAAAATGGTATTATGACAGGAAGAGGTGCTGACATGACATGAGGGGGAACAAAAACCACTCATTCAATAAAGAGAGAAGAGATGGAGAAGAAGAAATGACTTGTCCAACAAAAGAACATCTTAGCCCTGCAGCTACTGTACTTCAATCAGGAGGGACAAAAAGTAAATTAAAGTTAATTATTATTGGTTATTGTTGAACAGAATAATATGATGACATCGCCCTGAAGTCCAGGCAATGGTGGTGATGATAGAGAAGGCAATGAGATGATCGGCCCACGGGGAAGACAAGTCTATAAGCCACTATGAGGACAAATCAGATTGTACTAGGACTAAAGAAAGTGCATGCTTGAGGAGACAAAATAGCCTTGCTGACTTAATTTGCCTGGAAAATATGTACAACGACGGTCCCTGCAATCCCAATTCAAAACATTGCACGAGTGTGGTTCCACTAGGTTTGCCAGATTTAACACATTACTTAAAATGGGATGCTGCACTTGCACAGAGTTCATGCACAAAGACAAACACATCCACACACACACACACACACACACACAACTGTGTCACCATCTGTTTCATTTTTGAAAAAGTTAAACCCATTTGGTTTATTTCCACGTGTTGGCAACAGAAGGCGATGGAAAGTGAAAGTGTGTCGGATTGAAAGCAGCAGTGGGGAATTATCCTACGATGACAGGACGAGACAGGGCATCAATAATGGACTGTTAAAACTTTATATACCGTAAATATCCACAGATCTGAACTTAGCTGGAGTTTTCCATGTTGCCTCCCTGTCCAGGAGAAAAGATACTTATTTAGATACTTTTTGAGCGCTGTTTTAGGATAACCTTCGCTAAAGTTCACCATCTTGCTTCCCTGGTCTGGCGTCAGCTTCTTTTCCACTTTCCACTGCAAACCCTTGTTTTTTTCCTCTGGTGGAGACATTATTGAGCGAGGTTTTTAGTATGTTTTAGCTTTCAGTATTTCCAGTGCTTGGTAATGAGCTGTGCTTTACTCGACTAAATACATTATTGGATGTCACAACAGACCAAAACAAAGACACAAACACAATTTGCGGGGCCTGCAAATGGAATTTTTATATTTTGCGAATATACTGCATGGCTACTTTGTGTCCTTACTTTCTGATGTCACATTACAATGTACTAATAAAATACATCAGTGGTCCCCAGCCCCCGGGCCGTGGACCGGTCCTGGTCAGTGGGTCAATTGGTACCGGGCCTTACATTATTTCCGTTTTATTTTATATCCAATTCTAAACGATGTTTTATTTTGAAAAATTACCGGATTCTCTACGCCACATTGTGGCGCAAAAAAGGTTGGGGACCGCTGTAATACATTACTCGTTTATGAGCCCAGCCATGGCAAAACCAGCAACAAGTGGGCCAAGGGACATTTTGAGTTATTTACAGATTCTGACAGTGTGATTTCTAAGCGTTCCATGATTTTCCAATCTGAAAATATTTGAAGAAGATGTGGCCATTTGAATGTAGGTACTCCTCAAACTGCTTAAGGAAAAATTTTAACCTCAAAGATTTAAACCTTCTGGGAGCCAAGAGACAGAATCATCACATTTACATAGCCCAACCCCCTCCTGGTCTAGCTGTGAGTGAAACCACACCTCTCTGTATGTGCTACTTCTCATCACTTCTCAACTGGAGCACAGATACTATTTTGTGAGCTACACTGCTACACAGAACAATACATATACAATACATAAAACTTAACATAAAAACCTCTTAACATTTGAAATGAAATAACTTGAAAAATATATATTAAGGGGAGTGGCTTATTTTGCTATCATTTATACAGTTTCATCGTTGCATAGTCTATTTTAGTCAGGAGGCTACTTTTATTTGTAATATTTAATCTTTTTATTTTCTATCTTGGCCATGCATATATTTCTTTGTTTACTCGGTTTGTGCTGGGCCGACTTGTTGCTGGTTTTGCATAGTTAGTTGGGTGAAGAGAAGGCAGCATCTGTAGGAATTTGACTACATGTATGTGTATCCTATGGTGCGATTAGTGTGGTTAATATACATATAAAAAAATGGCATTCGGATAAAAACAATCTGTGTCCAGACGAGCATTTTATCTCTATTTCAGAAGTGTGTACACGCTGACACCCAAAAACACATCACATGCACATATTCAGAGAATACTATAAGTTGTCAGACTGTAAAGGCCTTCGGGGGAAAATGTTGGTGTTATTGGGCTATGTCCAGTAAATAAAATTGACTTGACTTGAAGCTGAAATGGAAAGTGAGTGATTCTTGTGAGCTTTTTGTTGACAGTCGAAGTCATTCAGATAGCAATCTGTCACGAAAAGTGAATGAAGGTAACCGTGTCATTGTTGTCACTTAAATACAGCTCGGCAGTTTTCAAACTGTTCCACTGTGGGGCTCTAATACACGGAGGTGTAGTGTGGACGACAGGAGTATCTGGAGCAGAATGAGGTGATGTGAATGCCTTAGTCGCCACCATCCCAACCAGCAGCTTCTGTCAACCAATCAATGTACTCAAAGAAGGCATATAGAACAGGTAAACAGTACCAGCCTCAGGCAGGGAACGAGAGGAGCAAAAACAAAAGCACATTTAAATGCAAACACTGACAATAACGTAAATATTATTGTGTAATTACACTAGATTGCAGATAAATATTATTCTCCTATACTTCTATTTTGTGCTACTTTGATTTATTCTATTTTATTACAAATCCTACCTTTATATAGTATAGTTGAAGTGTAGTGAAGTATGTGGTATTATATAATCAATATGATGAGGTGCTAACAAATCCACTAGAGGGACCCACACCAGGAGGTTTTTGTGCAAGCCTGCAAAAACAAAACTCTTGACAAAAACATCTGGCAACTCCATAAAGGTGAAAGGGTTTAAGCTGCAATTCAGTTGTTTACCGGCGTTGCTGGAAGAGTTTTAGCCAATGTTCCTCTGTCCCTAATGCAGATTATGTGTTTGATACTTTAATGGTTGTTCCAGACGGCTGACCTCTGCCACATTTGCATTTTTTTGGGACCATCACAAGTTAAATCCATTCATTTCATCAACATATTTGCCTGACTGATAAATACCACTTTTCACAAAATCACTTGTGGGGGCTAAGTGGTGACTGTCTAACCTGGATCAAATTGTATTTATATATTGTAATTATCATACCTTTAAAGCCAAAGAGAAAGTCACTGAGCACAGACATTATGTGAAAACACTTTATCGCTCAGTGCGAGTGACAGACCTGTATGAGAGATCTCTGAATCAAGCGTGGACAAATCTCTCTTCGTTATTATGCAAACATCTGGAGGTGCTTATCTAGCTCACAAGTATGTCAACACTGGCATTCTGGTCATTTGGTATGGAAGATGTGCTATGATGACTGCAAACACACACAACACACACACACACACACAGAAAAAAAGATAGCCGTTCCAAGAACACAATGTACGCAGCAGAAGGCCTGATGCAAAGTGACGCACGTCCCTGTGTGGATCACACCCACCTCTGAACCTGGCCTTATTTTGATTTCACTTTAACACTTCCATGATGTGAATATCCCAATATTCACCATTTGACATCCTCAAGAAGCTTGAATCAATTATATATAAAATAGTAAGTAATGAGCGATACCCTGGTTCATAATTGCAGTCATTTTTCACTTTGCAACATACAAATAGGTTTATTCCAGACACCAGCAACACAGTTTAAAGCACTCTTTTTTTAAAACATATTGTTTTCTAATTGTATGATGTTTTGTCACTTTTTATCACATCTATAGTTAGTGTAATGTCTGTATATGGTGTTTCTTTTTTATTATTCCCATGTTACACTGTATATAAAGTTCTATAACTTGAATTTTAAGTCAAGTTAAGTTGTGTGTGTGCACTTCAAGTGGAATATTGCACTTCCACCATACATAATAACCTTGTGTTTATCCAGTAAATCACTTCACCTGTGGATATGTTTAAACAGCGAGGAAAACCTTTTAGTTATGCTTTACCACAGTGTGTTTTTGTTTCTCCTTAATTTTTTACCATCATCACTGAAATATCATCTCTGCTGTGTTAATTGTGTACAGTTAACATTCCTTTAACATATTATCAGGAGGAAAACATTGCCTCACTGAGCATTTTACATCATATCTCATCAAAATCAATGGTTTTACTTGCTTTTCAGTCCATTATTTCTAGCATTACGTCCTCTTTAAAGAAACATTAATATTCAGAGTTTCACATTAGAGATTTTCACCTAATCTTAGAAGTCCATTTGTTGGCTCCGGTGACTCAAGCCGGTAGACATCTGGAACATGATAAGGAGACCTGCTATTTTCAAAAATAAGTTCCTAAATAAAAGCCAAATCACTGGTTTTTATTAATAATTAAAGACATGTAGTTAAATATGAAGTCCAGTCAGCTCAATGAGTCAATTAATATTCAGTGTTTCCATCTGCAATTGAACACAAGTGCATTAAAATTGTAGTCGTAGTGTGTGTGAGACTCACATCGTCATGACACTGAAGTGTTATTTCCAAATGTATGGATACAACACACACGACATGCAAGATGAAAAATTCATGACGTACATTTTTATTTTTCCCGAGCGGACAGAGGATGTGAACCCTGAGGAACTCAGAGTCACTAGATAGCACAGTTTTCCTTTTCCACTAGGGACGCACACCAGGAGATTTCCCACGCTTGGAGTGTAACGCTCTCCCTCCTCCAGACCCCCACTGCTCTCGCCCACTCATCTAATATGTTCATTATTTCCATCCTGCTCCTTGATCTCTGCTGTCTCTCTTACTGTAACTTAAAGGACAGCACACGTCAGTAGGCGTGTTCATGTCCAGTCGTCTGGGAGATGCAGAGGAATGTGTGCACCGGGTCATCTTAGCTCCATATCTGCTCTTTTCTTAATGACCAACAAAGAGGTTGTGCCATATCCCTAACAATCTGCTTGCATAACGGTCAACTTGACCCATAACTGACCATGTACTCTCTTAAAAAAACATTTTGTTTATTCTGTTTCCATCAGTTTCGTACATATATATAACACCCATAAATAAAAATAACAAAAAACAAAAATTCTGGTTATTTTATTTGATATAATTAGTGCAGACAAATAAGTGCAGGTGCATACATGTGCATTCATACAATGGGCAATGTGTGAAAATGCAAGTGCTCCTCTTGGCCCTAATGTTCAGAAAATGATTTTATATTTGTGTGCATCCTCACCTCCTTAGCGTCTCCCCGACCTCGGACAGTTCTTGTCATATGCTGCTCCTCTTACACAAGACGCTGTCCTGTAATCAATGATGCTGCGGATGCTCTTCAAGGTCAGAAGCAGGAAGGTGAAAGAGCCGCTCAGCTGTTTATTCATGGCTTGATACTGCCCTCTAGAGCCTTCAAACATGCTTCACAGTGTTTATTCGCTATCTCTCTCTCACACACACACAGGTTTGTGCACTGCAATGACGACTATTAATTTGGACAACCTACAAAAACATTATCCCCACATTATAACATTATAACTAGTGAATGCCTAACCCTAATATTAACCTATAAAACAATTCAAATATAAGACCTAAACTTAACCAGTTCTTAAGTTATGTCATGACTAAGAAAGCTGGTTTCCTGTTTTATTTTGAAAATTCCCTCGCTCAAATCAGGTAACTTGCCTCTTCCCTTTGTGTTTTTTCCAGCAAGTCTGATTGTCTTCCCTGCCCTGATTGTTTCCACCCGTTCCCCATTACTATGTGTGTATATTATGGTCTGCCTTTGTCTATTGCCAGCTCGTCTCGTCATGTGAACCAGGGAACCAGCTTAACCCCCGTGCTAGCGTCTTCTCAAGATTTGCTACTTTGTTAAGCCCTTATTTTTGCTAGTAGTTTCCTGCAATTGGGTCCAAGTCCTTGTTCAGTTCTACCTCCTTACGTCCAGGTTTTGGTCTCCATGAGGACAGCTGGTCCTGACAAGGTCATTATTTATGTCGGAAAGGGTCCTGAACACACACACACGAAGAGAATGGTGACCTGCATATCACCCATAACAACAGTTTAAATACATCCTTCCCAAATAATGAAATTTCTTCTTCTGAATAATGCCTGAAGAAAGTCTTGTCATCTCATGCTTTGGCTTCAATTGTTTTGCTCTCCTTTTTTAACCCTGCTGTAAAAAGCCAATGTAGACATCAAACCACTAGAGGTCAGTGTAACTTCACGAGTATTCACACACTGTTGCCTCAAGAAGACTGTTCACACAATTTAACAATGACAATTTTGTGTACCATTTAATTTTTAAAAAATGTATTCCATCTGTCTTTTATTACCTTGATCAATCAAGTACTTACTTGTTCGGCCCATAAAATGTTGAAAATGTTCATCAGTGTTTCTTAAACCCGGAAATGACGAAGTCCTCAAATGTCTTGTTTTGTCCACAAACCATAATGATTGAGTTTTAATGATTTCATTGTTAAACGGAGCAAAGAGACCAGAAAATATTCACATTTAAGAGGCTGAAAACAAGATTTAAAACAATAGTAATATGATCATTATCAAAAAAACGGAAAAATAATTAATAATCAATTAATAATCGGTCTGTTTCAACTCCACCTCTGTAACTCCATCTTCAAAGAAACGTTGTTCCAAGGGAGACAGCTTACAGTGTTGTTGTTTTTGAAGTCGCTTTGTGGTTTGGTTTTTCTGGAAAAGGCCGCTGATGAATCAGTGAAGCACCACATGTTACGTTCACTTCCATTGAACTCAGTTGTCGTCATTGTCGTCATCAAAAAACAAACAAAGTACATGTTCATACTCTCACAACAAGTGATGCTCTTGAAGTTGCATGAGTAACTGAGCCCTCTTAGAAATAGTGTTGGGACCAATGTGTCTGAATTTGAAAGACTACATTTTTCATACTGAAAAAGCATGATCGTTAATTCCATGGAATACTTTTTAACCAGAGTTATACATGCGTTTAAATTATGATAGGTATCTAAAATAAGAGAACTAATCCAATCTTCTTTCCAATAAACTGGAAAGAAGAGTGCAATCTGAACTGGGCTTATATACAGCTCAGGAGGTGAGGTAACAAGAAACTGGAACCAGTTGACCTTTCTTTTTTTTTTTACAGCCGAAACATGGCTGCCCACAGTGCAACGACGATAAATGTGAAGACCATCACCTGAGCCCAGTGGACGGCGGAGATAGAGGACAAACTTGTGGATTTATAGCATTTTATATCCTGCAAAACATGGCACACGCACAACATCTATTAACTGACGACACCGCCGCCAGTCCGCCTCCGTGTCTGCTTAAATTCTGAAGTCACGTTTAATCACGTGAGTGTCTGTGAGATCCCAAATCCGTGGAGTCTCCTCCCAGAAATCGTTTGATTGAGCGCCAAGTGCGCGGTCTGCATCGCCTAGTCTGTGCTTTCTCAGGACTAAAACATTGCAAATCGGTTACAAAGTTGGGTGTGTCGGTGTCTCTTAAAAATCAAGTCAGATTTCAAAAAATCCTCTAGTTTTAGTTTTGAGCTTTACCGCCTCTGTGATTATCTGCCTCATTTTTATAGTGTGTGTGTACATTCTCACCCGATGGTTGACGCTGTGGGAATTGGGACAGGAGCATCTCCTTTGGAGATTTCGACTGATCTCTTGCATTTCTTATCCAGACCACATTAAAGTCACCTGCCAAGTTTAAAGCATCTGCGAATGAACGAACATCTACCTCCCATCTGATATGCTTTTGGTTGACGTCTGTTCTTCATAATAACACCTGGAGTCCAAACTTCTCGTCCAAACTTCTCAAAAGTCTTGAAAAAAAACACGGCGAACAAAAACGACACATGTTCACAACATGCTGACTCTCACGGCAGCTGCGTTGCAGATGGTCATTGCTATGCTTAGATCGAGATAAAAATGTCAGGGGGCAGCAGCATGCGAGGTGTTCATATATGCATCGGGCCTGCGGAACACCTGACACGGGCTCCACTCTTCACTGATCACATCTGAATACACAAACTAGACATTCAGCTTGGTCTACCAAAGCAGACTTAAACTGCAATATTTACCATTTTAATGAGCACAAATTAGATAGCGGCGCATCATCAATTTAATCAATGGTATTATGTAACCGCAAACTCTGGAGGGCTTTAGTAATATCTGTTATGTGTGTTGTGGACAGCACTGCTCAGGCTCCAGCTTTGCTGTCATTTATTACCCGAAGTTGATGGCTAGTGCAAACAGTTGCTAGGGCAATAATGAAGTTTTATTGGCCTTCCTATTACGTTAATGCTCTCACACCAGCTCACTGCCCTTCCTGTTTGCCAGAAAGCCCTTTCCCCATTCACATGATATGGGACAAAGGCTGGGCACAGGCGGATGCTGTGTGATTGTCAGAGTTGACACAGTTTCCTTGGTGAAAAACATGTATGTTCAACACTGGCTGCAAGGATGCCGCTAATAACAGAGGGCAAATACGTCATAGTCGTTGTCACATCAGGTTATGTGACTGGCTGGGTATTTGCACAGCTACGCGCAAATCCAACCTGTGTTTACAGGTGATGCCTCTGTTACTATATAGAAAATCAGGGTCTTAAATACGTCTGGGCTAAAGGTGACTGCGGGTATGAAGTGTTTATTTTCATTGTGTTTGGCTTTGACTTGCAAGCTCTACCGTACGTTTTCATTCCATGAAAAAAAGATCACATTTATTTTTCAAATAATTTAGTTTATTTGCTGAAATGTAAAAAAAAGAGTGACAGACAACAGTGGTATAAATAGTACATGATAAATTACATTGCACACTTTGTTTCTGTAAAAATGCAACAGATATACAGAATGTTATAGGCAAATAAATACAAATTCATCAGAATAGAGTACCCTGCATGCCTGTTCACAAGCATTGTGTACGTTTGACAGAGGGACACTGCACACTAAAGCACAAAAGCTTTGCCAAATGGCACAGAAAAGTGCATTCCCCACCCCTCACACACCCTCCTCTTTGACTGTCTGTTACGCTGTCTCTCGTCGCTTCCCCAGAACTTCATCTGGGTTCACACACCAATCCACTTTTTAAGGCATGAACCTCCAACTTTCCTTGTGTTTTCCTTCTCTCTCTCCTTCTGTCTCCTCCATCCTTCCTTGTCTTCTGAGAGAGCTGGTTGACTTCTCTACAGAACCCACCGCTGCTCTCGCGACAATCTCTGTGTGTGTCTGCATCAGCGTCCCGGCTTCATGATGCCGCAACCAATATGCCACATCTCGCCTGCTGCCTTCTCAACCCTTTAAGGTTACAACTAGCAATCCTTCATCGGCCCACGGGGGAGATCAGTTCTTCACACCTTCTTCTCCTGCCTCGGCTGCTTTGTGGCCTTGTCGCTCACATTGGGCTGGCTCAGGAGATCTCTGTAGGCGGGTGAGCGTAGGAAGCGAGGGTAGCAGTCTTTGGCCATGAGCATGTAGATCCTGTGCTGAGCAATATCGAAGGAACAAGGTGAGGGGGTCTGCATGTTGGCCTTGGTGATGTCACGTGTTTCGTGGTCGATGTTAATCTGGGGGAAAAGGACACGTGAAAGGACCACATTAGTCTCAAAAGAAATAACCTAGAATTGAGTTATGATTTCTTGCAGCAAAAGCAAACATGTGTGCTCCTTACCTCTCTGGGAGCCTCGCTCCCGATGAATTCATCATAGATCTTGTGGGCTTTGGCTTGGAGTTTTGCAGGGGACTTGGTGCTCCTGTATTCCTCGCAGGCAAAGTAGAACGCAATGTTCTCCTCGCTGAACTCCGATACCAGGAAGGCGGTGAAGGCGCACAGTCCATCTGCGAGGCGAAGGGAAATTTGATTAATTGTGGTACAGCACAGTCCTGCGGGGCTGAGCGTATGTGTGTGTAGTGTTTTGTTTGTGCGCCAGTGTGTAATAGAATCTCAGCATTCCCTTACATTTGCTGGACAGGAGCTTTTCAAAGGACTCCTTCCACCTGAGGCATTCCTCCAGTGTTGGCCTTAAAAAAAAAAGAAAAAAAGATTGTGATTAGATTTATATTAAACAATGCAAACAGTGGCAGTAAATATACTGGTTGAAAAAAAAGCATATATTATAGTACATGATGTGTCATATATGCTTACTTATTTTTCCCTATCTTGCAGCAGCAGTGTAGGTTCCAACTGGATTTTTGCAGAACGCTTCCCAGCCTTGCTTTCAGCTCCTTGGCCCTGTGAGAGGAAAAAAAAAAGAAAAGCAAATAGGTTAGATAAACAGACCTTGAATACACACATTTGTTCACACGCAATTACACTGCTGTATATTACAGCTCAGCATAAACTCCCACTTATTGCAAATGTACAGTTTGCTCTCTGGGATACTTTAAAAAAAACGGACATTCTCCTTTAGCTTTTTGGCTCTCACACACACACACACACAGATTCATGATGTGTCCTGTAATCCATTTGTCATGATGTGAGTGCCATGAAAGCTTCATGTACCTTTCCAAGCAGCAGGTAGGCAGCGATGCTAGTCCTTTGCACATATCAGCAAGTTGGGGATGGTAGAGCTGGTGTGTTGCTCGAGTAGGCGGGTAAATAATTATCCTTTTTGCGCAGAGCACAGTCGAGAACAAGATTTGTCTGTGTCTGTGTCTGAGCAGAGCCAGAGGTTTTATAGTCCTGCACCCTCTGCCTCTTATGTGTCATCAGCCTGCTCAGCCAATCACGGAGAGGGGGAGAGAGTGAGAGAAAGAGAGAGAGAGAGAGAGTGAAGGAGAGGGATGAGGGAGTCAGAAAATGGGGGAGGAACTGCAAGGAGGAGGAAGGGAAATTACTGTCAATGAAAAAAAAATCCGCTTTTCTCGTCACACATCCTTGAAAAAACACTCTATTTTATTCCTCTCTGTCAAAACAACTCATTTACACAGAAGTAATGACACAGTTTACTGCTAGTGCTTCACCCTGGAAGTGAAAAAATAAACAAAAAATAAATAGTATACATAACTTTCACGGCTTTCCAACTTCGTCACCTTTGAATGTAACACCTTACACTGTAAACCAGGGTAAGTAGAATCTACTTATAAAAAATCAAGTTAACTCGTTGCAATGAAGCATTCATTGAATAAGTGAAGTGGACTACGTTAAATGTACTTGAGCCCATAATGGATTAGAACATTTAAATTGAATGTACTAATAACTGAGTTACGGTAAGATGCAATTTCCATTACTGGCGCTACCTAACGTTACCAGTAAACTGGAATGGAAAGCTGGAGTGACGTTGCGTGTTTGATAAATGTAATCCTTGATGCACTGAATCTGCTTTTCACTGTGTCGCCTTTCACGTTTCACTTAAATTCAATGCAAAGAACGTTTCTATGCCACGCATCTTAATAATACAATGATAAATAAAGGTGTATCCTGTAACCACAATATGTAGATATAGATATATAAATAGATAGTTAGAACTTTATTGTCATTGTACAACATACAACGGAATGAAGGTGCAGCTCCAACAAGTGTTTTTAAGGGAAAAGAAAAAACCCCAACAAATATTTACATATAGTGCAGACACACACACACACGTCCTTACATATGCAGCACTCTCCTGTAATAATAAAGCTTTCAGTCAATCAGTGTGTTCATGTAAATACTCAATAAGTGAACTGCTAATGACATCCTGTGTTGTCAAATTCTCTGTAGCCCCGTTGTTGTCTCTGGTTCAGAGTCAGCCATTCGCACAATGTCACTTTGCATTAATTGAAGGAGTAGGCAGGCTGATAAACACGACTTTCGAGCAGTAAACATAATCACCCTTAGCCTCTCTGTGGGAGTGGTAAAGGTGTTCTGGCAAGGAATATGATGGGAAGGAAACGCAGTATTTACTTTGTGTAATTATATTACTGTAAACAGGCTGTTGTGTGTGCAGCAAACTGCTCGAAATAATAGAAGTGAGGTGTGACCATTTCCCACATGGCGTGCTGCAAGTTGCAGTTTGTTTGATACGTAGTACAGATTAACAGGATAAGATAACACAAAGGCAACATGAGGCTTAATGTGAAGTTAATGAAGTAACATGCACTAGAAGTAATCGTTCAAACCCTTTTCTTGTACTGATTTCCAGTAACATTTAGTTTATAAAGCACTGAAGAATAGCTAATTAAAGCAAAAAATAAAACTTAAAGAATTGACAATAACACAGGTTTACTTTGAAGTTTTTGTTTTCTCTTTAGGTTTCAGTGCTACAACGAGGCCTCGAGACACTGGAACTAATGAGAATGGTCCTTGAATGTTCCTTGAATGAAAGCATTCAAGGACCTTTAGCTACGTTTTCCCAAATTACAGTGGGAACATTGTATTGCATCCATTATATAAAGCAATAGCCATGGGTGTTTCGAGGAAATCAGACCCAGCGTGGCTTGTGTGATAGCTGAAAATAACATGGTTAATGGCAATTGAGCCCCTCTAATAAATCGAGTTGTTGTTGACTGTGAGATGTTTTCTTTTTTAGATGTAGGAGGATAGCTCAAACCAGGACAGTGCTTGAAGTCGATTTAGACAAAAGTGATAACACATAGAGGGATTCAGCACAATGGCATCAGTGAAGAGTTTCCCTCTTAATAAAGAGAAAGAGCACAACACTAAAAAAGTTGGTGTCCACAGCAACGAATGGATTCTCTTCTGATTGATTTAATTGTGAATAATAGTAGTTTCGGTCATTTATTTGAATACTGCCAGACAGGGACCTTTTGCTGCTGAGTAACTGTGTCTCAGGTGAGCGTGTTTCCCTTTAATCATCATGAACTACAGAGATACAATAAGAATGTGCCATTAGAGATAGATAGTTTTGCTAAAAACATTTGTGGCGGACGGCTATGCTAATGACCAAAAATTAAGGCAGAGAAGAAGAATAATTGTCCTGTCTTAACCATGTGTGGGCACTGTTTTCAGTTCCTGTTATATTTTGGTACCACCTGTTTCTGCTTCCTGTTCCTGGTCTTTGTTTATTTTCCCGCCATTTGTCTGACCACACCCACTTCCTGTCCCTGTTGTTTTCACCTGGTCAACCTGTGTATACATAATCCAGCATTCACCACTTGTCTTTGCCAGATAGATAGATAGTGTAAAAAAAACGTTTAGCTAAACATATAAGTGGCTGGCGGCTTTGCTAATGACTTAAAAAGCTGTGTACATTGTCTCAGATCTGGGACTAAATGCAGATTAAACATATTTACACTGGTCAAAAGCCCATTTAAAAAACAGCTATTAGCTTCATGGAAATGTCCAGAAAAAAAATTGGCGTCAGGCTAAAAAGGCAGCTGCCTGTAAAACACTATCATTTGACAAGATAGTTCACGTTGTACCACTACTCAACAGCTCTGGCTGTTAAGTTGAGTCACCTAATGTAGATGCGATGACTCCATCTGCGAAGAAGGAAAAGTGGTTACCTTACCTATCCACAATCATTGTGCTGGGGAGGATTTAATTGCACCGTTCAATGCCAGGAAAGAACAATGGTTGCCACAGGAGCCTGGGGGAAACCTGCCACCCACTCACCTTCTCATACACTCACACAGCACACTCACACTGTGATGTCACTCCTGATGGCAAAGGACAACCGGAAATGAGAGAAACGATGATTGGAGGTGGAAGAGAAAAAAAACCCCAACCACGCATTGTATTGTCCTGTTGAGCAAAGGGCTTTTCTGGCTTGGGATTCACTGTCCTTGAATCTGTCTGATGTAACGCACACTGTCACTGAAAATAAGAAGAGGGAAAAAAACAGCCTTACATCAATTGAAGCACTATTTCCACTTTTGTTGCTCGAGTAATCAACGCGTTTAAATTGAATAACTACTAATAACTTTTAAACTATATAACCAGTGGAACAATAAAAGCACAGATCCTATAGGTCACATTATTTCTCAGAAAAACCCATTTAATTTGAATTCCTTTCTGTGACTTGAGCAACAAGGACTCCCATTATATGATCTGCTGTGATCTTATAGCATCCTTGAATGGTCATGCTTTTGAAATGAAGATGTACTCATAGATAGTACTGTCTGGTGAACCATGACACTTTCAGTGTCTCTGTATATTCCAATGTTTTCTCGGAAGGGTCTGGTCTAGATTTAAGTCCTAGATGTAGTTTGTTTCAGTGTTTTTTGGAGAGGTTTCTGCGGATGAATGTGAGCTGTAACACGCCATCCGTTTTTTTAATCATTTGAATGAAAAACTGGGTCAAACTTTGATCTTTGAAGTTAAAAATGAGTCAAAACTAACTTTCAAACAATCTATACATAACTAACTTTTTCTTAAAATGTTGTATTATATTACCTTTTAGTTTTAATGTTTTGTCCAAATGTCAGTTTAACCTTCCCAACACACATTTGAAAGTGTTTTTAATGATCAGTTTTGTTTGTGTGATATGTTTCGGCTTCAAAATACAAAACTCAGGCTCTAGCCTTTGCCCTAAACTATTCAATTCAATTTAATTCAAACAACTTTATTTGTTCCCGCAGGGCAATTCAGTTTGCAGCCTCAGTCACATAGAACGTAAACATTTTTCCATTAGCTGGACTCCGATGAACTTGGAACAGACTTTGATAATGCTGCTGAGATAGATAGACCACAAAACCAACAAATGAAAAAAAATGAAAACGTCAACAGCTTTTCAATAAAGGAATGATAAAAGTTACATAAAATGCTCTTAGAAACATTAAAACAATTCAGCTTGTATGTCGTCCGCTTGAGTATATACAACACATGCGACAAAACAAGTTTCCAATTTAAATTGATTACACACACAAACATACAATTTCTTCCTATAAACCCTACATATTGGCAGTACATACAGTATTTTATGTTGTACTTAAAAGGCATTACTGACATTTCCTGAAACTTTCATACCAAAACAAAAACATAAACAAATTAAATCAGATTTAGAGACTCTTTGTCCTAAAACCAGTTAGAGCCATACAGAGTTCTCCGAACGTCTTCCTGCCTAGAACATTTGTCAGAGCCCAGATGATTCAATTATTCCATCTATTCAATTTAATGTGATTATGTCAAGTCAAACTATTGAATAGCAGCGAAGGAACACAAGGCCACGCAGTCCTGATGTATCGGGGTGATATTTACCTGCATCAGTGAGATTTCACAGAAAAGGTTACACTGCCCTCATAGCTTACTTCTTCCACTTCAGAATCAAGGCTCAGGTCTTTCTAGGACACTTACTGTAGATCTCAGGGCCTTACTTTCCCTCAAACTACAATCCTATTCATATTCCTTGCATTCAGACTAAGCCTTTTCACCCAATACAACCTGCAATTATCGTTTTTATCTGAGACCAACCGTACCGAGCCCTTTCAGTGTCATCTGGACTCAGCTGTGCTGGAGAGGAAGCTCATCTCTAAGCTCTTTTCACACGTCACCTCCAACTGCTTTCAGCTGCAGAGGTGACAGCGCAGTATTGTCATCATCCTCTCCTCAGGGATTTCTGTAATACCACCGTTGTTATTTGTATTTTTTATTTGAAAAAAAGAAGTCTGATGAGGTCTCTGATACCTTACCGTCACCTTGACAACAGAAACAGAGCGGCCCTGGACAAAATGACCACCAACAAGCAATTATAATATGTTATCTGATGATGAATAACACCTGCAAGGTAATCAGTTAGCCCTATTTCCTTATGTGTTTGAGAGTCTTCCATTAGCATAGAAAGTGGGCCAAGTAGTAGTTTCATCAACTACTCCCGTTAGTACTATACATGTACTTGATTGGTTTTCATTGTAATAGAAAGGTAATTGTGTTACCTCAGGTGAATTTTCCAGCATGGACATTTCTATCTCCTTTCTTCCACATCAGGGTCGTGTTGGGCTGCAGCCAATCCCAGCTGACAGAGTAGGGCGAAAGCAGGGCAATTAGCTATGATCAATTTAATTTGAGTTGGATTGGACTTTAGAATGTCCAGTTAACCTAATTCTGAATCTGCATGTTTTGGACTGTGGGAGGAAGCCAGAGTACCCGCAGAGAACCCACACACATACGAGGAGAACATGCCTCCAGTCAAAACCGGGACCTGAACGGGTGACCTTCTCGGTGTGAGGCAACAATGCTAGCCAGTGCATCACTGTGTGACGCATAGACATGTTGTGCCAAAACACTGCTTCTCAAAACTAGCTTCTGTGCATCAGTTTCTCATCTCTCAAGGCGCAGAGAACCAGACATAGGTCTACATTATTTTTTCCAGTCATTTTCCAGTCAGTAAGTCATAGGTGGTCCTTCAATCATGTGCCACTTTTTCGATGCTTTGTTGTCATGGCTGTCTGCTCGGAGAGGAGCTGTAGCTTATGTCATCCATTTTCACAGCAAAACAAGACAACATCACTGTCTTTTCTTTGTCCAGAACAGAGGAGAGGACATTCAAAAGCGGATCTAAGGTCAAACTGAGTTCACAGCGCTCTTACGTTGAACTATACAATAAGCAATTCAGATGGTGTGATGCTCTTCTAGGTTGTATATTTTAAAACAGTTTTTTGGCGTTATTTTGCGTTTCCATTAGCGATAGTACCAGGTACTTTTTTTAGTACCTGTTCTGGCAAGGATGAGGCGATATTATGCGTGAAGACGTCAGACTGCCAGCCACTGATTGGTCAGAGTGGCCGAACAATACCGAACTCTAGATCAGTTAAAAAGACTTCTGAAAATGTGGTTTAAACTCCAACAATTACCAAGGAAGTGTCTAAAATCTCATAATTTAACAGTGTGTATTTCGCAAAAGTACTGCCCTACAGCTGTATTTCAGTCTTTGCTCACCCTGCGCTAACCCTAACCCATGGAGGAAGCATTTGCATTTAACTGATTCTAATGATTCACTACACTGAAAACAAGTCATAAGTTTGAGTGTCGCGTATAAACAAATTAAGTCACAGCAGTTTCATGCAGCCGTGCAGTGATGACTCCGCCCACATTAAGGTGGTACTATATTGTAATGGAAACACAACTAAACTGTGTAGAGGCCAGGCTAGTCGAGGCGAGCTGGGACCATGTAGTGATAGGCAATAGAGTCAGTTTTGAGGTCAAAAGTAGCTTCTCTGTTTAGCAAAGTTTCAAACTGTGCAGACATCTTGCACATTGTGTTTCTATTGATGAACACACACACAGTTGAAAAGCTATAGTGCTCTTAGTGCCATTTAGGAACGCAGCAAAGAAGCTGCGTTTCTTTTGTTTCCACACAAATGGATTAAACACGAAAGCATCTGCTCCGCTTTGTGATGTCTTTCGCAAATCACTTCCACAACACAGAGTGTGCAGATTAAGCTGCGCAGCTAAACAGGCTGAGCAGCTGTTCAGATGGCACGCACTCACACACCAGTTAACAGAACACTGTCTAATGGGCGAACCTCCCGAGCGCGTACTGCCGGGGCTACTGATGCACGTGGACCGTCACTGTGCAATCAATAAAACGGTAAATGGAGACAAACGTGGACAGGCGTCCCTTAAAAGAGTGTGGAAATGATGCAGGAGGAGCCGTCACATTCGAGTTTCCTGTCTACCTGTTACTTTGTGTTCATGGCCTTTGTGCTTTAGAGAGGAGGTGGTGAATTAGAAATAAGTGAAAGAAAATTCAGACAGCCGAGCCTCGGTTCAATGCCACAGGAAGTGGCTGCAATGGTTCACGGTTTGTTTTCATTCTTTCTGTGCTTTTTTTTTATTTTTCGGAAGGACCTTCACAGGAGTGACTCAGTGATGAGTGGAAAAGGACAGCTAAAAGCCTGTTTAAATGAACGAGTGGGAACATTGAGAGAACACAGTGTGTTGCTGGGAAATTCCTACTAATGGAGCTGTCTGAGATAAGACATTTGTGTTTCAAGGTAGATTTTCTTTTATTTAGCTGTTGAGTATGTATGTGGTGATTTAAATTCAGGGAGCGTTTTATACTATAGCGGATCAGAAATATTATATCACTTAATGCATCAACAGATTCATTACAAATCTGCATAAGACCTTGACGTTAACAAGTATTGAGTGATTGTCCACTCATTACAGGGGGAAAAAGGTGGGCAATATGGTTAGCTTACAATTATAGCAAAATATTCCATCATGATATCACAATGAAGATATTCATGATGATATTTCACAGAATTTCAAAGTAAAAGTACTTGCTTTGATATGGAACCATGTACACTTCAGAATAATAATGCATTTATGATGCTAAATAAATCAATTCATTCACAGACACCAAACAAGCTTATATGTAAATGATGTAATTTAATAATGAATGTAATGCATTTAATCATGTGATAGTTTACAACCAAATGCCTTATTATTACGCGGACAATGGTTTACATATGAGGATATATATATATATATCTATATATATATATATATATAGATATATACATATATATATAAATAGATAGTAATGTTTCATTGTTAAATACTTATAATATAATATAATACATCACGACTGTGCAGACTGACCTTTCTTTGCAAGGAAATCAACACTTGATGGCCAGCAGAAGTCTCTATTTCATTATTCACCAACAACAATGTGGTGTGGTGATATATGTAAAACATAATGTAAAACATAATGTAAAACAAAACATGTATAACAGCAGCCCTTCACTGTTTTCAAATGATTGCAACAATCTCACTTTAAAGCATTTGGGAATGTGGGCTATTTCCGGAAAATATGGACCTGCACTTATACTCAGCCTTACACTGTGTTTATAGTCCCATGGTCTTGTTAATTAATTCTTTATAAATAATGAAACTATCACGTTTTGTACATTTTCACGTATAAGCAACAGGCTGAGATTGAAAATGAGTTGAATTTATTTTGTTAAAGTTCTGTTAAAGTTTCCTGTGTATTGTGTTCTGCTTTATGTTTCAGGAGGCTGGCTGGTTGGAGGGGGCGGAGCTTCTGAGCCACTCACCTGCAACTCATCTTCCTTGATTACTTCTGCTATTTAGACTCTGGCTTCGGGATCCACAATTGCCAGTGCAATTCTGCGGCCAATTCATGTCTACGGCCCTATTTATGTGATTCTCCAAGACTCAAGCTTCTAACCTAGCTGGCTAACCTTTACTTGAAAATCTCTGTTTTCTGGGAGAAAGTGCAGTGGCAGTTGCTGATCTTTGAAACAGGGGAAGCTCATTTCAAACCCAGTTCTTTTTACATAAATTCTTCAACTTCCTCTCCCACTTTCAGACGTCTCTATTTGAAAGCGTCACCACTACATACACTGCTTTTTCTTTCCCTTGGGTTGAGACGTTCTTAAGAGGGGAGGTGAGGCTTTTTTTTAGGTTCAGGAATATTCTGGGCATTGAATGTTGTCATTGAAGTGCTAAGAGCTGTGTTATAGGGTGGGCGGAGCAACAGACCAAAAGAAAAATAGAGTTTGTGGCCCACAAATAAAAATGTAATCACTGAATATACTGGCTGCACAGTGGTTATCACAATTTGTTCTTGTACAGTTGGATGATATTTTTTTTTTCTTCCTCGCTGCCCTCTTAGTGGTTTCTGCGGGAGTGTGTTTGACAGTGTGTGTGCTGGAGCCTCAGGTTGCTCATCTGTCTGATCGTCCTCTGGGGAGGAGAGGAGCAGCATGCTGCGGGCCCGGCCAGATGCTCACTGTGGCTGTTAAACAATAACAAGTGGAGTGTGCTCCCTTTTCAGCAACACTATGATCCCTAACTACTCCCGTGAGGCTGTTTAAACAAAGGGTCAGCTAAGCCTTCAATATGCAAACTGTCATGAGATACAAAGTGATAATCTGTAAAGTGATCTCTATATTTTTTCCTACTTATAATGAGATTTTCCTTTTGTTCTATTTAATAGTTTCAATCTTTTTTTTTTTTTTGGCTTTCGGCTTCTCCCTCTCTAGGGGCTCTCATGGCAGATGATCCACACATTCTATTTGGCAGAGTTTTTATGCCGGATGCCCTTCCTGATGCAACCCTCCCATTTATCACACACAAGGAGTACACTAGATGTGGCTGGGGTCCTATTTAATGGTTTCAATTACTGCTCAGCAACAATGACTGCGCCCCTGCCATCCTTTTGCTCTGAGCTCCTTGGATCAGTTTCAAACATTGGTGAGGTACCTCAATAAATATACTTTCATTTAACCAAACAACTTATGTCTCATTTATGTTCCACATCACATGTATCTTCTAAAAGCTTGCAAATTTACCAATAAACAAATGCACTAAATGGATTAGTATGACTGGAAATTGTACATTTTGCTTGACACACATTTGCGTGCCAACGTCAAAGTTTTAATTTGCGCTCTCGTCATCCTCCTCTTCCTCACACGTACTGCACACGCTGGTATAGTTAAATTAGACTCAGGCATTTTTGTTGCTATTTGTGTCATGCAATTTGGACCACTGGTGCGACGTGTACCACAGTTTGAGAACCATGGATCTAAAGGATTTTCTCATGTACATGATCCATGGAAGTATGTGGGCTATAATAGTTTCATAATTTGGAATGGATGTATCTCTTTTAATGTGCAAAAACAGTATAAATGAGCCCTCACCACTGGGGCCGAGCATTAGCTCATTCTTCACAGTCTCGGTTCTTATCTTAAATATTGTTTGTTTTGGATGATTTAGCTTTAGCTGGCCTTGCATTATGACCCCATGCACACAAAACCATGTGTCATGTTTCCTCTTAGCTACTGTATCGTCTGTGAATTGTGTATGAGCTGGTTATCATCACCTTATCTTCAAATATTATGGTGTGTACAGTGTTCACCTCACTGTTTAACGTGTATTCACGTACACATTTACATAACAGTCTGGGGTTTTTTGGGGGGGGTTTAGAATCCAATCAACGCTTCAAGTGTTTGTTTTGTTGAACGCCCTTTGGTGAGAGTGTCCAGTACGGTGTCTTAATCTCAAGGATTGATAAATGCAGGTTTCAAAGTCAGCAGGACGAAGCCCGTCCATTAATGTCGAATGTCTTCTTGTGTTCTGGTTATGTTATTAGGGAGAGCACTTAGTGGCCTTTTTTATTTAATGAAATACATTTGTGCCCAAGACTGCAGTGGAAATCATGTGTGCTTTTACATTTTCCTCAGACATCCTTGGACCCATGTAGATTCATTAATGTCATCATTTTGACATAGTGGAACAGGATACTCATCAAGGTTTTAAATTAGTTTGTTTTTTTGGTTACTGCTATTGGACTTTTTAGTATAAGCACTGATGCTAGTTCTTGAACCAAAGCCTGATCTTAAAGAGGCAAACATGTCTGAGGCAGTGACTGAGATTAGGGGCGAGTTACTGAAATGGTTCTGGCTATGGGAGAAAAGGTTTTTGTATAAGCTGCATAAGATGAATGAGCTAAACCTGATTTCACGGCCATGAATAAAAGATCCTCTCACCAACAAAAGCAACCTGTAGGTGGTCATTCACCGGTGTGAATGAGCCCTGGAGAAATCACTGACAATGATTAACCTGATAATGATGCCGGGTGCTGTTTTTTTTCTTTTTTTTTTCTGCTAGTTGTGAGGTTGCGAAACCTCAGGCCCAGACGACAACAACAGAACTGACATTTGACTCTTGTCAACATCACACATGCACATATGTCTGAATGTACCGGCTGCCTTGGAGATCATAACAAACAATCCGTAATGTCAATATCAGGGAATGGCAGGTTCTGTTATGACCGCGGATAATGTTGTTTGTCCCTGAGCAAAGGGGGGAGGTTGTTAGTGGAGAGACTTATTGTTTAATTGACCCATTTAAATGTCGATTATCTGTGTAAGATAACATATTTTTCATTTCCCCAGATTCTTGTGTAAATTCTCACATACTGACATTAGTGACTTGAATAAAACAAAAGGGCATTAGATAAACTTCAATCTTACTCTAAATAAAGCCAGGACTATGAGTAATGTAATGCCCAAGACTGATTATGGTTTTGTCAAAATACCCTCATTCTTATCACAAATGCAACCAACAATTAGGACTGTTTTGCTTTTATTTTTTAACAGTAATGTGATTGTTTAGTGCGGCCAAGAGAACAATGACAACAGATAGTGAAGACGCCATAGTTCACCAGTTGGTTTTGTATAGTCAACATATTTACTTTGCTGCTATGGAAATGAATGGCACTAACAGATATTCAATGATGTCATTGGACTGATATCAAAATGAGGTAATGTTATGTAAAACAGGTTTATAGATTCATTTTGCAGCATAAATATGTTTTATAATGTCAACTTTATATCATTCTGTGTGACAACAAACCCTTTTATTTTGAAATGATGCAACATCGTCCACCCCTTCTGAAACCGGACCATGTGTCCTCTCACGGAAACCCCTGATTAAAGCGTGTGTGTTATATCAAGTCATATAAACAAATGGATTAAGTGAACCTAATGAAGTGAAATTTGCCATCTCTCTCAGTCACGTGAGTCGATCGGCGTGCACGTGTTCGGTGTTTTCTTTTAATGAGATGTTGCTACAGAGAGAATCTAATTAGTTTTTTAGTTTTTTTCCTGTTTTTCCTCCGAGCTGTCTCAGAGAGTAATTAACTGCCTCCCACCTGCCCCACGATCCATAGTGATGGGAGTGCGGCACCATGGGTATTGTGTTTACTATTGATTAAGAGAGCAGAGATACAGAGTGTGACCGTGAGCTACTGTAGAGCGAGAGAAGAGTGAGGAAAAACAAAGAGGTGAACATTTGTTTAACGCAAACAAAATCGGACTTCATTAGTTTGTAATTTAGTGCATTTTAAACAAATAGAAGGCAAACAAGAGGTCTGTATTTGATTGGAAATGTTTTTTTTTTTTTAGATATCACATTAGAAATGTGTGTCTTTTCTTGTTTTTTGAAGCAGTGTATGTTTTTTTTTATGTAAGAGGCACCGACACAGCGTCAACATGGACAACTGATCTTATCAACAAAGGAAACAACACCTACACATGGTTTACTCACTCCACTCACTATTACATTACCGTAATGTATACTTACATAACAATGATTACACGCTGAGTGTGTTTTTGCTGCTTTTTGTCTACTGGCCCAGATACGCTCGTGTTTTGTCTGCCAAACAGGACGCTGTCCCACATTCACTCCCATTGTGACTGACATATTGACATCAGCACCAGAGACAGCGGATGGTGTAATACGGCAGAAGTGATAAGTGCATCGTACCACTGCCCCCGATACGACAAAGAAGGTTTTCTAGTGAGTGATGTTGCCTCATTGAATGTCCGTCTGGTTATTTGATTTTTTCCATCTCTCTTTAAAAGCAAGCAAAGACGTAATATTGGGCTCGACTGCACAGTGAGTCGTAAACAAGTTCAAATGATCTGACCGAGGATGTGACTGGATGCAAAGTTTAGCATCTGCAAGCCAATGAACTCTTTCTATTGTTCTCAATTTCCATTTTTTTCTTTAAAGCTCCAGTTCACAACCTCTATCGCCCCCTGTGGACGTCTGAGTAATGACCAAAAGATTGTGATGAACTGTCAATGCTGTCGGCTTTGCAAGATATAAGACTTTTAATTCTACAATTAAGTAGTTATGTGTTGTTTATCCGTCTTTTACGGCAGCGTTACTTGTCGAGACTGCATCCAAGAAACCTGGAGATGTGAGTTGCAGATACAGGCCGCTGTCTCGGTGAGAGATCTCGGCGAAGCACAACTTTTTCAGTATCAAACACTCACATTTGTCACAAAGATAAGATTGTGAAGTCCTACTGAATTGGAAAATCCAGTTCCAAAACCTTCTGTGAGCACTTCACCTTCAGCTGTATGATGCTGTCTCACCATCGTGCCACGTTCTTCAACCGCAGGAGAAGCGTATAGGCTTTATTGGCTTTATGTGAACTCGTTTGAAAGATTACAAACTGCACTTTTAGCCAGTAAAAAAAGTCTGACTGAGAGTGAAAATCTTTCCTTTCATTTATTCATTTCAGTTTTCCCATTTCATCTACCGGTTGAATGTAAATCGCCAATGTCATTCAATCAAGGTTTTGGAGTGTTATGCTGTTATGAAAGTGAGGTGGAATCAGGGCTAATCCTCGCCTCTGATCGGCGGATAAATGCACTTTCATAAAATGCTTTGGGCGTATTATGGAAATGAAATTGGACAGGGCACAAAATGTAGACACAGGTTCATTTTAATATCGGGGGGGGTGGAGGTTACATTCATGTGGAACACAGTTACATACCGTATATAGGGTGATGTGTTTTGTCTCATTTCAAAACGGCACACATGCAGTACTAAGAAAACGCTTGCCTCCCCTGGGAAATCTTTTCAATAAGCTTACTGTGTTACAGAGAAGTGCAAAGGGAGCACGCTGGTCATGTCACGGACGTATTAAAGATGTTGTGGTATTTTTTTTTTGCAATCATTTTCATTTTCACATTGTACAAGGCAAAGGATATCTAAATAGTTTATTCCGTGTATTCATGCTGAAAAATAATTCAAGGTTACGCAACACATTCTATGGGGGTTGGGTGCGTCTGTGCTTTCACTTCGGGATTGTATGAACGTTAAATATCTATTTTAAATGAAGCAGTGCCATTTAAATATACTGTGTACTGACGGAAATGTACATAAAACAGTACAAACCTGATCATGAATGATCAACAAGTTCAAGAGCAATGATAAAACCATTCGATTTCATTAACTGAGTGAAGTGAAAGCATCAAATCTGCCCAACCCTGGCCCCATATGCTACATTTAATATCACGTACGATACCTGCAAGAGTTTACATTACACAGGATTATGTAGCTTAGATACTGTATAGTATTCATATATAACTGCAATCTAGTTTGGCACAGTTATTCAGGTATTCAGCGTTCACTCACGTTGAGGTTCAGCGTAAACATGGTAGTAGAGGTAGTGCTGGGCAATAAAGCAACAATGATTATTATCACAATAAATGATCATGCAGTCAACAACAGTTGAATATCAAAAAAAAACAAAAAAAACAAGTATGGGAAATTTCTGAGGGCATGTTAGAGATATACAGGTGAGACATTTATATTGTAAAGCACTTCCTGTTGTTCTTTAACAGTCTAGTGTTTCAAAGTTAGGAATGTTTATTGGCAGAAATTGAATATTCTTCCCATGAGTAAGTTTGTGTAAGTGCATCATCTCCTATAAATCTAAATAAAGCCTTAGTTGTTACTTGAGACAAGGGCCTTGCTGTCTGTTGGCCGCCATCTTTTACCACAATGATTCCACAGTAAGTCAAACAGAGCGTGCGTTCAGTATTTTGAGGCAAAAACTTACCAAGAAAACAAAGGAGAACACCGTCCTTTCTAGTATACAACACATACAAACATGCAATTCTCACGTATAATTTTAGTTTCTTTCTTTTTTTTATTGTATTATTCTGCCTCTGTTTGGTCCTCACAAGCAGAAACTATTTGTACGCCGCGTCTGACAAGCAAAACTGGGTTCCCGACCTGTTTGCAGTCAGCTCGCTTTACTAGCCCAACGTTGCTGCTGCCTCCATCTGCCCTGACGCAAATATAGGTATCAAGCTGCTTGTTGTGATATATTTCTTGAAAGGTATGAAGTTTAAAGTCATGGAAAACATAAAAAGGCTTTGATTATTATAAGCATTTATGGCAACAGATATCATTATCACGTGGTATAACGTCATTGTTATTGTGATGACGTTTTCAGACAAATTACCCAGCAGAGGTAAAACACTGAGCTTATCCTCGTCCAACCCACTTCCTTGAACCAGTCATTTCACTGAAACACATCTTAAGAGGGATTTCATGCACGGAGCTGGTGTAGACGGAGGAAACGGTCAAGCATGTTACCCCCATCCTCGCAGATTCACAGTATTCAGAGAAGACGTTTAGGTTCTAATGAATGATTTACAGTATAGGTCCAAGTGTAACGTCCACTGTCATCATCTCCGTCAGTCACACAGACCTCCGCTGGCCCTGTGCGTGTGCCCTGTTGACCATTTCTTGGTACATTTTAGACCTGAGGAATCGCGGGTAGGAGTCTTTCTCCATGAGGCTGTGGACTTGAGCCTGGACCTCGTTGAGGGTGGTCGGCGATGGATCCTCCAGGCTCTGCTTGGTCTTTTCCCTGGTACGAAAATCAATGTTTACCTGCCGGGAAATAAAGAGCAGCTGTAATATCTAATGAAGAAATATTATATTTATTTTACCCTTAGATTTATCATTTCTATTATCTTATACAAGTACATTGTCATGAATTCATGGTAAATGACAGTGTTGTGAGTCATTTGTAGCGCAGCCTTGGAAGCCTTGAAAGGAGCAACGAAAGTCTAAATTAGTATTATTAATAATATTAAATTTCCTCCTTTATTGTTTTACTGAAACACTGACAGTGTTTAAAAAGCAAACTTAGTTCCCACACACACACACCTCTCTCGGGGCTTGAACATCAATGAACTCCTTGAAGATCTTGTTCGCTTTTGACACCAGTTTGGTGGAGCTCTTGATTTTCTTGTACTCCTCGCAGGCCATCCAGAACTCGATGTTCTCTTCGCTGAACTCTGTCCTGAGAAATGTCCGGAAGGCGGCAAGGCCATCTGGAAAGAATAATATAAATCATGTTGTGAAAGATGGGGGGGAAAAAAACAAACCGCACAACAAAAACATATAATTGACATATGATTGATTCCTGGGGTAACACCTACAGTATTTCTAGGCAGCAGCTGAGAGCTCTTTCTTCTACTACTTCACAGCACAGCTCACTCATGTGATACATGATAATAATACCCTCTATCCTATGTTGATATTTTTCCCATCAGTACACAGTCTCGTTCCCAGAAGTGGAGAAAAGGGCTTGTACGATTAGACGATGAACAAATCAGAACAAAATACTCCCTGAAAGATGCTGTTTTTTATCAGTTAAGATGTGATCAATTAGCTTCCTCCCCACTTATGATAACACAAAGGAAGGGCATGTTTTTCTACGGGCCCCGTGTCACGTTGACATGTTATTTCCAGCGTTCCCATTTCTGCTGTTTACCTAATAAATCTGTTCAGAGCAGAGGGGATGGTCCGTCTGTACATATGCAGCATCATTATTCACAGACAAACACAAACACACACACACACACACTCGCTCCCTCTCAGGAGTGCACAAGCAACAACATGCAGGTTGCACAACATGCACAAGGTTATACACATGCATCCCAGGCTCCTGTTTATAGAAGTCCCACCAGAAAACATCAAAGCACCTTGGTTGCTATAGGAGGAGGAAGCTGAAGGAAACCAGAGCAGGGCCTAAATAAAGCAGGCAGGCTGAAGGTGACGTGCCTTCAGGTTGAAGAAGCTATTTTTAGTCACAGGTAGGTTAGAATCTCGGCTTGAGTGTTGTCGCAGAACTTAATGAGGCAGATGCATTAGGAGCAGCTTGAGTCGTCAACCAGCTCTGGAAACACGGGAGCTGCAGTTACTCAAATCACACTGGCCACTATGTTAGTGAAAAGATATTAAGATCCAAAGATCTGTTTTTTTGTGTGTGTTTTTAGTAAGGTTTTTTTTTTAGAGTAAGATGCTCTTCTGTCTGTCACTTGTTGTCTGTAGCTGGTTGTGCTTTGCATGTGTGGAATTCTGAAATGTCCATAAACTTGTTGAAATTTGGGACCTTGCTGTCAGAATTGTTGTTTGTTTATTCAAAGTCTAAAGAGTGTCCAAAGTAGGCTGGGCTATTCGAAGTGTCCGTTTATTGCACGTCGTGTTTTACATAGTTTTGAATAGCCACTTGTTGCAAAATCCGCTGATTTGTTTTAATATAGGCACACCGCATTCAGGTAGCCCACAGTGCTGTGTGAGTGAGAGGGGGAGTGGCTACAGTAGAGCGTCAAAAAGCCAATGTGTGCTTCTTTTAACGATATCTTTTGCATTACTTATCCATACATTGTCAAAGTGGCACTGCACTTACTCGTGCCCCATAGCAAGACACCAGTCAAGTTTGAAATCAATCAGACCATCTGTTCGAGAGATATGCCTCCACATCTTCCGCTGCCGACTAGGAACACATCTCTCATCTACCTCGACTAAGACAACAACGACGAACAAAAAAAAAGCACTTACTTCGCACTTATGACTAGCTTTGTACCCAAATGTTGAAATGCAGTTATTGTAAGTCGCTTTGGATAAAAGCGTACGCTAAATGACATGTAATGTAATGTAATATGCACATAACAGACAGACACACACACAGACAGACAGACAGACAGATGTTCCTGCAATTTATAGGTTGATGTTACATTGTGAAAAGGACATGATGCCAGTGTGTTTTTGGGTTACTCACTGTGCTCCTTGTTACAGTCATGACCAGATAATGGTGATCACCTCCCTCAAACACATGTATGTATGTCTGTTCACATAAATAAGCATTGATGATAATGATAATCCTGCCTACTGCAGCTTTAAATACAAATTGCGTCTCTCGGTACAATGTGCTTGTAAAACACATGGGCACAGTGCAAGCTCACACAATGTTCTTGTACCACGGCTACGGCACATATCGCAGTTGACAGCGAGCACAGGTCCAGCCCCCAGCAACCGCACAATCAGGTTAAGACACTGAGGAATGACACCAGAATACAGTCGGGTCAAAGTGTTTTTACAAGCTCCCTCCTGTTTGAAATCAAATTAAAGTCGAGGTGAAAGTAATACCTGTTACATCCTCTATCGAGGGAACATTCAGTGCTGTGCTCTGTTGCTTTGACATTACTTATGTAATGTGTGTGTGTGTGTGTGTGTGTGTGTGCGTGCTCATATTGTATGTTGTAAGTCACCTCTCTAATGCTTGGTCAATTGAAACAGGATACATGGGTGTATCAGGCTGCCTCTGCCTGGGAATGGCGCTAGTATACAGCGTCACCAATGACGCTGTCTCATTGGTGACATCAACTGTCTGTAACATCATAACATTTCCACTGAGCAGAAGATAAACTCTTCATAAAAGTCACAAACTGGTTATAAAGGTGTTGTAAAACCTTACGCTTGCACAGAGTTGAATTTAAGGAGTAAGTCAACACCAACGCAGGGATCACAAATAGAGATGTTCCGATACCATTTATTCCCTCCGGATACCGATTCCGATACTTGTGCTGTGGGTATCGGCCGATACAGAGTACCGATACCGATACCAGTGTGTTATTAAAAAATGTATACATGTATATCATACTACGCCTGCATGACTGTGATATGATTATCATTGGTGGTAAGGTTTGGCTCAGGTTAAACCCTCTGTAAAACATGAACAAATACAGCAAATGGACACCATTTATTTTTACCAGTGATATGTTATTTCGATTTTCAGCTTGTACGTTTGTTTTGACTCTGGTCCAAACGCCGCAGCACTGGCAAAGCTTCATGTTTCCATGACGACTGACCGGGAAAGGACACACGTGACATCATTTTTACATGACTCCAGATTGTTAAAATGAGTCTCTGAAGTAACGCTAAACTTTAAAAACAGAGGCATACATACGCAGGACACAGGTACGCTGGTTAGTTGTAGCGCTGCTCTTTTCGTTTAATAAACGGGCCGCTCCAGTTTGACTGTAGGCGCGCTAAAGGAGCTAGCGCAGCTAACAACGCTAACGAAGCTAACTGGTAAATACTGCCAAACCGCCGACATGATGAGCTAACGTTAGCACCTTGTCTACAGGTGTCGGGTGATGAGTTATTCTTCACACCTCTAAAACAGCACAGCGCAACTGTTTCAAGAGCGGCGAAGAAGAACCTATCAGAGCTAACTGAGCTCTAATAAATTACGTGGTATCGGATTGGTGCATGGACTCCAGTACTCGCCGATACTGCCCACATTTTCGGCAGTATCGGAGGCATTTCCGATACTGGTATCGGAATCGGAACAACTCTAATCACAAATGTTTCCATGTATAATCTTTTACAGGAAATAAGAAATATCCATCACTCTCTCCGGTATCCTTATTCTGTCTTTGTCATTGGTCAGTTTTACATTGTTGTGTTGTTGACTTAAAGCTTGAATGAATTGATAGGTCTCGTGTGTAAGAATTAGTGACATCTAATGGTGAGACTGCAGATTGCAACAAACTAAGGACCCTGATCTGCTCGGCATGTCAAGGAAACACAGCGGCCTTAACATAACAGAGAGAACGTGAACGTTTGTTTTTATTCTCCCACTCTCCTACAGTTTCTGTGATTTAAAAAAATGAACCACTAATTCCAGCTTAGCTCATGTGAACATTTGCTGCTTAAAAAAACTTGTTTTAATAATTGTGAATGCTGTTGCTGACCTTTGTACTCCCATCTCCCCTTTCATTATTTATTCTTTCCTTTCTCTTTATCTCTATGAGTCAGAGTAAGTGTCCCCCCCCCTCCCCTGTTGACACACCTGCCCTGAATCAATTCATCCCCTCTCCATGTCTACACACCTGCATACCATTAGCTCATCAGCCCCTGCAGCGTGTTTACCTCTGTTTTACCTGCACTCAGATTCTCTCTGCACCTGTAGTTTTCTGGTGTGCATTATCTCCTGCCCTTGTACTTAGTCTAGTGTCAATACTGAAGCTGTCTTTTTTTTTTTTTTCTTTCTTTCTCTCTGTCACTCCTCCTGGCCCTCAGCTGCTGTCACTACCTCAGTGCTTTTCATCAAGTCTCCCGCTGCTCCACGGCTTCCCCTCTCATTTCCACTTAGTGCTCTCTCACTTCCTGGAACTCGACCACAACCCCCCCCCCTCCCCGCCCCATTTATTGATCTACTGTAATTTCAATAAACACATATCCTGCATTTGGCAGTCAGTCGAGTCCTAATAGTTTGGTAAAATAACAAAAACATTTTTAACTGTGACCCTGTGTGACGCACAGAGTGGCTTTAATACATTTAAAAGTCACTTTAATATTGTGTGTGCATACTTAAGTATTTTCTTGTGTTTTCTTACATCTTCCAGTTCAGTGAGGTTTGCTGTGACTGATGAGACGTCACAGAACACATGTGCTTAGCACTCCGAGTATGAATGCATGACCAGTATGTGCAGATGGATGTGTGTTGGCGAGTGTGTTTGGAGGAGACAAAGTGGACGCCGCTTGTGCCTAGTTTACGAAGGACTCGAAGGACTCGTATAGAAATTGTCAACTTACATTTGTGGGAAAGAAGGTGATCGAAGGATTCTGACCATCGAACGACCTCGTCCGTCGATAGTCTAACGGAGAGAAAAAGGCAAAGGGAAGTTGCTGAGTTGGACACAAATCAACCACTGTGGCTTCATACATTTTTAACACAAGATGATACTGAAGGAGAAGTGAGTTTAATGTATGATTTATTTTCCACTTCCAGCTGCGTTTTTGCTCCAGGCTTTCAATTGTAAAATGTGGTTACGTTTACATGGTGAAGACAAGGGGAAGGAGAGGAAATAGAGGAGCAATAGCTTTTCATATGCGAAGGTGAAAACATGGAGGGATAACACACCATGTTGAATATTAAGAGTACGCATTAACATCATGGTGTGCCTGTGTTGGAAGATATTACGTTGGATTATACATATTTTTCTACAATCCCACTGATGTGATGATAAAAGCCCAGTCATTTGACACAGTTTTATACAATAGAAAAAAAACAACAAACAAACATGTTTTATGATCTGACACTGAAATATTTGCAAATTAAGAAATGAATAAGCTTAAAGCCGAAGTGCTCGTCAAATGAGTCGTCAATTATGGCAGGAAATTAGATAGCAACACTTTTACTTTCATTCCAAATTTCATTCCACTACTATTGTTCTGTTTCTATTTCCTGAACTGATTTTATCGTGATTCACAGTCCTGATTAAACTTTGTTTGATAAGATCTGATATTTGAGATATTCCAGTTCTCAAACTCATTTTTGAACAAATGCTGCAGTTTGGATCTCTCTAACCTGGTGCATTATTGGAAAAACAACCCTAAAGTACTTGCATTAAGTCGAGTTCAGAATATACAGCCTGGAAGCTCATTGGGCAGTTTGAATTGATTACCAAGTTGTCCCAATCTCAACTGAACAGTCATGTGAACTAAGCATCTGAAACACAGCGAGTGGAAGTATTTCTGGTTCGACAGCACAGATGGCAAAGAAAGGAACAAATCTGCAGCCTCAGCTGTTAGGTGAGACATGTTTTGTGAAATTTGTGAAGAGGAAACAAGAAATGGCTTCTATTAAGAAGACTGTATTCATCAATATTGGAGCTTTCAAATGAAGATCTATATTTAACAGAAAATCAGCCATGCACAATTTAGTGGAAATGTTGCCTGCACATTATCACGTTATTATCTGTAAATTTGTGTTTTGGTTGGACTCACTTCAAACACCTGGCTGTGGTTTCATGGGCAGGTGGAAGGAACTCAGAGAAGTCATTGTAGGAGTCGGACTTGTTGGACAGGCAGCCTAGTCTGGTCTTCATGGTGCAGAACCTGTTGGAAAAGCGCACATCTCTTTTTAATTTACTTGAACTGCAATTGAATAACTGCTCACAAGGAGACATGTACAGGTGCATGTATATGCTGATGACTCAAGTCAAGTCGTGCAGGTTTTTTTTTTTTTTGTCAGTGCAATTGTTCACAAATCTTGCACAACGTGAAAATGCATTATAACTGTAGAAGCTCAGCACCGCCAAGAACATTACGTCATGGTTTAGCTGTTGCTACGGTGGCTAATCGTATGTTTTGGCTTCAGATTGCCAGGCTGAGCCCCTCGACGTGTTTAGACTATGGATAACTTCTTAAATGTTGTTGGACGACCACATGAATAAACTGATGGCGAAGAAAAAAAAAACAAATCTACAGGGAGATAAGGCCAACGGACTGGTCAGGCATGGACTGGCTGTAGACAACAGGTGCAACTCCATATGCAGATGCTGATTCACCTTCTGTCGTGCCTCATTCAGAAGGAAGCTTCTAACATACCTCAGTCTACATCCTGATAAGATTTCTTTGTTTGAGTGTAGAGAAGCTCCTGTATGCAAATTTCACATGACTTCAACTGAGTTCTGGGAAGGCTGAATTACACCGACTGTTATCCAAATTGCATCTATTTCAAACTGTTTTGATGCGTTTTATTGCAGTATTTATAAATGCATACCATAAAAGTAAAGAAGCAAACAGTAAATGGAGGAAGTCTATTTGAATAACTGCATTACCACAGATAAAACTCTAATACAATCAAACATCATGACAAAACCGTCTACGCTGGGATGGCAGCTCTGATTTTACTCCCAGATTAAGAAGAAAGTCATTTTGTAAATTACTGGGAAGTAAATTAGAAGGTAATTACATTATCTGGTGAAAAACTACATGGATAATAGTTAAACAAAGCAATTCAATGCGCAATAGAATATTTTCGAGGCTCTTTAAGATTATTTTTTAAGTTTTAATGTTTGTTTGTCACCAGACTCAGGACCCATTGAGATAACAAGAAAGAAAGACTGCATTTTAATCACACAGATGAAGAACATATGATACATATTTGTATGTATACAAAGTGGGCTTGACTGTTATTAACGTATATGGATATTCTTTTTCATTTCATGGTGCTGAAATGTGAATGTGATGAAAGGTGAGGGGGAAGGAACAAAAATAACACCTTCCTGTCTCAAGTAGAGAATAAACTCTCTGTACCCCCATCTTTCATCACAGTCTGTCCCATCTAATTTGTCCACTGCTGCCATCGTGTTCTGTTTGTCAGTGTTCTGCCTCTGGGATGAGTCACTCCAGATGGGGCATAGTTGTTAAGATGATCCATCAAAGCCCAGACATTCGGTGAAATAGGTCTGTTTCACGAGACACACATTTTACTGTAAACCACTCGATTGGCCAAAAATCACATTCTAATACATTCACATTTATATGGGTCAGGGCAGATTAAACGAAGGATCACAAATGCATGAGTTAATAAATGTCAAACCCAAAAGAGACATGGGATTATTTTTAGTCATTCCCTTTGTGAAAACTCTTGCTTGCACATAGGGATAAAATAGCATTAATAAATGCATTATTAATTTAATTGCTCATAAAAATACCTGTATAGCTACACATTTCGACAAATTTTCCTCAGTAGTAAAATATTTAGTTGGATATGCCGGAAATGTACCTTTTGACTATCAGAAAGGGTACAAAGTGAATTATATCAAAAGGAAAGAGCAAATTTATACTTATACCAAAATGTATATAAGGGTTAATATGCAAATATTCCTATACACTATATACATGTTATGTGTATGTTTGCAATTTCACGACATGAATGAGCTTTTTAGTCCTGCAAGTAAATGGTCAGTAATTGTTCATTTTTGTCTCTTTAAAAACAAAACAAAATCATACCCCTTTAATTATCGTATTGTAAACGTTTGTTGGTACATTTTGATAGGATACTAAAACGGACCTTCTCCAAAGCGACAACCTATATGGCATATAGGTCAACATTGGGTGAAATAGGCTTCTTGTTTACAACAGTGTACTTGTCCTTGTTCCTGACACTCTTTCTGTCATATTTGTTGAAATCCACCTCAAGTCCAACTAGCCATCAATAAATGGTTTGAGACCTCGTTTGCAACAGCCAGAACTTTTTGAGCGAGTCATGAGTCGTGGAGAAATGGCAGAGAAAGTGCAGCCAAAATTCCTTGTTGTCCTCATGTCAGTGGCTTGTTTTGTGGGTGGAGCTTTGAGGGAATGGAATATTGCACTCTGGTATATTACATGTGAAAAACCGTTTCACATAAATTTGTTGTTGTGTGAAAACCTGAATGTTCAAATGTGTTTCTTTTTTTTGTGATTGCGGTAGTAGCAGTTTGAGTATGAATCTTCTCTGTGGAACCAGCTCCCAGTGACAGTTCGGGAGGCGGAAACTCTTTCTGACTTAAAACCTTCCTTTTTGATAAATCCTGTTAAAACAAGCTTGTTCTTTCTCTCACTGGTTTGTGTCTCTCTGCGTCCTCATCTTGCATGCTGCAGGATCCAGATCCAGTTTTCGAGGCTATTATTATTATTGTTATCATTCATATTATTATACTATAACTAAGTGAAGAAGTTATAGCATAGTGTGGGAAGTTGATAACAGTATAATTCTTTATCAACACTCTCTGCTGCTGCTTGTATAAATGATTTTTTAGTTCTATAAACATGTCCTGCATGATTCAGAACTATCTTATAAACTTATAGCTTTATACAATGTTGTATGTCTGCTCCTGGTCTCTTCTATCGCTACCTCACCTCCCTCCTGGACTTACTCTCCCCCCTTTCTATCCTTCTATTGTCTTTCACCCCAACCTGTCTAGGCAGATGGCTGCACATCTTTGATTCTGGTTCTGTCATAGATTTCTTCCTGATGCCTAGTGCTTGCTCATTTTAAGAATTGTTGTGTTTCTCTGTTCTCTATAATGTTGTCTAGTGGTTATTTTATACAAGAAGCTTAATGGTCTAATGCACTTTAAACCATTTTTTTTTTTCTTCGAGATGTCTGCTTCCGTGCAGCACAAGAATTAGAGCAATTGATTGTTTTTTTTTTTGATTTTTGAGCCATTAGGAACATTGCTTGAAATGCATAGGATTAATTAGGCAGTTGAAATGCAGCTAACTGCTGGACTTAATGTGCCCAATCCACAACATAAACTCCAAGGCTTATTGCAATTCCACTTTACAGTGTTAATCTAATTCTGACAGAGAGATGGATCTCTTGTGTTTGTATTTGTTTTAGTATCCACATGTTATGTGAATTGAGCATTAGTTAGGGTTTCGATGGAGCGGTAATGGTCTTTGTTCTTTCAGATTATTTTCTACCCTGTCAAGAGTAAACCCCAGATGACCGAGTACTGAAGCCTAAAGTCTTTGCAGATTGCGTCTGATGCACACGTGACACACACTCTGCCCCACAAAAAGCCATGCTATCTAGCAGATGTGGCTCAAGCGGATGCAATTTTTGTGTGAATCATAATCCCGAGTTGTACTTTGGTAAATAATGAATTGCTATTTTCAGAGAAGATTGCAAGCGTAATAAGAGATATTTCTGTCGGAGGCTGTGTATAGAAAATGAATTTCCTGTCGTTAAACCAGAGAAGGTCAAGTCAGAAGCATTAAGCTGATGATTTTACACAATAACATCAGTGATGTCGGTACTATATCAAAATAGGACGTATTTAGGATGCTGCCGAGCACACACAAACAAGCAATGCTTTCACACATGACAATGGTTTGTGCTGGTGCGATCGTCATAAAAAACAACCTGATGTTTTATTCTCATTGTCTATGAAAAGGGAGGCGAATGGAAAAAAAACAGATAAACAATTTCACCGTCAGGTTCATTATGACATTTGATGTCAGGTCGTGTGTTGTATTTGCAAATGCAAATGTAATTTATTCTATTGTAATTTGCAGCACCACTGAGCCTAAGAGGAATTCTCCGAAGGGGGACTATAATGCATTTCATATGGAAATCTGAATCATATGAACAATTTGATTGGGAAGCACATGCAGACACTTCAGTATTTCTTTAAAACATGATGTGATTAGCTGGTGCCCGTGCTAGTGTAAGTAAATGAATAGCCATTTCACTGACATGAGTATATGTGAATGCTCTGTTCATGAATACCAACTGAGAGTCTTCAAACCTTTTCTCTTTTTTTGAGTTAAAAATAAAAAGCCATGGTGCATTCAACTTTGAAATGATATTTCCTTTTTTTTTGCCACCTTTAAAAAAGTAATAATAAATGTTATTTGCATTACATCTTTGCATCACCGTATCTAGCGTAAATTGCCATACTGTCAAAAAGTCATACATACTTGTTGATTCCATCACTGTGATGCCTTTTTAAGCTCATCACTGCCATTACTCTTGTAACCACGTCTGTGGACAACAGAATTATACATGGAGTGACAATAAGTGAACTTATTCCACAGGGATTGCATCATCAGAATCTCGATTGAGGCATATCTATGTCTGTCTGAACAGTTGAATATCACATGTCGGCAAAGTATGTGTAATAGACAGCATGCATGCAAACTTCATCTTGTGAAGTTAATTGGCAATGACTTGCACATATTGATAAGTCTCCTTAGTGTGTATTAATTGCACCATGAGGGACTCTGCTCCTGTCTGCCTTTACTCCTCATCCGTCCTCACTTTTGACAAATCTCTATCTCCCCCGACTGCTGCGAGCCGCGTCATCTGTCTGTGTGGTTGCAAACACGTGCTGCCACTGAGCTATTTATAAAAATCCCTGACAAATCCATGTAGTCAGGAGGAAGTGGAGCGTGTTCTATTCAGCCATGCAGCAAGGCTGGCTCCTGGAGGAGAGAGGCTAAAAACAGCAACAGCACTCTCATGAATGAAGTACAGGAAACATCAGTCAGTTTCGGAGATGCCCAGGAGGGTCAGTGGATTAGGAAGTAAAAATGTAGATCATGGAAGAAGTGTGTGTGTGTGTGTGTGTGTGTGTGTCTTCTTCTTCTTCTTTGATGTTACCTAACTTGGTGCAATGCAGTGTTTCACATTACCCCTCCATGTCCTCATTTCTGGATGCTGACACGAGACACCCTGCAGTTCAGTTTGCTGCAAACTACCACATTGTACAACAGCAGAGACTCTAGAGGTGGATGTGCATGAAACAACAACTTCCATTTGCACATCAAATACTGCAGATATACAGTAAGACACATCTATTCTCTGCAAAAATGTGCACAGCTCTTTTGCAAACGTTAACAGCAGAAACTGTGTGTGTGTGTGTGTGTGTCAGTCACATTTCACCTCTCTTCTCGACTCTCTGCTGTGTGCAAGTAAAAATAGCAACTATTCAAGTTGCATTTGTGGACATTCTGTGTTGTCCCCAACTATATGCATCATGTTTTTTTTATATAGGCTTGTGACCTGTCGACAACGCACACGCACTGGATGTCAGCTATGTCAACTACTCCCCCTCTAAGTGCTGGAGATAATGGACGGATGGATGGTTTTGTATCTAGGGCAAGCCTTAAAGTTACACAGAGCTATTTTTAAATAGCACTGCATTGTACTGAAACGGCACCAAAACTGGTGCTGAAAGTTACCAAACTTGGCTGAAGATAATTCATACACATCCACATGTCAACACGACAGCTACCTAGAGCACTTGCTAAAGGACAACCTACTTATGGCTTTGAGAGGTGATTAAAACTATGCAAATATACCTTCTTACAGACAAAAAAAACTTGTTTAGAAGCAGGAGATGGTTAACCCAGTTAAATCTGTGCTATCTCCTCCAGACATAGAAAAAAAAGCACCCACCAGTACTTTGAAATCGCATTAACAAACCAGTTCAGTCCATCCAAGAAGCAAAGTGCAACTTACCACCCAGCAGTTGTATGCCTCCATTGACCAACACTCAGTCTGTACAGTGTTTTTCAGACTCATATCACGTGCTCGCCGACTTGAAAAAGGAATAGGATGTTCAAGTTTGTGAGGCCACTTTGAACATGACCCTTGACCTTTAGTTTCCAATCTCAAAGCAGTCAATATGCACATCCAAGGGAAGATTCATGCCAAACTTAAAAGGATTCTCTTGAAGCGCATAATTCACGTGGCAACCTTTGACTAAAGACCAGTAAAATATAATCAGCTCATCTTTGAGTCCAAGTCGAATTTAAAAAGGATCCCCTCAAGGCACTCTGAAGATATAAACAAACATGCAGGACACAGGAAAACAATGCCTCGGGCCACAACTGTCACATAAGGACCATAAGAATTTGAGCTCCCATTTTGAAACCTTGAGATTCATCATTTCCCAGATGTCAATCACACACTGTCCACTCCCATCTGCAGTGCTTTATCATCTGTTTTACACAAAATGGGAGCAACATTTGGTAAAAGTGACATAATGTGTGACGAAGACGTGGACCTCGAGGTTTAGATCAGGGAAACGCTAAACAAGCGACAGATGGGGACGCTTCAGTCCCGAAAAAATCAGATTTTCTATTTCAATATGATCACTTGAATTCCACTGTTGCAGCTGTTTTTTCAATTTTTTTTTTTCAATTATCATTTCATTATGATGCACTGTGACTCAGATGCTGAGATATCCTGGGGAATTTGTTCTGTATTTATAGTCCAAGCATGCTGATTCCCCTTTAGGAGCTTCTGATTTGGGCCTTGACTCACATGGTCACACATGTTGTCTTGCACTAGAAGCCAGACTGCTCGGAGAGAAGAATGTGGGTCTGACCATCTGAAGTGTGGTCGTCTGTGGCATCAGAGCTGCGTCATGTCTGATTTATGTCTGTCCAGGCTCAGGCAGGTTCTCAGGACTGTGACCGTAGCTTCAGTTGCGAACTCTGTTGTTCTCCTCCGACTCGGCTCTTTGTGCATTTTGAGATGCAAAAAAATAAAACTAATACTAAAAATAATAAATGAACAGATCTTCAATGGCATAGGTTTAAAGTTGTTAAATGATCAGATGATGTGCTGGCTGCTCTCCCTGAAGACACCGGTCACAATTGTTGTCAGTAAACAGAGCACTATTGTTTCAAATGCAGCTCAGATAGAGCTTTAGGAAATGCACAATTTAGAGGAAATGATTGAAAAAGGGCTAAAAATAGAAAAAAAAAGAAGACCTGGAGCCAGATGTAAACGATTTGTAAACAAGTGGCGACTGAGTCACATTGGTGTGTCCACAATGACTGAGCCGGCATTGGGTCACAAAATATAACAGGAAGCTGTATAACAGTGATAGTTTAACCGATTGATTAATCGGGTAATAGTTTGGGACGATTTGTCGTATGGAGCAAAGAAACCAGAAAATATTCACATTCAAAAGCTGACTGAAAACAGAAAATAGTTTTTAATAACGGAAGAAAACACTCAAACCGATGAATCGATTATCAAATAGTTGACAGTTCATTTGTAATCAATTAATAAAGGAGTAATCGTTCTAAAAATATATATATATAAAAAAATTAATATGTGGATTAAAGTAAATAAAACAACAACAGTAGTCACCTATTTACATTTAATTGTAACATTACTGTATTGAATTGAGTCACCTCTCATTTCATCGTCAAAGCAACGTGTACATTCACTCAACTGATCACATGTTTCACGTGTAGCGTTTAACAATTCAGCGCTGACATCGGAGACACCACCGCCGAATCTGGGCTGACGGGTACATATTCATAATACAGGTGCTATGTTTAGCAGCAGCTGTGAGTAATAGTCACATGTACAGCTATTCTGACAAAGAGGGGGGAACATCGTGGATGTGACACACACACCTATGAGACTGTGCGTCGCTGCTCTCATTTTCTTTGACGACAAGTCGACCATGGATTATACGGACATGTGGATAAGGGACAAAGTCTGCTACCTACTTCTACAATAATTGAGATTTATATAAGAGGTTCTTTTTTTTTTTTTTTCAATCCAATAATACCTTTATATTAATAAAAAAACTATAAAGTGGTGAGCCCCAACCCAATTCTGCATGCATACCCAACCTGATACCCTAACCCTTGTTACTAAAAGCTTTTATTATTCTGAATATCCGACTCGGTGCAGGTCTCTGAACTCATACAATATGCAAAACTTAGGCAGCTTTAAAATGAATTATGCATAAAAAACAAGGTCCACAATGGGGACAAACCCTCAGTAAATATTAAGCCTCTCAAAGTCGGCACTGAACACACCAGTGCCACACAAGTTTGCAGCCGAGCAACCCATTGCACTGTTATGAGATTGACAGAGACATACTGTAACTGTCCCTAACTCCTCTCTGTTGTATCCTTCGATGACACCTGAGCTCATTTGGTCCCTGTAACAGTCCGACAGGTCATTCTGGTATAAAGCTGGCAGGGGTTCTTTCCAGCAAATGACACCCTGATGTTATTTTCATCTACTTTCTCCTCAGAAAGGTACAATCATGTACATTGTACCTTTACCCCCCTGTTTCACAGGCTTCCCTCTTTGTATTTATTTTGCCTGAACTTAATCTGCATCTAAGCTCCAGCAGCTTATAATTTAATCCTCAGAAGAATAGGAACACACAGGGCAATGCCCGATATTATTATTTTGCATTATTTGCCATCGCAGCTTGTTTGGCAAACCTGCATGCTGATGAACACTGTCCTCTTTTCACAGAGGTTGCACGCGTACATTCTGGATTAAGGTTTCTCTCCTCGCTGCAGGTATACTATGTATAACTATAATAATGCTTACCTATAACATTAAAGGAAAAGGAGGTCGGAGAAGTAATGTAACTTGGACGTTGTATAAAAGACAGGAAACAGTGAGAATGCTCATCAGAAATGCTATTTTCTTTTATTTAAATACGGCTGTTTGTTTTGTTATTAAGTGCACATGCAAAGTCGCAGTAAGGATACATTAGACAAATTAGGACACATGAATTAATGGCTGTGAATAAGCAAATGGCCTGCTTCTGCTGATGAACACTAAACGAGATTGCGCTAAATGTGAGGAGGGAAGGCGTTGCTTGCGTGGCTCAGTCGCGTGGCTCATCCATTAAACCAGAGGGTCAGTGGTTTGATCCCTGACTCTCACAGTCTGACATTGGAATATAGTAAGTGAATAGTGTCTGAAATACCTTTCAACCTCAGCAGTAGTTTCGATTATTGCAGCATCTACTTTAAATTGAGTTCATTCACCAAATAATTGGCTTTTCAAACCATGTTAACCCCATATGTTATCGCTTCAGACGAGCTGTCAAAGCCGACCGTGCTCGGAGCGTCCGTCGCTCTCACTCGGCGAACAAGGCTCGCCGATGTTTTTTGACTCACAGCGACCGCACGTCAGATTACACTCAGGAGAAATCTGCCTGTCACTGGCTGAGCTGAACTATTAAAAGCACAGACATGCCAGGGTTATTCAGGATGATAAGGTCAAACCACTGGCTTGTACATCAGGGAACATTGTGCTTGGTGATAAAAAAATAGGACTGTTAGGCTTTATATTTACCTGAACGTGATGATATAGGGATGGACGTTTGAGTCTGACCCTCAACTCGTCACACTCAAGACTGATTGTATGACAATGTGTGATTACTTTGTTATATGGAGAAAATAAACCTGAATAAACCTGAACCTGAAACCTGAATAAACCATTTCCGAAGCTTTTCAGAAGGCTTGTTAAAAAAAAAAAAAAAACATTAATCCAATTAATCGAGTAATTATTTCAGCCCTAACACATGCTGGTGTGTTTTATACCTGGGTGTGTTTGTAATAAAGTGCCAAAGCACTTTGTTCCCTTTTAGCTTGAGCTGCTCATGCTTTTTCTGCCTTTAGCCATATATGCAATCACTTTGTTCCAGGGATTTATTTTGCATTGCAGAATATGGCTCCACTCCCAAGGCCTGTCACTCTGTCTACTAAAAGCATTTTTCACCAGTCGAATTTGCCAGGGAATTGTCTCTCACACACACACACTGATTTGCTGTTGAGCCTACAGTCTTGGAACCACCACTGCTGCTGCTGTTAAATCTTTACATCTGTCACATCTGCAATGCTAAGTCACACTGCAGATGTTTTATAACACTGGGGCACTAGGACCCATGGAATCCTTTAGCAAAGCAGTCATCAAGAGGCTCATGCGGTTTCATCTCCTCACATGTCCCTGTAAACACACACACATACACACGTGCATGGGTCCAGCAGTGAGGCTAATTGGTCTTAATAGTTCAGTAGTTTTACTCATCAGTTGATTTATGGTGTTCACGTGTAGCTTTATGATTGGTATTGTTAAGGATTGCGGTGTCACTCGTACTGATTTGGATGTTTTTCTGTTGGGAAGGTCAATTGATGGTGTATTTGTTCGAGTAAATCAGCAGTAGTAACATAGCAGCGCATCTGTCTGCAGACTGATGGACCACACGACCTTTATTTGTTGGTGTGCCTCTTTTCATAAAACTTACTTGTGTCTGTTTTATCACTGAGAATCACCTGCCAGAACTACATTAATCTGCATCTGAGGCTTGTGCTGCAAACCCTAAACATTGTCCTGTCTTCCAAACCAAGAGAGCCTGGTCGAGTATGTACTGTTTTTGCCCATCCACAGTAAAATTGGATGTTGTCGAGTGTTTCTTTAACTTTTGGCCCATAAATCCCTGGGGTTATGTGGATGCAAAGCCTATCAGCAGCAGAATTTAGGTTATTTTAAACTAAAGATGTAGAAGTGTAGAAGGAGCATTAACCACATTTATAACCAGAACCTCATTTTAAGCAAAAGCATCATTCCTGTGGCTATTAGGAACCTGAATTCAATTGACTGACATCTGTTGAGTCTTTTATACAGTATGTTATTATTATACATACTGTATACTCAATTTCCTTTTAATAAAATAAATAAAGTGAAACTTGAACTTCAACCACAAGCAGTTGAAACACAATCATGTCCAAACACACAACTGTAAACATGGACGTAACGTTTGCGTTAGCTCCCCAATTTCATTTGCAGTAATGTACGGTGCCAATATTACTGGTGACTGGGTGAGTCGTGGCGTTAGTATTGTATAATACAGTATATATTACTATACTGTAGAAAGTGCATTCAAAATCCCAGTGAAAACACAACTGTCAGCATGCAGATTAACACAATCCCAAAAAATGATATGGCAAAAACTGAAGCATTGCATTGATATACAACACAGCTTCCATATACCACACAAGTGTGTGGTCCTGCGTCTTGACTAGATCGCCTAGTCTGTGCTTTGTCAGGATTAAAACATCGAAAGTCAGTTACAAAGCTTGTTGTGTCTGTGGTGTCCCATGTTTTTAAAGATCAAGTCATATTTGAAAATCCCCTCGTGTGGGACAGGCTTTAGAGGATTAGAGGTTTCTAGGTGGATTGACACGTGAAAATAGTGATTATAGGACATGTATATGATATGCACACACGCACCTTAAACCACTAGCTTTTCGACGCCTCTGAACTGAATGACATCGCTATATAAATGTTCCAATTTAACCCAACGAAGCATTGACTGAATACCTTTATTTTGTTTAAATTTTGGTGTGTGGTGACATCACTACATCGTCAAGATTATCACAAAAGGGAGACAAAGACTTTTTTTTGACATTTAGGGCGAACTGAGGCTCATTTTTATGGCAGCCAAGGACGTGGTTAGTGAGGGCCAGAGTTTAAAAGTGAAATAAGAGTGATGGAAAGGTCTGGATACGCTGACCTCACCCCGACATGACTATACTGTGTGGCCTTCAGAGAGCTCCATCTTTGACAGTTCTGCGGAGTTGACATTTACTCGACTTTCCAGCCCTGAGAGCTGCAAGCGTCACGGGGAAGTGGGAGCGTGTGGACCTGTTATTGAACGCATGCATGAATAGGCATTCCCTTGTAGCGTGCAGCCCAGATACACAGCCTGTGCATTTTTTTAAAAGATAGCCACAAAATTAGCTGGAAAATAGTAGATTTATTTCATGCAGCTTGCATTTGTGTCACTATATGCATTCAATATTCGCCTCACTGACATCACAATCGCTTTCACACTCAAAGCTGAGTGAGTGATCAGTCCATTGAGCCACAGAGATCCACACAACGCCTGCTGCTCTGTGTCCACAACAAAATGACATAACAACCTGGCGCCCGATAAATAAATATGGATCCTTTACCTTGAGTCCGGTGTGTGTGACAGCTGCAGGACTCTTTGTCCCCCTCCTGTTTTAATGATTTGCTATCTCCAGCGTGTATTTGGCAGAAATGCAGCCTCGGTCTACGCAACGCTGTTGTGTATATGTGTGAATCTGTGCGGGACTGGAGATGTCTCGTGTTTCTGATGCCAGTGAGTGGGAGCTACACGCGGCATGCCCATTGGTGTGAAAACGTGGGGGAGAGAGTAGCTGAGATGGATACAGAGGGGAAAGGCAGAGAGGGAGGGGTGGATTGAAGAATATATGGAGGTGGGGGGGGGGGGGGAGCATTCTTTTGTTTGTGCAGGGAAATCTCCAAGGACAACCCCAGCATATCTGTGAAGTGGTGAAGTGCTGCTCAGCGATGTTGCGGTTGAAGAGATGGAGGCGGTAATGAGCAGAGTCGTTGCGGGTGTGTGTGTGTGTGTGTGTGTGTGTGTGTGTTCACAGGTCTGAATTAGTTGACTGAAGCTCCTGGAGAAAGATTCCATTTTACACCTTCAACAGAAAACGGCAGGGATTGCATCATTTTGCCTTCATTCAGGGCAGGAATAAAAATGACTGTAGGTTTTTGATGCGTGAAATGTAGATGTCCAAAATCCACTTTCAAGGTAACAAGCTGTAATATTATCTGTATAAATACACCATATGCAAGAGCCTGCATCAACTCATCCAAATTGTTGATAAATACACATTACTTGCAACAAGACAAGTGTCAGAAGAAAGCACATGGGTTATTATGTATGTATACATGCATAATAATACAAGGTGGAAGCTGATTTTCTAGTTTAGAAAATGAAAAATCAATAAAGCAAAAAACACAAGATAAATTGAAACTGTATGGACACATGCTGGAGACATAAAATAAATGTTTTTTAATATATACTGTAACCTTGATTTTCTCACAAGACGTCTATTTTATCTTAGTGTCAGACTTAAATAAGTAAATATTGCATACAGATAAGAGAATTTGCCCCTGATTTATCGTCATATAAAGGGAATAGAGTGAAGAACACTTAGCCTAGCCTTAGTGTATTCTGTATCTCATTGCAATCTGAAGAGGAGGATATCTGCATGGAGAGTGTGGAGGAGGAGGCAGCCTGGCTGAGGACAGATTATACTTCCCACTAAATAGACATCCAAGTGTTATAACACACACACACACACACACACACGTTTGTGTTGATATTCTTTTGATGTCACTTCATTAGCTTCCATTCATTTGGACATCACAAACAAAGCATTATCACTAACTTTAACCATAACCAGTTTGTGCCAAACTTTAAGTTAAACCTAACTTAACCAGTTCCATGCAACTGTCTCTATCCTCCCATCTATCTCTTTCTCTACATACACACTGAATAAATGTTGTGAGCAAAACTTTTTTTTGCTAAAGAATTGACATTTACACTGCACCCACCTCCCACAGAATCTGCACTCTCATGCATATGGATGTTCATATCCTGGCAGAGAGACGGAATATGAATCCGTGGGATGGGATCGACCAGTATACGTGCATTCCTATAGTAACTGTTGATATCTGAGCAGCAAGTTGTACGTTCAAAGTAAATTTATTAAGGGTCTGGTTGTGGAAAAAAGAAGAGAGTCCCAGGATAATAAATCAAATGCACCGTTCCACAGGCAGTGTTTAGGTAGTAAAGGAAGATTCACATGCATCCGGAATGAGTTACCTTGTTCCTCGTTACTTGTGTACCTCCTCAACGTGGGCCAGGGTCGTCAACTGTTAGAGACGACCCTGCGACTCTTGAGGCGACTATTGAGATTTTGAAAATGTTGGAGATTAATGCATGTTTTGGGGATGAAACAACAATACTCCCTGACCAATCGGTGGCCACCAGTCTGTTGACACTAGAACTCTATCATGGAAAAGAGCCATTTGAGAGGTCAGGGTCACGCTGACATGGGGTTCGGTGCGGACGCTGCAGTGAAAAAGTCAGTCAGTCAGTCATCATCTACCGCTTTTATCCTCTGCCAGAGGGTCGCGGGGGGTGCTGTGCCAATCTCAGCTACATCGGGCGATAGGCGGGGTACACCCTGGACAGTTCGCCAGTCCATCGCAGGGCCACACACAGATAGAGACAAACAACCATTCACTCTCACACTCACTCCTATGGTCAATTTGGAGTGTCCAATTTACCTATCGCCACATTGCATGTTTTTGGACTGTGGGAGGAAGCCGGAGTACCCGGAGAGAACCCACGCACACACGGGGAGAACATGCAAACTCCATGCAGAAAGGCCCTTGTTCCAACCGGGGCTCGAACCCGGGTCTTCTCGCTGCAAGGCGAGAGTGCTAACCACTACAGCACTGTGTGACCCCACAGTGAAAAAGTTTTTTTTTTAAATTTTATTTGCATACCATTTGTCAGTGATGACAGTTGTACAGAACTTAAACACCCACGTATGATGCAGAACCAAGCAGCGTGTATTATGCAAATGCCTACGATCGTCAGCCTTCGCATTTGTGTAAAAAAGGAAAGTTTGCTCAGAAGTGCAGCTTTATCACTCATTTTTTTTTCTCCCTCTCCTTCCTTTTAATGTCATACCGACGACAAAGTAGGTCACAAAAGGGAATGTGATGAATGATCGCCCACGTAGCTGGTGTGCGACCTTCATGACGCTGCAGCTTAAGAGCTGCCTGTATCACATATGTTTCCGAGTTAGTCACTTTCATCTCGCCGACATCTGTATACTTCACGAAAAGTTCATAATGCAGCACTTACCACAACTTTACAGTAACGTTATTCTTTAAATGATTGTACCATATTATCAATCTATCTATCTATCTATAAATCTGGTACAGCAGTCATTAAGTGATGCAACCTCCATGTTATGTAACAGTGCCACATCTTGTAATCCCTAAGCAGGTTGGTGCCATGTTATACAAGAAACACTATTGCTGTTAAATCCTCAACAGACAAAGACAAAGCTTGACTGCATGCAGGTTCCTACGGGTCCTTGAAATCCTTGAAAACAATTCAAAGCCCTTGAAAGCTTTTGGAAAATGCTACATAAATAGATAAGGGTCATTGAAAGTGCTTGCATTAAGAAGAAAGAAGTTATGTTGAAATCAAAATGTCAAGACCAGCTTCTCCAAGATCCTAAGGACAATCATTTGTCCAGATGCAGAGCGTGCTGCAAATCAATAAGAGTGGATGTCACGGGCGAGGTGGCTCTTACAAGTTCTCCCATCTCAAGCTGTGTCAGCACATTCAGTCCTTGAATATGAGGAAATTGATCCTTGTAAGTCATTGACAAATCCTTGAATTTCAACTAAAGTGTGGGAACCCTGTGTGACACGCTTATAAATATGTAGTGTGAACTACGTTTTCCCCTGATCAAAGTGGAAATGATGAAGGATTATAACAACGCTATGACATGACCATGTTTATTAAGGTCCTGGCCCTCTCTCATCCTGAGAACGCCATGTACTACCACTCTGGCGCGTACCTCGGCGTGTGTCCCCTCTGTCTGAAAGAGATGCACGGGGCTCGCGACTGACCGGCATGCTTCGGTGGTCAGAGCAGAGCAGCAGCACAGTAAAAGTATGAGGTTAGTGTTAGGGATAGGAAGGATAGGGCTGAGGGTTAGGGTTCGGCTAAATATCCAGATTAGAGGCTAAAGGCTCTGGTCTACTTCTGCACACAGCAAAGCAAAGAGCGCGTTGGGTGCGCGTGAACAAACTGAAACTCCGCCCCATCGGTAGGTGGAGTATTAAGTCCTCCAAGTGGTCACCGAAGATAGTCTCCACCTGGCGACCCTCGAACTGGCTGACACCCCGACACCCATGCCCGACGGACCTTTCAGCTGTGAGCCGCTCAAAACCAGACCTGTCCGAGGGAGCTGGAGCATTGTTCTCTCCTTCTTTGGCAGGAATGCGTCCTATTCCCTGCGTCCAGACTTGCACCGCCACCCGATGGTGAAGGGAGATACTACAGGACCCTGACGCGCGAGTACACCACGGTCCGCGATTTGCGACACACAATGACCGAGCGTCCACCAAGCCTATTATCTGGCACTTAGACTCTGGTGTCAAACAGTTGTTGACCGTACCAGTGTTTCTGCCCTCGTGTCATGCTTCATATTAAGGAGGTCACACTGTCAGGTCACACTGACATGTGTCATGTCAGTGTGTAACTCTAGCCTCAGTGCCTCAGTGCGGTGTTTTTTTTTTTTTTTTTCAACATGAAACACAATATGTGAATCGATTAATGGTGTGTTGGGCAACACTATGACTATGATGCAGTGCAAAGCTGTTGCACTGCATTATATATCGTGAGAGGTGGGAGGAGCCAAGCTAATGGAGAAGTAATGCAAGTAAAGAGTGCCCACACAGTCTTTAATCACTGCTTGATGAAGGAGTGAGAACTTCGCCCACAAAACCAGAAGGGCTCTCAGTGTGTAATCTGGCGTTCATCTTTACACATTTTTCTTCATGTCCCAGATCAGAATTTACATTTTCAAAAATCTACAGCAACCTCCAAATGAAATTGATTAAAAATGAACATATCCATCGCAAAATTAACTGATATTAATAACAATATTTTATCCTTGTGGGGAAGTTTGTGAACAATTGATGTTTAATTGTAAAAATCACACAAAGTAGAATTGACATAAATTGAGCATATTTAACATCAGGCCTACTCTTGTTCAAAACATATTTCTCTCCGAACTACACATTTGACTTGTGCCATTTCTGGAAAAAATTACTTGTTTAGTCAGGGTGGGCAACATGAGCTGAAACTTATATCATATTCCATCATGCTATCTCAGTTAAAATGTTGGTGATGAGAGATAGTTCAAAAATAAAAGTGTCTGCATTATATGAAACGATATATAGTTCACAATAACATACAACATTAATATTTTAGATCACTCAATAAACACAGAAATAGTTCCCTTATAACTTGACATTAAGTGGTGGGCCGTATGTGGCACAAGCTAACTACTAAAGCTTGGTTAATTCATCATTGCGATTTGCTTTGTTTTTTCTTTACTTTTTTCTTTAGTTTTCCTTAATTCAGTTTTATTTTCTGTCTTGCTAGTGTGTGTAACTTGTTTAGTTTTGCTCTGGGTCCTGCTCCACCCTAACGTCATTCACCTGTGTCTTAGTTACACCTGTGTTTGATTAGCACCGCCTCCCTTGTGTATTTAATCCCTGTGTCACTTCATTCAGCTCAGTTCATCTTCGGCTTGAGTTGTGCAAGCTGTGTCTCTGTTCCCTGTCTTTCCGCTAGTATTTCTCTGTGGGAGTTTTACTTGATGCCGTCCCCTCCTCGTCCTCATTAGTCTTCACATATATTGTTTTTCACTTGTATTGGGTGTTACACTGTACGAACAATTCCAATCTGGTTTCTGCCCCCTCCATAGCACTGAATCTGCACTAATCAAAATCACAAACGACCTCCTCCTGGCAGCCGACTCTGGTTTACTCACTATCCTCATCCTCCTCGATCTGAGTGCGGCCTTCGACACCATCTCTCACACTATCCTCCTCAACAGATTAATCTCCATTGGTATTTCACACACACCCCTTGACTGGTTTAAATCCTACCTCTCAGGCCGCACTCAGTTCATCCAACTCCAACCCTTCATTTCCCACCCGTCCCCCGTCACCCCTTCTCGTCATCATCTACCTCCTTCCTCTTGGCAATATCTTCCGTAAATATAACATTCATTTCCATTGCTAAGCGGATGACACCCAGCTCTACCTCTCCAGCAAACCAAATTCCACTCTCCCACCTTCCTCCCTCACTGACTGCTTCACCGAGCTCAAATCTTGGTTCTCCTCCAACTTCCTTAAACTCAACAGTAATAAAACTGAATTCCTTCTAATTGGTACCAAATCAACCTTTCCCCTCCTTATCTGTCCAAACTCCTCCACATCGCCACCCCTTCCCGTTCCCTCAGATCTGCCTCCTCTGTCCACCTCTCTGTCCCTCCCGCCCGCCTCGTCACCATGGGGAGCAGGGCTTTCAGCCGCTCTGCCCCCCAACTCTGGAACACACTCCCACCGGACCTCAGAAACTTGGACTCTCTCACACTCTTCAAAACAAGACTAAAAACTCACCTTTTCCGAACTGCCTACCCCACTTAACTATCTACATTGTCTTTTCTCATCTGTTTCTTATTTTTTTTTCTTAGTGTTTTTATTTATTTATGTATTGTACGGTGTCCTCGAGTGCCCAGAGAGGCGCCTCGTAATAAAATTTATTATTATTATTATTATTATTATTACATTTCTATCTGTCTGTATGTTTTATTTTAATAAACGGTTGTAACGTGCCTGAAACCTTTGACGGTGCAGTGCCGGTGGCATTTGAGGACGTAAATTCTGGAAATGTCACATGCAATGCAAAGCAAACTGACATGTGACTTGGAGATGTAGGCTACATGCAGCACATATCCAAACAGATGGGGCACAGGAAAGAGGGCAGAAGGTGAAAGAAGGAAAAAAAAAAACAACCAGCAGCTCTGTGAGGGTTTGTGTGGAGGGATGGCACAGATGGATTACATGTGAAGCAGAAACAGCAGAGTCCCAGCTCCCTTCTCAGTTCTCACGTGTGTAATTCCACGTTCTAGTGATTCTCTGGCACTGTAGGGGGCCATGTGCCTTCTCTCCTGCTAGCCCTAGCTTCGATCCCTCCCGTAGCCCTTTATATGCTGTTTTTAATCAGTTTGAACCTGTATCCCTCCCCTCACTGGCCAATGTAGTTAAACATCTGCGACCTACGAACTGTCCCTCAGACAGTATCCCCTCTCGTCTTTTTAAAGAGGTATTCAGTACAGTGGGCTCTTTTATTCTTTTATTCTTTTATTCATTAATTTCTGCCTTAGCACTGGATGTGTCCCAGCCGCTCTCAAACACGCCGTTGTGCAGCGACTTATCAAAAAGAAAAATCTGGATCCCTCTGTGCTCTCGAACTTCAGGCCAATCTGCCATTTCTGTCCAAAGTCTTATAAAAAGTGCCTTTTATTCAGATCCAATCATTCCTGGTGGCCAATGATATCTATGAACAGTTTCAGTCTGGCTTTAAACCATCATAGCACTGAGACAGCATTGCTGAGAGGTTTCAGTGACCTGATGGTAACTATTGACTTGCTATGCTAGTGCTCCTTGATTTGACTGCTGCTTTTGATACGGTGGATCATGGGATCCTCTTGGCACGACTGGAGCAGTGGGTGGGTATTACAGGCTCTGCTCTCTCCTGACTGATCGCAGTTTTTCCGTGCAGCTCATCCTCAGCCCCTCTCTCCTCTGGGGTCCCCCAAGGCTCCATCCTTGGGCCGATTCTTTTCCTGCTTTATATATTACCACTAGGATCCATTTTCTTTTCATTGTTATGCGGACGACGTTCAGATCTACCTGCCTTTAGCATCAAAATCCACTGATTCTGTACAGACATCTCTTGACTGCATACACAATGTTGAATCTTGGATGACGGCAAATTTCGTGAACCTAAACAAATCCAAGACTGATGTTTGGATGTGGTCCATCAGATTTTCCTGCTGACTTTCTAGGCCCCCTTACACCAAACATCTGGTCTTCAGTAAAAAATGTTGGTGTTATATTTGATGACAGGCTGAAATTTGATTGCCAGGTTAGTTCTGTCGCTTTTTATCATTTTAAGGATTTTATTGAAAGTAAAAGGGTACATGCCATACAGAGATCTCAAGACTGTAATCCATGCTTTTATTACCTCACGACTGGATTACTGCAACTCACTGTATGCTGGCCTAGACCACTCTCTTTTGCGCCACCTGCAGCTGGTACAAAATGCAGCTTCCTGCCTCCTCACTGCCTCAACGCAAATGTGATCACATATCCCCTGTCCTAGCCTCGCTGCACTGGCTCCCGGTTGCTTTTAGAATAGATTTTAAAATGTTATTGCTTGTTTTTAAAGCTCTTAATGGCTTGACTGAGCTCCTCCGTATTCATGCCCCTGCCAGAACACTGAGATCTGCCAATCAGCTGCTACTGACCACCCCCCCAAAATGAGGCTAAAAACCAAAGGTGACTGAGCCTTAGTGGCAATGGCTCTGGAACAACCAGCCCTGGCACATCAGCTCCACAGGATCCATTGAGGTTTTTAAATCCTCATTAAAGACACAACTTTTCTCCCTGGCTTTTAACCAAGTTTAAGTGGACTTCAGGTTTTAAATGTGCTCTAGAAATAAGTTTTTTTGAGTTGAGTTGAGTAGTGTCATGTCATGTGTCAACATGATATCGTGAGAGGCGGGAGGAGCCAAAGTTAATGGAGAAGTAATGCAAGTAAAGAGTGCCCACACAGTCTTTGATCACTGCTTGATGAAGGAGTGAGAACTTCGCCCACAAAACCAGAAGGGCTCTCAGTGTGTAATCTGGCGTTTATCTTTACATATTTTTCTTCATGTCCCAGATCAGAATTTACATTTTCAAAAATCTACATATTCAACCTCCACATCACTGTCGCTTGGGCACACAGTCTACATTCAATCCTAAATGCAATATTTCTTACTGTTATGAACAATTTCTCTGATGAATAGCCTTAAACATGCAGGCATTCATTTCATGCATCAGCAGTCACTGTCAAAATAGCTGACGTGTATGACAGTAAGAGTTTGTAGCCTGACTTTGTGTTCAGTACAGTTCAGTTCAGTTCAGACCTTTTTTATTTTTATTGTCCCTCAACAAAATAAAACATGTATCTTTTGTACATCTTTTGTACCTCCTATCTGATGGGAGAGAAACATTGCTGATCATTGCTGACTAAAACCTTTGTAGCAGAAAATTGGGCCACGATGATTGTTTCCAAAACCTCCCTCCTCTCCACTCTTTGTCTTGAGATTTCCAATTCGAGCAATTAACAGTGAGCTCATTAGTTCTATGGAAAAAGCACTCACGGACACTACTCTGGACATTTTTATTCTGCAGCTGTGTGATGCTAATGTTGCCCCTTCACAATGTGAAAAAAACAAAAAACTCACTACTGTATGAATAAATAGGTAGGGTGTAATAAAAACGTTTGGTTGTTTTTGAATCGGGGCTTTTCTATTTGCACCTGCCTTTTATTGGAATATTTACCCACTTTTTTGCGTTTATATGTACAGTAAACATTAATTGATCTCATTTTTGTTTTGCTTTTGTTCCTTGAACTGTAAATTTTGATTCTGACCAAATGGGGTTTCATATTCTCATGTATGCATAAAGGGCTTTTTGAAGCGATGAAGACAATGCCTGGTCTATAGATTTGTAGCAATTAAAAATAGATTGCATTTTGTAATTATTTTTATTTTTTTATTTTTATTAATTTAAGATGGAAAAGAAATCAACTGGTGGATCAGACATGGATATGTCAGAGGAAACGGAAGGAAGTCACTTCCCTGGTTTAAAATATTCTCTTCTCAGCAGTCGGAGGGAGTGACACACACAGGAAGCTACAACAATAAAATCATAAATAGCAGAAGCTGCGTCTGTGGAGTTAAGGTTGACTAATAGCTCTATTGAGGGAAATGCCCTCGTTGACATTACTGACCATACAAGTGCACATAGAGAAAGGGAAGTGATCTGTAAGTCGAGCCTTCCCCTATTGTCACAGATAAAACCTGATAAAACTGCACTAGTGGAAAATTAAAAATCTATTTAAATAGACATAATTAAATCATGATGACATTTTAAAGGTATGATTGTCGATAAAATGACAATACGGGACTTGAATAAAAAACGATTTCGGTGACAGAAATGATTCAGAAAGGTGTAAATGCATATACGGTTGCTATAACAACGGTGTTGCCCAAAACATTACGATACACAAGCATTTGCTGATGATCTGATGAGTAGATAATATATTTAGCCTTTCAGTGACGTCAAGTGCTGATGGTGCTGAATGATGACTGAATGACCTCAGCCAAATGCAATAATGGTTGCTGCACTGTGCTGATAATGCAATATTCAGTGTATTCACTGAATATTATGATGAACCCATATCCTCGTTCTATGACTGACAAAACCTGACCATGACTGGATTGCCTCAAAGAAGCCTTTTTGTTCATGTGTGAATGATCACAGTGTTGCAGTGTTGGAATTCACATTAACTCGAGGAGACATCTACTGTTTCTTCGAAAGAGTAAACACTGTCCTTCATAATTCTAATCAGTGACGTGCAGTGGATTTTACCAGGAGGCAAATGACAAGTGACACAGAATTGACAAAGCAACTCATTCATGGTCTTACTGGCAGTTGTTAGGCAATAACTGCAGACAAAACAAACAAACATAAAAAAAAAGGGCTGACATGTAAAAAGGGGGTACCACAAGGTTCAGTCCTGGGTTCAAGCTTGTTTACTTTAATGACCTAATTCATCCAAAACGGCTACACCTATCAATATGCTGATGACACAGTTTAATAATTCATCAGTGCCATCTATTGATAAATCCTTGTCTAATATAAATTCGGATTATTTGTCTGTTTAAAATACCTTGCTAGGGCATAAGTTTGTTTTTAAACAGTGTCAGTACATCAATAATTGGGGCTCAAACAATGAAAATGACATCATTCAAAAACCTGGGAAGCTGAATAAAAATAGAAATGTGAAAACTCGAGTTTATTTTCTCGCAGATTGTACAAGCAATGTTTTGTTTTTTTCTTTTTTAAATGTAATCATTGCTTAAATGATGCAGATGTAAATCACGTCTGTATCTCTACACAAACAATGCTGCCCCTCGATGCTCTGTAATCATACTGCACTACAAGGCCTTCACTTCCAACCCCGAAAAGAACAAAATCTTCTATTTATTTACAAAGCTCTCCTGAAATAAATTGCCAGTTTACATGTATCTGTCATCGCTCACAAATCATGGACACAAAATGTACTCGACTCGCTCTCAAGAACAGATTGCGTCTAACATCCCAGTTGCTCATACAGAACTGGGGGAAAGTGTGTTCATTCACTGTGCTCCCTTGTCTTGTGCCTATATTGTATTTGTTTTGTGTTTTGTGTAAAAAAATCTCATATTTTGCAGTGCAGAGACGGGGAGATTGTATTTGTGGGCCACCACTGTGAATGGGAACCTTATTCTAAATTGGTTTCTCCTGGATTAAATAGTGATAAGATAAGACTTTATTGTCCGTCTGCACAGACACAGGACAATGCAGCCATAAAAATGAACTCCATAAAATGCATGTTGAACTTCTTCAACAGCCAAACCGGTCCTTCCTATGGGATTATCGGAAGGAATGAATGTTTACATCTTCTACTGAAGGTAATATAAACAATAATGCTGCACTGACTTTCCCCTGCAATCACGTCACAGGGCCCAGCCAGAAATTACAATTAAACACGTTTAATTGTCAATTCCTATGAGTGGCAGAGAATCATCCACCTCATTATACATTTCATTTTTATTTTACGACACCACAAAAACCAAGGGACGTGTCTTCGTCTGCATATGATTAATTATGTGCAACGCATACAATATGCCACCTCATTCCTGCTAATGGCTGCCTTGTTATCCATGGGGGCGTCCTAATTACCGTGCCATTATAACTGTAAATTATAGGTCAGACATGACTACGTATGCATCATCTGACCACCACTGTAGGGCCAGTTCCAATTTTTTTTTTCTCCCCCACTGTCCTCTTGTGCATCGTGTTATGAATGAGGACAGGAATCGCTAATTGGTCTATATCATAAATATGCAGAGGTAGGGCATCAGGTTTTTTACACCACCTGCTGAAATTCACAGTACTACATTGATTTTTAAGGAGGTTGGTTTACTAAGTAGGGCGATGATTGCGATGACCTACTTTTTGCCTCCTAGAAATGTAGAGTAAATGAATATGTGTGCGCACACATACAGAAAATGGTCGTATCAACATAAACACATGACATCAGTAGCTGCAGAAACAGACTGCACTTAAAACAAATGCACGTGTTACCATGCAACGTGAGAAATACATACACTGCACGTACAGACTTTCCTGCTCCTACCAAAAAACAGAACGTGTTCTTTTTTTAAAACTTGAAATGATAGTAAGCAGGTTCTTTAATGTCAGTAACGGAGAAAATAAGTAATTTTTCATCTTGATAAGTTACAGTAAAAGAAAACGACTGCACTTTGATAATGTCTTTTATATCCATCGACAAACAAAAAATTAAAAAGCTATACTCCCAATAGTTTTACATGAACAAGTGAATAACGTTTCCATGGAGTATTTGCATACACTATTATGTTTAAAAATGTTTTTTATCCCAGCAATTCTAAATGTCCATGTTACACATTTACACGTGTACCATCACTGTGATGGGATTAAAGCACCTCAGAGCTGCTGCGTTGTCTTTGCTGATCTTTTATGTTATACATGTACTGCCCTCTGGTGGCCACATGTAGGGACTGCACAGCTTCTGTATGTGTTACTGTAAATGAAAATTCATTAAAAAATCAAGCTGAATACAGACAGAGACATTGCATTTAATCGAATTTAACCACAGTCACTGTGAGCCACATGAAATATTTGGTGATTTTTCCTGTTAATGAATTAAATTAGTGAATTAAAAGTCAGTATTTTTCACATTAGACGGGAGTCTCCTGGCAGGTTTGAGTCATTGACTTACAAGGGACGACAATATAGGAATAAAAGACGAGTCATATTCCTATGACTTCCATCCACTAACAGGCTCAAATGACAACAACAAGCTGTTTACTTCCTTATTTTAGGGTTTTAACATTTGCTAATTAGCATGAGGCGGGTTAAGTGCAGTAGTTTGACAAGAAACACATGACAAGTCAATATTTTGACCTAATGATGGTGCTAATGACAGATTAAAGCTGGAAAAATAGTTTTTTGTTCTTGCTGTTTTATGGCAGCTGGCATCTGAAGTTAAATCACTGCCTTTTTCTTCTTTTGTTTGCCTCTTCTTCTCCCTCTGAATAACAAAATAGTCGGTTCTCTGTTCATTGCTCCTTTCATCAGACGAGGACGTTGCCATCCTTGAAACATCCTTTGCTGATAACGACATGCGGGAAGCTGCTCAAGACTATTTTCTTTTTCTTTTCTTTTAGGTTTCTATAGTTCCTGTTTACATTCTGGTTTCATCTGTGCTGCAGCAGCAGGAAGGACCTGGTGTGCAGAGTAAATGTTCTGGAACACCCACCAAAAGGAGAATGTTCGCTCTCTCAACTGCTCTGTAATGTGATTTGTCAAAGCTACTCATCAAGCTACAGATTTAAAACAGAACCCAGAGGAGGTGCATTTGCTCGTTTTGTTCTCTCTCTCTCGGATCACCTGAATTACGTTATGCTGAAAGGTTATTATCCCACCTACTGTACCTGTAAGGTGGAGATATTATGACAATTCATCATGAGGATGACACATCTGCACCAAGTTTCCTCGTGTTTTAAATCTTGGTGTTTGCAACAAATGTAATTAATTCCTTATCTCCAGATTTCACCCTGTAAAAGTCCCAGTGAAATGTCGGACTCGCGTGGTTAAAAGGTCATTAAAGCAATTTATCTTCATAACTGTGTGACAGCAACTTTAATTGTGGTTCGGATTTTTTTTTTTTTTTTTTTACTTTTAAAATACCTTCCATTAAACAATGAGTTTTGAAACACCTTGTGGTGATGGTGACATTATATAATGTGTAGCTCATGTCATGTACACACTGTACTCTTACGTGCAGATGGTGGTCGAGCTGCATGTAAAGAGTTTTGAGGAGGATGTAGCTTGTGTAGCTGATCCAGATGTTGTCAGTCAGATCCATCAGGAAAAACAGCACCGGCAATAAGGAGTGTGAAAACCCCCAGGATCAGTTCCCCCCACACAGAAAAGTCCACAGACACGTGGAAGGGAAAAACATGATAAAGAAATTAGGGTTGCAACGATCATTCCATTAATAACTGATTACTAAATTAACCGTCAGCTACTTTGATAATCAGAGTAATTTTTTTTAAATAATGAAAGCAAAGCTTTTTCTTACATTCTTACATTTAAATATTTTTTCTTTTTCTTTGCGCCATATAACAAAGAAATCATTAGAACTGAATCACTTTAGTTTGAGGACTAAAACAAGACGTTCGCGAACATCATCATTTCCAGGTTTGGTAACCATTGATCAACATTTTTCAACAGTTTCTGTCATTTTATGATAAATGAGTACTTGATTAATCAAGAATCGATTGTTGGTCAGGTTTATTAATAAACTATCTCTTCCTGCTCCTTCTATTATTTGTTATGGAAAAGAGTGGAAAATGGAAAGAAATAATACTTAAACTCAAACGTGGATTTCAGCAATGTGGAAGTATGTCACCTCTTACCCCGAAGACAAGAGTCGTGCTGAGATTCACCAACAGAAAACATAAGACGGCACTGCTGAAGCAGGGCAGGAAGCTCAAAGGCTCGGACGTCTACATCAACGAGAATCTCACCAAAAAGAATGCTGACATCGCCAGAAAAGCACGTCAGCTGAAGAAAGGAGGCAAGATCCAACACACCTGGACGGCAAACTGCAGAATCTACATTAAACCAAATGGATCTACACCAGAAGAAGTCAAAACAATGCAAATCAGGAGTGAGGACGAACTGGAGAAATACAACGATTAAGGTACGGCTCACGAACACTCCATAACTACAGCCCAGCATGACTATTCATCGACACAGAATGACCCGGGAGGAAAGTATGACAAAGGTCAGAGACAGAAATCTGTAGACACCGTGTGGAGACGGCAGTGGAAGCAAATGTAGCCAAACAAAAACAAGAAGCGAATGTACCCAAACAACAGCTGACATTGATAAGCACAAATGTCAACACATGAGAAGTATTTAGCTGCCCCTGTGAATCGAGTCACTACGGAGAATCAATTGATCCAAGCACAGAGGGCCACGGTTGGGCTGCGCTCCGACGTCTGTACATTATGGACACATGTACAGACACACATGGAGTCTGATTGACTGTCTAGAGCTGGACTACATCTCTGAGTGCTAAAAACATGTTTTTGTCAAAATGTCATAAGAAAAAGAATAATTATATATTGTATGATGAAAATATGTACTCTGTGGATAATGGGGGCGGGACTAGATAAGCTTTTGCTTCTCCTGCTTTCCCTTCCGGTTATGTGTGTTGTGTGAACTACACTACGATGATGTGTGATCTCACTGACATGACCGAAATAAACATCCACACGTGACAAATGACATATTCAGGGCTGCAACTAAAGCTTATTTTCATTTGTGATTTTTATTATCATATTACTTTTAAGAAAATGGTGAAAAACCTGTTAGACCTCAAAATGGTGACTTCCTCAAATGTTTTGAACCAGTTGATCAATGCAATACAAAGGAATCATTATATTTATCACTATTTTATATTTATACATGAAATATATATTCAGATAACAATACATCTTCCACTATAGTTTAAGGTTCACATCATTGAGAAGTGATGTTTTCATTCCAGCCACAAGATGGCACAGTGTAAAGCTTCTTCATCACTTTCAGTGGCAGATATGAGATCTTTGTCCCTACGGGTGGAAGATAAAACTGTGGACTGCAGACAGAGAATCTTTGGTGCATTGATTATTTGGGACACTCGTCCCTCTCATCTCATCCTCTTTCCATCTTGTGACTTTGCCTCAATCCACCCCACTATCTCAGGTCTCTTAAACATCCTTACTGCATTGTCAAACGTCCTATAGCTGCTAAAGGTTGAATCAAAACCTTCCTTATTTTAGGGTGCTAACATTTGCTAATTAGCACACGGGTCAAGTGCAGTAGTCTGACATGAGAAAAAAACACGTGACAAGTCAATTTTTTGACCTAATGATGGTGCTAATGAGAGATTAAAGCTGGAAAAATAGTGTTTTGTTCTTGCTGTTTTATGGCAGCTGGCATGCAGCTAAAGGTTAAACAAAACCTGAACCAGAATCACACAGATGAGTGAGTGTAAATAAGGAAAACGCTTAATACCCTGAGGACGTGGATCAGTTCATCCAAACCTCTTAATCCACTGCATAAACATATACTGAGTAGTACATGTGTACTTTTTTTCCCCCCGTCCATTTGTGGTCAATCAGCACAAACAGTCCATCGTTCATACACACAAGACCCTCAGTGTGTATTTAAGATGTGCTCAATCAGTCCCTTGGCTCTGATTACCAGACTAAAAGAGGAGTGGGGTGGGGGTTGGGTCAACGAGAGACTGAATAATTAGACCTGTTTCCGCGGCGGCTTGGTAAGGTCAGCGGGAGTCGGCTGTACCACTTAATTGTCGGGGATCGATAATGCAGCCGCGCTCTACAGTGTGTTAACCCTGGAGGAATGCATGTTAAATACTAAACTGGCGGTGGAATAATACAGTGTGTGTTGTATGTGTTTATACGCTGGTACCATCTGCACTTCATCCCACTGTATAACAAGTCATCCAACTATACTGGATATTACATATTTTTTGAATCTTAGCTGATTCAAAATAATACTTTTCTCATCCCCCAGGATCATGAAATGTATACAAGCTTGATGAACAGAACAAGCTAAAACTATCATTTGTCAATTGGACTCATTTGATGTTCTCACAGCACAACACATGTCACATACCACTGTCCCATTCAGACGTGTATAGATGTGATGAAAATGGCAATTATCGACACTATTGAACCGCAATACAAACCCAATCTGCACTAATGCATCTCTATCCGACTGTTTTCTCCCTTTAAAAATAAAATAAATAATACACAAAAGTCACCTGATGAAAGCTGATTTTCATTTTCGTAAGCCCCTCCCACATTAAATTTTCCAAGCCTTTTCAGAGAATGACTTTCACACGTAAATTTACCACCAGGATTGATGCGGTCGTGAGTTTTGGGGCATGGGAAAGGCCTCAAAAACATAAAAAAAAACTCCTTCAGTTTCAATAGGGTTCTACACACCTTGTGCTCGAACCCTAACCCTAATAATAACTAACTAACAACTAACTAACTAATAGCGACGATCACATTGGTTTGAAGTCTGAAAAGTAGCCATGTCTGGCCTTGTTCTTTGAATTAGTTTTTATGAAGCCATGCACTCATGACCTTCCCATATCTATGATTAGCGAACAACCTGACGACAGAGGAGTAGATGAATACATTGGCATTGGGCAGCAACGCTTTAACGTTCTGAAGTGTAAATGATTTGTTTACTTGTTGGAGCCACGGTCAATAAATGGGTCAAGGCGTCCTCCCCGTAAGTTTGCTTTCCTTGAAAGTGGCGCTGTATAAACACAATACGAGTGAACAGCGCTCGCTGCGCACACATTTGGTTTTCTTATCATAAAACTAATGAGCTACTAAAAATGTCCCATTCAAGCTCCAGGACATACAGTTATTAATATGCTGAATATGAAAAGAGTAACTTGTGCTGTAAATTATGTTGGTAATCCATATTCATATTTCCCTATTGGTTTTCGCTTTTTCTCTTCTTTTTTTTTCTCTCCCCCTCCTCGGGGATGTTTGCAAACTGTGGAGTATAGAAAAATACAACGGGAATCTTTAGGGAAATATCAGACAAGGGCTCTGCAGCTTGACTGCATGTTGGGCTGAACTATTTACAAGTGAAAGGCATACAGCTGGATGGGGTTTACACAGAATAATTGCCTGGGGTTTCTGGGGAATACAGGAAGGTATCACTACTATAATCAATAAAAGTGCACTGACTGGATGGCGGCAGCTGCTGCTGTACTCATCGGGGGATGAGAGCAGACAATTAAACCGACTAATTAATGCTCCTCCTATTGTGTGCCACGCTTTGGGGGTTGTGGGGTACTGAAAGTAAAAAAAAAAAGGAATTGTGTTTGGTGCTTTTTCTTTTGTATAACACCCATAAGCTTTAAAGATGCAAAACGTTTGCATCAAGAACAAGTGGATGTGTGGTTACTGAAAGAAAGAAAACTTAAGAGAACAATTGGGGACACTTATATGAATTACATTCATCCAAAATAAAGTAAATAACTTTTATGAAAGACGTTTTTCAGTCATAGCCTGTAGCATTTCACACTCCCTTGCACTGACAAACGAAAACAAATGACCTGACTCTGCAGTTTTCTTGAGCTCTATCAGGGATGATTTTTTTTTTGCATCTTTTAACTTCTTGTTTTGGATTTACTGTTCTGTATTCACTGTCACAGCTCTCGGCCGAGAGGTCAGCCAGCAGACGTATTCATGCCAAAATACCTCCGCCATACCTCCTCCACAGCAACGAAGTTACATCCGGCAGACAAAGTAAGTCAATAGTTGGGAAAGTATAGTACAGGCATATGTTAGTCTCCTCAGGGGGAGACCAAAAACAGAGCAAAATGAGATATATGTCAGTTAATAAGCTGAAAGCACCGTTTCGGTGTTATGCTGCGTAATGACACCCACTGTAAGACTTCAGAATCCCACCAACTGCTGAATGATGCAGTGTATTCCTCTGGAACAGGCCGTGCCGAAGCTAATCGCGCTGAATCACAGAGTTGAATGAGTTTTTTTTTTTTTTTTTTAATTACTTCTGAGTGTTTTTAAACTGATCTACAGTTCTCCATTATGCTCACACATGCACGGCCTGACGACGGCAGTTCAGGCCGCCTCAGCTAAAAGGACACTTGTACCCACTCGCGACATTTGCATAATGAGAATGGAATGGGAACGATTCGTCACATCACAAGTCGTTGCACTGTCAAAATGATTGTAAAGCTGTTATTTAAAAGGTTAATAGAAAACTCATATGGCACCCTTGAAAGAACGAAACTTTCAAATGTACTTTCCAAACCGAGTGTTACTGTTCACTTCAACTCGTTTTTTAAGTGCATATAAAATTATATCATCTAAAGAACTTTGTGCGTGTCAAAATTCCGTGAAAATGTACCTTCAGTAGTGTATACCCAGCACTATATTACCATAAAATCATTACTTTACCCATTAATGAGTGGTGTAAGAATTAAAATGTACAAAACAGTAATAATATTACGTATTAAGTAATAAGCAAAGTTCATGTCCTGAGTTTTAGATTTTTGTGAGCAAGAAAATGCAGAAAGTTGGAAGAGAGTCACTTTTGTGTTCCACTTTTAGAGGTTTGCATGACTGAAAATTCATTATTCAGTTACTTGGATTCAGTTCCAAAAGAAACATGTACTTTTTGATTGTGTTCACACAAATAACAAGTCATAATACGTAAAAAGTAGAATTCCTTTGTCACTGTGTCCATTATTTGAGCCAAGTCCTCACGTCATGGCTCTCAAAGTGCATATTTATGTATTTCCAGTTAAAACAAGCTGCACGACAGGCTCTTGTTGCCATATTGATGAGCATTTACTAACAATAATCAATGGTGCTGAATGAGCGTATAGTTACCTGAATATGCGAGACATATGCTCCTTGTTGTGAGGGTTACGTCTCGCGAAACCACTGTTGCCTACATATCTGCGGTGATAACTGAAGCGGTAGCTGAAAGTGATGTATCGAGGACCGGAATGACAATGAGGACATTCCTGGAGCGAGGCCACATATATATGATTGAGCTGGTACGTGATGATGGGGAGCTGCTGAGGAGGGAGAGACCAGAGAAACACAAGGGCTTATGCACCAGAATGATCCGTCGAGTTGTGGCGGGATGGGGGGGGGCACAGAAAGAATCATCGATTGGATACAACTTAATACACTCACCGAGTACATGGTGAGTCATAAAAGAGCGGTTTCAAGGGCATAGCAACCTCTAAAATCCTTCTAGTCTCTTTTGATATTAATATGTTGGACACAGACACGTATAGGTGACGTTAAAGCACTGATATGTTGATTTTGGTGCATTCAATACCTGACAATGTGCTGATGGTGTCCACCCCTCCATTGTAGGCTGTGAAGTTACGGGGCTGCGTGTCTTTCCAGAGGACCTGGACATATCTTGCAATCTGGTAGAAGCCACACCTTCGCGTTGCAGCCCATTATGCAGAAGAAGAGCAGAGGCACAGAAGAGTAACACCTCTTGCAGTCCAACATGAGCCTCCTCAACGTCCTCCCAATGTGCGCTGAACTGTGAGCGTCCCCTGTCTGGTGTGCAGAGTATGTTTCATCACCAGCCGGGGGCATGGACGGAAAGAAAGTGGTTATCAATGGCCACAGAGACAAAGACAAGAGTTCTAAAAGCTAAGCAATAGAGGGACTTGAGCATTTGAGCCAGCAGGCAAACCCGCTGCAGTGTGGCCCCTGTGACACAACTGGTCACTCTCTGATAGTGGCTGACATGGACCGTGTTGTAAATGTAGGAGAAGTAGGCCACGTCTGCCGCCGCGGCAACGCCGAAGCTGGAGAAAGGCCAACTGAGCCGAGTGGACCCCCGAGCCAACGAGCACGAGCACGAATGTTGTGACATAGGTGAGACCCCGGAGGATGATTACGGGCTTGTATCTGAGGAAGTCTGTCACCAGGAGGACAGGCACGAGGAGGACCAGACTGGAATAAGTCCACACAGGATACACCTGTCTGGTCACCTGGATGTGAAGTAAAGCAGACAGCAGAGACCTCATTATTTCCAGAAAAACGATCCGGAACTCTTGATTGCAGGAGTGTCTGTGACACCTTGACAGGAGCAAACCAAGATCCTGTGCAGGATATTCACTGCTGATGAAAACCTCTGCAGCCACCATATTGGACAAGGAAGCAGCGTTAATGTTGGTTATAATGCGAGACGTTGATATATTGTAATAAAATGCAAAAGAAACAAAGCTGCTTCAGCTTTAAAGCCCAATCCATATCAGCGAAGCACGGTTCTTATATTGTTGTAGTCATTAAAATGTTTTTTGTTCCACTTTGGCCTTGACTGAAATAATGAAAGCTGACAGTGGAATGAACAAGTTTGCGTCTGCAGCGCAGCTCCTGAATATCAGAGTAATGATTACGGATGCAAGCTGGTGGTTGATATTCCTAATGTGTACCCTCACCTTTTGTTCTTTGTCTGAACATTGTTTATGAATCCAGAACACCATTATTGATTACTGAGTGGGCCAGTGCAACTGGAAACAGATACATGTACACCAAAGTAGCTGCACGGACAATCAAGGACACAACTTCATTTCTTAGTTTAATATTCAAGATAATTTGAGGGATTTCATCTTTTGAATAAGGTTCTGATGTTGATCATCTGTAATCATGAATAATTTCCCTTTCCTCTTGACCAGCCTTTGGTAGTGCAGGGAGTTTTGTTTTGTTATTTCTTATCAGTCAATAGAAATATGATTTTCGTCTGCTTTAGGAACTCAAAGCTCTTTAAGGGCCACTAGAATTCAGTGGCATCAAGACTTCTTCAAGGTTTTTTTGAAAGTGGCTGTATGAGCTTCACAAAAGAAAGGCTCAGCCAATAAAATATACAGCTGCTTAAATACCCTGAGAATATGTTGGCCTTTTACTTTGCTGCAAAGCAAATTCTCACTCTCACATGCCCAAGTCCATAGAATAAACCAATGCTTTAAGGTAATGGCCTTACAGGAACTTCTAGTCAACTGCTGCCTCGTTTGGTAAGTTTTAATTTGGTAAATCCCAGTGAAGGATTTCAATCACCAAAGTCACAACACAGCACATTTTGAACTCAATGAATGAACGTGGCCGCCTCATGGTGGTTCTTAGTGCAAGGCGGGCGCACAACCCGTGGCAGCACTGGATGTGTCGGTATCTGATAGAAGCACACTGAACCACGCCTTCAAGGGAACAGTATGTGTCACTGTAGCCGCGTGTTTACTCCCATTCTGTGTCACCAAGGGGGCAAATAAAACATTGGCTCCCTGTGGTGAAGCAAATCCGCGTGTTTTCGACTTTGAACTTTGCCACAGCCAATAGCAACATGGTTTGTGGGGTTGATCCCACTTGGTTTTCATCCGCTGCAGTAAAGACCAAGCAGCTAGCGCTTTACGACGACCGATGACCAGACGACCCCAGCCTCAAATAGATTACATTCGTGCCTGTGTGTGTGTGTGTGCGTGTGTCACTATCTGTGCCGCTCAGATTCAGTCAAGTGATGAAGATTTGCGATCTGCAGGCGATTCTCACCCCCCCCCTTTCACCCGCGCGTGTGACTGTGCCCCGAGTCTATACGCTTACTTGCTTATTTGTGTCAGAACGCGACCTCCAAACGCACCGGTTTCTCGTGTAAATAAAATCAAGGGCAAATGTGGTGGTACATTTTCAGACCACAGGCTCTTTCAGTGGAAACATAGCGAAATATATCAGGTTGCTTTTAGTCCTCTACAAAAAACAACTGCAAACCTTTTTTTTTTTTCCGATCTGTTGATGCGGCTGAAAGAGGGAAAAAAATGGAGTTTGTGGTGTTGACACTTTGTACAGAATCTTAGCTAATTTGCGCGGCTTCACACACAATCTGAAAAAGGCATTCAGGACCACACACACTGGGGGGAAAAAAGAAAAAAAAAAGTAATTAGCATCATACATGGCTGAGCATCAAAAGCGCGCAGCACCTACAGTGTTTTAATTTATGTGAACACAACAGCTCAGGCTCTGCCTCGTGCACAGCAACGTGACTGTCACTGCAGAGGTGTGAGGGAGCCTCGCCTCGCCTGCTCCCTGGACTTTACTCCGGCACAGAAATCACCCATTGTGATGTCAACATGACACATCCACTGTTGTGAGTCTAATTATGCGGATCTCAATAATTTAGTCATGCATTAGGTAAAAAAATAAAAATAAAATGTTGTTGAATAATGGGAAGAGGCTATGAATATTGCAATATGGATAAAGTATCAAAGCTGCCGTCACTTTAATTATATGTGTTAAGAAAGTTCAAATATGTGTTCACGTAGCTCTATATCTTGACATCTTTTAGGTCAGTAGTTGATTCACATATTTCAGCTGGTGCTACCCACTCTCAATTCACATTTTAATCCCGTCATGGGTGAGCCCCGGAGTTTAGTTTAGGCCTCTTGAGAAGAGCGATACGAGTCACATTATGTTGACTTGTGATGTTCGCGTGCACGCCTCCGAAATGTCAAACAAAAATCTCAACAATGCCTCACTCGGTTTGGAGCGTGACAAAAGGGCTGAAATTGGAATTGTTGATACAAAGATAAGCATCCAACAAACGTCCCCCAAACAACCGTGCACATTTGCTCCTGTGAGTATACAGGAGATGGTGTTTAATTTGAACTGTCGCCACTCTGGATTGTGAATGGGGTTTTAGAAGTGTGTAACTCTTGATTGTTGTTGCCTCTGTTCTTCGCAAACGGGAACAAAATGTAACATTATTTTTTGCTGTGTCCTTTATCGGGAAATGGACTCTGTCAAGCAATACTATCAGACTTGACTGAGGGAGTGTTTGTGTGTATACTGGGGCAGGAAACTTGTCTTTTCGTGGACGCTATTTGCAAGAGACGTTTTTTTTTAAGCTGTTTTAAGCTTCATTTGCATGAATTACTGTCACAAAGCGTCGAGTCTGTTAGTGTTTTGTTTTGCTTAGTGCAGTTATTGTGTTAGTTTAGGTTAAAGTCACGTTAAGTTCATGTCACTTTTGGTGTGGGTTTGATTTTCACTTCCCCTTTTATTTTGGTAAATGTCACGTCTTCCTGTCGCGTAGTTTCCTCAGTTGTTTTGACACATCTCCCCTAATTCCCTCATGCACGTCACCTGGTGATCCTTTAGTAATCACTGGCACCTGCCCTTGATTCCCTCTCCCCTATATAGTGTCCCCAGTTCGCTTGTCATGTGGCAGTGCGTTGTTTATGCTTGCAGAGAACACGTTAGAGTACCAGTTTGTTCCGCCTTTGCTCGTAAGCTCCAGTGCCAAGTCTTGTCTAGTTCAGTTTCTCCTTCTGTGAAGAAGTGATTTCGTTTTTTGCCTGTTTTCTCAAGAGGAAAATAGAGACTCTTGAATCATTCGTTGTGCCTCCTGTCTCGTGCATTTGGGTCCAAGCAGTGTATTCACCATTCCTAACAACTACACATTAATCCTGTGATTTTACGTTAAAAACATTGCATCTAATTCCATTTTCTGCCCTAATATTTAAACCGCTTTGTGTTATTTCATCGATACACAAGTGTAAGTCGTAAGTGTAAGTCCCTTTTTCCATCCAGGAACTTTTATTACCAATTTATTTTTAATAAACAAGAAAAAAAACTATAAAATGATTACAATACATGTGTAAGGGAGTTGTGTTGCTTCAGTGGGGTTACGGTGGGTGTAAATCAAGCTTCAAAACTAACCGATTTGCACTGAGTGTGTCCGAATGTGAGTCTGAATACCCACTAACCACTAAATATAGCGACAAAGTCGCTAAATTGACAACACTGAAACAGCTGCAAAATGTGTTGCACCAATCCTTGCACATAGCCCCGACCCTCTCTAGTTCTACTCGTGACTAGTCCCTATAGTCACGAGTAGGCACTCTTTTCAGGGAAAGTTTGCGGTCAAGGGAAAGTTTTTTTCCCCGTGTAATTTCGTCAAGGTTTTTCAAAATCCCAGGTAAATCGCAAAGGTTGGAAACATGGCGTATGCATATGCACATTTAAAACACAAACATAACCTCATAACATGAGGCTTTGCATCGCCGCAAAGCCGCCACGGAACTCCATACCCGACCTGCTCAGTGGTGAGGTCCTTGTAAGGTCCTGTGAGAAATTCTGTCAGGAAAGGCTCTATGGGCCTCATCGTGGAGGAGAAGCCGTAGAGGCAGAGCAGCACAGTGGGGCCCACCCATCCAGTACGGCAGGACACATAATGGCCTGCCCAGCAAGGCCTGTTGCCACACTCCCCGCTCCAGCAAAAGCCCATCGTTCCTCTCCTGCTCCCCGGGGACGTCTCGCTGTGTCTGGCGAGAGCACAGTCTAATTTAGGCAGTTTAATCTGTTGCGATATGGAAGGCCCAGATAAGGCCAAGGTGAGACGTACTGTGAACACTGAGTCACCTGCTTTGTTGTTCCTCTCCTCTGAAGTTTGCACGGCTACAGCGAGACACACACACACACAGAGAGAGAGAGCGCGAGAGAGAGCGAGAACAAAATAGGCTGTGAGTGAAGATACATTAAGATGAAATATGAGGTGCTGAGCCCCCGGGGCTCCTGCAGGTTATAATAAATACTGTCTCCTCCTATGTCTTTATACAAAAACACCCTCGTTCCTGCAGATATCGAGGAAGGGCTGGAAGTCAAGCAGAGGAATATGTATGAGAGTGCGTGTGTGTGGGGGGGCAGCACGGTGGCGTGTACACCTGCACTGTGTACATACTGTGTGCCCGTTCAGCTTCTGCCCCCTTTAAAGCTGCAGTGTGCCACTTTTGGGCATATTTGTCGTCGTTGATATCAGGGTTTGGAGCGGTCTCCGTAAAAAATCCGTCCCGTTCGTGTACCATTGAAGTTTCTTTTTCTTATTATTCTAATGTTTTTCTGTTGTATTAAAGCAGAAATTATAGATAAAGACATTTCATTGTATATTATTTTAATGTAGGCCTCATTACTGCCTGTTTTTTATAACACACCTTTTCCTCATATAGGATTTTAACACAGTGAGAGATGTTGCTTTATTTTATGCCCTATATTGTCTGTTTTACTGAGTCTTTATATGTTTATCTTATCTTTCATGGGTTTTAATGTTTCTGGAGCAGCACTTTGGCCAACTGTGTAGTTCTTAAAAGTGCTTTATAAATCTATGTTTGGATTAGATTATATGTTCTTTGTATTTTAATGGCCCGATTTTATTGTTTCAAACGTTTAAAAAGTGCTATACGAATAAAGTTTATTGTTATTATGGTTATTATCCTAAATGCTACATCTTTTAGGCTCCTTAAAAACACAATGGGTGATTTAGTCATGGGAGAAAAGTCTGATTACATCGATTACATTTTTTTTTTCCTTTGTGACAAGTCTTTAACACAAACTTTAATGTCAGTTGCGGAGATTGCTGGGTGACTTTCCGCCTAAATCCTTAATACTTAGGGGAAGGAATAAGCTAGGCAATCATTCCAACGATGAGCATTACTGTAGACTGCAATTTGAAAATATCCAGCAGTGAATTATATATCACCAGTGGGGTGTCAACAGAAAGCTCTGCCTCAGCTCAAACTGCCAGAGTCCCCGTGACTTAACATCAAGGTCACAGTCAAGAGAATACTTTGCATATGGGATGTTTAGCGACTGTGGCTCTGGACGAACAAAACAAACTATCAACAGATCATATAAATACACGATCTCTTCACGTTTTTGTTCCCATTTTGCTTCCACGTTATTTACCATGCATATTTGTTCACCTGATTTACTGTGGACTGAAACCACAGAGATCAAGAGCCCAAGCTGCTTTATCACATTGTTGGTACGCCCACACTGTGTTGTCTTCTCTCCCCGTTGTTATAATAAGACTTGAAGTGACAAAGCACAGAACCAAATAGGAACTGATACTAACAAATCAGCACTGCAGCGTGCCGTGCAAAGATCACCTGATCCCAAAACTCTCAACTTCTCTCCGGACTTATTACGTTTTTAATCATCTTTGACCTGCCGTCCCCTTCCTATTAATTTGCGGCGGACAGAGATGGACGGCGTTCTCATTTTAAAGCATCAGACTACCTCATTTTCTTTCTATATCCCCCTTCTGTAATTTTCTCCAGTCGGTGCTCAAAGCTATCTGTCCTCCCTTTGTGCTCCCATCCCCTCTCTATGTTCATGGTTAAAGATGGACTCAGACAGTTTTACGATAACTCAGACAGAGAGTGGGGGGGGGCTGTGGGAGGCAAATGTCTGAAGTTGTCAGCTTTGCACAGTGGGACCAAATAGATGCTCAGCATGGTGACGGACATCTAAAGGCTCACGGGCACCACATTCGTGTGTGTAACCCTGCTCCTGATTCGGGGGAAGGAACCCTGTGGAATTTGATTAGGTGTGAACGGGCACTGAGATTGACACTCTGTTGAGTAAGCCCTGGCGAGTGAATCCCGCTGTGAACAAGGAGTTTGTTCAAAGTTTATCCAACAATCCCGGGAAAAGCTAACAGTGCAGCAAATACAGAACTTTTGAAAAAGTGCAGCACAGTTTGTTCTTTACATTATTGCACTTGGGCTGTATTCAATTTCCTGTCTGCGCCCTCTCTTAATGTGTCAATTAACCTATGTACTCCTTCACTCCTCATCGCCTCTGAATTGCAGCATCTGACATGGCAAATGTTGAAAGGCAAGCACGACGCATTGATTCCCGACGCTTCGCGGACGAAACCCTTCTTCCCACAATCTCCTGTTTTTTTTCCACTCCATTACTGGCAAATCATATAAGGCTGCTGCAGTCGGGAGGCTGGGTTTGAAACAAAGAGGCTGGATATATATGTGTGTGTGTGTGTAGCTTTGTGAGGGCCAAAAAAAACCAACCCAAGAAACCATAGGGAGTGAGGACATTTTGGCTGGTTCTAACAACTTTAAATGGCTTTTTGAGGTTTAAGACCTGGTTTTAGGGATAGTGTTAGAACTGGGTCTAGGTTAGGGTTAGTTAAGCATTTAGTTGTGATGGTTACGGTTGGGGTGAGGGCCTAGGGAGTGCATTATGTCTATTATGGTGCTCACTATCAATGCTGCACAAACGTGTGTGTGTGTGAATTTGTGAGTTTGAGATAAGCATATGTGTGCAGTGGTTTGGCTGCAAATCAGAACTCCCACTGTGTTGAGCTGATAAGAAGTTCGATGTGGGTTTACTTCTTCTTCTCCATCTTCTCTCTCTCTCTCTCGCCCCACACCATCGTTACAGCCGTTGGTGATTTCATTGGACATTGAGTTGTTCTTATAATAAGGTACTTTTTCGTACAATAAACATTTACACAACTTAATTCAACACTGTTTACTTTTTTTGTAGTTGTGAACAACAATATTCAACTTGTTTAGGAGCTTTGCAGGAGAAATAAAAGATGTATGAGTGTTTATTAAACTATAGTTTTCTAATCTTGCATTGACTTACCTTAACCTAACCACAATTCAAATCTTAGCCCTAAACAGAATCAAAGGTTCTGCCCCATTGGGACCAGGATTTGGTCTCCACTGGTCCTGACAAGGTCAGTGCTTTTTTTTAATGCCATCCTAAAGAAACACAAACTTGCTTTTTTTTTTTTTTTATCTTAGTGAGGACACATCCCTAGTCCCTTACCCTAACCATCACAGTCATCAAGTGCCTCACCCTTAACCTAAAACCAGGTCCTAAGCCTGAAAAAGATAGGTGTGTACTTTTTCGCATACACAAAGATATAAATACAAGTATACACAAACACACAACTAGTTTATTATCATAGACAATCGCAATCTGCTACTGTCTGTGTGTCTGGTGTGGGTGTTTTGTAAAAGTGTCTCCATACCTCCGCTGCACAGTCCTTGACCTGATTGGTGTGGCCTTCTTCAAACACGTCTTTCCTATCAAAACAAAGCTCTCAGAGTAATCACGACACAGTCAGATGATGAAAACCAGCACTACAAAGTCTTAATTAACCACTCATTTAAAATGGATCTCTGTCCAACACAGTGGATTGAATTGGTAAACATCCAAACCCTTTTGCAGTCGTGCAATCCTAAACTGAGGACGTGAAAGGCACAACAAATAAGCCACCACATCACTAGATGGAGCTGTTGCTTCATCACTCACCTGTGCCACCTCTCCTCGTCTCTGTGATGCAGGGGGCCGGTGGCACATTCCTGACGGTTTTGACAGCCTCAGACTTGTGAGGATCACGTGACTGACACGCTGACAGACAGGCAGTGAAAACCTCAAAACCAGCTGTCCTTGCCGTCCGGCCATCTGCCACTTCCCCTCTAATTGGATGATGAGTGCTTCGCCTTGAGTGCCGGCTCGATCGCTAAATATTCGGTCCCCATATGTTTGGAATTATGTTTCCGGTTTTGATATAGTGGATTTACGTGGAAGAACGAGTGGAAACACTGGCGGTATGAGCAGTATCAGTCAATAGATCATCAACAAGCTTTCGGTGAACATGCAACTTGTTTTCACACAATAATACAAAGAGCAGTGTTGCTGGCTTACAACTAAACCCCCTCTGACATTTTGTCCAGTCAACCATGGCGTTACCTTTCCTGACACTGACAAATATTGTAAAGATCCAGGTTTTCACAGGATGTAGTGAAAAGACAAAAAAAAAAAAATGACCCACCCAACTCTCCAGAGTCTATAATATGATGGACACCTCTGGACATCGCTGCTATGATCAATACCAGAAAAGGTATAAATCATACAGTGGAACCAATTTGTGACAGCGGCACAGTTCCTGTTTTTCACTCTGCCTGTCGAACAGATGAAAAATGAAAAAAGAAAAAAGAAAAATCATAATTTCAGCATTCTGCTACAGCACCGTCTTCGGCAGGTCTGATGAATAACTGTATTATTTTCTCGCGGAACACATAAATAAGTGGGTTCAGTTGTTTTCCGGTTGTGACTCATACGGCCAAGGAAGTCGGGAAACGAAGCAATATCGCGCCACCGCGTCTTTCGGAAGTGAAGGCTGTGACCTCAAAGAATAAGGTGGGTGTGGAAAAAAGAGAGAAAGAAAGGAGGAACACGTGGAATTAAAATGTCACTGGAAATCAATTTATTAAAGGTGCCGTGAAGCTTCCAACGAGATGCTTCCGATCGCTGCTTCACATTTTAACTGAGTGGACCTACAGTGTAGCTAAAAAAAAAAAAAACGACAGTGACATTTAAAAGGGGGGAACTTTTTAACTGCCCGATCGCACTAAAGGACAGAAATATCTGCAGGTGTGTGTGTGTGGCAATGATGACATTACATTCAACTCACTGGGTCATACAGTGTATAGTATAAGCTATAAAGAAAAGCCAAGTTGCGCAGGGATTTATTATCATTAGAGCTGCGACTAACGATCATTTTCATTTCATTTCATTGGTCCATAAAATATCCGAAAACATTGAAAAATGTCAATCTGTCTCCCCAAATAATGGAAATCATGATTTTTCTCAAATACCACAAACCAAAATGAGTCATGAATACCTTTTTGATTATTATTATTATTATTTCAGTGGGCTGCAAAGTTAAAACCATACTGTGTGCCACTTTCAGCTAATCAGCGTAAGTACAGCGTAACAACTAAGTACAGCTGATGTTGAAGAGAATGTGAAAATACCGCAGATGTAAATCATCACAATTAATGTCATCATGTGAGGCTGTGCACAAAGTTTCATGTCAATCCATCCAGCGTTAATACAGTGAATGTGTTATCCAGCCAGCAAAACGATATTCGTTTTAGCCCTGTTACCTACTTGGTTGGTTTGGACAGTGACTTCAGAAAATCAGAGAGGCATAAAATTAACTTTCTCTTTTCTTGTTTCTGAAATTGACGTGTCATAACTCCTGCGTCCCGTCAATGACAGAATGTCACCGCGGTGTCACATATAAGAGCTAAGTTTAGTTGAAGTTTGGGTGCAAAACCTGGCAGAAAAAAATAAAAAAAACATAAAAAAAGATGGTGGAGGAGAGATAGGTGAGGAAAATATTTTACAGTTTTTTTCCTGGTTGTCCTGCTGCTGCTCTTCCTGAAGTCAAAGTTGACTCAGTACCACTCTAACAAGTCGTAAACAGATAGATTAATTTAAAAAAATAAATAAAAAACATGCGTAATGTGGCAGTATTCACGCCATTTAGAACATATCTATTAGAAGGGATGCATTTAAACTGATTAGGGCTCGTTTGCAAAGGATGAGGAGGTCTTTGGCACCAATCAATCAAGGTCACTTCTATGATGATGCTCCACGATAGCTGGAGGGCTCTCAGACTGATGAGTGTTAGCTGCTTTCTGGTGAGCGCCGGGCTAATTTTCCCTTCACTGCTCTTCCCTCTTTCCCTGCTTCACAGACGAGTCCTCTTCTGACAGAGAGAGAGACAGAGCTGCAGGAGGAAGGAGAAAATAAAAGCTGACATATCAGCACCCTGTCCACATCTTGTCAGGAGTTGTCCCCTTTTGCCCCGATATCATTTCCAGAACCTCCTGTTCTCATTTTATTTCTGTCCTACTCTCTTTGTGTAGTTTGGTTTCCTATAGCATTGGCTGTGAGGAGACTGCCTTTTCATTACCTCACTGCGTGGGGGCTGTGCATATGTGCAAGCATGTGTGAATGTGAGCGCAATGCAATTTCCTATACTTTCAGTAGTCCTTTGATACTAACTAACTCTGTAAAAAAAACTCTGTTCTTTTCTCTCCTGCCTCACCATCTTAATTTCTGCCTTTTATTCTCGGCGGATCTTGCTTTAAATCCAGATTTGTGGGAGTAATCATGGCAGAGAGAGGGAGGAAGAGGAGTAACCAGAAGGAGATTAGCTGAGCACTTTAGTGTATGGTGTTGTATGATGTGTCCCCCCCCCCCCAACAACCCCCACCCCCTCCGCCTCTCTCTGCTGCCTTTTTGATTATGAGCACCATTCAGCCTTCTGCTTGACAGCTCTTATCCTGATTCTTCAGACCGTTTCCTTCTGCAATCAACTAATCATTCCTTACAGCTCTGTTTTTCATGAGACCGTTTTTCTCATGACCAAACAGGAAACTGTACTTAGCTCTCGCCCATGTGAGAGCCGTAAAAGCTCAGGCAGGATTTATATGCTGGTAATAATTGAGATAAAAGGAAACATTTAGTGCCTGTGTATATATATATATATAGATATATATATATATATATATATATATATATGTATGTGTATAGTTGCAAGGTAGTCAGTGCTTATACTGCACGTAGATACCAAATGCCTCCTTTCCATCAAGTGGTACAGTGCAGTTCAGCTCGCCACGATGTAGTTTGGAACAGTGCGCCCTAATCTAGACTTGTGTTTCCACCCTGTGTGTGGGTTGGATACATGAATTGATGTTTGATATTTTGCGCAATGTCGTTCCAGTACCACACGGTATAGCTCACCAGGAAATTCCAGACAGAAGTGAATCATGCAAACAACGGTTCACAATGGAGGACAACCATCATTCGGTGTTCTTTCTTCCTGATGAACGGCCACATGCTGTTCATCACGAGGAGAAGACAAGCTTTGTTTGAGAGAGAGAGAGAGAGAGAGAGAGAGAGCTGCAGGCTGCACTGAAAAACGCAGCTACGTTTCCCTTAGAGATGATTCACCAGCTCTACCACTGTCCTTGGACCCCCAGCAGAAGAATGTCAAAAAGCTGGGACTGTTTTTTTGTTGTTGTTTTTTTTGTACTTTCACATCATTTGAAAAAGGAAATGCAAATAATTGCATAATGTGCCAATCGATGAACCAAACTGTACCGCTCAGTAGAAAATGGGGCAAGAAGAGAACTCTCTGGAAAAGAAAATGCACTGTGTAAATGTAACCTCTCGTCAGTGTTCCCAGTAAATGTGGCACTTTGTGTCTTTTCTTTTATTAGACAGTGCAATTTGCAGCCGCTGCTATTAAGCCTCATATGTTAATGGGAAACGCTAAAGAAGAAAGACAAAGTGAAGTCTGGGGGAAGGCAATCAGCGGTGCATTTCAGGCAGCTGACAATAAGCTGCACTCTGCGCTTAATTCAGACATTAATTATTCTAATGAAAGCAGTGAATCCAGTCTAAGGTCAAAGCGAGCTACCGGCAGATACATTTGGTATTGGAAGTCGGAGTCTATGATAATTAATACATTCATCTGAGCGAGGTGGTGTGCCTAATCTACTTTCTAATGACCTTGCCAATAAGCTTACCCTCCTGACAGGAGCCCTCGCTTATTGCCTCAGTATGAATTAGCACTGTATTAGCAAATATTCTATTAACTCTGTGAAATGCAATTAATAATCAACATTTCACTCAGCTATATAATTATATCAACTGTTTGTCCAAAATGGCATGGATCAGGGTCATAGCAACAGTTATTCCACCCAAAGGCTTACCCCTCCTATAAAAATTAGCAATGCAGCATTTCAAATAATCTAACTACATGCAAGCTCCTTTTAATAAATATAAAAAAAAAAGAGTGAAACATAGTTACATGCATGTTCCTTTACTGACACTCCAGAGATTCACAGCCCGCTTTAAAAAAAGAAATCGACATTTTGCCACGTCTTCCTGAGACTTCTTGACTTGTGAACATGAGCATCTGTGCTGCTGTCAGCACCGTGGCGCTCCATTGCCAAGGAGAGGAAAGAGTTGTGAACTTTGTGAACTTGTAAAATGTTGGTTTGAACTTTTGCACCACTTACAGCAGCGCTAATAGCCCTGAACCAGAATACTGACCCAAACCTCCGTGTTCTTCCTCAGCAACCTTTTCCATCTTTTCTAATTAATTCTCGGTGGATCTTCACACCTGCAGGGGCTAGACCAACTCTGCTCTCTTGGTTTTGGCTGCAGGAGACAGTAATAAATGTTCTCCTCCACAAAAAGAATTGTCCCGGGTCATGGGGATGGAGGAGGCTTCGAACGGCCAAAGCTCACTGGCTTTATTAAGAGTTTGATTGTCACGACTAACTTTGATCTTGCTGATCTGTTTTCTTATCCGCCTTGTTTTGTTGTTTCTCGTTTCTGTGATTTGCTTTATGCAGTATTTCTTTTTAGTTAAGGGCAGCCAAGTTCCACTAAATATGAGTTAACAACCTAAACAGGTCACTTACATCAGCCGCACCCCAGTTGAGGTGTATGAATGTTTGAAATAATTTGTTTCCAACTAGTTTTTAAATTCCTAGATTATGTAATCCAATTGCAGACAAACTGTGAGCCTTCGTATAAATTATCCCGATGGGTCTTTGTTCGTAGTATGGACATTAATAAGTAAACATGAGACAAGAGGGTACTCTGAACACATGACAGTCAGACCATATGCCTTACAATATGCATCCTGCATATGACAGGCTGCTTGAGGGTCTGTCCTGGATATGGTCTGTTAAGGAAGTATAGATGTCTCTTGTCTCTTCATTAAATGGTGAAATTGTCCAAACGTGATGCATCATGGGACAGTATGGTATAGCCGGACCCAACTTGTTTTTCAAGTACATGTGTCCCCATGGAAACAGGAGAAAAGCGGGTGTTGGAATATGTGACGCCTACAATGATAATGCTAGATAGGTTTCGTTCTACACCATCAACTCATCACCTATCGTTCTTAAGAAGAAGGAAGCCTGACTAAAAACGACAGAGGTAACATAAAGCCGTGTTTACACCAAGTGGAACGGTTCGGTTTGGTACCAGAGTTCCTGTTCCCTTGGGGTACCAGGGTAAAATAGTATGGTCAGGACTGGCTCCACCCACGACAGGAAAAAGTCACTGTAAATATCCCATGGAAGTTAATGCAAATGCCCGCAGTCTATGCGTTTCCATGTCGTCACACAGGTACGACGTCACGCTACGCAGCCATCGGGCAAAGCCCATACCTCATACCCTTCCCAGTCGAAACTCAAGCAAGCCAGGGCTTTACCGTTCCAAACCGTACCTTACTGTACCAAACAGAACTGTACCATGAACCATAGCACAAGTTAACATAAGTAAGGGGTTCAGGACAGGAATGGTGGTGAGGTAGCATAGCATGTATCATGGTTAGCATCGTGATGATGGGCTGCAGATGAGTCCTGAACACAGGGAAACAACTATTAGTCACTGGTATAACAAACACGTGGAATTATTCTGAAACAAACTGATTGGAATATTGACATTGAGTCACAGAAAAAAAACAGCCCTTAAATATCCATCCTATTGTCCATTCTCTCTGTAAAACCCCATGGCGTTGATGACAAGATGACAAGGTTGGGGCATAGAAACAGACAGAGGATCTGCCTGCACTTAGCCTTGACTTATCTAAGTATTTAGTTATCTATCTAATGAAACTAGAGTTTCAAAAAGTGCATCGCTGAAGGTTTATATTCAAATGGTTCTCTTTCAATATGAAATTCAGTATCTCACCGCCTCACCCATGAGAACAGGAGTTCATTCCTTCAACTTGGTTTGGATTTTTGTGTCACCTCACTCATGTTTCAGAGAACTAGGGATCACTTCTTAACCTAGAGTTTGGTTAAGACCTGAAACTAGCAACTGATACCATCCATTCCTCAAGGAAACATTCAGTGATGTTTTATATCAAATTAGAAAGTAGGCAAATGTTTCTACAGAGTTTTGCTGCCAGTGGAGTTGCCCCCTGGTGGCAAACGTCTACCTCTGTCCTACTTCCTCGGCTTCACATTTTGAACCACAAGGCTACATCCATTTTTTATATACAGCTCGCAACACAGCTCAGCTGGAAGTGATCTTGCACAAAATTGTTCCAGAAAAAAATATTAATATAACCGCTGTGCTCTCCCAGTTTCAGATGTAACTGTGCCAGTGTGGAAGTTCCATCACCCTTAACTCCAGCCCCATAAACTGCTGGATAAACTGCAGCCACCTTGGCTGCTCTCTCTCTCTCTCTCGGCTCCCAGTTGTTTCTGATTGGAAGCCTCAGAGCTTAGCCAATGAAGCACAGCATGTTGTTTGATCTGCCAGGACTCTGTTTCCACAGCCTCCGAGAACAGTGTGAAACGTAAAGGCAGAGCCAAAAAAGAACATATATAATTAGTGAGTCAGTTAGACTTTACCGCTCTCCAACTCCACTCTCAGGTGGTCTAGACCCCCCCCCCCCCCGAGTGCTCACACTGTCCCTCACACCAACTCTGCCCACCCCAGACCTGGAGATTAATTTACAGCTCTGGCTGGTAATTGTCTCACAAGCGTGGTTTCTGAGAGCCAGCCTATTAGGAGAGCACCCGAGTGGATCATAACATTTTCAGTTTCAATTAGGTCTATGAGGGCATGCATAATACACAGGGGGAGGTTTGCTCCCCTCCGACTGGTGAACTGATGAACTGGCAACGCAGCAGCAGCAGTGGCCGAAGGAGCGAGCTCAAGTGACAGTCTCAGCCACTTGTTTATGAGATTCGTCGCCCCTGAGTGAACAGGTGACTGAGAATTGTTGGGAATGCAGAGATTTAGAGCGAAGTGTGTACGTAAGCTGTAACTGAATAGAATTCTCAATTGCTTGGCGTGTGTTTCGGTTTGCCAAGCACACGTCCCCCGTCAGTGGTGACTTAAGCTGAGCCATTTCATGAGCTTCCTGGAAAAACCACAAACGAAAAATCATCATTTGGTCAACGGCAGTGCTTATTTTAAACCAGCAAACTGAAGAATCTTGAGACAGTTGAAGCGAAGTGTTTTCGGGTCATTTCAAGGATGTAAGCAGTCTTTCACAACTCTCTCACCTCTTCCATTTTCTCCCTCGCTCTTCTGTTTCCTCCTCCTTATTCCATGGTGTGCATTGGGTTTATATGGGTGGAGCTGTTCCTCTAGATTTGCAAAGTAGGCTTCGTCTTCTCTGCCGTAGAAACATGGCAGCACAAAACGGTAACTTACTTAGTAAGTTAATTATACCTATAAAAACCTTATTCAACACTACCATATTTTTTTTTTAATATAAATCAATTATATACTAGTGTAGTCATGTTCTACCAGAAAACATCCAGTATGTAACATGTTGGTTACAAAAGCTAATCCACTGATTAGCATACACAATTTGAAGTTAACCCCACAGTCATAACCGTGCCAGTGTATTGGGGTTATTATGTGTAGAAATTATACAACTGATTGAAGCAGAGGGGGAAAAAGACACTGCTAAAATAGACAATGCAAGTTCAAATCATTATGAATAAAGTACTTCAATATCAAGACTCCCTGCCTCAAGCATTCATCTCCACGGGCAGACATTTTATCTCTCCTCTTTGGTTCCTGTGTTAATGAATGCATCCCTGAAATAAGAAGTGCTTGCACGAAGTTTTACAGACTTGCAAGACAGATGCTCTGATTAAATCTGAGTGTGCAACAGCTCTCAGCCCTCTGCTTCCCCCTTTTTTGACATAGTACACCCGCAGGCTTCCAACCTTCATATCTGTGCCATCCTCTCTGCCTGCCAGTTAACTCACTTTGCAGTTTCTGAACTCCATGGCTTAACTTCACCTTTCAGTCCCTCTTAGCCAAAAGTGTTGTGGAGCTCTCGACACCGTCTCCCTGGCTACTGCATTGCACCTTCGCACAAACATGATGTGTCAGCCTGCAGCGGTGTCGGAAGTTGGAGTGAAAGTTGAGCCAATGCCCACGTTTGCTACGTGTATCATTTTTTTGACATATGTCCAGGAAGTCTCGAGACTGTTAGAGAGTTTGCAGTAGCTACCAGCATTTACCTACTTGATCTACACAACTACACTTAAGTTCACATGCACCACCTTTTGCACCACGTCCAACTCTGTCCAACACTGTTATTTTGTGTTTAAACAACGGTAGAATTTTTTTTTTATTATTTTGGCATGAAATTATTGAAAAAGACATTACACAGTTCACAATAACTCTTTAATTTAATAATGAACTCTGTTCAGAATCCTGTTCCACACTGCAGCTTTAAAATGTGCTATGACGAGCCAGTCTCATACGATAGTGTTGTTATTCGTCTGATTCTGGCTTAAAATCACTGCCTATTGGAATAATAATAATAAAATAATTATAATAATGATAATTATAATATCTTATCAATCCTTACACCCTGAATATTAGGGAAGGGAATCACAAGGTATCTCACGATTCGATACACTACACAATTCATGGTCCACGATACCAATAATATCACGATACTACGATTCTGTGACAATCAATATATTGCAAGACAATCATATAGCGATAAATCACAATATCTGTCTGACTGAAGCAAACATAACGTCAGTGAAAAGTTAAAAGTGCAGGATTTGTCTATTTATTCACAACACAGAGAAGAAAGTGCATAAAGTCTTTGTATTGAGCGTGGACGGGGCATCTGTTAATGTAGATTTCTCCACCATTATCTCCCTGTAAACTCCCTCTTCTTTGGCCAGGTAGTGTCTTCATTTGTTGGTTAAAATATCAATATTTGCCCTGTTCTATCGATTATCTTATTGCACGAGGAAGGACAATGATATATCACCAAATCAATATTTTGACCCCTAATAAATGTCACATGTTATAGCGAGGCGATACGTGCATCGGCATAAACATGTTATTATCACTTAAAAAAAAGTCTGTATCACACGAATCAGTATTGGCAGATACTAAAGTTTATAATAGCATTGGACACAAAAAGTGGTATTGAGCCGTACATGAATTACAACAATTTTCCTGGAACCAGTTTCAATTTGTTTGATCTTTTTTTTTTTTTATATCACCTTGTAGAGACTCGGTCAAACTTGCCCGGGACTGTGTTTGGCTTTGTTGTCGTAACACACAAACAGACACGAACTTTAGGTTGCATTGTGATGTGAGACCATCCACAGGCAGCAATTGACGCTGCCAGAGATTGACGACAGGCAGTCGGCCCGCTCGCCAGCTCTTTGTGTGTGTGTTTATGTGATCTGTTAGGCCAAGTGTGGTCGAGTGCCTGCCTCAGCCAGAGCAAATGAGACAAGACAAAACAAGCCATTTTCTCAGAACCCCCTCTGGTTAAACTCTCCTTTTTTTCCACACCAGGAGCACTGGAATTGCTGTGTGTGTGTGTGTGTGTGTCTCTCTCTCTGAGCGACATCCTGATGGCACTGTGGGCTGCAAACCCAGAGGGCTATGAGGAAGAGGGTAGGGTTGAGGTGCCGGTGAACACATTTCACATGGTGCCACGGAGAAGCCGATGATAACATCTCAGACGCTTTGTTTGAGTTTGTTTAGTTTAGTGCTGGTCCACCTGCAGACCAAGATCTCCTGGGTAACCAGAGATCATGTTGACATCCATCTTGTTTATGTGCGTCTGCTGTTGTTTACTCCAGTCAAACAAAGACAGGACTGTGTCGAGCGCTGTTGTCTTGTTGTCTCAAAGGAGTACGAGACCTTCCCTCGACCCTCTTCTGGCCGGCCACAGGCTGCACTTCGGCTCAGCGAGTTGAGCAGCGATCAGATTCCCCTCTGGTTGCTTTCACAATTGAAGGATCTCAAGGTCAAAGAACCTGACCTTATTTCGAGTTCAGACTCAGCGTCTCGTGAGCTAAACGCTGATGAACACATTACTTTTGTGTATTAAGCTGATTGCTGAGAAGGAGGTGGTATTTCAGCACAAGCTGTGAACTCTCCGTTCAATCATTCCTGGAGTTATTCCTTTTGCGGAGTAAAATCTACTCATCTTGTGTTTTTCATTTTGAACCACCGGGAAGTCATCAAGTGTATGTCATGTCCACATGGTTGTGATTTGAATTTTAATATACAGCCACTGTGGGGCCTTCACACCTAGTTGGTGAAGGGTATGAACATGTTAACACAGCCACAGTTAAAGATGTGCATTTCATTGCACCTGTTTAACACATCTTTAACTCATTGCACAGAAGCAAACAGGAGATCTCTCAGGAGAGGGTTATTTTGGGGTTTAGAGGCATCACCTATGACAGTTTACAACGGGTTCACAACAGAGGTCTATAGGTCAGGCCTGGACACTGCCTTGTTTGGGCTCTGGTCAGCCCAGAGAATGTATGTACATATACATATATATATATATATATATACACACATATATATATATATATATATATACACACATATATATATATACACATATATATGTATATATATATCCATATATATATGGTGCCAATCCCAGGACAATGGGAGACAGATTATCTTAAATTTCTACTCCATCAACTCATCACCAATTGTTCGTAAGAAGCCTGACTAAAAAAACCGACATTGGCCAATGAGGAACACAAAGGATGATCGAGTCTTAGGCTGGAAATCACACTTTGTAAGTTGTCTGTCGAATGTACACGCGTCAAACAAAAATCTAAGTGCAATGACTAAAACACAGTGGTGAAACAGAGGACGAAACATAATAAATTAATCATACACACTTTTATGCACACAAATCGGAAGTATTTGTGGTTATAAAAGTGTGCAAAATTGATCATTTATATGAGGTATACACCGAATACTGTTAAACAAAGGGAAATGGTTGAAAAGTCTAATTACTGGAGCTATTATTGACACAACAAGTGATCTGTCTCATCCACAGAAAAGGCATTTTAGTTTTTTGTTTCAAAATGTTTATGTTATACAGTGAATGTATGACATTGTTGAACTGAATTGAATTGCCTGTATCTCCAAGCTCTCCAGTTTCCGATTTTCCACACAACTATACTTAAGACAACTAGACTCCATTCAGGTGCAGAGATGTGTTCCCACAGGATTAGTGGTACTTCTGTTCAGCCACCTACATTGGGGAAAAGAATGTCAGCGAAAGCTGCACAAATGCCTCGAGTGCATAACTTTTTAAATAGAAACAAATATCTCTTACATTCCGCAGTTGGAATATAGACCAAACTCATCAGGATCATCCTCAGAGTCCCGACTCGTGCAGACAGCCTCTCTCTCTCCCTGTGTCACTACGCTGAAGCAGGAGAAGGTGTGTCTTTTTCACAACCTCTGAGGGAACAGAATGAAAAATACGTTTTATCTATCTTTGGTTCATTGCTCGGCTCATTCGTTGCGCTCCTCGTTATGAGGGAAAGGGGATGGTAGCAGCGCTAGCAGTGTTTTGCAATCGAAGTTGCACACTGGATCTTTAAGATCGCTTTACCAAGTGTTGTGCTTTGTTCCACTGAAATAATATTTTCTTTTTTTTTGGACATGAATTTAATGTCAAAAGTTTACCCAGGACTCCCTCTCCACTAGGATCGTGGCCTCGGCTTACTCATGACTGCACCTGTTCAAGACAGGTATAAAAGATTCAGTAATCTTTCCGGACTACCAAGACAAAGAGGCTGGATCCAGTGAGTTTAGGAAGGCAGGTCCCTCATAAATAATAGCTATCCAACAGCCAGTAGGTATGTGTGCACTCCGACTTGAGAGAAAGACAGAATTGGCTTCTTTTACCTTTACCTCGACCCCCAGAGATGAAGAGAAATGACCAGAAACTGTGGCCAGTTTATGTTTCAGCATAAATCACTTCTTTGTGGAGCAAAGACAATCTCATTATCACATTCCTGCAATGAGTTTAACAGAGAAAGATCCTCATCCCACTCGCCGAGGAATCAAACAGTTGCTTGTTTGTACTTTTGTGGTATGCTAATTGATTATGTTGTCCTAAATGAGAAGGTGAGAAAGCACCTTGTTATCCCCCGTCGTGCGCATACGCCGGCTCTTTCAATCTGTGATGGCATCAGTTGTCGTATTTGTGACAATGCGGAGCTGTGCACAGCAAACACAGCGTCAGGCATGTTGAAGAAGGATATAGAGTATGCGTGCACACAAGCACACATAGCACGCACATTGGTATTCATGCGCACATGTTCATACCTTCCTTCAAAAGCACCGCAAGCTCCCATGCTGAGTCTCGGCTGCAAACCGTCTTTGATTATTCTTCCCCGCTTTCATTGCTCATTTATGTGCTTTCTCTCACACAGAGAAAGCAACACATGCAAACACAGACAATACAAATGCATAGAACATATATGAATCATTAACATCATTTTTTTTTTGTTTCCCATTCATGAATAATCTATCACTCACAGCCAGAGCAACTTTAACTGCTTTTAAAAATGTTTTTTTTTTTTTTTTTTTTTTTACACCGTGTGCGTGATTTTATGGCTGTATGGAATGCCATGTCTAGTGAGCTTGATCACTGACGATCCATTAAAGGTTTAAGGAGCAATGTGATTTCACTCATGCACATTTAGCCACCCTCTAAGCCTGCCCCTCACAGTGCTATATGTGAGGGGCAGGCAGCAGTCAGAATATATGCAATAACACAATGTAATGAATAATTGATTCATGGCTTCTGGCTGGGGAAAGGAGAAAGTTGCTAGGACAACCAGTAAAGCAGCAGTTCTCACTCTCTCACACACACACACGCACACACACACGCAGTCAATGGTTCTAATTTACCCCGACCACTCTTGTCTCTAGATGCACCTCCACATGAACAATCTGTAATTTGTTCTTCGAATGTGTTTGTACTTCGAAGTTCCACTTCCTTCTCACCTGGGCACACACACGTGCACACGTGCACACACACACACACAGTTTGCACAGCTATTCTTCTTAGGACACGGCATTGACTTCCATTCATAACAAAGGCGTATCATGGGTAACCCTAACTTTAACCTAACCACAATTCAAATCTTAACCCTAAACCTCACCACTTCCAAAGAAATGAGGTTCTGCCTCATGAGGACCAGGTTTTGTAGGTCTGTATTTATGCTAGAAAAGGTCTTACACACACATACACACACACACACACACACACAAACAAACACACATCTCATCTTCTTTTGTCTAAATTTGAAACAATTTGAGCCTCTCTAAAAGGGAACACACAATCTGGACTCACTGCCTTTAGAAAACAATATTTGGTTAGCATTTTAATTACAACTCCCTTATTCTAATAATTACATGGTAATTAGTGTGTAAAATAACAGGGGAATTTAACAGCAGAGTTCTATCGGAAATCAAATCAAGACTCATGCTGGCTTGTGTTTGCTCGAGATAACCATTTTATGATATGAAAAATATTATTGCCACAGTAGTAAAAAAAAAGAAATATTTTGAAACACTGTAACTTTAGCAAAAAGGTCATAATTAAAAGCATTTAATAGATCTATCAAATTAATTAGCACAGCAACAGCACTGCATTGAACATCATGTTACTTGCTAAAATTCAGTTGAAACATTTAATAAGTACAGTTTTGTCTTTATCTACAAACAAAGTGCAACCTAAAACGGCATTGGTATCTGAAAATATTTTTTAAGTGGAAATACGGTTATTTTGTTATTTTTCTCTCTTATTATTATTATTGTTATAATTATATAATTATTCATAGTAGCCTTGGTTGTGAAAAAAATCTACAAACAAAATCTACAAACATCTCTAAAAAAAAGCTGAGCAGGTCTGTGGACATGTTCAATCATTGTTGCAATTTGTAAGGACTTAATTAACAGACAGTGTGCAATATTAACCATTGTGGTGCAATACAAAGCTATGAGGTTTGCAATATCAATCTTTTTTATATATATTATATGTAGGTAAAACGTGTACTCAGAATGGGGGTGGGGTTGAGTTTAGTCTATATCGTGCTGCCTTTGGGCCCACACACTGAGATACACAATCTTTGAAGACCAGGCATGAAAAGTCACAGTTGCAGTTATTCTCAGAGTACAGTAAGTCTCACATCCTCATCAGAGTGCAGTAACACAGGCTGTTAGTGTCTTATTAATTAGTGAGCTTAGAGAACACTTGGAAAAAGAAACACCGAGAGGTTGTCTGAGATTGCCTTTTGTCTTGCAGCGATCAGCTTTGATCTGATGGGTCTAAAACATATTATGCGGATACAGACGACTGGTCCCATGCACAGCAGCAACTCCTCCATTTTCCTCTGATTAAAAAGCCTCCCTCAAAGCTCAAGGTTCCCTTGATGCTTTGAAGAAAGAAAAAATTAAGTTGATGATGCAATTGTGCGGTTTTGTTTCTGTGGTGGTGGTGGGGCGGTCCAGGGGTTTCAGATGGCCGAGGCCAGTATTTCTCCTCCCTTTTCTTCTTCTCTATCTTCTTATCTACCTCCATTGCACTGTTCATTAATCAGCCTTTTATTAAGCAAAAGTGGCTTCCAGCACTGCCTAAAAAGGTGCATAGATAATCTTGACATGAAGACAGAGTATTTACCCTCTTTACCCTCCTCTTCTGCACTGCCTTCTGCATGGTAATGGAGGGAAGGAGCTCCTGCGGCACATAAAGACTGATTTAAAATACCAACCTTTGTAAATATTACATACAATTCTTTATAACAGCCTCTGAGCTACTGCGCCCTGGAAAGCCAAACATCTGCTGCCAAAGTACAGACTGCGCCGACAGAGGTGACATGCGTGGACACAAATGAATGGCGTGGTGAATAATCCACTGCAGAGTGCCTGGAATTTAATTACTGCCTTTTGACATGGCTTTTTTTTTTTTTTAACGGAGATGAGCAATTTTGAGGGCTATTGTCTAAATACTCACAGGAAAAGTGATACAGCTGAGGCAGGCAATCAAACACAGTCAGAGGAAAACAGGGCCATTCAGGTTGGGCTTTCTTTGAGCAGGCAATTTAAGTTATAGTTTACAGTACATGACTGAGGCAGAGAGGAGAGAAAGGGGCTCAGAGGGGGGAAAAAAATAATAGTGTGTAAAGGTTGGATGTGTATAACAATGACAATGAGACTTCGAGCTGAAAAGGAGCCCTTAATAGGTACTGTCCTGCCCTGGGGACCACATTTGTGTCTTATTGGTTATCTATTCACAAGACAGTGGCACATTCTCTTCGCAACCAATCAGCCAATTACAGGCTCCATAACAGGAGGCCCAGTGGCAGCAAGGCAGTCTTTACAAGCCCTGCATCTTGGGCAGGGGAGATGACCCTGTCACAGAATCATAACTATGATGAATACATCCGTAGGTTTACAGCAATGCCACTGTGATGTGGGCGTGAAATGGCCATTCATTGGGGACCTGACGGCATGACCTCATGTGAGGATTTAGCAAGTGGCAAAAAATACTGCAGATGATGATAAGGACAGGGAAAGAGGTGTTAATCCGGTTGTGGTGAACATTTATTAGAGTTGGAAGGAAGGGGCAGCACTAATGTTGCTCCTGCTGGCTGCTGATGAAGCCAGTTATTAGGGCTGACACGAGTATGAAATGGTGCAGAGGGGTGAGAGGAGAAAAATTGCGTTCCTTTATTGGGTAGCGTTGGTCCATTTTATCCGGCAATTATTCATCTGCTCATTTCAACGGGGCCTAAGTAGATTCTGATCAGCATTAGGCCCCTGCCTGTCTGGCTTTCGTCCAAGTCTCTTTGATTGCTTTCGAGCGCCACTTACTCTACAGCACATTTTCCACACCTTAGTGAAGCAGTTATCCCTTTCACTGTCTGAACTGCAGTTGATTGCAATATTACGGCATTTTAGGTAGCTACCGTGATTATGACAACACAAAAGTGTATGTATGTCAGCCTGTCAGAGGTTTGCATTGATCACAGAAGAACTAATAATTGCTGCATAGGAACAGACCCTAAGCATTCGGTCAATAGAGGCTGGGGTCTACCAAACCAGGCAGAGTAGGGCAGGAGTAGATGTCTGCAAAGATGCCCCTGAGACAGTGCAGTGTATCACAGCAGGATGTAAGATGCTGGCTGGGAAGGCATACATGGAACACCACAACCAAGTAGCACCAAGTATGGGCTGGAGGTCTCAGATTCAAGATGGAAGACACCTACAAAGGCGGTTGAGGACTGAGCTAAGGTTGTGTGGGAGATCCAGATCCAGACGGACAAACTGGTGTTGGCTAATCTACCATGTGGTAGTGGTTGTTGAGAAACACAAGAAGAGGGCATGGTGATAGAAGTGGCAACTCCAATCAAGAAGAAGTATCACGAGAAGGACTGAGGGAGGAGCTTGAGAAGATGTGCTGACCTCCAAACTGGGCAAGTGGCTCCAACAGATTCTGACATCTCTGTCCAGAAAAGTGCAGTACAGCTAAGACACTGTGCAGAGCCCTCAGGCTCCCAAACCTCTGGGTGCCATTGGTATAAAAAATAAATATTGTGAAAGCCCACACATAGTGAATAATTATCTTTATACTGCAAAATTGAAAATAAAACAGTTTGATGTGAATGACTCTAGCATTAAAGTTTAAGTATGGGTGATGTGTTGCAGGTTGCAGGGTATGTGTTTAAGAGTCTGGTACAGAGCTTTAGCAGATGTGAGTTTGTACAAATTGGCCAGTGCATGACTTTGATGTGCTCTCAGTATTTTGGGTCGATCTTTCAGATGTGAGTGAGAGCCACCTTTACCTCTTTATTTTTACAAATATCCAGGGGTTGACTGCATTAGTTTCGTGCAGATTGAGTAAGCCTGACCCACAGGGTCTTTAAGATTACGTTTACTGTTTACACTCAGCAGTAGCAAAACTGACATTTGATTGTGTCTTGTAAAGAACGTGTTTGAAACATTCATATTGATTGACCTCCTGACACACTGCAGTTTTAGATGTGAAGGGTATTTTGATGTTCTGAAAATTGTAGCTTATGGTCAGCTGGGTGCTTATTATAAGATTTGAAGATTTGCCCTCGATTTAATAGATTGATTATTTTTTTATTATTGTACGATGGAAAATATAGTCAGCCAAAATTAACTTACAAAACACCATCTTTTAAAGATAGACCTGCAAGCCAGGGTATATATATCACATATAGCAAAGAAAGATTGCTCATGTTTACAGCCAGTTTATAGACATTAACTCTTGAACCAAAACATTTCTGAATTTCATTCCTTAAATGTATTCCGATTTCATCATAATTAGGACAACAAAATAAAGTGGGATTGATTTTTAATTTAATGTAAATGATGTATTTTTTGGAAATCTGCCAACTTCAGGGTGAATGGAAGAATTCATGTTTTTTAAGCAGGAAATTTAAGACCTATGACTTCTTGAAAAGTTTGCTTTAACCCAAGATTCAGCACATACATTATGTTTAATCTGAATATGTGTTCACAATTTGGTTTTAACAAAATGTTATTTTTAAAATGCATTTTAGTCAGGCTTCCTTCTTCTTACGAACGATAGGTGATGAGTTGATGGTGTAGAAAGTAACCCCCTGACACAGGACTCGTACCGAACAAAGTGATTTTATTTGGTCACAACAATTCTGCCCACGGAAGTGCAGGGCCATACTTTTAAAGGTTATCTGACATCATCATCCTATACATCACATTTGCCGATTTTGGGTGTCCTATCTTCAGTCTCCCATTCTTTAGGGCCACGTAACCAAATATACAAGGACAGCTGTTCAAGCCATACATCCACTCTTTATTGTAAACATACTGTACATGAGAATCCATCCCATCATTAGGAACCTTCTGCTCCTCAATGCAATGAAGTGTACATCTTAAACATATTCACGACAGAATGCAGCTGTGTCAATGTGTTCATCTAAGACACGTCAACCATTTTTATTCGAAGCCACTTTCTTGTAATTGTGTTCATGCTACATGATAAATGATTGCGATAAATATTTTAGTTCATGGTGGATTTACTCCAGAAAGGATCTGACAGATAAGATGTGTAGGCAAACTAGCTTATTTGGCTTGGATAGAACTTTATTTTGAAGTTCTAAAATGTCATATGCCGATCTGAAGTATGTCCTAACAAGAGGGTTTATATTGGTCAGTGTGCAAATTACTTTCTCTGCAACTGAGTTGAGTTTTGAACTGTCCACCGTTTATTTCAGTCTGACCTAAATTTCAGTCCCTGTTAATAACAGTGATGTTGTGTGACGCCTGTACATAATGGAGTGCTTTCAGGCCAAGGCCCATGCAAGAACGTTTGATGCGGACAGCCTAGATAAGTCCTGCTTTTTTTATCCTGAACCTAAATATCTGTACAACACACGTCATGCATTTTTGCATACTGACTTTGTCTGACATACTGTACATATTTGACAAAGACTGCAGCCGGGAAACATACAACTTTGGCAGCAGTGAAGCAGGACAACACAGAGGATCATTGGCGATGCGCGCTTGTGTTCAAAATAGTCAATTTCAGCTTAGTCCAGCTAGAACAGAAAGTTCAAATGATCGAGCCAAACTGGGAATCACCCACTTTTGGCACCGAAAGTCATGACAGTAAGTGGGGAAGTACCCCCCTCGTAGTAGCTTTTGAGTGAAAATGAAAGTAGGACACGTCTTAAAAGAGTAAAAGAGATAAAAAAAGACATGAAACACACATATACACGTGATTATAACGTGCAGCATGAATAAATAACTGAAAGAGCATGAGAACATGAGCACAATAGTAGTGCAAAGACTTTGCTGTAAGCTAGTTGGCTGTAGTTATCAATAATAAATGTAATTCACAGTGGCATAGTAATTGCACTGAAACCTCTTTCAGTTCCAACAGGATCTATAGCTGTACAGTCACTGCAACATCTTTAAAGGATCATGAGGTGATCATCGGTGAAGTTTCTTTAGAAACACAGGATGAACAGAACTTAATTTTAGTAGTTTTCTATATTAAAAAAAGAAAACATTAACCATGTCATGCTCTTGCAATAACAGTTGGTTTGCATGCAGGCTATTGTTTCACTTGTCTGAAGCAATAATAGTGCTACAATACTGTATATAGTATGGTAGGGATGAACTGCAATAAATGTTAAGTGAAAATAGGTAAAAATATATAATTTTCTCTTCCTGGAAATGTATTTTAAATTATGTGTTAATAGAGGTATAGCAAAATAAACAAAAGGAAAAAGAACATCGAATGCTTATTTATGCTACAAACACTTATAGTTTGTGGGTGTTAGTAAAAGCCTATATATTTTTTTCAAGCCGTTTGTACACTCACTGGCCACTTTTTTATCAGAAACTTAATTCATTCAGACACCTAGACATGATCACGGGCTACCTGCTAAACTTAGCATCCGAATCATGGAAAACATAGGATTAAAGTGACTTTGAACATTGCATTGTTGTAGGTGCCAGATGGGCTGGTCTGACTCTTTTAGAGGCTGCTCATCAATCAAATGATTTTCATGCACAATCAAGAAAAGCGATTTGGTTAAAAATGCCCAGAATGCAACAGACCCTCAAATAACCACTCATTTCAACCAAGGTATGAAGAAGACTTAAGATAAAAGGTCAGTGTAAGAATTTTATGAATCAATATCAGATCAAATAAAAATCAATATAAATCGTATAGTGTGTGTTTCTGTGTTGGTTCGCAGTGACCGTAGAAGGGAAACCTATGGTGAAGCATCTAATGGCAGGTTAGGTCTGGATCTGTCCAGTGGAACCATCCCCTGACAAATTACTGTGCTCAGTAACTACATGGTAAAAAAAGGTGGCGGTTGATTCAGGAGGGCTTCACTGATTGTCATGATTGGATATTCCTGGAAAGAAACTTAACAGTGAACAAAATCCAACAATTATGACTAATAAGACTATTTTTAGATCGGAAGTATGTGAAGCTCACATAGCATACATAGATCACAATTAGCATACCATAATATAGCTGCCAAGCATGTGAAAGCCTCTTACATCGACATGCCTTTGATTGCAAACCTATTTAACCAGGCCACAGAAGACTTGTCTTGTCCATAGTTGTATGTTCTCATTAGTAGTTAAACATACGCCACCCTGAGGGGGGTCTCATTTAATTAAAGTTTTAGTTAGCTATCCAAGCTCATTTAAAATGATCAGTAAGATGACACAGACCTCATAGTTATTATAGATGGTACAGCCTCCTCCCCCTCTTTCATACATAATTCAGAGTAGCACGTATACAACATTTTGATCTTTATATGTGGGACACCAACTTTCTTCATGCCTGCTGTATGTGGTGGTCTCACATGCTCCTCCATGGTTGAAACTTTGCTTTTAGTATATTTTTTGCACAGTCCTCTGTTGGATTGTCCAACAGAGCTACAGAGATGCAAGATAAAAATCGCTCCACTATCAGCAGAGAGGCTTTAGGCACTGGTCATTATGAATAGAGCAGGGCAGTGATATAAAAGACCTTGCTTGACCCAGGTATAGACTTGTGCTCTTATCTGTGTGAGTAGAATAAAGCTATTATGCGCCTTACAAAATACTTCTGTGAAGATATTGTTCCCTCGCACACATCGCCAAACTCTCCCAGACAAATTGGAGAAGAGTCTGTTTGCTAAGTTAGCAACACTGTACAGTATCTCTAGGGATGGCAATGTTTTCGTGTCAGCGATTCCTCCCACCAGTGTTTACCAGATTGGACATTAAAAACTATACAAATAGAGGTTGGATTACCATGACATTTGTGCTGACAGTCACGTTCACGGTTGATGATTTCTGATGCCGACTTCCTCAAGTGCCTCTCATATGGACTAGCACAAAGTTCAGCTGATGAATCCTAATGATTTTCGTCCTTCCTTAACCTTTCTTGTTGGCACCTGGATTTGAGTGAAATGTCGTCATCGGTGTTCGATGGACGAATGGTCAATACATTCCATTCCCACGTTCAATCAAGTAAAACAAACATATGTGATAATGTCAGAGCTTAAGTTCCATTTGCTTATGGCCAGATATCTTAAAAAGGCTAATTAACCATCATGGTAGTTTGTCAATGCACATTCTGTGTACTAGCTTACCACCAGCGTGTTAGCAATGATAGCAGACACAGCTTCAGACACAGAGTTTTTAGTCCCGTTTCAGCATAATTACCGTAGCTATGAACATAAAACTGAAGACTTATAATACGGTGTGCCTCAGGCTTCATTTATGCACGCAGTGTGACAAAGACATGAGTCATTACATTGCTTGTGTGGACAGCTGGATTTATCAAAACAGGGGCGTATCTGTTCTATCACACACACATGAAAAATGTGTCGGACATGCAGAGTAGTAATTTCAAAAAGATTAATGAATCTTCACCAAATTAATCACTGCAAGTCATCCATCATTCCAGACCCCCCAGGAGGACCCTCTTACTCAATTTCAAGTGACTGCTGATGATGACGATGATGATCCATTGCAAACCACTATTGAATCATACAGTACAGGCTGGGGCAGAGTGACAGCTCTTTTTTCCACTACAATACTTGACGTTTTTTTTATTGATTTCACACTGAGACATTTGTACATGTGACATTAAAAGCTTAACATTTTGTCAGCATGACTGGGTGTTCAGGTCCTTGACATGTTGAGGGTTTCTTAAAAAAAACAACTAGGAATTTTAAAAATTAAGCTGAATATTTCGTAGCAGCAGTACTTGATTTTAGAGAGGACAAGGTTGCACTAGTCATGGCACAGGGAGCAATATTTAAGAGTAGTGCTGTGCTTGCTGAATAAACCTGGATATACCCTCTGTAATTTCTTTATTTAGTAATAAGAGAGGTTCCTCAGTGCAAACATACCCACAATTAACTAAATAAAACCAAATATAAGCACACAAGCACATGGATTTTGAAACTGAAGTGTATAACTTTTAAATACATACAAAAGTCATTTGCATTAAAGGCATTGCCAAATGAGTTCACACCATACTGATTAAGTCTATCAACTCCACTGTATTTCTCAGTAGAGTTGCTATTTAGATCTCTCAAAATAGCAACACAGGAAGTGATTTGTTTTATGTCAAGGCAGATGGTGACAACAGCAACACCGTGCTAGTAAAGTGAGACGACTGTGAAATGTTTCGGAAGTGAAAATGCAACTCAATCAGGAACAAACAAAAAATAAATAGTCATTCAGCAGTTTGAGGGGATTCTTCTTGCCCCCACCCGCCCATCTGCTGCTGGTGTAGTCACTCAAATGGCACCTCAGTCAGAGCGGACTGTATTGTTTAACAGAGCCTGTTTGAGGTCCAAACAAAGGTAGTTCTTACATCTTCAAGCAAATTTTTTTATTCAGCCTGGCAAAATGTATGTATTCCATGTTATGCTTTAAAATGAGCATTTCTCTCTCGTGCCACACCCTTGTGACAGTGTTGCACATTTTTCTTCTACCACCACTTGTCACTAATTCTTGGTTAGCAGTGCCTGTCTGATGGTACATTCATCTCGCTCTCCTTTTTCAGAGCGAGATGTGTTTACCCCATTTGCCACCCTCCACCTCCCCCACCACCCCCAGCCCAGCTCAACCCAGCCCAAAAGCTCTTTGATGTGTCAATTCACATCTCACCCTCAAAGCTGTGAAATCTCAATTTTCTGATAAGAGCAACCTCAATTTGTCAGGAGATACTATTAATAGATCTGACAGAGATAGAGCTGCACACGCTGCAACAATTCCTTAACAAGTACGAAGGACAACGTTACTTTTTGTGTGGAGTACAAACAGTGTGGCCCCAGCCAATACACCTGATAAAAAACATAAAGGAAGTAGATTTGAAATTATGCTCTGTAATTTTCCACTGTATTAACAGATTGCCAGTGGAAGCAGACTACACGACATATTCTGAAAAACAAATTGCAACACATTCTTTCACACATCCACGTTAAATAGCACAGGTTGAAAACAAATCCAGAGTCACTCACAGTGCCAAAATATATATATATATATATGCAGAATGTAAAACTGAATGTTGAAAATTTAATTTGTAAGAGATGGAACAGAACCCTTTGTGTAATGTAATGGGTTTACTTGTACCAATAGTCTTTTTGGCACACAATGCACAACGTTTAAAAAACAAACATTCAGTATCCAGGCTAAAAGGGGCCACTGGGGCCTCTTTTTTTATCTTTAAATTACTAAAGATAATTATTATTACTTTAATGAATAACCTTTCTTCCTTTTAGCCTTCATGTGTAAACTGGAGAAGAGTATTCAGGATGTTCAGATGACCTATAAGTAGCAACATTTTGGGACAATTTTTGAGCTGATAACCAAAGATCTTTTTTTACCCCCCTCCCCCATCAATCAGCAGAAACCATTGAATGTCAGAATGACAGAGCCGATGCAACATACAATAAAGCTTAATTGTGTAACTTCTTTGAGAGCACACAATGCTGATTAAGCCTATCAGCTCCCCATAACCCCTTTTTTCAGTATAAACACAACAAACTGCTGAAACAAAGTCCAAATGTCTTGGAAAATAGAGGGCACAGCGGCATAGTTAGCAATTAGCACAGTTATTTCCATAGATGCATGATGTCCAAGTGAAGAGACAACTGAACACTTGAGTCCACCGGTTTTTCGTTTTTTTCTTTGTTGCTTCCTATCATCATAATTTGCGCCAGATTATAAAACAACTATGCAGTCCTGAGGTGTTTCATAAAGATGGTGGATAATAATGATCTTATCATATCTCTCATAACAAAGTCCATCTTATTTTCTGGGCTTGTACTTGGGTGCTACTTTGGAATAGTATTCATTAATCACAGGATTTTAACCTTTGAGGCTGTTACCCCAGCTCAGCCAAGTCAATCCTCAGATCTGAGAAGCTTAACCACTAGTGGACTGGTTTTCCTCCTTGGCCCTGTACTTTCCCACAGTGTTGCAGTCTCTTATCATTTCCTCAGGGTTAAGCTACTTCTTATGGTCAATTAATATTATTTTTTTTCTTTTTACTGTGATGATGAGTAATTAATTAGTTTCACAAATCACACAGTTTAAGCCTATGCTGACTGTTTTTTGCGGTGTTTATTTAAATGTTTTACAGTGAATTTAAAAATAAATATATATATATATATATATATATATATATATATATATATATATATACATATCAAAAAGGATTTAAACTCATCCACATCCAGTTATGTTGAAGACCTAATTTAAGGTCACAAAGCTCATTGAAGATCCTATTAAGTCTTTTGCCAAAGGAGCACTTGAACAAAGATTTCATAGAGACTTTCCTGTTTTTTGAGTAAGCCCCTGCATGAATGTCAGATTTTAGGAAATCAATTAACGCCACATTGGTGATGAAGTTCTCATCCATTTTCTCAACCCAAAACCCAACATGTCTTGTTATGATAGGAAGTAGTCCTTTGGATTCAAAAGCAGAGAATCAGCCATGGTATTAAGACTGAGCCAATCGTTAAAAATCCAAAGCCTTTGATGTAAGATATCAACACAGTAGGCATAAACGCATTTTTTTGCTTCTCCAGATCAGCAGCCAAGGGACGATATTACAGAGGATTGCGTCGATTTTGGAGGGATTGTCTCAGACCTAAGCTCCCAGAAGCCTACATGTGGATATGTTGCTTGTTCATTCTTGACTCCTTTTAATTGCCCCTAATTGGAGGTAAAATTGAGTTTTCAGTTGATTTACTTCAAATGAACTAATTCCAGTTAATTGTGAGCTGGCATTACCCCGAGAGAGATTTTCACAGCAGGTCATGGAACTTTTCTTTCAAAGCCTAATAACAGCCTAACAAAACTACAGTTGCTATTAAAATACAGGCTCCAGTGTTTGGACTTTTTGTTTCTGTGTGTACATACAGCAGTAGAAAAGAGTACCAATGTCTTGAGCACAGTTTGTTGTTATTAGGGCGTGAGTTTTGCTAGCCAGTCCAGCAGTTGCTTTTTGAGTAATGTTGGAAATGCTAGAAATTTGACCTGTTTGTCATTTTCACCAGATGAGCCCATTTGAACACTACCCCATCATAACCTGTTTACTCTTTGTAATCTGATTTCAGGAATGTCCTATGTACAGTGTGTGTGTGTGTTGTGATTATGGGTTAAGGAATTCTGCTTGAACGCACCAATAGACACATTGAGAACTAAGCCACTCGGTAGTGGCGGAAAGTAGGTCAAACCATTTGTCTGAGGGCGACCCAGCCACTTTACTCTCAAAGAAACCTCTTTCTTTGACTAAAAAAGGCTTCAAAAAGGACAGAGATAAGACCAGGGTCTGTTTTCATTTCTGACTGATTTGAATTGGCATGATAGCAGACTGGCATTAGCTTTCACAATCACTCGCATTGGGCTGACATGCCTGCTCAAATGTACGCTGGTATTACATATTGTGTTCCTAAAGGGAATTATAAGGAAATAACAGTCCAGCAACATTAAACATTAATGTTAATGTTAAGTATACTGGAAGAATAGTCTCCAGGAATACCAACAATGTAACAACTTGAACTCTTTTTTGACCACTCTCAGAGGAAGTGTGTAGGACTTAGGATTTGTGTTTCCTCCCTTTTATGAGCAGTGTTGCATTGAGTAATTGTGTTTCCCTACAATGGTTTTTAATTGTAAATATGATGTGGTGACATATTGCCTTTAATAAGGGTTCCTGTTCACGAGCTAAATAACAGGCCCCCCCTTTACATATTGCATAGACTTTCACTGAGAGGTAAAGTTTTCAGAAGTTCACTTGTTTGTGTATTTTGCAGTAGCAGGATATAGTTCTTGTATTCTCAAAATTGAAGTAGTTGGGATGCTTGAACCGAAAGCCCTCTTTACTTTTGCTCAGCCCCAGCCAAGCAAGTTTTATTACATCGTCACAAAAGCCAGAAACCAAGCTGGGAGCCCCTGCTGATGTGTAGCACTGAGATGAGCATATACTCAAGTACATATGAGTTCAGTGCATTCTTTCTTCTTATCTTCTCTTAACATCATGGTTGATTATTTTCCAAAGTATGTCTTATAGTTTTATAGTTTTTGGGGAGTTTTTCCATACCCTGAAGCAGCCCTGCAGGGAAAGGCACAGGACGGAGACCAAAGATGAAGTGGAAGCAGATTGTAACTGATATGTCATTTGGCATCATGTCGGAAATTGTGCTTTCATTCAAGTTTCTGTAGTTACTTCTTCAGTCTATTCACTTTGTACACAGTGCAGGGAAAGGTGAATCGAAGAACTCAGGAAAAATCAATATCATGACTGAAGGGAGAATGGAGCAGGAGATGGACAGACCTCAGCTACAATGTGGGTGTTGCAGGACTTGTAGTAGGTTGTTATAATGAAGTGGGAGCTCAGAAGACGTGACATTTCTTATTATCCGGCAGGGTTGGGGGAAATTTGTTACAAAGTAATGTGTTAGAGTGCTCAGATTACTTTTCTGATGTAATAGCCCGCAAGTAAATCATTTAATTATTTAATGACCATTACTTTTATGTTTTTACCATTTATCCCCTTACTTCTTTGCCACAAGTAGAGAAAATCCATCAGAAATTTGCTCCATTTTTGTTTTGACAGACAGACACCTTGCTGTGGCTGTATCACAGTGTACGGTGAGATAATAGCACAGACAGTGTTAGGTTTGTGGACGTATTTGCAGAACATCACCGTAATTACCAGTTGTGCTTAAGTAATAATGTCAACTGAGGGCGAGCTGATGCTGGAGCATCCGTGATCCCTGAGACTAATGGTAACTTTTAACCTGGCTAAACAAGCTTGTAACAGGCTACACGTTGAGGAGATACGACCATTTAAATGTGGAGTTACCTACTTTCTTGGATTGTTATTAAAAATCCTAAGACACATATAAAAGAAAGAACAGTGAACAAGAATGAGTCTCCACCTCAGCCTACTTGTGGACAGCCAACAACAGGAGTTTAATGGTCATGATTGACAGCACACTGGGTCCATCCTTCGACTTTGCTGCACATGGAGGCTGGAGATTGTCCTCCAATGAAATGTACATATAGGTTGTATGCAGGAATTACGACCTATGTCTACGTTTTCAAAACCAGCGCCCAAAACGACCCATAGTTACGTTTCAGGGTTGGAAAAAACGACCCATAGTTACGTTTCAGGGTTGGAAAAAACGACCCATAGTTACGTTTCAGTTGGAAGACAGGTTGCATATAGGTGAGCAAATTACACAGTTGTTGTGACCTTTTTTTAAATGAGCTACTGCCAAAAGTTTGCTGGGCTCAGGTATAGAGATAGGATAAAGAGTTTGGAGATCCAGAGAGAACTTGGAATGGAGTGACTGCTCCTTTGAAAGCAGCCATTTGAGGTCTTGTAGGCACCTGATCGTGGTGCTCTCTCTGGATGCCTTCCACTTATGGTTTTCTGGATACATTCAACCAACTGGGAGTAGACCTTGGGGTAGACCTAGAACTTGTTGGAGGGATTATGCATCCCAGCTGGCCTGGAAACACCCTGGGATCCATCAGACAGTAGTAAAAAGTATTGCTGGCAAGAGAGATATCTGAAATACCCTACTGAGACTGCGACCAGTGTGCCACTATATGATGAGAGAGGGAACATGTATGTAAATTTCAACAAGCCATGAAATGAAATTATACATTCCCAGTCCTACATATCATTAAATGTGCCCTTTTTCCTGTAAATTAGAGTAATTCAAACATATGTTACTTAGAAAAACCTCTGATGATAGTTCCCTCACATATTCAGTGAGAGTATAGTAGCCAAACGGTGTAAAACAAATGATAAAATCAGACACAAACTAATGGATCGTTTGACAGTTAAGTCCATAACCACTTTTTTTCCCCCCAATTTGCGTTCTACAAGCTGCCACATTGAATGGCCCATAATATGAAATTGAGCAAAAATGTCTGTTTCAGAAATCTGCACCAACTATTACCTGGAGCAACAGTGCATAAACACTTGAACGATCTGGGTAACGTTTCCGTCCAACACCAGATCACGGAGACCGTCTGCTGGGATTAGAGATTTAATGAGCTCTTTGAAAAACACTAAATTATAATATGTCAGCAAGCATGGCATATTTAGATGTGTGTATGTAACACTGCGTATATGGAACAAAATCTTGCTAAATGTACATCTTGTAAACCTCAAAACTGCAGTTTATACTTAAGTCATTTCTATATGTCAAACTGATGTAAACAGGACATTTTTTTTAACAAATTAACATGAAAATGCTGTGGTTTGGGGATTTAAAAGACAAATCAAACACAATCAAAGAGGGTAGACGCAAAGGGCAGGTGAACCAGATCTCCCTAATGACCTGACTCCACCCCCAACTTTTTGCAAACACTATAGAGTTTAAAACAATTGCGTAATATTGAGTTGCAGGTTTTTATTTGAATGTTTGCTGTGCACTTGGCATCATATTCCTACAAACAACATATTTGTGTGCTATGAGCAATAATGTTATAATGAAGCAACAGTATATGTTTACCTTTGTCTTTTACTTCAGAGCAAGTATCCCACAGTCTAAAGTTTTTTTTTTTTTCTGTATGAGCTCAACCTTCTCTGTGCTTTTGGTTTTCTTAATGGCCAGAGAAATGGCCTGTGAAAGCAATTTTCACCTTATTTCCTACGTTACTATGTTCAGTTTAAAACTGTCACCAGCTTTAAATCAGTTAATGGTCCTGTGTGAAACTTCTATAACCAACATGCTGCCACTTTCTCTCTGTCTGTCTTTTAAACGTAGGAAACTTGGAGCTGCGTGGTGCAGGAACAGCAGTGGCTGGGATGCAGGCATGTGATTAATCTGGGACTGTGAAGTCCTATTTAACGTCAAAGTTAATTTTCAGCAGTTGAATCCACTCTAAAACTTCTTGCCCTTTTCAGCCATTGTCAAAATGTATGCAGTCGTCTCCCTTGACTGGCGCTATGTAGCTGTTGTGCTTCCACCTTGCCCAGTAGTGATGTAAAAAACATCACAAAGAAAACTGCTTTACTGAAAAAAACTGAGAAAAGAGAGTGTCAAGAAGTCTTTTAACAATGTTTTGAATGTAGTGCACATTTCTAAATATTTAAAAGTCACGCAACACAGATTTAATCCACCATGCATTTTATATTCAAGATTTCTATGTGCATGTACAAAATCCACATAAATATAGCTAGGAATTATGTGACGTGATGTGACAGTACATGTAGGGCATGTAGAGTGTATGGAGACAGTAGCTAGTATAGTTTCACATGTACCGTACTTCCGTGCTGGATTCTAATTCAGGTCCACACCAGGCATTTGAGTCAGAACGTCTTCCGCAGGACAGGCAGCAGGATGACAGTCTCCACATGCTTGGGTAGTAAAGCTGAAAATAATGGATGGGATATTTATGAGTCAGTGTGCCACAAAATGTCCTTTTCTGCTTCTCTTTGCATAATGTTTCGTCTACAGCGTGTCATGGTTCTTTTATGTTGTTTGTTTTGGTAACGCCACAATGTTTATGTAAAATGGTGAAAGTCATATTTTCTTTATGTTTACACATATTGGCAATTTGTATGCATTTTTGGGAGATATTTTGTGTCTTCGTGAGCAAAAGAATTAGCTATTCAAAAACACTGAATCAGTAGCAAAGGACTTTTTAAAGTTCAACACATCTTGTTCATCAAGTTCCCCTCACCTGCACCTGTTGGATTTCCTGCTTCACCCTGATTAGTTTCACCTGTGTGTCGTTACCCTTCTCCCTCATGGACCTTATAAAACCCTCCTGCTCCCAGTGTTCACTTCCAGTTTGTCTGGTGTTGTGTGTCTCTGCCATTTTACCCCAGTGTTCCAAAGATGCTGGTCTTCTGTGTCTTGAGTCCTCTGACTGTTAGACTCTGTGGCTGCATTTCAGGTCTAATTCAATACAGATGATATTTGACCGTTCCCTAGTGATGGTGAGATGAAGCCTCCTGAGGCATTGAACCCCTTGAGCCAATTGGTTCGAGAAAGGGTTCATTTCTCGAAGCTTCATGTTCACACGAAACCACCTACTGGCCAAGTGTATAATCACAGGCAGCTGTATCTGAACCACATAATGTGTGATGCATTGAATTTTTGTGTCTGTTAGAAATGACTATGAATTAAAACAAATGTATGACCAAATAATTTCTGTACATATGCATTTAACACATTTTTTGAATGTATTCTGTGTGTGTAAATCTTCCCAAAATGGTAATATCATAATATGGCAGATTGTGCAATGTTTTTCTGAAAATGGCATGGGCGTAATCAGGCAGAGGACAGTGAAAGTGCTTGTGGAATTAGGAAAAGGGCACAGATTATGCTTGTGTAACTTGGACAATGATGAGCCTCGCTGGCTCCATCCTATATCACCTATCCTACTCTCCTCACTCTCCTAAATCTCTCTCTCTCCCTAAACTCTCCAAACTATCTCCAAACTATATAAACCCTATCCAAACTCTAGTATCCAAACTCTCAACTGACCGCAACTCTCCTTCAAAAACCTACACTTTGAATGGAGCCTGAGGGGTCTATATAGCTGTAAAACCTCGCGGCAAAATCTGAACCACTTCCCGAAGCAATCAGGTGGTACAGCCGGGCAGCAAGACTTCGGACGTCATCATTTTTGGCTCCTCCCCTAAATGAAGGAAGCCTCGATACGCGCATCGCGGAAACGCCCCCTCCCCTACTCGGCACACGCTTCGAAGCCTCGATACCAGACGTCACATCACTACCGTTCACGTTCATACGCGTGTCTTGAATCTGACTTTCATGTGAATGCACCTGTCCCCTTTGAAACTGCACTCGATGCCACTGCAGTGGGAATGCATTCATTTTTGGCTTGGATGATGCCATTGGCCCAAATGTTTATTAAAATCTCTGATTCTGACAACTCTCCACTGATGGCTATCGCTCCCCTCTGCTGCTGTTTTGTCTTTGCTGCGCTGCCAGTTTTTATTTCAATGAGGAGCATTCAGCCACATGGATTCCAATCTGACCATTCTCACTCAACCACATATCAGACATAGTATGACTTGAACATTTGAATTGCCGATTAGGTCTCTGGACACATTTGGGTCATGTAAGCTTAGTAATGTGAGCTCAGTCTTATGCTCTCCCTGAGTTGTGAGTCTTGTGTGCTGTGCTGAGTCATTCCAATCAGTTTGTTTGTCTTTCATACAATCAACAATCTGCATACAATTATGGGGCACATTTTCATAATCACAGCAGCCTTTAAGGATTTGACAATTCCAAAAATAAAGCAGCTCACTGATGTAACACTGAGGTGAAATGAATGCAATACATATTCCATTGTAAATCGGCTGTGCTTATTTAGCAAAGAGCAACATTTATTGTTCGGCATAATAGCTATTCTGGATGCGTGAGCAATGTGTCTGCATTGCCAAATTCCGTGCTTCTCATTGAGACATATTAATATTTTTGAGCAGCCAAATGGACGTTCACCACAGTCTCAATGTCTACATTGTCAAATATGGCACCGATACAACACATCCTGTGCTTGTTACAAAGTTCCCTATTTTATTTTATTTTTTTTATCGTGAAATAACTTTATTTATACAATTTAAAACACAACCCCTGTAAAACATCAGCAACTCTGCAGGAGATACGCAGCTGACACACTCCCGGTGTGAACAAAAGAGAACACAGCTGTCACAATATGCGCATGTTTCCCGGGTGACCTTCGGCAAAGTCTGACAATTTGAGCCAGATTTATCCATTCAAGCTACTTTTATACCTGCTGTAAAACCGCATCCTACGTTTGACTGACAACTCTGGCTACACGTTTCCACTGGCTGGGGGCAGTGGAAATGTTATGAGATACGTGATCTGTGCATGCACAGACATGCAGGGTTATTATTGTCACGTTGTTTCTTGCAAGAAGTATTGAGGATCAATCTGACCCAGCTGTCACCATCTCTCCAAACGAAGCACATCAAACACAGAATATTCACTAATAAACCATAGTACACATGGTAAGAAAGGGAGTGGTTGCTGTGTCTGGAGTATATGAAATCAAATGTCTGTGTTTCATAATTGATCATAAACCTTCATGGAAACCTTATGTAGAAAAGAGGAAAGTGTGTTATGAACACATATTTTTCTGCAATGCAGATTCTTTACTTTTCTTTCATTCTTCTATAATTCAGTTATGGCACAGAGGTTTGGGGTAACGCGTACACCGCTCACATTAAGTCAGAGTAATACGAAGCATAAACGATGCGAGGGAACACACTAATCCAGTAGCTCATGGATCTAGTGGATTTAAAAACATTATTGATTATGCTTAAAGCTAGAAATCAACAATTGCTGGAAGGTTTGCAAGATGATGTTTATGTTGAGGTTGAAATATTACACAAATGTTTAAAAAAAAACAAATGTAGATAGAAAATGTAATGGAAGAGTATGACTTGTCTGGATAAACATTGTATTAAGTGAAGGTGTTAATCAGGGAGAGCTGATTTGGACGTGACATTTACATGTTCTTATGTAATGAATCAAGACGGTAGGTGTTATATTAGATATTCTCCTTTTTTTCATTGGTAGCAAGTACTTCTGAAGTGCTGTGACATTTTGAGAACGTGTTAATGGACATGACTGAAAAAATAAGTAAATAAATGGAAGTAACATTTCCATTTATTTCTGTTTTAGCTCAAAGGAAACCATCAAAATCCTTTCATGTTGATTTAGTCAAAAGCTCATTCATTTTGTACCTGTCTGTGTACACAGTACACACATCACTCAGAGACCCATCTGCATAGGGTTACATGCCTTCACAAGAACACTTTGTCTAGGCTTTGGGCTACTGCTGGCCCAGTTTGTCTGAAACGGTATTATGCTGCTTTTGAAGAAGCCATATCGGGGGCAAAAAGAGAAAAGACCTGTTCTTACACAGGCAAATGTGTAGGCAGAGATGTGACTGTACAGTATATATTATATTGCTGCAAAAAGGTGTGTTGGAGCAGGTCTGACCCTGAGGAAGAAAAGGGTCTCACTGTGCTTGAATCTTTGCTTGCAATGAAATATATCAATGGCATTTTGATTACCTGCTGCCGTGGAGACAGAAAGTGTAATTTGGCGAGAGACTGACCTTTCTTCATTTCTCTAGAACCACTTGATCTGACATTCCCAGCTACCACATCTAACTCAACCATGGAGCCTCAGAGTCTCTTCATACCGGGAAGAACATGAATATTGTGTTGGTCTTTATTTGTGGTGGTTTGATATATCTAAATGTTTTTTTTTGTTTTTTGTTTTTTTTTGCACAGAACACACTTGACTGGCAGTTAGACTCTAGGATGAAGTCCTCTTTGCATTTTTCAATCAAGCAAAGATTTAAGACAGCCTGGACTGTGGTGTCTATGTATTCTGGAGGGTGGGGGGGGAAATGAGACACAGAGAAGGAGGGGAAAGTGCCACCACCCAGGGGCATCCTCTTATTACCTCGAGAATGGGTTTGCTGAATTCAAAACATTGCTCCCTCATTCCATACAGGGTACCACAGTGCTATTATGTTGCATTCAGAAACATGCCATCCTCGTGTATCAATTTGCCACTGCATGGGGAAAAAAAAAAAAAAGCCTTAGCAGCAAGAAGTGACCCAGAAATGTCAAATGACTGTGGTGTGTTGTCCAAAGATGGGAGGAAATTATGCAAGGAACAGACCTGCTGGCAGAAGTGATCAACCACAAATTATTCTATTCAGATTCACAAAGCGCACGCTAATTTGAGGCAGTGACACCAATTTCCCACAGGCCAAGCTGCACGCTTTATTTTTTAGTTATCTATTTATTTATTTATTTTAATTTCCCCATAAACACCAAACATCAAAGATGTGCAGCTGGTGAGTGAGTGTGAAAGACATAAATGAAGGACAGATTCCATTCAGACCCCCCCCCCCCCCCCCACACCCTGGGCTCTCAAAACAGTTCCCCAGGTTTAACAGTTTCGCTCATCTCCTAGCAACCGCAGCCTGTGCTTGTGGCAGTGTGTGTTAAATTCACTGCAAGACTAGCAGGTCTGTAGTTACACGTAGGAACATCAATGCTTCCCGCTTAATGCAAACATGTGCAACAAAGGCATGTTCCCCATCTTAGTACATGCGACATTTTCAAGCTACGACACAACACGTATGACGGTGAACCCAGACGAGGACTCGCACCTCATTGAATGGTAGTCCATCCAATGTGCTCAAGGTAGGCTAAATGTAGAAAAAAAGAAATCCAAGATAGTGTTGCTTAAGGAATCTGGGAGTTCGCCTGAAAGATGGTCCTGGAGCCATGTGCATAATCTTATGCCAGTCTATTCAGAAATTGAGACGTCTGAGTCAACATGGCGCGCCGACTGCGACCGACTTAAAAATAGCTGCCCACCAGCATGACTCAAAGATTGCCTGGGGGGGAAAGAAAAACAATCAGATGGCAGATTTGTTTCTTTTTTGTTTTCCAGATTTTATGTTACCACTGAGTTGTCTCCATCTCAAGCTGTGTGCCTCCTTTAAAAAAAGAAACTGATGGTCAAGCATAAATTGCCGTGTAAAGATCCAAGAGCAATAATAAATATTTCACAATATTGTGCAGTGCTGCTTGAAATGCCCTTGTTTCGCCCTGCAATTGAAAGTCATTTTATTTAGAACAATGACAATGTGTTTTCATATGGAATGCCCGACACCACCTCAGGCTGCAACCTGCACCTTTGTTGTCCCCCCCCCCACAGCCAGCAAGTAATTGTTTTATGTCATATCAACACAGTAATGACTACACCCCCATATTTGCATTCAGTCAATGTGACTGTGCCAAAGATCGTCATTATGGGTTAGTTTGAAGCACATTTCTATTTTTGGTGTTGTGTTCAAGAACACATGCATATATTAACATAGGGCATATATAATAGATTGTATGAAATCACAAGGTAATCTCATCATATAAAGAAAATGTAAGCACAAAGTGATTTTTAATTTTTACCTTATATTTGATCTGCATCTTTTTTTGGGAACAGTATAATAATAGTTTTTATATTAATTAAAACTCCCCCTTCCTTTAATTTGATGGATGCGACATTGTCAGTAAACATGAAACACAAGCTCTTATAATTCATTTACATGTCGGTTTCCGGCAACTGTTGGAAAACATGGCCACCAGAGTGTCAGTTGAAAGCCACTACTCTGTTCCTTGTTTACCAACTCCAATTCTGTGTCTCTTGAACATTCAAAGGCACAAACAGCTCTAAATCTGCCACAGTCTGATGTGAGGTTTGGGAACATCAGGGGCTTCCTCTTAATGCTCCCTCACACCGGGGCCTTCATTTGCCCTGCATATTGCCTCTTGTGGCTTGCTTGTTTGGAGTGTGGGCTGCACTTATCCTTGACATTTTCTCTCTCAGTCTCTCCCTCCCCTCATGTCTTTCCTTGAGTCTCTCTCTCTCTCTCTCTCTCATTTGTCTGTCGGAAAGTGTGACAGCACTCTGGGGATCATTTCACAGCAATTTAACTTCATGTCAGATGTGAGGATATTTAGAAGAGGACAGCTGATGCATATTTCCTATTATTAAGCATTTATTAGTGGTGGAACGCTCATATTCTTAAACGGAGGGAAAGTTGCATCACCCAACGTTTAATATGTACTCTTTCCTTTACATGCTGGTTTTCTTTAAATGCAATTTCCCCTCCTACACACTTACACACACACACACACACACACACACACACACACACACACGCACACACAAGAATAAAAGCACCAACCTTAACGAGTCACTGCGTCGCCTACTCAGTTGCACAATCTAATAACATTGTCCCCAAATAGCACCTGTTGTGTTTAATTGCCGCTTTTCATGATTATGTTGTTGGGTAGTTTGTATTATATTTAAATGCATATCTGCTTTAAAGAATAACGCTAACAATATACAGCAGTACTGCGTCAGAGTCATCATGCATTCTCATTTTAACCGTCTATAAGCGTTATAACACATGCATGACACACTTCCAGATTAGTGTGATACATTTTTAAGCTTCCGTATGTGTAATCTTATGGAATTGTCGTTTCACTTGTCTTTGTCAGGTGTGCTTACTAAGAATTCCTCCACATATCTATAATTAATTGCAAGAATTTTTAAGTCTACAATACAATATCTTCAAATAGCACAACATTCAAGTAAAGCATTAGAATACGTGCAATGGTGTCTATAATGGCAACATAGTCATGGAAAATCTTCAAAACAATGTATGTTTTCCATATTTCCAATTCTTGTTTCACCTCATTATTCACTGACTAAAACCACGTTGCCTGATTGGCAGTTTGACAAAGGTTTTGCACAATAGTTGGGTAAAGAATGCCCTCTTATGTCACAAGAAGAGGGGCGAGCCGGGGTGTTTTGTTAAACGTGTAAGTGGAAATGGGTTTTTGTGTTTGCCAGCCGAAATGGAAAAATAGCCGAACGTGACAGTGGGTGTGTGGAAGTATGGATTTGCAGGGAGAACCGGCTTAGCAGGTTACGGTGAGCACGTTGGAGAGCAGCCAAGTTAAAAGTCCTGCTAAATGAGTCCGGGCTCTGCGGTGCCAACCGTGGCCTCCTGGAGTGTTGTGATTTGATTGTGGTGGCGCTATTAAGGCAGCCTTTGCTTATAATGGCACTTCTTTATCCACAGTAATATTCAAATGAGAGTCCAATGACACACACTCTACCAGGGTAGAAAAATCCACTCAGGCTACAGATTAGTTCAAGGGCCCCATGAGAAATGTGCTGGAAGAATAGCAAGCCGTTAAGTTTTTAATTTCTGTACTTTCTGAAAGTGCAGGCAGAGAACAGGGAGCTGTTACAGTTGAGGAGAATCTTAATATAGAAAAATATAATGACATTTCAGCGGGTAGTGAGCTTTATTGTCTGTCTGTCTGCTTCCAAACAAAATTATCAATTTGGAGAGAGATTATTTGTTTTGAGTGTGCTCATTTGAGATGGGTTTCTTAAGCAGACAGTAAAACAAGTCGTCTGAAACCCTCACAGTGTTACACGTGGCTTGAAGAGCTTTTTAAGTTTATTTATTACCAGTTATTACCAATAGGTGGCAATCTGTCCTTGTCACTCGCTGGGTCGAGCGCTGTAGTTTATCTGCAGAACGTGTAATGTACAGTGTGAAATGGGGGGGGGGTGTACAGCTGCTGAGGCCAAAAGACGGAGAGAGGAGCTGAATGGGAAAGAAAGGTCGAGTGAGATGAAGGTATAGGACGACAGGGGTGCTGCCTGCTCAGGTGGTTTGCTTTCTCCATCTGCCATGCTGTATATCCAAGTGCGACTGAACCCTTTTGTTGTTTCTCATGAGGGAGTTGACCTCCCAGAATGCCTTGTGTCTTCGTGTCCCCCCCCAGTCACACTTTGTGTCAGGAGTTAATCTATTCTGCATAAAGGTTCGCAGCAAGGACAAAATGGGTGCAGGGATTTTGGTTTGTTCCTCATTAAAATGCTTCAGTCAAATGTGGGCTCAGGGGTGAGGCCGTGGGGGTGATTTCGGTTTGTGGTGACTGCATATTTTTCCCCCTGTCAGTAGATGGTCTGGCACAACACACCATGTGTCTCAGTTGTCAAAGTGAGGACAAACAAACGGCGCCAATCAACCTGGTGCTTCCTGAAGTATCTGCAGGGCTGCGTCTCGTAAAGCGGTCGCATCTTCGGCTCACCCTCCTCCCGCGTTACCGCATTGACCTGAAAACTGATGGAGCAAGGTAATATAGTCAGTGTCTTCTTGAAAATAACAAGCAATTACTCAAAATTGACTCCCGGGTTCCTGGTTTTAAAATGGTGGAAGAGCTGGTTATTGATGCATATCACACACAAAATTGCCAGTCCCTAATGGGATGTTAAATAAGACTGTTTTCCCCCTGTTGGTAAATGAGGAAAAAGGTCTTTCTTTTTTCTGTATGTATATATATATATATATATATATATATATATATATATATATACACAAATCTCTGGGGTATTCAGAAAATACATTTCTATTATTGCCCTGTAAAAAAAGCAATGCATTTCTTTGTTCCATAGTAGGTCCAAGGCTCTTTCTGTAGGGCTCGGCAAAATGAGGCGAGGTTAAAAAAAAAACAAAAAAAACAAAAGAGCTCTTTATCTTGTCCTTGATAGAGATCAACAAATGATCACGTAAGAGGAGGGAGAGAACGCGGGCACAGGACAAAGGAGCAGCTCGACAGGGCCATGGGCAAAATGTGAGGTTCCTATATCCATACATCTGGACGTGTGGAAGTCTAACCTTGGCTTAGATTAAGCCTCGAGCTCCTGCGAAGAAAAAGTTATGGCTTCTCAGATGAATGTATATGCATGGTAAAATACAACTCTAAGATAAGCTTAATATTTGATGAAAAAGAGGATTGTTAAGTGGATTGTGGCTTGAGAGTGGTTTAAGGAATGTGGCTATTGACATTTATGAATCTTGACAGACACACTGTAGCTCTTAGGAGCTCTTATTTGTGACCTAGTAAACATTCCTGCGTACTAGAGATGCACGTAGGGCATAATGGGATCATTTAAAAAAAAAAAAAAACATTACAGAACAAAACATTTCACACTGATGTCACACTACCCTGGCTCCCCTCTTGAATACTCCACGACCCTTTTATCCAACCGGGGCTTGAACCTGGGTCTTCTTGCTGCAAAGGCAAGAGTGCTAACCACTACACCAACCGTGTAGGCCTGAGGGAATGCATGTCAAATGTAAATGTACTTTCAAAGGAATTAGCACATCGTATCTTTATATTACATCATTATTTACCCTTGCACCATGGCAGATATAACAGTAGCACGCTGAGCTGATCAAGTCATCAAAGCACAGTAATATGCATATTTCACTTCTGTTCAAATATGTGTCTCATACAAGTAAAGTGGATCTGGGGAGAGTTTTGTTTCCCATATGGTATGATGCATTTGGCTGATAGGATTGACCTAAAACATGTTAATGAGAGACAATGTGATGATAGTTTTGGCAAAGCAGATATTTCCTATTTAGAAGATGCTTCTATCTAGAGCTCAGTTGATAAGGGATTTCTGAAGATTAAGCTATTATAGGAATTTAATTAAAAAGCCAAAAGGGAACCCTTTTTTCTCCCCTTAACAGCCATGGTACTCTTCACATTTATTGTCAAAAAATGATTCACTCAGTAAACTAGATGAGTTTAGCGCTAAACAAAACCAAACACGACTGAAGAAACGCGAGTTATGCTTGCATTACATGCACACAGCCACTGTCATTACAGAACCAGTGCGTAACATGCAGTCGACTACATGCATGTGTTCACTGCTGCCACAATAATGTGACACTTGTCACTGAAAAGATACGACAGGATGAGAAGTGGGCATCAGCTCTGCGGCCACTGAACTTTGACATTTGAAACTGCGAAGCTTGTATTCGCTGGTCAGTTTTAAAAGAGTGGGGCATATTGAGTGTTTCAATCATTGCTTGAAAGGTGCACTCAGACGTGAGCAATAATAACCCGGGTCCATTTATTTATCATGTATCATGAAGGGAGGATTATTTGCTTGCCTTTGTGAAGAATATCCCTCTAAGACAGCGAATTCCAACATATACTGTACAAGATAAGATATTCTTTTATTAGTCCCACAATGGGGGGGATTTATATGACCACATAATGCCTACATAAACATGCATTTAATGTAAAATGGAGAACAATTTCTGTTTCCTCATATGCCAACATACACCTGTCATAAAAAAAACAGTGACCCATTAAGTGAATTTATTTTATTTTTTTATGCATGTTTGTGAACAGAGACAGAAGACATCAACGCACTTTCACATGTAAATAATGCAAGATTGTAGCCATAGTGTGATTCTTATCTGTAGTGCCGAAGCAAGTTGAATGAGCACATAAGTACATGCACACGGAAAGAAGATGCGATTATTCGTCCCTCAGTGAGGAAATGTACATGCACATCACAACCTGAATATAAATCATTATGTTTACATCACATAACAAAAATGTAATTATTGTTCTAGCCTGACAAAGACTGTGCGTGTAAAATTCATGTTAGTCTGACTGAAATTGTACTAAATCAAATTTCTCGGACTAACACGCCCAGATAATGGGATTGAAAGAAGAATCACTACTGGATATATACATTCAACCGGACTCACAATGGCCTTGGTGCTCTGCCCATAATTCACAGTTCCCTGGGCTTTGACACAGAAGTAATAGACACCAGTTCACAGAGGAAGACACCAGTGATGAAAACATGGTGCAATCCCGACCAGTGCATGTTTGTACTGACGAGAAGAATGAATTCATGCTCTGTCGGCTTAAATAATTATATGTTCTGAGGTTAATGGCAAAACGGCGCAGAATGATGCTCGACATGCGAACCAGCTAAAGTTGTTTTAGTCTATATGATTTAAGCCTTCAGCCCTGCCCCACGCTAGAGGATTTTCAATATGACTTGATTTTAAAAACGTGGGAGACCACAGACACAAGCGACTCTATAACCGATTTTCAATGCTTTAATCCTGAGAAAGCCCAGACTAGACAATCCAGTCAGGGGGACTTTGGGGAGGAGATTCCAGGAATTTGGAATATCGCAGAAGACAACAGACTATAAACAGACATGGAGGTGGACCGTCAGTGTTGTCATTTAAGAGCTATTGTGTGCGTGATGTTTTGTGCTGAGAAACGCGAAAAACTTTGGATGAAGTCATGGCTGTGAAGACGGAATCAACTTGGCTTGTACAAGTTCGGGTTCTAAACTAAAGTACACAACATCCGTTTCCTGGTCAACTCGCTCTCATTGGTTATTTCAGGGTTCTGCTCACACACACAATAGCTGTTGAGTCGAAAATATCAATCATGAAATAGGGATGAATACGATGTGTCTGATGACCGAATAAAGTGGCCAGATAATCTGCTCAATCAGCATAAAATTGAAAGGGACCCACCATTGTCCGAAAGACCAAATTGGCCCAATTATCCTCTTGTGAGGATATAGCTGAGGGGGACACACATTAGTCAATACATTAGTTCCCCCACTAGTGCTTGTATTGTGGGATATGAATATAGAAGTTGAGGTGCGGAACATAGCTCGACTTACCTGTGCATGGGAACACACTGAGTGCCCATTGCCCTATTAAATGCAATGCAGATTGCAACTGATTGACATAAGTCGACACATAATCTATCACACTCTATCTATTCAGTGTGAGTCACCTATTGATAAATCAGTAAGTTGTTTTGACACATCCACTTAAGAATAACACCTCATGCTCCCTGGGAATATCGAGCAATTCTTAACATTTTCTAATTAGTCATTCTTATGGACACTTTACAAGACTTTGCAGCCAGCACATATTTATTTATCGCTCTAGTATAGCTACAATTCAGAATGTACTTTTGCAGGGATTACAGAGCTGCTGACTCCGCTCAGCTGTACCTCATACCTACTGCATTGCCCACATGTCCATCATTTTGCAGCGAACCCGCCTCGTAGGAGCTACTGCCATATTATATCATTTACTAAAAGCTGCAGTTCGTCTAGGCATGCCAGTGCGGGAGCTAAAACGTACAAACTATAATACAGCACCTCTCTCACATTCTTTCAGACCTTGTGTACAAGCCTTTCACGTTTGTGGTTTCACAGTTTCTCCTCAAAGTGACTGTGTATGTGTCAGTTTGGCTTTTTTACGCGCTTTGCTCGATGGAGCAATTAAGTGAAGAAATGACTGCTTGCCTCTGAACGGATTAGTCAATAATGGTCTGAAACTGATTTGAGTGGACAGTGTGTTGACACTGATGACTGCAGCAGAGTAATACCTGTGTGCACACAGACCAGGGCTGGAGGACTGTCCTGGCCACCCAATCACACCATATCCCCATATAATAAGCACTGCTGGGTTGCTTGTTACCAGACTGATGGTGAGTGTGTTCTGGCCTGGGCTCAGAAGTCAGTTAGAGTTGTGACACGGCGTCAGGGCATTGGATGAATGCCTAAGCAGCTGTCATGACCCTCTGTGTTTGACAATGTTTTTTTCTTTTTGCTTTCTGCAGAGGGCGAATGAAGCTTGTGAAACTGGCTGAGCACTGGTTGTATATCAGGTTTCAATGAATGTGGCATTCTGTTTATGGTTACATCTTAAGAACAGTTCTTAGGGTTTGTGTAGCCTTAAAGTGCATCCAGTGGTGTGACGATGGAGTCAGAATGTATAGGTAGAAAAGCTAAGGTGGCTGTGCACTGGAGCTAATGAGAGAATGAGTGGGAAGTGTGCAGGCAGGCACAGAGTTGGTCATTAAGTTAAACATACTACGAGCGACTGTGGTGGTTGGGTAAAGAAGGACAAGTAGAGAGACAAACAGAAGTAGCAACAGTGCAGGTGGAATTATTTTTTATCAAATTCTAACGTCCAGACGAGGAGGAGGAGAAAGTGCTGCTGGCAAAAGAAGTGAAAGTTAAGACACAAATATCCCAAAGTATTTCCTCACAGTTCGACACTCAAATGTGATTTGAACAGATGTGACTGACAGTGCTATCAACACCACCAACCACAAGGCTTTCATCCGATTTAGATCAAAATGTGGCTAAATTTAGATTGACGTGTGACATCAAGCTCGGTCACAATGCAGAAATATCTCATGAAATAGCCCCATAGTGTTTCCACTCGGTGGGTAATTTTGTTTTCATGCAGGGCGCATCACTCATGGTGTCAGGGCAGAGCTAGGTTAAAAGGCATAATCCCCAATGATGTTGCAAGGTGGTTTATTTAACAATCCATAACAAAAAACCTCCCCACAAAACACCCTAAAGAAACCTCTAAATCCCATGATTTATAGACTAGTTTACTATAAAATATAGTATTAAAATAACTTTTTGTCCAAATGTCATCTTGTTAATCCAAAGATATGGTAGATACTTAGTTATCAGTCACCATAGTATCAGTGTCAGTGTTGCCATGCACAAGTATTAGCACAATTACAGTGAAATTATGACTTTGCATGAAATCCAATTACTATAGACTGTAATCCCCAAGGTAATTTTGTATGGTTAACTCCATGTGGTACTGCTGCTTTGCATTGGATTCCAATGAATCCTTGTTTTGTTTATTTGGGTTTGAGCTGTCATTATGTAATATTTTGTAGTCATTAACAAAGTGTTTAGTGTTAGCGTTCTGCTGCACCATGTCTGCTGGGGAACTAACCCTTCAATGTTTTAATCTTTCAAGGAGAGCCACTTCAACTCCAAATCCTATGTACAAGGCCCTTCACCATCTTTGAGTCAAACATTCAGTCGTAGATAAATGTGAAATGGTGCTTAGTGCAGGAATGACGGGTTTTAGGTGATGAAAATATGAATGCTGATGCGCTGATGTCTAATTGCTAGTTGCTTTAAGAGGCTGACATGAGTACCCATCAGCTGCCAGTGCATAATGTTGCAAAGTGTTTGCTAATTAAAATACTTGGAAGATCATTTAGGGAATTGGAAGTAATTCAATGTTCATTTTTGCAATTTTGTGCATGAGTAAAAAGAAAAAAAAAAAACAGAATAACATGCTTCGTGTTATTATTGTGCATGTAGTAGTGAAGGCAGCAGAGGAAGTGAGAGTGGAAGATTGGAGGGAAATGCACAATATTTATGAAGCACAGTCAGGTTAATATCATGCAACATTTATTGATGCAGTAATGTTTAATTTAGCATACGCTTCTATAATAAGCCATTAGGCGTTGTGCTATGATTCAGAGTTTGATGGGGCTGTAATGACAATCAGATGCCCTTGAATATGTCACCAACAGTGTCTGCTGAATCTGGAGTCAGAAAATAGCAATAAATCAGACTTAAATTTTATTTGTTTTCTATCAGGATGTGCTGCACCTGGACCGGCTATATTGACAACGTGAGGATCTGTCTTTCATCAGCCGGCTGTAAAATATACAAAATTACAGACAGGAACAAGATTGGATTAGCTTTGATAATGGATGTCATAAAAAGCAGAGAGCACCACTTTAATAAATCTATCACATTGCCAAAGGGCAGAAATTATAGTAGAATCTCTCTGAATGACAACAGAATGTTTTCTGGCCGGAAAAAAAGAGAAGAAAAGAGGAAGTGGCAGGAACGGTCTCTGGTTAGATTTGTGGAGAACCAGAGTTTACTGCCCATTACAGCTCCACAGAAACAGCTCCAAGGACCAAAGTCAGCTCAAGGAGGGCTGACCTTGTAGATATACCAGCAGGCTCTCTAGTGTTGTCTGCATTTGACCAGGTGTCCCTTTCTCCTCTGTGATTAATGTCCTTAATTTGCTTGTAGACTACCTGATAGATTGCATGTTTCAAATGTCTCAAGTGACGTGTTTCAAGGCATCCCTTTTGACACTTTGGTGACAGTCATTTACATAAGGATTAAAGGAAAGATTATCATATCAGATGCAGCGGTGGAGCACTGAAATAACTCGAGGAAAACAGAGCTATCAGCTAGCTATCATACCACGCTATGCATATGGATGAAGGCACAGGAAACGTGTCCTTCTTTTGTATGCTGTGCAGCGCACGCAAGAATGCTCTCAGTTTGTGACAAGTTGACCCAAAGCTATTTCTAGAAGGACTTTAATATTTGTTTCCATCATTAATTCCAACTGCTGTCATTGTAATGACTCAATCACTGCAAAAGGAGAAGACTTCACAGGGTCACATTGTTAAAACTCATTTCCCCAAGAATGAAACAGACATAGTCCGTGACAAACACACAGATGGAGAGACCACTTCCACTTCTCCAGAAAAGCCTCCATCATTGTTTTTGGGAGTTGCTTTTTTGTTGTTGTTTCCTGTGGTTTCAAACATATTGTTTTTGTGTCTCAAAAGCATCTTTGTCCTGCAGGCACTGCTGTGGCGAGGGTGCTCCCATGTAATGTAAATGGTGGGATTTATCTTCATAATGGATCATTATATACATCTGCCACAGTGTAATGGCAGCGAGAGAAAAAAAAAACAACACTGTGTGATTTACCTCACTAGCATACTCCATTAGATTTTACTCTGGCAAATTAGCACAGAAGAGGAATCAGGATTGCAAAACAGGCGAGCTGTGAGATTGAGAACATACGCACTGTAAAATTGCCCTATTAAGAAAGTTGCATCAGAGGGACATTATAAACAACCTCTAGCAGGGGATTTATTAGTGCTGAGCAAAAAGCGTAGATGCAAGAAGCAGGGACAATGTCCCATTTTCACTCTTCCAAAAAGCCATTAGTGCACTGCTCTGACTAGCTACAAGAACTGATAGGAACCATGCAGGGATACGGAGGAAAAATGAGAGGCGGACACGTAAATGACAAAGGGGAATAAATAAAGTGAACTTATGTTCTGAACCTTTTGAAAATGAAGTTTTTTTTTAAAAAAATGCCTTGTGTAATGTGACTCAATTTCAGTTTTATGTAAAAATGACGGCTTTGCCATTTTAGACAATTATGTTTGATAGAATGCAAAGTACTTGTAATGTACTTGTCTCAACCCAATCAGTCAATGCACTCACACGGTTCTGCTCATCAAATGTATTCGCAATGTATTTGTACACTATATATATATATATTTCTTTATTAGATAGTGATGGGATAATTAAATAGTAATGGAATGACATGAAATACATAGTCCCTCTGACCTGGAGTCAAAGAAAGTTTTCCCTTGCTCCTGTTGGTGGGTTTGCTGGATCTGTGTAGAATATTTTAAGGTGCACCACAGGGTTATATTCTAGGACCGTTGTCCAAATGAAAACAAACCACATTTTCCAACACTTGTACTGTGTTTAAGTGACCAACATACAGTATACGTGTGCATTATGTTTTGATATGCAGCACATTCATTGTTCATTTTACAACAAGCCATTAAATGATTTACTTTCTTCACTTTTTTCTTCTCCTCATTGTGGAAGGTTTTGATTTATTATCACAAGTATGGTAGGTGTTCCCTTTAGAGAGATGCTTTTGGCGGAGGATACATTCCCTCTGTGGTGTCGAAGCATGTAACACCATCAGGTGCACATTTAACATGAAGTGGGCTTCCCCCACGCTTTACAGCTCATTATGTGGAAACAACTCTCTATAGATGGGAGATTGAAACAAATCTTGTTGGTTTAGCAACAACACACAACGTGATATTGTTATCTTACGATATAATTGTCTTTCTGTAAGATATGGATGCTCAGAGAGAGAACATTCGCTGTTATGAATATGTAAATCTCTTCTCTCCGTGCCATTTAAAATGTACCAAACAGTGTTTTTTTTTTATTTGGATCTACTGTTAAACATTGCTTGAAACATTATGTTGACACTGTGAGAATAACAGTCTTTAATAACTTGGTGGATTTAATTCACAGAATTACCTGAGGTGCAAGTTGTGTCACTGTAGGGTGAGGTCACATAATGTGATTGGTTCTTGTATTTGCATCCCCGCACCACCGCCCATCATGCCCTCCAGCAAAATATGCCGTTTCACATCTCCTCTCTTGACTGTGACATGTTTACACTAGTACGCCATACTTGCTCTTAACATGTGCCATCTTTCATAATTGAAATGGGCTGTTGGGACCCATCCATATGTGCTTTTGTGGTATGTGCTCTATAACGTGCACACCAATACAAACCCTTATCTTAAAGTGTTTTCTGTTCTTCTAATTCCTACAGTTAATGTTACTGAAATGTCATTTCCATCCGACAAATACCTGCTAAAGTATGATGTTAAAGTAATGACTTGACATTCAAACATCACATGGGAAAAGATGAATCCTTGTGGAGAAATTTAAGAGCACATAATAGTGTTGTGGTTTAGCTTTTAGCATTTGATTGGCTCTAACTCTACAGAACATAAAAAATGACATCAATCTTAAATTGCATAACTGGTGTTTTATAATATGATAAAAATAAATAAGATGTATATTTAACACCCATAATATGCTGCAAAGAAAAAAAAAGTACATATTTATTGGCTGAGTAACATGCCTGCCTGGCTCATTGTATCTAAATGTATGATTCATTATGACCTAAAGTGACTTGGAACCTCGATCTTCTCTGACAGCTAAGAAGGCAGCTATGGCATATCCCAGGGAAAGACGATGACCCTGGTCATTTCAACACAGAGTGAGAACACACACTTTCAAGGTCGACAGTGCACTGGAGCAACAGCAAGGGTTATTTCATCGCATTTAGCTACTGACTACATTGCGTCTTAACACAAGCCCTCGGGTTTCTTTCAACAAAACCGTTGAAGGTTTTTCTATTTTTCTCTGACAATTAAATTCCTTCCTCTTCAAGTACCAAGAGCGTCTCATGCAGACTATGGACAGGCGACAGAATATGAAAGCCGCTCATTTCCGAAATGTAAGGGCAAATTCACCAGCCGCACAAACCGCCGTGCCATCACTGTGACGGGCCATGATACTTATTAAGCTGACAATGCCATGATGATGAACTGCAAAAAGTCTTTGAGCGGGATATGGCTTAGTGCCGTGGCATTGGTCGAAGCTGTCACAGAGATAAAAGTGTATGAGCCTCTTCTGACCTTGTGAGTGTTTTCATGGGTGGAGGAGGTGATAGTTTTTGTCAGCAAAAAGTTATTGTACTTGCTGCTGTAACAGGACGATACCCTGACTCTGCACTTGTCTGGCAGACCCTCCCCCGCTAAATTTCATCTCTCTATGCCTTTACAGTGACAGAGCAACAGCCCAGAATGCGGTGCAGGGGGTGGGATTAGGGAGCTCCGTATGTGCATAGCTGTGCTCAGGGAAGTTGTTCCCCTTTGCTGATAGAGTGAGACAATTTGACGATAAGTGTGACCTTATCCTTTTCTGGCACTCACTTTCCATCAGAGTGGATAGCGCTGATGGAGTGATGGATTCCAAAATGCGCTTTGTGAGGATGCCACCGGCTGACACCGAGCAGAAAGACGAGGACATTGCATCATCTCTTCTATCAGTCAAAGCATTTTGAAGGCTTACATCATGTGGCACGGCACCAAATTGGACTGACAGGCCACGAGAAAATTGAAGTTGAGTTTTTAAATGGATCAACGCGAGTCAGAATTCCACTTTTCCCACTAATTTGGTGGAGGCTACATAAATGAAAGGATGAGGTATCTGTGTCAAAGAAATCTCATTAATAAAAAAAACTGTATTTTTTCAAATATCTTTTCCTCCCTCCTCCCATTTTGTTAGAATCATCTCAACAACAGCAAGTTAATGAAGACGTTGCCTGTCATTTTAAGTAGCTTTACATTTGTTGACATCAATGTGAGTGTCAAAACCAATTTTGAGTGCTTTGTTGTACTTCAGTTTGCCAAGATTGTGCAGCAGAAGGCCACACATTATTGAACCAAGCGACATTCTCTGTTCCTGGAACGGATGCTGATGGAGAAAGAAACCCACTCAAAACACTTTCAACTCAGTGTCTCAGGCCCCCAACATGCTGATGGTTTTTGATGCTCTAGCCTGTAATACGCTTCAGACTTGGGCTGCGCGATTAACTGCAAAATAATCCAACATGGAGAAGTGCAATTTCCAAAGTGAAACACAGTTGACTAAGACAAAAGCGGTGCCGCAGAAATTCACTTGCCTAAAAATCATGTTACATTACATTACATGTCATTTAGCAGACGCTTTTATCCAAAGCGACTTACAATTAGTGCATTTAAACATTTGGGTACAAATAAGAGCTAGAAGTAAGAAAGAGCTTCATGAACGTTCATGAACATAATGGTTGGGATGCAAAAGTGCTAAATTTTACTCATATGTACACATTACAGCTGCAGACACCACAGATGGAGAGATATAGTTGTTGTTATCATTACGCTGACTCCCGTATGTCTTGAAAAGGAGACCATAAACTAAGTGCTAAATAACCAAAGTGGCTGCACATGTAGATAGAGTCGACCAGTCTAAGGTAATGGATGAAGTGTTTTCCCAATTCTTTCTTACAATTCATTAAGAAATCTAGGATCTGTGACCATGATGCCATCAGTAATATACAACATGCAATATGTAAATAGATATTTACATAACCATTTTCTTTGACCGCCGTCCATAAAGCTATTTCGCACAATGCAAGTTTGTGGGTTTCTTTAAAGTAAACACCAAGTGAACATAAAGAATAAAATAAAAAACATGAAGAAATTCCACATTTACAGTGTCTGCGTCATGTCCATGTGCACTTGAACATGAACATATAATTGCCATCTTAGTCTCCGTCCATCTATGAAATGACATGACATGGTATTAAAGCTTCTACTGATATGGCTCTGAAATATAGAATAATGACAGCAATTACTTTCCTCCTTAAATGTGTGTAATTTACCCCACTAAGGCGTCCGTTCCAGTTTCTATAGATTCAATGATTAAGTGCCCTATACAGTGTAATATATATAACATTAGTCTTGTTGCTTTTAGATATTTGAATGCAGAAATGTTACATATTATTCAGTATTTTTTTTAAATGGGATAGTAATATGTGGTGTTGGAACATTGGTAAGTTTCTTTTGACCTCTATTGCTCTCGTCTTCGAGGCAATTTGGAGGTTTGTGACGTGACTAAGTTCATGTTCATTTTTAGGTTATAATAGGTGAGCACGTATTACTGATGCTGTCTCTCTGCCCATTTAAAGGTCGCGTACTCCAGGTCACATTTGGCTACACCTCTTAAGTTCATCACTCCAGTAGAATGGGCGTCTCCTGTCAGCTGCCACAGCCCCGGGCAGCGCACAACTCCCAAACATACAGTATCCCTTCTTCCCACACCACAATACACTGTAAGCCTCAAAATGAGATGCATTTTTCTAAACACACCTGCCACCACTGACATCCAGTGAGGAATAAAATGAGCATATTTATCTTGTGGGCCGAGTTTCTCATGCGTGTGCTATACTCAATTCCAATGTGTCTCTTTTCCTTCACAGTGACAAATGAGATGGAAAATTTTCACATCAGAATCCTCCTTGCTGAGAGCTCTCACAGCACTATGCGCCACAGTGCTGTCAGAGCCGAACAGAACAGCGTGAGGAGATGCTATTTCCAAAAGCAGTAGGTTTAGGTTGTCAAAGAATGGTGGCATTTCATGTAAAGCGTCATTATGATAATGAACATCCATTCTCTGTCACGAGCACCTCTTGGGCACCCCTCCCTTAATGCACTTCTGTGAATGTAACAGTCTGTGACAGTCTTATTTATTGCATTGAATAGCAGGTTTATTTCTGGCTGTTGCTTTATAATAAAAAAAAGGTTGCTTTGCAGAATATCCGTGAAAATCTATATCAAAGCAGCTTCCCATAATGTTTTATTGTGTGTTCTGGGAAATAAACTGTGTTATAAGTAATAACATCTACCAGTGCTGTCTTGCTCAGGTTTATGCACAGTCACTCTCTGACCGACTAATACTGAATCTTAAGAAATGAAAAGCACAAAAAGATGCAGCTGTGCCGACACCTTAAAATGAGCTGAAGTGCCTGCTTAAATCTAGCATGAAATAAAGTATTCATTCTCTGATTGCACAGCTCCTCGTTCACAGTGATTGGGGCACCACTGCACCTTAACAACCCTGTAATGATCCAAAACCACTGCAATCGTGTGCCACTGATGCATGGCCGTATTATCATTTAAAAAGCCTGTTGAGCCACTGCTGCGCTTGTCGGAGCCAAGAACAAATGACATCTGCTCCCATCTCTTGAGGTATAAGAATTCATAGAATTCACACTTTGAGATTTTTAACAAAAGCTACTGTATGCGGCAGCCAAGCCCAATGCAATTACAAAGATTAAATGACTTTCATTTAATGTGATTCTAAAACTTTAAGTGTATGAGCAAATCTGCGCTCCACTGAGACTGGCTCAGTAAAAGCTTCTCCTCTGTTGCTCCAGTTTCACTCGCTGATCCCAAAACACATTAACACCTGCAGAAATGCACACACAGACACGGGACAGATGTGCGCAAACCTGCGTGCAGACTGTGCACTCACTACTTGTCATTCCCACCCACCTATTCCCTGGCTTAGGTTTATCCATAGTTGCCATGGTAACAAATAGAAACCATTAAACTGGCATTACTTTGTTTCTTCTTGTGATCATGTAATTGATGGAGGCAGGAGCGGGAGGAATTTCTGTATCGTAGCAACACTTTACACAGATATGTAAAGGATTATCTTTTTGGAAACCACACCCTCCAACTCAGTGTTGTTTTTTTCTCTGACAGCTTTGCAAAAAGATCCCTTGCCCTACAGTTAGAACTACAAATGTCTGAGGGGGAAAAAGAAACAGCATTGCTGAGCACTATACTGGACGGCGAGGTTTTGATTTCTTCACGTTAGTGCTGTTAAAGTCCAACTGGGGCTGAAAAATGAGTCCTGTGAGATGGTGTCAGCGGCTGCACCTGCACACTGAGTCTGAATTATGCACCCGCACCACAAGGACACCTGCTGTAGACCGTACATCTGCTAGATCACAAGAAAACACACGCATCCTCTGCCTCTCTCTAACATACACACTTGTACATGAAGCATGCCGGGTAAAAAACATACAGATGTGCATGAAAGTCAAAGTGTGCGAAAATACACTCACTCTGACCTGCTGGGCCAAAATAACATTTTAATTGGAGTTTGGAGGAAAAGCTGCAAACCATTTTAATGGGGGCAAATATATAGAGAACGAGAATCTTATCTCGTTGTAGCTTATTTTAGCTCCGTTTTTTTTAAGCGATGAGTAAAATCTGCCATTGATTCTTCAAAAAAAAGACATTCCTGGTCAAATTTAAGACTTGACAATCCATCCATTTACTATAACTTTATCATGAGAGACACACATGGGGCAAAAACCGAGGTTCACCGTGTAGAGGTTGTCAGTCCATCCCAGGTCCAACATACAACCATTTACTCTATCTAACCCTAACCCAAGGATTTACAGCATATTCATCACAGATAATTGCAGACACCACTGATACACTGCTGACATGCTCGTGGAAATGTTGTGATTCTGAGGGAGAAAACACATTTTCAAATCGTGATTTATTGCTTGTTTTTTTTCCTCCTACTCCTAATAATTTATATAATCAGTTTGCTTGGTGTCTACTGTACAAGTCCGTGAGGGCAGTGCTATGATCTGCGATTGTTGGTCAGGTCTAGATTCAGCAATGTGACGTGCCCCCCCCCCCCAAAAAAAAGAAAAAAAGAAGAAGAGGTTAGTGTCACGAAGCGCCAGATCTGTTAGTGTTTTTGTCTTACTTAGTACAATTCTTGGGTTAGTTTAGGTTTAAAATCACGTTAAGTTCATGTCACTTTTGGTGTGGGTTTGATTTTTAACTTCCCCTTTTATTTTGGTAACGTTCATGTCTTCCTGTCGCGTGGTTTCTTCATCTGTCTTGACACATCTCCCCTAATTCCCTCATGCACTTCACCTGGTGACCCTTAAGTAATCACTCGCACCTGCCCTTGATTCCCTCTTCCCTATATAGTTTCTCCAGGTCCTTTGTCATGTGCCAGTTTTATCCTTGCAGAGAACACGTCAGAGTCCAAGTCGTGTTCTGGCTTTTGCTGAGTTAGCTGCAGCGCCAGGTTTTGTCTTGTAAATTCAACTTCTAGGGAGAAGTGATGTTGATTTTGTCTGTCTAATCAAGAGGACAATAAAAACCCTTGAATCTTCCATCGTGCCTCCTGTCTCCTGTCCTGTATTCTCCGTTCTTAACAGTTAGCTGACTACCTTAATATAATGAATGGCCAGGTTTCTCTGGCATGTCCCCTGACGACAGGATTCATTGAGCTCAGATTGTGAAAGAATGGTTCAGGGAGCGAGTTCACATTTTTCCACACGGATCGCCCCGCACAGCAAACCCAACTTAACCCCACTGAAAATCTTTGGGATGTGCTGGAGAAGACTTAGCCCAGTGGTGCAACATGATCTGGGCAACAAAAAAACAAAAAGTTCTGTCTAATTAAAGTGATGCTTAATTTAACTCATGTTGCAACGAGGCTAGACGGCAGTCCGAGTCTTGTGTTGGCTGGCCAGTGGTTATTGAGCAATACGCTCTGAATAGGGGCAATAAACAAGCTCATTTTACTCATTCTGACTGCTGTTGATAAAGACGAGAGAAAGAGAAAAAATCCTGTCATCTCGACTGCAAAAGACATCCCCAAAGTGATCACACTTTCAATTATTGATAGCTTTCGCTGTTGAGCAGTCATCAGATGGTTGTCAGGCTTCAAGCAAAGGTTGGGTGAGTGGAGGGAGGGAGAGGGGGAGGAACTTTCATGCTTTCTGCGCTGACAATTTTGAAAGCAATTACGACTGACGACTGAAAGAAAAAAAAATGCTACTCTCTGCTACATGTTTGTTGAGAGGATACTTCATTCCAAGGTTGGAGACAGAAGCAGGAGTGGTTGAAGGTGAAGTGGGAACTAAAAAAGTAGTACTGCGCGCTACTTTTGCATATTTCTTCACTTCTGGCGTCCTGCGCTGCAGCAGAGCAGAGCAGAGCCCGGGCTCATCAATACTGGATTACCTGTTCTGTATTTCTCTACAGCGCGGGAGCTGTCAGTCTCGGCGCGAATATGCCATCGATGCCAGCAGCCGTGGGACACTCACCTCACCCTATCACCTGTGTTTCGCTGTTCTGCCATTAACTCAATACTGCTCAGTCAAATCGAAGATGACATGTCGAGTTACTGCCCAGGAAGACAGCTCTCACTTATTCAATTATTCACCGGAAGATGTTCAGTTTCGTGGAGTCTTTAACTTCAACTTACATAACAAATGGAATCAAATGAAAAAAAAGTTTGTTTTGTCAGGATTTTAAAACAGATGTTTGAATATAACAATGTGAATTAAAAACTTAAAAAAGTATTTTTGTTTAGCTGCCTTAAGTTTAAACTTGCTGGGCTTTTTGACTGTCATTACGCATTTTTAGTGCATTTTTTATTGTCCCGTCTACAAGTCAGTAATTTTGTCAAAAGGATTTTTGAAACTGTTTTAAATAGTGTTGCTTTATTTTCAATACTGGAAACATCAAAATGCACATTAACAGTGCTACAATGTTCTTCTTCTTGACAGAGAGGAAGTTCATTACTACAGACATTGTTTGTCCAGTGCATTTGTTTATAAATATAAACAAATGTCCAACAGATTCAATCCACTGTCATTCGAGTTCACATATTGCTGTTCGGCTCCACACGTCCCTGTGTTTCATTTTGCGTTCGCTGTACTCCGTTCCACCTCACATAGAGGTTAGATGGTGCAGAGGACCCACCGTACATGCACTGCTGACCTTTGAGAATCCTGTTTCTGGTTGGCTGAGCTGATGGGTTTGATTCCGACACCCTTTTCTTCTTCAGCTGAACTGCTGTGGGAAAGCAGGTGTCTCTCTTTCATAGAGGAGCAACACTGTGTGTATGACAGCAAGAGTGTGTGTGTGTGTGTCTGTGTGTGTGCACTAGAGCTTCCATCCCTCAGGAGGGTGTTAGAAACACAACCTGGGATTTTTGTGCGACACCTGGAAGCAGGCTTGCTTGACCTCATTTGAGGTGCAGCTTCTCTGATTGGCCAGACTCCCCTGCATTACCAATGTGTATTTTACAAAGCTATAAAGAGGCCTTTGGTGCACACTATCTGATTTAACTTAAAAAAAACAAAAACAAAAAAAAAACAATTATTATTTATGAGTTCCCAACAGTTTTTATACCTCATTTCCCATGGCTGGATTTAGGTGCGACTCCTGTTGTGAGGCTTTTTTTAAACCTCATTTTCCATTATGGTTTGGGAAGGAAGGCGCAGACGTCTGTCTCTAAGGACACCACCTGTGCGGGGAGACGGAAAAATCCCTCTTCCTACTCCAGCACACGATGGGGACAGACTGATGTTTGAGTGGGCATAGGCCAAAACCAACATGGGGAGCTTGCAATTAAAGCCTTAATAAATTAGACCATGGTTAACTGAAACAGCTTGTCAACACAGCCCAGGACGGGGGCTGCGAGCGACATATCGGGGATACAATGGCTTCGCGTTGGAAAAAGACTAATGGGAAGCGATTTGGGGTTGGCCCAAGATATAATTACCGTCCCCACCTCTCCTGTTCAATGAGGCCTGAGGCCTCCAGGGAGAGGCCTATTTCAGTCAGGTAATTGAGAGCCCATGCCCAGTAGCGGATGATCAAATTGTGTGCAGCAATCTGCTTTTTTGCTCCCCTGATTGTCCCCAAAGACGGGAAGAGCTGACCCAAGGATTTTCCCTCCTTCCTTTCTATTAGAGTCAAGCCAGCCTCGTTCTCCCCCACCATCACAGTTGTTAGAAGGTAGCAGTGCTGCTGTGTGTGTGTGTGTGTGTCTTTGTGCATAAGTGTTTAGGTTATAGATGGTAGCCCAACTTCAGGGTGATTTATGTGTTGTCACACTAACAGGAGCATAATGAAGTTGTTCTTGCAAACACATGTTTGGGCTCCAAGGGGCCAACTATACTGCTGGGACAGAGGAGAACACATCCATAACCAAGGGAGCAGGCAGACAGACAGAGAGAGAGAGAGAGAGAGAGAGAGAGAGAGCAAAAATTCACACAATAATCATTAAGTAAATGTGTTTGTGGAGGACATCTGCTTAAGGGTTGTACTCAATTGAGCACTTCTTTTCATAAACGCAGGTGAAACTTATCTGCGTCAAAAGACCACTTAAGAGTTCAAAAACATCTATTCAAGATGAAAAGCATTGCCATTTGACGAAAAGCACTTAATAACCATCAGTCATGGGTATCTTTGCAATTTAAATAAAATGTGTAGGCAGCTTTAGTTTACAAAAAACAACAAAAAAAACATGAAATGGAAATGACAACTCCCCCAATCTTCTCCACTTTCATTCCCTTAAGCTTCTCCTGCGCTAAACCACTGGCCATTGCCGGACTTCTCTCTCCTGCCCTGCTCTTAGTTCTGCTCTCCGTGTCTCATCCATCCAGACATCAGAGATCTTGAACTTTACTCATCCTCCCACTTCATCTCCTGTCCCTCTGTGTGGATTTGTAGCCTGTTTGCTTTGCCCTTCGTTGGTAGAGATACGTCAGCTCTATCTCATTTGTGTCTCATTAAATCAGAAACCCACAGCATTGTTAAGACGGTAGCTGTGGACGTTTTTCTTTGTGCAACATCCAACTCTGTGATCAGGGTCATGTGTTGCCATCACACATCTGTAACTAAATCATTGGTTAAGTTTATGAATGCCAAGATTGTAAGTGCACCACCACAGTTTGCTGTGACACTACTAGGATTCATTTCCTAGAACATTTTTCACCAGGCGTCGGCCACTGTGCTCTCAACTGCATGGTAAACAAACGCATCTTGAGTTTTGTTTTCTCAACTGAAGTCGAACATGAGTTCTGTAATATTTTTTGTTTCCAGCACCAATTTGATTGTTAAAAGCTCCCACAACCTGTTAAGGATAGAAAACAAGGCTAATCATGCATTTAAGCTACAGTAAGAACCCCTAGCATTGTGCCAAATAACACAAATAATACAAATAACATCACATTGTTTATGTTCACAAAGACCAAACCGAAGCAAATTAACCCTGTAAAGCAGCACAAAAGCACAAAAACAATTTCAACCCTAATGCACCTTACACTTCTCACAGTATTTCAATGCACTTTCTTTCAACGATCAACAAAAATAGTGTGTGATGGTATCGTTGGAGACGTGATGTAAATTATGTTACAAAATGTGACATGAATTTTCAGAGATAAAGCAGCTTTTTTACCTGCAGTATCACATTTGATACACAATTTTACTGTTATACAGTCCCTGACAAAAGTTTTGTCACTTATCCATTTTGTAGAAAAAACAGCTCATAACCTAACTTTGAATTAATCCATTGGTTTTAGAAATGGCTCATATGAAAGCTAAAACCCTCCCAAATCATGTTCAATATACTAAAATAAATTTGCTTCACTGAAGAATGATTGATCATTTAATGAACACAGAAAGGTCAGATTTTAGCAAGACAAAAGTTTTGTCGCCTAAAGACAGTAATGTGAAAATTTAACAAATAATTTACTTCAAATACAAGAATATGCTGCATAACATAAGTGAATTAAGTAGTGGTGCTGTGAGATCAATATTTAATATCTTGTATGACTTCCATGAGCTTGAAGGACTGCGTCCATGTGGTTCGACAATGATTCATACAATTTATGGATGAAGTCATCAGGAATAGCAAAGAAAGCAGTCTTACATGCCTCCCAGAGTTCATCAAGATTCTTTGGTTTCGTCTTCCATGCTTTCTCTTTCATTCTCCCCCAGACATGCTCAATGATGTTCATGTCTGGTGACTGGGCTGGCCAGTCCTGGATCACCTTGATCTTCTTGTCTTGAGGAACTTTGACGTAGAGATGGAAGTATGCGATGGAGCACCATCCTGCTGCAAAATTTGACCCCTTTTATGTTTGGTAATGTAAGAGATAGCTAATACTTCTTGATATTTTAGGCTATTGATATTGCCTTCCACCCTGCAAATCTCTCACACACCCCCATACTGGATGTAACCCCAGACCATGATTTTCCCACCACCGAACTTAACTGTTTTCTGGGTGAATCTCGGATCCATGCGGGCTCCAGTAGGTCTCCTGCAATATTTGCAGCGGCTGTGATGTAATTCAACCGAAGATTAATCTGAGAAATCCACCTTCTGCCACTTTTCCAGTGTCCATCCTTTTAGCAGGCTGTGGGCCTTGGCAAATGCCACACGTTTTTTTAATTGCCTTTTGTTTAGTGCTGGTTTCTGGGCACTGATTCGACCATGGAGGCCATTTCGAGACAGAATTCTACAAACCGTTCTGGTTGACACGGGGACTTGAGGTGACCAGGCCTGGTGGAGCTCTTCTGCAGTGGAAAAGGGGCTGGCCTTGGATTTTCTTGCGGGGTCTGCTGGACCTGGGCTTGTCAAAAACATCTCCAGTCTCTTCAAATCTTTTTCTTATTCTTTGTATTTGACGCTGAGACACATTGAAGGTGTCAGCCACCTCAGCAGTGGATCTGGTCTTCAGCCTCTTGATAATCAATGCTTTGGTCTCAGGGTGAATCTTAGGCATGTTGTCAGAGGTCAAGTTGCAGTTGATGTGAAGGTCTGGTGTGATGGTGTTCTTTTTATACACACCCACTAATCGATTGATCAATTATTTATAACAGGTGAGGCTGTAATCTAGGATTGGGTGCATCATATGACAAGGCGACAAGACTTTTGTCTTTGCAAAAACTGACTCAGTGGGCTTTACCAAGGTGTGAACGTTAGAATGCTTTTCAGAAGTTTCATTTGGCACCAAAACCTTACTTCAAAAGCTGTTTTGATTGAAATTAGCCATTTCTTGTAAAAAAAAAAAATTGATTAGACATATATTTGAGGGGCATTTAAGGTCAACTTGTACCCAGGCGACAAGACTTTTGTCAGGGACTGTATAATGAATATGTTTATATGTGATTATGCATTGTATGAACACCTCAATATTTATTTTGGAAAAGAAGTAACAATATACAAGTTATTCTTACCATAACTTTTTGAAAATGAGCAAAGACTTGCAGTGGATATGATACAAATTAACATTACTCACTGCAGTTTTGAGTCCCATTTAACAGCACACATCTTCTTGGATTAAATGATCTATTTTTTTCTGACTGTATACTTCAATCTTTGTGACTGGCGTTTAAAGGACACTTGAAAAGATGTAAGAAAAGCTTTTACATACTCCAGCAAGTACTCCAGGAAAGGACGAGTCCACATATTTCTCTGAGTAGACTCATGTTTATTAGATCTACCTTTGCTGAAATGCTATCATCTTTCAAACTTACTTTCATGCTCCCAGTTTGTAGCACAGGCTATATTTTATGATGTGTAGTCTCCATGCCCCAAGGCTGGATAACCCCCTGATAACAACACCAGGGGCTATTTTCACAGACTTCAGAAAGCTCTCTCCAGGGCTACAGAAGATTATTCAGCAGTTTTCACCAGCTGAGCAGCACTCACCGTAACTATAATGGATCTTCATGGAGCTTTCCTTTAAAATTTAAGATCATTGTCGACCGGTGTTGTGGGGAAAAGGTGCTGCTTTCTACATTGTACGTTTTGGGAGGTCAAAATGTGACGTGCCCATGCAAACAAATGTTAAGAAAACAGTCATCTTAATGGATTATTAATCCTTCTTTTGGGGATTGCCTTGAAAAGTTTTATTATGAAAAATACATATATAATAATGAAACTTCTGCAATTCTACAGTTATTAGATGCAGATAATTGAAACAAGGAGGACTCTTTACCCCTCCTGCAGTTTATAGTATTTTGCCGGAGGAAAGCGGATTGTGTCGTGTAGATAAACCCATGCCACAAAACTATTGCATTGTTTGCTATAATTAAACTCTGCCATCCCTGGTGGACGGTGAAAGAGACTTCAGTCAGTGAAAACGTGTCACACACCCCCAACGGGTGGTTTGTATTGTCAGTGATGGTTTATCAATACCCTGGATCTTAATCTTTTTTACTCTGGCACTTCGCACTCCCCGGGCCTTTCTGCATCGACCTTTACCGCCTGACATTACAATGTGAGTGAATGACTTGTGGTGCGGAGAGAGATTGTCTTTAAATCCCCATGGAAATTAACCCCAACGCCAATGTTTTGCTTCCTATATCCGCAGTAATGGCTTTTTAATGAAACCGTAAAAGGGGACCCTTTAAATTTAGCAATTAACCGTAAAACTTTAATGTTCAGACAATGAGTCATTGCGGAGATTTTTTTTGCAGTCTCGTCAGCTTTCGTCAGGAGGCAAGAGGTCACCGTTAATTTAGGGCTGTACACTACCTCCATATATAATCTACAATGAGGATGCAGATTATTCGGTGTCAATTTGGGCAATTTCTGCCCTCAAAACATAATCATGGCAGCAATAATGGTAAAGGACAGTCGTTCTGGGGCATTTCATCAAAATCATAAAGTCATTCCCTCAGGGTGAGTCCTGACTTCTTCATGGGGCCTTGACACTAGAGGTTAGTGAGAGGTGAGTGTCCTTCTAGCTTCAGTGCATCGAGGAATGGACTCCCACGAGTCTCAGCTGGCCCCGGAGGCCATCAGGTTCAGGCATCTATACCTTGAAAATGCTCCATGTCCAGCGTCCCCTTTCATTCATCATTGCCCTTATAATGTCTGGAAGAAATATGACGCTGTAAGAATCATCTTTCATGAGCGTCACCGGCCTAGTCTCCCATTTGTTCTCGAGCCATAAAGTTCCTGTAATTCTTGAGGGTAGCCCCGACAGCCTTAGGTGTCCGGCACTCAAGTCTGTAAAAATCATGAGACGGCTGAGCTTTGGCAGCTTGGGAAATGCAGCGGGAATTTAGACCTGTGGCGCTGGTAATGTTTGGATCGTGCTTTTACCAGGAAGCTCAATAAATACAGATGACGTTGTTTATGACAACTTCACCGACCTCCGAATGCACTTTATTTTAATTTAATTTAATCATTTTCATTTGACTTCCTGAGTCCCTTTCATTTATTTTTTGGTAATCCATTCTCTGACCCTTACACTTGCCACCATGTCATCAAACAAAGTGCATGAAAATTGAAAAGAAAGTGGAAATAAAGTAGATATGAATAAGCAATAAAGCAATTTATGCAACTGAACAAAAAGATTCATTTAGCTGTGATTGAATTACACGCTCTTTTGCTTTGCTGTTGTAACGGCACATTTCTCGGTTGTTGTTTTGACATCAACGTTCAAGATTCATGCTTCCAATCACAACCCACTTTGACATTGATTTGATACATTGACTTTTGGAGTGAGTTGTATATTTTTGCGATAGCATCAACCAATTCTGTCAAGCAACATCTTCATTCAACCTTCAGTCTTTAACGGTCTATCAAAACAACTCAGCCAAAAGGTAATTCATTGAATAATTTAATTGAGCACTCCTTGCCTGACCTGGAAATCACTCCAATGCTCCATTTTGAAGGCCATCCCAAAGCTCTTTATTCTGTTTGAATAATCGAGGATTGAGGAGGATGATATGAGCCACTGGAAGACAGCTGTTTTTCACCAGACTCACATTCCCACATATTGGTAATCTGTTGGTCTTTTTTAGATCTTATAACTCCTCTGATTAAATTCTACAACCAATTTTAACTCAATCGATTCTTCTACAAATCAAAAAGGGCAAATCAATTATTAGGAGCGAAATAAATACATCAGGATTGTCCTAACAAATGATTGTCTTAAAATAATATATGTAGAAAAAAACTACATTTACCAGGAAAAAAAGAGGTTGATTCTCCACACCAGAGGTCATCAGCTAACATCAGAGTTCTGGTTCCTGATAGGACGTGGTGAGATACTCACCATGTCACTGACCAAACACTCCAGATCAGTGATGGCTGTCAGAGACGAACGTTGTTTTACACAGATTTCAAGCAAAGTATTTCACTGACAGCCGGCTTTTTATGTGCAGAAATGAAAATTGCCACCAGAAAACAAGTTAATGACAGAGAAGACGAAGCCCCCACACTTGTCTAAAAACGGCTTCCACTTCACTGACGATGCACCAGCTTCACTCATCCAGAAACTTGCAAAAGAACACACAAACACACCAACCGGAAGACATTTACTCAATCCACCTTTGACACACTGAACATATACATGCACTGCAGGAACCAGTGCTTTTGCAGATTTTCTAAAAAACAACAAAAACCATGTTCTGTACGAAACTGAATGATTCTGCATCAACTTTGCTTCCTGTTGTTTCGTAGTTGTTGAAGTTTCCAGATGAGTTTGTCACTTTTCATAACAGCTGCTGTTTATTCAGCCCAGAGACTGACACACTTGCCCAATTAGGAAAAAAGGATCGCGCTGACGCCTCGGTAATGCGATCCCTGTTAATTCAAGAGCCTACCTGAAAATCATGCTTTTCTCTCATTACATCCCCATGTCACAACACAGTGTACATCGCAATGATTCCGCAATGTCAAACAAAATCAAAGCGCTCACCATTGCAACCCGTGCAGCAGTGTTGAATCCTTGAACTGACTAATCCCCAGGAACCTGTGAAGCCTCATGCTAATACATCATCGTAGGAAGTTGCCCTGTTAGTTTTATCACCTCCAGAGGCCGCGTCTCAAGTATAACGGTGATGGATGTTAGCTCATGTGATAATTAGCTCAGCATCTTTGAAAGCGCAGGCTCCGTTGAGGTGTCAGTGTCCCATGTTGTTGACTGGCTGAAGGTTGAACACGACCAAATATCACCTCAGATGTGTTGCCACCTCCCCCGTGCACACAGAGGGTTTCAGTGAAATGCTCGTCTATCTTTCTTTCTTTCTTCCTCATAATCTGTCACACACTTAACATCCAGTTAAAACACATGGCCTGACGTGCAATCAGGCGATGTCTAATCCACTTTTGCTGGTTTACCAGTAGGGGAAAAAGGGCTGTGTTTCCAGGTGCAATGGCTCAAACGGCTTGTCTTGGTCTCTTTAATTAATCATTGACATTTGTTTTGGATGCATACACAGTAAACAAGAGTTAGAAGCTCCCATTCATTTAAAAACCAGGTGTAAAAGTGATCCTGAGTCTTCTTCCGTTTCAGACAAAAGCCAGACAATGTCTCAGAGAGTGTGTGCGCATAAAGCATCAGCCTGAGCAGGTGCATGCTACTGCCTTGATATTGTGTCATTAAACAATCTACCTCCAGACTAGGTCTTTGGTTAAAAATAAATAATCCAAAGATTAAATGCATCAGTCTGAATCAATTGCCACATTTGCATAAATGCTCATGTCAAGCCACGCGTTACTTCTAGACGTAATGTGAATTCTATCAGCGTACGCAATTTACTTGACATTGAAACTGTGGTCAACAATATTTTTCACTGTCTATTTTATTTTTTGCTGTGACGAAAACAAAAAGCATTAAATTACATCGCATTACATTATTACAATCCCCTGAATGTGGCACCAGAGTGACTTCTTTGGTGTTTTAGCTAAACGGTGCGAGTGATCAGTCGTGCTCTCAGCATACTAATGTGGTGGCTGTTGATTGAGAGTTTGCGAGGAGGAAACACAGTGAGTCGCCACTTTGGCCCTGACTGAGTCACCACTTAGTATAAGAAAAAAGAAACATACTTCACAGATGAGGACAAATGTAAAACTTTCCGCAATTTCCTTCCACTGACGCTGCTTTCAGACTTTGCAGCATGGGCTTCTTATGTCCTTGGGACATAAACAGCTGCTTCCCCCCACAAGGTGCAGAGTTGTTTTTCCATCATGTGAGTGGATGCTGATGCTGAGTACGCTGCCTCAAATGCTTCCTTCAGCCCACAAGTAGAATGGCAGTATAATGGAGGATTTTGTCACCTTACCCTTTGCACCATTCACACTTTCTGTCTCTCCACTGTCTACCTGACACAACAAGACGTGATGAATGTGTGAAGAAGTGGAGCGGCTGTTCACTGGCAGCTGGTCTGGATGGATTCCACACCATCCAGCTAATCCTCTTATTTCCTCTTTATATACTGTAAAGCCTATTTCACACTAAAATTAGCGCCGTGTACCCTGGATTTCAAACCGCAGTGAAGCCGCTGAAAGGATGATTAAAAACCATTACAATTGCCAGTAGTTGCTTTTCCTTTTTTTCTTCTTTTCACCCCTTTTCACCTGTGCACAAATTATGACATCATGGACCTGCTGAAAACGAAATAGGGTAAGAAATGAACCCTCTGTGATAATGTTAGATGATAAAATAGGTGATATTGAGTGCTCGGTCAATATTTAAAAAGTAACGATGAAATTATTGCGTGTCGTAGCGCCACACCAAAAATGGTGCATCTCTGGCAAGAAATGAACACGTTCACCTGTGATTTATGTTCCGTTTTCCGTCAGAGCTGGAGCTGATATAAACCTGCATGAATCGCAAAGTCATTTGACCTGAATGCCAGCTGAACACGTTCCCTGCGGCGAAAGCCTGTTTAAACCTGGGATTAAACCAGGGTTCTTTTGGGTATTGGTTGCTGTGTTCTGGTCATTGTCACCTTGAGATAAAGAGATCTAAGTTATATATTAAAGTGGTCACATATCCCCTTCCTATTTCTCACTCATTCTGTCTCCCTTGTGTGATCCTGTGAGTTGTGCACAATGTGAGAGGACTGCCTGCAGTCTCGGGGGCTGTTTTTGTGATCCATTTCCATGACGTGGGCTGTAATCTCTAAAAAAAATGAAAAGAACACCTACACTCCTGTCAGTCCATATATCCACAGTCACAGACACTGTCTTTTCCTGTTTGTATATAATCTTGGACTCTTTGTCTGCTACTACCTCACTCAGACATCTGGTCATGCTGCCTCAACTTCGCTGGGCAGGATCTCTCCTACGTCTCAAATGAAATTCATGAAGCCCGACTTCTCAATTAAAGACAGAGACAAGTGAATGTGCATGAAATGATGAGTTGCCGTATTATGGATTCAGTAATGGCCTTCTTCTCCCGGCCGTGGTTCTATACCTGCACACGTGGTATATCGTCTGAGTCAAGAGTGAACTCTCTGCGGAACAATGAGAAACCTGTAGATTAACATGGGAAAATAATTAGGCTGCTAATTGCAGGATCTGGATGATGCGGCACAATCTTTGCAGAGAGAGGGTGCCTGATACATGGATTTATATGACAATACTTATAAGGGATAATATGACAGCGTTTCTAAATGAGCCATTAGTCATTAAATAGTAAAACGAAACAAAAGAGTGTAAATGTACTGGATCTTTAAAAAACAAATAACATTTCTAATCTACTGTAAATATCCGTTCCCTCAAGCCTTTCAATCCAGGCATAGTACTTACCTGTTAAGCCTGTTATGTTATATTATAAGCCTTAATCCTATAACCTGTCTGTAGCTGATATTAATTAACATGATCTCTCTCTCTCTCTCTGTTTAACATCTGGCACTAGAACATGGATGATTAAGTTACCCAATCATTTTGTATTTATTTTTATATATATATATATATATATATATATATATATATATATATATATATATATATATACACATAAATAACATGATGTTAATAAATTAAGACACACTTGAAATTCTACTCGCTCACATTAATGTATATTGTAATCATGGAGTAGCACTGTAAACAGTTTCTGGGTTTTCCTCACATTTAAGTGTTGACATGTAAAATCCATGGAGGCAGAACGTATACATTAACATGACAGTCGAAAGTTATGTTTTTTGGTTGCGACAGTCCGACTAAATCTAGAATTTTAAAATACATGTAAACATGTTGGTCTGACGCCACATGGCGGAGTAGTGAAAATTGTCAACAATGAATGTATGAATGTTAGTCTGCATTAAATTCTCAAATTTCTCGAAGTTGGACCAACACAGCCAGAGAATGCGATTGGGAGTGAAGTATCTGACTCTGCGCTGATTTTTGTCTTGACTGTGTTAAAGATGTGCATTGAGATGCCAACAGGCAAACAGCAACTTCCTCATGAGAGGGTCGAGTTTGGGTTGAGACGCATCACCTACAATCTGGTTACAACTGTAGGCCAGTCCTGGCCAATGCTTGCCAAAGAAGCACAGATGCTTCCTGTTTTGACCAAACCTGTAGTTCGATCCCGAGGAGATCGTAAAAAAACAGGAGAAGGGCGGGAACCGTCAAACATGAGGTTTAGGATCAGGAGTTCAGATAACCTTTAAAAAGTGTGGTCCTGCTCACAGAGGGCAGAGTTGTTGAGATTTCCGTTGAATCACTCTTTCAAAGCAAACTGCAGTGCTTGATCCTGATGCTTGGCTTGTAACAAATAAAGATCTCTTTGTTCTATACGAGCCTTGTGTCAGCGGAGTGTCTTTCTACACCATCAACACATCGCCTGTTGTTCTCAAGAAGAAGGAAGCCTGACTAAACGACAGGAGTCGAATTATTACTGCGTGTAAACATTCAGACTCAAGCTGGGCACTCACTCACATGTGGAACACAGCACACTGAACAATAAGACAACAGCAACAAATACATCGGGAAGTTCTGGACATTGTTTTGAACCGAGGAGGAGACCAATTCTATGCTCTGTCAGCTTAAATAATTGAATATTTCACATTCTGTGAATGGTAGGAAGACACATAACTACACTACAAGGCAAACCAGAAACCACCTACTAACAAGCTGAAAGGGGGTGTATCACCTCCTAGCGTAGCTGAGGCAGACACACTTTCTGTCAATAAATCAATTCCACCCAGTCTTTACATATTAGTTACATATTAGTTAGTATTACATATTAGTTACACATTACATATTAATATTGATTTGGGTGCAATGCAGGGGTCTGTTTACTGGACTAGCTCAACTTCACATTGGACAATGAATGGACACGCAACTGTAGTTTAGTCTTCTGGAAAGACTGCTCAACATGTCATATGGTCTATTTTTTTCTTGTGATGGACTGTCTATTTTATCTTAATGTGTGTTTATATGTATGTATATATATATATATATATATACATATATATATACATATATATATATATATATACATATATACTGTATATATATATATATATACATATATATATACTGTATATATATATATATATATATATATATATATTGTTTTCTTTTCCTTATAATTCTATTTGGTGCCCTTACTCTGATATTTCGTTGTCAATGCATACAGCTGTGTATTTTAATTTTGCCTTTGTTTGTCTGTAGTAAGAATTAAAAAATCTATAACGTTTGAGTCAAAAAAAAGACATTGATTCCCCACTAGTGCTTTTACCCCGGGAAAGGGAGAGTCGTCCAAACTTCAACCGTAGCTCGATTTATCTGCGCATGGAGAAGTTACAGACTGTATGTGAACGTTTCCCTTTGCAAATACACCTGACATGACTTATAGCCGGATTTTGATTTCTATATAAAGTCACCCTTACGGTCCTCGGCTATGAAATGGGCCTTGATCTAATTGTGAGACATAGCTGTGGACTTTCTTAAACCCTTGGAAATCGCATCAGGAGCAGAAGTACAGTTTGTAACTCGGTTATACCAAGGAGTCCTGGTGGCAGTCCCACCTCACAGTAAGAAGGAATTGAGTCTATTCGTTCTCTCAGAGGTATTTGCATGCTGTACCTTGGGTTTCAAAATGAAAAAAAATATTAAAGTGTACGCCGACAAATGGCCAGGCAAACCCCACAGTGGTTTCCATGCTGTGCTTTTTTACATCATACACTTTTCATTCCACCTCCTATGACCCACAAGGGGAATTTGATGAGTCATTTCATCACATTTCTAAATAATTAAATATGATAACACATTCAAAATAGAGGAATTACTTTGTAATTACTGATGCCCATCTCTTCTTGGATGGATTATGTGTTTTACACTTGGATTTACAGGTGGGATAAGTAACAAGTGTGGTTTTGTTTTGCATTTTTTTATTATTGTGGGTTATCTTGTAGAGGGAAATATCCATTGCTAGTCCTCATGTGATTACATTCGCCTACCCAAATAACTTTGTGTGTAATTTACTTTGAGGTAATTTGATTAAACACGGACCTTGGGGGAAGTAATATATGGATGTTGGCTGTGATGCTATATGCAAAGAGTAATGAAGCTGCCACACTGTCGTCTCCTGTGTGAATTGTATTGGATGGTCTACCTGAAGAAAACATGGACACGGAAACAAATTTGATTTAACAAGATCCCATCTAATTTCCCCACCCTATGAACATGAGTCAGAATTAGGGAAGATATACTGTATATCAATATATTGCAAAATTCATTGTCGGAAAGCTACACTTAAGCAAATGATATTATCCGATGCCTTAAAAGCTTAAAACTGTTTTTATAGGCGATGGAGTTAGTTGTGATGGATCACTTTCTTGTTATGTTAACTGCCTTTTTTTTGCACAGTGGAACAACATCATCAGTGTTCCTCTGGTGGTGATATTCACCTCACATCTGAGCTGTAACTCACTTTCCCTCTGCTCTGTTTTTGACCTTTTGCAGCTCCTGGGGGAAATGTGAGGTTAGAAACACTCCACTTAAATGTTAAAGCCAAACAATAGAGCGCCGGGGACAATTCATTACAAGGCAACAAGTCTCTGCGTCAAGCAATGCTTACATCATCACATGGTCGTTCAGTTTTGTTATATTTTGTCATTTTCTTTACAGATTTCTTGCAAGTGACATCAACACAACCTAACACCATAGTGATGCTTTCTTTTCGAAAGTTTTTATTTAGTAATACACGACGAGTGTAATCTTGGCTTTATGTTGCACAATAGTCAAAGAAGAAAAAGTTTACCTCACAAAATGGCTCTGTAACAGCAAAACTGATTCAAATGCTTGTGGAATTTGTTTCCGGGTCAAACAAGGAGAATGTTCATTTTGCTTGAATAGTCACTTTTAAGCTATGAAAGATTTTGTTCAATCCTGAACCAATTCACTCACACATATTTCCATTGGGTGGAAATTCACTCCCAAATCCCAATTCTAAAATTCTAAATTAATTCTTCACTTAGAACTGGGCTCTACAGGGGATTCTTCCATTTTTTACAAGTCACCGCAGCGAGACATATTGTCACTAATGGACTGCGTGATTTGCAGGGGACAATGTGTTTTCTTCTACCTTGTTTATTTACAAAAGAAAAGGGGAATCAGCGTTGATATAATTTGATGAACAACCACTTAAGAATGTCAGTCGCCGTGGAGATATCTTTGGCACAGGAGCACCGCACTAACTTTCCGTGCTCAGAAAACTATTTATCACTCTGTCAAGAACTGTATGAGGCCCTTTCTGCTTTTGCAAGCATTTACAATTATAATGTATATATTCAGGCTTGAGGGGCTGCCAAGTTTTTTTTTGGATCCTATCATTATTTATCACAAGGCTGGTTTTATGTAGCCGTATATATTTTAGTTTTCAATCTATGACCTTCTATTTATGAATGCGCTCTTATCACCTGATGTAAGCCATGTTTAGACTAATTAAAATACAATAGCTGTGACCACGGCTGTCATAGCCGGAGTGATATTCTCATGCTCAGTGGTCAATATTGCAAACTTACTAGCATGCACCTCAAAAACACTGATACCAGCTGCTTGTTTAAATGTGAAAATGATGGCTATATTTTGACTGATGTCTTTCTCAAAATTGACCAATGCTTGGGTTTAAGGTCAGGTATAAGGTTTTAGGCTTATGCAGGAGCCATTCTGAAAACCCCTAGGGGCTCATGAAGGGAATCTTTCCTCAAATATTAGCAAAAGTGCAGCAATTTGGACTTCTCCTTGAAAAAAATATCTACGGTGTGCTGACTGTTCCAAGGACTTAGCAGTGTCTCTAATCAAACTGTGTTGTGTCAATAGTTCACGGCAAGCTTCAGTGTCTCCCCTCATTATCCTTGAAAGTTAGAACTGTGTGGCCACTCGAGGAGATCAATGTAGACAGAAATCTTTAAATGTCAACACATAATGCAGCAGAATCAAATGACTGCTCTCAGATATATGGGAAACAAACACGTATGCACCAATAGTAAGATACACCAACACATGTGTAGTATCTGAGTAAATGTGTAGATTCAGTAACAGTATTGATTGGTAAAATGTGCTGAAACGACACTGATCTAAATGCAGGAGGTGGGCGCACATTGTGTATGGAAAGAAAATACAGTCAACATAATATGCAAATAAATAGTCGTGCAATTCATCACAACATCCGGTCGAGTAACAGCTGATTCACCCGTGTCAGATTATTTGAATTCAGTTTACTCCCCACATATTTTTGTTCCTTACAAATCCGTCTTAAATTACAAGGTGTGACTGTGACCGTTTCCTGCACCAATATACAACAAAGCTGTGACCTTTTTCTTAATGACTGAGGAGGACTGAGGTTTGGCAATCACTGCGGCTGACTCCAATGGTGAACAAAACGTATGAAAATCCAACATTCTCGTCGGCGCACGACCAGCTCCTTCGCCCCGAAGCCTACAATCAATCAATCATGGCGAGATGATCTGGCATGTGCTCGTTACGTGCGGCTGACAGCTCAGTGACCATCCGTATAGAAGGAGAGGCCCTTTCATAGCTCTTCAAAGGCATGCACACTGAAAAACCTATTAAGGTACTGTGAATCCTGCAGTCAAGCTGAGGTATTCTGGCACCTGACGTTTGTGACGTCATCCCCCGGAACCATGCAGTGCGTTTCCCATTTACACGCCGTTAATAACCCACTTCTTTTTTGCACTGTTGACAAGTTACATTCAAAATTCTATCTTGTAGTGCTTAAATACCGCAGACACACTGTAAATGAAAAAAGCACTAGTGGAGCTAACAATATTAGTGCTGGTGATGTTGGAACGGGACCACTGGAATTTCAATCCTTGTTTACATTTTGATTTTTTATTATTATTAGTTACACTTTTGCTTTTCCTCCTAGTAAACGTCAGACATGTTAAAAAAAAAATAAGCTCTTTAAACAAACCTTGAAATGGCAGAAATAACGAGGGCTATGCCAAAGGTCCACTGTGTAACTATTAGTGACATTTAATCGTGAGACTGCACTCTTACAATCCTTTTACCCAAGCACGTCAGGCAGTTATGGTGGCATTTTCTTTGCTTGCATAGTAAAATTTACAATTTACACTTCAAATTTCGGAATCCTCACTTATTTATCCATTCAGGATGCTGTAGAAATATGTCAGTGCAAGGTAACAGCCACTATAAACCAAGTGTAAAATGGTAATACATTAACACAAACATATTTATTGGTAGTATATTACACTTCTGCCTATAAGCCCCTCGTAAATGTTACACACTGGACCTTTAAGACAAGTTTGAGTAGTCAAAATCAACAGTGGATTAAGTTCCATTGTAACCTATCACTGGAAACTACTTCATCCTAACAATCACACGATATGTTTATGTGTATCATATGTGTCTAATTTTTTACCGATTTGCATCAAGACCTCTCAAACACAGGAGGCAATTTATATATTATCTTCATGATGCAGCTTTCATCATTATAAATACAGCGTGCTCTGACGCGAGAGATGAGTCCACTCACACAGTTGTGCAGAGAAGAGAAGAGAATGAACGTCTCCATCTGCTCAAAAATTCAATTTTTTAAATAAAAAAGCATAGGACGGGAGCAAAAACATCTCCGTGCTTCACCTTTGTCAGCATTTTCTTCTGTTCTCAAGGCATTCAGCCATTCTTTTATGATTTTTTTGAAATAAGGTTGGCTTCCAGCTCACATACTGACAGGATTTTTGCATGTGGATCCTCCTGAGACAGAGCTCTCTAATTGGGTGGTGTTTTACAGGTTTTTACAACAGAGCAGCTCTACCCTCCAGGGATTCTCAAACAGACACAAATCACATCCAAATGTCTTTCTTCTTCCCCTTTTTCATACACGATACAGACATTTTCAGAAGTGGCCGATTCTGCATATAACACCATGGATTTCAGTAACAAGTAAATACTGTGCCGTCAGTCAAAATCACATTAAATGCGCAGATTTTACGACAACATACGTCTCATTATACATTTTCAATTCCACAAATTAGATATTTGCTTGAACAAGAAATGTCGAATCTTCAGTTTCTATGTCCCTGGACTCTGCATTAGTTCAGTTTTTGTATCACACACACACAGACTGCAATTCCAATACTGCAAATCCAGCACAACAATACTTTTTGATCACATCAGTGTTGCAAGAGCAGCAATATGGAAATCCTTGTCATGGTTTGACAGGCGGAGAGGGACTGATGGGAGAGAACAAAGCTATAAGCGTGGCAAAATATGTGTTACTGGGTGTTTTTAAAGGTGCAGTCAATGGTTAAAAACGTGTGGTACAAACGTTTGACATGGTTTATTGGCAGAAGTACAAAACAAGAAGATTATTTATTGTATGTGAATAATGTTTTTTTTTTTTTTTTACAAATTTTGTAGCCCATCTGGGTCAGATTGAAATGAACTGTGGCCAGTTTCTGATTTATTTTGACTGACATGTGGCGACACCATGACCAGCTTGTGGCCCAGATCTGGCAAACAGGAGCAAAATGACCAAGTGCCATCTGGACCAACATTTTGGTTTCTGGGAATAAGTCGTTTTTACTCGTACTTTAGGCATTGGTTTGGTTTGTCACTTTTTCTTCCATACTGTACCTTTAAATATGACTACATTCTATCTTTAATCTTGAGTCATAAATGGGGTATTTGCACAAGCACTTGTACATAAAGCTCCCCGGTGGGGTACTTGGAGACATACTTGCTACCGTGGAGCGGAAAATAACATTGTGTCTTTAATTTCGCTCACAACAGTGTCTGTAGCATGTGCGAGGAAAAGGAGGATGAGGGAGAACCACTTCAATATTTTCTCAGGTGGAACACAGTTGATCTAGAGTGTTTGGTCAATGATGTGAGTCTCTCAATGTCAAGAGTTTGACGGTGATCTAGGTAGCATAGTGAAGAGGGAAGGGAACGTCAACCCTAACAAAACAATACTCAGGAAGTAGCCAAAAGATAACACACTGACAGCAGTTGCGGTAAAACCTAAAAAGGCCGATCTGTGGTGTGTGTGCTCAATGGAGACAGCTGCGTCAGCTACATATCAGCGATACAGTGCTGCACTGGTATGATGTCACAGTTAAGCAACTAGGTTAAGTAGCAGGGAAGGTGAAATGATGCGCACGGACATTAGGCACCCTTTTAAAATATACTTTTCATTACAGCACAGAGAGGATTTACTGCCGCTTGTGTTTCCTTTCATCAAAAAAACATAAATGCCTACATGATGTACTGGGACAAAAACCCAACTGTACCCTACTGTAATGCTCGGAGGACATGGAGCTTTAAGTCACCACCCGGTCCTGACTTTTTATCTCAGGGGTGTGCTACATCATCGAAACAGCCTTTTAGAAAATATTCCCCACAGTATTTCAAGGCCACTTGTAGACGCCCACTCTCTTTTGTCTTCTCGTCTCTCTCTCTCTATTTCTCTCCCCATCTGTTGTCGTCTGGTTTTTGGCTGACACCGTCTAAATGCCGCCTGTGATGTGCAGCAGCGGCACACCTGTGATGCTTCCGAGGAAATCATGTTTTCAGAAATATCAGAAATGACAAGCTTTCCGTCACTGCAAATGAGTTTGCTTTCCAATTATGAGCAAAATATGTTTGGCGGGTGGTGATTGTGCATCGGGATGCTTCAGTGGTTACTGTGGCAACTTGTGTTCTCCAATGCGCCTCACTGTATGATTTCTAAATTCATTAAGAATGTGCGGTGCAATTTTAGCACGGCATAGGAAGAAAAATTAAGGACAATGGCTTGTTTTACAAGTAGCTCCAGGATATTCAGGGGCGTTGAGGGATATTTCAACAGCCCGTCAAACAGCTTTGCTGGTGCGAGGAAAAATATCTATTTATCTATTAAATCCAGGATTATAAAATATAGAGTCTATAAAAACGTACTAGGTCATGTTTAATTGCCAATAAATCCAAATTAACAGACCAAGACTGATCATTAATATAAAATCATTAATAAACAATTCATGTTGGGGTTTATCCGCTAGCAAATGGCAGATGGAACTCATTTTCCTGTGCATCAAAGCTCAGATTTGTCCCAAAGTAAGACACTCTAATATATTGGGTTTTTTACTGTATGGAATATAATTGATCCCATCACCTGCCATAAAAAATACACAGGGGTATGAATATGCATTGATTCGGTGCTGAAATGGTCTGAGAAATGCACATTTGTTCTGTTATTTACAAATAATTTGTAAGCATTTTTAAAATGTGAGTTTATGACCCCGACCTTTCTGATGTCTTCATTAGTAGAAATAGTAGAGTTAAAATTGTCTGTTATTCGTAGTAGTGGTAGTTGTAATTGCGGATGAATAGGTTCAGTCTTTATATTGAATCCAGGATGCATTGTGTGTTTCATGATAATTGGCAATAAAGGAAGACTAAGACTGGATTCTCTTTTCACACATCTGTAAGAAAACTATTTTAAGTTTTTAAGAGGTATGAACATGTATGAACATGTATGTACACATGTAAGTTATGTCACTCTTGATCAAAACCTGTTTGATGGGGACCAGTGTGGAAGAGGATGAGCTTTGGCTCACTTCCTGATGATGTGACTGATCCTCTCCGCTTTTCTAAAGTTACGTACACCACACAACAATTAGCTTACATCAGCTTATTGCTTGCAAAAAGTTTGACATCGACCGACCAACTCTCTCTCTCTCTCTCTCCCTCTCGCTCTTTCTCTCTCCATTTCACTGCTGTGCAGCAATGGCCCTCGGCTCCACTGAACAGCTCATCAGCGCCTTTATCTGTCGCATTTTTCCGAAACACAACGCATCCTGATTCAATGTCAAGTCACTCTAGCTTCACTGTTCTCTTGTGCCATTATTTTTTTTTTTTCCTTTTCAACAAGGCTTATTTTGAAGTATTTCCAGGATGATTGGACACACTACTGGCCTTTTATTGGGTACAGAGGAGAACATATATACAATATACATATATATATATATATATATATATACACACAGACATGTTAATCTTTACATTTAAAGTATTTTAATTATTTCTTTTATAGCATTGTTTAGTTTCCTTATAGGTTTCTTCTTCTGCTTCTGTGGATAAGTGACCTGTGAACACATCGTGACTTGTTTATTGTGACTGAAGCATGTGGTCAGGTGTAAACACACAGACACATGATGGATGAAGCAGAATGAAAAGCGGTGGTGCGTATCTTCCACCCCGGTTCCTAATTATGCAGAGTTGACCCATTGGATCAGGTTCTCTGTATCACATCCCTGAAGTGAAATTATTTTCTTTTTGTGAGGAGAAAAAAAATCTCAAGTAGCAAAACTGACATGTATAAACACATCACAAAGTAATGTGTCTCACAATGAGGATGTCATTTTTGCTTTCATTCAGCTGTAAGCTTTGCTCCGTGATAGATTTGAATTACCATCTAACGACTATGTTCCATTTGCAATGCGGTGTGAGCTTCATTTTGAGTGACTTGTTTTTTTGTCAAAAGCTAAAAGGCCTTCAGATCAATTTCATCACACGTGAAGCAGAAGACCTTGATGAAGTATGATGCTTCATCAAAATGGAAAGCAAAGTGAATCACTTTTCTTCGATTTAGGCCCGTTCCACTTTTTTTCTTTCCTTCCCCGTCCTCTTTTCATCACACGACGCACAGCAACACAACAAATATGCGCGGACACACTGTCAGGGCTATCATTTTCTTGTCATCTCCGATCCCCTGCAGGGAGCTCAGGAGGAGCGGCAGCAATTAACGGCTTTTTTGGTAATTTAAAGGAAGACACCGCCGAATGTATGTTGTTTGGGGAGTTGACAAGTGTGTCTCTTCATGCCTTGGTTGCTTTAGCCCATTACGTGTGATGTGAGAAAATAAAGTGTAACATCACAGTGATTGCAAAGTCTAGCACTATACACAATGTCACAGTCAGTTTACACTTAGAGAGTGACTCAACTTTTTCAATTTTGTCTTTGCAATATGTTGGTTAGGCAAATTACTCTTTTTTTTTTGGCATTTTCAACATATATCTCAAAGAAGGCATTATGGATGTTACAATTTGATGAGATGTACGAGGCCATCTACAGATCAAAAATTAAAGGTGTCATAAAAATACACACATCAGATGGTCTGAGACATTTTAGCATGATTCAACAGCATGACCGACAGGGGACCTGAAAACATGTCCCCTGTTAGCATGGAGGGTCCCTTGTTGGTGAATGTGTAACCATTGTAGTCCATTGTTGAATAGGTTGACAAGTACACCCACACACATATGGAATGCCAGCGCGATAAATTAGCTTTTCACAGATTTGACCAAAATAACAATTCATGTTGTGTGAGATAAACTGCGGAGCAGTATATGAAAACACATGGTGCATTTATAAAGCGGCACGATGTACTTTAGTAAGTAAATAGATAACAAGCCCTTTACCCATTGTTGTTGCTGCTACAAGACAGATAAGTTAAATCGCAATTCGGAGTATCTATCATTAGTCTATTCTTTTGCCGAAATGAGGAATTGACGTATCATTGCCAAAAAAACTTCATCACTTTGATCTGGCATTCTCATTTATGAAACGCTGTGTTAATTACGTGGTACTGGTGTTAGTGGTGGTCTCCTCTGCTTCAGTTAAACATAACAGAACTGTTTCTCTAACACATAACTAAAATATAGGATTAGATGGGGATTAATAAGAAGTTCCATAAATAATGCAGGGATGAGAACTGCAAATGAGAGAAAAAAAAACAAAAAACAAAAAAAGGAATGATAATGGTGTACCAAACAGACCCTCAACTGTACAAAGGAAAGTGAAACACCGTGTTTAAGAACAGTACATCCTGCACAAATAATTAGACCCCATAGGACCAATTTTGAAGTTACTGAGAGGGGCTTCTTAATCTTCTCACATAAAGTAAATCATTGTGAAAACAGTAAACAGTGTTCGGGAGCAAGCTTTAAAGATTATTTAAATATGTACCACACTATGCATATCATGCATGTTTAATCTATCTTTTCAGACCCCCGTACAGTCGTATAAATCAGCAAACAAGAAATTTCTACGACAGAGTAATAAAACAGAAGTGTTGTTCCAGAACCGTTGGAAACCAAACCTAACTGTGATGTACCTTACAATTCTATAACATAAACATGAACACATAAATAAATGATGTAGCACTTAGCAGATCTAAAATTGCAATTTATTTCATAAACTATACGACAGTATTTATCTATCTGTTCAAGTTCATTAAAAACTGAAGTAGATAACGGCGCTAAATGCAAAACGTGTTTTGGTATTTGATGATCCCTCTAAAGCGTTGTATATTAAGCTACATTTCAATTAAGGATACTTCTGGTGAGATTGAAATAGATGGCAAAAGCGTGCTGCAAATAAGGTTTTTACAAAATTCAAGTGATAGGCTGTGTGGCAGGGGGAGAGAGTGTTGTTTCCTCTCTCTAATTCAACGCTTTCCAAGCCTAATGACAAACAAAAATAGAGCTGAATGGAATAACAACTCCACAGGAAGTTAACAGTTCTAAACAATTCAAAAAACTGATCAAACAAAGCCCAAACTGAGCATGCGGCCAATGACCGCGGGGCGTCTTCCCAACAATCACAGAGGCAAACAAACGTCTGAATATGAACAGGGATAAACTATTGAATGAATGTTCATTCTTCCGATGTAGATCCAGCTTGATGACACCCACACTTTGTTCAAACAAACCTCCAAGAACACGACAAATATGTGTAGGAGTGACTGCAATTTTGGTCATATGCACTTTTAGCCATTGGTTCAGGCAGCTCCAACTACATAACCTAGATAAGGTTAGCATTGGTTTAAATAGATGACTAATGTAGGATATATTTAGAGATATATTCAATGATATTCAAAATGACAAAAAATCTAAGTTAAATTTAGATAATAGATAGGTTACACGTTTATTTTTGAATGACAGGTTTGTTTTTCTAAATGTTTTCTAATTCTCACTTTGAAAGAACATTGTTTCTTCAAAAACAAATTCATATTACAACTTGAATTAGTGAAACTCTTAGTAAACAGTTGGGGAAAAAAAAGCATGACAATTATTCCGAGACAAAAGCAGACAGTGTAAGGAACTTGTTTTGTGCTTGAACCTTCCTCCCTCTGCCAATCACGCTCTGTCTCCGTCTCCGTATCACAGTCGAGTTTCTTCATAATGCTGCTGGCTGCACTGTGGACTGCCAGTGGAAAAATATCATATTGTTGGAGGTCATTACTTCCAAGTCATTAAAGATGGGAGGACTGTGCAGTCTCATGAAATAATCTGTGCTGCTCTTCAAGTCATTCTCCTTGCCTGACAATTTGTCAGGGCAGCGTCGTTGTGAGTGATTGCCTTGCAAGACAACTGCACTTTAATATAAATAAGTACACAAAGGCAGCACCTGTAGTGAAGCTCTGAAATGGGTCACGTAGAGGAAAGAGTAGTTTTACTCCATAGTGTGAGGAAGAAAAACAAATTGATGAGCTTATATGATATTTAAGCCCATGGTTCTCAAACTGTGGTACGTGTATTACCACTGGTACGCAAGCTTCGTTTGGTGGTTTGGTGGAGGAAAATCTGAAATTATGTTCTGATTGGAGTGGAGCTGAGGGATTTTGAGCGGAGTGTGTATAAAAATCAAACAAATTATTATCTCTCGCACCACCTTTTTCTAATTCTAATCTACTATATCAGTGCTTGAAGTACATGTGAGGAAGAGGATGATGAGGAAGGAGCAAATTTTCTTACCGGGAATAGATCTGCCTCCTGTGAAATGTCTGTAGCTGACTTTCCTCGACCTATTGACACCACCGTAAACAAACACGTCTGCTGTGGATGCTATGTCCCGGACAGGGAGCAACACTCGGACCTTAAGCTAAGGTTAGAGAACACGCGCTCTCCCCCTCTCTCTCATACACGTTCTCATACACGAATATTTAAAATCTAGAATGCTTTACGGTCCGTTATAATACTCTTATCATCTATGCTTATTATGTGAAGCAGACACACTTTTAATCTCAATCTCTGTCACTGAAAGCATTTAATGGCTCAGGTTTTCACTTCATACCAGGAGGAGCCAGTTTATAGAAACACAAATATAAAGTTTTACCACAAATTGAGTTACTTTTCACCCTGAGATTCTGTTGCTCTTTCTTGCCAACGTCATTTGCTGAAATTTTGGAACACAGTGAACTAAAAATATGTCCAACTGGCCAACAGACACATCGATCATATACAATGAAAAGAAGACAACAGTTTATCCCAACAAACTTTCTTTATTACTTTAGTGATTACACTTGTATCACAACAGATATAGAGAGAAAGAAAAAAAATTCAAGTTCAAATAATAAAAAAAAAGAAGAAGCTTCCCTTTACATCAGACGATGGGATTAAATTACTTTGGCTGCAGGCCTGATAACCACGAAAGCAAGTGGCACATGAACCCTATTAACCCCGTTCTCAATGTTGTCCTTGGTGTGTAGAGGTTTGCTAATGAACTAAGGTGGAACACTTGAAATTGTGAGTGTTTTATGCGAGCTGTCACTCTGAAAAGAGTAGATAATGGAAGTGTTTCTTTTGATTGCATCCTCTGCATCTGTTGCAGCTGCTCAAGCTCAAGGATCCCCGTGTCACATTAATGGGAGATTGTGGAGCCTCACGGGGTCCCGAGGGTTGAAACCATCAAACTTTGTTTATTTAACAGAAGTACAACAAAGAAGGGAAGAGCAGGTTCCTTCTTTTGGATCATTTTCTATGCAAGATAAGAAAAAAAAGCTTTACTTGAGATATCAGCTCCAAAGAAAATGAAATTTGTAAAGCCTAACATAAAAAAATGCCTATATGGACATCATTAGTGGAGATACTGGACTAAATTGACAGTAAGTCGTTGTCATGATTTGTATTCAGTCCTCTTATCTCAGCTGACCCATGCCAGACCTTCAAAATCTACTAAACTATTTGGACATGCAGTACATAAACTTTCCATCCATAATCAGAGCCTGTTGCTTTTAATAGCACACTTATATGCAATTATTGGCAAAGTCAGGGTTCCCACAGGTCCTTGAAATCCTTGAAAGTTGTGAATTTGACTTCAATGCCCTTGAAAGTTTTTGAAAATTGCCCTAAATAGACATGGGCCATTTAAAGTGCTGCGATTCCTTTGGAAGAAAGAAGTTAAGTTGATATTTAGGTAAATGTCTCCTGCCACTGATGTGTTCTTGTTTGTTACAGCGCCACCTATTGCATTGCTTGAAGACTACGCCTACGCAGCACCAACGTCAAGTTGTAATTATTAGCGGTATTGCATTGTCTCTCTTGCCATTGAGGTGAGTTTCCGTGCAGAACAACAAGTGAGTAACGTTAAAAAAAACAGAGCGCAGATGACGGGATGCCTGGGAAATGCAAATTCCAAGATCTCTGTCTCACCAAAGAAAATGACAAAGACTGACTTTGACCAAGATCCCAAGGACAATCACTTGTCCAGATGCTGCAAATCAATAAAAGTGCCAGCCACCACGGGCGAATCCGCTCTTAGAAGTTGCCCTCCCATCTTAAGCAGTCTTAGCACATTCAGTCCTTGAATTTGAGGGAATTGGTCCTGGAAAGTCCTTGCATTTGATGTCAACCAAGGTGCAGAAACCCTGCAAACTTAAAAAAACCTACTTCAACATAAGTCTACACAAACTGATGCGGTCTATCAGTATAGACTTGTTTTTTGGGCAATCGGACATACTTGTACTTTTATATTATTGGGTCTTGCTAAGACTTGCCGCATGCTCCATCAATATTGCATGTCTCTTTGCAAATTAAAGCCAATCATAAATATTCAGTGTCATCGTGTCTGAATGAATGCTAAACAAAAACATTCCGAGTCACCACAGCGTGAGGCAAATCGTCCCTCCCTCAACTATTCCTTGAAAGACTCAGAGATTTAGAATTTAGTCAATGAAAAGCGAGCAGCCAGAGGATCACACTGTGCACCACAGTAGGGGGTAAAGGCAGATATTGACAGATTCTCTTTTCTTTTTTTTTATTGGTTTGCTGACTGATCTGTAGAATAGGCATCTCTTGGTCAACCTCATTCTTATGTTTCAATTTACCGTAATCGTAGCTCCCTAATCAAATGATGCTCATGGTGAAGCTATTTAGAGGCTTTTAATGTTATCAATGATAATTCTGAGGTAACACATTGTTAATGGAAACAAAAATCACTAAGATCAATCATTTTGTTCTTAAATTAGCAGTGACACATTTAGAGCATTAAGAACATGCACGGTAGGTGTATTAGTAGGCGCATTTTCTTTTGAATTGTTAATTTTCAATTAAACCGGAGACCTGGAGTAAACCCACACACACAAGGAGAACACATACCTTCTTGCTATAAGGCAACAGTGGTAGCCACACTACTGCTCTGAGGACATAAAAATGTGGTAATGTGAGCAGGTGTTTATTGTTTTTTGATTAGAGTTATTATTTACAAACAACAGAAAGATATAAAATCCTGGGGGGGGGGGTGTATCTAGCCGTGCGTTCTCAGATCTTCCTGGTTCCCCCTCAGGCGAAGCAGAATGGAAGTCAACACAAACAGAACCAGCGTATGATCATCACTTTTTAAGAAGCTGTCATCTCTCTGATGATTAGTCAGGCAGATTTAGCAGGTCTTTGTGAAGAGAAAGCAAAACACTGCGGTGGCAGATGCCTGCCAGCACTTTCCCCATCAGGCAGCTGTTTACAATAAAGAGTGGTAAAGGTTGGTGTGAGGTTGGTTTATGTGTCTCTGAATTGACACTTAAATGATTAAGTGAACCCATTTTTTTTTTCCCTCCATGTGATGGAAGAACAGATGTGAAAGAAGGACTGGGCCCTGGGGCTGATTTCCTTTTGTCGTCTCTTACGTCTCTGAACTCTGCGTCAGTTCAGCCTTCACCTCATGTTTCTCCTCAGGGCTTTCACAGCAACAGCAATGACGCAATGATGAATATAACTGCAGCTTTAATATACATTCAATAAAACCTCTGGAGAACTGAATGCACGTCTGAATGAAATATGCTCATTCCATATGCCCACACTCAAGGGCTTCTTTTTTTCTCCCAAAATACTGTGAAGGTTAAGGGGGAAATGATCCTCAACCACTGTTGCTGAATGTGCCAGTATTTGAGATGAATACAAATAATTGGCTGCAATGTGCAACAGCATAGAAGACCAACAAATGTGATATAGCCTATGAAATGTGCAGCTCTCTGGCTTTGTATAAATGATCTACCTATATAAAATTCCAGAAATTATAGATTTACTGTTTCTCCCAGCAACCATAACCACGTTTCCAGTGAATCAACGCTTGTCTTTGTGTGTGTTTGTGTCGACTACAGGTTGCCGTGTTGTCATTTGCACTGCCGTTGACATTTCTATTGTGTTAATTAACCATGAATTAATGCCTCTGAGAGAACTTCAAAAGGCAATGTCAGAGGAGTAGGAGCGATGGAAAATGACAGGTTGCAGTATTTTGATCCCAGTTGGTGAATCAGCCTTTGCGGTTTTCCCTCACACACTTCCTCTGAACTTGTTTCATGCCTACACCGACGTGCTCGCTCATCTTTGCAGTGTGGGTTACAGATATCTAAAAATATATTTATTCATTTTCATTTATTTATTTCTTTAAAAATAAAAAAAACTCGTAAAGAACATTTCAAGTCGAGAAAAAAATCTCTTATGAATGCCATCTACCGTAAAAAAAACACCACCACCCCACAGACGTTATTACATTGACTAGAAATATGAATTTAACTCTATAGCCTTCTTTTTTCTTGTTTATCTTGGCACGTCAAGACATTTTTGAGAGGGATAGGGAGGCTTTTTAGGCACGGTAATGTCAGCTAACTGCTCTCTGCTTTCATCTCCTAAGTTGAGCTGGGTGGCAGTGGGTTGTGCAACAGACAAAAACACCAAACCAAAACATAACCCGAGTTTGCAGCCTGAAAATGACAATCTATTATTTAATCTATCTTAATCCAATCTATTTAAAAAAAAATACCTTTAAAAACCCTGAAATACTAAAGTTTTTACGACATATATGAGCCCACGGGCCTCACCTTGTGCAGAACTTCTTATTTCTCAACATATAGTTCCCATTGGTCCTCAATGACATTTCCTCACCTAAAAGTGCCCAGTGGCTCCCCACAGCTTGTCATACTGTCACATAAGTACCCAAAGCAGCACCAGGACTGGAAGACACTAATAAGGTGACAAAATACAGAGGCAAGCATTTTCTAGAGGGAAATGCTGCCACGGTGCCTTCATATGAAAGAGAAAATTAATCCTGAATCTTATCTGTCCCCTCAGAATGCTTCAATAGTTATTGCCACCAGAATTGCAGGATTTCTCCCAGCCTTAAAAAAAGACAGTGTGATATGCTCTCTATATGCAGCTTATGCATGATGATAGACAAAATGCTGCTGCAGTAATATCATCTTTTCTTTTTTTTTGACCACTGTCTTGGTTTATAGAGAGGAGACGGAAAATTGACAGCTCAACATAAAACTAGAGTTTGTGATGCTCATAAAAAAATGTCTAAACACATATTTATTGCAGGTGGAAATTAGGCGCACATGTGTGATATACAGTCTTAATGCTCTCAGCCAGTGTTAACACTGACGTTATAAATGGAAATTTTTAATTGCTGCATCTTGATAGCTGATGTCAATTAAGAAGCCCCGAGGGACTGTGCTGTTTTGAAATATGCTCATCAGAACAAAACTGATGTGTGCAGGCCAATGGATAGAAGTTGCCGATCCCCTTCTTTGTCTCTTGTCACCGACTGTGCCGTTGTGCTAATGAACCTGTTTTCACTCTCAGCTCCATATCCACAAGAGAATAATTTCTAAAATTGCACCCTCTCATCAGTACTTCATGGGCTTCAACCCAGCTGTCACTCTGATCCACTATACTCAGTGGCTTGACACAGAAAAAAAATACACTATAAGTGTGTGTTCTAAAAGGAATCTGATACCAACAATTGTGCTATACATAGGGAGGCTTTGGGGAGAACTTCTCTCAAGGCTATGTGAAAACACCTGCACGCCTAGTGCACCATCCATTACATATAAGCTAGTCTCGAATGGCCTATTCTCAATTGGGTAAGATCATTACTTTTGCTTGAGCCCCTATGACTACATAGACTTAACTTTTATCTCATGAGGGACTTCCATCTGCTGCTCCCACCAGCTTTTACCTCCTCCACTTTTGTCATTTCTCCCCCTGATGATGCCCCATCATACTTTATTCCATGCCGTTCCCTTTACCTTCATCATATATACTGTCTTCGCTTTGTAGGAGCCCACTCCTGTTCTCAACTTTGTTATACTTAATTTCCGTCCTCTGTTCTCTTTGAACTTTTCACTCCTCCACTCAATCTGTCCATTTGTTCTCCTCTCTACCATCTCTGTTTCTCCTGCCCTTCTCCTCCTCCCCATCTCCTCCTTTTCTAACCCATCCACTCTTTTTTTTCCCCTCATGTCTTCTCTGCCTTGCTAAACAGAGCCCCACATTATCCCCCGCCTGCTTCTATTGGGGGTAGCTAGCCTGTCAGCCTCAAGCCTTAGTTAATCACTCAGGCAGTCGGGCAACTCGCTGCTAGCTCCCTGGACACTAATACCAAGACAAGCAGAGAACGAGAGCAGGGAGGGAGGGAGGGCTATGTGGACTCATTAGGAATACAGGTATTTAAGGAAATGGTCCATTTCCAATCAAAAGATAATTTGTCTCCTGCTCAAATGAAGACTTTCTGTGAGACAGGAGTTATATTAGTTTAGCAGCAATTGCGAAACTGGTTGGGTCGTGCTTCTGGCCCACTCCGCGGCCTGTTGACATTATCAGTGTGAGGCTTGATAAATGCTTCTTGGGTCTGGATGGCATATTTTATCTCCAAAAGAGAAGTTGGGTTAGCTACCCGAAGGCGTTATTTATTTATTTCTTTTTTAATGCTGACTCCATGTTGTTCCTGCGCCGATGGGGCAGGACTCGATAATGTTGAAATATGACCTCCATTTGCAAAATGACATTACTTCAAATAAAAAAGGGGGTGCTGTCAGACATGTTAGGTGATCAATGCCTTTCAAAATATCCCTCATTGCCCATTATGTGATTTCATGGTCAAATCAATACTGTTGCAAATAAAAAATTCATACCTAACAGGCAAATGAAACTTTAGAGGTGAATGGCAATACTTTTTATCCAATATGACATGGTCAACATGACAACTTCTGGACCTACTTTTCTTATGGATCCATACTTTATATTAAGGGGGGGAATAGAGTAATACCTTAACTGGGTTACACTGTGTGAGAGTCTGTGTATGTACCTTATGAAAGAAGAAATGTTCCCCTTACAAATAAAAAGTTGAATTCATTGGCTATAAAGCGCACCTGTGCGTAGTTAAGTACACTCCAGGGTTTTGCTGCTACAGTGAGTAAAAATCCAACATATAGGTATCTGAGTAGGACAATTTTGGCCTGACAGTCCAATGTGCAGGTGCACTTTGTGGAAATCATTGAAATAAGATAAAATGCAATTACCTGAGAGAGTTATATATTGTTCACATTTAAAAAGCCGATGGCCCACAATTTATGGTGGGCATATCATGCCATCGTAAGAACAAAATAGGTAGTACTGAAAAAAAACATACAACGATGTGTCCAAAACATAGGTCAGCTGACAGCCTAAATATTCCGAATGACCACTTTTTCCATCAAGTGATTTGTTTGTTTTTCTTCCCAAAATGGCAATACCAAGATTCAGTCTGAACGATTGGTTCAGGGAGCATGAGCCAACATTTCAAATTGACCACTGCAGAGTCCAGACCTTTGGGAATCGTTGGGATGTGCTGAGGAATACTTTACAAAGCAGTCCAACTCTCCCACCCTAAATACGGTATATGTACAGTAAGATCTTTGAGAATATTGTATGTAGATAGGGTTGGAAATAAATGTGGTGACACTGTAATAACTTATCAAAAGAATGTGTGCCATAATCAAACCTAAAGGCCGTCTAAGGAAGTATTAGTTTCTGTCTTTTTTTGGCTAGGCAATAATGACAATGTCACTCCTGACACCTCTCAGAACAGAGTGGGCTAAACACTCGCGTGGATTTTTTGCATTAGAAAAGTATACTCAAGCTTTTCTAATTACAGGCAGTAAGATAAATTAACAGACCTTGGTCAAAATGATGTGTGAATGAGGAGTTGGCCTGTATTTTGGTGCTTTCATTAAGTGACCTTACATAACAGAACACTTCTGTTCAACTATTTTTGCCGATAAAATCAATGTCCTTTCTGTTTGGTTTTGTCAAGGTATGGGTTTCTGTGCTGTTTGAAGAGTTAGAAATTGCTTTTTGAGGCAGGAAATTACTGAATTCTGCATTGTCACTGAAGCATGTCATTGTCAGTTAATGGTAAATTACCGCATAAGTGCTTTTTTGTATTTTTCCTCGATACTGCACATTTGATGAATTTACTGTCACATTCCAATAGATTATCTCAGCACTTCAGTCAGGGGCAGAGTGATAAAGGGTGAATATGTCCAGACGGAGTGCAGCAGGATTCATGAGAGAGTTTTTTACCACTGAACAACAGGCAGAACAGAATCATGGCACAAGACAGCTTCGCTACTATTAGTGTCAAGAAAAGGTATGTTTTAGTCTGGTCCATTCGTCTTGTTGGTTGGAGAGGTGTTGTTTAGTGTTTTAGCTCGGCTTGCCACCACACAGCACGGCTGTGGAAACTGTTATATTCTATTACGTGACCTACACTGAGTCATGTTGGCCATCAGTTACATATTACTCTCCAGGAGACACGTTTGTAATTTTGGTGTAGGCCACAGTCACAGTTGGCCCAAAAAAACACACAAAATCACAGTCCCTTAAATAATAAACAGTCAGAGTAAAAGGGAAGCAAAATATTCCAACAAAATGACTACAATTAGGTCAGAAACAACAACAGAGTATTACAAGTATATAACTTTTGAGTGTGTGGGGAAGTTGCTATTGCTTTGCTCATGCTTTGTGGGTATAAAAGTATTGATGCCTGAAGAACTTTTCCATTGTATGGGCCTGGATAACTGGAACTGGAATGAATGAGGTGTCGCCTTGGGACACGGTGTCCTGTTCTCTAAATACATTCATGCTGTGCTCAACTTCTGTTCTGTCAGTCAGTTGACCAAAGTGACATTTTTAATGCTGCTGACTTATGAGGGTAGTGAATTTCAACGTGGCAGAGCTGCGATGGCCATAATAGTTGCTGTCAATCCAGGGAGTTGTATCCTGCTATTTAAGTATGGTGGATGGCAATGGGCATATTAAACACCACTGAGAAACAGTAGAATTTTACCAGAGATGTTTTTTAACTCCTGCGCTCAAGGTTTGCATTCCGGATGCATTTTTACCATTACTAAGCAACCAAGCTTTTGAGTTGTAACACCCTCACTGAACCCTAACCCATTCAAAAACAGTTAATTAAACTGTCTCATTATTTATTTAAATTATTTTGAAGAATTGCAAGAACTTAAGGGAATTTCTTTATGTCAAAGAAAATACAAAAACCCCTGGTGGTTGCAGGATGCTAGCCATTAAGTGTATGCATGTAAGTATATGAAAACACAAATTGTTCTAGAAATCTTCTTAGACTATTGCTTTTCTTGTCTCTACAAATGAATCAACACTACAGAGTAAGATAATCAAGATGATAATGAAGTGTTAAACGTGTATTTGCTACTGTCCACATTATCAATTAACAGAAGAACGTGAAGTGTTAATGTACAGATGAAAAAAAGGGGGAAGGGGGGGGGGCAGAAATGCAGTTGGTGCAAAGGAAGTGGACCTGACAGCATGTTGACATTCCTGCTATTAGGAGAGCATTCTCAGGTGCAGTGGCTGGCAGTCTCTAGTGTTTACAGAGGAGCATCATTAGCCTGGCGTCTCACAGCCTTAAAATGTCATATATCCACAGTAATGAACTGTGAGAGCGTTCACTATTCCCAAACTTCCCCACAGCAGCGCCCACATTAATCCAAATGCTCAAACTCTGCCACTCGAGTCCCTCCACTCATTAACAGTGGCAGATATCAAGATAGGAATAATGAGGAAGTGCCCGCAAGTCAGGACATATATTAAGGAAACAGAAAGAGCAGGAGAGAGAGGTAGATTCAGAGAGCGGGAGAGAGCGAGAGAGAAGGAGGAAGAGAGAAAAATAAATCCTGTCATAAATGGGGGAAATACCCCTGAGAAATGGCCTTGGCTTGGATGACAAAGAGAATGCATTCATATTGTATGGGTATAGTGACAGCATCTTCTTCTCATACACGAAGACAAAATCATGTACAGTTGCTCAAATTGCACCATAAATACAGCTTTTACAAGTGTTTATAAAGAACACTAGACGCTCTTTATGTACTGTGTACCTTTGTAATGTCAAAGAAGTGCCCGTCAGTAGTAAAAGTTAAGTAGCATTGTCTTTAAAGGGGTTGAACTCAATGTAAAAAAAGAAATAATTAGGCATCATTGTCCATTCTAAAGGTTTTTGTGAGCTTAATAAATTACTCTCAAATGGCCTTAAACTGCCTATCTTTTGTATAAAATGAAACTAATTTGACGATAAAATCACAAACATCCACTTGTCACAGTTTCCTGTAGTGCAGTAAATTGACTTGGTTCAACAATCTGTCATAATGACCTCACATGGAAGAGAAGAAAGTTAAACAGCTGATGAAAAATGTTTTATCTCCACCAAGGAGTTTATATTTTTGCTGCCATTTATTTACGTCTCTATTAACAAGATTAATCAAACCGATAGTCTTGGAACTTGGTGAAGGACTGGGGGATGAGCCAAGGAACAGTTTATTTAATTATAAGAATTTGATTTAGGTCTAAATCACTCCAACTTTTTCACTCCAAGTTATTTCACAACTATGGAAAGATTAATGATATTCATAACAGCCTATTCTGTTTCTGATTGGGCATACATCCACTGGATGTACAGCATAATGTGCGTTAATATACAGTAAAATGTGCCACACGATACACAAAAATTCTGCTCAGTCCTGATCCCTCACAGCCGTGCACCAGTTATGCACGGTTGCTGGTGGGTAATAGGTTCATACACTGAATCGTCAGGTTTCCTCAATTAAGTCAACCAGGAAGTAACATTATATTGAATAGCCACCAGGGGGCAACTCTGCTAGTTGCAAATTGCCTGTTTGAATGGACGTCTGTGGGAAAATGGCCTGCCGAATTATCGTGTCATACATTTTCCTGAGGAGTCAGAGGTCTCAGTCGTTGATTTTCATGTCTTCTCCAATAACAACATTGTGTGAATTACCTTCGATATTGCGATATAGTAGGGCACACATACATGTGGACACCAGTGTGAGTGACAGCTGGTATTGTCCTACAGGAGACAAGTTGCAAGTGACGCCTCTGAACTTTAGGTTGCAAAAATGTCAACATGCCTCCAGCATAATTGCAATTCTAGAGGCTTCAGAGTTGAGATTCTTATGGGTGACATCACTTGTGTTTATTAAACCAGAAGTAACCATATTTGGAACAGTGGGGTTGGGCAATGACTGTGCAGTGGACAGCTTGTCCAATTTTTCCAGCTGACAATTAAACTGGGTCCATGCATCAATACACGGGGACTCTAAATTGGACTAAATTACACAATGGACATCATGCTATATTGAAACAGACGTGAACTCTTCAATAATAATAAAAAAGTTTCCCCTGATGCTCATACCTGACAAGTTCCAGTATGCACTAGCCTTGCATTATGTAAAGTCTACATTAAAAAAACAAGTGAAATATGGTATGTATTCAACTAGGAAATCAGCCATCAAGTGTTGTCTTTGTAGGTACTGTTTGCAGCAGGCTGCACTCATGTGCCATGATAATAGTAATAACAAGTTAACATGCACACATGAATATGTTGATTAAGTTTGTTTTTCCCTCAATGACAATTCTTCTTCTTTGTTGGAGATTCATTCAGTCTCACTGGACAGCCAGTTCAACAATAATTGTATGTGAAAGCATTTCATTACTTTACACGAGTGACTAATCATCTCAGAATCTGTCGGAGTCTTATTACACATGCATCCATCAACGAATGGCATTTTATCAATATGAAATCTTGCCAAAGCATTACTGTGCTACGATTGTTTTCCATTTCGGAGCTTCAAAGTTTATTGCAAGTCATTACACTTCTACGCTGCTCCCCGTTTGATAAATATGGAAATCAAATGACTGCGATCCATCTTAATACAAGTCCACCTTGAGCAACAACAGACTGACACCTTTCAGATGATTTTTTTTAAATCAAGTGAGGAAGCACAACTGTCTATGAGCTCCGTGTAGAAGCACTTTTATGTTCATGGACCAAACAGTAAAACTCAGATGCAATAGAGCTCTTCATATTCAAGAAAACAAGTATATAGCGTATAGGAAAAATGCCAGTATTGCTAGTGAATCAGGGAACACCAATGAAGTTGGGATAACACTAGGAAATGCTTGGCATAGGTTCTGAACCCTTGTGAAGTTTTCTTTTTTTCTCTCTTTTATCTTCCAACCAAGTGCAGCTGATCCAGGTGCCTCCCAGCCTAAAGACGGATATTTTATTTTAGGCGGTAACTGTGCAAATAGCCAAACGTTTTGACACCACTGTGTCTTTACTAGAGTCAGAGCAAACAAAGACCTCAACCAATGGATGAACTGACTGTACAGACATTAGCTATAAGCTGCACACAGACTATCTGTGTTAACCTCTGCCGCACACTGATCTCGGGATTCACAGGTAACTCCAGTTTTTTTTTTTTTTTTTTTTTTTTTTTTTTTTTTTTCTAGGAGTGTTTTTTTTCCCTGACGTCCTCACACTTTCCTTCATCCTCTTGACTTTTACATTTTATGGAGAGGATTTATAAAGCCCTGGGATACGTGCAGATTCGTCTTGCCCAAGTGAAACTTTTTCCAGCCGGTGCAGATGCATCTTCTGTGCCTTCCTCTACAAGTCCTCTGTTGACATTGTCAGATATGCAGTTGTATTGATGTGGCTGTGATAATATATAGTGCTTTCCACACAAAAAAGCAACATTTTACACATTTTAAACACCTACTGATGCGCGATGATGTATTTCTACACTGCTCTGCATTGTGTCTACGTGGGAAGTGCATGAGCAGTTAGGTGAGTTCTGACCAAAGGTTCTTCACAATGATAATGATACAATGAATTCACGAGGCAGCCTACATTAAAGTACCTATAAAGGCACTCAAACTGATAGTGAACGACAGTGCCCATTTATCCAGACAATTTTCACATCCAATCTAGACACCAATTAGTTTATCTCTCAGCCATTCCTCACACTGACAACTTGTTCCTCTCATCTCAATCTCCTGTCTCTCATGTGGTTGTAGGGAGAAAAAAAAGAAAAGAAAAAAAAAAGAGTTGCACCAATTTATATCCAGGACAGCACGCACCACTTAGCTTGTTTTGATCACTCTACTGGGTAATTGTGATTTGCAGTAGAACTGCGATGCAGAAAAATAGTTCCATGTTTAAAGTGCAATGTAGAGCTGGCACCTTTACTGGGCTTTAGATTTGCTGATTTATACTGACTGAAGCCGTGCTATGTTGCCCTGACACTTTGTGAGTCTCCGTTTTTATAACGTCCTTTGAGGGCCACGCTAAATTATTGAACAAACATATCACACTAACCTCTGCAATGCCATGGCTGGCACTGCCTCTCTTTGATGTGGCAATTGATGTCAAATGGCAGCGATGCTGATGCTATACTCACAGCCAATTATCCAGCTGGATCTTTACAAGAGCCGGTCAAGAAAAAGAAACAAAAACAAAACAAAAAAACACTTTACAGCAGGAGAGACACAATCTTTAAGGGGCACCCTGGAATTATTGTCAATACTGCATGCTCTGGATTATGACAGAGGTGTTTGCCCTTGCACAAAGGTATGTTATATGTTACGAGGTCAAGGTGGCAGCACACCATCAGCTTAAATGTGGAGCCTTCCTATTGGACAAATACTGTATAAACACAGCCGATCCCCCTTGATCGCCACATGATCTGCTTTTGCGAAGTGTTCAATATGCAACTGCCCAATTTAAGAGACCTGCCAATAATGTGTCACAGACCCTGATCTCATTATCAGTGAGAAGGAGAATGAAAACAAAGGAATAAAGAATTAACAATTTGTGCAAGATCACAGCAGCACTCCTGCAAGTTCACCCGAGCTAAATTTATTCATAATTATTCAGGATTAATTGGAATTCCTTTGCTGTTTTTGTGAACTCATAAGTGTTTGCATGATGGCACCACATAGTTGGTGGCGCCTCCTGGTGAAAAGGACTGTGTGACCATCTGTTTGCAGTCACTCAGAGGTTGAACTCGTGACGACTTTTAATACCCCAGATCACCAGCTTGCACATTATGTATATTGCGGCGAAAACCAAAACCTATTTTCAATGTAATTTACTGGGGACTTGGCTTAAATCCTTCCAATACAAGAAGTACAATGCATGCTAGTGAAAGAGAATGAAACTAAGTTGTCAAAATTGATCTAAACCACACAAATCTCCTTAACACAGTGTTGAGTGCATGGTCCCAATGGAGAAACATTCGGAACATTTGGACGGTTTATGGAAATCAAGCAGAGCAACCCTGTGGCTTCGAGCTCATGGTTTCTTTTTTGTGGCTCCATAATGTTGTTGTGGTTTATCAAGCACATCAGATGGTTCCACATTAAAATAGATCCGATATGTCCAGTTACCTTTGTTTACTTCATGTCCGGAAACCTCACCAAATCCCTGAATCCATTACAGACTCAATCATGATAGCAGGCCTTTGTTGTTGTAGAGTGGGAAATTTAACCCTTGTTCCCATTATTACCACAACACGCATAGCTTTCATTGGCAACATTTCTGACCTGGTAGTTTGGTGTGGTGTCGTTATCTCTGTTGTTCCATTACAGGCCAGGAGAAAAAAAAAGGGTCTGTCAGTGTTACTCAGTGACAGTGCAAACTGTGACACATTTTGAATTTGTCCATTTCGAACAGCGAAGCAAAATGTAGTGATTATTTTTCAGTTTTTCTGACTCACTGATACTGCTCAGTATTAACTAATTACCTTGTGGGTCAGTAAAACTCTCAGAGGACAATAGGAAATAGCAGACATTAGCGTGGCTGTATCCGCCAAGCAGCATCTGCCATATTACTCACTCCATCGGACACAGATGGACGAAATAGAAATATAGAATTTCCAAAGTGTAATCAACAAAGATAGCGTTTATTACGAACAGAAAATAACGGAGATGGAGGGAGAGGAAGCATGGGACCAGGAAATAAGAGAAAATGAGTGACTGATTGTGTCCAACTGAGAGACAAAATAGCCTCTACCATACGCTCGTGTTCTACAAGCTCATTGCCATATGGACTTACTTGAAATATCTTCTCATGATTACATGGCACCGCAGCTGTCAGCATGTCAAAGTTGACCTGTAGCGTAGCTCTGATTGCTCCAGCAGTGGGCATTGCAGGAAGGGACCCATATTATTGGCTGGCTACTGCGGCCAGGCCGCTGGTGGAGCTGCAAGTTGACTCCACGGAAGACACTCAAAATGAGCAACTGCATCAAAAATTGAGTTTGGCAAGCTCCATGCACGTCTGGGCAATTTTTCAAATAAGCATTTCTTAGTCCCAGAGGTAACCAAGGCGCTGCTGCTATCATAAGCAATTGGAATGGAAATGGACACGGTTTTTTTTGTTGTTTTTTCTTTTTTTTACCCTCACATTCAAAAAAAGGCTGGACAGGAGGGCATGCTGTGATGTTCAGGAACAAAAAGAGACATGTTTTATTTTCTAAGAAATGAGGTGAGCATATTTTTCACAGGTGGCTGCCTTTTAAGTCTCACACGTACTTGTGTGTTGTCTGAAGATTGAAAAGAGATCAAAGATGAGAAAAATAACACGAGGTGCGGCAGGATGTGTCCGGCCGCCATTGACTGGGCTTTGAAAACCCATAGCCGAGGTATTTCAGGAAAAAAAAAAAAAAATACTTATCTCATTTTCTGTTAATCCAAACCCGCTCTAATAACACAAGTATCAGTGCGGAGAGCTGACAGCGGCCATCACTGGCGGCTACACCATTGGCATCAGCACAACTTTAAAAGCAACAAACTGTAACCGCACTGATGTTTGCAGCCATTTCCAAGGCTGAATTTAAAGTGGGGGGTTCTAATCTTTCTACTCCATTATCTTGAATATTTCATTCACTTCAGGCCTTTATTCAAATCTGATGATGGGGGGGGGGGGGGGGCTTTTTAAAAGCCTGAGAACCAGTTTGCATGTCACGCCTGAGCAGAACTTGGTGGAGTTGATTGAGGGACACATTTGCATTTGGCCGACCAAATCACAATTTTTATAGACCCCCTTTCGCAATTACATATTCTCCGTGTTAATGTTACTTTCAGATGGAATTAGCTCTTTATGTGCTCCGATGGTTGTAGTCCATTAATTTAGTTTTATTGCCGCTAAATTAGATTCACTTACCCCCTCTGGCAAGGAGGCATAATGTGCATAAAAATAACTTATAACCCTAAACATTTGTTCGCAAAATATCCAGCTCAAGTTCACTGTAGGTAGGCAACAAGAACGCCAATAACCTTCACAAGTCCTTTATTTTTCAGACATTTATTTGGACATGAAGTGACTTACCGTTTTTGTTCGACCTCATATAGGAGTCTCAGACAGTTTCTGAGGAAAACGTTTTCTCTCAGGATTTGGCATCGCGTTGATGATGATGATGACGATGATAATATTGTCAGCTTCACGACGCACACCACATTCTTTACAGACGGTGCTCTTTCACTTTATGTTTTAGTGCCACTATTAAGCCATTATGACTTTGCATGCGTTGTTCCTTCCTCCCTGCAGGAAAAGAAGGGCTCTGGCTGCCCTGGCGCCACTTTGGGAATTGTGTCTTATTGCCACTCGAGTTGTGAACTATGAAGCGCATTTTCAAAGAGCCGCACAAATTGCTCCGTAGGGGACAGACCGCTGGGACCAGGCTGAGGAGAAACAAGCCAATGTTGAACAATAAAAAGCAATAGGGGGGCTGATGGGGGGGAAACATTTTGACTCACAAATCACAGAGTATCTGTCTCTTGGGGTGGGGGTGGGGTGGGGGGGGATACTGCGAAAGGAGAGTTAAAATATTCAACTTAAATGGAGCTACTGATTTAGTGGTCATAAGATGCAGAAAATGAGGGAAAAGAGGAGATGATATAATTATCCTATAAAAGGAGAGGGATAGTGTTTACCCTTCAGACTTTAGCCCCTGAATCAATAGTCTTTATTCGAAAGGTTGAACATTTTTCACCATTATTATTTTACAGCATTTTCTATAGTTGGAAATCACCATGTTTTTTTTCCATTATTGTTTCACTTTTAAGTATAAAATGTGCGCATAATAATTTTGTAAATGTAAAGGATATAATTATTAATCCTTTTCTGATGGGATGTTTAAAAACACCTGCTGAACAACCTACAGTATAGGCGGCCATTAGAGATGTACAGTAGGGGCTGTACCTGCAAATCCCTGTTCGAATAGTTTTTTTCAGTAAATGTTTTGTGGTGTGGAGAAACAAAGAGTCACAAGAAAATCAATCCTTTATTCTGTCTCATCCCTAGTTTGTTCTACACATATAACACATGCTTATTTCCCCACACCTGCAGCTGTTTAGTACAGCCAATAGGAACACCTCTCTCTGCTCGGCCATATGATTGGCTAAAATCTGTTTCTCCCTCAGATCACGTGATTTACACTATGTTAAATAAGTTAAAATGGAATTATGGTATTCAACCTTCAAGTTCTAAAGGGGCTTTGTTTGATTACATCGGTATAAGGCCGTGGTGAATTGAATATTCATGAATGCATTTCTGTTTATCTTATAATAAATTGTACACATAGTTGGCACAGTTCAGTTGTGGTTAAGAGTGTCCCCTCACAGCATGTGTTTTTTGATTTCAATCCTCGTGCAGCTGGAGGATTTGTTCTATGTGGGTTTTAGCTGAACACACCAGCTTCCTCCCACAGTTGAAACGCATGCAGATTGGGGTTAGGTTAATTGGAGGCTCTAAATTACTTATAGGTGTGAATGTGTGTGAATGATTGTTTGTTTCCGTATCTTGGCTGCTAAATACAGGCAATCTCTCATCCAGTGTCAACTGGGATTGGCTCCAGCTCCCCAAGTGACCTTAAAAGGAAAAGCGGTAAACAGAGAGATTTGTTGGCTCAGTGTAATTTGTGTTATAGTGTTATCTTCAGTTACTGTTTGAGTTGAGGTTATAATTTCCTTTATATGCAGCATTTGTTTTAGTAGTGTTTTCTTATATTCAAACATAGGAAATACCATGAATTTAAATACATATTTAATCACATTTATCCAACATGTGAAACGGGACAATTATTTTATTAATTATGCGTCAACATTTCAAACATAATACTAATATAATGTACCTTTATCTTTGTTTGTGCATCAGTGTGGTAAAATGGGCTGTTAATATCAGCTAAGAAAACCTTGCTGTTGGATTAAATAAGTACAGATAATATTGCCACCTTTACACTTCCCATTTACATTACTCTGTTGTAACATAAAGATAGGTTGATAGTAATGGAATGATATAAGCTTGATACACTAGTGCCTAGTCCACAGTGTAAGTGGGTACTTAAGAGGTTTTCCCACCTCTGGTTTTAAAAATAATTCTGTCCACATGAAAACACAAAAGCCCCCTTGTTTAGCCAAGTTGACTGTAAAGCGGCCAATCTGCAGGGATACAGACAAATGTCATTACCTGTTCCAAGTGGCAAACAACAAAAAAAAAACAAATTTGACGCCATTCCATAACTCATCAAATATAAATGTGATGACATTTCAACAAACAGAGGAGGCGCTGGTTCACGGTGCGACTTTACAAGCCAAACACCCTGTTTTCTCTGTCATACGTCTCTGACACATTTACACTGTGAACAGAGATTGTGAAAATTGTCATCATTAAAAGACGTTTATGAAAATATGGGTTTTCGGAGAGATATCGCACAGTTTGCCTGTGCTGTGTATAAAAGACCAAAAACGCAGAGAAAAAGCTGAAGTTTTCCTCTGGATTTGTTCACTTTGTTCATTCATGTCCACAACTCTATCATCTTTCTGTTCTTTGGTCTAACAATGATTCTTAGTGGTAACCTTCATGCTGTGAGGCAACAATGGCATTCATTAGCATTTGGTGGACTTGTTTTCAAGCCTATTTAATAACTCTATTTCAACAGACATAGAAGGGAATCTCAGCCTTTCCAATGTAACATTAGCAATTAAATTGCCCGACATTGAAAACTTTAACATTGACTTTCAGTAGTTTTTCTAGTAGTTAGCGCTGAGGGATTCAAAGTGGCCTAAAATTATAAGAAAAAAGGATTGTGGGCGGAGATAAGTGGAGGACTGCTGCATCCCTCTGTGCACAAACTCATCATTATCTCTGTAATTTGTCTCCAAATACTCTTGGTAACTTCTGCAGACACCGACTGCAGAATATCTCTGCATCGTTGGCAGACAGCTTACTGGAAAAAGTCGAGCTGACTTGAATTGAAAAGCAGGAAGAGACACATCAGACACAGATCCTGCCTTCCTTTCAGGCCACCTGGTTTGCTCCACCCTTGTGCTCAGCTGCACCACATTCGCTCATCAGGCCCTCAGTATATATACCAGTCAACATTCACCTCACCTCTCTTAGTTTGTCTTGTGGGTCTTAGCTTGGGTGCCTTTGCTCTCTTCTTGTTATTATTGTCCAATATATAACTGTTTCTGCCTTATGTTTGACGTGTTTCTGTGAGAGGTGGATGTTGTAGTTTATACCCTGTGTGGTTTTGTTTTTCATTAAGTCTGGTTGTTGTGTTTTTTTCGGGTTCCTTCCTGCAAACGACAGCAGCCTTGCAATATAAAGGGTTTCAAAAAGATATGGCATGAGCGAGCACATTTTTAAACGTTTGTATTCAATATGTATGCCAAAGTCGTACCTAAATTGCAGGCGCCACTTTATTTTGTGATTGTTTTGCTTGAGACCCTGAGGCAGCAACGCACTCCAAGTGTTCCAACAACACAATGTGTTCGTTGTAAACAGTTTGTCTCTGTGAATTGCCTCCTTTATGTGAACGACAGGAGCCAGCTGCTGCCAAGTAGCTGGCTATATAGTTTGTTTTTTTTCTTTTGTTTTGGTTAATTAACATACATTAAAAACATTATGGACAAATACCAGCTGCACTCTTTTATGTCTATAACAAAATGTTAATTTAAATAGCTCAGTATAATTAAGCAGTCCATACACAAACAGTATATTGGATCTTAGTATAAATAGACTAAAGACTATATGTATATCAACCATAGGTTAAAATGGTTAAAATAAAAAAAAAAGCCATGTGTCTAAAATAAAGAGCAGTTTGGGAGCTGAACAAGTTGGCTCTCGTTGCTGCGCTAAGCCCAACAAGCTATTACTCACTGGAAAGAGCTAGTATTCACACCACCCAAACATTTTCAAAAATAATGTTTTGCAAATGTTTTATGAAGGAAATAAATATGTTTTGCATGATTCAGACCACAGGGATGCACTTTTCGAGGCACATTTACCAAAACAACCCTCGTTTTTGCAGTTAAATAAAACCAATTGTCATCTTTGGACGGATTTGGACAGATGTTGTTATTTGCTCCTGTTCAATACATTTCCATGACTGCATTTGTTTTTTTTTGCATTTTTAAAAATAGTGGTCGGTAATTTTCTAGTGCTATACTTTACCGACACAGGATTTTACTACTGGCTAAAAATCTTTGTTCTCAGTAAGTATCTCCACAGATCTGAAGGCCTCAGTTTTGTGAGGCATTAGCGTTGATAGCTGTGTGATGTGGAAATCCTTCATTTGAGAATTTCACAAGCTGTTCGGATCAGTTTTAGTGCGAGGCTATGGTTGAAATGGCATCATTTTGCAGCTTTTGATTTCTGCTATATTTAACTGATTTGAAATCAAAGTCTGAGTATTTCTTTTTGTGCAAAGCCGGTGATATTTCTTTCTTGGAGGGACTCGATTTGAGAAAACAATAATAAGCACTTTTATTTCTGTTCATTTAAAATAAAAGCGATAACTGTATTTTGGTGGTAAAGCTAAAAAAATCTGGTTTTGTTTAAATTTCAAGGTCAAGATTGGAGTCCTCGGTTTCTGCGGAGTGTCAAAAACACCACATGAGTCACAAATATCATTGGCTGCCATCAATGAGTTACTGTCTGAATGTCTGGTTATAGGTCAGCGACATGATTTTATCACCAAAGAAGCAGAAAGTCAGAGGCATTTGTGTCCTCTCAAATTCATCGTGGCACAAAACAGACTTCCTTTCCTGTCCTTCCTTCCTCCTCACAGTGCTCTCTACTGTCCCGTGTTAATTCTGTCAGGCTTTCAGGACCCCTCTATTTCCTCACCTATGTATTTAATGGATGGTTTATGATGGCGACCAGAGCTTGAAACACATTTTGGTGGAAATCCAAGCAGAAAGAGTTGTTTTTGCACCGACATTAAATGGAGTCACAGAGTTAAACATTCCACGCAGATGTTACTTTTTGATTGTTGTGATGCATGCACCAAATCACTATGCAGAAAAATAATGACAAAAACAAAACACCAGACATTCCAGGGCATGACGGGGCTTATGCTCTGTTCCATTAAATGTTGGAGGGGGTAAATTTCCCTGCTGGTGGTGCGTAATTACACCATTGGTATGATACAGAGATCCAGCTCGGATAGTAGAAAATAAAATGGATACAAAATTAAGGCTTGTTGGTTTAAATTATTCTTTTCAACACTAACACTATGTGCTGTATGACAATGAAATATTAATGTTACTGTGTTTGCCTTTCCAGACATGCACTGGTGCACATTATTAACACGAGAACTATGTTCAGTATTTAATCATGCAGATTTATGTATCTTTTGATGAAAAATAACACAAGTTAAGCTATAATTTTTTTTTTAGTATGTCATAGGTTAGGGGAACATTCTGTGCTACTTTAGCTGATTTTAATTGTTCCTTTTCTATCTTGGATAGAGCCTGAGCAATCTTTGAAATCCAACTTTTTTTTTTATTTCAGCATGATCTGCCCTTTCATACCACCATTCTACTGGGAGGGAGCAATTTGCATGTTTTCATCCTTGGCAGATAGCATTATTGGTGTTGGAATATGTGATGGGGAATACGCTGGGCGACTTGAGCATCTGAATCTGCATTTCCACATGATCTGCTTTCATCATGCACAATGGTTAAACATCAGAGAGGAGGAAGAGAGAATGGCTATGCGTCGTGCAGGGCTGCACACTGCCAGTATGGCACAAATCACTCGGGGGAACTGGAAGTGTGATGCTTTTATTTCACGGCTTGGAGTAAGACATAAAGCCCTGCAAATTACAACAGCGGGAGAACCACCTGAGATAACAGGCTTTGATGCTGCGTCTTGCACTGCCTCCAGCAGCCATCCATTAGCGGTAATCCAAAAGGGATCCAAAGCCCTGGAACACTCTTTCTGTTGCTCCATGGCCCTAGTATATGCTGCTATGTATCTTAAAAATCAGTCAGACCTTGTAGTTTTTTTTTTGTGTTCAACTAAAACATGACTGAAACTGGACTAAGCTGAATTTCTGAAAGTCAGACAAACACACCCAGATAATGCAGTTGAGTTAATGCTGCATATACAACTGCATTTGGACCAGAGTCTGACTCCAGTCGGCCTGGGCGCTCTTCACATGTGCCACAGTTCCCACTCCCCTGTCTTCAACCTGGGAATAATAGATGAAGCAGAGAAATAAGAAAACAGCGACAAAAACTAAGCATAATCCAGCAAGCTAAACTGGAACCCACCAAATAGCCGACAGGGGGGCATATCGCCACCCAGCATAGTGGAGGAGGAACTACTTCATTCAATGAAGTGATTCTTCAGTGCTTGCATTTTGGGACAAGAACCATAGTCAAGTTGAACGGTGTAGTCGAACTGCAACTCAACTTAACTATGCATGGAAATGTTCTGAAACACGTCACAGCAAATATTTTTTTAATTTAGAGGTTTTGTGTTGATGTCCAGAAGAAGTGTGTTTCTGACGCACCGAGCAAAACTGATATTAAATGAAAACCCCCCCAAAATGTCACTTAAAGAAATCCATGTGCACTGTGCTGATAAAAGGTGTCATTCAGAAATGCATGCAACAACTCTTAATGAGATTCAGCAAAAGCATTCCACTTAATCACTCTGATTCACCTCGCTTCTCTCTGCTTTTCAAAATATGCTTTTTAATGATTCCCTTTTTAAAAAAGGAACTTAAATTAACTACTTCATCTAAAAAAAAAAAAAAAAAAAAAAAAAACAGCTCTTGTGTGCAGCTATAAAACTTTCTAGTTTGTTAAACAGACATTTGGTGTGCCCTTCACCTTCAGCAGTCCTCTCTCTGAGGAATTATGTATCTCTTTTACCAAGTATTAACATAATTGCTGCCTAAATTATGTTCATTCGCAAAAGTGCAGGAATTTAGTTTAAAGATTTCAAACATCAAATTAACGAGTCAATTTAATATTTAAATCTGACCATTTAAAGTGATTTATTTGAATCCATCACAAAGTTTAACAAGTACACTATGCAAACTGTCTTAGTTTATGCTTATAATTCCCTGATTATATGACCCTTTTATCTAGAATAAGACAGTGCTGACCTTGTGGTTTTTCCTATAAAAGCCGTTGTGTGGATAAATTCTCCATTTTTGGTTGTGTGATATGTTCGGACATGTCGTAGATAATGAGGACCGAGCAAGTAAGTCAGCCAGCGTGCTCATCGGGACACAGAAACTGATGCAGTGAAATAGAAATCACAGAACATTACTTGAATTATTTAAACCCACACGTTGCCGGCTGTGACTGTCACAACACGATTCTGGCTCTGCTGTAGCAGTAGATGGGAGTATCTCGTTCTATTCTGTGTGGATAGTTAATTGGAAAGGATTCCTTAAATCAGAAGAGTTATGTCATGTACATGTATGAAAATACACTATCTATAGACCACACATAAAAATTCATTTTATTTAGTGTATTAACAAACTGTATCATACATTTTATAGACAGTGTTCTTATAACTTTTGTTTCACAAACGACAGCATTATAAAAATAAAAGCACATGTAACATTGTTATGATAATGGTGTTTTTCGTTTTTTCTTTTTTTTTTCCTCAACAAATCTGGAACATTACAGCATCTATTTACTCACTTTGTTTTATTCATTTCTTACAAAAATTGTACTTGAGTTTAAAAAGTAGTGAGATTTTTGTTGTATGTTGATGAAAAACTAAAAACAATGAAGTGTCCATGTCTCGGTTAAAAGGGAGGGCCATGATATTAAACACAAAGTATTTATTTTTGCAACCACAAAATAAAAGTGACTAAAAAGAAACAACAGAAAATCATAATGATAGAAAAAAGAACACATGCTGGTTTTGAAATGCTTGTGAGATGATCACATTGCTTGAGTAATACTTCGCCTGCAAAAGCTTTTGTTTGCGTATGTGAGTGATTCATATTTGTGCAATATACAAACATCAGCACATGAGCAACATATCAGTGACAGCAGAGCTTAAAATTTATATTGGCAACTGTCAAAGTTATCATTTTCAACAGGAAGGGGGGGGGGGGGGCCTACGAGGCAAGTTTGGTGAAATCCTCCTTAATTCTACGACGTTGTACAAATTTATACGAAAAGCTGACATGAGAATCTCTAATGCACACTTGAGATTCATGACAACAGCAAAAATGTCCCCCAGATGTCCCCTTGTACTGCTTCAAAATTGCTCTTTGCCGTCATCAGGCCTGTGTGATAACTGATCTGCCATCTGTGCACCTGGACGACTGCCCACTTATTAGCTACATAATTTGGTTGTTTCGTATTCCATTGAGTTGGGCTGCTTGGCAGTGAAAGTCTGCAGTGCTGCCTGGATCCTGGCAACGTCTGTGGTGGACAGTTTAAGTCGGTGCCGCAGCAGACAGGAGAAAAGGTCCAGAGGTTGAGCTCCGGGTGGGGAAAGCCTGTTGACCCGATCCCTGATCTCCAGCAGCTGCAGCAGGGCAGAGTCCTGCGATCCCTGAGTATATGGGTAGTCCAGCTGTAAAATCAAGTCCTGGATCGCATCTGGGTCAAAGTGCATACTGTAGCCATACACCTGTATACTGTTAATCTTCATGTAGCCTAGATTGCGCCCTGGCTCCAGGTACTCCAAGGGTTCGTAATATACAGTTCCGTTTCCGTTGGTGGACGGTCCCTTGATCCGGCTCCGCAGATAAAAGTGGACTGTCTCAAAAAAGGTTTTCCACTTGTTGCCCAAAGTCAAAGTCCAATTGTAACAGTCATAGGGAATGTCTAATTTAGTCCTCTCCCAGTCTGGGTAGTTGTTCTGGTCAATTGGCATGATCCAACTCTCTGAGTGGCTTCCCCCAAATGGATTGATGTAGACGGATAACAGTGGGTCGAGAGTGGTGTTCTTGGTAAGGCAGATCTGTAGAGACATCCCCAGGAGCATGTGGACATGGTTTGACTTGTATTTATTACTTTTCAGTGTCAGCAGCATCCTCTTCCTCCATGACGGGTCGAACCAGTTATTCAATCTGACATCATTGCTGACAAAGATCCCATGGATGCTGATGCGGTTGTCACGCTTCTGCAGGAGGTAGCGCAGCTCCAGGTCCTGCAGGTCTGTCTCAAAGCCGATGTAGTGGTCGGTGGAGTCAGGGACTTCGTTGCGGCACGCGCCCTGACTCAGCATGTAGCCCTGGTTGCAGGTGGCACAGCGAGAGCGGTTCTCATAGGAGCAGGATGCACAAGAGGTGCCCTCGCCCACCGAGCAGGGGATCAAGCCCTGGCAGGGTGGGTGCTCATATGGGCAGGAGCAGCTGCGGGTCTCCTCCAGGTAGGAGCCGATTTGGTTGTTCTCACTGCAGTATATGATGGAAAGGATGTAGTTCAGCCAGTAGCTGAAGGGTCTGCAACAGAGAGAGAAAAATATGCCCTTTACTTAATGTAAAATCACATAATAACAGGTATGTTGGGACTAATTAGGACATACTGGAAATGACACAACAGTCTCATACCTTTTACAATATGACATATTTATTACTCTGTGTACCACAAATAAAATATATTGAATGACCTTGTTTGTGTTTTCCTTTACAGCATGTATTACAACAACAAATTATATAGAATCTATAAGCTTGTTTAGTGTTTTCATATTTTCATTACAGTTTATTTCCGTCTGCTTTGTGATATGTTTATATTTAGCATCTTCTTTTTTTAAGTACTGTACAGTAATGACGTTGTACTTTCAAGTGCCAAAATATAAGTACTCTGATAAGTGGGGACAGTATATTCTTTGGACTAATGACAAAATGTGTATGTACTTGAGAAAAAATAGGGAATAGTTGAAAGACTAACAGATAATGTTTTAGGAAATAAGCAAAAAACACATTTAAACCCTCTCCTGAAAGAAGCCTTCACATTTGATTAATAGCTCACAGGTTGTATTAGTTTGCAAAGCCATAGTTTGGGGGCAAATGGGCTGTCCTTATCCATATTCTGATCCAACAACATGGGCGAGGGATGTATAGGTTTATGTCCTCCACAGTTACTCATGCATACTAAGCAAGGCCAGTGTTTGAGCTATCCATTTATATTCCTGAATATTTGAATTTATAAATCCTTGTAGTAGACAATGTAGAGACAATGTCCACATGTTGGACTTCAGTCCAAAGGAGATCACAGTACACTAAAACGTATGTGGATTTTCACCATAAATGCTCGTCAAATGACGCTTAAGCAAAAGTAAATATAAGTGACAACACAGTTCCTGCCACCTCTCAGCTCCACTAGCTTATTCTTGTTTTCATCCACTTGCCTCGAGCCAGTCATTTTAAAACCTTCTCTCATTCCATGCAATGGAACAGTGTGATCACTGTGCGACCAACCCTGCACCGCCTCAGCTCATGCTTACCGATCATCTTAGGCCACGTGCATGTTTAAAACAAGCTGCATCCAGATGGATGGATCCAAAGACAGATTACTCTTTGGAAGGTAATCTGCAGAGTGTATCAAGGGTTTCTTTGATCGGACCGACCAATAATGCAAATGAAAGTAAGAGTGTTTCCTTCACAGCTGATAATGGAGTTGTGGCCAATAAGAAACATACAGGAAGTGAATGGACGTAACGTTTTCTAAAGGTCTCACTTTTTATCTGTCTTTGTAAAAACACAGCCCTAAGGTTTTGGAATGAAATGCTAAAATGCCAGGGTAGTGTGAAGGACAGGTGTATTTGGAGCAGAATATATGCATTTTTTTAAAATGAAAATGGATTAGTATGGATGTAGCCTTCATTAAATTAGGCCTTAATTGAATTAAAGCAGGACATGAAAGTCATCTGTCCCATCTGCAGTCACGCTCCAATCACAGCTACGCTCACACCAAGGCAGGCCATTTAAATTAGACACCTCCTTTCACTCATTTCTTGACACACCAATGTTGCCTCACACCGTCGCTGCTGGCAAAAGCTTTGATGCCACCACACCAGCGTCCGCCTTTTTAATTCAGGCTCAAAGGGAAATATGATTACTTGTCTTGCTTGGGCTCGTTCTTTGTACCGGGGGTTTCTGCATTGTGCACACTGACCAGGGAGCATCTAAAGAGCAGAGCCATCAGTACAGAGTCTAGGTGCAACGACTGGTTTAATTATGACAATTGTTCCTGACTTTGAATTGTTCAACCACAAGATTTCCTAATTTCATGGCTCACTCCAAATTACCACCCAAAGATCTGCTACATCGAAGCCCCAGGGGAACTTTCCTTTTATAGGGATTGCATACATCCTGCCAAGGTCAAAGATTATAGTGTTTTATTTTATTTGAATGCTAATAGCACTTAAAAGTAGCACTTTTTCCCCCAAATGAATAGTGTTTTGTCTTGAAATCTAAAGCACAAATAACCACACTCAGACCCAAAAGGTCTTCCTCTTCAAACATACATTGCACCAGCTTGGTGAAAAGCATACATAATCAAATGGAAAATCTCCACTACTTTTAGTATAATGCTGATAAAGAAAACATATATTCATGGCCTTTTAAACATGGTGCAACATCATAAATATTTCTGATTTTAAAAACATTGGAGTCTGTGTTAACAGATCACGATTCAACCCAGAGCAATGGTTGGCAGTCAGTGACAAGGACTCCACAATCAGCAATTGTAAAATGTTTTATTCTTTATTCTAAGACAAAAACTCTAATAATAAATCAATATGCCCGAACATTCCTGTTTGTGCAGACAGCAGCAGATGGACCTGATGACAAGAATATAATGTCATAAATCAGCCTTTCACTTTCTTTGTTTCACATCTGTCACATTTCTGAATCCATTTCTGTTTTCTGGCAGAGCTAGAAATTGTGTTATTACGGCTGTGTGCTACTGCTAAATTAATTTAGGAGAAACAATGGAGCATGTGTAACTAATTTACATTCAAAAACGCATTTTCAAAGCACGAACAAAGAAAAAAAAAGTCCAATCAGCTGTTTGACTAAATAATAACTGGGCTGCATAGCATGCGTCGCACTGGGAATTGCAACTTTAATAATGAATATTAGATCAACGTCATTGAAAAGTCAAAGACAAGTTTCATTCCAAGGCTTCACAAAGCGGCTTCAGAGGATAATGCGTGACACTTATTTCAGCATTTCAAAAATAAGAGGCCGCCTCAGTACATCCTCCGGAGACACGTATCCCACTTTCTACACAGGAACAAACACTGTAGTTTGGCACACTTCTCATCCTATGACACAATAATGAATGTTAAATGCACGTCTTTGTACAAAACTTTATGTGAAACACTCATGATGAAGACGTATAACTTTGTCAAACTGATACCTGATAAATAATATATGCTTGAGCAAGCCAGCTAACAGTATGCCGTCGTTTGATCTAATCTATAGATCAGATCTAATAAGAAGAATTCAGTCATATTTAATTAGTTTTTTAATTCAACATTGTAAAGTATAAGGCTCTACTTCATCACAATTGCATTTTATATTGATTCTTTAGACGATGATACAATATTTGCTGACATCACAGTCATATCTGCCATAATACAATTAAGGAACCTGGCATCTATGTGAAACAATATTATATGCCCATTTTACACAATTACATTCATATCAGCTGACAAAAAGCAACTGAATAGAGTTTGACATTTGTATCTCTTGTCCTTTCCTTTAACTCGATTTGAATGAGAGGAATCCATTCCTCAAAAATAAGGGCACATCGACAATGTGGAAGTTTGAATCGCTGCTTATGGAATCACTTTTGCATCAATGCTTTTGTATCATTTCAACACTGACAAACTGGCACATGGTGGGGCTGCAGCTTAAGAATATTGTAATTGCCAACTGATGTGTTATTTATTATTATTTATTATTTCCTTCTTTAGTTGTTCTCAAACTCAAAAGGACAGTGTCCTCACTTTTGCTCACAAACAGATATTTAGTTTCCTGTCACAGAGGAGCAAAGAAACAAGAACATTATATTCACTATGAAAAAGCCGAAAAATCAATTTTTATTAAAGGAATAAAATGATTAATAATTGTCACTGATTTATTGTTGATTACTGTACAGTAACAATTTCAAAGCAGCTGTACATTGTACCAAATCCCGACTGCTTTGTCACACATCACATCATCTTCTGTATATACAGTGCATGTCAGTTTCTGCATCTGTCTTGTAGTGAAAAATCATGATGACGAGGCGACAAAACAGGAGGATACGCTCGACTTAACACACGTATTAATGAGAGGGAAAAAAAACGGTGTGTATCCAAAACTGTGACAGATTTTCTTTCCCCGCCAGCAGTACATTTTTATTCCCTCCAGTGTTTCCAGTTTCAATCAGCAGCTGTTCAAATATTCGGCAGTGACATGGAAAAAAAAAAAAAAATAAATAAGAGAAGCAAAAGACGTCTTCTAAAATCACCAAATGACAACAAAAAAAATATATAAATGCATGAAGAAAACGTGTCTAGCAGTTGCTCTGAGAGAGGTGCGTCAGCGAGAGTCAGCTGTGCATATCTCATCTCCACAGTGAGTGAGAGAGAGAGAGGAAGCGGTCCCACCATCATGAAGTGCACCGTGTCAGCAGGACATGTAAACTGTCATGGAGACGCAGTGTGAAATACAGGCCAGAAGAAAGCCGTGTGCAATCTGTTCATAGTCTGTCAGCACGTCTCACACAAGTCACTGCCACACAACAACAACTTTCTCCTTCTGCCACGTATTCAATTTTCACTTGTGGATAAAACTTTTTTTTCTTATCCCTCAGAAAATGCACTTCATTTTTCTTTTCCCATTAAAAGCGTTATTTATTTACTTTAGGAGCCAACAAAAAAAAAAGAAGAAGAGAAAGACAGCACATCAGTACAGCTCCATCACTATCACTGCTACTCTGACACCTCTTGTATCCTCAGGCAGTGCAGCTAAAAAAAAAAAAAAAAAATAAAGTATGTGCTACAAAGTTACAAAAGAAACCCCAAAATGGATTTCTGAGTGTCAAGACATGTTTCTATTTGGCTTGTCCTCATCTGACAAAGACCATACGGATGCAGTAAATGAATAATGGCAAAGATGCATCCAGATGAATATTCTCTTTTATAAAATGGAGAGAATAAAAAAAATACTCACAAAATTCTCCCTGAACTAGGTCATTACGTACAACGCATTATGGAAATGCATCTTGTCTAGAGAGGAAATCACTGTTCTTTTTAGTGGAGAAAGTGAGAAAACGGTTCATATCAATGGAAAAGTTACATAATGATATGAAAATGTTCCATGTGAATGGGAAGAAATGGCATAAATTTGATTTCAGTCATGTTCTAAATACTCTGCGCTTTGAACCCCGTTAAATATGCGACCCACCAGACTCTTTCTCAGATCCATTAAGAGCAGCAGGTTATTTCACAGCAGGATTTAAAATATCCACTTTTAAGTATTTACTTTCATCACACTGGCTATATCTCATTACTGTGTTTACTGCGCTCCCTATATTATCCTCTATATTTTCCCCTGCATACTCTTTCAGTTAGAGTGCGGGGAAACGGATTCAGTGCCTGCAGTGGCTGCACGTGTCGACGTGCCTTGTTTTACACTATAAAGGCATTTTGCATCTAGTTTTTTTGTCAGTAACATTCAATTAATTTGCATTTCTCCTGAGTGCTTTGAGGCAATGTCGGAATCTTACAGTCAACTATCTATTTCATTTCTTTTTTTTTTACACAGAACAAAACACAGCTAAAGGTTACTGCTTGTGATTCCACAAAATCAATACAGGGGGATTAAACAAGATATTCCATTCAAACAGTAATTAAATCATCTTTTACATAATAATTGATTTGTTTATGAAAAAATGTCACATCTCTGTAGAGGAGCCTTGTTTCCCTGTAAGGCTCCCTAATTTAGCGCCCAATTTAATTGTATGTATATATGTGTGTGTGTGTGTGTAAAGCACTAAAGCACTTTGTAATATGTGTGAAAGTGCTGTATGTAAAAATTCACATAATAAGGGGTTATTTTTATAGCCTTGTTTCATTTTGCCAATTAATATTTGTCATCACGGTGTTAATTGCCTGAGTTTTATAGAGCTGATGTAATTGTTTTCGTAGTTTTACTGTTATACTCTGGCTGGTTACTGAGCCAGTTTAAAAAAAAAAAAAAATATATATATATATATATATATATATATATTATGCTACACTATAACGCTACACCGTGCTGCACACAGGTAGTAATTTGTTTTATGTCGAGAAAGAGGGAGTCAACAGCGACGTTGCACAATTAAAGTGAGACGTCTACAAACAGGTGGACTGAAAACAGAAGGTTTGAGACGTGAATTCCGCTGCTCAAAAAATCATTCTCCAGTTTGAAAGCATCCTGCGCTGCCACTGTATCCACACAAGGGCTCCCTCAGTCAGGTCCGACAGACTGCAGCTTCAAATAGTCCAACAGTCCAGCGTCATTGAATGGAAAGTCACCTTGGGAGATTTTAGCTTAACATTTCAGCAGATTATATTGGCCTTCATAATGACCATTACTGTCACCTTCCATCATACTGCAGTGCACTAAAGCTGCTCTGAGGCATCACTGCAAAAATAAGAGGTTGCTGCTTCTCTTCCGTCTCGTTTTTTTTGTCGTGCCGAACCTCAGCTGGATCAAAATCAAGTCGCTAATATTTGCCCACAGAGCGACTTCTGGCTGAGCTTGAACTTATCATACTGGCTAATGCTCCTTCAGAGTCTGTGATTCTCCAAGGAAAGTCATCTCGAGTTGGGAGGCTCTGCACACGAGGCCGTTACACTCCAGACTGGTTCCCTCGGTGGCGGAGCAAGATAAAATGCTCTCCGAGCGGCAGTGACCCTCTTTATTCCCAAGTATGTATTAAAGTATCAACTACTCGCATAACAGCTAAAACTCTGTCACTTACTGTGCCCTTAAGTGTCCCTCTTTTACCTCCTCTCCCACACTTTGTCTTATTACCAGCACAAAGAAGATTATGTTTTGGCAGCATTTATGCATGTGTGAGCAGCACAACTCAAAAAGGAAAGACTTAGTTCAGATGTTCCTGAGGATGTAGCCTGTGGCAAAACGAGGAAACTGGAAGAAAGGGGTTAACCCTGCGCGATATTGGAGTGCACTGACACTGGTGGGAGCTTGCACTCTTTAGTTGAACAGATGTAACGGTTAGGCCTTTACGACAAGATATCACATGGTACTGAAGCTTTAGGGTTGTCTCTCAGTTCCATGTAACTTAAGTCTCTGCCAAACGAGTGAATATAAATTTAAATGAAGCTCAACTAAATTAACTCAGTAATGCATTTGTTTTAATTTCTCATTCCCTCACTCTGTCTGTTAATAGCCTCGCTCTTGCAGTCAGCATCTGATGAAACCGTTCTGTGGATTTCACACCTGCTTCTCCAGGTTTATGTCTGTATTTCCTCCTTCACAGTGGTCTGCCTGCTATGATACAGTACATTAGGTGCAACAGTTCATTCCATTTGCTTCATTTGCTTCCGAAATGTATTTTTTTGTCTTTTAAATACATATTGCATAACATGTCAAACTTAAACATTAACCACCGTTGCACATGCTAAAAAAAAAACGTCCCATAAAGCCGGGAAATCGTCACGGTTCTAAGGTTAGCAATACGCGGTGCATGGTCTGATGAGATTTTTGTGGGTGACTGATGAAAGAATACTTTGCTGTTTCAATGGCCGGGCCTGGTATTTCCGTATTTAATTAACAGGAAGTGAAGGTAGTGGGCATGTGGGTGGCAGGAGAGTGTCACTGTAGCTAAAAATCACACCGCCCAGGATAAATCGGTCTCACCTGAAATAGACCTGGCTGCATCAGCTTTGCAGAGATAATCACGTTAGTATTTAAGAGTGTGAATACTATAAAATTGCATAGACAAAAAATAGAAGGGAGGAGTTTTTTTTGTTTTTTTTTTGTCCATGGTTTCTTCACAGACTAGTTCACCAACGTGAAAATCTCCCAAACTCGGCATATTCCTTTAAAACACTGCAAACTTTAATTTCACAGGCGGATGGCTTTGATTTCTCGGACTGGGAGTACAGCCAAGTCATCAGGTGTGACGCTATAGCTCACTTCAGTGTGACCTCAGTTGAATAGCAAAAGCACTTGATACATACATTGTGAGTATTATTAGCATAATGCCAATTTCGGGGGGGATAACAAAGTCTTACACGCAGACAGGGCCCGCACGCACACATACACACACTTCCACACCCATGTCAACAGAAAGGTCAGCAGGAATATGTATCAGCTCCTCACCTCTCCCTCAGCATAATAATTCTGGGCTGAGTTCGACATCTCCTGCTGAGGGTGAAGAGCTTGTTGATGATGCGCCGGGCTTTGTTCAGGAGCTGCTGCGTGTTGAGCTCAAGCTGTTTGTAGCGTTGGTGAACGCCCGGCTCCGTCGTCCAGAAGTACTGGATGGCGGACGTGTTCAGAGCGTAGAAAGTGGGAAGCTTTCGAACAAAGCTCTGGAACTCATCTGTAAGGCAGACAAAGGTGTAAGAGGAGAGGTGGACGATGTCATTACAGCAGATCCTACATGTGAAACAAAAAGACTTGATTCCGCAGCATAAAGACGTCCTGCTGGTTTCTTATTCAACCAATAATGTTAAAACAGACTGTGGTTGATCACAGGTAACGAGTCAATGAAGAATAACACGCACCAAAATGTATCTTTTCCCCTTTTGATTGATCTGCATTCACATTGTGACAGTTTGATTGTATGCTCCTAATTTATTGCTTTTCTTTATTACTATAATATTATATTTTATTTTAAGGTTTTATGGGGTGACGGCCAAGTCTCTCTCCTCACATGAAAAAGAGATCCTTGGTTTCAGTATAGGACTAAAGTGGTTCAATAAAGGTTAAATAAAATGAAACACTGGAGTTTTTTTTTTTTATTTATTTAATTCCAGAAGAGTTTCTTCCTCTTCACAATCGTATTGATCTCTTTATTCATTCAAGTTTAATTGAGTTGAGTCCCATTTGGCTGCTAATTGACAGATTTAGTGATGTTGTATTGAAGTATTTTAGGTTTTAAGTTTCAGCAGGCAGCTGTTTCTGTTTAGAGGTTATCCAAAAACACGCTCCTCACGTCTCACAGAGCTCATCTTGGATATTTGCTGTCTCCCCCGGAAGCCCAAAAATATTAACTGTTGTCTCCAGAGGCTAATTAGTCATCCAACAATAACAGACAGGCTCCAAGATTGAGGTCAATCTACTATCTTTGTTCCCTCCTTTCAAAAAATATTTATCAGAGGAGCTGCTGTTTGATGCAGAGCCATAGATAAATGGTTGTTGTTAGCTTCTTCTTCTTTTTTTTGTCATTAAAGAACTGCAAGGAGCTTTTCCAAGGTTAATACTGCAGGTCTGTCTGTGAGAAAACAGGGTGGACAAGGAGCAAAGAGGATAATATCTGTCCTGTCCTCAGAGCCGCTGTCTGCTGCACACACGAGGCACAGTAAACAGATTACACTTCCAAGACCTTCAATAACAATGCCATCATCATCATAATCATGATTGGTAGAATGGGAAATCGATGCATGTGCGCCGCGGATGAGAAAATGGCTGTGCGACTGTTTGTAATTAGTGAATGTTATCGTGATAACACAGCATCTGATTAGAAAACCAATTATGTGTCAATGGCTTCCCAGGTGATTATGCAATGTGTATTACACATTCCTGTTAAATTAATAAGTTGATTAAACAGCTTGTAATAAAATATATTAAAGGCTATTTGGAGGTCTTTCCATGACCTACATTTTTTTAAACGGGAGCGATTCTGCCGGGGAGACATGGTGCAGCTTCTGCGTTTGTCCATGTTAAATAAAGATCATTGCCTTTTGACATAATCATTCCTTTTAAATTAAACAAGGAGTTAAAATGAGTTTGCACTATATATACTGTACCTGTGATTTGTTATCCTTCCCCCTCAATACCCAGCATCTTTCCTGACCTAATATATGCACAGGCTTGTTGGTTCCTTCATAAGCAAACAACAAGCCTGTGTCAAGCCGTTTACACGAGTCAAAAAAAAGCATATTTATAGCAACATGATGCACGTGGGATTATCTCCAAATAAAGTGCAGCGCACAGGCGAGTCAATGAACGAACAGTGCAACAGCCAGGCTTACTGATGTATTTTTAACCATTCTTTAGACGGCAATGAGTCGTGGCAGTACCAAGGATTAAGAAACATACAGACGATCACTTTGAATATGATCAGTTTGGTTTAGTTTGTTATGGGATTTGTTGACAGTCAGTGTCACTGATATACGATTTGTGTTTTAACTTTAAGTGATTTAAGAAAAATAAGGGATTTTTAATTGATACTAGAAAATTCTTAGCTATTCCAAACCCATTGGCTTTCTAAGAAAAAGCACCGGGCCTGACCAAATCCCAATAGGCATGCAGCGTTGCATGTCTGCAACATAAACATAAACCTCTTTACCCTAATTACATGTATGTGGAATTACTTTGTTGAATTAGGTAATAAAATTGTATAAAAGGCTTGCGTATCTTCAAATTTCTACACTCAGATCTACTGTAAATCTTTGTTTTTTTTAAATGTAATTTAGTTAAAACAGCTTCACTAATCAAGCTCCACAAATATGCTTAGTAAATGATGGACAATAATAGGTTTAAACAACATCCTCCCCTCTTCTGCTCTATTTAGCCAGAGCTCCCCTGTAAAAACAGAAGACAAAACAACAACTTAACTTCTTTTTTCCCCCCCCTGAGAATCCTGTGGAAGGTACAAACTGGAAGGTGCTGCTGAACTAGACCATTATTTTATCACCAGGAAACGATATCTCATCCCTGGACACCCACTCTCTACCCACCATTATTATCTTGTCAGCCACTGAATCCAGGAAGGTAACAGCATTTCCCATTTTTATTTTATTTTATTTTAAAAATAGAAAGCCTGGTCAAATTTGGAGGAGCACGAGCACAGACACTGTGGGGGCATTATTAGAAATTAGATTGGGGTTGGAGCATTATTTGGCCGCTCGTTTCTGAAATGCTGAATCTTGAAGGTCATGATCAAATAGCTGGTGGATACATTTTCAGGTTCTAATTATTGTACGAAACTCCACCGTAAGTCATCTTGGATCATTGCCTATTCAACCAATTAATGCATACACTCACCGACCACTGTATTATTTCAGCCATTATACAACTGGCTGTTCACACAAATATTTAATCAGCCAGTTGCGTGACAGCAACTCAGTGCAAACTGCTAAAGTTCAAACTGAGCATCAAAATGTGGAAGAAAGGAAAAACGGCACAGTTATTGGCACCATACAGACTGCTGATCTACAGGGATTTTCACACAACCTTCTCTAGGGTTTACAGAGAACGGTCTGAAATAGAGGAAATATCTAGTAAGTGACACCTCTCACTAGATATTGGGATCAGAGAAGAATGGCCTGACTGGTTCAAAATGACAGCAAAGCAACAGTAACAACTCCCTCCAAAAAAACAAACCCTTATTTTTTTTGAGTGCAAAACAAACCAAACCTTGAAGCAGATGCTGCCTACGGTAGCAGAACATAATTTGGACTCTTGTATCACTGAAAATATAAGCAACTGTGTGTTAAGCCAGTCCCACACTAGAGGATAAGTGGACAGATTTTGGTTCCCGACCTGGCCCTTCCCACAATCTTGGGTAATTTTGGATTATAGGCTGATTTAAACAGATTATCTTGCCAAATTATCCTCGGGTTAACAGACACAATTATAATATCAATCATAATATACGTTTGAGGCATAAACAGATCCCCACAATAACCAATTAAGGCGAGTTGTCTGGGCTGCCCACAGTGCGACAAGGATGAATGTGAAGACCGTCTCCCCAGCCTGGTGGACGGTAGAGAAAGAGGACAAACTTGTGGATTTACGATCACAACCGAATGGAGAACTAACTGACGACGCCTCAGTGTCTATTTTTACATTCTGAAGTCACGTTAAATCACGCATGTTCCTGTGAAATCCCAAGTCCCTGGAATCCCCTCCAATAAATCATTTGATTAAACGCCAAGTGTGTGGTCCTGCATCTTGACTGGATCGTCTAGTCTGTGCTTTCTCGGGATTAAAACATTCTGTTATAAAGTTACAAAGTTCATTGTGTCCATCCACGTTTTTAAAATCAAGTCCGGTTTGAAAATCCTCTAGTGTGGGGCTGTTATTAAAGTCTATCAAGAATGAAGTTACTGACCAGGCGGTAGAATTGGTGGTTTCCTAACTGAAGCATATCGCACTCAAAGCCAATCCCGTCCACAGTCATTAGACCCAATTTAAAAATCACAGTCATGATTACACATCTCCCCACTGCCCGTGTTAAGGTGTTCTCTTTTAAATCAAATGCACAAGTGGATCTCCAGTGGTCTCCAGAGAACTTACTTCTCCCACCGATTATTTAATTCAACACTGCAGTTGCACTTCTCATGGCATCTTGCTGCGTAAGTTATTGCCAGCTGTGCGCTAATCAAGTTGCCCCTAGTACTGAAGCATGTAGCAGGTAATAACAATCTCCGCCGGCAAAGAGCACAAAGAACAGCTTATGGTGGGGCTGGACATGACTGAAACAGCTTGATGCACTCTGAGCCTGAGGATGCAGCGCACAGTTTCCATAATGATGGCAGGACCGGCACTGAGTTGAGAGAAATGGTGGTCAATATGTGCCTGAGAGTTTGTTAAGCATGAGTGTGGTTTGACTTTTACCAACTATGGATTAGAGATGGGCAAGGTATATCATCTCAGATAATATCCTGATTTAAAGATGTGCAAATTTACATTATTGGGTATTTAAATCACTTTGCAAAAGCCAACGTGTACAGCAGAGGCCTATACGTGATCACATGACCTTTTTCTAGTGTCCTCCCTTCCACACAGGTTAAGCAAGTGTGGTTTTGCTAATATGATGAAAACATGGAGACACCAGCCCCTGCAACAAAGTTTTTTTTTTATTATTGTTTTATGATTTCCAGGAAAGCATCTGAATGTTTACTCATATTTCAGTGTTTCTACACTCAATTCAATTATAAGTCTTCTAATTTTGAATTCAGTGCTAAAGTTGAAAGAAAACAGGAGTTAGAGTTGGAGTTGTGTCCTTGGATATAATATGCAAGTAACAATTAACGACCTAAATCATTAAAATAGAATTTCAAATTATTGTTATCATCAAAATTCTAGCTTTAATGTTTTGCCCATACCAATCACCCCTAGGATCCAATTCCAAATCTGCTTATCAATTCCAGTTCTTATTGATTTGATTGAAATATTTGTGTGTAAAAGTCCAACAGAGCAGCATTAAATGAAATACGGTATGTGACAATTAATGTTCACAGTACAACATGTACCTGCATGAATGAGATGTATACAACAACTAACTTAACAGTTCTACATAAGTAAAAGTACATCAGCCTTTTCTGGTAGCACACATTATATTATTACAGGCCAAGTCTGTCCCTTTAAGAAGGCTTATAAGTAGTTGGATGTGGAATTCTGGAAAGTAAAGTGTAGAACAGATGGTATTCAATTCCACTTACTTACAATTCTCCATTCCAGTCCCTATGTTTAGCAAATAAAAACCCAGAGAAAAAACTTCAAAAAACCTTCTGCTAATTCTTGACTCGTGTTTTCACTGTGAGCACAGTGCTTTGCTGATGGCTGTTTACCTGCTTCCCCCACTTTACCCCGCTGACATCAATTTAGGTCGGCTAATAAAAATGGCTGAACAGAAGCAACAGCAGAGCGGCGATAAAGTGTTTAATGGCAGCTAACATCACAGGCAGCTACCAGACAGCCACCGTTTTTTTTCTGTCCTCTTATGTTCGAGAAATTCCATCATCTGACTGGATCTCAACTGCTGACCCAGTCACATTAGAGTAAATACTGGCCTTTCATTGAGACACTGAGATTTGCACGCTGCAATTTCTCCGTATAGAGCGGCTCAAATAGCAGGAAGAGGCGGCTGTCTGCATGCAAGAGAAGAGGACCGGTCGCCCTGACAATGCACACTGAGAGATGACAGATGTTAAGTGAGACTTTGCTATGGCATTTCTACAGAGTCAGCTATGCTTTTACTATCTCTGGCTGCTTTTAGGCCACTGAGGGAAAAAATGCTTCAAATCAATGCACACGGCTGCTTTATGGCAATATTGGATTTACAGGACTTTTGCATCAGTGCCACTGGTTTTTAAGTGCTGTAATTTGTCAGACCTTTAATTTAGCAAATTGTCCGACAAACATTCCGTGTTTGAACATCCTCTCAAGTGAGTTTGCAGAGATTTTATAGTATCGCAGCATACAATGGATGTTGTAAAAAAAACAGATTTCCTCTATCCATATTGTTCGCCCTTAAGCTGTTTTTAGAAATGAACTCTGGAAAATGTCCAGAGGATTGAACAAATTGTCTGAGTGCGGTCCCGTTGGTATTAACATTCATCGTCGGTGATGTATTCGCGTGTAGATCTTGCTAAGTACTGGACTGAACCGCTCCCAATCCATCCTGAATGCATACTAATATCCAATCGCAAAAAACACACTCAGAGGTGGTTTGAGGACACGTGGCTAAATTACTATAATGAGCATGAGCAGAATCTGTCTTCAAGCGATCGTCTCCTTGGCTGTTACAGCTCCACTATCTTTTCTTTTGTAATCAACACCCAAACATTGATTTATTATCCTATTTTATGTTATAGCAGTGTATCACTTCGATTTACACGAGTTTCTCCCGACTCTTCCCTGTCTCTCTGTCTCTGTCACAAACACAAACACGTTGACAATCAACAGAGTCAGACTTGTTGAAACCATATTGTTCTTGCAAACAGACATGACATCAATGTGTATTTTCATACAATTTCACGTGGTCACAGGAGACACACCAGGATTTTGGACGTAAACTCAACATGCGACTGAATCACCAAGAACGGACATTAGGTTACAGACTTTGATTTTCTCTACGGTTCGATTTCTGAAATAAATAACCCTAATAATTATTGTTTCATTACTCATTACTGACCAGTTTGCAAACATTTGTCAACGTCTCCACTAATAAACCTAATGCTCCTCCTGCTGTTTTCACCCATGCATAGCGACGTTGCACTCAAATCACTTTCATTTTAACCACTTTCCCTCTTGAACGTCTCTTCACCAGGTAGGTGCCGTTTTTGAATGAAAACTAACCAGTAAATAAGACAAACAAGTAATCTATTTTGTATTTTTGAACGGTCTATGGGAAGTCACATAGCAGTGCTACTTGAAAATAGGGTTCCTGCAAATGCCAGGGTGTAACTCTAACACTGAGTTTGATTAGTTGCTGCAAAGGGAGACACCATATCATTATGGGGTAGAAAGAACTTGCAGTTAATGAGATGCCTTAACATTTTGTTCTCTATTTAATAAGTTACTTTACAGCCAACCTTCACACTGGGACTTTTAAGAAGATCCATCAAAACTATGTCTTTTCAGTTAATAGGAAATAGATGGTCTTCTGTTTTGTTTGTGTTCAATTTTGTTTCAAAGTTGCTCCTCTGTGTAATGATGAATTCCCATTACATGGATTGGAGGTAATTGTCCCTTGTTTTTATGGTCTCTCTGTCCTTGTTTATTCTTTGTCCATCGACTTTTCTAAAAGCAGGGTCCAATTTGTTGTCTGATTGCAGTCATCAAATGTGTGCAAAAAAAGGAGAAATACTGACCTGACTCCTCAAAGTCTTGGTTGGCCAAATTCCAGGAATCTCGGATTTGCAGTAAACTGGTTTCCATAGCCCTCAGATTCACCTCAGGGCAATTACACTGTGGGTAGTCCGCAGCACACTGGCACCAGCAGTCATTGTCCCGGCACACAAACTGGCCCTCCTCATTACAGCCAATGTAGCTGAGAGCTGCCTGCACGAACCTGGCCCTCAGATACTCTGGCAGCACGGCCTGCAGACCTGAGGCAAGGACATGGACATGGAAATGCCACATAGATGAGTGAAGAGGGAACTGTAAGCACTTTGGGTTCTTACAGAAAATGTGTTTAGATGTGCTGCTGCATGCTGGATCTGTAAATTGCTGAAGGGCGACACTCATTTTCTCTGCTTTTTTTTTTTTGCCACGCTTGACATATGCTTGGAGTCACATGCAGTGTGCTGAGATTCACTTAAAGTTTTTACAGCACACAAGTTCTGCTGCTTTTGTTCTGAATGATTACTGCCGCAAATTCACTTTAGAACTCCGCGAGCATGCATGGCAAAAAAAAACAAAAAAAAAAAGGGGGCGAAAGAGTGATTGAAGCTAAATTCGTTCTGACACTCTAATGTTGCAGTTATAAGCTTGCCAGAGAACAGACAGTGTGACAATTTCATCAGAAATTGGGGGAGTTCAATTATGGATGGCCAACCTTGCAAATGAATCTTGTTTTCAGGGCTCTGAACCAAAACGGAGCTGACAGAGTCGAGGTTGTCATAGTTACTGCATCCGAGAGGGCCCGTCCTTGTTTCGGTCACCTTAAGGGAGAAAAACAGAGGCACATAACAATAATCCACACTGAGAAGGAAGACCACTAATGTCATTAAATATACAAAAAAGGGGAGATAAATAAATAAATAAAGGGGGGGGGGGAAAGGAGCAAACGTCACGCAGAATAAGATTAACAACACCCTTCCTGTTTGCGATGTGCTCTCTTGAGAAACAAAATATATTACGCATTATTTAGACTTCTCTGTTGTGCAAATCATATTTAGGATAATGACTCAGTGAGCCAGTGGCTTGGAAATTGAGTTGTGATAAGGATCCCCGGAGTAAAGCATAATGAGTAAGTTGCGGTGTCATCTGTCAAATCCATCTCCACATTGTGTTTACCCATTACAATGCCCACTGACAAGACATAACATGCAGAAATCCATTGTGATGCCAGCGTACGTGTGTCTTATTCAGTTATAAACACACCTAAGGATTTGTGTAATTGCCTGATGCAAAATTGTACACCAGATTCACAATATTGTAACAGAACTACGCGGGCTGAAATTTGATTAGAGGATTGGCAACACAATCAACTTGGATCTGTGGGCCTTTTTTATTTTCCAAATAAAGCATGGAAGAGTATTTCTGTTTTACTCCTGCAATATTGCACACTTACTTTTAAAATGTGTCAACTGTGTGAACATTAACTCCATCTTTCATTTTAATTCCATGCATACTTATGCCCTGTCTAAACCGTGCACACACACAATGGCACTCTGAACTCCTCAGCCTCTACCAGCACTGATGAGTGACATCGCTTGAGGCAATTTCAGATTTTTCACAGCCCCCCCGTCCCCCCCAGAGCTCCAAAGGTCTTTTATACTTATTTTCTTAGAGATGCAGTAATAATCCCTAAAAACCTGTAAAATTGAGCTCCCTATGACTAATCCAAACATGCACTTGGTTTGATCAATATTCACTTCTCATGGTTCTTTCAATTTAATGTCTCACCACCTTGCAACACATTTAAACTGCTTTTTTTATTGATACAATGTTGTAAAACTATAGACCAATGCGATCTATTACTTATGCTCTCTTATGTTTTACTATGCTAGGTGTTCTATTAAACTCCACATACATGTGCAAACATCAGGCACAGCATTGGTGTCATACCCAATGCTGTGCCTAGTGGGGGGCACAACACACTATCACTGACCTAAATCATCCTCAGAAAAGCAAATAGGGTTAGCAAATAGCCTATCTTATAATGGTCTGTGTGTGTATGTGTATATATATGGTGCCTTTCTAGTCTTGATGACCACTGGAGGCCCATTTATAAAAACCGGAGACAGACGGAGCCTTTTGTCTGTACTTAGACTTAGACTTAGACTTCCTTTTATTGTCATTGCACAGAAAACACAGCAGTGAAAACTGGCAACGGAATTTCGTTGCTTGGCAAGCGGATAAAAACCAACACATAGCATTGAATTTTGAGGTACATTATTGTGTACTATGACTAAGAAGAAAAATAAATAAGTAAGTGTGTATGTATATAAATATATATAAAAGTAATGCAAGTAATGTCGGGGGTAATGTCAACTGTTCTTGAGCCTGTTTGTTCTGCAGCGGATGCTGCGGCACCTCCTGCCAGACGCCAGCACGGAGAAGAGTCCATGATGGGGGTGGGTGTGGTCAGTGAGGATCTGGTGAGCCCTGGTTAGGCAGCGCCTGTGTGCAATGTCCTGGATGGGTGGGAGTGGAGTCCCAATGATCTTCTCCGCGGTTCTCACCACCCTCTGCAGAGACTTCCAGTCGGAGGCCTTGCAGCTCCCAGACCAGACGGAGATGCCACTGGTCAGCAGGCTCTCGATGGTCCCTCTGTAGAAGGTGGAGAGGATGGGAGGGGGGAGAGACACCCTTCTCATCCATCGCAGGAAGTGTAGGCGCTGCTGGGCTTAGCTGGGCTTAGCTTTCATTTCATCCATTGTGTGCCAAAAACGGACGAAACAGAGCAATATCACTGGAAATCTTCGGGGCAGTATAGAGTCAGTCAGGGAAACGACGAATACTTTATACGGGCATTTATAACTAGTTGCCACAAATATGTGGTCTAACATTCCACCACAGTCTATTTTGGATCAAGTGCAATAAAGTAACCTTTCTAATGGTCGCCATGTTTGTTGATGCCTGCAACTGGTACTGCCCTCTAAAGGAAGTATGTAGGGTAGTGACAGAGATAACGTTTGGGTATTTGGGTAACAGTCTGAGTATGAATGGACCTTAGAAGTACTTTACACTACACTTTGTCACATTCAGTGCTGCCAGGAACACTTTAGGTTTAAAGGGGGTGAAGGGACACACACCAGCAGCCAGAATCCAACCTCCAACCTTCCATTTACTCTGACAACAGTGAGGGGCTTCACAAAATACTTGGACTCGTGATGGGAATGTCGTCGATTGTTGTTGACATTTTATGAGTGTAACACTAACACTGCGATATGACTGGTGTTTGAATGGAATGTTGAATTCTCAAAGTGTCTTATTTGTTTACCCTGCTTGTATTGTCACGTCAGTGGACACTCGACATGCTTTACTCACTGAAAAATTGTTTCCCTCCATGGACAATAAAGTTCCCATTTTATTCTAAATGGATTTGGTTGTTTTGAAGGTGTTCTAGAAAAAGTCAGAAAAAATAACAAAACAGCGAAACAGACTTAAATCATGGGCTGAAAGGCAGCAGGAGCAGCAGACCTCACACTCGGAGCCTCTCTCCTTTCAGATGCTGCCACAGGAGCTTTTGAGCCGAGGTGCAGCCTTTTGAGGATTGAGCATGTCGCACCCAGTGGAGCGACCTGCTCAGTCCTCTTTGTGCTGTAGACAACTGAGAGAATGGACCGGGCGAATTCACGTGTAGCCCTATCCAGCCATAACATACAGGATGTTTTTTTTTATTTTTGTTGCACACAGCACGGAGATCTGTAAATACATGTGTGCTCAACAATGTAACAAGTGTTTTTTTTTTCTCCTCCAATTGCCGCGTACCTGGGGTGAACTTGAAAACAGAACTACAGTGGGACTGCGTCATCCATATGTGCGATTTTTTTTTTCCAATCATAGCCAATCAAGCCACCTTTTTTTCCTGCTCTCCTGTAGTTTTCAAAATGTTGGCCAATATAATGATGGGAAAAGAGCGAAAAGCAGTTTTCACTCCCAGCGGAAACTGATGTCTGTGTGGGAGGGGTAAAGTTTCCATGAGAAAATGAAAATAATTGACACTCCAAGACAGAGACTGAGGGTTGGAGGAGTGCAGCTTGAGGAGAGAACACATTTGGTTTGCTTGAGTTTGTCTTGTCCCGGGAGAACTCTTGTACAAATCTAGGAAATGGTTCACTGACATCTATTGAGGTGCCAAACAAATTGGCAGAATTTGTTGGTGTAGCTCTAAGACAGGGTCATTTTCAAGGCTGTGTGAAGAAGATTTGGCCTCCTTTATTTATCTCCACGCCACATGTGTTATTATGGTATTTCTGTGTATCAGACAATCTGTCACAAGAACAGCTATGTGTACATAATTAGCAGTGAAACATGACTGACAGATGACGGCTCTGTTTCACAGACGCCATTGGAGGCACGATCTGCTCTATCATGAGTGTCCGATTTGAGTCTAATTTATTGTAAATGACTCAGGGGGTGCCGTTGTCAAAAATATTGACATTAATCAATGCTAAAACTTAGTGATGGATTAAAACTATTGATACCAACAGTGCCCTCTTCTGTAATGTTAAAATACAATGTTATTTTCACAGGACAACACAATTATTTATGCCTACAAGTTACTCTTAAAATCCCTAAATTGAAGCCGAGAAAAGTCGACCAGCAACAAGAAAAAGAGTGGCAGTCTGCAATATCAACTCTAGTTGATGTTGTCGGAAATAGTATCAAGTATTTAATATTATCCTAGGTATGAGTATCATGTTTGAAATCCCAGTATCATGACATACTAATCAGGAAAAGGCTGCTGTTGCCTGTTGCCTCATGGCAAAATGAGGGAAAAACTAAATTGGACTGAGCCATGTTGCATGTTTTCTTCGCGTCCTGCGTAGGCTTTCTCCTCCCACAGTCCACAGACATGTAAAGTGCCTTGTGGATGTGTAAAAAAAATTGTGTAAATGGTTGTTTGTTTGTGCACACTGGCCCTGTGATAGACTGGCAATCTGTTCGGCTTGTACTCAAAGTATCATCAAGTATGACACGGGACATAAGAGCGGGAGAAGAAAAATCCCATCACTTGACACATGGAGGAAAGATTTTCCCTACCTTTTTTACATATTTTTTTTTCGGCTCACATTTGAGAGTATTTGAGGAAAGACGTGTACTTGTGCCCTTTTAAAGCAAATGCGTGACTTCTGCTCTGTTAATTAGTTCCACTCTCTGTAACAAAAGCCAACATCCTGAAAATGCATTGAGGCAAAAAAAAGGTTTGTGTCAAATGGTTATGGAGAGGCTGGTGCTAATATAAATAAATGAGAACATGGCTTAATGACAGCAAATCTGACAGACTGTGGCGGACAAGATAATATTTCTTGTGTAGCATCTGTTGCTTGATTGGACTTATTTATTTACTTCTTGTTTTTCAATCAGAACTCCCAACTGTGTGCCGGAGAGACATGGTTTCGGTGGGACAACTGAAGGTTTTGAAGCTGCTCAGGGAGATGATAAACAGCTTCACTCCACCGCGACGTGTGCGTGTGTGTGTGTGCTTCTATTACCAGTTGGGCTAGCGATCTATTAAAAGACACACAATGTTTTTCTGCTGGCGTGACTCCAAAGCACTTTCTGTATTTACATTTATTCTAAATGAAAATCTGATTCAATGTGTGGGGTTGACTGAATACAATAACACAACGTAAAGTGAAAAGTCAGCATCTTTTATGTTGACTGCTTACATTTTCTGAAGCTGTCGGGGCTACGGAGAAACTACACTGCCGAGATTGGTGAATTAAAATAATGGAGGCAAAGAGGTTTCAATACATATTAATTCATTTTTGTTTTTTGTTTACGTTGAATATGTTGATCATCTCGCTCAATCTAGCTGTATAGTCTCTACAAATGAGAAGAAGTCAAAGGAAAAGAAAAGTGGATATTTTCACACCCTTTTCACTTGAACGACCCGATGGTGAAATTGTGATTTTGAAACGCTAATGTGCCCTGGAAAAGTAATTTGAGTTGTGCTTCAAACTGAGACGCTCCCCAGTCTTATTGCAAAGGCCTCCTTTATTATATTGAGCCAATGATGCTCAATATAATATCAGCGAATATGTAAAACGATGCACACAAACCAGAACGATCTAAAATGTCAGTAAATTTCAAGCTGGAGTGAAGAGTCAAACAATGCCACTCGGGAGTGGATTGTTGCCAATTAACCACAAGATGTTTTACACTGAAAAACTAAAATTGTTGGACAGATTAAAAAACACAAACTACATTTGGTAGTTGAAATAACTTGTTAATTGTAATTCAGGTTTTTTCTCCTAAATCTGAGGTTAAACTTAATTAATGAATGAGGTTCACTCACATAACAACATGTGAGTGAACCTCATTCATTAATTAAGTTTAACCTCAGATTTAGGAGAAAAAACCTGAATTGTAACATCTCTAACTCATTATTGAGTTGCTATGCCTGATTTCATGCAAACAGAGATTGTTTGCTTTGAAACCACTTCTTCATTCAACATTTTAGAAACTTCTATTTTTTTATTTATTTTTTGGCTGTATTCTAGGATCTAAAATGTTTGATTATGAGAAAACCTACAGCTTCTGAGTTCCAGATTTGAATAATCCCCCAGATGGTGGTTTATTAAAAATCTGTGACACAGACTCCGTGCTGCAGCACAGTGATTGCAGAGCTGCAAAATATAAACGAAAAATGTTCACGAAGACATTCTGCCCTGTGTGGATATTTGACTCAGGATCGGAAAGTCAGCTAAGTTTAGCCGATCAAAGACTGCGTCGTGATAAGGACGGAGTGACATTACAGCAGATTTGTGCCTGACAAGAAAGAGGGACATTGAAAATCGTCTGATTTTTTTTTTTTTCTCTTCTCTTTTTAGCTCATGTTGATTTCTTCACAATCTCAGCTCAGTCATCTTTCACAAAAGCCTGATATAGAGCACACATATATATATATATATATATATATATATATATATATATATCCAGGCTGCACAGGCAAAGATAAAGTGCCATCCTGAAGGGACATCCATCTCCTCCTTCTCCGTTAGTCTCAAATTATTGCCAAACACCATGACGGTGTCTCCTTTTAATATTTTCCCAAAGGTTCAATAAAAGTAAGCACATCCCTTTGCTAGATTAATGACAGAAACAGTGGTTTCCAGCCCAGAGGAAGAGGAAGAGTTTTGCGGCTGTGGGCTGAAATATTCTTTCTTTTGACGTCTACTTTTTTTGACGACTCCAAGGTCAGTGCCGAGACGAGGCACAAAGAGTCAGAGCTGGGAGCCTTGTTATGTATTGTCCACACCATTTTGGTCTCCAACTCAAAAATACTAGGTAACTGCAGAGGCCACCGTTTGTCATCGTTACAAAAAAAGACATCGAGCGAATAACTGACTTCCATTCTCTTTTGATATTGATGCGTTAACACAATTAATTAAAATCTGAGGAGCCTCCACAGGGAGCTGCAGATTAATCCCTAACATAGACAGATGTCGAACTTAAAGGGGGGAAAAAATGGACCAAATGCAAATCTAAAGATGACTTTTCTATGCATAGCAATGAGACCATCTGCAAAAATAAAGAACCCAGTGGAGCAGAGCATGTGTGCACAGTCAGACTGTGCTATTAGAAATCGACCCCAAAAGAAAAGTCCTTTGCGTTCCCCTTTTTGATTTCATCACTTTCAGCACCTCATGGGGCTTCTTTTTTTTTCTTTTCTTCCCTAAAAGGGGAGAAAACACACTTAAAATGCAAAATGTAAATGACAACGGATCAGTCGGTGGGGGAATTATTAATGTGCCATAATTGAGTACAAGATAATTGTGCTGACTGTGTTGGAATAACTAACAGCTGCATTTAATGGAACATTTAATTGCACTTAAAGGCTTTTCTAGAATAAGCAGTTTTTGGTGCTTACACATGCTGTGGATGTGACTTGTTTATCTTATCATTATGAATTTCACTTTGCCCTACAGGCATGGTTTCTGGTGTCTCCGTAGTGTCTAATTGCTCCCTTAGAATGTATTAATCCTCAAAGTATTCCTTGCGCAACTTATGCTATCGGGACCTTTCTTAACTAGAGACTGACTGATATTACTGCAGTAATACATATTTATTATGCGGTAAATAAAAACAAAATGACCACATGGAGAAGTGCAGTCTCTACTATGTCAGGGATTTTGTTTTATAAATGGCCTTATTTATTAGTTTGTGATTATAGCGTAATTGCAATTACTTCATTTTGTAAGGACTGTGGTCTCTCAGCATGGACTTGAAGGAAAAAAATATGTAATCAGTTAAATGAGGATTAGAAGAAAAGTAAACACAATCATTTGTGTTAGCTTATTAAAAGCTAACAACTTTTATAATTTGCAGAGACATTGTACAGACCAGGTATAAGGGGTTTCATTTATTTCCTTACACACACACACACACACATAAACTGTATATGCAACAAATTGACCCATCTGCAAAAAGTGAGGCAGACACAAATTAGCACAACTAAATTATTAAGTTAAGAATCACAGATGGAAAGAAAAAAAAATATATAGTTTCTCCACCCTCGCCACATGGTACACACTCTGCAGCCTTCTTGATTAGAGGGCAATTAAATATGTTGTATTTATTAATTTATTCATGTCTTTATTTGTTCATTTATTTGGGAAATTGCACAGAAACATCTGCCAGCTCAGGTTGACTCGCTGAATTGACAGGAGTGGCAGCGCTGTCAGGGGCCACCAAGCAAACCAACCAGAAACAAACAAACAAACTAACTTAAAAAAAAGGCCATAAAGTAACAGTTTTTACCAGCGGAAACAACTGTGGTTAAGAACTGCTGCCATCGTCTCTCTTGAGAGCACAGTTGTTTTTGTTATTTATTCATTTTTCCTTTCCTTTCAGTGATACAATATTAAGTTTGACGCAATAACCACGACAGCCCTGTGATGTATACTAGTGAGCTACAAAGCAACAAAAGCTCATCTATATTTATGAGATCCCTATACAGTATATATATATATATATATATATATATATATATATATATATATATATATATATACTGTACACCACAGCTTAGCGGCTGTTTATTGTTATTTACAAAAAAAGAAAAGATCATTTCGATGTATAAGCTTGTGGAACTCTACATAACTCAGGTAACTATGTTCTCCGGGATTAAGATGTGGTCACTGCCGATGACATCGTTACCATCAAGCCATTCACTGAGCCCTTGTGCCCAGCACGGAAGCAACTGGATTTGCTCTTTTGCCTCCATTGATTTAACTTCCTTCTTCCACGTGTCTGTGTATTCAAGCTGCAAGCAAATACTCCCCAGTGAGCCCTGAAGACATTTTTTTTTTAGTTCTTGCCACATCATACACTTTGTCCGTGGAAATTGTGCTGCCTGCTGCCAGACATGTTGTTCATGGGAGGGAAAAAAACAACAACACTGCTGCTTGGGAAAGTTCCACTGGGTGACAACGCAGCAGCCTCGTGCACACTCACGGTGGCTTAGGACGTGTCGTTTTAACTTTTACAGCCGGGGAGAGTCTATGAGAGCCATCATAACTGGCTGGATCGCGGCACAGCTGCCTCCGTTTTACAGTTGTTTGGTCTGGAGCTGTCACGAGAGACTATTACGCACATGCACACACACACTCAGATACACTTTATTTGATAAATTGCAACATGGAATGTGCTGAAATGTTACAGTCACATAAGAAACAATAAAATAATAATAAAACCATTCTAATTTTACTCAAATAGGACTTAGGTAGGCAGGTAGTCCTAATATACTGTAAATACACATCTAGGCTTCTCTAAGAGCTAAATGTATGAATAATAAATTGAATAAAAGGACCATGATAAAAGGAAATTATGCTGCAAATAGACTGTTAAAATACCCGTGCTATCTAAAATCAGATTATGCCTTCCACCATGTACTGATTGATGATAGCCTTGGTGTGTGGCCTCAGCAGGGCAACACAGCGCTTCGCATGTTACCATCGTCAAGCCCTACAAATGGTTGTGAGGCACATCCATTATTTAAAAAAAAAACTGAAAAAAACATACGGCTTTAATAGTATTATAAGCCTGGGAAGGCGGGGAGTGTTTTACTGATGAAGATTCATCACTGCTGTGAATCCCTCATATGAATAATTCCACCAAAACAGCATAAAATGTCACTTAGTGAGCCGGTGGTGTCAGATATTTGAGCAACAATGAACTTTAAATGGGTGCACTTTCTACTCACTGGCCAAGAAGAAGGAAAAAAAACCACAACAAGACAGCATTAATGTTTCATGAAAATCATCGCTCATTTCAAAATTGCCTTATTTGCCGCACCTTCAAGAATAGTCGTCGGCTTAATCACCACCGTGCAGAGTGTGTGTGCAAATCCACATTTGCATCAGAGATGCATTTCCGCCTGTTTATTCAGTCTTTGAGGATTTCAGTGCATGTTTTAAGACCACTTTGTTGCACTGGCTTACACTCTAATGTCAAGCGGGGAGGGATAAGCTCATAAACTATAAGCAAGAAAAAAAGGGGAAGACGGTAGGGAAAATAGCATCAGAATGAGATTATTGTGTGCCCTGAAAGAGAGAGAGAGAGAAAAAAGATGCCGCTCAAAGCCACAGGGGAACCGAGGGAACCTTAGGAAGAAGAAAGTAGAATTTAATACTTTATATACTGTTATACAGTATTTACTCTGTTTCACTATGGGATATTAAGCTGTACTGTTCGCAGAAAGTACCAGACGCTTGAAAGTGGACCAAGTGAGAAAATGCGATTCCATATGGTGCTGACGCTCTTCCGGGCTTTGCTTCTTTTAACCAGCTGCAGATTAAAGATAAAAAGCAATCGCTGCAGGAGGTGGAATTTCTTCAAAATGTCAACATCGACAGTCTACGGCTGCACAACTAATCATGAGATAATCAAACTGCAAGATAATATACTGTATATCTGCAATATCCAAATCAAAAGACACCGATTATTTGATTGATTTTTTTTGTTCACAGTGAAATACTGCAGTGCTGCAAAAATTCACGTGCTCTACAGACAAGTAAAATAACCGATAATATTGTCAAAATCAGCAAAATCAAGATTTGGATTTTCCAGTTTCCAATCATAACATCATAACCATAAAAATCATAATCATAACATATGTCTGATTGCACAGCAGCGTCGTTGATTCATGCCTGCATATCTACCAAACAACCAGGCTTCTTTGATTATGACATATCAAGCAACAGCACGTGTATAGATAATGTTAAATTGCTGGCAAACAGTAATCGTCATCATTTAATTCCGAATGATGACGATTCTGTCTCAAATTGTAAAACCACAGCAGCCATCACCTGATTCCAGAAGCTTAATTTTGTTATAAGTTATGTCCTTCTTGTTCTTCTTTTCCAGTAAATGAAGTGCAACACTGCATGACTGACTGAACACTCAGGGCTCAAACAGCAAAGTGGGTCAAACGTTCCGTATCACTTCTCCTCCCTGTCAATGATATTCTCCTCCCGAACTTTAGTTAAATGAATCTTCAATATGGCAGAGCCTTGGCTGCAAATCAAAGGTAAGTACACGTATTGACGCAGCGCTCTCCATGTGCCTTCCGTGCCCTCCCCCCCCCCGGTCCAGGCTAAGAAAGGGCTGCTTGAGAATGTCCGTCCGTCCTTCATCTCCGCGACACGTCGACGTGTAGCAGAAATGTTTGAAAAATGGCTCGCGAAGCAAATGACTGAAATGAAAGAGCTGATTCATCGCGCTCTGTAACAGAGGATCTGTCGTCCCCCCACCAGTCCCACCTACACTATCTCCTTTTTCCCGTCTTTGATTATTTTCCACTGCTAATGTGCTCAGACCTGCAGGTCTGCAGGCCAGACATTTTAAATGTGTTATCTCTTTAAAGCAGGGGAACCAGACTTTGTCTTGGCATCCGTCTTCATTGGTGTAAGAAAAACCTGTTCAAAATTAAAGGCTGCTGATGCTGAGAATATTTCACATCAGTCTCCTGAAAATGCCTCACAAACAAATGTACCCCAGAGGACTTTCACTCTATTCATCTCAATCAGCAGGGTTTTTAGCAGGACCTTGGTTCAGTGGCGGCTGCCAAATCGGCTCTATGTCCTCTTGCCAATTCACTTTAGAGAATGTAGAGTTTTTATCTCCGACGGACTATATAGTGACGCATCAATAACTGCAAGTCCATGAAAAATGGGCCACGATTCAGAAAAAGGCAAGCAATTTAGCTTTTTTTTTTTAGCCGCAGCTTCAGAGCCTTAAAGATGGAAATAGCAGTGTTTTTACTTCTTACTGGAGATTGTATTGGCTTTGTGTTACTGACACCAGCTTGGACTCATTTTTTTTTTATTATTTAATATGAAATTAAATCTACTTACAGTAGTTATCAATTCATTTATGTATTGTAGAAAAAAAAACCAAAGCATTACATTTACAAGAAAGGACCAATATATCACTAAAGTTACAGAAATAATATGAGTGAGAACATATATAACTCTTTTGAAATTGATAAGGGACAACAAAAAAAAACAGGAAAACAATACCTAGTCTAGTGTACGAGGAGCAATTGCCCCTTTCAATTGCACAGTGTAGTGTGAAAACAACCTCGTCTTTGTTTTTAACCCAGGGAACGTGTGCACCACCTGTCCTCCATCCCACCATGCGGTTCGTATAATTTCATCCGGCAAACCAAGTATAAACAATTAGTCAACTAAATCACTGTGTAATTGTGTGAAATGAACAATAATAATAATAATAATTGTAGTCATTAAAATATGTTTCTAAAAGCATTTTTCTTGCATTTGTATCAGCTTTTTAAACAAGACTGGACGAGATGAAACAGATCCACTTGATTTTGCATTTTGCAAATAATCTCAGTGGGATTATTTATAGGATAAATAAAGGTTAAACATTTCTTTTTTTTGTCATTGTCATTGTGTTGTTAAACAGTGATTAGGGCTTAACGATTTGGGTAAAGTATTAATTGCAGATTTCTCTTGATATATACAGCATTTAAATCAAGGTTTCGTTCAGTATTTACTGTTATATAGATTTAAAACAAGATAGAGCGCTACCACATGAGATACCATCAAGTGATGGTGCCTCTTGAGGTGATAAGTCAGCAGAGGTCCAGCCTGCCGGAAATTATTGGAAGAAGGCGAAAGCAGAGGTCTCAGACCACCCCCCCATTTTTATTTTTAAAGTCTTATATTTTCCTGTTTTTGAGCTACGTAGTTTTTCCAGGATAAAGGGTAATGATGCCGCTATAATATGGATTGGAATCACATCACATCACATAATAATGGCTTTGTGTTTTTGCCAAATTGATATTTTAATTCCGTGACCTTTCTTCAGTCATACGATGACACCTGAGCCAGCTCCATTTTCTATTCAAGACCATTAAATCTGCAAATGCCACTAAATGGATCTTTTGAATTGAGATTTTTTAGATGCTCTTCCATTTCGTCTCATCTAATTTACGCTCAATTGATTTCAGGTCATTTTCACATTATCGCATTTTTTCCTTCACAAAGTCTAACCATTGTCTCATGCCAAAGCACACATTTGCAAAATGTCAATGCAGCAAAGTGACTCCACCACAGATCTAAACATAGGTAATATGAGATTGATTCTGCAAGAACTGTTGGTCGTGAGGCGTTAATGTGATACATCCAGTCCCAGGGGCACAAATAGGCGTAATCGCCATATACAGCATATGCATCGTAAACAGGAAGCGGGGCAGTGTCCCCAGATGGGTGTTTTCAATTTCACCTACACTCTGTAACATTAATCTGTTGTTGACCACAAACAAATATACACACAGCAAAGCGATATTATACATAGAAGGAGCCTGATTCCTCACAAAGTAAAGAGAATTAAGTCTGAGCCACAAAGGGCAAACTAGCTGCATTCAATTCATTCCACTTGATAACTACTGACAGAGTGATGAATGAACACACCCTGAAGGTATGAGGCGGTAAAAGATGCAGTGGTGATATTTACATCATAAGCATATTTTGATATGCATAGACTGTGGCTCCTAATAACTAGCCTATGCGTACACACATGAACGAGTCGGGAGGGAAGTAAACAATACCGCTTGCTTCATCTCCTCTCTTGGCTGACCTCTTCGTCACTCTCTGACTGTGCAAATGTGCACGTCTCCTCCAGTATCACATCAAAGTGTCGTCGGGTTAATACTATAATTGAAGGTTAGGATGTAAAAGGTATGTTTTTCATTAAAAAGCTAAAGAAAAAAGAAAAAACAGCAATTCAATAGGTCTGTTTATTTGCTCATACAGCGTGTCGCTGCTCAGTGGACTTAATTCATTGTTTTCCCCGTAGAGCAGTGGTTCTCGAAACTTTCTCAAACTGAGAAAATATTGAGCTCTTGAAGTGTCACCATTATCGCAAACGTTGAAATACAGGGGTGTAAATGGGCCGAGGAAACTCTGCAGCTACGGACTTTTCACAGGAGGCAATCATTTGCTCTCTCTCTCATCATCATCCTCCTCTTCCTCACACAATACTTCACACACTGGTATAGTGAAATTAGATTAAGATGGAGCGACTCTAAGGTGACTGTAATTATTATTATTATTATTATTATTATTATTATTATTAATAATAATATAATAATAATAATAATAATTATTATTATTATTTTTTTTTTACTTTTTTTGTTATTTGTTTCATCTTCTATGCTCATTGGTCATCTATCTATCTATCTATTTATCTATCTATCTATGCTGCCATCATTTACAGAAAAATAAATGTATGTGAAGCTCTTGGCATTGCCATTCAGTGTTTTGCTCCAGTTTGGAGTAAATGTAAGAAGTTTCCTCAACAAAATATCTTCCCCTTGAACAATTTTGCAATATGCCCCTGTGAAAATACTGATTTATCAAGTCAACACATAGGTAAACACTGTGTCTGAAGGTCTGTCCACTATGGACGGTTAATGAATTTGAATCGAAAAGTTCAGAAAGGCCTTGAGGATAGAGGGTGCCTTCCGGGGGCAGTCGTGGTTCAGCGGTAGAGCAGCAGGTTGGAGGTTTGATCCCCAGTTCCACGAGTCTACATGCTGATGTGTCTCTCTCTGGGAAACACTATACATAAAAATGTGGATGTAGTGTTTTGGTTCAAGTGAAGCTAATGAGGAAGAAAGAGTCAACTGAATAGTTACCAGGGGGGGCGACTCCACAGCAAAAGAACGCCAGTTTGAATTGAAGTGTATAGAAAAATGAGCATACTTCCCACTTGATTTATAAAGTCAGCAAAAGTTCAGATTCTTATCAGTAACGACACAACCGCTGTCGCCTGGGCAGAACACTTAACCCCAATTTGCAAACTGACAACTTGGAGTTGGGGTTGACAATAGTTCTACATTTACGACCCACTCAATTTGACTCACTTGTAGATCAGCACCCAAAAATAGACAGGCCTGTATCAGTGAGAACTATTTAACACATTGTATCTTTAGTATTTAACTGACAGCTCACTTTATTTGAAGAAAATAACACGTCGCCTCATTAAAATAAGCTAAACCTGCTGATTGTATGGTTTCTATCCGAATGCTCCAAACGGGCCAGGATTTCATTAATTCTATAGTGCGTGAGCTAATCTATACCACTTGCCCTTGTTTTGAAAAATAAGATAATTATGTTTATCCACCGAAACAAAATCTAATTTGAACAATGTCTTAATGGAAATTCTGTGGCCATTTGTGAAAAAGAAAATCCAACAAAGGAGCAATTTAAAGCTTCTGCAAATGAAAATGTGATTTTTTTTTTCTTTTCTCTATTATGGGTGACAGAGAAAGTCAGGCTTTTACCTTAATGGCAGTGGATGCGATCTGGATGTGGTGCAGCTTGTGCAGAGTGCTCTCCCTGTCGATAAAGTAGGAGGCAGCCAGCTGGTGCAAAGCTTCCAGGGTCACGGCTGTGCCATTGGATTCACTTCCTTCAGTCGTCCGGCTCAACTTTCGCTTGTCCACAAAGATCATTAATGACTCTTCTCCTACGAACACGAGCAGCACACAAACATAGATCAACATTCGACCCTCAGCAACATACACAAGGTGCTCTCAATGGCATTGGAATAAATGTTAACCTGGAACACCTGCTTGTTTATACAGTCACATACACTGGGCAGGAAAAAAAGGACAGACTTCTGCTGATGAAAAGCTGCTGAGAATCTTAAGTCTGGACTGTTTTAGCCCACACTCGAAAATTATTGATAATAAATCTGCAGCTCTAGTGCACAAATGGAGATGCTGTCTGTCAATACAGCCCCTGCCAAAGCTCTGAGAGGACAGCATTGACAGAGACAGGATCAATAGAGACATCTTTTCTAACAGCATTAGGGTTTTATAGCCAACACAGATTTTAATTTGGAGAGAATATGGCGCTAACGTTCAGTGCATTGGCACTTGGGACCGATAATGCCTAACACTTGCCTCCAACTTTTTAACAACTCGTCCAGTCCATTTTTGAATCCTGAAAGCTTTAAAGATCATGAAATAAACCATAAAAGTATGGCATCCTTTTATGTGTGCTAACATTTGTTCCTAAACATTTCAGTCCCTGACCTTTAAAATAGTGACACCCAGAGACTTGGTCCCCTTTTGTCCCAAATTACATAAAACACATGATATTTTTATTTTTCTGTGTTGCTGTAAACTGACCTGCGGTCTCTGACTTTGTCAAAATCATTTCAGGAGTTAAAGGAAAAGCAACAGAAGGTACATTTTTGCAACATTTAGTGACATTTTAATAATTTTAGTTGCTGAAAATGACCTCCAAATCTCCTATTTTGTGCCCTGCAACACATCTGGGCATCCTGACCTTTTAGGTTGGGCCCCACTGTGCTCAAAGTTAATGATGGTGAACATGCACATCGCCCCTTTTCCTCTGAAGGAGCAGGGCCAGTAGAATACAAAGTGCAATAGAAGGTAGAGCCCCCACACACGTGGCAACAGAGTGAGTGTAAGGGCTTTAACCACTGTGCTATTAGACATGACATCGCAGGTGTAGCACTGTTTAGCCAAGCTAAGATAAGCATCCACTTGTTTAGATTTAAAGGTGTAGTTAGTAACATTTAGGAGGGCTTTTTTCAGCTGTAAAAGTGTATTATCGCTTTAGAATAAAACACGTTTTGGTTTTCATAGTCTTTAAATAGGCCTTTTGGGCAAGGAAGGAGTCCTGTATTTGATGCAGTCTGCATCCTCATCATTCGATGCCCCTTACTCCGGGGCTGATTATTTATTCTCTTTGAAAAGACTTATACAGCAGTGTGTTGTTTTTTTTTTTTATCCAGCAATAATGAATAAGAATTGGATTAATGATTATATTCTGTATGGGACGGATGATTAAAATGCCACATAGAACACCAGCTTTGTTATTTAGAATGGCCTTGGATGCTTACAAAGCTAATTGTCACACGCTACAAAGCAAATAGGCTATATCGGGACATGCTTTAGCTGCGGGTCTCCACACATAATGTGCAGGATTGTCTTTGTAATCTATTTTAAATACTGTTGGTATTCATCATTGCCTCATGAGTTTGTGCACAGGAGAGAAAAAAAAAAAAAAGATGAAAAGAGCCAGCGGAGGAGGTGGGAGGAGATGATGCAGCCATGGGAGCTTTGCAGTGAATCTGGCTAACTTGCAGCTATTGTTATAAAAATAACAATTATAATAATAATAATAATAATAACAATAATAAAAAGGCTCCAGTGACATTTATGAAAAACATTTTCACACAGATGTTGCATGCTGAATCACAAAATGTCGGCTCCAACATGCAATAATTATGCCATTTTCACAGATGAGCTGAGATTTAGCTACATCTAATCTTTTTGAGGAGAATGCACAAACCATTACACTTTGTTATTCACGTTTGTATTCACATATTATAACAGATACATATGTATTTATACATTATAAACATATTGTCTATGTAACCTCTTCATAATTTTATTTTTGTTTTATATAATTTAATTTGTTTACAGCTGATTACACATCTTGGGAGTCACCCACAAGTTTTTCAAATTTGATCCCAACTTCTTTTTTGGGTGGGTTATTGTTGACAGCAGGTATAAATGTCAGAATGTGGCCTAACTTGGGTTGCATTATTTTTGCTTTTATCTAAATACCAGTGGATTTAAAGGGCCACACATTTGTCCATGTTTTGGACATTGGTCACCTGGAGGCCTGACACCTCACCCTTTCACACTTGTTCTGTCCCTCATGTGTTTTAGGTAGGTCAGTAAAAGCTACAGTCGGTGGTTTACCTCCCAGTGTTGCAGAGAGCAGGAAGTGGGTTCCATATTTCCTGATAATGTTGTCAGTGATGGCTCCCAGACTGGGCCTCCTTCCCAGCTGCCTAATGGTCTGGAGGAACTCGGGATCCAGTGGCAAGGAGAAGCCATTGTTCTCCTGTCTCTCCAGGACCAAGCTGTTCACCTTCCAGCGGCCAAACTCCCTGCAATGTCACACGAACACAGTGTAAGCAGAAGACACACCACATATCCGCAAGTACAAACAAGGGCCTAGAGCAGTTCAGCACAATGAGCTCCCGTCGTTGTCAACCATGTTCTGGGAATAATCTGGGAACTATTTGCAGGCGTTTCTATTTGTGACAATATAAATGCATCAAGTTGTTTTCCTCTTCTTGGAAAGGAGGGAAATATTGCATGGGTTTCCGGGCGCAGCTTGCCCCCCGGGAAGAGGCTCACATTCAGATCCCTTCCTTGCAGAGCGTAAAATATGATGTCCACATGACCTCTAAGTGAATTTTCAGAGCCACTCTTTTTAAAAGATGAATGGTCTCAAGCTGCTTCTACCTCCATCTCGGAGAACTGCCTCACACCACCGCGAAAAATATTGTGTTTGTCCACCAATTTTAAATAATAGCACAATCTTCTCCCACCTTGTGAGTTCTTTTTAAGGAGATGCAATGTGATGGGCTATCATCATGGTGGGTTTTGCTGCTTTCAGGGTCTATTTTGTGGGGAAAAGGGTTCATCTGAAGCCATTTGATATTCATCCTGGCCTTGGAGCATGCCGACTGCCTTTATCTAGCAAGTGCAGACTGAGTGTTGCTGCTTGACGCATAGATTAGCTCTATTCAAATGCAACTGGTAATAATCGTGCTTCTATCCCAACCTAGCAAGGGGGGAAATTGAGGACCTTTCAATCCCAGTTGGGTATGAGGTTGACTTATCTATCAGGAGAAGGAGTATGAATAAAATGTTTGACTGTGTTCTTGCTTTGCAGATTGATAAGTAAAACTGAGCATGGATAAGAGTTGCAGCAATGCGAGCTAAAGTATCTCGTCTGACGTATTCATCTGCATTAGATGGACTGCTTAAAAATGTTGAGTTAAGTTTGTCTTCCCACTGAAATCTGTTTTGTGGCACCTTGCTGCTGCTAAATTGTTAAATGTACAAAAGATTATTTACGGTCAAAACAATGGAAGACATCACAAAGACAATTTACTGCATGTTGTAAAATTGCAATATTCTACTTATTCACACTCCTTGATAATGCAGTGATGGCATCGGGAAGAGATCTCCGATAGCCTGCAATTTAATTAGTCCTAATAAATCACTCTAATTTTGTGTCCTGAATTCAGAGGGTAAACTGAGGCACTGGACACCTATTGTTAAGCAGCGATACCAAAAGAAAAGTACAAGACACATTAGAAATGATAATGTCAGCAAGTCTTTTCTCCCCTAAGAACACGTGTTTTCATTTTTCACAAAGCAGTATGTTAGCATTTTTAATTTGGATTCACGCTATGAAAGGAAAGTCCATCTTTAGCTCTGGTTTGGTCACAACCACCCACAAGAGTCTTTGGCACATTATTTTTCCTTCCACTGTCGCAAGTGTTTATTAGTTAGGTAATAATATTATACTAATATTGGCAAACTCTCTATAAAGTGCCTTAACATTATGTTATTATCAATAGAGCGATAGATAAAAAGAAAATTGTAATTGAATTGAATTTGTGTGCTTGCCATTTGGCACCAGGCAGGTGACGAACAATGGGTTTATCCGTGCTGGTTGTCTGCTTGCTGTCAGAAAAAGGGATAAAGAGAGTGCCCAGATTTAATCATACAATAAAAGCCCCACTGAGGTGCAGCTAGGTTACAGTTCTCTGTGCATAGATTAACTACTGAAGGTGAAAGAGGCTTCCAATCACTTGTGTTTTATTATTTCTAATTTTATTTCATCGGCTGTACCGTCATTTGGCGGTCATTTTAAGTAACGCACAAGCAAGAAACACTGTCAGGTTGTTTTATCTAAAAGAAATCAAATTTCTTTTAACAATTGCATTTTCACAAGATTACACAAACACACGGAGTAATGCCAAGATATACAAAACAGGCTCCTGCACTGTTAGACATGATAACACTGACACTAACACCTACCAGCCATTTTGTGTGATTTATGGAGTGTCTCTCGTACTTTTTCTGGATTTAAAGTTCAAGCCTTTTCAGGAGTTACCGTTTTCTCAAAAGAAAGAAAGAAAGAAAGAAAGAAAGAGGTAACTGTCTTTACGAGGAAACAAACAAATATTCAGACCCCAAGCACCCTGCAGCTGCCCAGCAACTCCCTCGTGCAAAGACACATGCCCACACACATGAATCCACACCACCCCGAGCCTAGAACATCCACACAAAGCTGCCCTTGCTGCGACAACTTCCATTGCCCGGAATATCGCAGAGCCCCTCGCGGTGCCGGCCTGCTGCCAATCAATTCTCCACCAATAACAATGACCCCCCCCAGGAAAAATATGCAACAGAAAGCAGCTCATTATGGCCTATTTCATGTTGGTATTCCTATATAACGAGCTGCTATTAGTGTTTATCTCCGTCCGTTGGGACCAGCTGAAGGAGGGAGCAGCAAAGGGAGCGAGAGAGAGGGAGAGAGAGAGAGAGCTTAGCTGTGATGGACACACTGCCTTGCTGTGCTGCTCGCTTGATGGACGTTTATGAATGGAGCCACAGCTAAGCTGGGGAATACAGCACGGGCGTATGCAGATGTGTAGTCTAAGACTTCAGTTCAGACTCAAAGACACGTTGAATAATTTTGTGTTTCACAGTGGAGCGTGAGTTTATTTCGCCCTTAACACTTCTCAGTGAGATACTGGACTGCACTGTCCTACACACACATACAGGCAGAGGGCAGGTTTATTTCACTCATAACAGTGTGAAGTCAGAGGCTTGCCGCACGTCTACCTGTCAGCCACCCTGTGAGCGGGCCAAAATGCCGGAGGAGAGCGGCTGCAGGAGCTACACGGGCAGCTATCAGAGCGAGGTAGAGTCGTACCCTGCAACCTGTCCATCATGGCTTGGGTGTCTCAGATCCATCACAGCATACAGGCAGCCTGAGGGCACTACTCGGTGCCCGACATAACAAATCAGGGAGTCAGCCCAGCGAATAAGCTGCTGATGCAGTTGAAACACGCCACTGAGCAAAGCAATGCAGATTTTGTTCAATCAGTTCACGATGTCGCTGAGCAGGTTAGTGGAGTTAGTTTGCTGCTGCTGCTTGTCTTGTGAGATATTTTAATTTGGGGAGTATGGTAAGAAAATGAAATGTCCTCACATTGACAATAAATGTATTTTATTAGCAGCAGTCTGGGAAAACAAAAACTGCCTTTCCACAACAAAACACTCATATTTGTGAATTAGTTTAAAAAAAAAAAGAAGAAAAAAAAGTGTGTTTTAGTACCATAGCCTCGTAAAAGTTGCTTTCCATTATCTCCCAGTATTTCTTTATTTGTTCACACCAATCAGCCACGGCATTAAACTAGGTAATTTGTTTTAATGTGGTTTTCATTCTGAACTATCAATAACATTTTGCACATTTGATTATTTGTTGCAAGGTCAAGTCACAAATACAGATCTGTATTTTACAGTATTTTAAGTTGTGTTGTACGATGTCAACATTGGCCCACTTGCACTATTGTTTGGATCAACCTCAATGTCATTATTCTTTTTGGAAAAAAATACTTTGGGGACTGCAGACCTTCTAAATAAAGGCTGTCCACAGAGTGAAAGCCTGACCCCACTTTAATCAAAGGCCCACTTATAACTATACTGTCACCTGATTGTTTTTTCCTTAGCCCAGATTTAACCTTTTATATTTATATAAGGAGCAAGGTCAGCTCTGCACATTTTGAATCAGAATGTTTTTTTTTTTATTCAATTGTCCATACAATTGAATAAAACTTGGGTTTTAAAGTAGTTAAAACCCAAGTTTTACACTAACCTTGAAACTGCTCAAAAAAAGCACAATAGTCAGTTAAAAAATATGTCTGGATCTGATGATGAATAGAGCTGTGACTGTTGCAAAGTACATCATGTCATTCAATAAGTAACACTGAAACTGCCTGTCGCCTTTTTTTTAAAAGAAGGCATCTGGATTGATTTATATGCGATTACTAAAATAAAGGTTATCGTCTCTTATTCTCGTTGGTGCAACTTTCACACATCATAACACATGATGTCTGAATGTCACATGAGGAAGAACAGAAGGAAAGACAAAACGAGGAAAATAAGAAAAGACTTGACTTTGTGGGCGCTCGAAACATTTGGATTCATATGCCGTTTCTGTCAGGGTAATGATTTCCACTAAATACAGTTTTCTTCTCGCTGTGTTACCCACACGTGATAATGACTCTGCAGCAGTTGGGTCCAGATCATTGCTCCGCACATCAAAACCGTGGATTAAGACTGTGATATATAAAGAAAATGCATAAATATTGACAGGCACGATAAAGTGAGGAATGTCAGACCTTTTACTCTTTTATTTCTCTGTATTTAATATACATATTAAACTAAATCAGTAGTTTAAAAAAATAATATTTGACTTAATAAGTTACACTGACCTAATGCAGTCTTAATTCAGATCACACTTGACTTTGATTATGCATCAGAATTTTGATCCACAATTGATCTACACGCAAACTTGGTGATACAAACATATTATGTTTGCAGTTCTCAAGCGGGACTTAAATGCCAATTGAATCGCATTCACTATATATTTTAAGTGCTTTCTTTTTTGTATGAATATGAAAATGAATCTTCCTCCATCCTATTTCATGCTTCACATAAGCTTTGCCTTTACCTTAAGGGCGAGCTGTGAATATGTAAATAAGAAAACAGACAAACAACAAAGGTTAATTATGGTTTGCTATGATTGTGAGGGTCGATATTGTCAGCAAAACAATGTCTTTTTGTTTTTGTTTTTTTGACTTGACTGAAAAAATGTAGGCTGCATTATAGGTATATATTATTTCTTGTGTTTTTTTTAGCTGAGAAATGTAGAAGTGGCCACAACATATCAAGCTCCAGGTTCTTTCAATTTAAAAACTATAATCAAATCTCTGGGAGGTTTATATTCAATTACATAAAATAAACAGGAAAAAAAGAGAGAAAATGATAATGACATTGCATGGGAGAAACTCATAAAATGTAATTAGATATTTAATAAAAGGAAAACAAACTGCATTTACCTTACAGTGATAGACAAACATTTGCACATCATTAATAATGCCTGAGCGAGAACAAATTGTTGTGTTTTGTAGCTGGGTTACCCCAGATACCGAAATAACCCGCTGCGCAAAACACTTGGTTGATGTGGACTCAAAGTTATTTCAAGGATCTCCCCAAAGAGAATCGTGCAAAATGGGAGAAAAGTCCTTCATGCTTCATTCAGTAAGTTACACCAAATTCCATTTATTTGGACGACCTATACAAGCAAACCACAACCAGTTCCCAGTGCTGCAGTTTTAGTTCTTTACAGTTTGTCCTTTTTTTTTTTTTTTAGTTTAGTTTAATCTGAAGTGACATTGATCCTTCTTAATATGTATAGACCATTAGAAAAGGAGAAATTATTTTTGAAATTGGGAATTACAGTGCCCACAAAGAGGCTTTTCATTTGAGAGACATCAAAAGGAATTCTGTGCATACCAATTGCATTGCACACATTTTTTTTTTTTCCTCCTCCTTCAAAGGCCTCTTCATATGTGAACACATCAATTCTGTAAATGGAGCTATACGAGTGAGGGCTCAACAAAAGGAGGGCTGGAGTCAAATGGGAGTTTGAGACTTTTGTGTGTCTTTTAGTTGGCCAGCTGCGGTGGAGAAACACACGAATACTGAAGGCGTAATGATGTAGCTAACAGCTAGTTGTGAATGATTCACGAAGATACACCCAACAGTTTCTCAACATCAAACAGACATCACATGATTTATTTGTAAAAAAAAACACATTTAACCTGCTGAGAGGTGCTATAAACAAGGCCACACACTGTTCCGTGCTCATGTCTACGTCTAATTTTACCTTTGATACTTGTGAGTGTTCCTCAGGTAAATTTCAGATGCTTAATTACCGTGCAGGTCTGTAGTCGCTGACACTCTAACACTCCAGGAGAACAGATTGGCACAATATAACGCAGAATAGCTGTTATATGTACTTCATATATAGACTTTTATACCACAATAATCTGACTGCCAACGTGTGTCCTTCTTTCCCTGTTTTAGCATCCTAAATAAACTCTCCGTGTTATTGGTCCAAAATAATGTTCATCACGTACTAGAAACTGGCCCTAAGTCAAACTATACAGGACCAGAATTGAGTCACCATTATTCAAGAGTCTTCCCAGTTGCCTAGCAACCCCACAGTGGCATTGCTTGGGAGCCCCATCTCTCTTCTCACCCGAGCTCTTTGCAATAAAGTGAATAAACTTTTTTGTCTTTTCTCCGAATAATATCCAACAAACACGTGACACTCTGTTAGTGAAATATCAGGAATTGTGCTGTCTTGACACTCTCAAATAAAACTTAATTTATTTATTTTAATTTGATATATTATACTTGGTCGGCTAGTTTGGATGAAATAATGTGTGTCAGAGTTTGGACAAAAAAAAAAAAAAGTAAAGTTGGTTTGGTCACAAGCATCTGTGAGCAAATCGCAAGTAAATGTAGATTGAAAATCAACAGAACTGACGCGTGCTCTCAGTGCTGGAGCTATCTGTATTTCCAGCCGTACATGGTAATGTCAGGATCCTGGTCTAGTTACTGTTTCTGGGGCCTTGGTTGGATCAGGTTTGGTCAGAAATAAATTGCCCGGCCTGCACTCTATACCCAAGCATCGATAAATCGGGGCAACATTTGTCAAGTGAGCTTTGGTTTCCACACTTGATTTATCAAATGACTATGTAAGTCTGAGCTGATAAAAGTTTAAATAAGTTAAATTAATGACACACACTGAACTAGCTGATTGGCATCAGCTATATGATCCATGTTTTACCATTAGCGGCACATTCATCAGCTGCTCTGCTGCCTAAGTGGTATCATCCATTTATATTTGTGCAGGTGCACAGTGTCGCATAAAACCTGACATTTTACACTAATTACTGTGCTGATACACTCATTTGCTGCCGCCACTGCCACAGCCCCATCATCGCTGCCCCAATCATCCTCCCCATGTTATAACTCTGAATATAAATCACTTTGTATGTGAGATTCAAATATGTAACATCCTGAGTAGTCTTGTGTCCTGTTTCCTGTTTTATTTTGAAATAATGACCACTGCCTCTCGTTTCAGAGTCTGCTTCCTGTAAAGTTTCCCTCCTCTGTGATTACCTGCCCCGCCCTGATGTGTTTCACCTGTTTATCATTATACCTCCACCTGTGTATTTAGCCTGCACCAGTAAGTGTCCTTGCCCTTATCTCAAGATTAGATACTAGTCGCTTTTGACCTCTTTTGTATTTTGTGCTTTTGTATCTTGTGCTGTTGGAAAACTGTTTTTGTTCAAGACCAGAAACAAGTGTTCATGTTTTCTTCACACTGAGACTGTTGTTGAGTTGTGTTTTTGAGACCACATCCCAGTGTTTGTCCAGTGTGATAAAATATCCGTCTAAGCGTGCGGGGAAAGTTCACACTTGAACATTAAAAACCTGTTTTAAAATGTACAGCCTAGAAGCACACAGACCTTCTAATGTTTGCATCATCCAGCAAAATTTACTTAAGCTTCTTATTCAACCCTCATATCTACATGGTGCTGCTCAGCAACCAATAGCACTGGTTAATATCCCAGCTATGTCCATGTGGCCCCATAAGGGTTATATTCGGGTTTATGGTTTCCATGGTGGTCCCACCTGTGTTGGTCCATGGGTTTCCCATCTGGGGCCCATTTTACTAATACCATAGTGGACCTGCATAATTTGACCACTGGACGTGGGTTTGAAGTGTGCAAACACAGGTGGCATCACTATGGAAACAATGGGCAAACCCACTTGGGACCCGAATTGTCAGCCTGAATATAACCCTTAGGTGCCAACGTCTCTGAAAAGCACCATTTAGAAGTGTCTGTGGTTCTTTGCCATTGATGATGAACTAACAAATAAATATGCAGAGACACGAGTTAACTTAGAAGTTCGGCGGTAGAGGAGAGGCATCACAGATGAGTGATGCCTCTCATCTAAGAGTGACTAAGAGTAATAATATGCAGAAATCTATAAATATATACTATTATAAGCTAATGTGTCTTTAGTGTGAGAGGAATCATCTTCTTATTCACTCCTTGAGAGCTCTCTTAAAGTGCTCTCTAAAGGTATTATGAATGGGCTCTCACATCTCTGACTGAATTTAATGCTGTCTTGACTGAAACTGAACATTTTCAAATCAAAATCCTTTTTGCTACTTTACAACATTTTAAATGAGCCCGTTTATAAAGAATTGTGACTCTCGCTTCTGTTACTCTTTTTGCCATCTCGACAAAGACTTTCACCATTCGGCTGTAAAATACGAAAATCACCAATAACAGTTTGGGAGGGAAAGCTTTGTTTTACAAAGTAATTGCCTTATTGATTTCTGCCTTCCATTAATATTATTGCTCCACTGGTAATAGTAGAAAACAAAAGAGGAAGAAAGAGAGGGCACATCATTTGCAGCAGGTTCTGCTGACATCATGACCGCTGATCTCCTTTGTACTGCAATTTGTCATAACACTGTTGACGAGACACTTTCCTTCCCACACAAAATACGGAACGGAATCACACCGTGTACACACTTGGGCATGCACAGGCTTTAAACTCGCACAATGCAGACACACTCAAGCTCACAAATAAGCAACATAGAAATGGAACAGAAGACGAGCGAATCACCTGCTATACTTCAAATCCTGCTCTTCACGACACAGGTGCTATATGTGGCACCTGCACTGGCTAATCTAACACTGCAGCTGCACTTGATGCAATCACCACATACAGTATGTATTATATGATCCATCCACTGTCAAACACACACAAGCACTGACTTTCTTGAATTCTATAGTTACTAAACACTTATCCAGCCAATGACATTGTATTTCCTTCACCTGGCTCTTATTTTTGATGTTTGGACACAATGTTTGTATTAAATTCAGACATGTAAACCAATATGTACAGTAGAGAGGACAACAATAATACTACATTGGCCAAACGTGGATGTGAGACACATCATTGTCTAATCTAGTTGTTATTTTTATAATTAAAAATCCTTTCAATTAACGCATTACATAACGGTGGCAAGAAACTGTAGACAGGCAACCAAATCGCCAGGATGCACATTTCTGCAAACAACAAATATGTGTGACCTCATGTTTCTGTACCCTAAATGTAATTTATTTAACATGAAAGCTGCTTGTTTGGCGAGGGCTTACCAGAACTGTGAATGTTGCAAGGTTAAGGCCTCATTGAGTAACATGGTTAGGTTTAGGCAGATAGGGACATGATACAGGCAGATGGTCATAGTTTTTTTTTTTCCCTCATAATGCTGCAACATAATAATAGCATTAAAACACACAAGGATGTCCTCATAACAGCGCACCGCATCACAGCACTACAACACTTCTAGTTGCCCTCAAACACACCACAACAGTTGCAATGTTCATCAAGTCTTGAGCTGCAGTTTGCTTCTGAGCATCTCGCTTGCTACTGCTAACATGTCCTGTCATGTCATGTACTGCTAACCGACTATTTGTTTAATTTAGCTTCAGATACGATCGCAGAACAAAAATGACATGATGCATGAGAACATGTGTTGTTTTCCTGGTTCCATTTGCTCTTGCACTTTAGATTTGAGATTAAGTCTTTCACTGGTGGGCAATGGGATGTGTTTTATGTTTTTTTTTTGTCTTCTTTGTCCATCCAAACAGGATGTGTCTGCGTGCTGCATGCAGAATCTCTCTTTCATAAACACTTCTTCCATGGACTCCTGACCCTGACACCTCCCCCTTCACACACTTGTCAGAAGCCATAAGCTCTGCGTTGGATGAAGTCCTCCTCACTGCTTTTTGCTGGTGGTGATCAGGAGGAGGAGGCCGCTGTTCCGCTTCTGTCCCCGAGACACATTCAACCTCTGACTGGAGGACGCGAGAGAGACTCGTCTCTCCGCCACAGTTCTCTCCGAGCACAGGCTGCTCAGGCATTCATGCATGAGAGAAGCGGGTGTCTTGATGGAGACTCTATCTCATTCCGCTCCTCTGCTCTATCTTGGTCTGCTCTGCCAGCAAAATATTTACCATAATATTTCCCACACACAAAAAAATATTGATTGTAAACAGACAAGACAATCGCGATGAGGATGAACGGCCCCAACAAGCAACTAAACTGCAACACTGTACCACAAGGTCAGATTTCCTTTGGTTGCGCGTTGTTTGTCAGGAGAGTGGAGATGCAGAGGAGACGTGTAGGAATGTGTTTGGAATTTAAAGAAATAGCCTCAGGAATTTACCGCAGCTATCGTTTTCACTGTCATTATACCAAAACATGTTTTATATTTTATATACCCTTAAAAAAAGCACAGACCACAGTTTTATAATATCCCTTGTACCAGATTTAAAAAAATAAAATAAATGGCACAATATAGTAGAACTCTACACCCACAGCCTCATTAAAAGTGGCAGGAGTGGCCCCTATAGTTTCACCTTCATAGCTCATTTGTGATGAGTGGTTACTTACTTAAGTTACTGTTGCATTTCTATCATTTCAAGCCAGTCTGGCCATTTTCCTCTGACCTCTAGCACAAACAAGGCATTTTCGCCCAGAGAACTGCTGCTCACTGGATATATTCTCCTTAAACCCGATAGATCAGGCACGGAAATCCCAGTAGCAGCAGTTTCTGAAATACTCAGACCTGCTGACCATCTGGCATCAACAACCAAGCCACATTCAAATCACCTTTGCTGCCACTGGCTATTTCTACATTTGTGTGAATGAGTAGTTGAACAGGTGGACACTAAAAAAAAAAGTGGCCAGTAACTGTATTTTTAGCCCGCATCGAATAAATACATGTCTTACTACGACTGGTATGTATAAATATTAATAATGTACTGTATAATTTAAAACTGGGAATTCTAGTGGAAGATGTTTAAAAGTAAGCTCTGTATGTTACTGTGTTATTGGTTCTGTAATCTCTTCAAACCTACAGTATGAGTAGCCAAACAATCCATGTGGACTTTGAATTATCGTTATTCACATGCAAATAGCTGATGAAGGAAAGTAGCTCAAATCTTACACAATACATTCATAGATGTCGTCTCTCAGCTCTTTCTTGCATCTCACATCGCTAGACGGACTGCACACAAAGTGCAGCAAAGAAAAATAAAACAGAAAGACACTCAGACATACTGCCCGTTGCCCGCAGAGGCTTATTTGTAGTCAGAAAAAGGATGATGGGCTCGGAGATTGCATATTACGGTGTTTCCCAAACTACTTATATGGGGACCCACTTTTTAAAGATGACAAACTATTGTGACCCAAATCACAAAATAAGTCATGGAAAGAGCAAATCTGTGCATAATATCATGTCCCCGGCTCATTTCTGTAACACCTAAACATATTTGAATCTGTAAACTAGCCTTTTCCAAGAGATGAATGGTGGACAAATGAATAAATTAATGATGAAAGTGTTCTTGAAAGAAAAGAAAAAAAAAAAAATGCATGCAACTCCCATCTTTATTGTTATTTCCTGTATTCCTGTTTCTCTGATATTATATTGCAAAGCCTATTAATGGCAATGGAGGCTATTGGTAAAGCAAAGTGCAACATGCTTATTGGCTCTCAGGTGTCAGAATGTGGTACCAAATGACGAGCTATTTTCCAATAAGCAACTGAGTCAGAGCAATAAATGTTTGATGCCCAGCCGAGGTCCTGTGACTATTATTCTTTCGCACTTTTTTTTTTTTTCCCAAATAAATCCTGTTTCGACTTCCACTGAACAACGAGACCATATTTCACGTCTCGTTCCATCTCATCACCAACAATTAGGCCAATCTTTCCTACAAGTCCTCCAAACTGAACAACAAAATGAGTAGTTTATCAATTTGTTGTATTGATCCGGCCTCCTCACCAGGACAGCACTGTTTGTCTGCTTTTTGGGCTTTTTTTCCATAGCCATTACAACTTGATTAATATGGAAGTTAAAGGCACAAACTTGCTTAAAGCTAAGGACTGGTGAAGTAAAGAAGGTTGACGGTAGGGACCTCGGCCGCCATCTTTATGGGTGGATGATGGTGCTTTAACAATGTCATGTCTTGACTTTGAGGTCCATGGACATTTAGGTCCAGGCTGCTAAATGTCTTTTAAACACGTAACCAATGATGTTGTTTATTTAAGCAAAACCAATTAGTTTCCAGCTCCCCTTTGAACAAATAAGATAAGCAAGTAGTCACTGAGATTCATGGAGTCATCTTCAACAATAATTTACATCCTGCAATGTTTAGAGCTATATTTACTGGATTGCTGCCTTTTTTTTTCCCTGCCTTTACAAGCACATTAATATTCTTCGTACGTTACTGGCACTGACTGATATGTAATCATATGAGCAGTGCACAGTGAAGCAAAGGCAACACTCTCGAGGCAGCATAAAGGCATGTATTTACGTTCTTGAATAAGTCAGTTAAAATGTCTGCTGATGCCTAATTCTGGGATTTTTTTCATTGCAAAATTGTTGGAAAACAAACAAACAACCAAAAGTCGAGTATTGTATTTTCTCGCACTGTATTGTGGCGCATCCCTTCATGTTTTCTTCTTCCCTCTTCATTCTTTATGCCCGTCGTATACCTCATTCACTGCATCCCATTTTATAATCTCTTTTAAATGTATTTGTCATCTAAAGCATTTCAAAACACACCGGCGTCGCCATGAACAGGAGACAGGTGAAGCACAAAAGGCCTCGGCTTCTTTCAAATCAAAATGGCATGATTACACGGTGCAGGTATTGTAGTGTCGCGCCTCTGCACCCCATCATCTCCACAAACATGTTTGTATATAATTGAAACACTAATCACTCCATAATTACGAGGCACGACTCCTTCTATCAAATGCAGTCAATGTAATAGGCCGGTCAGCCGACAGGAGAGAAGAGGGGAGAAAACATGGGAGATGAGGCGTGATACAAAAGTTATGGTCCATGAAGAAGAATAAAGGAGGAGCTGACATTTTGAGTAATATGCTAGTGTCTGTGGATATGGCTCGGGCTACACAAAAGGAAACATGGAGCGAGAGCTTCCACCGTTCGCAGAAATGCCTTCGAAACACAACCAGCCTCTAAATTATTAAATGAACCTTTTTTTCCCCACCACACTTTTACACTCATTTCCAACTCTGATGTGCTAATAACAGCAACAACAGACAAAAAGAAAAGAAAAGAAACATCCCTAATTTGATTGCATGCTATCAGTGCGAAGAGGAAGAGCAGTTCATAAAGAAATGCTAATTACGTATCCAAAGGTGTGACTGCTGGACGAGAAAAAGGCGCAAGCAGCTGACATTCAATTCAAAATGGAAGCAGGGAAACGGTTTACCTCTTTGCTTAAACCCTTTCATTCTGTGCTTCTGAATCCATGGAATCCATTAAATTCCATTTTTGTATTTGCCTAGACCTTGACAGCAGTAAACCACTTTTTGCCAGATGCTTTGCAGTACGAACATCTTCCCCTCTCTCTCTGTTTTACATGTTTTTTTTTAACATTTTAGATAACTTCAACTTCCACTGCTGCAGAGGTGGCTCTTTATTTGGGCAAGCAAAGACGGCACATCGAATTAAACACATCTACCCTGAATATTCACTCTCTTTTTCTCTCCATACACAAAACCAACACAAATACATACTTATTTTACAAACGTAGTTCATTTACTAAATCTCTATGGGGTGTTCTGGTGCAAAGTCCAACCAGCAGAGGGAGATAAAACCCTCATGCCCCTTCTTCTCCTCGAGCCCCGGCTCCGCGTTCCTGCCCCCGTATGGGAAAGGCCAGCTGAGCTCTGGAGAATATTTATGAGTGAGGGAGAGCAATTGTTTTGAGATCATTCGACAAGGGAGTACGGGAGGGAGCGATGGTGAGTGGGAGTATAGAGAAAAGAGTAAAATTATGAGATAGATGTGGAAATAGAGCGGAGACAGAGGTGAGATTTTTAATGTTCATATTTAACCCTCTTTTAACCTGGTGGTTAATTAAAACTAATTTCTTTCTCTGCGGGTGCTTGTACAGCTGGTGATACAGCATACATGTGAGGACCAAGTTCCATCCGCGGTACAATGCAGGGCTTTGTCCTTTGGATCTAAGGACCACAATACAATACAGTGACGATCCAAGGAGGCAATAATGAGCCTGTAACTGATGCTGAGAGAGGTGTGACATGTCTCCGAGAAGCACAACACTGCTGCTTGACAATGCAAATGACTCGAAGATTATATTTCTGTCTCTTTTGGGGCGTAAAAATGTTAAGAAAGTAACTGCACAAGCCGTTGCAGTTTGAAGGCAGTTGTGATTTCTTCAGTTCTCATTTAACTCGCATCCTTGACAGCTCAGCCATGGACAGCTGTTGTTTAATAGGAAAGAAAAGAAAAAAAAAAAATAGAAAATATGGTTGTTTTCCAAGCCAAGGCGAAGCCAATTACAATACAGGATTGCAATTCCACTTTTTAATAGGCAGATATTTTAACTATTCACCTGAGCTTCTATTGTATTTTTGTTTTTTTTGTTCTAATTAGCCAACTTACGTTCACTCTTCAGGGGAAATTGAAAAGGTCACTGTACCTCGAGGGGGAAGCAGGATACAACATCAACCTTGCGTATCCCGATATTTGCTGATTGGGGTCAATCTTAGTCATACTGTAGGTTACTGAATGCTAAAGAGGCTCAGAGCTGTAGTGTTGGAAAATAAAGTGTTCAAACAACGAGTAAAACTGGTGAGTTTACCGTGTGTGCAACCGTCCACTCGATCGGCATTCATAAGGCAGAGTGACAATTTTAAAAAAAAAAAGGAGAGGGGAGGAAAAAACAAGGTATGGAGACATCCTGAGAGATGAAAAGAAGAGGCCAACAGAGAGCAAGGGAAGGAGGAAGTGATGGATGAGGGTATGCCAATAGCGCAACATTCTCTATCTTTGCCTGGCATTGTCACCCTGTCAGCAGCTAAATGCCAGTGTCAGTCAAACCTCTGTTCAGCTGGCATCAGCTCCTGCAATGCACAGCTGTGGGTGCTCCGACAGCAACGGAAAATCAAAACACTTACCTGGCAAATGGCCAACATATAATACCCCCCACCCCCCCACTCCCCCACTGTAAGACAGCATCTCACATACACGCACATAAGAGTATAATGCACACTCAGACATATGGTGCCATAATGGGAGGTATGTGCTTGGATCAGTCTGAAGCGGCACGTCTCTGAAATGATTGTGTATTGTTGTGCACCATTGTGTGTGTGTGAGAGCGTGCAGACAATTTGTATATCACACATGATAAAGCCCTAACAGATTGAGATATTGCCCTCACACTTCTATAATCTGTGTGTGTGTGTGATGCTGTCTGACTATATTGTGAACCTCCACCACCAAGAATTTTATGAGTTACTGCAAATGCATCAGCGGCATTTTTTTTAAACCAAACACGCTCCCACTCCCACACACACACACACACACACACACACAGACTGCTAACAAATGAAGCATCTCATTTACTGTCGAGGGTTGCACTACTGCTTCCACGTCTGCATGAATCGTTGCATTCACTTTGTATGCAAGATACATTTTAGTGAGATCAAAACTACCCCTTTTCAGATTTTTTCAATTCCCAATTCAAGATTTTTAGGTATAAAAACACTTCTTAAAAGCAAAATGTGTGCATATTTTAAAGCATTTTATAAAAATATATCCGACAAACAGTTTCTGCTGAGCATTCGTGGAAGTGTGTTTGCTGAAATGCGGCTTTATTTCCCCTTTCGTGTAAACAAAAGAAAGGAAAAAAAAAAACAGAAAAAAAAAGCATGTCATTGTAGCGAGCTTTTTAAACAATACCCTGCTGCTTCTAAGCAAAAACCCACTATACATCATACCACACACTTCTGAAACCCTTCTTGCTTCCCACTGTCACACATCAACTGGCTCAGTCAGATATCTGTTACTTCCCGCTGCTTTGCTCAAACCCTCCTGCGGTACCTTCACTTTGAGTTTCCACTGATATTCAGCAATCCGTGGATTTGTATCGTATTCAGACCATATGTCTCGGCTGCCCACAAAAAAAGAGAGAGGAAGCAGGCGGTTGCACCCCAAGGAAGCTTACATCTGTGCAGATTGCATGCAGAGCTTTCATTTGCATGCAAAACTCCGCTAAGTAATCTTCTCACTGCTCATCCCCACAGTTTGCCACCAACTAAATATGTATCTCTAACAGTCTGAAGATATTATATGAGCTCTTGCCTTTACTCTACTAAAACATCCAGTTTTTGTTGTTGTTGTTTTTTCACAAAGCAAAGCACCACAAGAATCAGAGCCTCAATTCCATCAGACTTTCTCCGATCGATCTCAGATTTCATATCTCAACATTTCTCACGTCATGCATGCGAGACCCTGCTGTCCACCGTCGCTCACCTGTATATCTTGTACTTGGTGTTGAACCCGAGCTGGTAGCGGTCTGTGAAATCAACAAACTCCTGTGAGCGCTGAAAAGGACCCTTGTCCGACAGGAGCCAGCCAAGGGGCCCGGTAGAGCCACTGAAGCCAGCCCCAGTGCGGTCGGCTGCCCCTACTGATACCCAGCTCTGGAGCAGGCTTAGTGTTAACCACTTCCATAGAAACATGAGAGCCGTCAGTCTAATAATGATGGAGATGCACGGGCCACTCATGCTGCTTCCCCCGGCCCCGGTGACTCCTCATTCTCCTGCACTCTGGATGAGTCCTGCTGAGAGGTGGAAGGAGTGGAAGAAGAGGGAGAAGAGTTGGAGCAGATGGGGAGATACTGGAGAATATGAAGTAATTTTGCTTGGGCTGTGAGTGGTGTTGCTGGGTCAGAAAGCATGGCAATGGGGCACTAGTCCACTATCTACAGTGAATTTATCATACAGTAGATTAAACACAAATGCATTATTTATCCACTATTATTTAGGATGCTGTACAAGGCTAAGTACAAAATGTTCGTATAGTCATTTTCTTCTCCATTTTTATTGTTTTTTTTTTTTTTTTATAAATTAAGCTGTTGATTTTTACCGTATTCTCTAAGTATTGTGATCCGTCAATGGTGGGGACAGGTCTCTGCAAGATTTCCAGATAGCACCATGAAGTTGGATGCGGCTCGGCGCACAGATGGGACGGCATTGGGAAAACGACTTTTCTCGTTAAGGACTTTGACCCATGCAGAATTAGTGGCATCGGAGCTTCAGCAAAACCGAATTTGACATCCAACCTCCTCAGAGCGCACTCTTCTCCTCTTCTCTCTCACTGTGGCATATTTCCAGCCTACGATGACGCGCAGTGTTGTACTGTAAGTCCAATCCAACGGAATGAGTGGCAGCCGACTCGATATTTCTGGAGCGCACGTCAAAAACCTCCATGTAGACTAACGTTTGAAGTGCATCATTGGACCTTGGAATTCGCGGTGAACGCACACGGACCGAATGAAAACCTCACATGCGGGAGGAGCATTCTCCAGCTGCCGTCCTCTCACTCATACATCTGCTCTTGATTGGAGAGACGCGCTCAGAGCGCAGGCAGGGCGCACTGGACTCCCAGCGCACGGAACGTGTGAATGGCATTCGCGGATCTCTCTCCCTCTCTCTCTCTCTCTCTATCTCTCTCTCTCCCTCCCTCCTGCACAGTGGAGCTGCAATTTAATTTATTCCAGCAGCGAGCGCACTCCCGGTTGGCTGGGACAAGGAAGTGAGAGTAGGAGGTGTTCAGATGGGGGAGGAGGAGAAGAAGGGGGAAAGGGCAGGATGTGGCGATTGGCATAATCATGCGCATCAGTCAGATTCTTTTAATTTAACTCGTATAAGTCACATAAGATGAATGATTTAAGAAGAGAAAGGAGGGAATAGGAGGGAACAATAAATACACACTTTTGTTTATTGACTCTCAAATTATAATTCAGTCCGTCATTCAAATTGCACTTTGAATCCAAGATAAATATTGGATGTTTGGTAAATAAATAGTAATTACACTGGTATTTGTTTTAAATTACTGCACAAATATAGTTATTTTTTGTTATTTTTTTATAAATAAAATTGATTTAGTTAAAGAAACCTTATTGTGCGTCATTTACAAAAGTAATATAATAACAACTAATGTACCTTACTAACTTGAAGTGATATTAAAGGAGTGATATGGAGCTAATAACACTTCTTTGTAAGAGTAAGTTGCCCAGAACTGATTGTTCTGATTGACTCATTATATTAAATGTTGATTGTTAAAAGTGTACATATAAAGATAATTAAAGTAAATTAATAAAGAATAACCCAGTTTTAATTATCTTAATAATAACTTTTATGATAGTTGTAGTGATGATGATGATGATGCTTCCAAATCCCCCACTCCGTCTCCTTTGTCTCTCTCCTCAATTTCCTTTCTTCCTGCAGAACAATCATCACTTTCACCATCAACCGTAATTAGATCAGTTCTTCTACTCTCCCCCCCCTCCCTATATCACACCTCGTGTCCATCGGACACCAAGTGCATGGATCAGAGGCAGAGAGCAGATGTCGTTTTATTCAGGCTTCCTTCTTCTTATGAATGATAGGTGATGAGTTGATGGTGTAGAAAGAACCCCTCAGACACAAGACTCGTACCGAACAAAAGGGATTTTATTTGGTTAAGTCAAGCATCAGACCGAGCGCTGCAGCAGCTCAGGAGAATGTTCTTGCCGAATCTCCGAACAATTCTGCCTGCTTAGGAGCAGGTACCTACTTTTAAGGGTTTCTCTAACATCCTTATCTCAAACCCCACATTTGACTGTTCCCCCTTTTCCTGGGAAACAAGTTGTGTCAGCTCATTCTATACATTCTCATGATCGTACATCTTAGAGTGCTCAGGTTTTGACATCGGTGCCATTCAGTCAACACAGGAAGCATCTGCGCTTCTTTTACAAGCATTGTTTTCAGGTCTGGCATACAGACTTCTGTTGTACCCAGATTGTAGGTGATGCAAAGTCAACTCTCTCATGAGGAAGTTCCTGTTTACTTCTCAATGCACATCTCTAACACAATCTAGACAAACTAGCTGAGTCAGATACTACATTTCCCCCCTTCGGGACTCCATAGAGTCCCGAAATGCGACACGGCCAATTTTCTGTCACAGTATGTTGACATGCTTGCCTGCTTGCTTCAACAAAATCCACTTCATTCAGTTTTATGTCTATTGTAAGAAACTTTATTTAAAAACTTAAATTTTGGGATCAGCTAATTAAGTAATTTTCTATTTGGTGTCCTAGTAGCACATTATTTTAACTATTTTAGACTAGGTAAACTAATCACCTATCTTAATCAGATCAAATTCGGCTACACTTAGCCACATCCGTTGATCTCCTTCCAGCCACACTCCTTTAAAGCAAATACTCTTCATGTGTGGGTGTAAGGGAACCCACGGATCAGCTGTTATCTCCCAATCAGAAAAACCACCTCTCCTAAAAGGTGGGAAAAAGACTAGGAGACCTTTTCCGGAATAAATTTGGAGAAACTCCCATCCTTGAGCCAATCAGGACAAGAAGTCTCCATTAAAATTTTAACAATTACCATCTAATTTTATGACCCTTTTTGCCAATTGGTCATGTAACACTTTCTCTATCAATATTATCAAAGAGTAATATTGGTGCACAACACAAATGTTCCAAACATCTATAACAGTGTCAGAGATTATATCACAAAAAAACAAAATTATATGCTATAAAAGATACATAGTGAAATAAAAGAGAACATAAGAAATACAGGTTTCTATATGTAAACAATTCACAATCATATCATTCCATGTGTTATTAAACATTAAAATTTCAGTAGTGTTGCCTCCTAATACAATGTAATATAATGTAATGTCCAGAGTACGTTGAATCAGTGTATCCATACTGTCGTGTTCAGGGCCCCCAGTCCATTCTTTCCTTTGCTGCTGTTTTGAGCCGTTGCTCCCTTGTACTTGAAGATGTTTCCTGAAAAAACATTCAAACCAGTTTGTTCGATTGACACAACAGCATGCTTCTTTAGCCTGGATTGCTGATGATGTTGGTCTCATCGCAGTACAGGATTCTTCTTTCACTGGCTCATTCCACTTCTCTTTGGACCCCCTTTTGGTGCTTGGGTTCACAGACATCATGAGTCACTCAACTTCCTTGTCTAGATCAAGGAAACCACCATCTTTTCTGAAAGTAAACAGATCTACAGACAAGACTATGGATGGCAGTCAGCTAATGTGGGTTATTTGATAAAAACAATGCAATTGTGGGTCCTTTTAGCAGCAGTATTAGCATAGGTCGACCTGTTAGCATTTCATGCAGCATTAGCACTGGTGTGAATTAGCATGCAGTGACTCAACATACGTTCAATTCAGTGTAGTGTTAGTACACATTTCATTCAACTTAGTTGTCAAGATTGCATTAATTCTCTTAAACCAAACCTTGGCTTTGAATATGATATGATATGATACTTTCACATGTTGTTTGTTTCTTAGTTACCTTTAGGATATTTGTCAACACAAATACTGACTCAGAAACAATCCCTCCATTTTCACTGCTCCATCCTCCATGTGAGGATCGCAGAGGTGCTGTCCTAATCTGAGCTAACATAGGGCAATAGGTACACAATGGACAGTCAGTCCATCGCAGTGTCACATATAGACAAACAACCACTCACTCTCATACTCACACCTATAGTCAATTTAGAGCATCCAATTTACCTAATCCCCAACTCAGAGATTCAATTTATTCAGTTCAAATCCAATATTCAATTCAAATCAAAAACATTTTTCATCAGTTTTTTCTGCTCCAAGGTTGTCAGACGGTACTATAATCCAATGACCAAAACGGTTCAGCACTATCTCTATGTATTGTTTTATTGTTTCTAATGCCTACAAGGTTCATAATTAAATCCATCTTGGAATGAGATTCTGCGTGGACTACTTTTCATACAAAGCTTACAAATGTATTATTTTCCATGCACAAATTTCTATTACAAATGTATATAATTTTGTTTCATTATCTCAAATGCAAGTTCATTCTTATAACTTCCTTTTAATTTATTTTTCCAAAACTGTTCCAAAAATGTATTTCCATTATTCCCCCCTCGCACAGACTTTAACTGTGCGAGTCCTAAACTAGATTTATCAATGACAAGTCACATTGAACTTAATTCCAATCCGCTAATATCTCGTTACATCATGTTACATTAAACATAGTGTCGTGCAGGGAAACAACATACATATTGCAATGGGAGTTAACACTTCAATCAATTGCTCTTTTGAAATCAAATAATCTTTTATCATTGATTTATAGTCTTCATTGCTAACTCACCACTTTCCTTAATCAATAAATGTTCACATTTGATTGTCTAATAGTCTAATAATAGACATAAGCTTGTTCACAACACATTTCTTCCCAATTGATTAATGGAACTTTAGGTAGAAGCCAAATTTGGCATTTTGGTCGTCACTTTTTCAAAAGTTCCCCCCTTGCAAAAATGTTCTCCCTTTAAATTTACTAAATTCACACCTTCACCTCGACCAGGCTGAGCTCCACAACCACGTTCCACACAATCAGGGTCAGCTTGTGAACTTGTGCAGTGTCTCACAATGTGTCCAGTTTCACCACATCCACCGCAAACATCTGGTGTGGTAGCATCGCTTAAGTCATTGTTCATCGCTGTAAGTGACCTCGTCCACGTCACTGTCCATCACTGGAACTTGTGTCTTCTTGTCATGGTATTTTCAACACCCAAAGCTGAATCTGTGCCAGCTTTCTTGTCATGGTCTCAATTCCCATCTCAAGGATATGTTCACTTTTCAACGCCTCTTGGTCTGTTGTAGTGGGAGATTCACACAGTAATGCTCTCCACATCATCTGTTGATAAGCGTTGAATTTAGTCTCATCTGCCTTGGGATTCACCATCCATTTCGGAATTTGGAATGCAGTGGATTCTCCACTGCTGCTGTTCCAAGACCTGGAGTCTCAAAGTGCCAAGCTTTTCTTTCACTATTTTCTCCTCATAAGTTCTCATTCACTCACTAGCCCCTTCATGAATGTCTGGCAGTCTGGACGTCAGCCTCCCAAGGTCAAGTGTGTTATACATTACGACCCTCAGTGCCCTTAATCAAAATAGGATATTGACCAGAAGAAAGTCTATATGGTGGGTGCATGTTGGGTCTACATTTTAGATCATATCCTGGCTTTGAATGTAATTTCTTGCTGCAGCTTTCCCTGTTTGTTGGCCTGCAGTTTCCCAATTTATCTATCTACCTAGCCTTTCTCTGTAAAGTGTCATCCCGTGCTGTATAGCAATTTAGCATTTCTGTGTTTGGCCTTTTAGCATCACTGCAAAGATTTGGAATCAAACATTGTGACCTGTCACTTCTAGAGTTGAAGCAATCTGTTATTCCAGAATAGCATGTAGGACAATCAACAAGTTAAGGTGATTTTAGCTCTGTCTTTAAATCTAAATCTCCATTAATGTCAATGAACCCTATAAGTGATTGATACAGCCCTGCAGTCTTCAACAAGCTCTTCTGATTTTCTCCGTTTTGTTTTTATTTATTTATTTATTTATTTATTTTTACATCCAGCACTATTCTCATAACATTTCTGTATTGTTGGCTCTCTGTCTTGAAGAAACCTATTATTGCTAATTCTAGTCATCTTTTCTTTTGTTGTTTTCTACTTTTGGCCTATGTTTGCTGATCTCTAATTCGGACTGTCATGTTCCCATACCCATTTAAATCAAACACTCCTCTTTTTGACCAGGCATTCTAATCCTGTATCTCTGTTTTCCCATTTCACTGACATCTTTTGAATGCCTTTCATAAGGTCAGGATGCTTACTCCCCACACCAATGTCTGATGTCATATACATTGTTAATTTTTTCCAATATTTTTTATATAAATCTTGAGATTTGTTACTTTGAACTTTTATTCATTATATTTTTCAATTTTAATGCTACAGCAAAATACAATTTCAGAAACCGCCTAAATATCTGAATTCATCTACCAAATTTCAAATTTCTTTACAAATCTTATTAGTAACTATCCACTTTTGAATTGTATGTGTGCAGTTTACATACAGTGGCTTTAATCCTGTTTCCTCCTACTCAGAGGAACCGGGGGAGGTGACTGAATGTCAGAGAAAAAGATGATAGGGTTACATAGATAGCCCCACCTACTTCACACGGACTTCTCCAGTCTCATTTCTATCTCAAACAGCGAGGAGAACACTGCTCCAGGCCACGCCCAAAATCACAGAAATTGTGACTTTACATTAATTTTCCAGTTGCTATTTGTACCACTTTTCATCACTAAAACTTGAGTCACTAAACAGTGAGACACTATTAATTTATCCGTTAATTTTATTCCAATCAGCTGTAAATATGTATCTTAACTTTACCAATAAAAGTAATAAATGTCAACACCATCATAAACACCTTGAAGCAGAACACCATTTCCAGATTAGCACATTTGACTTTGTACTTTTTCATTCAAACATTGAAATTCAGATGGCAAGGTTCAGTTGTAACATAGATGAGTTTGATTGGCAACACATTCTGGACAACTTTCAGCACACACACATACTCTTCAAAACACTCTTCACATTACACCCAGACACGCACACATACAGTACAATCTCTTATTTTACACAGTTTTTCTCTCCCTTTTTTCTTTTCAGTCAGTCCAGTCAGGGTAGTCCACTATACCTATATTAAATGTACAGTATGTATGTTTGTATGTTTTCAGGAGATGTTTAATTTGGGCAATGCTTATGTTTACTTAAGGCCTGAGAAGAGACAGAGCGTCCCCCATTTCTTCTCTGCCATGGGATCCCTGAAGAGAACACAGCGTCCTATGTCTCTCCTTATGACTTCTGATATCTCCTGAGCCTAATTGTAGATAACGTGTCCAAATGTTGCTTCATACAGTCAAATACACTTTTAAAGAAGTCTATAAAGACATAAATGATTCTTGATCACCCAGATTATTTCAGCCCTATAGTGACTGGAATATATATGTTACAGATTTATGTGTTAGTTAATGACCACTTCAGTAATGTTCTCATCACGTCAACCACATCCACACAGCACACTCCTCTTCTCCTATTATGAAATAAAAAACATTTCTAATGAAACATATTCATCTTAAATACATGATTTCCCATGTATTTATTTAACTGTTTTCTCCAGAAAGGTGTGTTCCAGAGCAGATTTCACTGTTCATGAAATAAACCATTCACATACATGTACCCAACATCTCACAGACGATAACAGAATCCAAAAAGCGCTTCGTATAATTTATCAGCTGGGGCTGTTAAAAGCACTTTTGAATAGCTCAAACAAACAATAGCCCATTCATTCTTTCACATTCACACTCCAATAAAACATACAACCACTTAGAACAAACTAACCTCTTTTTTCTTTTTTTTTTTTTTTTGGTGTTGCCAAAGACTTAGTGTCTTGATCAGGGACACTTCGTCATCAACAATTCACATAAACGCATTGACTATCTCATGCATTATTACACAGCAAGACACAGAAACAAATTAAGATTTCACAACTAACTCTGCCCCACCAATACATCATCATCTCCATAGTGACAGGAAATCCTGCTCTTTTCAAAGAATAAAATCTCTCGGCTTGGCTTTTTCAGAAAAGCAGGCTCCTCCTCCTCTTGATCAGAACCTTCCTATTTAGCCTAATTTAATAATTATGAATCATTTGTGTGTTGGTAGGTAATTTTGGTTACACAACACCCAGTTACCATTTACTTTAATAAATGCGTTCATTTATTAGTACTGTTGCTTTCCTGTAGTCATTTATTTATCTATCGAATTTTTATTTTATTTCAAAACATACTAATCAAACCTTCAACCTATTCTTTTAATTCTCGCTTATTTCTTAAATTTTTCCTGACTAATTTGACAATGTGTGCGTGTGTATATGAATCTAGCCTGTAAAAGATTCAGCTCTCCCTAGCAGAGCAACTGTGCTCCCTTACCACAATGAATCAACTCTTAGAACCCATTATTCACTATTTCTTAATCCTATTATATCATGAGTTATAACATAACTCATGATATAATAAATTAAGCTAAAATACAAGCTCTGACTTACTTACTTACTTATTTTCCTTTATTTATATAAGTCTCTCCAACTCTCAAGGGTCAACCACACCTAATTTGTCTCATGCAATTTCATGCAAACTACCAAACCCTTTTTCTCTACATTCATTTTTACCCTCTACGATCAGACATAAAATGAGATAATGCTCCAAACATGATATATCTTTTTATCATAAATGCATTATCTCTTCTTTCCTCTATGTTTCCTCTTTAAGACTAAACTCAATTATCTCCTTTGACTCTATTTTATTCAACTTTCTTTTGTTCTCATCAATGTTGTTATTATTATTATTATTTTTCTTATTCCCCCAAATTCAATCTGGATTAATCTGGATTTTTCCTCATTTTATTTTTATATTCTCCAATATTCTACCTACAATGTCTGCTAGCCGGACCATACTTTAAAACTAATTTTATTTACCAATGGATCCAATATAACAATCAAATCCCTAATAAATTTCAGTAATCGCTCATGAGTTAAAGACACCATCTCTCCTCCGCAGCCCTTCTGGCTTCAATGACCACATGTCAAAAATAGCTTTTCCTCCTCACACAAACTCTGAAGACGAGCTTATGTCCACACACACATAAAACAACACAAAGCCATGGCACACAAAGTAAAGCATCACAGAACAACACAAACCAACACAAAACAACACTTAGACCAAATTTTAAATTTGACCCAATCTCAATTTTTAAATTTATACGTCGACTTTAATAGAAATCTTAATTTTTAACACTTTTTTTAAACGTTCTCTCTTCTTCTCATTCTCTGCTCTCAGTCATCTAGGATCGATCCATTTATATACCTGTTTTTTCCTCCCAAATTTTGTTTCCACGATTATCTATCCTTGATAAACTTCTTCTCCATGCGTGCACGCTATTAACCTCAACTTTCATCTATTTTAATCTGCAGTCTCACTTCTTTGATTAATAAACCCATGCATGGGATTTCACTTCTTTCCTTTAGAGATTTTCCTTTTCTTCTTCTCTTTAAGTTTTACAACTTCTATGCTCAATTTTCACTTAGTAGAAGAATACCATGTCTTACAGTTTCTTTCGAAATCTGGCACCGCATATTCAACTTACTGTGTTGTTACTCATTAGCTGAATGTTCACGCTTTCCGCCCAAAGTACATGACTTACAGGTATTTCCTTGCAGTATACAAATAGTCTAGTCATCGCTACTAATTATTCTAACTTTTTTAATCTCTTTCTCTTTGACTATTATATAAAATGTTCACGCTTTCCGCCCAAAGTACATGACTTACAGGTATTTCCTTGCAGTATACAAATAGTCTAGTCATCGCTACTAATTATTCTAACTTTTTTAATCTCTTTCTCTTTGACTATTATATAAAATGTTCACGCTTTCCGCCCAAAGTACATGACTTACAGGTATTTCCTTGCAGTATACAAATAGTCTAGTCATCGCTACTAATTATTCTAACTTTTTTAATCTCTTTCTCTTTGACTATTATATAAAATGTTCACGCTTTCCGCCCAAAGTACATGACTTACAGGTATTTCCTTGCAGTATACAAATAGTCTAGTCATCGCTACTAATTATTCTAACTTTTTTTAATCTCTTTCTCTTCGTAGAGGGGACCTTCCTCCCCCCTTTTTTATTTAAACCTAAATAAAAACAAATTTAGACGAGGCTTCTGCACCATCAACACACCGCAGCCTGTCCCCACACAAATGATTCTTTCCAGTGTGCCCACAGGACCGCCGCAAACCAACAGCCAAATCAACAAACCCCCACTGGCTCCCACTGTGAGAAAAACACTCACCTTTTAAATGCCGGCTGGGAGCGAGAGTGGGTCCACCTGAAGAGGCCGCTGGCGCTGCTGACCAGGAACAAAAATACCCCCCCGTTCGTGACGCCAAAATGTCGTTTTATTCAGGCTTCCTTCTTCTTATGAATGATAGGTGATGAGTTGATGGTGTAGAAAGAACCCCTCAGACACAAGACTCGTACCGAACAAAAGGGATTTTATTTGGTTAAGTCAAGCATCAGACCGAGCGCTGCAGCAGCTCAGGAGAATGTTCTTGCCGAATCTCCGAACAATTCTGCCTGCTTAGGAGCAGGTACCTACTTTTAAGGGTTTCTCTAACATCCTTATCTCAAACCCCACATTTGACTGTTCCCCCTTTTCCTGGGAAACAAGTTGTGTCAGCTCATTCTATACATTCTCATGATCGTACATCTTAGAGTGCTCAGGTTTTGACATCGGTGCCATTCAGTCAACACAGGAAGCATCTGCGCTTCTTTTACAAGCATTGTTTTCAGGTCTGGCATACAGACTTCTGTTGTACCCAGATTGTAGGTGATGCAAAGTCAACTCTCTCATGAGGAAGTTCCTGTTTACTTCTCAATGCACATCTCTAACACAATCTAGACAAACTAGCTGAGTCAGATACTACACAGGCAAAGGCATGCAGGGAGGGATATGTGTGTGCAGCCCTTTCAGCTTTTCTGTGGATGTTCAAAGGCAGGGGTTTTACAGGGTTTGGATTAGAGAAATGAACACCATTGAATCATGAGATTCACTGGCTCCCAAACTCATAGAGAAGCGGAAATCCCATGGTACAGCGAATTGCAGAATCGGGAGTGAAATAATAAGTTGATTTGTCACAGTTTCATCATCATGTCTTCATGGGAATGGGTGCCTTTTTCTTCTGACCCTGTGCCTCGGAGCTATGGCGCCTATGACTTGATGGACAGCTACCTAATGGGAACAGACATTCTTTGGTCTGTATATGGCTTTTTTTCCCCACCTGCCTCTTCTTCAGCTGCTCTGTAGTTGACAATTTGAAGTTTGTCTGCAAGCACATGTGATACTTGTTTGAATCCTTGAATTAAAGATGATTTTATTTAGTTTTTTTTTTGTTTTTTTTTAATGGAGTGTCTTGGCTCATTACATCCATGGATTCCTGTTATATTTAAGTCAGCTTTTTGAACCCTGCTCTATGTTTCCGAGCCCCAAAACTCAGAGTGTGAGCAGAGCCCCCGCAGCTTATATTTTCTCCTTCAAATAAATCATTCATCATTTTTCTGCATGCTTTATGTGTGCAAAAAACAGATATGTTGACGCTCGTATGTGTGCACAACACCGAATGTGCTTGTTCATTTCTTTTCAGGAGAAATTATATGAACCAAATAGATTCGCATTTCATTTAACATGCATGTTCCTTCCAATGCTTCATGTCTATGTGCATCCATATGTGAACAAAAACACAGGAAGGAGAAAAGAAAATGTAATAAAATGATGCTGAATGGGGCTTATTACGGCTCAAAGACATATGACAACCATTGATCCACATCCTCCTAAAGGCCTTGGTCACCAGAGGGACATCCATGACAACTGCATTCACCCAGATGTTCTTTTTCATGTGGAGGTTAACAATATGTTAAACATTACAAGCACTTTGCAGCAATGGCAACATCGTAAAATATTCCATAAGCTTCCTTAAGACTTCCATAAGTGTTATTCATTTGGTCATACAAAAACTGCTTCATTCATTCTTAGGGTTATTTCTGGCTTCCACTTCATCGTTGCTTTCATCGCTTCATCTTTGTTGGTTTGTTTGTTTGTTATTGCACTCTGTAGAAGTGCAGGCACAAAAGAGTAGTACTGTGGAAAAGTCCAAGGTAGGAAGGTTATTTCTCAATCACATATTGGAACACATCTGGCAAACATGAAAGCAGTTTTAATATGAACTGAAACCCTGATTAATGACACTGGTAAAACCTGCGTTTGTCCTACTATTTAATGGCAACCTATGACAGTTGAGATTGGCACAGAACCCCCCCCCCCATGACCCTCAACTGGAGGATAAAGCGGTAGAAGATGGATGGGTGGATGTGTGGATGGAAGACATGATTGCGCATTACATACAAATGTTGTGTTAAATCCATTGACAGCTTGCTATATTAAGACCAGCCTTTAGTCACATCATATACATCATGGTTAGTATAGAACAAACACAGGTTTTTAAAACGTAACATCACTCCACTCACGCTAAATACTAATGCAGTTATTTTAAAACTGCATTTTCCCCTGTATTTTCTGGATGGGCTCTAATAAAGTGATTGGGGAATTGTTACACTGCTAACACAACAAACCTAATGGTGACCAAAGACCTTTCATGGTACTGTACATCACAAAGCATTTCTGGAGATGTACCAGGTTTTTTGTTTAGCCGTGCAATCTCTCCCACAACATTAACTACATGCAGAGTCTTTCTGGCAGAACGCCTTAAGGGCCATCATCTCCCATGTGCCTAGAAACTACCCTGACTTGGTCATCCTTCTTCACATGGCAAACACGGATAAAGAGACTTTCCTATTAACATTCACACATGCCAACAGTCCACATTCCTTCATCCACCCACTTTTCAGGAGCTGGTGTGAAGCTTCAAGCGGACATAAACGAGGTGTAAAGTCAAACTAGCATTTTCTTACTGTTAACACTGTGCACTTCTGGGCTGCCGTGCTGTCAAACGATCATTACGCTTGGTAAAATAATAACCAACAAATGGTCTTTTGTGTTGACAAACAGCTGGTAAACAGACCTCGGGCTGGGGTCTCGTCTCGGTGTGAGTGTGCGTAAGCTCAACGAGTGGTTGAGAGGACGGAAGCAGTCGCGTTTACTCAGCTCGGAGACAGATAGTCATTAGGGAAGGTAAACATTCACTTAAGCCTGAGCGTGCTCATTGATGCCACTCAAGAGTCTTTGTGAGGAGTGATCAGGGAACAGAGTGAAGCTGAGGTTTTAATTAGCCTGAAAACCTGACAGTCTTTGTCAGTGCTCTGTCACAGCAGTTTTGGCTTTACTTGTTTTTTTCCACTCCACAGGATAGGGGGAAAAAAATCATGTTTCCTTCACATTCAGAGGTGCTAGATAAAACCGTATATGCACGCATGTCTGTGCTCAAAAATAAATCTTCCTACAAGCTTTGATGGCATCTACCTTTGGATATGGAGCACTAAGTGGTGCCGGATGTCAGTAAACTCCCTCTGAGTGTCTTTAAATCATAAATTGCCACCAGTCAGTTGGGGAAAGACGAGAATCATCCTCGCTTAATGTTGAGCGCAGCACATATCTCAGCAGGGTCAGAGGCACACACATAATGTTGCGATTAAAAAACCAAAAGCCAAAGCTGCAACCCGTATCTGAATTACTTATTGCTCATCTGGGTCACAGAACTCACCATTAATCAACTTACGGAAATGCATGAGGCTTTTGTCCAGTCCTCGGGCTTTGTCTTAATCATCCTTATTGTGTTTTGTTTTGTTTCCACTCCGCTGTTAGACAAGCATGACTTCATTATTGAAGTTTGTTAATTTAATAATAAGAAACTTTATTTAAATAGCACATATGTTACAAATTGCTTAACAGTCCAATCAAGCCTAATCAAATATTTCTTGGCTTTCTGTTCTGGTGAAATACAAATTAATACATAATACATTAATGCAACATGTTGTTTTTCTTATATTAAATTCCTGACATTTCTCTTTAAGTTAAACATTTTGCAAACGGGGGGTGAATGAGGATATGTACAGCTTGTTTTATGCTCAAAATAAATAATAACCAATAATAATAATAATAAGGCCTTCTCAAGACATGACATCAATCTAGTGTCTGTGCACGCACATAGGCACCTTAAATAATTATTCGTGGTGATAAATGTGACATTTTCTTGTTAAGCTGTGAAAAACAATTCTGCGAAAACAAAAAGCGTAGCACAAATGTGCAAAGTGCATTATGAGTGGATGGTGTAAAGTTACCAGTTACTGCACAGAATATAATAACACACTGTACAGTATAGAAACAGTCAGTGTGATTTATTTTATTTTCTGTTGTTACATAATGTGCAAGCAGCGTTGGAGTTCTTTTAAAAGAACAAGTAAAAAAAAAACAATAATGCACGATATTACCTAAACTTGAAACTTACACACAGCGGACATGCACAAGATGAACAAGAGCCATTTATTGAAGTATGACAACAAAGCCGACATCAACACTGGTGAAACCACCCTCAAAAATGCCCTTCACAGAAAAAATGTCCTAGTGTGAACAAAGCCTTGTTCCTCAGTGGCATGTCGAGAATCAAGGCTGCACTAACAGTAACCCATAACTGTCTCAAAATAAAGCCAAACCAGTGAATAAAAGCACGAGTGACCAGAAAAGTGGTATATTTGGTTTTACCATTAGATGATGAGCAACTTCAAAGGGGAAACATGTTTAACACGCATGTTTAAATGTTCTATGGAGTTGCTTTTAATCAATCAATCAATTATTTTTGTGGCAACTTTCATACAAAGCAGTGCAACTCAAAGTGCCAAAATCAAAACGTGGAACAACCACCGCCACTCTTGTCTATCATCCATACTTAACAACAAATGAAACTCAAACATATGTCGGAGCTAAACAAAATAAATTAGAAAGTAAGGAAATCAGCCACACAGTCAACTTATTTGATGTGTTTGCCATGGTTGTACCTAATGAGAAGAAGTCTCTCCAATCAGTTGTCAGACGACGCGTTCAGCCTGCTCAGAGTCAGCACGAGACTGCCAGGACTGCTGCGCTCCTCACCAGGCAGCCCCGCACTGCTGAGTTGCACATCATTTAATGCTGGTAAAAGCTTTAAGATGTCATTATCCGCCTTCAAATATTCAGTGACAACAGTGTCAGGGAGAGGAGGGAAGCTCGAGCCTCCTCATAAACACTGCCGTTGCTTGTGCGCGCGTTGCGTGCCGCTGCTGCTCATCGGCAGGGATGAATTAAAGTGCGTCACTTGGTAGTCAGCGTTGACTTCAGGGCTTCTCATGCTTTAAACTATTGCAAAGTGACAGCAGCAGGGAGAATATCTCTGCCGTCCGACAAGAAGCAAAATGCATGTCCCAGTGGCCTGCGGTATATCTTGGCGAGATAGAATAAGGTAAAGTAACTGTGTCATGGTCTGCCCCTGTAAGAATTTCTGGACATTTAAGCTGTTCTATTCGGATTTTGGAATTAAATATCAAGGTTTTGATGTTGTCTAGCATGCCTTTACATGCATTTCATTACCTTGTCTCGCTTGTCTTGTTTAACTTCCTGTTTTACTTTGTCATTTTGACCCTCTTCAACTAGCTTTACTTCCTGCTTTCCAGTGTTTCCCGCCTCCTTTATTACCCACACCTGACCCTAATTGTGTCACTCCCATGTTTCTGTGTGTGTTCTCTTGTCCTCTGGTTCTTCTTGTGACCTTTCCCTGCGTGACCTTCACAGTAAGTTTTCTCCCTCTTTCCTGTCGTTTTGTTGCCTGTGTTTTGGATTCATCACCTGTGCGCTGGTCGTGTGGAAAGTCCAGGCGGCTTGATTTAAATGAAGTGCAGACTGTAAGTCTACATTTATCAGCACCATTTTTTCCATCTAACAACTCACTGCACATGTGGGCTAATCATATCTAATTGGGCAAGCCTTACATTGGAGGCATTCTTCTTGATTAACATGTTCAAGATAAATTCCTTGTGCTATAGGCAATTATGGAGACCTGCTGTCGTTCAGGGGAGCCCATTTCCATATACTGTACAATACAATACACTTTATTATCCTCTTGGGTGAAATGTGTCTTGGACTCAAGTGCTGTGCAATCAAAATACCTCCAAAGTTATGGTAAAAATACACAGTTGAAAATGACACTGCCTGAACCAAAGCACAACACTGAAAAATAGCACACAATACACTTTGCACGCGACACAGACGTTGCACATTATGCATATTGCATGCACCCAGTAGCAAAAACTCCATGACACTATTGCACAATCCCTGCAGTCTCAGGCAGCATTGTGGTAAAAGTTTGAACGATGTATACAAATCAATTTTTCAAATGTTTACAGTTGGGTGGATTTATGTTGTCTGCCAGAGGGCAAGAGCTGATCTTCTGCATAAATGATAAGTGATGGGTCACATGTCCTCCAGGCCTACATAGGGAATGTACTGCTTATATGTTGACTGGAGGGGCTGCCATTCGATCCTCCCATCCCCTTCATGTTAATATGTATCAGATTAGCAAGATTTTTTTTTTTTTTGTTGAGGTGACGTTTCCATATCTTGCTGACATCCCATATCTAACTAAGCAGTTTAGAACAGCCTGGTAGTTTGCAGAACAAACAGACTCAAGAATAGTTACTTTCCACTGGCCATCAGACTGCTAAAATCCAAATAACACCCCCCCCCCCCGACACTATCTGTGCAATATTTAACTGTTATTTTTTTTTTCTTTTCATATTGTTTGCTTACCGATTTCTTTCCTGTTTTTTTTCTGCACTGCTTTATATATATTTATATACATACACACTTACTTATTTATTTTTTCTTCGTCATAGTACACAATAATCTACCTCAAAATTCAATGCTATGTGTTGGTTTTTATCCGCTTGCAAAGCAACGAAATTTTGTTGCCAGTTTTCACTGCTGTGTTTTCTGTGCAATGACAATAAAAGGAAGTCTAAGTCAATAAAATAAATAAATCTAATACTTGTAACCGCACCTTTCACTCAGTCTGTGTAAACATGGTCTTTGCTCAACATACACCTTTTCCATGAACTTTCCAAGTTTTAGGAAGTACTGCAAATTGATCATATTGATAATTATGATTTTCTTTTCCACCTTAAACCAGAGTTAAATAAATGTATTGTCCTGTTTTTAGAGACTATTTGTTTTGACTCAGCATTGTATTTTCTTACAACACTAGATCAGTGAACATTTAGCAGGCAAAGCACTTCATTATTTTAATATTAGCACAGCTAAATATAGCAGAATTTTGCAAATTCTGGTAGTTTGTTTTCTCTCTATGGAGCTCCCCCTTGTGTCTACCACTTTATCCTCCCTGTCGTTAAAAAACTCACCGCTGACCCTCCCCTCTCCTGGCCATGTGCATTTATTTTCAACAGAGCGGGCGAACAGGAACCGTGGAGCCACGTCCATGCGGATGGAAGAAACAGCCAAACCAACCACTCAACGACTAACATGCAGATGGGAACAGAGAGTTTATCCCAAACGATACTGCAACAGCAAAAACACCAGGTAAGAATCCACTTTGAATGTGTTCTCCTGTTGTTGTCGGCTGGAATTATCTTTTCCACACATCCTTTGCGAGACACAGGGGTCATAGTTCAATGGCACGCGTATCTCACGTGTTTCTTCTGTTGACTAAATGGAACTTGATGTATGTTGTCAGGCATTTGGCAACATCACTGCTTAAAAAAACAGTTCATTGTATGTTGGGGGTGGGGGATTAATGGTTTTTCTGCATCTATGAATGGCACGTCTTGTTCTCCCCCACTTGCCACAAGACTGTGCAGGCCAATACATCTCGAAAGCCTTAGTCAAATTCAACCCAGTGCCCGTGACAGTGGTGATGACTTTAGGTGCGCCGCTGAATGGGTCATTCTTCCGCTCTTTTCCAGGTCACTGGAGCCTTTGTGGCAATGGAAATTCAGTCAGTCCAACTATTGGACAAATATTGTATTGTTGATAGTACAAATGTCTGAAGTAGTAGACGCATGCTGTATAAGCCATCGCATGTTTTCCTTAGCTTAGTTTCCATGTTGGCATAACATTTGACTGGATAGCTGGCAAATGTTGTCCTTTCCACTCCATGGTATCTGTTTCTGACGGACAGTACTTCACCTTTAAGATTTTGGTGTATGATGTGATGCTACAATCATGCTTTTTATACCTGGTGAAAAACAAGGTTTGGCAGCTAGGTTAGGGTTGGCATGCACTCACAGGTTGAGCATTATACTCGGGCACACGTGTGTTGCTCTGTGTTGTGTTAGCATGTGTTTGAAGAGAGTTGGTATCATGTACACACTTGTAAGTCAGGATTTCTGGCATAATTTCCATCATATTCTTGTGCTATTTATTTCTTTGTACACTTTATGTTGTGACATGCTTATGGTACAATCATCACTACCAATTCTTGCAAACAGAGCACATATGCAGCGACCGTATACGGACAAGAAAGAGGAAAAATTACACGCGTCGCCTACTCCCCACAAGGAAAAGCTCGTACTTCCCCAGATGCACAGCCTTTCCCATTTTGTTACCTCTCTTGCTGAACAATCCTGACATTCTGATCAAAAATGTGGTGACCAGTGGTGGGTGCGTGCGCGCCCTTGTGCCTGTATGCACGCGTGTATGTGATGCAAGGAACCCGCGTGAAATCGTTCTCGGCTGTAGACTTTTTCACCTCATCAGGGAGTTGAGTTCATTTGCCGCAGCAAAATTGTTATGTGCAAATGTGGTCACTCCATTTGGAAAAACCATTAACTTGAGAGATTGAAATATACACTGTATTGCATAGTAAGGAGTAAACATTATTGCATTTTTATTGAGTGGGAAAACACTGGGCTAACAAGTAGACGGCCTCCTCCAGCATTGTATGTCTGGTGGTCAATACCTTGTGCTTGTAGCAGTTACACTTTATTCTTGCATTCATATCAGTATTTGTGAGTGGAATACGGAGACAGGTATTGACATTCACATTGTTGAACGTTCACTCCATCCACTCACGGTGTGTATAGAGAGCATTAAAGGAGCTGAGATTTCAATCTCTGCTGTATGCAGATCATTACTGTGCTACAATAAAACTCACTCAATTGAAAAAAAATATGTAAAATACATAAAAGTATATTGCCAAAACCAGACAACTGTATGTCTGAGAATCCACACAGAATACTTCAAAAAGACAACACATATACATCTGATGATTAATGCTTCCCTGTGGATAATGATTAATTTTGACATTATCCTGCTATACACTGCAGCTTTTTTGGCACTGAATCAGTTCTGACTCACAAGGCTGTCTTGTGTAATCTCACTGACTGTTAATTCCTCTGCATCACATAGTTGTGACTGATTTTTTTAAGTGTGTGTGTGTGAGAACATTTGTTCCTGATAGGGCTCTTGATTTTGTTGACAGTCCCTTTTTCGTTATTAGAGTTATTACATTATAGAATTGTATTTGCTGATCCCATAATTGTCATTTTTCATTGAAATGTTTAGCTTTGAGAAGTTCATAACAAGAAGTGCATTACCTTCCTCTGTGATGAGCACAATTGCTTACATTTACAGCTTCGCAATCAGTTTTTGTTTTTGTCCACTTAGGCTGAATGTGGTTAAGGATCTCATATACCATGCTGTGAATGCTTATCAGGCCAAACAGATTGCTTGGATGGCACTGTCCCTTGTATTAACCCTCTTAGTGATATGTTTCCCTTCTTCTTCCACTCTTACCTCTCGTGAGTCCTTCCCCCTCGATGCCGTGCTGCATTTGCAGGGGGCCCAAGGACAATTCCTTCCCTCTGGAGAAATAAATGTGAACAATTCACAAGTGATAAAGAGTGGCTATTTATTTTTTATTTTTTTCAGGAATGAAACCCAATGTTAGTAGGACATTGTCTTGGTTTATAGAGAACCTACAGTAGGTCAGGAATAGAACAGACCCAGCCTCTGCCTATGGCAACTGGCTGCTGATAAATGACCTCGGCCAACAGCCTCTAGTCTTGTACAGTGTCCAGCTGAAATATCCTAAGCACTCTGGTCCAATCCTCTCCATTTGGGGCACATTTTGTACACAAGCCTAACTGGACCGCTATTGCTCACCCACCAGTTTCATCACAGTATGTAAATGGTCCTGATGGCTTTGTAGTATCGGTTGATACTGACTTGCACACAAAGACATTTCTCCTTGTAATATAACAACCTTGGGAGTTCCTGTGTACTAATCAGAACATATAGAACATATGTGGTATTAAAATGATGTACTATGTACAGCATGTCAGTGTTTCATTTGTGTACTTGAGCATTTGAATTTTGGATGTGACTTTCTTTTTCTTTAATTCTGAGTAATATCCCTCACAGCCCCTAATAGTCCAAAACAGCAACGTCTCACCAGACACCAGTGCTTTGGCGTAAGATTACCAATGAACAGTGGCTCAGTCCAACAGGCTGGAAGCAGACTGACACCCCACTGCGATACAAGCATTCCTGCCCAGTGGATGGAATAATGACTTTTGCGATGGCCTGATTTCCCCCCATGGACCAGCATTTTCAATTACCCAGTGTGAAATGTCAACTTCTGTACTTTTGTGCTTTTTGTTTTGTGATACATTTGGCAATATCAAGACTTTTACCCTTGATTAACAAATGTGTTCTTTGTGCGTGTGTTTAGTGCTATTTTAACGATAACTACAAGATTGTGCTTGTAATATTTCCATACTGGGACAAGCAACTGAACATGTTAATACCTGAGAAACAAACATTGCCAATGTCTTTGTTCAATGTACTATCTACTTGAGTTTGGCAGCTGAATCACTCATTTACTCCCATTACTTGCACAGTGGTTTAACACAACCAATGAATATTTCAGTTTTATTCAAAAATAGAGGAAAGGTGAAGGGACTGTTCTTGTTTTCCATTATTTTAATACTTATTTCAGTGCTGGAGATCATCTTGATTACAAATCCTTTGCATCTTAACAACACTGCTCAGAGTTGTTTTACCTTGCATGGTTGCAACCAAAAAACTGACAATTCAAGGGAAGCTGCATGGCAGTGCTAGTTTGATGTAGTTTTAAAATGTTGAAATGTGGGGAAAAAACAGCAGCTTTACTTCTCCATGAGCTGCAGGGCCATGAGAGCATTGTGAGCGAGCAAAATCCAGGAGATAATGAGGTAAATATTGGACTTTTGAAAAGTTGGAATGTGCTGCATGAGATGTTTGCAGAGATTTCATGATCACTGTTTGCTCACATTAGATCTCAAATGACCTCATTATGGGTCACCACTTGGGGACGGAGCTGCACCGGCTAACTCTTGTTTTAATGATGCAAACTTTTCCACATAGACAGGGAGACTTTAAGTGTGGGGTTACATTAACCAACGTCCTTGACAGCTTTCAATGTTACCCTTCTTCTCTCACATTAATTCTGTGTTGTAATCACCTCAGTGTAATAATTTCCAAAAATTCAGAAACCATTACCTTAACAAATTGTGGATATTGCTCAGGCACTTACTGCAGGATATATTCTGGCTGAGGTTGAGAATGTAGCAGAATCCTAATAGAATGGAAACTTATTCAGTTTTCAGTCGTACATCATGAAGCTGTGACGATGACAAATACATCTTCTGCTACATCGTCTGCGTTCTCCTGGTTTTCCTATACAATGATTGTCATGTATAGCCTTGTATTTGCATGGTGATATTTAATTGGTTTTGATGCTGCTTCTCATGTGATCTAATAATATCATTGCTTTATCAGAGATGATGTGTCCCTGCAATGATGTGATTGTACAGCACTGGGAGTTTAAATGGCACACAACAGACTGCAGTGAGATTTAATGGACGGACTGCAGATGGACAAATGGTGAGAGCTAATGCTGCAGTAAGGCAGACAGAACTGGTTAAATATAGTTTATTCGGTGTGTGTGTGTGTTTGGCTGTCAGGCATGGCCAGATGTTGTTGGGGACATGCTCTCAGGAGAATGAAAGGCTTGGCTCTGTAAGACCTCATCAGCTGCCATCAACACTGGGACTGTGGAGAAAAAGAAAAAAACAAATTACATGTGATCACAAACACTTATACTCTTAAATAAACGTGATGTTGTGATCTGGGGGTCATTGCTGGAAAATGACTGACAGAGGAGGTCGACTGCTAGAACTAAGCTGTCAGAACTTTGGCTTGGACCTAAAAAAAAAAAAAAACAAGAGGTGGTGAGAAGTGTTGCTCGGCCACATTCACACTATTGTGTTATGAAGTGTGGGTTCACCTTAAGTCATTTGGCACAATAGAATCTAATTTCAGGTTAATTTAACACATTCATCACTGCATACAATTGGTGAGTATGAATTTAAGTGCACAGGTTTTTGAACTAGAATTGATTTAGATTTCCCCCCACTGGTGTTTGTTCATTTTGTGATATCGAAGGTCATATTTCCCACACCTTTCTTTTCATTTCATGCTGCATCATTAGCAACAGCTCACATTCTGGCCTTATCCTTGCCCTCGATAATTAGCCATGTTTCAAAGTGCAAAAAAGTTGCACTTTGAAACATTTCGTTTTCTAACGACCCTCGCCACCCTCACCTTTCAAACCTTCCCTCAATTAGGCTGTATTTACTTGCATCCTGTTTGACATATGCTCTCATCTTTTCATTAGTAATATGTTTCACTTTGGCTTTCAAATCTCTGTAGAAATCCCGATGTTATTATCCACTCAAACATTCCAAAAAGAGCAATCCAGGCAAAGATCAAAATGATGGAGCCGTATTTCATTCATTTCCCATAAGGAGGATAAATATGCCAAATAATATATAATAAAGAATAAAACAGCACAACATATAACACTGTCACTGAGAGCCCATAAAGTCATATATTCAGTGTCAAGGGCTTGTAAGTGGAGCAGATGTTGACACCCTTCCAGCGCCTTTCCCTGTGCTAATATTCTCGCAAAGGGTTCGCGTTGGTTTTATATTTAACTGGCATGAATAAATTAATTACTTGATAAGGAGCAACAAATGAAGATCGGTGAGAATAATGGCACCACACACACACTGTAACTGTGAAACACAGAAACACATGCACCTGCCTATAAATCTTTTCCCCATAGGGACCGACTGTAGCTAATTGCGGTCATGCAACTCCTGCGTTGCTACTTTGTTTAGCTGGAAAAATGATCAGTGTACAGCACTGAGCAATGTCACCGACACCGGTTTACATCCAAAGGCATTGTAAAATGGACGGACTAATGCTTTTTTACCAGCGAAGGTGTTTCACACACTTGAATAACTCACTTTGGATTGACTCCGCAGACCTAACTGCATTCACAACTTCTGTCAGCTTAAACAGACTGGGTCTAGCTTGTTTGTTTGGTCTTCCTCATTTGTCGTTCCCAAATTAGGGCATCCCCCCCCAGGGTTCCATGCCAGGCCCTTAATGTAACTTGTATCTGTGGTAAATGCTTTGTTCCAATTCATGCTGATAATGCTATTCTCTATTGCTGGTACTGCAAACCCTTGAACCCCTGAGTCTGCGGTTTATTTCCCATAATTACCCCTATATAAATCTTTTTAACGTATTATTGCCAATCACAACTCTTACACCGTAGAGTTAGTTAATGATTTCAAAGTTCCCTCTCCAGAATATATGTTGAGTACCATCGTGTAGGCTTTCATGTTTGTTGGTCGCCTCACTGCACAATTATGTTTTGGGTTTCTTTAAATACCTTAAAAAACTACTTATTAGTAGGGTAATTGTACACAATCTTTTGTAGCCTGAATAGCTGTGGTAGCGTGTTTTGCCTGTTTATATTTAATCTGTAACTTTAATATCACTGCTACTCTACGTGACTGACAACATTAAAAATAGAGGACAGACATTTAATGTACTGTAGGATTTATGTGCCGTTCAAGATTGTCACGTAACAAGATCGCGGAAACCTTATGACTTGCTTTTTAAAAGCGTCCATAGAGGGTTCACTGACCCACATAGTTGTGAGACTTCAACTCAAGATTAAAAGGCAGATGTCAGCGCCAACCTTCCATCTTTTACATTATATAAACACTTTAACAGCAAACGTGATTGAATCTGTGCTCCATTATTAAAGTATTGCATTATAAATTCATCCTCTACCACTTACAGGCACTCAGTCACCCTTGACATAAAAATCTTCTAAGGCACAGTCCATTCACTGAAGGATTGTTCAGTAAATTAAGCAAATCCCCCACCGCAGAAGTGTCAGGTAATGATTTCCCTAATTACACTTTAATTCAATTTTGTACTATATTGACACCCTTCGGTGCATCCCCGACTCTCAGCTTGTCTCCTGCCATTACTTTACTCCTTCTTAAAAAGGCAGGAAACAGCTCAGCACTGATGCCTTCGCTTTATGCTCGGTTTGGGGCTGCTGCCTTCTGAGGCTGATTCTCTGAGCTTCTGCTGTTAAAACCAGAATTTGCTTTACCCTCTAACAGTTTTCAAGAAATGGTTTACACGCTATTCTATTTGAAATTGGACCCAGGTATTGAATTACTACCCAAGTCGTAAAAGGCTGCCTTGTAACCTACTTGTATATTGTGTGTATGTAAAAAATTGTGTTTTGTACAGTGAAAGGTGAGGCAACCGAAGAACAAAACAATGCTGAAATATCTTTTTTTTCCTTATGAGTTGAAATTAGCAGTTTCAACTCAGTTTCAACGAGTTTTCTGGGGCAAGATTGAATGCATATACTTCCCAATGAAAGACAACAAGACTTTTGTGTGTCTGCGAACCTGTGCGGCACCAGGTGTGCAGTGAGATGTGAGAAATAAAGTGCCAGAAAGCCCCAGCCTATAAACTGCTATATGGCTGGGGGACAGGAGATGTGTGTATGTGTGTGTCAGTTTGTGAACATGTGTGAATGTGTGTGCAATGAGATGTGAGAAATAAAGCGCGAGAAAGCCCCAGACTGTACTGTTACAGCTGGAGGATGTTTGTGCCTCTGTGTGAGAAACGTGTAGGTGTATAATATTATAATTTTTTTGCATCTGAGATTACAACAAATCATTTAATTAAGCAGTGGAAAATTTGACCTTATGTGTCTGTCCATTATACTACCAGGTCAAACTCGACTCATAACAGCACAGGTATATTATTTTGTCAACAAATTGTTGTTTTTGATGTTCTTAGTGTTAAATACATAGTAAAGATTTGTTTGTATCTGAGAAAAAGGACGTTTCTTACACCTTGACGAGCCAAATTTGACCTGAACCCAACAGAAGGACAGTACCGAGATAGTGGAGGATTGTTACATTGTTAATGTGCGAGCATCATCCGTGTCCCTGCTGAATTTGACTCTCCAGTGCTCCGCCGTATAAGACTATAAAATTTTTATTAACAGGACATATAGTATGACTTTGGGTCAAGCCAGTGACTGTTTTTTATTGCTTGTAAAGGGTCATAAAAAGGGAAACATCACATTTGTTATAGCACTTCAAAACTGAGTCACCTAATAACGAAAATCTCCTCACTTCATGGAAAAACATCCACTGCTTAGCGTGTTTTGTACAAATGGTGACACTTGTATCATAACAGTTTGGCATTAGTATTACTTGAGTGTATTATCTAAGCTGCACATAACGTCGCCCATTAATGAGTACGAATATGCTCCATCCATCTTACAAACAATGCTAAAACTAAAGCGGTATCAACAGTGCAGTGGCAGTCTGGAGTTGTTGTTTTTTTGAGTAAAGGTTAGACAAATTCTTTTTCCCTGCAAAACATGATGAAAATACAGATGGTTCAAACATAGTATTTACAGACTTGTTTTGTTGCAGCTCAAAACAAGTCTGCAGCTCCACTCATTTCAATTTTCCTGCCAGGTGGATATGTTGACTAAAAGCTACTGCTCTTTCATTGAGATTTATAGTTATGTTTTGATTTTAATACTGTACAATGTTTAGTGTTGGAAACAGGTTTCTAGTCTGTTAATGTTTGAATTGTCAAGAGCTTAAAACGGTTTTCGTAACTTTTGAATATAAACTGTTCGAGCCGAACGATTGCCAAATGAGGTCACGCAATCCTGAACGAGTCGAGCAGCTCCATGTGATTCAACCTCCGTTTCTCAGGAAATGATTTGTTTTGTGTCAAGACAGGAGAAGGTAACGGCAACAGTTGCAAACAGGTCGGAGTTCATCTGAAAACACAAAGAAGAGCCTTGAAAAACCCTTGTCGTTCAGCAATTTTGACATGACACATGCTTCTCGCCCCCATCCACCTTTTTCTATTGCTGATATTCCCGGTTATGTCATGGACTCTGTAGCAGAGGCAAAAAATAAGCCTCGGGCTTCAACCTATTTCTTTTTTGTCGTGGAGTATATCGTGTGAAATGGATCTGGGGAAATATGGATGATATTTATTTTAAAAATCACAAGAAATGTTTTGTTTATCATGTATTACCCAAAACATAAATTCATAAATCCCTGCACTACTGCTGTATACACACACAAAGGCTCCCTTCAGTTACTATAGTTTTATAGTCTGAGCCTGTTTACAGAGGAAAGATTCAGCATAAAACAAATGTGTTACATCATATCTGTACATGAAAGCCAAACAATGACACACTGATGACATCAAGTCACCTGATTAAAATTACACACTGCAGCTTTAATCAGGTGTTAAAAGTGTCATTTTGAGTCATATGAAAGCCTATCGGATATTAAAACACTGCAAAAGCAATTCATGTCTATAAAACAAACCACTTGTTTGCAGCCTATAATGACGTAAACAATAAATTCCCAGCTGCACATAGTTGTCTAACCAGTGCAGTGCATTACTGGATCATGATGTGCTACAAGGCAGTGGGCAGATCAATACGTAAAGTATTGATACTACCACAGTCCTCAGGTAAGCTTGAGAGGTAACCTCATGTTTCCATTCTGTGCAAATGGATGCTTCTGCACTTTTTGTTGTTGTTTGCATGTAAAACATTTGTCATCCACCATTGACGAGGGTCTCCGCATCATTTCTTTCCTAACATGTAATCATTGAGGAAGGAATTGCTTCCGGCAAACCATTCAGTGGCTGTTAAAGTGTATTCATATCATGATGCCCCGCTCTGCATTAGCGGCTCTTAATAATGAAACACATTACCACATTCATAATTCAATGAGTTTGAGCTGAATTGCTTATTGGTTCTGATCTGACTTTGCATCGCGGTAATTTGTGTTGCCACCTTTTTGACAGTGTAGTTTGTTGGTGGACTAAATCAAATCGACTTTTATTAGATTTAAAGGGACATTTTTTTTAATTGGGGTTGCATGAGGTACTGATGCTAACTCAAGAATATTACTTAGAGTAGACATCATTCAGTGTGCCGCCTGTTTGGAATGGGGAATGAAAGAATCTCACCACAATTTATGCATCGTTTTGGTGTCGACATGGACAGCAGAGAGAACGTTGTGTATCGCAAGGAGTCATTTTGTTCAATTTTGTTCAATTGTATGGGAAAGAGATGGTTTAGTACAGACAACCGCACATCCAAACTATGTGGTGACATAATCACAAAACACAATTGTCCTAACCTTTTTCTGAATGCAACAAAAAGACGTTTTATTTCTTGATAATTGCCATGATATGTGAGACAATTCTCTCCTTCAGATTTAGTCTCCGATAATTTAAGATTTCCTATAAACCTCCTCAATTTCCCCCTGCCTCATAAAACCTTAGCACATTTCTCTAACTGCCTCTCTCCCTTCCTGTCTGCCAGTGTGTTGGTCAGCATGCCTCCTCCAACAGATTTCACTTTTTTTTTCCTTTTTCTCCAACCAGTCTCAGACAAAAGGCTGCTGAAAGCATCATGTCTGGCACCGCAGGCAGTATAACGCTGCCACCAGTGTTGCATCACACGGAGCCATAATAAACCCAGCCGATGTTGGCGGAGCACGAGGACCACATTTACATGCAGACTGTGTAGGACATGGAGACATTCCAACATATGTCTGTCCATAAGTGTACGTGCATATGTGTTTTTTTCCTCAATAGGACGGCAATATGATTTACTGACCCAAACTATTGTCAGGGAAATTATAATACATTCCATGGATTATCTGTGAGACGTGCAGAGATGGGGGAGAAGAAACAAAACGCTTTTGGCAAAACACTGAAAAGGAACAGCAGCATGCTGGATGCGGGGACAAATGGAACAGGTGCAAATATTGCACACAAAGAGGCCAAACAGAGAAGCCAGTGTCAAGCACATGGAGGCGTTTGTGAGGGAGCAGAAATATTTAGAAGGCTAAAAACAGTGGTGGCACTTAGACTCCACATCCATCACAGAGGAGACTGCTGTGTTTGTCCAAAGGAGAGGACTGTGTGGGTGTGAGCAGACTGCAAAGTTCGTTGGCTATGTGACCGGCTAGGAGACGAAAAAAGCTGGGGTATCTCTCTCTCCCCCACTATCCCTCTCTCTCTTTCACACACACACACACACATGATCAGTGCATGAAGTTTTCCAATTGAAGAGATGTCATTTTCAGACACTTAGGTAGCCTGAAATGAAAAAGAATCCGCCGTGAATTTAATATATATTCAGTCAATTTCAACAAAAGCATATCGTATAACTGTGATAGAAAAACAGAAGAGCAGAGCAGTCTATAGCAGTTTAAAAAAAAAGCTCACAAGTTATCAGCCAGCCCTGTGGATGTTTAGCTTATTTAAAAATAAAAAAGCTCCAGTTAAAGCAATTCCATAACTAAAATGAACCAGACTATCTGGACATGAACCGACCCCCGCTTTGTTAATTAAAACCAAACAAAAAAGCCGAGTGGAAGAACAGACTGCAGCTGAAGTTAGTCAGACGATCACGTGTGAGGTAAGCCAGCATGAGGGGGGACAAAAACCTGTTACAGAACAGACTGGAGCTAAGTTAGCCAAATTACTGCCCAGGGGGTTGACATACAAACGCAAAGTGGAATTTTCTGTTTCACAAAAATGAAAACAAAACACAGATAGAGAAAAAAAAGCCACACCTGATTTGTGTGTTGTGCTCTCTTATTACCCACCTATCACAAAGGTAATACAGCTGCATATACACAATGGGCTATACAGACAATCAAAACCGAAATGCATGCACTGTCTACTTCATAAAATATGTAAAAACATGTTGTTTTTTTTGTTTTTTCCAGTAGCCCATGGTGAAATTGAAGTTTATCAAGTTTACTGTGTAGGAAATGTCGGCTTTACCAATTCAAAATAATACCACACAATATGCAACATGATATTACATTACAACATAAAAGTAGCTGTAAAAACTAAGGTTGCCATGATACCACTTTTTCACGTCTGATACGGTATCACAAACTTGAGTTTCTACCGATACCGAAATCAGTTTGATATTGTTTTTGTCATGTTAAGCTATTTCAATAAATACACAATTATCCAACTGTGTGACATAAAGAATCAATAAAGAGTCCACAACATGACTCATCTAAAATGCTATTGCTTTTATTGACATGTTTACAGTCTGTGCATAGTGCATGCAGTATATAGGATTTTTGGACTGTATTGGATTTGACATTTTTATTTGTGACCGGTATTGGATTGATACCGATGCTGAATATCGTATCCGCTCATCAAATAGATGCTTATATTAGCTTGTCAAGAGTGAATTGGGTTGACATCTATAACGAAATTGGTCCCTATTTGAAATGGAAGTAAACCTTCTCACCTTGTTTTTTTTTTTGATTCTGTTGCTTTGATACTTAGATTTGTGACAGATTTGATTCACATCTTTTCTTAAACTCATGAAAGGGTGAAAGCTTTGCTGCAGATTGTACCATATTGCATCCATTTATGAAGTGCGTTGCTTGTGCTCATGCTAATAACTGAGAGCTGGATTCAATCTAATCGGTTCTGGAGAAGAAAAAAAAAACCTCAGCTGTTACACCTACAATTTTCCCCAATCTTCATCATGTTTGGTGCATTAGAAAATACTTTCCACTTTTCTACCTGCTGCGTAAACTGGCACAACTCAAAGTCCAAATCTCAACTCCAGGTGGCCATACTAAATTTAATTATTTTCCATCATCATGGTGTCACAGGAAAAGTATGACATATTGACTGGGTACCAAATCTTTTATTTTGAAACTTTTTTTATTTCTGTTACTTTTGTGCGCTCTTGTACAACGTACCGTTTGTGTATATATCAGCTGAATATCATATTTTACACCACACTTGGTGCTGTAATGTTGAAGTCACCATTGTTTGTAAGTATTTTTGATTTAAAGAATGAAATGTGCTTAACGTCTGGACTCAAGCTGTTGCTTTGGTCTCTGAAATGTCACTGCCTTCAGAGCTGAATGCCTGAGCTCTGACTGGTGGCATTTGTTAGGCCACGGCAGCTTAGTGCTTGTAAAGGTTTCTGCTTCCCTGGATCTACTCCAAAGATGTCAGTGTTAACATATAAAGCCAAAAGGTTTCAAACTTGGGACACACACATTGGGGCCACCTTTGTTGTGGTGCTTTCCCCCCGCACAATTATTATGAATAGCCTTTATGGTCACTGTTATTGGATGACATGAATCAAGTTTTAATTTGACAACTAAATGTGGAGTTAAATCATGGCAAGAGACATTTACACCAATCGGGCACGAGAAAATCAACATTTCTGGCTCGCGACTCTGCTTCATCGGTGTACACCTTTTAACCAAGCTAAATTATGAATACCTTAAACTAATATTTAGTAAATCAGAGTCTACATGAGAAAAATAAAATACTGCAAGTGGCGTTTTGACACATTTGCTAAACATTCCTCTAACCAACACCTAAATGTGCCTTTACTTCATTTTAATCCAGCTTTGCCCGCACAAGTACATTTGCATGTTACTATAATGCCATTACCTTTTGAGAGTTATTTTGTTAAAACCATGGGGGAGGGAATGAATCATTGTAAGTGAGCATTCAGGATGCCTTAAGGATGGAGGAGAGACAATATCCCTCCTTGACATTCGATGAATAATCTACTCTCCCAGAACAGGGCGTCCTTGCTAGATAACAAAATGCCACGCATGTCAAATTGGTGAGGAAATTACTGTCCAGCAGAGCACAACAGGCTAACGGCCAACACCACCACAAGGTTTCTATCACCGTTCCCATCAAAAGATGCATTCCCCTGCCGGGCTGCCGAGCCACGTGCCAACACCTCTGTCACCTTCCGAACGCACTTGGAGAGCGAGTGAAGGAGAAGGAACTGTGTGGCTCTCGCAGTGATGGACGGTATTAAAGTCATTTTTAACAGTATTTGTTGCCGAAAAAGATCGCCGTTTGTGGTGAAGAATAGTACATTGTGCACCACCTGATATTAGAAAGGATGGGTCAGTGTGTGTGTGCTACAGTGTCGCAAGAGTTTTCTCTTTTGTCTTCATGTTGTTTTCCACCGAGAAGCTTCCACTTCAAGAAAATGCACCAAAAGCAGTTGTTGATGATTGAGCTGAGCTCCATCTGCCACTTCCATCTCTAAACCAGTGGCCCACCTTTTGTTAAATCTACTTGGCAAAATGTAAAAAACTCCTTGGAGAGACATTGAAATAGAAAACAGACGGTTTCTGTGACAATAAATAAATGGGGTTTTGTTCTTGTCACCTTGGTACATGTTTTGCCCTGGTATTTATTTATTTATTTTTTGTACCATTCCACTCTCAAGGACCAATATTGAGACAAAAGGCGTAATGAGCTCTTTGTCTTATTGAAGTTCCAGTTTCTGTACAATGCCTGCTCCTTTGCCAACTTTCTTATTTGTTGCGTTTGAAGTGGGTCTGCATTTTTGCCTTGCATTTGCTGCAAATAATGAAATAGCCCAATCCCCCAAGAGAATGAGCCGTGTTTGTTTTCGAAATAGAGTTTACTCATAATTTATTCTGTTATTTATTTGCTCTGAGCTGTTATCGCTTACACAGGGGGGTGTAGTGGTTAATAATAATGAGTAAATTATAATTATCGAAACAACCACAAGTATGAGCAAAGATTAGTTCTTTTTCTCATGATAACTTTGTGTTTCTTCCTTGAAAGACTCAATTTTCATTTAACAAATCCCAATTATCATACCTTAATTGCAAATTAGCATTCCTTCCATTTGGCTTTTCCAAAAGTGGCTCACAATTGGGTTTTCTAATCAGTCACATGACTGTCTGGTTGAAGTACTGAATGTGACGGTCAATGTTCCTGAAACACTGAAATCCCATTTACCATCATAAGACATAAAGTAGACTGACAACGGAAAAGAAAGGTGAGTATTCATAGCTTTTGCATTAACAGTCATTTCAGACTGCACAGTATGATTGACTGGTGTACCAGTCTGTCACTTACCAGCTTGGCTGCGTGCACATGCTCTCACAGCGTGTGACTGCAGTCTTCCCGACAAGCCAGAGAGGCGTTCAGCCATGAAGCAGAGACGCTAGCCAGAAATTAGTGAGCGAGCGGTGGAAAAATCAGAGAGTGCAGCTAAAATTTGCTATTCTACTACAGACAATTTCCAGCATTTTGGAATTTTAAGCTCTGCTCCGAGGGCAGGCGGTGTAGCACGCTATTGTTAACTTGCAGCTATCGTCTGAAATTGTTTTCTAAAACAATTTGTATTTGTATTTGCTGAAATTCTCTTCACATTTACTGATAGGCATCAGTAAATAAAGTTGTCGGGGAAAAGGCCGCATCTGCAGCCTGTGCAATGCTGTAATATCACTGACGGTATGTGATCAGACTGTAGAAAATGTAACTTTCCAGCATTTCATGTGCAAGAAACCCAGTAATACAACATTCGTGAAGTTGGAGTCTGTCTTTATAATATCCTAATAATGACCTTGTTTTTAGTATCTTTTGTTTGGTATGGAAACCGGACTTTTATTGACAGGAAACAAGCAGACAAGGATCAGTATGGCTGTACACAGGAAAGCCCTTTCAAGTACATGGCAAGACTCACCTCCACATCCCTGAGTTTGAGCTGCTCCCTGCAGGATGGAGCTATACAATCCCCATGGCAAAGGAAATACTGATTTTGAAATTGATTTCTATTTTATTCCCAATAGCAACCATTTAGTTTGGATTGAGCATGACATACCTGTCATTCACTGACCTGCCTATCTGTGTGGTTCATTATGAAAATGTTTAAAGGTTTGTGTCCGGTCATGTGGCGATGTAGTTAGTATCATAGACTGTCTTCTGTAATTTAGCTAACTGTTCATATACTCCATGTGGAGTGGATAGGGTACATTTGTTGTACAAAACATTTGAATATACTCTATGGTGATGTAGTAATTGATTCAATCTTTACAGGGTGACTTTAATAGTGAGAAAAAATCAAAGTCCCATGCTTGCTATGCACCGCCATCTATGGCACTATTCAGACTTCCTGTGTTGACGTCTTATCCGACTCGGTAAACACCTGAATGGGTAACAACCGTCTCCCCTCTTGTACTCACAGATACAGAGAAGATCACTTCTAACTGCGACACACATTCACACTGAGTCCAATACAAAGCCAAAATTACTGGCGGAACAAAAAAAAAAAAAAAAGAAAATTATGTTAGACTATTAAAATGGCAAATGGAGACGACATTTATCCGCTGTGACTTAGAAAGACAATGGGGATAATCATATGGAAATAATGTATGAATATAAAGCTCCCAGGATCAGGAGCAGGCTGTTTGGCAGTTTTGGAGCAGTGACTGCAGTCGGTTCATTGGGCACATGACTTGCCCTGTCCTCAAAAGACTTTTAAGCCCAAATTCAACAGACAGTGCTGAGAGCTTCCTGAGCCTCACATGTTCTGAAAAGTGTCTCTTTGTATTGTCAGAATTGAATCCATTAAAAGCCTAAAATACATTTATGAGATGGGGCAAGGTCAGAGGACTCTGTGTGAGTTGTTTATGGCCTTCAAGTTTTCTCTCCGTTGTAATAACATGGCATGAATGCAGGAAACGCATCAGTACCATCAAACCATTTCCTTTCTGCTGTTGTTAAATCGCTATATGACATGCTGTAAGTGTGCATTTAGGATGTTGGAATGGCACCAGAATGTACACATGTTTCAGACAGAAACCAGTGAAAAAGTCTATGGAGAATAGGGTCCACACATTCTCCAGTGTTTGTCGTTTACAGTAAATATGATGAACGAGGCAGAACATCGTCTGAGACAGATCCATAACAGCAGGAGTAAATCGTGACCACCCAAGAGAGGTGGCACCTGGATTTGCAGGACACATTGTGACCTGTTTGCTTCATGTGACTTATCTGGAGCTCTTCCCTGCCGGGTATTCACATGGACCCACTCAGAAGTCCAATCCCAATTTAGTCTGAAGTCAAGAATCCTCCCTGCCTTTGAAGATGTTACCTGCTGAGTGTGAGATGCTGTAATGGCTAACATACCATAAATAGAAATGGGACATTTTGCAACATTTCATATTACCTCGGCAATGGAATCAATCATGCTTCAGAGTATTTTCGGTTCGAGATTTTGAATTCTACGAGAAAAATGTCCAGTGTAATTTAAATAATCAATTGACTTGTGTTGAAACAACAAATTAAACAAAAAGTGACGCACAGGCAGAATTAGATGTGCGTATGTTTACATTCCTTAACCTAATCTGTTTGATCTTAAATTCATATTAATGTTTTATTATAGGTATAACCAGTATGCCAGACGTGTATGTGTACGTGAATGTGGAGCATGACATGAAGTCTGATTTCAGGAAGTGCAAGCTTTTAATGAGATCCGTCACATTGTGCACCAGGACAATGAACATGATTTTTGACATACATTTTAAGGTTTTAATTTTTGTTTGCTAGTTTGCATAATTGGTCATCCAGACATGTGGCTACATGGGTTTTTGATGGGCCAGAATAAGCAATATCCAGGGTTGTGCTCTGGGTAGCTTTGGAAATAAAAGGATACAAATACAAGTAATCTTGCTTCCAAGTTGTAACTCCTTGGAAGCAGAGATGGATGCCACATCTGGTGTAAACCCCCGAAGCAAAATCAGTTAGAAGACTTTAGAATTCCATTCAATTCAACTACAAGGCATCTGTGACTCCCCTGGGAGATCCCAAGACATCTCTGCTGGCTATGGAGATTCAGTGCGCAACACCCACATTCAGAAAAACAGTTTGGATTGTGTCACGTCCCTCTACTCCACGCAGTTTCTTTTTCTGTTGGGAAATGAAGGCAACTAATGCATTGAGCAAACCATCACTCTCATAACCTCCTTTTAGACACCCATTAACAATAAGGATGTTTGAATACTTCAATAAGAACTAGGTAGGGCAGTTTTTCTCTTGCCAAATCATTCCATGGTATAACCCCACCTCGCAGGGTGTTAATGGTACAGAGTTTTTTGTATTTCCATTAGGAATAGTACCAAAATAACAGGTCCCAACCATTCCATTTTTGGCACCCTTCCTTTGGGGTACCAGAACATAATGGTACAGTCCACAACAGTCAGCTGACTGAGCAACAAAAAGATGCAACTCCCTTGCGACCGGTGTTTCTTCAATGCCCAAAGTCTCTTCTCATACAACGCTTGATGTCCACAAAAGAAGCAGGAAAAAAAAAAACACCGCTCACATCTCAAGTTCTGTTCTCAGTTGAAATGCAAGCCTGACGCATCACACCGTCCCTCCAACCTCTGAGTGAAGAGTCTTCAAAAATGCCTCTTAAAAGACGATACAGCCTCTCATTATTTTGCTTGGAAAGGTTATTTGCTGCTAGAGTTGAGGTATGTTAGGAACAAAAATGTCAAGAAAAACATCATTACAACTGCAGGAGAGGTAAAGTAAATCAGACTAAGATGAGGTCTGATGCATTGCAGTGAAACACCATCACCAGCTTCATCACCGCTATCAGCTGGAGTCAAACATGAATGCTTTTTTCTGACCTTGCAAGCTTCCATCCCACAGGCAACATCCTATGATCTTTGCTTCTGACTCACAATCCTCTAGAGGGTTGTCATCTTCCGCACAATAACTACATATAAGCCCGCAGAAAGAGATAAGTTGGGTAACTTTGTTCTCCATCTCAGTAAGAGCTGTCTTCAAGTGGGCCGTGATACCATGAATTTAGGAAAAACGATTACTGTTTTCCACTGTGTACACCTCATGAAATTCAGCTTGATGGAAACAGTAATCTCCTTTACTCAACATTCAATGGAATGATATGCTTTTGGAGATGGTGCAAGGTAAGGTGTCTCTTTCCCCTCCTCTTTTATTGCTATGTCATCCGCTTTTAAACAATGCATTTGATTTGGCTTCCTTCAGTGTTTTCCTCGCGTGTCATTGCTCTTATTAAATTTAATCAAAATGTCATTTTTAACCACAGTCATTTCTTTTTAAACGTTTGGGCTCCACAAGTAAATACAAATATCTCTTTTCCCCCCTCGTTCTTTTTTTAATGCCCTTGTAAAAAGAAAATGCAGATTCTCATGCAATGCATTTCTAGTTCGGTTGTAAAGTGGCAGTTGTGATGTTGTGAGGTCCATATGTATTTTCTTCAGGAGGAGTGAATCAAGAAATGTGCCGTTCTCGTCAAGACAGAGAACTAGTTGAAGTCGAAATTCAAACCATGCTTCGCAGAATCCATATGACTGCAGTCAATATTGGATCATTTCATGCTCAGGTATGTCTGAGGAATAACTGTCAAAGGGGACACAGAGCATTAAAATTGGTCAGGAATGACTGAAAAACAGTTGAGTTGTATTTGCAGCTTGTTAAAATACTATAGTTTCTGGATTGCAGCTTTACTTTCCCAAGTTTCTCCTATCAGATGGTGGACATGGACTGATGCACATGTCAGGTGACTCAAGGGAATCTCTCCGCGAAATCCTGTGCAGATGTTTTTTTTTTTGTTTTTTTTTCTCCCAAATCATTTAGAAATGTGTCCCTTTTCCCTGCTTTTTCTTTGCAGCATAGGCGTTTGATGCTATAGTGCTATAATGGTAGCAATCTGTCCAACAGGACAGCCCATATGTGGTTGTAGTAAAACAGCCATCAGGAGCGTCTTCGGCCGCTCTGAACTGCTCTGTGATTGATCAAAGTCTACTTTACTGCTTGTGAATGCCCCTGTGATTAGTTAAAGTCTCCTGTGATAGTCCTGATGCCAAGTGTTGCAAATGCTCAACAGCCCAGAGGCATGTCATTCTGCCTCTTATGTCACGTGATTTATGCCGACAGGTTTTTTTTGGAATTATTGATCAATCGTGCGAAAAAAATGAATAAATCCTGCCTGCCCCATCTTTGATCAGTCAAGATGCTCTTGCAATGAAAGTGTTCTTATTCACTTTAGACTATGCAAATTTAAACATTTGCATAGATGGTTAAAACACTATGTATGGAAATGGGAAAGTCCCAGTCTCAATTATCCTGATCTGAGCTTTTTTTTTTTTTAGCAAATTCGGATGGGCAATCTCCACTCCCTGATTTTTTATTTTTTTTTTACTCCAGCTGTACAGTTTCCCACATCTGCCAGCTGTATGTTAATATGATGCCTAGTTTTGATCCACTCCTCACTCTGGCTTCTCCTCCTGAATGACAGCACACACACACACAAACACGCATACCACATATTTACACTTTAGTGGGGACCAAAGCAAGTGCATGTGGCTGTAACTGGAGTTAAACAACACTTCTCAGTGTTTGCACAGAATATAAATACAGATGCCGCAGTATCAAACCCAACTGTTTTGACAAACATGTAGAGAGGCAATGTTTTCACTATTTTGACAGTTTAACTACATGTCGTACACAAACACGGCACTGGTTTAGCTACAGCCTCTTCCTCCTGTTCTCATTTCTCGCCCAGCAGCACTTGTGGCTTTACAGCAGGAGTCTCTTCTTCATTTTGCTCTCTCTAAAATTCAGTCAGGAATATTATTTGTTTTAGTGATGAAACCATTTTAAAAAAAGTGGCGTAGTGTGCATCTCGGTAATCAAGGCAAATGGGACATGATATCAGCAGATACTCCGCAGTAGAAAGATTTGGATGGAGATCAGATGCCCAAAAAAAATCGAATGCAACATCCCTTTATGGAAATGCTAAAAATACTAGTAATCCTCTGGATTTTGTTTATGCACTGAACATTTTGTTATAGATATTTCTCTGTCGTCAGTGCTGAGCCTGTTGTCTCCGAACCGTGTTACGTGATTGCTTCAGACACCGGTTTCACGCCACGGTTGTACTCTGCCTGCTGACTAGTGAATATTGTTTAAATATTTCAGCAGCCCCGCCCAGTCTGTTCCCATCCAAATCCATTTCATCTTCTCTGCAAGCTCGGTTACAGACAGATAGATCCCTTCATCCCCCGAAGAGGTGCCCTCTGCTTGGGTGAAACAGCGTGACAGACAAAGGCTTGGGGGGACGCCTGTGGCAAGCCTACAGTTTCCTCTCCTATCCATAATCTAGCCTGCCTCTGCCAGTGTAGATTACCTCCATGTAAAACCGCACGGTGCCTGGCTGTGCTGGCGAGATGCTGGCAGCAATGGAAGTGGGATGTGTATAATGACACTGTCTGTCATGTACTGACAGAACGAGATAAACGTTAATTTCTTCACAGACATAATGCATACACGTCATGGGCATGTTACCCAGAGGTGTTTATGTTGCAGGGCGATTTTGAAGGTGAGTTTGAAAGGTTATCATGGCTCTACTGTACAAGGACATAATCCACACTTGTGAAGAGAAAGGGATTACTGCATTTGAAATGCTCCTGAACAAGAGATTTGTAAAAGGGCTAGTAATGCCCCCATATGCACAAAAAATCTCTCTGGGACACAAGCTCACACACAGCATGGTTAATGTGAGGTAGTAACTTGGTAGTAGAGGTGTGGGCTGTGTCCAATTGTCTTTTTTTTTTTTTTTCCTGCTCGGTTTGTGGCTGTTTGTCTCAAAAAGACGTCAAGCTTTGTATGAGAAAAGACTGCGGTCAGGGGTGTAGACCATGGTGACTTTGACCTCATTTTTGAAATGGATGGAAGACTACGTCCATTTCTTAAATAAGATCTTGCATTTTGAAGCTTTGAGATTTGCAATTTGACCAGCACAATGTCAATTTTTGAAACTACAATTTAACATTTGTCACCTGCAACCAGGCACGTTGTGGATGATGCTGTCACCTGCACAGTGTCCACACATGGGCTGTGCTTAAAGGCACACAAACAGAATGTGCAAAACTGGCATCGTATTCTATTGAAAAAGACCTGAAAGTAGCGATTGAGAGCAATATTATTTTTGCAACCAGTAAACCATGTGAGCTTGGCTCCTATGTAACTCGAACCATCTCGCCTATGACTTTCCCATCTTGTTTCTTCATGTTCTCTTACTGATCATTTTTTCCATCCATCCTCTTCTGTGGGCTATTTTCTTTGTAGCTCCTTGCTTTCTTCATTCTTATCTTTCCCATTCAGGCACCTCTACCTTTTGTCTCCTGGTCATCCTTCCCATCTTTTTCTTCCCCCCTCGTCTTCTTCATCTTCTCTCCCTTCCTCATCTTCCTCATGCTTTGTCAGTGTGTACTTCTACTCCCTCCCCTCTTTCCTATTCTCCCGCCTCCCTTTCCACGGTACATGTCTCTTTCTTATTGTTCTTTTATCTACATCTCCTATGTCCAATTTTTCCTTTTTGTTATTTTATTTCTTATTCTTCTTTATTTACCTCCTGGTTTATTTATTCCTTCACAGTGTCATTCTCCTAACTCTCCTTTGTGTCCAATATCGTTCTCTTTTCTGTCATCAACCTTTTTTTTTATTTCTTCTTTTGGTCTTCCAGCTCTTTTATTTCTCACTTCATTCATTTTCTCATCCTATTTCATCATATGTTTTTCATACCAGGCCTTCAATTTGTGTTTTTTCCCCTTCCTACACAAACCTTTTATGATCAAACAGCCGAGGATTAAACATTGATGGAAAAGAACTGCTTTCAGCAGCCTCTATCCAAATCTCCATCCCTATCCCGACAATTACATTCAACAATCAGATATAAATGTATAAATGAAGGATATTGTCTCTGCGTTTCAGTTTTCTCATTTGATCGTTTCAAACTTAATGTGTCCATTGTTGGTGACAAAAGGAAGTGCAGTGTAAACTTTTTTGGTTGAATGCTTCTCAAGAAACAAACAGTTGATTAGCATGGGAGCAGCTCATCCGTGTCACTGACATCCATGATAATGATGATGATGCATCACAAAGATGGCTGAGCCCGGTCCAAACGAGCCGCGGCAACAATAAAACCTCACAGGATCGTCTGAAGCGCTGGCATCATATTTTCGACAGAGACCAAAGCACTGCAAATGAAATGTCCCATTACAGCGGTAACAGCTTTTTGCATTCACAGAATGAAGGCTTTGTTTTAAGTTGCCATAACATCAAGACAACATGGTTTTGTTTACTTTTTTATTACCATCCATCCAGCATGGAGTATTACGATTATTAACAGCACAGGTAATTTAATAAGCAACTGCAGTTATGGTTACATACATTTTGTGTGAGAAAATATGAGTGAGAAACTGTATGTCACAGCCTTGTTACATGGTATAAATCATTTAAAGTAAGTTTACCAGGTTTTTTTTCAATGCATATTAAGCCACACGGTGAAAATAAATCAATGTTGCACATTAGGTTTTAAGTCGGGACCCTCAATAAATGTTAATCCTCCAAGTAAGTGTGCTATGACACTCATAGATGAAATTAATGTGCACTAACACGTAAAAATAAAAGCGATAAACAAATGTAGTTTAACACCAAAGTCCTCTATGTATGGATTATATTTATTTTTTTGTTGTTCTTTGAAGCTGCACTAATTATACGAGATGGACACCGGTTCCAGCTCTAAAATACACCCTTCTAGATGAGCATTCAAATAAATAATCATTATTTTTATTTCTTCATATCATCACAGCAAATGTTGTCAAAATCCAATAATGGTTAGGTGACTGAAAGGAATAGTGAACTATTAATTAGATGACGAGCATTATTTTGAATGGGCACTGCTATTGTGCAATAAATGCCAGCAGCTGCTGGGTGTGTTTACCTCACACGGCATTAATGTGCCAATCACGTTTATATAGCAATAACAGAGACACTGACGAACGCCGGCGGAACCTACAGTATTATAAAACTGGCACGCTGATTAAATAAGCACCCAAAGACGCTTCCTACGGTCTGCTTGCTCATTTATTTTTAGAGGTCCCTGCAGTGTTGAACACACTGATGCAATAATTCTGGCAAAGGCTGCTTTATCCATCAAGAGAAGCTATATTGTTATACTGCATATGAAGTTGTTATATTTTTTTTTCATACTGTGTGCTTGAATATTAATAATTCACCAAAATGAATATGTTGTGGTGTTGTCTGTTTACTCTATAACCCTCTGCGAGATGATATACTCGGCTGATGTGCCACTTTGATTCATGTACTCCTGCTTTGCACACGGTGTTGATTTAGTCGGGAGTTATGGGTCACCGAGGCGGCCACACGCTGTACTGAGAGTCTGAAATGATGGCATGTGGAGGGAAGGAAAAAAAAAACAGTAATGCAATAAGGCTGACAAACTACTGTTAATGAACAGCTAACAAGATGAACGCACAGCGAGGGTGAACATGTACACACTCGATAATCAGGGCTTACCCATGCCATGCCTCCCCACTTTGTAAATCACCCCAGGATCTTCCGTTCACCTGGAAATGTACACTTATTTTGTTTGCTGTAAACTGAGTTGGGCTAGGAAAATGTAGCATGCCTTATTGCTGGGAAAAAAAAACAAAAAAAATGTCCTTGAGTAATACTAATCCTTCAGGAAAAAATAACTCCTGAAAGGCCTGAGAAAAGAGCTAGTGGTGTTATGCATAATGTTACAGAAGACTCTCTCAGCAAGATGTGAATAGAGAAGCAATAAATGGCTGCGGCTGTGTGTGATAAGCGCATGTAAACAGTTATTTATTGCAGAATGTTACATGGAACATAGATTTCCTTTCAGAACATTTCCTTCTGATGAATACCTGAAGCCTTCTGTTTATTAGAATCCTCCCCGACACCACTGTAGCTCAAAGAGATGTTTAACTTAAACCAACTCTAGCACCTTTATAAACAAGCTGTGCACAGACTCTGTATGTGTAAAATTAAACAAGCATAACACAGAGTAATGACAATTTGTTGAGCTTAAGTATAATATAAAAATCCCTCCTCCCTTCTATAGTACAGATTCATTGTCCAGCACAAGAGCTTTTGAAGCAACTGAAGCACCAGATGTGCAGTTACACAGCTTCTCCCCATAGAGTGTTAATATCGTTAACATCAACATCCAAACCATCAACCTGTCAGTTACACACCAAAGCTGTTTAAGGATGTTTTTCCCCTTAATTACCGGCTCCATATTAAATCAGACCAAACTTTCCTTATTAACTGAATATGTACCCCAAGCTTTTAAGGTTTTTAAAGTTATTAAACCCCAAACCCAGATGTTTTGGCAAATTACCAACCTATATCCAATCTTCCCTTCATTTTTTTAAGTCCCAGCTGTTGCAAATCAGCTACTGTATGTGGATTTCTACAAAGAACAACAGTCACAACAGTCTACAACAGTCAGAACAGTCTGAAAAAGATTTTCAGTCGGAACGTATTACATCATTGCAAGGAAACGGCACTCGTGAAAGTTGCCAACAAACTTCTCACGGCCTCAGATAAGGGTTCAGTCTCCATACTCATCCTTTTAGATAGCAACTTAAATGTGTGTCCAGTCATGCAGTGTACCATTGTACAGTGAGCTGAGGTTGATCTTCAATCAATGTAGCTTCATTACACAGAAGCTCACACCCTGAAGACTCCACCAAGCTCAGTTACACAAAGGCTACATCCACTAAGTTTAAAAAGCATGAATTATCTCTATCCGTAATACCTGGATATTTTAAAGCTCCATCAACTGAGAAATTAGGAAATGCTGCTGGCCTTCTTGTCTCTGGCTATAGTTCAAACCTCTGGGGCAAAATGTTAGCAGTGGACAGGTAGATCTTTGGAAATGATAACAGTTACCTGCACTCACTTCGTGATTGGTTCTTCTTGTCCACAACTAGAGTTGTGACGTTCACAAACGAACCAAATCTATTGAACGGCTCTTTAACATGAACGATGGGAACCGAGTCGCAGTTGAGAGCCGTTCTTTTTCTTTTTCGTTCTTTTTTAAATCGCTGTCACGCACACACAAGCTCCTCCTGCTACTCCAATGAGACGGAGAGCATGCACAACAAGGAGGAGCGCAGCAGAGTACACGTGGAGTGCCAATTGTATATGCACATTTCACGTGGGTGCGGACTGCGGAGTGTCAGACTGCAGCTATGAGCCAAAGCAAGCGCAGCACCAATTTTGGATTAAAAGAAGGGCAAAGCAAAGTGTGACATATATATTTATTTCAAGCCTGTCTCAAATATTGTTTACTAAAATGTGCACTAATGTTACCAAGGACAGTTCATGAGTCCTCTGCAGTGTTATACTTGAAACTTGTTTCGTAAAAGTTTTTGTTATACTAATATATTTTAAGTTTAGAAATTTACAAATAAAAAGGTGGGACATAATTAACAAGTCAAAAGAGATTTTTTACAATAAGACACATTTTATACAAAGATCCAAAATAGTGAGCCAGTCTTTTGAACGGCTCCTCGAAAGGATCCGGCTCCCTTCAAAGAGCCATAGATCCCATCTCTATTCACAACCTTTAGATCGCCTGTGAACAAAAAGCTTAATTAAAGGTAGCTAAACCACAAGTGAAAACAAGTGTACATGGGTATCTAGATATTTGCTGATCCAGGTGCAAATCTTCACGGTTTAGAGTAAAGTATTGAAATGATGGATGTTATAGAAATTAGCTTATCCTCTCTCTGGTCAAATTTTGCCATTGGCTTTCCTAGTCTACTTTTTTGTCGCTTTCATATCTAAACAGCATAAATTAGATTAGACCACCGTGACATTTGCAACTCAGTGTCAGAATTCACTGCCAGACCACGCAACCTGCTCTATTTCTCACTCTCCGTCACTATGGTCTCAGCCCATTTCTTGACATCGGCATTTGGAAAAAGTTAGCTACAGAAGAGTTGGTTGAGTTTCAACACAACCTTTCAGTTTCAGTTTCACCTTGTTGTCAATCCTACAAAGAAATAGCAGCAATTACCTTTCACTTTTTTTCGCACTGTTCCTTGTTAGTTGTGCTTTTTGAAACAGAGTAAAGTGGAGAGCACTCAATCAGTTTCCTGTCTAAACCAGCATGTACATGTCCAGTGCAAATGAATGGTTTAAATCATCATGTAGGTGTGTTGCTGTGGACCAAATTCTGACTACTTATTTAAACTCTCCAGAGGCTGTGATGGGATGTTGTTAAAGTTCACAGCTGAGATGTGAAGGATATCTTTGTTTGTGTTGCTGACTGCAGCACTGTCTGTGAGAGACTGGAGACGAGAGAGAGCGCAGTCAGTGGATCCGATTTGATTTGGGTGTTTCCTTGATGCTTATTTGTGTGTGGATTGATTAAAACTCAGTGTAGACCTGTGGAGACTTCTATACTTTTACAGCTCACGGTTTAGGTTAAGAGGGGGTTTCTGTGTCACTGGCTGTGGCATTGTCTCTGAGAGAAGAGGAGAGAGACTGCAGTCAGGTGTTTGATTAATGCATGTTTATGAGTCAAATCTTCTCCCTCTCTCGGGGTCACCACAGCGGAGGATCCGCTGATTTGATTTGGCAGAGACCCTTTCATTTATTTGGGCTTGGGACCGGGACTAGGGTCAATTTAGTGTGTCCCTGAGCAATGTACCCAATCCCCCATTCAAACAGGCAACCCTCTGGTTACAAGACCAATTCCTTTCTGCTCGCCCATGTTTATGAAAATATTAAAACAGTGAATACCAAACAGTGAATATATATATATATGTGTATATATGTATGTATGTATGTATGTATGTATATATATATATACATATATGTGTATATATATATATATATATATATATATATATATGTACTGCACAATCCATATAAACTATAAATGGAGTCCCACAGACTAGATGTTAGAACCTGTCTGAGGTAATTTGAGGTGGGTCAACGCCTGAACAATACTATTTTCTGAAACTGTCCTACGGAGCATTAAATTAAAGTTTGTAATATTGCATAATAGGTATCAGCACACTAAGAGTTGCAAACATTTGACTGGCTTTACTCCATCTTGGCAGTTTAGGAAGCAATCACATTTCACCATTATAAGCCACAGGCTTTGTGTTACTTTTTCAGAACACCAAATACAGAAAAAGCACATAAGCTTCCACGTTCATCTGCCTGTTAACGTCCTTATCATGTCATTAGTCACTAACACAATATTGAATTGAGTACCAGTTCTGTCTTCTTTACCTCTGACTGTCATAATATTCTAAATAGCTCTTAATAGCGTCACGGATTTGATAGAACACGTGATTTGTATTATGTTGCTGTTGTCTGAGTTTCATGGGTTCTTGGGTGCCTTCATGCTGTTTACTGACAATATCGAAGGTAGGAGTGTTTCCCTGACCCCTTTCTATAGCGCCCCCCCAATGATCTTTTTTTTGTTTTATAAGATGTTGTATGTTTGGAAATAAAAGAAAAGTACTTCAATTTCCCATGTATTGTTTTACTTTAATATATTTCAAGTATATTATATCAGGTAAAATACACCGGGCGTTAGTGATGGTGTTGCAAAAATTAACGTTAGTGTTCTAGGGTTAAAATCTCTCTCATATTGATATAAAACAATAAGAAGGTGTTGCAGACCAGCACTATGAGGGCTACCAAGGATTAAAAAATCTGTGAAAATACAGTATTGCCAACCATACACCCTGTATAACGTGCATGTAAATGTTGTGACAAATCTTCCATATAGATTGAAAAAAGAAAGAAGAGAGAATGCCAACATGTCAAACTTACTCAGTTACACAATATTGATCATTGGAGGGTGTGTATTGAGTTTCACAATGTTTCTGTGGCACCGTCTGTGACAAAAAGGAGGACAGAGCAGTCAGTGGGTCTGACTGGATCGGTTGTTTGATTAACACAGTACAGCGGTGCATTATTTCAGACTCTCTTGTGTAGATTAACTACTGAAAGCACTGAGTTTAACTACTGAGAAGTTAATTTGATTCCGGGAACAGCAATGTTCCCACCACGCTAATGAGAGATAAACTATTAATGTCACTTCTTGTAGCAACACCGCTGGCCAAGACTGTATCGCTGCGATCTAGAGGCAGACAGACGGACAACATGGCTCGTAACATAACTCACCATAATATGTGCAAAGTATTTCACCATTATTAATATAAACAAGCTGTACACAAGCAAACATTTGGCCAGGGTTCTATTCTTTAGCCAGCAGCAATAGTTCATCATTGTTTTCTGGCCTGGCTCAGGTCAGATCCTTCAAAAAAAAAAAAAAAAAATGCATACAGATGACAAAACCATAGGACATTTGTTTTTCATTTTCTGGTTTGAAAACAATTTATAGATATTAAAAAAAATAAAATAAATCTGGGAACTAATAACAATCACAATCAGGACTGAGAGTTCAGCTCAATGTTGATTTGATGATGTCACTGAAAAAGACCTAGTTTATCCTGATTTTAATAATATTATTATTGTAATTATTATTATTATTATTATTATTATTATTATTATTAATAATAATAATAATAATAATAATAATAATAATAATAATCATCCATTTACAGTTGGTGTAAGATCTCTGTGGAAATGTAGATTCAATCATGTTGAGCTTTACTGTAATTGGATCAGGATTTAATATTAATTAATTTTACCACTAAGATCTGAATAGTAGTCAACTCTCAGGTGCCATGAGGTTTATTACTTTGTGGATTATTTATCACTGAACAGATGACCAAAACTATATTATCCTCCAATACATGACAATAAAAAGCATGACTTTTACAATTTATTTATTACACACTGGAGAATTTGTGTAGTAGAATTAGTATGTATAAGCAATTGTGGCACGCCTATTTTTTTTTTTAAGCCCTCTGGAGCCAATGGGACTGTACCAAGGGCAGAAACAAGATTATGCTTTAATAACATGACTTACTCCCACTTGACTCTGAAGCCTTACAAATGAACTGGTTTCTTTCGCCAAACACAAACAGCATCTGACACATACCCGAGGTGAGGAAAAAAAAATAAATCCAAGTACAAATTTCATTCACACCTGGCCATTATCTTATGTCCCGGAGGGATAAAGAGCTAATTAGAAAGAGTACAGGCCTCGTTATTAAGTCCAGAAAGGTTGTAGAAGTTTGCTTTGTAATCACCCGTATCCAGAGTGTACATGCTCTCAGGGATATGCCTTAATAACAAACCAATTTTGAAATGATTTACCTGCAAGGGAAGTAAACAATTTAGCAGCGGCTTTTATCGACCGGGCAAAAATTGCCTATTGTGCAAGAAAAAATGTAATTTGAGTAAACTCCATTAAAAATTATGTGCAATACGTGCATCCCATCGTTTTTCTTCCTCATCCATTGTTATCATTACTCCTCATTCCCCAAGTACTCTGTGCCTGATATCACCAATACTATTCCAGCCAGGGTGGATCTATATTGCTATGTTGTATTATTAAAAAGCCAGTGTGCACTGTAGCATTCTACTGTGGTTACTCTCTCTGTCGATCACTTTCTGTCTCTGGAATCCATCGTCAATAAACATACAAATAAAAAGGTTGGCTGTCTCTCTTCAAGATTATCCCGGTGTGTGAAACACCTGCAGATCTTAACCTAAAGCTCTCAGCAGTGGTTAGGGAAAACGGCAATAGGGAGAGAGAATGACCTTTTAGTCCTGATGGCTCCGTGTGTGGTGTGATATTGGCTGGCAGCAGCAAACCCCTTTGCACATGATCTAACGGCATAAATAGCCACCAACAGTACAAACAAGCTCAGCTGCAGGGTGTTATTTTATGGAGAAAACACCACCTTTATCTCACGGAGGAACTGAGCTTCCCCAGTGCTTAGAATGAACACCGTGGGGGGAAGCGTCGAGGCGGACTTCTTTTTTTTTGCCGTGCCACCAAGTATGATGGATAAGGAATTCAAAATCACTAAACATCAGGTGCATTTTACCCCCAGACCTCTGGTGGGATATTGAGGTTTGGGCTGATAATCAATCAAACAGACAACAGTTGCTATTGCAATCACACTAGTATTGGTTTCCTTATTTCGAGAATGAAGAAAGCGACATGCTGTGGGCCTTAAACTTCATCAAAGTGACTTAAGTAGGGCAGCTTTCACAAGTGCAACTCAGCCATTTTGTCTGTTGGCAGGCACGATGATCATTAAAAAAAAAAATAATGACAACACCTACTACCTTTTTTTTGTCAGAGGCTTCTTCAGGTAATGCGAGTTACATTTACATTATTACATATTTAATATTGACTCTTAAAGTGTGCTGTGCAGTGCGGTGCCCAAGAATGACCCTATATGTTTTTGCTAAAGTTTTCTCATTTTTGGTGTTCCTGGTGTTTTATGGTCGCTGGCATCTGTAATGTTACCATTACGGCTTTCTTCTTCTTCTCTTTCAACTCCCATAAAACACCAAGTCGTTTGCAGGGGAAGGCAGTGGAGGCAAAGAGAAGAGAGTTATTGTTTGGTTGGTGGTCGTGTCTTGAGGCAGTTGCCATCTGTAATGTTGCATTACTATCTTCTGGATCATCCATTACTCGTGCTCTTGAAAAGAGAAGAAGTAATGGAGGAATAAATCCAGGAGAAGACAGTAATGCAACATTACAGCTGCTAACAGCTGTGAAGCACCACCACCAACCAACCAACCAACAGTCTGACCCACGCCGGATTTCCAGCTTGTTCCATACTTGTCATCGCATTATTTCATTGCATCATTAGCCACTTTGAGCCACTACACTCTGCTGCTCAGGACCCTTCATCACGACTTGATTTTATGTCTCCAATCTGGAATCTGTGGCCGGAGCCATTATGTTTGAAGCTTGTCTGTCCTCCCACATCCATTCTCATACATGCAATATCTCAAGGCAGTTTTGGTTGGTAAAGTAATTCATTGATGGTACGTATAGTAGCTAACGGATAGAAGTACATGTTTGTGTTGCCATTTCAATGATCTTTTTAAATGGGACAGCCTTGTCTTTCACCCTTGTTGGGCAATTGGCCATCATGCAGTGTCTACATTGGGACTTAGCTGCATTTGAGGTACTTTTGTGATTTTCCCATCAAATTTTCCAGTAGTTATCCAAAGAATACTAGCCCACTACTTCATGTACCCACCGATACCTAGAAACTAAGCACTGTACTTGCAGATTTAGATGTTTGGAAAAACACAATATGAGCCATATTCATTCATCTTTATTTGTAGAAAAGTAAAACCAATATTATTGCAGCTGAATCAGTGATTTGCCAACCCTTCTTGTGTGTGGGGAGGGGCTAATTAATAGAAAGCAGAGCGAAGGCAATAATTGTAAATCACAGGACTGTAGCGACTCTGAGATGAAACAAAATGATTGCGCACTAATTATCGCTTTAATTCCTTTTGCGCTGTATGGGTTATCAGTTTTCTGCTATTACGTAGTGATTATTGCATTCAAAATGATAGCCTACGTAACAAAGTTTGTAGCAATCTGTAATCAAGCAATAAAGGAAGTACATTTTCCAAAAATAAACATCCACAATCATGTGCATTTGCAATGATGGCACATACAATCATATGAAAAAAACAGTGTTATTTTTCTGTAACTTTTGTTGACCTCATTTTCCAAACTTTTTTTTTTAACTTTTTTGCTCCCTAAAGGCAATCTGCAAGATAACCACAGTGTTGACATGCTGTGTGCTGCCATTGTGGTCCAATAATGAAATAGGTGTAGGTTTTGGATTATTCATGACTTGGTTTTGGTACTGGTGAACTTGGCACCTGTTTGAGAGGAAGTGACTGTCAAACCGAAAATGTTCTCGCTGTGACAGCGGGAAATTGGCTTTTATAAGATTCTCAGGAATTGATATATATATATATATATGTGTGTATATATGTATATATGTATATATACATATATATATATATATATATATATGTATATGTATATATATGTATATATATATATATATATATATATATATATACATATCTATATATGTATGTATATATATATATATATATATATATATATAGATAGATGTTTTGCTGCTATACATCTAAACAAAGCAATACAAAGTCCCAAGGAAATTAGTTTACAACAGGTTTATGGATTCAGATAAACTGATTTATTCATTTTTTTCGTGTTTGGAAATATGCTGGTGCAGATCATTATGATTAAAGAGTGGATTTTTTTTCTTTATAGACATTTTTAATGGCCTGGAGCCACAACACTGATATATATTTCCTCCTGTTTGTCCCTCCCTTCTGTCACTTGTAGAAAGGTATCCACACAGTAAAAACTATGTTTCATTTCCTCGGTTATACATTGATTGTTTGTCCCCAAAGCTTGAGCAAGTGGTCACAGCAATTGATTCGGGGATGATGTGAATTCAAACCATAGCCATTAGTGTCCTGCAAGCCAATCAGATACAGTCACACACACACACGAGGACGAGGATGCACCTCATTGCAAAAAAATCAACCTCCTCTTTTACTAAAGTCAAGCTGCCTCTGGCATTTTCACAGAGATAAGAAAAAAAGAGTCTTCTGCATTCAACAGTATGCAAATAATATTCCTACTTAAATTCATATTTGTCTCATGACTCACTGGGACATGCAGTATATATTACTGCCAGTTCCCAACTTGCTGTTTGTTTTTCACCGCTCTGGCTCAGGCACAGTTATGGCCATCACATCCCATCATAGTTAACCGTGTACTCGTGATTCACGGATGAGGGGCAGGTGGTGACATCCTGGACGCAGTGAACATGTGTGAATCCAGTGAACCGCATGAGGGCAAAAGCCATAATGTTCACTGTTGACAAACCTGAAAGCATTTCCTCCTGAATGAGCTCATAACTGTACAGACAAAGCTCTGTGCGTAGTGGTAATGTGTGTGACTTGTCACCCATGTTACCCTATCTGTGCTGTGTGCAATGATGTGCAAGCATGTCCGACTTTGCCGGCTCTTTATACTGCAGAATGGAGACGGGCCCAATGCGAGGGAAACTAATAAATTACTCTGGCAAGACCTGAGTTGTTCATAAGTCAGGAGGAGCCACCACAGGAGAAACAGATTGTAGATTGTTTTGTGTGCAGAGTGGGAACGGGGGAGGTTGGTCGTGGCATTAAGATTAATGCCTCCGCCCGCTTTACAAAATGCCCCGGAATCTGCAAGTGCAATGTAAGCTATAACGTAAATGTGAGATACATTATATTCAACGCTGTATGTGTGACTCTGGGATTAAGCAGTGATTTGCCTATTTTGTCAGTGGGTAGAAACATTACTTACCGTGTGATATTCGGAGTGTGCAGAGGCGAGCTCTTTGACACTCGTTCAGACATGGTGCATGGAGGCAGCTGTTTATGATTAATGTCATCACGCCGCACACCGGTGGAAGGAAGTGCCTTGTGCTTCTAACCAGCAGCAACAAAGCAGAATGAGCTGCCAATTTCAGCATGAGTTAGAAAATAGGTAAATGAGGTATTGTCAAACAAGACGGGACAATGCATTTTGAATCATAATAAATACAGCTCTCTCCTCATGTGGTGCGTCTAAATGTTCATAAGGTGATGAATAAAACTCAACATGTGAAAATCCGTTAATATTACTCAATCAGGCTGGACCTCTCTGCTCTAGCTCAGTGGAATTCAACACAAGTTTGTGACACCTCCCTGTGTCGTGATTGGGTTGTTTGTTAAAGAGAAAATCACATCAAACAAATGCATTTATAGATTTGTCTTGTAAAAGTCAGCTCAGCTGCAGAAAGCTTTATAGCTGCTAGCAACTGTGGATATTTACTGAGCTGTATCACTGCCCTCGACTCTTTAATCTCTTTGAGCTATTTAAGCTGGTAGAAATACTGCATTGTGTCTAAACCTGCTATGACATTGCGCTGTATACTGAATGTATTTATTCCTCTTTTGACTCAAAGTCAGAAGCCTGACCTAAGCAGCGCACCTGGTAAGACATTCACAAATGTTAATTGCGGCAGTTCTTTAACCTTTTCATGATGTTGTTTGGGATTTCAGTTTGACGTTTGACACTACCCTCCAAAGACCTTATGGATAAATGTATGAAGCATTTACAGGAGGCGCCATGGAGTAAAATGATTTGAATTTGGCGTAATTAGCCTTCAAAGTCTCTGAAGCATTGACAAGTTCATCCATTTTTGACCAGATAGCGGAAGTGTTTGGCAGCATAGTGGAGCTCTATAACTTGGAAAATACCTTTTCAGGAGAAGGTCTGTGTATGTATAGGACAGAAATGTTACAAATAATAAAAAAGGAAATTACATGAAAAACATAAAATCGTCCTCGCACTCACTGGAACTTCACCTGACCCTGTGAAGGATGCTCTGGCTCAAAGGTCGAGGAAGACAGGCAACCTGAGCAGACTTATGGTTCTCAAAGGTGAACTGTTTATACACAGGACCCACCATTACGTACAACTTAGACAGATTGGAAAAGAAACAAAACAACTCTGGAACTCGAACCAATTCAACTTGATCTCCTCGACCACATTCATTGGCTTATAAGGATCTTTTCACAGCAACATATCTGTAGTGATGTTAACCTTCACACATCAATGCTGAGAAAAAAAAAACATCTAACGTTCTTGTACAGCTATAGGAATATAGCACAAATATAAGTTGACTTTCTGGTTCACATTCAAATGGTAGTAATGCATGAAAAAATATGCAGAGTGTAAAGTGGCCATTCTCAAACTATTCCAGAAACAAAAAAAAACAAAAATGCAATTTGGATGGGAAACTGCTCTTTTCACGACATTTTAGATCAACATGTCGACGAGTCCAATTACCTGCCTTTTCAAGCTGAAATTTTAAATAGATTTGTTAAATGTTGATGTTAATGAAAACTTTAACTCTTCCTTTGACACTTTTGCCTAGTGGGGGCAAAAATGTTCTTCTGATTTCAACTGCTTTTTTTTTGTTGTTGTTTGTTTTGTGGGGCCACACGGTTGGTGTAGTGGTTAGCACGCTTGCCTTTGCAGCAAGAAGACCCAGGTTTGATCCCCAGGTGGAACATGGTTTGCATGTTCTCCCTGTGTGTGTGGAGGTTTTCTGCGGGTTCTCCGGCTTCGTCCCACAGTCTAAAAACGTGCAATATACACTCTAAATTGACCATGGGTGTGAGAGTGAATAATTGTTTGATTCTTGTGGCCCTGCAGTGGACTGGCGAACTGTCCAGGGTGTACCCCGTCTATCGCCCTATGTCAGCTGAGATTGGCACAGCAGGATAAAGTGGTAGAAATTGGATGGATGGAGACAGGTGAAATGTGCAGAGAGAAAGCAGTTGATGACATTCAACGAAGGTCAGATCAAAGCCTTCTTCAATGCCTTTCTTTTGTACCATTATATGCTGATAATAAAGCTTTTTAACCGTCCCATGTTGTTTTCCCCTCCTCCCTGTGTGACTCCATGAACATGACAAAGGGCTTAAATTCACCATCAGAGAGGTTCGCCTATTTCTGGACATCTATCGCCTGATTGGATAAGGTGTTGTTGGATAGTGGAATAGTTTCTACTTGATTTTTTTTTTTTTTTTGGTCATACATCTGAGAGCAAAAGACCCGAGTCATTGAGCCAACACTCAAGATTAGTGATAGGTGTCGTAATATATTCAACACAGATTTTAACCTAAGTATTTCTCCGACAGCAGCTCTAAGTCACAACTGCAGACTGTTTATTTGTCTCTGTCACTGTAGCAGCACTCTGCTAAACTCGTTTGCAATTCCGAGAAGTGAGCGAATGAAGAGTGATCGTGATGGGGAAGGTTCTCCTCTGATCTCCACGTGTCCTGATAACTTCATTGCATTCACAAATAGTGCAAAGTATGTCCTGATGAAGCATATTTTATCTCATGGTCTACAGTCGTAGATAAAGATTCATTCTACTTAATAAATACCTTCTTGTTTAATACCCCACCGACGTGATTGATGCATCATTTGGCATTCAGTATTACTTATCATCAAAGCAACAACCTGAGTTCCCCTCGGGTCTGTGTTTGCAATGCAGAGGCTCTCAAATGAAATGTGGTCCTAATTACATTTTATCTGATGCCCTGCAGTAGGCCCTGCCCTCTGAGAAATTAATATCTGAGTGTCCACTGCACCCAGTCTCAATTACATTTTGTTTCCAAATGTATCAGCTGCCGTCCCCCTTGTTAATGTGCAATATGGGAATGAAGGTGTACACAGTGCTGAGTTATTTGTCTCGCTCCAAAGACCCATGAGTGAGTGCTTCGATTGCATGTGCATGCATTTCAAGAGTCCTCGCTGGTATTTATCTGCTACGCTGTCGGTGTTTTACTTTAATTTAATGTCTTTCTAAACTTTTAGTGATGATTTGTTGTTCATGAGTCAGAGAACAGGCTGTCACACATTCCGGAATCACCCAGAATTGACTTGCCGTTTCCTGTTGTGAAGGGTTAGATTGACGTTTGTTTCCGCAGCCAGATTTGCAAAACGAGAAGTGACACGCTGGGTTTTGTTGGTGCCCCGCTGTGGCTGAGTTGCACATGTGCCTCCAGCTCTTTGCATCAAGCTGAGGGGCCGTTTGTCTGCCGCGGATATCTGCGGGGTTCTCACAACACACAGTTACTTTATGCCACATATTGTGCTCGCAGGGACACTTGTTGCTCTATGATGAGTCACAGACCTGTCAGTGACGATGACCCCGGGTTGCTCCTGTGGACAGAAGTGTGTGGATAATGAACATTACATCCCCGTGGTCACCAGCGATGCTATTTGTGCGAACAGTGACACCAGCTGCTTGTGTGCATGAGCATCTGCATCACAACACAACAGAGGAAATAAGTCATGTATGATATGCAGGTGTGTGAGCTCTTTCATCTCGTCTACTTTAAAAAAATAGAAATTGGTTGTTTAGTCAAACAAACATGTGCTCAGTTTTTAGTTGCTTTTGTAGAAATACAAATGAGACCAACATGTGCAGTAAAATGTCAAAAAGATGTGATGCATATAAAATTGGTGTTTTTTCAAAAGCCTTAATGTAAAGTCCATAGAGTCAATGAAACAGACTGTTTCATTTAGATCGTGTATGGCTGACGTCATTGGATATACACATTTTCGTAATTATGAAATGACCATGGAAGCTTTACAGAACTGTTTCATATGTGATATACTGAATCCAAACTCTCCTGTGTATTACACAGCATGAGCTGCCTGCTTTCAGGTTACCTCCACGTCTACCGTAATTTACTTCACAAAAGAGCAACCGCATATACCGTATATGACAGCTACAACTTCTGGGGAAAACCTCAGATGAAACAACAATACTGAGGTCGGAAATATTCAGTACTACTAAGCCTGTGTGTCATCTTTTGTTTTGGCATTTTTATTGTGTGTATTTTTGTGTCACCAATGAATCCTACTCACTGCTGTTTGCTGCATGTTCTGCACTGAAGCTCTCCGAGGACAGAAAATTCCCACGTTTCCACGCTACTTCATGACATCATCATCATCATCTGTTATTGTTTAATGGAGAAAGCCCTCGTGCTAGAACTTGCATACTGTGCGTTCAAACGGCGCGTCTGCATCGCAAAGCATCGCGACATGTTCACCGATGATCCACAAACACAGTGGAAATAGACGTTTTTTCCCCACAAGGTGCACGTGTTTCACAGCAAACACAGATGGTTAAAATGACCCCTCTGCGCCGCTTCAAGATCTATATCAAACATATATACACAACGCGTCTTGTCGCAGTGAAGTTTTAAAACAAACAAAGCTTATATTGCCAGATGCACGGCTGCGCACTGCATTTGTTTTCTATTTTGAGTCATGAAAATGATTTTTGAAACCTAACCCCAATTTAAAACAAAGCAGAGGCTCCACAGCACGCACACTTCTTGTGAAAAACGGAGCTGTACAGTGCGTAGTGAATCAGAGCCACAGCACAACTCATTCAGTGTGTGAACCCCAGCTACGATTTGGTTGTGGTTTTTTTGGGGTTTTTTTTTTAGTGCTGTTTAATTAACCAACTAATTGGAAAAGTCTGCGCTGTATTGTAACACAGTAAGAATGTGGATTATGATGGATTACAGGGCTGTGGAAAGTTTCAAGGGTCTGCAAATTGATTCTGATATAGTACAAAAGTAAAGAGAAGCAATTGCTGCAGAAAACGTAAATCATAATAGCGGAGCTATGATGTAGAGTATGAATTCTGGCCTGATATTTCACAGTATCTCTGGATAGAAATATTTATATATTCTCGTTCCAGCAGGCTGTAAGCTGATGATGTAAATAAAACTCTGAAGAAAGTGTACATATATTAAAGATTAATGACATTGCGCCCACACACACTGTTGATCACAGGGCCTGTGTGACAACTTTTACTTTATGAAACCGCAGCGCTATTCTGCCAGCCTCCGCAGTGATACCACCAACATGAACAACACCGTGCATTTGATAAGCTGTCAAGAAAAGATACAAAATGACAACATGCCAGGGTTTTTCCCCTTTTATTTATTTATTTATTTACTGTATATAAATATACTTTTAATGAATGCACTTTAACCTAGATACTGATTGTTATTATGATTGCAATTTAAAACAGCACATGCATTTTGAGAAATGCAATTAATTGGACTGGAGTGTTACTTAACACGTTTTTATTTTTTACACACACGTGTTATGACTGGTACAGTAAATTGCAGAATCTATAAATTTCATCACAAAAGTGAAGGATGTGAAGGAACAAACACCAGCGTGTCACTGTCACAAACATGTATGTACATAAATGTTGAATTTTTAAGATGTATTTCATCCTCTTGTTTTCTTTTTTTCTGTCCATTTGTGGTGATCAAATGTTGGGGACAGCAAATCTAAACATGCTTGTGAAATGTCTAAATGCTGGGGCAACCTGACTGACGGTCAGCTGTTGGACCGTCGGTAATAGTTGTTAAGCGTCTGTTTGTCTTGTGCTGTGCGTCCAACATGATGTAGACCTTTGTTCGTGGACCGTCCACTGACCGTCCGCTTTTCAGCTTTGTTTGGTATATGTTGAACTGGCTGAAGAGGCTGTTGATCATCTGCGAAAGAGCAATCGCTCAGATTGGCTGTCAGTCGAGCAAATCACCACACAAGAAGAAAAATGGAAGTGACAAAACCAAACAAATGACTACAGCTACAGTCAGAAATGCACAACACAGCGGGGGGGGGGGGGGGGGGGGGCTTTACTCATTTTTCACATTGTCTTCTGTAATTGGACTTTCTCATGACTAAAACTGTATTAACAAGTCATTATCAAGTTTATGGTCGGTCAATACTGATTATGGAGTCCCTTCTATTCCCTGACAGGGAACAGACTACTGCCACCGACAGATGTGGATACATGAACATACTCGAATCAGCCCTAAACAAAAACGGCATGAGCCGATGCAGAGGTCAACTGTTTGTGTTTGTTCTCCGAAGTCAGCTTGGTGTGTTTTGGCCTTACACCTGGAATATTTACTGAAACTTCATGTTCCACATATCTAAAACAACTTAGATTAATTGCATATACCTTGTAACCTGTGTAGTAGATTTTAAAGGCGACATAGACCGGAAGCTCCAATTAACACTGTGTTTGTGTGTGTATCTGCGCCATTACCTCGTTTATGAGAGCCTAAAGTTTCAGAACAAACAGTTCAGCCACTGCTGAGAAAATACGGTTTTATTGTTTTCCTGGGCTCTGCGAAGCGGATCGGCACTTCCGTATGCTGATGATGTCATCAGTATACCTCACCACTCCTCTCACCACCGTAGCACCTCCTGGTGCGGCACTAGTCCGGGCACATCCGGTTGCGTACATTCAACTGCAGAAGAAGAAGAACTACTCTCTTTGTAGCAACTGAGATGCAGAGCATCCACCGTGCCAGAGGGGGAGTGTATCTGAGAGCTGGCCTACCAATTACGTCACTTCCAGGTACCTGGCCAATCACAGGACAGTGGGAAAGCTCTTGTTGGCTGGCCAATCACAACACAGTCCACATTCTGGGGGTGGGATTTTGGTCCATGAAAACCATGAAAACAAGTTAATATATGTAAGTAGACCTCCATAACTAACATATATGTGTGATACAAGCATTCGATGTCACCTTTAAATACTCTCACATGGAAGCCATCAGTTATTCTCAGGGTAAAGAATAAGATTGCTTGTGGTGAAAAGTGGAGTAACTCCATGTAGGTATTAAAGAAAGAATACTGTTGCCAGAGTCTGTTGTTATGAAGCAAATTCATCCTAGAAGCTGTTGCGACGACTGAAGTTGCTGCGTAAATCATCGGGTTTATAGTGTTCTTGTTTTATTCTGCAAATAGCGGGTTGCATGACGACAACCAAATGAGTTTCTCGTTATTGAATCCCTTTTGCAATAAAGCCGTATGTCAGTATGTTGGAAGAGTTTTGCCCTGGAGTGAAACGAAACAGTGACTGCTGTGGAATTACCAGGATTAACGAAATAACCTATAAAATATTTGGGCCACTGCCTAATCTGCTCAAGTAAAGACCTGACACTCAGCTTACAACAAGGCCATCCAGAGCTGTCATGAATGCTGCTGTCAGCAAAAGGGGGTTAAGTCCCATCAGCTGGAGGAATTGAGGGCGATGAGGCGGCCGTGGCCTCTTCTGTGTCCGTCACCTTCACACTCGAGTCTCATGCTGCCTGTGGAATGCTAAAGATTAAACAGTGCGGCTATCCACCGTAGCAAGAGTGACAGTGGATAACAAAATGGAAATGTTGTTGAGTGCATCATTGACTCTTATTGAAAAAAACAAACAAAAAAAGACCTCAACTGGCGATCCAAACTTTAAATTTCCTCTGTGCTATTTCAAGGCACGATTCACAGGCATTCAGAGATGGGAAAAAAAAAAAAGAGTCTGAAAGGGTAGAAAATATCTTGAGTGGAAGCTTATAGCATGACATGAAAACACTTCTTACTCACCCACTGTGCTTCTCCCAGAGACTTTTAAAATCCTGCATTCATACAGAACCATAGCCATCAGCTTGTGGGAAGCTTTATGAACTCGGGGCGCAGGAGCAATGTGGGCTCATATTACTCTTCACAGTTACTGCATTTATCCCCTAATTCCTGATTATTCTGCAGTGAGCTGCTAGGTGTGCTCAATTTACAACAGGATAGAAGACAGATTTCATCCCCGGGGACAGAGCAGCTGAATGCATTTTGTCTTCTTCCTTTCTATTTTTTAATTAGAGCTTAAAAGTTTTACAGTAACCAGTCAACCATTTGGGGCAGTAGTGGTAATTATCATGCAAAGTGTTTTAATAACAGATCATTTAGCTTTTTTCGTGTGTGTGTGTGTTGCAGGATCCGAGGAAAGGGATTTATCAAACGCTGGGCATTTAGGAAGTGTAAATTACATCAAATTCCCTATTTAGAAAAGAAAAAAAAAAACAGTAAAACAATTATCCCGAAACACTAGCCTCAGAGTAAACGTAATAAATACCGCACAGACCTGACCTGTCATCCACAAAGTTTTGGTTTTGTATTTCTCTCTCTTTTCACACTGTTGACACTGGACTTCTGAACAGTTGAAGATTAAATAAAAAAAAAGATAAAAATAATGCTAGTGGCTTCCTGCCTGTGTGTTTTGATCATCTCCTCCATGAGGAGTTATTGCCTTGCGTGGATTTCTGTCATATACATTCAATTTTGCGCAAAAAAAGATCTTATTCAACAAAAACACTCCCTCATTCTGAAAGAAAGAAGCATCAAAAAAAAAAAAAATCTTTTACTGTTTTACCTCAGATACCTTCTGTCGGGACTATAGATAGAACCATCTGAGATACAGATGAAGCTGTCACTGAAGTTCCACATTTTGCCTTCAGGAAGTCCTGTTTCTCTTCTGAGGACTTTTATCTTTCCCAGCACAAAGCAGCCTGTTCTTAAGCTCTCATTAAAACGGTGTCTGCTTTTTGGTCAGATAAACCGTGAAGAAGAGCGATGGCTGGACGGAGGGACGGACAGGTGGGTTAGACCTGGATTGCGAAGAGAATAAGTTATGTTTCATTGGCAGGAGCTAATTCCTCATTCCTCTAATTGAAGACATAAAGGTGGATCAATACGCTTCACGGCGCCGCCCTGTTTTGGCATGCACTGACATTACACCAAAAGAGCAGGCAGCACAAATAGATCTTCTATCAGCAACAGGGCTTAGTGTGTTTACAACACATCCCTTATCTTTCAAACTCCCATCTGTCCTGGTGCAAGAATCCAATTATGTTCCCAGTATTAACCCCTTTAGAGAATTAACCCCACATAGCGGTACTCTTTGAAAATAATAAATGTGGTCGCGGAACCCTCTGCCAGTGTTAAATGAGGAAATAAATAATAGATGCTGGCTTTGCCTCTCTCCCTCTGTGCGCCACTGATCTTACCCACCTGGAGGGCTTCTAAATAAGATCCTATGCTGGCTGAGCACAACACAGCAGTTCATTGATCCCCACCCTTTGGTAAGGCCTCCTCCCACCAGTGAGCATATGAAGGTTGAAGAGAAAGGGCATGGAGAAATAAACTACACTGGAGCCAGACACAGAAATACACAGAACACCTTCTATATGTGAGGGCTGAGTGACCTAGCCCCTAAGAAGAGGATATCAAAAGAGCCAGCAGCTTGGATGTACATGTATGAGTGTATTAGGCTGCTGGGAAATCGCTGGAGCAAATCAAACGTGGCGTGTTCTCCACATTTGTCAAACTGCTGCCGAATCAATGCAATTAATACGGTCTGTTTATTTAATGGGCAGATGGGGCAAATTGTGAGTGGAGGAAGACTGTGATGGTAAAACTGGTAACACACATTAGCCGGTACAGTACAGGCTATCACATGCTGACCGCTACAGAGATGTTTTGACATATCCGGCTGTTGCAACACTGGACATCCTGTACTGTACTATAGACCAAAGGAGGCATAGCAAAACCCAGGCAACTGTACAGAGCATTACGTCAGTCAAATTGTAAGGATTCTGAACCAGTGCACACGAGACAGACAGCATCATCTGTTGCTGACAAAGACTACTCACAGCGTTGACCGGTCAGGGAGCAAATGTTATCTAAACTAAGCATCATTTTTGAGCCGAAAAGTTGTTTTCAGGCGGACATTTTTGCGAAACCTGTCTAAAGAGACTGTAATGTGGGGTATGTGGCAATGCGAAGTAGCTCATGGATAATGTCCAAATGAGCCTGCAGAGTGAGAACACAGCAGGGAAAGCTCCAGGTAATTCACGCGGAGCAAGTGTTCCACACATCCTCTTGATTTTTTCTTGAACACGGCGAACCTAAACAAACTCCTGCTGCGTTTGGCATTTGTGAACGGGCCAACTCCAGAAAATGCCTTGACTTAAATTCCTGGATATTTCCTAAAGTTAATTTCATGGTTTAAGTGAATGTCATAGAAAAAATAAAAAATACATTTGCTTTTGGCATTTTTTTTTTTATTACTTTACCCACTGTTTTCACATAGCGGAGGAGGAACCTTCATGCTTGCAGCAGCCTGTGCACTTCCTCAAACACATTTTCACTAAATCATGAAAGGGAACCAGCAACTGCGGATCCCTGGATATGCACAGATGTGTAAGGTGAGTGATGTTCAGTTCACTTCATGCTGCAATAGAAAAAAAAATCAAATAATGTCTGTGTGTGTGTATGTGTGTGTGCATGCCTGCCTCCGTGTACATCAGTGATACATTCAAAACCTGTATATCCTAGTGATTTCATCTCCAGGGGTGTTATGCATGAAAAATTCAATCACAGTGCCTGACCACAACAAGCTCAAATATTCTTTACACACTGCAGAGAACACACAGACACTTTCAGATATGTACAAGTACAGAGCTATAACTTTTTTCCTTTTTCTTTTTTAAATCAAATACAGAAAATTCTATTTCAATCCTATACCTGAGAAATAAATATGAACACAACATTTCAAATTCAAAACTCAGGTTTTCATGAACATTAAACAAAGACACATATTACATCAGCATCTGAGTTGATGTGAGGAAAAAAACACAATCACAAGAGGGGAAATTCACAAAATGCTCTCCAGGTCTTGAGTTTCAAACATAATTTGAGCGAGTCTTACTGACCCAAGGAAAGAGACGTTGGACCTCAACGCTATATCATTCCACCTGTTTGTGCGTGTAAGACCATGAAGCTAGATGGAATTGTCATGGATACTGACTGGAGTTTACGTCAGCCAATGAGGCGGGCTGTGCATCACATTGTCTCTGCGGAATGAACATGGAAATAGCAGCTCCACAGGGAAACATAATCATGGCAGTCATTCATTTTAATAAAAACCACGTTTGGGATTCCAACAAAAAATAAATCACTTTTCATTTTTTTTGTCAACACAAAGCACATAATGGGCAATTGCTAAGCACTGGACAAAATAGCACAACTGTGGGCTTCTTTTCTTTATGTATTACTTGACGAAATAAAAAAATTAAAAACAGGGTACGTATTAAATACATTTGCAAGTATATTATGTGATAACAGTAAAAAAAAATCCAAAACAAATACAATTTGCATCAAAGGAAACTAAAATGTACACAGTAATGATCTCCTCCTTTTCTCCTTAATCTAATAAGGAATACAAAAATACAGCGGTACAGCAATCAGAAATCGTTCGGCTCAATTGTAGGCAGGCTGTCGAAAAGAAGGCTTGGACGTGTGTGACTGTAGCAGCACCTCGCAGGAGAACTTCAAAGGATTCTGTTTGATTTAAAATGAAACCCCGTAAAGAAAAAGAAAACAACAACCAAAAAAAAAAAGCCTAATGTCACCACGGTGAGAGTTGCAGAGCAGAATCCTCCCTGATCATTGATAACAGGTGCCACAGGGCAGCATCTCCACAAACATCGCTTGATTTTATTTCTAGCTTTTGTTGATTTTGTTTCTTCTCAACTCAGACATTTTCAAAAGTATGCATGTTTTACACCCTTGAAGTTTTGAGCTTTGATCTAAACTGGTTTAATTGCAAATACTTGTAATTTTGTTGTCAAGTCCTACGATAGTAACCATTGCTCAGGCTATTTTCACTGTTTTGTAATTTGAGACTGGCAACAAAGCTCTAGCTGGACACCTCAGTCCTTACACACCTATATTGGAGGGAGCTATTCAGTCTACTGAATTGAATCTTTTTCTACGTTACTTATTTTTTGTTGTTTTAAATCTTGTCACTGTTGCTAATGTCGCTGTCAAATCACAGTTTCACTGCCCCACAGGGAAAACTCATGCCGCTCCAGATGGTTAGTCCACCCCATCTGTCTCGCGTCTCTTTCCGCTGCAGGAAGGTATCACACCACAATGATGTACACAGAGTCTGATTCACGCTGCTTTTATTCAAATGTAAGATCGTCTATAAACAGAGGAACCAGCGACAAACCCTGCAATTATTAGTAAATGCTGACGGATCCTTTCAAACACATGAATAGAACCACATGGGCTCTTTATGTATTTAGATGCATTTCCACTGCGCAGCACCAGGATTAGAAAATTATTCCTGCATGTATGCATGTTTCCACCACGGCAAGATTTTGTGAATGTGACATGTGAAAGACTCACGGCCACAACTCAATTCTACCAGACAGCAATTTTATGTAAAGAGAGAACACTAGATAACTAAGTAACTATGTCACATAATCAATGAATTCACCTATATGTTTTGAGAAATTACAATAGTATGGCCTTCAAAGAAAAAAAAATGGTGGGAGATGATTGCTCTGTCAACACAGACATGTGTTGCATTTACTGACTTAAATTGGCTAATTAAGAGTTGAGTTGGAAATTAATTTCCTGTAATAAGGCTGCAGCGTTATCAAGTATAGGACAATCAAAGAATCTTGAATTTTAAATAACACACAGTTGGGTGTGGGTGTGTCTTTCTGGATGTTTTGGAGGCTGTGATGTGGTGGGAGAGTAAATACAGTGAGAAAAAATAATAAAAAAAATAAACATCTGAAGCTTTGAAGTTTTAAAACTTAATGATGAAACCGCGCCAGGGAAAGAATTCAATACTAAGCCCCCCCCAAAGTTGTGCTTACTAACAAACCACACAACAAAATGAAAGTAGAGATTTGAAAGTCCAACCCCCTAAGTAGGACCACATTTGGAGCAAAACAATCTACCCAGTACTTTCATTTAGTTCCTAGTGGCTGAGGTGGAAATGTACATTGCACCTGGGAAAGACCCTATAGTTCCTGGTATTAGCTCCTGCGGAGGAATTGAGCCTATGCTGTACCTTCATATCTGTCCATTGAGGGACAATGAAGCGATAGGTTTCCTGACACACATTAGAGATTGAACATGCTGGTCTTAGTTTTCTTTGCAGAGAGTCACAGTAGGGGAAGTTCTGGAGCATTGTCAGGCCTACAGCCACAGCTGGAGAGAGGCATACATCCATCATAACACCCCGACACTAACACACACACACACACACATTCACTAACACTCATTATCTATACCCTCCAAGCAATGATTGGCTTGCATATAGGCTCACTCTTTAATTTAATGTAATTTCATTTATCACTCTGAATTAGATTTCATGTTGCTACTTAATAATTTAAATCCCCCCTGAAAGCAATCTAGGCTTTCATCTCTCTTTCAAGGAACCCTGGGAGATGACCAGAGGTAACGGCCACTATAGCGGTCCTGATTTACTTTCTACTGTGGCACAGACGATAAACAAACCCAGGACCGCTGGTGCGCCATGCAAATCTCTTTGTTCTTTTCTTGACAGAGCGGCCAATTAAGTCGACTTCACTGCGGGCTCAGATTGTTGCTGTTTTTAAAGCTGTAACTTGTAAATATAAATGAAAGTCCGTCCCTTACAGTTAAACCTTTGGCAAATTAGCAGATGTGTGTAGTTCACGGTGTAGCAGTGTTTTGACTCTTCATCTAAAACATCCCTGCGCCGCACACAGGAAGACTGACAGAAGTTGCACACTATAGCTTTAATAAAATATAGCAAGTAATCCTGAACAGCCTGAGTACACAAACATATAGATACCTCTCTGTGGACGTTTTAAAAGGATTGGATGACTTAAGATATCTTACAGGTTTTAGTAATAGTGTGCAGCTGTTCATTGACTTGTAATCAATCCTTGTACTTTGTGGATGATAATGATATTGTCCGTGTTAGCTTTTTTTGAAATAAAAAAACGAAAAAACAACTTGTTTTCTCAATATTCGTTTACAAAGTCAAAATGAAAAAACGGATAACGACTCGTTTTTCCAATTTCTGATTTTGTGCTGAAATAAAAAAATGGAAAAAACGGATAGCAAGCGTTACCTGTTTAATCCAATTTTGATAAATGCAAGTTACGTGACCTGGAAGTGATCTGTGACCGGACAAGACAAGAAGAAGAAGAAGAAGAAGAAGACTACCCGTGATCGGGAAGGGAAGCATAAGCTAATAAAAAAAACCTAAAAAATAGACATTTATGTTCTTTTTAATGGGAGCAAGAGGGTTACTCTGAAGCCAGAAACTGCAGTCAAGTGAGCCGCCATTCATCATCGTGTGGTCAAGCCATCCGCACCAACGTTTTTAAGTGCGCCCGTGTAGTCGAACTTACAGTGAATGCCGTAAGTCGACTGAGAATGTCAGCGCTAGTTTGATTTTCAAAATAAGATGTTACTAATACAAGCGCAATCAGTCGAGGTGATTTTAAGACATTGTTTTTTACTGTACTATAACGACACATTGGCCCATAAGTTCTGACAGTGGTTGAGACAGTTTTTCATTTTGATTTTGTAAACGAATATTAAGAAAATATTTTTTTTTTTTTATTTATGGTTTAATTTTGAAAAACGAATGAACGAATGATACACGGATCTGTGTGACTGTAAACGTACCTGCTCTCTGCACATAAGGCAAAGATTACTCCTCGGAAGTTTTTGAATCAAGTACAATCCAAAGTAATTTGATGGTATTTTGAGTTACACTTATATTCATATTTACTTACTTATATACTGTGTATATTCAACCTTGACAGCTGCTCAGTTCAACCACAGTCTGATCTATTCACCATTTGCAGTTGCTCAGTTGAATCACACAAGTAGATTCTATGTCTTCCATGCTGGTCCTGGATTCAAACCGCTGAACTTTGGCCTAGTTAAGGACTATTGCATTGTCTATTTGTTCAGCCTGTTGATATGATTGAAGTGCATTAATAGAGTGTTATTATCTCAGCTAAGGATTTATGGTCTAATGTCAGCAGTAAGCAGATTTATTGTCTGTTTGCTCGTCGTGATAGCAAACAGAACTTCCCAGGTCCAAGGGCAATTGACTTTTCATTTCTCATTTCTCTTTATTTATTTTAATTTCATCATTTATTTTCCATATGTCTCATGATGGTGATAACGTTAAGTTATACTGCTCTGAACCTGGAAGGCACTTGTGTCTTCACAAGAGAACAAAATATGTCACGTAACGTTCTCGACAACGCTAGAGATGGCTTGTTCGGTTATACAGAAATGTTACGATAAATCTGAATCAGGGATAGTGACCATGCATTATCTTTCACTTTGTAATAGTACGGATTCAAGAGATGGGTTTCTCAAATAGAAGGACGGAAGAATAGAATGTGGTGCTCTTTTATATTAAGCACAGGAGTCACTCGGTCATGCTACGATGAGTGCTTTGAAATACTAAATTACAAAATGCAAATAAGGAGGAGATTAGTCCGTGTTTATGGGTGGCATTTAATTTTAATTGGTTCATTATATCCAGAAATTACATTTTTAAACTCTTCTGGCTGCCACAGCTGTGCTTGGTGCTGCGTTGAGGGAATCAAGACTACAGGTTTAGCATACCTCTTTGCAAACCAGACCTTTCCATGCAAATATTCATAACTGTGAAACTGAAGGGTGTGTTAGCACTGCTGATGAAAAGGAATTGGACTATTAACGGGAATGTACTGGTGTGTTTTCACGCACATAAAAATATCTGCAGCCACTGATTTGTCTAGAGATACAAATCCACAGCTTTTGAATAACTGCAGCCTTGAGGCAGAACCCTTTCTGCTCATCTCCCTTTTCCTCAGGTGGTCAAGTTATTGCCTCACCACTCGCCTTGATTGGTTTTGAAACTGAACCGCAGATGCCAAAGAAAACAGACTCAATCTACAATAAAAACCCTTGTGTAAAGCTTCACTCTTTCTTTTTTTTTTTCCACTCCTACCTTTCATTGCCATCTGTCAGTGGCTAAGAGTGGCTACTCTTCGCATAACATTAGCTGTACTGGAGGTATTAGGCACTATATTGCAGATGTCCACTCCCATTTTTAACTAGTGTGAACAATCCAAACCTTTGTTTTACATAATATTAACTTCAATCGAAAATCCCTGTAATAGCATCCGTGCAAAAGTATATCAACCAAATAATAAATATTCACCTCATGTGTTACCAATCAAGCAAGAGGACAGATGCAAGCGAGGGTTTTTGTTTTGGACTGTGGCAACTTTCCTCTTGCAGATTACTTTACACCTTTTCTCTATTCACACTTCATGGGTGGCTGCAGCCAAGTTGTCCCAGAATGACCCTTAGCTGGTGGAACATTAATATTTATCTGTCTGATTCAAAGAGTTGCATTTATTGTTTAATTCCAGTGTTGTTGCTTTTTGTCAGCCAATTTGGAACTGTGTTGTTTTGCTAAACTCACACTAATTTTGATTATAAAAAAACCCTTCGTGTGGTGTTTGCACCAATTGTGCTGCCTCTCAGCTGGAACAAAGACAAACTCATTTTTAAATCGCCTCAGACAATGAGCTAAGAAACTCATTTAAACAAAACATATATATCTCAAAGGCTATTTTCAAATAAAACGGTGAAAAACATGGTCGTGAAGCAAATGTATCTGTCTTTTATTTATGTTTAATGAGTGCTTAAATCAGTTTGTTCGAGTACACCATGTCTCCTGATTTTATAGCAGCTTGAGAAAAAAGCCTCTCTGAGCAAACTGATCAAATGGTTTCTCAAACTGATGAAACTCATCACAAACCTGTTATGAAGGTCGAACTGAGCTGTAGGGAAAAATTGGCAAATTACACAGAAATCCCCACATTTTAAAAGGTCAACTGCAATACCTGCCAATTGCTCACACTAACCCTGGTATTTTGCCAGTGCTAACATTTCAATCAATCAATTATTTTCAAACCCTAACCCATATCAAAAGACTCGGAATAAAATACACAACAGTATCGAAAACCAAAGCGAGCAGCTACATTTTGAGCCAGTGTCATAAAAGCATGGATTGCCATGTCCAAATATTGCCGATTAAGAAAGGGCTTCTCTTTGGTTAAAAGTTGAAGTTGAGAGTCAATCTGTTGATCAAATCTAAGGTCAAAATCACCCGAGGAATTTTGACAGACGGTCTGACATAAGAGGTCAAATCAGCACCAACACTTGAAATGGAGACATTACATGTGCCAGGACCCAACAAGATGCACGGATACAGAGAGTCGAGGGAATCACCTCCGCTTGTTTTCATGAGCAGACAGATTTGCAAGTCATCTGCATAACAATGGAAAGACAAATGATGCTTCCTCATTGTAGCCCCTAAAGGTATCATGTACAATGAAAAGAGAGCTGTGCCAAGAATAGAGCCCTGTGGCACCCCACAGGAGAGGGGAGCGTGAGATGATGAGAGGTTGCCAATCATCACAGAGAAACTTTGTTTTGTCAAAGAAGAGGTGAACCATGTAAGTGCCATGTACATAACCTTTGCCACAGACTGAATTGTATTCTCTGTGTATCCACTGCTTGCATGAACTAATATCTAGGTTGCATGTAAGTCTATGTGACAATGAACCCATTCCCCACTTGATTTACAACATCAGAAAACATTTTTCTGAGGAGTCAATAACTGCAGGTCTTCTTCAGTACAGTATAATGTCCATTTGGTAAATGATGGACCCATGTACAGTTAAATAGACTATTAAACACATGTGTATTGGCATGGACACTATTTGAGCTTTTCCACTACATAGTACCTCCTCAATGTGGGCGGGGTCATCACAGCACGGCTGCATGAAACTGCCGTGGCTTTGTTTTATAGGCGACACACACAAACTAGTGACTAGTGACTTGTAAAGCAGATATTTTCGATGTACTGAATCATCAGAATCAGTCAATTAAAAAGATTAGCTCATGTACTTCTGTCATGGAAAATAACATTTGTTCATCATATCTCAACATACACATTCGTGCGGCTTAGTACCAGACACTGGTCGTAGAAGCACAACTAAGGCATTCACCTTTGACCTGTATGCTTTTAGATCCTCTCACCTCTAACCCTAAATGCACATCTTAATTCCTACACCCTTAGTCTAAACACTTAGAGCAAACTGATTCACAGACCTGCTGGGTCCTGGGACCCAAGGTCATATTCCCCAGCTGCACAGATAACCCTTAGTGCGCAAACACCAACTATAAACCGTACAAACTTTCTTGCGTGCCTCAGAGCCATCTTTGACTTGCCTCTGAGCTGTTGTCCATCTTGACTCTCTCTCTCGCAAAGAATAAACCATAGCACACAGTTACTGAGCTGAAATACAGCGGAAGGGGTTGTGATGTGGCTCGTCCCTCACAATCGGCGGCTTTCAGCAGTGTTGTTGATAAAAAATACCGGGCTCCTCTGTTAAATATTGAGATTTTAGACATTTTCCGTTCTAAATGTTGGAGATACATTTTCAGGATTTTAAAGACTTTTAAACTGATCTACACTTTGGCATTGTTCGCTTTGATTCTTCTGTAAGACGTCCTGAAGCAAAGTTGAGTGAAAAAGTGCCATATGTGACTGACCGCTAGTACTACTAGTTTGTGAAGTCGATGAGCTCTCAGTCAGTGCACCCCACTCACCCAAATATGATATGAAAATATCAAGATGGTGTTGGCCAAAATACTAAACTCAACACTTCAGAGGAAGTGATGAGTTGATGATAGAGCAGGGAGCCACTTAGTTTGCAAGAAAGAGACTGTTAAACTACACACTGGCTTGTACAAGAATGCTGGGCTGCATTCTAATGGAAACGTTCTCCACTTCCATTTTTTCTATATTGCAAGATTCACATTTGTGACCTTTGTTTCATATAATCCCCTGTCTTTTTTTTTTGACATATTTTATGTCAAAGCTTGCAATACAGAAATGTCATGCAATATATATGCAGAGGCTCTATGTTATGAGCAACCTTTTCTTTCACTTTTGTGACATTCTTGCTTTATTAGGGGGTAGCACAGAACAACAAGGGTCAGGGGAAGGTTAGTGAAGCAGCACAAGGTATCGAGATCGATAATCTCGAGTGCAACATGCTCGGTGGTCTGGCTCTAAAGACCGAAACGAAACATGCATATCCCAAGTGGTTTTCGATGTGCATATCAAAACCGCCCTCCTGGGCCCATTTACTGTCATCAGCAACAGGAATAAAACGAAACAACATGTGTCCCATGGTGTGCATGTGTATACTGCAGAGCGACTGCTGTCTATAAAATGTCAGTGTGCCCTCACAGTTGACTGGTTTTTCATCAGAATAAGGATTGATCCAGAGATAAAGTTCCCCCGCCTTATCAGCCATGACAGTTCTGGCTTGTTCTATCACACAGACAGTGTAGGCACATGCCGTGCTGTTCATAGGACTCCCCGTTGGCATCAATAGCCGCAGGATTTTCTAACGGGATTTCACCGGTCTCAGGCCTGTGAGCACCGATCCCTGATGCCAAGCCATCTTATTTGATGGCTATAAGGGTACGTGCGGTGTTTCGGGTTTTTTTTGTTCTTATGTATTCATTTATATATGGAGTGTGTGTTCAGCACTCTGGATGACTACGCAGACAGTTGTTATCTCAAATCAAGAACATGATAGCATCTGAGTGCCCTGTCCCCCTCCACCCTCTCTCTCTCTATGAATCCCTCTCCTCTATCCCTCCATCCATTCATCCCACGATCCACCACAAGCACTCCATCATCCACCACCTCCCCCCCTCCCCATCCATCATTCACAGCGCAGAGCTCAGACTTCTGGGGAGATTATGTCTGTCTGTCAGAGTCTCTGTTCTGATAGGTTGGAGCATTTTTTTATTTTTTTTTTTAAATTGTATCCCCTCTTGCACATGTGAAAGCTGACATGATTGGCACTTGTGTCAAGTTTTGATTGTTGTGCTGCGTGCAGATTTTGTGGGGGAGTCGCTGCTCAGATGTGGATACAAACACAAAGCACCGCTGGCAGCCACAACCATGGAGGTGCAACGCCTCTTTATTGGTAAACACAGACATTCACTTGTCTGTGAAACGTGTCCATCTGCGAGACGTTCTTTTATTGCTGAGTCATGATGGAAGACAGTTGACTTCTGCCACATGTGAACCCAAAGGAAATTTGACTTAAGTCTCTGTTCCGAGGAATGCAAGGGAAACAGTGCATCTATTTTAATTTAATTGATTTGGTTTGTCTTGACTTAATTTGCACGGGAAGATTCATGTGATGAGTGGCCCGGGAAAGATTTGAACCCAGGCCAGAGGTGGGCATGAGTTACTGCACAAGTTAAAATTTCAACCATTACAGCATGAGCTTTGCAAAACAAGGGACATCTCTTTCTTCATCAGTGCAGCGTCGCTAGACTTTAGAGCGATCCCATTACTTCTTCTTGATGGCCAAGTTCCATTTTAATTTTTACCCTAACAGAATGACTTCATTATTGCTGTGCAACGCACAAAGTGTATTCCATTCTAATTCCATAAAATCCTTGCAAGGTTCAATTTGAGATTGTGTTTACGACATGACAATGCACTCATGAAAAACTTCTGTAGACTTGGAACAAACTTTGCTATTTTCTTGAGAAACTCTGAATTAATGGCCCAACACAAAAAAGGATGTCTGTTTTTTACCTTTTTTTTTTTTTTTTTTTTTTTTTACTCTTAGTAATTCATACTTACTCAACCCTCCTGCCACTAGGCTATGCATTATTCCTTTGTTCTCTATTACAGTCAGTGGGTTTGAATATTGCTGAAGATAAAATCATCGAAAGTGTTTTTGTTTTTTTGTTTTTAGCAGTGCTGCTCTGTGTGATTTAAAAATGTAAAACTTTCTTGATATCTACGTGCATTAGCTCCATGTCTTTATTTGTTGCACCCACTGCTCTCACATCTGTCTCTTCTGACTGACTGACTGCACAGCCCCCTCGTTCTGTTGCATGTGATCAAGGAGCTTACTTTGGACCAATGGTGCCACTCACTTTTGAGTCTTCCTCTGCGGCTAAAGCAGAGCATATACACAGCTGTCACAACAGTCACAAATCTGAACTACCATCTCTCATGTGGCTTCTTGTCCAGGGCTAATAGTGGCAGGCATGATAAGTGTCGCAGATCAGTCGTAATGCATTTAAAAGATTTTCTCTTTGGAATTGCTCATGAGGAACAAAAAAAGCACACAAAAAAAAAGGAATATACTTTGTTTTTGCCAAAGAGGAGCTTGAGGGGGGCGAGCAGCTTGCAGCTCTTGTGCTTGCATTTGATGGCGCAACAACACTGATGTCAGAGTTTAAAGCGATGCCAAGCAGTATGGCTGCAAACAATGACTGAGACCAAAGCAGCAGCTAAACTTGTCATGCCGATTATTGCTGAGTGAGCTCCCACTTGACTGTTGCTCGTCGTTTTGTATGTGCTCCAGTCACACGCGAAACACACATGGTTCCATTTGCACTACAATGAGGGTCTACATCAGTCTGGTCTTCCATACATGTGTCCCTGATCCCACAATTGATTCCATTCCAATTTATACTCACCTCTGTTTCCCTGGTTCCTGTTTGTGCTTTTTAGTTTTGCCACCATTTTATCCTATAGCCAACCTGTACATACAGTATACCAGCATTATACATGATTTTTAATGATCTCTCGGTTTTCTTGTTTGCCTAGGTGACCTTTGACCGGGTTTGTCTTTGTGCTTTTTGCCTTGCCCTGTTTTACTTTCTTTGACCCTGCCTGATTATTGGATTCATGTGTGTGAATTCTAGACTGAAATCTTTTTCCCTTTTTCTCTCCATCTGGTCTTTTTCCACCACTGAAGTCGCACAATTAGCGTTTAAAGTAGCAATGCACACAGCTTCCTTTGACCCTCTTTTGAAAAAGCTTTAATGACATAAAAATGTGTGAGTACCCAATTTAATAAATGTGACTTGGACTTGGAAAATCCATCAACTTCTTTCATCAGTGTTATCCAGGGATCAGCTAAATTTAATTGCAAAAGACAAACAATCAAACAAAAACCATGTGATGACTCGCGCATAGTGGTGTCTGGCCATCTTGTGGATGTATTTGTATTGCATATGCTGAGGTTTTAAGTTCTTAAACCATTTAAATTCTGCTGCCGCCACAGTGCAACTGAGAGATGGAATTCTGTCTCCACTGCTTCATCGATGAAGAATTGCACTGAACTCAACAGAACTTATAGACCACAGTAGACATTTCCACAGGGCATAAGTCTTTGGTAAATTGACTCTTTTCGTGAATGCTGATAATCACCCAGTACCAGTAATGAAGAGGAAACCAGAAACCTGTTTGTGGAGTTGTGTTCTGGAGCAGGCTTTTTACTCCCCAGACCCTTAATGGGCTGGGCCATTCTTCAGATCCACATGTGCTAATTGGTGCCTACTGGGCAGTATATCCTCAATGATCATCATCAAATGCCTAAACATAGCTGATGACATTGTTCAAAACATGTCAGTAGTTCATTGGGCTCACTGGCTCATTAAATTCTAGTGCTCAGTTTCCTGCATTCTGACTAAAACAATTCAGGCTCAGAGAACATGAAATAATGATTTAGCTGCCAACAGTGCTGCTAGAGGACAATAAGGAACCTCATGAGCTGTGTGTCCTACTTCATTTATAAGCGGGGGAAAAAAAATAGATGTGAAGCTGGGCTTTTATGTATAATCGTATGTCATGCATTTCTTGAGAAGATTATCTTTTGTACTATTTTAACGCTCACCCCTCTACAAATAGCATTCACTTGTCTAGAATTGTGACTAATAATCATTATAATGTGTGCCATTAGTTGTCTTTTCCTGCAAGCATCCTAATGGCTCTCTATAATGACTTTCAAAAAAAATACCTGCAATCTCATGTGTCACCCTCATCTCCTCACAGAACAGAGACAAAATAAAATGTGGTAAAGTATTCCTCTTTCTCCAAATGTGGATCTGAAACTGCTTGGACAATCGGTTTAAAAAAAAAAAAAAAACATTTGAAAACTTGAACAATGCTTTGCTCACTGTGGAGCCATGAATCCTTGGTAGGAAACAGAGTGAAACGGTGCAAGAAGCCTACTGGCATTAATGGTGATGCCAGATGGAAGAGGCAAGAGCTGCACAGGAGAGGAGCCAGTAAGCAAAGACAAGTGGTGCCAGCCCAACTGTGTCTAACAGGAGGTCCAGCTATTTAATCAAACCCAACACTGAAACCACACTTGTGCCAGATGCAATTCTGCTCCTTACATAACCCACATGCCAATTCGATTTATATAGATTTCACATCACACCCTCAGTCGAGAATGTTTGAATGGCAAGTCCTTATAATCGTGTGGGACATGGGAGATGTAACAGATTATAGAATCAAAGAAAGATGGGATCGAGAGGGCAGAGCTAAGCAAAAGATGAACAGAGAGAAACGAAAATGCAGTATTTCAGCAATGATCTATTTACACAGCAAGCACATGTTACATGTGGATGTTTCAACATTTGTACTTCACTTAATCCAAAAGTGGATTTCAGCTGACTGTGCCTGCTGCCTCGTTTCAAACATCCCCTCATTTAGGTGATTGAGCTGCCAATACTCTGACACACTCTCCCTCTCTATCTCTCTCTCACACACACACACACACACACAACTTGTGAAGAGAACTAATGCAAACTAATAACAAGACTATTACTCAAAATGTCATGGTATCCCTTTGAGATGGCTGATGAAATCATGGCGTGCTCCTCCGTGGGGGGATGAAGGGACAATCCACCAGTGGAAGGGGCAGCTAGTTTGAGCAAGAAATAACTGAAAGCACGTTGATTAAATTCCGAGGTGTGAGATTTTCATCAGCGTGATACAGCTCAGTGGGGGCGTCGAGGTAACAGTCGGGGCCAGGAGTCTCTCCTGTTGACAGAAAGGACACACTGCTTGTCAGCAAAGTCATCTTTTCTGCTCGCAACATCTGGGCTGATTCCGTGCTGCACTGTAAGCAGGCCATTAATCTAAACCGGGACCACTCCTTATCGTGCAGAGCGACAGGCACCCTCACACTGTGTATGGAGAATGAAAAATAGATATCAGATTGTTTTTCCTTCACTGCATTTGTCTCGGTGTTTGTCTCTTTCTGCACCTTATTCTTATCTGCCACCTCCGTCTCAGCTCCTCTCGAGGTCGTCTGAATTTGCCATGCTTTTTGCGTTCACCTCTCTTAAGCAGTGCGACGCAGAAAATACCTCTCTTCCCGAAAAGAGAGCTATGCCTCTTGACCCCTTTATTTTTGGAGCACTGCAGTGTTGGATCGATGCACAGTGGTGCTGATGCTGTGGCATTTCCACAAGGAGATGGATGTTGCCGGGTCTACAAGGCAACATAGTGACATTTACATAAGGAAGAATAGATACTGTTGGACCAGAGAGGGAGGGAAGGGGAGAGGGGAGTGGGAGAGAAGCAGCAGCATAGCGGTTATCGCCCCATCCTTACTGATGCTCCTTGACAGTCATTTTGCCCCCACCTGCTGTGGTACAAAGATGCTACATGAAACATTTTCTTTACACCAACTGCATTTCCAGTCAGCAAAGGAGCCACAGTTATGACATATGGCAGCACACTTCAACCGGCATCGGAGGGAAGTTAATGAATAGATTTTAATACGGATTTGAATTTGTTTTTTTTTCTTTTTTTTCTCCCTCGATCAGAGCAGGAAGATGATTCAGACCTAAGCCTGCCTGCCGCCATGCGCTCAGAGGGTATTTATAAAAGAGGACAGGATGTGCAGAGGGATTCTGAGCACAGCAGAACTCATAGCTGAGCCAGCCAATCTCGAAGTTATTCAATCAAATATGAGTACATTTCATATTATGAGTACCATATTGAATGTGGGCCAAGGTGTGCTGCCCACAGAAAACGTTTTAAAGTTTGGGGAATGATTAAATGGACTGTTACATGTCAGTGCAACCTGCAGCAAATAGTGGCTTTAGATAGCAACTTCTGCATATCGAGGAAAAAAAAAAAGTACAAGCTTGGAATTTGTCCTTTCGGCTATTTTCAGTCATTATCTTTTTCTCGGTGGTTAAAAACCCTTTAAATTTAATTTAAACACTACAAATAAATAGCCATGTAATCAAGTGTAGTGTCTAATGGTTAATTAGAGTTTTCTAAATAGTGTGCTCAGTGAGAGACGTCCCTCTTAAAAACAACAGATATCTAATAGCAATGGACTTTATAGTATTATAATAGGATTGTGTGCTTTTCCACTGCCAAAGATTCTCCAATTGCTGCATGGAAAACATTGGCTTAGGCTGAGACATGAGTCCAATATATTGGAGCATCTGTCTTATTTACTCCTCTTGGAAATCACTCTCTGTCATATAGTGGGAGTTTATTAGAAGACTATATTAGATATAATGGATCAAAATGGAGCTTTAGGTGAGTTATTGACAGCTGGACTTATTACTCGTTGTGTTTTTTTTTTTTTTTTTGTTAATGCTCTTGGTGGAATCGGTGTGGGATCACAGTAATTCAGGCCACTGCAGAGACCGTTGATATATAAAATATCGCTGCTCCAATTAAATGAGCCAATCAATTAAACTGTGCCTTTCAAGGTTTACCATTCAAGCACGATTTATTGGCTCAGGAAAGGATCAGGATCATCTTAGGACTCAGGGGTTAACTTGGTTTCTTATCATAGACAAAATATAGAATTTAATTGTTTTCCACCATCCACTGTCCCTGTTTTATCTATCTATCTATCTATCTATCTATCTATATATGTATATGTATATATAGATATATATATATATATATATATATATATATATATATACTGTATATATATATATATATATATATACACAACATACTGTACATCATTATCATTATCACTTTCAATTAATAGGATTTTACCAGGCCTATTATTGTTCGATAATTCCTCTCATAAGCTCTGCTTGATCCTAAAGAAGCTCCATCACAGCTTTAGAACTGTCAACATTCAATCACAATCAATGTTTGCTGGTTTGTTTGTTGTTGTTTTTTTTCATATCATTGGACAGTCTCATCAGCTCAATATCCGACTAAGCTTCTCAAGCACCACAGTGGGGAGATTTGTTTTTTGTTTTTTTTTTCATGTAGAGAGCCCTAATCTGTGCCACAGAGAACACTCTTATCTGCTACTTTGCTGATTCAGAAACTGCTTGCCATGCCTTTGGACTGGCCATCAAGTGTAGGGTTTAACATAGTGCTTTGCTTCAGGGAGGCAGCGCTCAATAACATAAAATCCATGGCTTCTGAAGTCTACAATGAAAAAAAAAACAACAACAAAAAACTAAGCTATTGCTTTAAATGTGCGTCTCTTTCAAAAATAAAACAATATATGCCAGCAAGAAGAAAAACCCAATTACAGGTATTACATGCTTAGGTATGTTTTCTTCTCTCAGAAGTGTTGTCATCTGAAATGTTCAGATCTTATTCCTGCCTTTGTGCTCCCTAAATAACAGACCCAGTGTGACAGTATGCAGACATCTCAAAAAATAGCTATGCTTATTGTGCTCGAAAACTGAACATCTGGATCTGAAAGTCTGCACACCTCCCTGCTCCTAGAAAACACGCGTCACACCACATTTACAGCAGTGCTGAGACTGCAGCTGTGATTGGTCTATTGAAAAGTCGTTTCTCCTGTGCCGTGTGACACATAACATCTGCAAGTCATCTGACACATTGCAGAATTATTTCTCTCTCTCTCTCTCTCTCTCTCCAGAGATGAGTTGTGCCCTGAAGACAAACTGCGGTGATGAATCTCCATAATTGTCTCCCTCCCTCACAGTTGCTGTGGAAGTGCAGGCCCTCTCCACAAGGCAAGTGAGAAGTAGCCACATCTGTTTTATGGAGCAGCAGTTTTCAAATTCAGAGCAGGAAACCAGCGGTCACCAGCAGGTTCACATGGAGACTTTATTAACCTTTAAAAAAAGAAAAAGAAATACAAAAAAAATCACCTTTGTAGGCTCTCACATCTCATAATGATTCCAATTTGAAACCCATGATGCTAAATTACTTCCTTTTAAAGTGACACAATGTGGGATTTCAACCTTCAAATAATTGTTTAAGATCAAGTCATAAAAGGGTGAATGGCTCCTCTGCACTACAACATTCTACTTTACGGCATTATACAGCCCATATCAGAAATGGAAATTGATATTAATGATCACATTTTGCATGTCCACACAAGCCCTGAAAAAAATCAGATCTGATTCTCTTTGTTGCTTCAGCCTGGGGATCTGAACGTGGCCTCAGAGGAGGTCACACAACTCAATTCTTTATACAACACGGTGACTGTTCAGGAAGAAAAACAGCAGTTGTATATATGCACATCACCTGTTCACTTGTTTTGTGTGAGTTCCCTCATTTATTTGCAGCTGCTGTTTTCATTGTGAGCGAGACAGCCCAGCGTTCCAAGTTATGCCTTATGCCATGGATATGTATGACAGCCTATCACACGAGGACCATGGTAACCCATGGCTCTAAGGTATTCCATATTTTTTTTATGCATTCATATAGTGAGTGTACATACTCTGTATAATAAAGCACATTTTTTTTATCAGGGAAAGACAACACACTGAGCGCTAATGTGACCTTGTTTAACTGGGTGCTCCTATACCTGGCGCCAATTCATCTGCATGCACTTCATCAACTTGAACTTTGGATCATTTCCAAATAATTGGCTCAGGATATTCTCTGGATTTTGCCGCTCGCGTCTGACAAATGCGGCCGGGAAACTGCCTGGCGGAGACGTGTTTACAACCGCAGGAGAATCTCCGGAAGATCCAGATGAGGGGGTGGGAAACCGGCACATTAACTTGCTGTGGATTATCGAGAATGTATCCTACTGCACTGTCTCTAAGACATTATCCAAGGGTTTGACTGAAGAGGTGGCAGGAGAACCTGTTGATAATGTGCCGAGCGACATCTGCGGACATTTTAGTTCACGCAGTGTACGTTCGAAAGCAGCTTTAGTGAGTTCTTGAATAGTCAGTGAGACTTGGCCTGAACCCACGTGTGCATTTATGGACTGTATGTATTTGTAAACCAACTGTATTGGTGGATGATAAGGTGCATTGCGGGAGTTTTGATTATCTCATTCAAGATGTTTTGAATGCTGCATTTTCTCACAGGAGGTTCGTGTGATGTGTGAGAGCAGTGTGCTTTGTTTATAAATCATGTATCTTTTTTTTCTTCTCTAGCAGTGGAGAGCAACACTGTGTGTGTGTGTGTGTGTGTGTGACAGCTCCCAAGATCCTTCACCACCTTAAGGCTTTCTCTAACTATCCTCCTACAGTGAGCATCTTCCCGAAGGTTTCCATCTCTAAGGCCCCATTTAGAACCAGTATTATTCATCCATCCTGAGAGATTCAATCCCAGGTGGACGGTATTAAGTTTGAATGGTCACACTGGGCGTGAACACGAGTTCTTGCCATGTCTCTCGTGACCGCCCGTTATCGGACCTCACTTCCCTGTTGCACCATTGCACATAGTTCCTGTCCGTGAGGACCAAACGATGTGTTTAATCAGAATGAGTGTACATTCTGTCTGTCGTGAGAGTGTTTAAAAAGACATCTGTGCTTAGAGCCGTCAACTTGCGATTGGGTCACTCGGAGCGGATGTTAATTCCGGGTCTAAATGGGGTTTTAAGTGTTCCCGTAGTCACAAGGAAATCCCATTGTCTCCAAGTGCTCAGTGCTGAAAACTCATTAGATGAACTGTCGATGAATCTGGAAGGAAATTAAGGGCAATTAAATTAAAGCTACTAATGCTAACTAAAGGTATTTGCTTCAGTTTTTGTAGTGGCATTTTTTTTTTTTTGGATGATGCAATTTATAGCCCTGGATAGTCTGCTAAATTAAGCCAATGATGGTGACTCAATGATTAGTTCACAAAGATTTATGTGACACAGGGCTGAAACTTTTAAGTTTAATGTCTTGGTATTTTTATGAAGTAGGATATGCATTCAAGCAATTTCAATGCTGACTGAATGTAACTGAATGTAAATGTTGAGCATGCTGTGAAGAACACTCCAGTAGGTCATGCCTTCATGATGAACATGGGCATAATGCAGCAAACGTGACTTTTATAATTGTTTCCACTTACAAATAAGATGTTACAATTTGGTTAACTGCTGTTAGAAACTTACATCTTCAGCCAATGTATTTAATTCGCAAAAGCAATTTATACTATTTGGCAAGGCTGTGTTGGATTCAATGTGCTGTTCTGTCAGTGCAGGGAAAAAGTTGTCGGGGAAGAGGCCAAAGAGGATATTAACCAGCATTTCCTCCAAGTAATTCCCCAACTAATTTTCATTTGCGTGCCATGAATTAGTTCACTAAAATGGGTTTATTTTTATTTCAATACAAAATGTGCCTTTACATTCCACTTAAATAAGAGCACTACAACTGCATTACAAAACTGGTTATATTTCGAGTTAAAATTTGCTCCGTGACAGGATCAAGCTGTTCTCAGCAGTTCTAGTCAAATCTCTAGCAGCTCAAAAATGTGTGTTATTGATATGAAATTCTTATTGGAATGTCTATCAAATCAACGTCAGAGGCAAGATAACATGTCCAGTAGGGATAACGGTACAGAAAAAAGGAGGAAAAAAAACCCAAAACCAACGCATGCCAGAAATTGGTGATAATAATCATGAGATCACATGACAGTAGAATCATATAGAATCTCTAAGATGGACTCCTGTGTGTTGAGGGCCCTCCGCATCACTCCAGAGCTGCTCCATCAGCAGCTATCAAGGCAGTGGGATGAGCTCCCGGCGTGTGAGGGTAATGTCTGCTGTGGTGCCAATGTCCTTTCATTCCTCATTTCACTTTAAAGCTCTCTGCATGTTGGCTCAGCATGATGAAGTTTTGATTTTTATTCCTCCCTCTGCTCCTCTCCAATCTGTCTCAGTCAGCGATAACCACATGTCCTTCATATTCCACATTTTGGATGAAACATCTCTTTATTGCATTTTTAATTGATCCATTGTAGTCCAAGTGTTTTGCATTAAATATGGTGTGCCAGTACACCCAGCAATTACCCATATGGATGCCAGCAGAAAAGCATGGAAGGTTTTTAATAAATATATATATATATATATATATTTATATATATTAAAATGGCCACTGTGATGACAATATCAAAGTGAGAACTATACAATGATGGTGGTCCGATACTCTTACATCTGTTCATTTTGTTGTCGTTCAAGATGCAATGTGACGTGTATCTGTCAAGAATATCTTATGACATCCAGATATATATACTGACGCAAGGAATCATGCTTACACATGCATAAAAGTATTTTTTTTTCGGTAGCTTTATCTGTGGATGTGAGGCGGTTTTTAGCCGTTACATTAGCAAAGGGCTGTTTGATGGATCCATGTGATGGCTATTAGCTGTCCCCCCACAAGACTGTTGGATAGTTAGTTACCTAACAAGCCAAGAACCTCCTCATTCCAGACCAAATGACTCAGCCCAAGTGCCAACGCGATGGTTTAAAGAGGACACTTATGGCCAAACACAGAAATAGTTACTGGCTACACACAAATCTGCCTTTTTTTACTGGGTATGAACATTTAAGTCATATGCCGATCTGGAATAATCCTGAAATAGGTTTTCCATGGCTACACTGTAACAAATTTCCTGTAGAATTTACAGTAAAGAACAGGCAAAAAAGTTGCCAATAAAGTGCTGTAAAAGTGTTGTTAATTACTGTAAACATTAATTACAACATATTACTGGATACGTTTTACAGGTTTTTGCCGTATATAAAACACAACAATGTATTGTTTTATATGATAAACAACCATTTATTGTATTTTAATTTACAATATTATCTTGTATCCCATTCAAATTACATGAGTTACCTGCCAACTATTTTTGCCACTAAATAGCTGTTACTTGTTCATAATTCATTATTTTATTGTAGAATGTTTTACAGCTAATATATGTTTGCTTGTCATGTTTTGCAAATTAAGCACTGTAATTTCTTGTGATTGTAATTATTTTCAGCTATTAATAATAATAAAACAAGAGTCAGTGCTGTAACAATACAAAACATTTATTAACACTCAATACCCGATGTGTATATTTTCAAACTCACACAGACATGAACAAACTCACATAAACATACACCAGACTGCACAAGACTTGCAGCCACACAGTGTAACTTTGAATTAACTACTGTAATTTGCAGCAACAAAGTCAAATGTGTAAAAAATAACCACATCTTGGAACCATTGTTTTTTTGTTTTTTTTATACAAAACAGTGTGCCATTATTGTTTCTTTTGCAAACGGGCTCATAGCCATTCAAAGTCCATTAACCTTTTTAGAAGTGCAGAGACATGAAGGTTGACATTGCTGTTCCTCTTCTCTTGCACCTTCCCACTTCTTGGACTGATCCACTTTGTGGCCTTTGTGCCAGAGGTTGGGTTGATCCCCAGGAAGCATCTGAAGTCACAAAATCAGGAAAAAGACACTTAATGAAATACATTGTTTACAAAAGACAAAACCCATCAAGTTATTCATCATTTTTTGAAATATACAAGGATATTTTATTGTCACATGCAGAGAGTAGGGTAGATTAGGACATGCAGTGAAGGGTAGCACTGTGTGTGTGTGTGTGTGTGTGTGTGAGTGCGCGCAGCCAAGGGGCGGCGCATGAGCGAGCCCGCAGAGCGGAAGACGGGTGTGTTATTGTTTACATGTGTGCCGGTGAATGAAGGTGGAGACGGCGACCGGAGCGGATAGAGAGAATTGGATGTTACCGTGCAATCAGCTAATAAACCCGGATTCTCTTCAACAAACAAACGGCCTGTCATTTGTGTGCCACCACGTAACAACTGTGGAGTAAAAAGTCTCGGGTGTTAACCCCGGAAAAGAACGCTACCTCCCGGCCCTGTAGAATATAGATCTCCCCTGCGTTCCCCGACCACCGCTTTAGCTTAAGTCATCAAAAGCTGTGCAGGCTAGGCTAGTGACGAGTTTAAGACGAGACCCAGACTCTATCAGCGGTAGTGATTGGGTCTCGTCTTTCACTTGTCACCCAACGGTGCGTAGCATTACAGCCTCTGAACCAGCCCATAGACAACGCAGTGGCTACCGGAAAAAAAAAATTCGAAATAGCAGAACAGATTGACTGCATTTTCGCGGTGACATGACACACAAATATTTAAGACCCATGCCATCTGAATTTAAGACAATTTAATACTTTTTAAGGCCTTATTTTTAGGAAAATTTATTTACGACTTTTTAAGGACCTGCGGCCACCCTGAGTTCATGGACGATTCGTGAACGATAGGAAGTTTCTGACTAACTACCTTCACCAGATAAATGATAGTGGTCGATATTACTGTGAAAACAAAATGTTTTGTGCACATAACACACTGCTCCAAAGCCTACTGCACTGAAACATCTGATGTATTCTTGGTCTGACAGTAGTTACAGAAGTGAACCAGACGAAGCAGTCAGAGAATGGCTCATTCGTGATTCGCAAGTCGTTTTAATGAACTGAACGAGGAGAACTAGTTCGCGAAAAAGAATCGTAATAATAATTCCCATAATACTAAATTGTACCACACAAATCTTCATAATACAATCCAGCAGTTACAACACTCTAGTGTATCTTGCTGTTCTGTGGTTTTTGCTGGTTAACATCTTCAAAAAACAGTGCAGTTTTGAGTCCCACACCCCGTATATTCCAACTAAGGCGAATAAAATGATGCCAAATGCTGTTAGTCACACAAATAAATAAGGAAACATTATTCTTACCAAAATGTTGTTTTTGCAGCTTTCTCTCCTCACCTCACTTCAAGGTTGATTGATCCTGTCGGCGACACACGTAACTTTCTCACACCGAGTTTAGACAACGTACAGTAGCACCTAACTACCTTAGCTAGCGGCATGTTAGCCTAACATTTTAGCCTTCCATTAAACTGCAGAGCCTGGGATTACACTCGTTTGAAAAATATTCTTGAGCTAACTTTATTTTTAGTTGTGCAAACCAGGCTGACACACGATTAAATCATATTGCATGTTATTACTTGAATCACATTTTGAAGAGAAACTAGCAAGGTTGGTTTCCAGCCATGATATGCCAGGTGAAAGGCATAGCCTCAAAAAAGGTTACTAAAGTCATATTGTTAAAAACTAAAATAATTACTGTTTAATTCGGGTAAAATGTAACATAACCATGCATACAATCTTGCCTAGTTTCTCTTTAATAGTTTAGACTAATAACATAATACTTACTCTTTATTGAGTGGATGAATGCTGGGTTCGCTCTCCTCCTCCTGCCATCAAATGCCTATCCTCTTGCAAACCGCCAATATTAGCCTAACAGTGTTTAACTGTAAATGTATTATTTACAGTCAGAACCAAGTGAAAACATAACCATGCTGTAATTTTAAAATGTGTTACAGCTTTAAATTACTGTAATTATTACAGTAATTTAAGTAAGTATTACAGTGTACCCTGGACCCTGGACCGGTCGCCAGTCAGCTATCATATCAATTTGTCAAATACGAATTTGCTTCATGAAGATTTAGTACCACAAAAATGTATGGTATAGTGGTACGGTGTGGTCAAGTTTGCTATTGAACTTGTAATTTACCACGTGTGAAAGACTAATCGGCAAGATGCTTAGAACCTCAGAACAAAAAGACCCCTCAGGAAGACTCTTTGGTCAAGGTGAGCTAAGAAGCAGAGAAACACCAATGCTACGGAAACATCTACAGTTGCATTACAATGAATAAATAATCTTGACCCCCAAATGTCAAATTAAAACTGCCAATCTAATGACCAATTTAATTTCAAAAAAGGAAACGAGATAATGGCACTTGCCGTTGTTGTTGTTCCAGTTACTCTGTTCTGGAGCTCCATGGTCCAGTGCATTGTATAGTCCACCAGTTCAGCTAGTTCTCATGATGACCTTCATGTTTGCACAAGCTTGGAGATTTTGTGATGCGACTGCTGGGTCTCCACAGGAATGAGTTATTCTGCCAGCTTTGCTAGATAAGGCTCACTAACAAGGCAAACACAAGCACACACCTTCCCACATACATTTCATTCCTGCTGGGAAATGTGATTGCCAGTGACAACAATTGTGACGTAGCAGCCCGCGAGCAGGTGCTTCAGGCTCCTTGCCCACTCTGTCAACTGGCCACAAAGGAATATCTGTCAGACTTGGTTACTGGCGTTGCTATCTAGTGCCGGCACGCTCAGTGTATTTCGGAGCTCAGCAAAAGTAGAGTGTAGAGTTGTGTATGTGTGATAATGAGTGTGTGTGAGAGAGAGAGAGAGAGAGAGAGAGAGAGAGAGAGAGAGAGAGAGAGAGAGTGTGTAGAAGAAGGAACAGACAGGGACAATTTTTTTGGTCATTTCACTGAGCTTTTGCTGTGCAGATGTGTGTTGCAAATTAAAGATTTGAACTGGCATCCACATATGAACTTAAAGCTCATATCTCTCATGCCCTTCTGTAGCCCTGAGACGGAAGTCCATGCTGGAAAGTTCCAGTGCACATTGAGGAGAAGCATGTTTTTTAGGTCAGTGCTTTTTAAGATAAACAGAACTGTAGTATATGTAACTTTCAAGTAAGAACAAATGTCTGTTACATTCAAACCATTACTAGGTCACACATTGCTGGTTAATGATATGAGCTCCACATGACTCTCTCAGTGTTTCCGAGTAAAGCAGTGTTTAGAGCTCTGGTCACGCTTTTATGCACTGTGCACAGGAAATTATTAATTGTATGTGAAGACAGACACAGGAAACAGCAACATTGCACTCGTAAAGCTTTAAAGCCTGGTTGCTTTTTTTACACTCATCTCTACGGAGCTTCCACAACAGTACAGTATATTTACGATACACCACGGTAAACATCCATCCAGCAGGATTTTGATGAATGATAACAATTTCCAGGTCTCTGGGTCATTTTGGTTTGGTTTTAAGTTGGTTGTGTTAATGATGGAGATGATGTGTCAGCCAGGATATTACCTTAGAGTCTACCTTTTTTTGGCCAAGGACTGACCTATACCTACAAATGAAATGACCCTGTCACCTTGGAATTACTTGAATATAAATATGAATGAAACTTAAAGCTAGAGTGGAAAACTTTAAAGAGCCAATTAACGCTGCGTTTTTGTGTGTATCTGCATCATTACCTCGTTTATGAAGCCCTAAAAGTCCATAACAATCAGTTCAGCCACTGCTGAGAGCGCAGGGTTTGATTGTTTTCTTGAGGTCTACGAAGCGGAACGGCACTTCCGTTGACTAATACGTAACTGGCGAATTTCACCACTCCTCTAAACAGCAGCGCCTCCTAATTTGGGCACATCCGGTGACGTACTTTCAACCGTAGAAGAAGAACTACTCTCGTTGTAGCTGCTGAGCATACCGGTTGCTACAACGAGAGTAGTTCTTCTTCTTCTACGGTTTAAAGTAGCAATATAAAGCAGTACACAGCACCAAACTTCACCTAAAGGAAGGAGCAGTGCCAACAACGTATATTACAATTTTTACAGACCGGAAAACTGTCTTTGTGTGCTTGTTTTGTCGTTTTGCATAAACGATAGCGAGGGGTCGTGACAACGGCATTACTCAATGTTTTGATAATTGCTAGCGGTGCATCCGCCTTTCCAGAGGGGGAGCTGTCGTGCCAATTACGTCACTTCCAGATAACTGGCCAATCACAAGACAGTCTGTGTTCTGCGGGTGTGGTTTTGGTCTGAAACAGCGCGTCAGTGATTAGACATTTACATCGGCTCATTTGCAGCGATGAGGAGGGTTTTGACCATAAAAACGACTTCTTGTTTGTAAGTACACCTCCATATCTCACATATAAGTGAGATAGGACCATGCTATGGCCTCTTTAAATGTAAATGAGCTGGAAGCACAACCGATGCATTAAGCGAGTATAGGGAGGTTGGTGAAAACTCCAAGAAGTCCCTACTAAAGCTTAGTGTGGATTTTATTTCAAAAACAAAGTAAAAAAAATCATATTAATAATACACATAGTGGCACAGAATGACTTATCATCCATGTATTCTCAAAAAAATATAATCCTTTTAGTAGACAGAGCATAATATGGGTCTCCCTGATGATTCAGAAACCCGGATTTTGCCATGTTTTTGTTGCTGTTTTTTTTATTCTTCTGTGTACGAGTTTCTTCTATTATTTCTGGATTTAAGCCAGGAATGGGACTATAAGACATGTATTGAGATCCCAGGCCAGCTTTAGTCTGACTCTGGTCCTACTGAAGGTAAACAAGCAGTTGTAATTAAACTAGTCACCATTATTTGGGTGTGTTCGTCTAACTGAGAAACATGTCAATGCACTAAATGTTTTTTTATTATGATTATTATTATTATTATGAATGACATTCTGACAGTGGACTTTGCACTGCAGACTGATGAGTGTCATGCTGTGTAAATTATTACACATTGGAACAGACATATTGATTCTGGCTTGGATCTGTTGAGCCCTGCTCCTCTGTGGCAGAATAATTACTTTTCCATGATATTTGATCACTGTTGCACTGCTTCGTCCTTCCTTCAAAACTACTACTGCCAACTGCCCTTTTGCAAAGCAATGAATAGCAATTAAGCTATGACTATCTGTAATTTCCCTCTGTTCCTATGCTCGTTTGGTTTAGGAAACAGAGGTGTTATATGTATGCGGTTGATGGCAGTTACATGGCTTGTCCACCCTGAGTTGTTTTTAAGCTGCTTCGCCTGTTGGCCATGCAGTGACACTTTGCTTGTTTGTGTGGCAACTTCGCTGCCTGCTGTCGTGTTTGCTGCTGAAGGATCCCACTTACACAGAATACTGATAATGTTTGTCACACCATTCCCACTGTGGTAAATATGAAGGTGCATCACTGTTATGTAAATGCAAAGGCAAATAAAGAGCTGGAAGTTTCCTTTAGCGTTTATTTTAAAGATTACAAATTGATTACATTTCTGTCTTTGGAAATATCATGGCGGTTTACTGCTTGACTGCAACAATATGCATAATTATAACAACACCAGGACGTGGTGTGGAAAATGTATTTGAACAAAGCTTAAGAGCAAAAGGGAATATAGCATAATGAGGAGAATATAGCCAAAGTAAACAAAGAGTACAGATGCTTGTCTTCAGAGCTGGTTTTTACATCTTTCCATCTGGAGGCGTGGTAGAGGGTGTGTTGACTTGACAAGAGTGTTTGATATGTTATTTTGGGGGAAAGAAAGCCTGCTGAATTGCAACATAGTGTCGTCTTACATCATGGCATCAAGCCAAATGAAAAAAGAAAATCTTACTGCTGAAGGTATAATCTAAATCCCACCTGTTTCAACAACCTTCCTGCTAAAGTAGAATGTTCTACAGTTTCAGAGTACATATTATTATCACCCCACATTAGACATCCATCCGTCCGTTGTCTACAGCTTTATCTCCACTGTCTGCACTGACAGTGTTTTGTTTTGTTCTAACGCTCTATTCTATTCTTGTTTGAAGATAACCCGATTAAAGGGAAAAGGTACAGTGTCTAGGATTTTGCAACATCTACTGGTGAAGTTGCAGCTTCCAACTTCTGATGTATGTAATTACGTTAGTAATGAAACAACAACATCTCAAATACTGAGGTAATTGTATCAACAAAATAATGATTATTTTGTATTCCATTCCTGCCAAATTGAAATAATTGTAGCTAAATCTCGCATACTGGACCTTGCATACCTTATTCCTGCAGGGGCTAATGGAAACTCAAATTGCTGCCATCTGCTGCTCAGATGGTGAAGTGCAGCAAACGTACCATAGCAGGAAGGGAGTGGTTTGGAGGAAACGGAGATAATTGGATGATATATTGAGGAACAAGGATGTTTTTAAGGCTCGCAATTAAAGCCAAGATTCACAGTAATGTGATTTATTCCGACAGCTAAACAATACAACATGGACAGATTTTGACACAAGGTGGGAAAAGAACATGCTCATTAAGCAAAGTGATCAATTCATGCTCCAAGCTTCACTGTCAATGTAGTTGGACACGACGGGGTCTGCTTAAAGAAAAATAAATTGAAAGAAAACATGCAGTTAAATTGTTGTGATATGTTTCAGCCTTCATTTTGACAACCCAACCTGGAAAAATGTCATAAAAACTCGTGAATTGACAACTCAGTATACAGTACACCCATCAGCATGTGATCCATCTGCATTGCCGTAGTGGTAAACAGTGTCATATTGATCAGTGCATCATGGCATGCTGCTTTCCATTTGAGAGGGTTGGTAGATGTGACAGCAGAAGAGGCTATGTTTGACTTAGAGGGTGGAGCTGCAAAAGGAGTGAGGGGTGGATCTGTGACATCCATTGTCAGTCACACCATAAGGGTCTAGATATCACTGCATTACCTGGATTTACCTGATTTATATGCTGTTGTTTCCTTATTACCCTGTAGTAATCCCCTCCTGCATCTGCACATGATCTGAAGCTCATGTCAAACTTGAGAGTTTAAGGCACTTCCAGGTTGGCTTGAGTTGAACTCCTTTGTTTTTGTGCAGCCCTTGCTCCTGATTGGTGGCTCTGGTTCCTGCCTGGTCTTCCTCCACCAATTCACCTGCCTGCCTCGGCCTGCCTGTTCTCCTGCACTGTGATTGGGTCACCCTGCTCCAGCTTCACCTACCGAATCCTGCCTCAGCTCGTCTAGTCACACCTGTTAAGAATCAGCAGCAGAGTCACTCGTGGGCACTGTGCTTTCATGTGAGCAGTTGACCCCTTTGTCGCTCTGTTTTGGTAGCAGTTTTTGAGTATTCACTTTGATATTTGTGAGTTTTGACTGTCGTGAGTACTAGTTTGTTTGTTTGCCACTTTGGCTCGGCCTGCGCGGCAGATTTTGAGTTAAAATATTTCTTTTGGTTTTAACTGTGTGTGCTCTATGTTGACGGCCCTGAGCCTGTATTTTGTTTGGTGCTGAACCCTGTCCTTGTTACATTGGACTTAGGGGTGCTATTCCCAGTTTGGTGTTTTTGTTTTGATGGGTTTTTGGTATTTTGATTTTGGGTTTATTGTGATTGATTTATGTTAAATTTACCTTCCATATTAATAAAACAAACACATTTTTGCTAAACCAATTCCATCTGGTTATTTATGTTATTTCCCCTTCCCCAACGAGTTAGGGTTGTAACAGGATGCCTGTCCTAAATTCAATCTCAAATGTCAACTGAGACCAGTTTTGGTCGCTGTCGCTGACAATCACTCTAATGCATTTCTTTCACAATGCTCAAAGTAGTTCTAGGTAGTCTTCAGCCACACTGCAGCAATCTTGATAATCTCTATGTTTCAGAGAGGCAAGAAGTTTGTAAAGAAAGTACTTACCAACAAGTGCACTCTGCCAGACATTACAGCATTTTTGGCTATTTGAGCCCAGAATGTTAAAAGGTCTCCTCTTGCTGCCATGTGTGAAATTAACTTGTACAGCAATAATTAAAATATATGGCCATCTGTGCAGTTGTGGCCTCATATGATGCACACATACAGACACACTTTTGTGGAAGTACACATTATATACACAATTCCTTTAAAAGTACGTTGGACATGCATACACACCCAATCAGCATTTGTTGAGGCTTAACAAGGTACAGTAGGCAACTGGTCTGTATGCCAAGTATCCCTCTTCTATGCATGTTACTGTCTATTCACTAACACAACAAACCTCCTCCTCCTTGCTCTCCCTCTTTGTCTGACCATCCGAATCAGCGCAGGACTCTCACGCTGTCTTTAACAGCATCTGGTCTAAACGAGATGAGTGCAGTGGCCACTATGCCAAATGGACACATAAAAAGGGGGACATTAATGGACTGGGAAGCAGCATAAATCTATCAGCCAAGCTTTCCACTCCGAAGCCTCTGTGGGCAGGCTGATGTAGGAGGAGAGGGCAAAGACGCCCTAGGTGAGTTTTATATCTCTGGCATCTAATTATACTGACAAAGTGCCAATGAAATTACACACCCCCCATTGAAAAGAGGGAAAAAATACAATTATCCTACCATGGACGGCCAGATAGTCGCAAGACAGGATGCTCTGTAAGTGTGATTTTTAACTATTATTTGCCACGACACGTCTGCATTATTTAACGGAAAGAGTGGCACCTTATGGACATAAATGGTAAATGGAGTGCATTTATATAGAGCTTACGGGTCTTAATGATGTCTCAAAGTGCTTTACACTAGGAGTCACATTCATACATATTCATATTCACATTGTGAGTCTTTATCATACGGCTCCTTCTCACAGTGGGTCAGTAGCTAAAGGACACTTAGAGATGCAGAGGGAGGACGGCACAGTTTGAACCTGTGGCCTTCTAATTGGTGGAGGATAAAACCTGTTTTTTAAGAGATGTGACTTGAGTAGATTTGAGAAATCCAAATCTATAACATTCAGGGTCATTTTCATATAGGAACAATTGCCCTCGAATGGTCATTTAAGAGAAGAATTATGGTGCCGAGTGATCAACCCAGGAAAATGCCCAAAAGCTGTTCAATCCAGGCCTATTTGCACCGAATAAAAATCACTGTTGAGGAGCTGCTTGTTATCAAGTGTCCCATTTGTTGTGCAGAACAGAAGAGAAGCAAAAATGATATCCTCCTTTTTCATGCAAATTCAAAGGGGAATCCATCATTTTGAGAGGAAATCATTCAAGGCCTTACATAACTAATGGCACACATTAAGAAGAAATTATGCAACTTCCAAACTCAATGCAGATAACAAACAGTGGTGCAACTAATAAGCGACTTTGAACGGTGGAAAATGTGCAGCACTTGCACACAGAAGTAATGACTGTTTTTGTGTTTTCCTGTGATGAGCACACTGTTGTCTAATCATTGTGGATTGAGGGGTTTCCACCCAAACAATCAGGGCAACCGGGTGATTTGCACTGATTATTTACTCCCGTGTTCCTTCAAGAAGTCGCAAGTCAATCCGCGGAAAGCAAAAAACAACGGCCATTAACCTCATGGAAGAAAAACCTTGGTTAATCAAAGTGCAATAAAAGACAGAACACAAACTGATCACGTTTCACATTCACAATAATTCATAATGAACTGTACACAGCAGAAAAACAAGTTATTGTTGTTGTTTTAAAGTGGTGAAGCTTGCTTTCTTGATGATGCTGAGGTCATTATCATCTTCCCAGTAATTGTAAACGGTTTGAGCCAACTAGTTAGAAAATCTAACAATTAAAATCTGTTTTTTTTCCCACTTATAAGGCTTGGCTTTGAACTCAGAAAACAGCTTCTTAAACAAAAGTATAATATAAAAAAAGATTGAGATCAAACACCTAAGCAAATGTAAGTACCACTGATGGAGAAAGAGGGAGGACAGTTCTGTTTCGAGGATGACATGTTGTCAAACTGCCACCAAAATGGTGGAAATATCGCTTCTCTCTTTGTTGAACAGGTTATTTGATGCCGCAGCATTTCTTTTTATATTCTGTACTGATGAACAGCCAAGTTCCCCAGCTTTGATCCCCACAAAATCCTATAAAAGCATGCATGTGTGTGTGTGTGTGTTTGGCGCCGCAGTAGACCCAGCAGAGCAGAGAATGTTGCTGAATTTTAAAACTATAAAAGAACTGGACAACAGACAAAACGGACAAAAAAGCAGTTGTTGTGTCAACATCAAAATTACCCAACACATATCTAAGTCATTTTAAAATGCATATAATGATCTCAATAATGTGACAGGAGACAAATATTGTTTAAGATCGTAGAAGAAATTGACATTTAACAACTCCTTTTCAAATGTCAAGCCTGCTTATTTGTGTTGCAGCAGAACTCCACCATGTTTTCAGGCAACTAAATATCATTAAAAAGCATCACAAAGTCAAAGAAATACACTCAATTTGATCCAAAATTAAAGGTAACACATGTATTATTATGTAGCTATGTGTTAAGGACATAATACAGATAATTAACAGCCGACATACAGAAATGACTGCATTTTATGTGCAAAACATTTTCTTTTACTATCTTAACTGTCCTTCGAGAAGCACAAACCAAAACACAGAACACTCTCCATGAGCTCAGAGGGAAAAGTCGGTGTGCTTTATTAAGTCAAACTGGGATAAGGCTCATATAGTGGGGCATAGCCTAAAATATCAAAGTATCATTAGTAACACCATGCTGTGCAGGTTCACAGCCGCCACCACCATGTAAGAGCTTTCACACCAAAAGGTCGCTGCTATCACCCCGACTAAAAGCTACCTCAAGTAAAAATTTCACTGGCCACATAAGAGCATTTTTAAGTGGGTGTAGAGAAGCAGCGAGTCCACGGTGCAAAAACATCTCAAGAAGCCACTCCTGCCGTGGCATCCGTGATCTCTGTGGTGGACTTTGTTGTCAGAGGACATTTAACAAGTTTGCAGGGAGGTTTGACGACTATTTTCTTTTCTTTGTTTTTTTTTAATAACAGATGACTGCACTCTGAAATTTGCACAGCCAGGAAATCTGCCACATGCTGGAAGAAGAATGAAGATTACACCGGCGTCACAGCAGCCGCTCGGACTCGGAGTCATGTGCCGCAGTTGGTGCTACAGGTGCAATAAAGAGCACAGTGAGTGGTGAGCGGCTCCTGCGCGTGGGAGTGTGACCATGTCTCAGTTTGCCTACTTCCACACTCATAATTGCTGTTTTATGTCCTTTTCAGACAGAATGAGACAATGGTGCGACCGCGCTCGGAAGCCCATTATTCTCAATGGCCTGCACCATGCAAGGATGATTATTTGCTACACCTAGTAAAGCACACGTGCAGTATTTGACCGCGTCCCATACAAACCAAACAGGAATGGAATACACAGCAGGTAGGTTTCCATCAGCCTGTATTTATTATTATTATTATTATTATTATTATTATTATTATTTTTTTTTTTTTTTGCATAAAAAAAATTAGAGCAAGACGAGATGAGAGCAAGTCCAGTTTGTGTGAACAAGAAGCACATATCTATAAATGCATGTCGTTCAGTTCTACATGCCGATGTGTCCTTGGGCATGACACTTAACCCCACGTTGCTCCTGACGGCATGCGATTATGAGGTAGACTTTTCACACACGATATTTTAAGATGACCAAGATAGTTTCTTCCATGATTCAATTCCTGCAAAACAAAAAAAAAAAATGCTAAACCAAACTTTCTCTGAACCCATCTGCCTGCACAATGCAAACTATGGGGCGTTGGAGGGCCAAGCTGCTTTCTATCGGAGAGGGCTTTGACAAGTGTGCGGCATTGCAGCATGAAGTACTTTATTTGTACCTGGATGATGAAAACACTTCAACACTCAATATGTTGAGAGTAATCGAAAAAAACACTCTCTTACCCTGCAGTGGTCATCATTTGAATCTGTCTCCAAATTATTTGAAAAAACAGGATCCAAGGAAGACAGATCAGAATTCCTATGTCCACAATGACGCTTTGATATGAAACAGCACCCTCCCTGTCAGAGTGCTTGTACTCTACATGAACAAATCTACTCCAAGTGTCTTACACAAAGGTCACACAGAAATCCGTAAGATCCAGTTTTATTGATTAAAAAGTGATAACTGCCAGTGTCTAATCACAATTCTGCAGCAGAAGCATGCAAGTGCGGTTATTGGCTCTTGGACGCCAGATTCTCCTAAAATGTGGCTCCTACCCGTGTTTGCAGTGGTGCATGGATCTTCTCAATAATTGATGTAACGGAGCGACGCAACTTCCTATCGCAGTGAGGTTTGGGTGTTTTCAATAATTCACGTTTATCAGAACCTCAAGTCTGCCCGGCTTGACTTGCTGGAGATAAGTTCACAATAACAGAAGGCACTGTTTTTCCATTCAAATGCAGGTTTCGAGTGTATTCAAGTGTGGGTTTGCGAATGTTCTTCTGACCCATTTGTGTTTATGGTATTTGTATCACGACAAGAGGAGCGTGATAAACAAAACCGTAGTGTCGCAGGCAAGCATTTTAAAAAGTAACCAAGGGGTTAATATTGCCATGCTGCTACTATTCTAACAAATACTAAATTTATTTCTGGGGGTTTGTTATGCTGTTGAGAAACACATTCTATTTTTATAAATGCATGTATTATAGGCTGTATTATATATACTTTTTTTTTTTTTATCCACCAAATATAAATTTTGCCACCTGAGAAAATATTAAGCTCTCGAAGTAGTTATCATTATTACCATTATTACCATTATCACCAGCGTTAAAATACAGTGGTGTAACTATGCCAAGCAAAGTCAGATAGGAGGCAAATGTATTCCCAATAAGATAATTTGCTCTAATTTATTATTCTTCTTCTTATTATTATTTTTGTTTGTTTAATTTTCTACACAAATTCCTCAGCTCCACATTTTACCCCAAGTACCACCAGAATTAAACTTGCGTACCTCTGGTGGTACACGTACCTCAATTTGAAACAGCACAGCCTTGTTGGAGCCATGAAAAATTATGTCTCTGATTAGGTGTACTGTACTGTTTAGATATTCTCTATATTCTCATTCATTGTGCAATAGGTGAGGTACATCCTGGACAGTTCGCCAGTCCATCGCAGGGCCACATGGTCAATTTAGAGTGTCCAATTTACCTAATTCCCATAATGCGTGTTTTTGGACTGTGGGAGGAAGCCGTGGAAAAGACACGCACACATGTGGAGAACATGCAAACTCCATGCAGCGAGACCAGGGTCTTTTTTCTGCTCAGGCAAGAGTGCTAGCCACCACACCAACCATGTGGCCATTCACTGATTCATATGAAATAAAAACATGTATTTACCTTCGGTTAAAGTGTGAGTTTCACATCTGCCCATTGTAATTTGAAAATATCTGGTTCTTTGCACCTGATACAGTTGATACACTGTTTGGCCATCGGTCATCGCACATCATCTTTCAACCACATGTTTGTGGGGAACAAGCCCAGATCTGTAAGTCCTCTTGACCCATGTTGCTCCTGTTGGAGGAACTGGCAGCAGAAAGGATGGAATAGAAAAAGTGTTGCACATCCAGTAGATGCTATATCAGTGTGTGAGTGAACGAGTGTGATTGGGTCAACGGCAAATCTGTCTCGTAAAGCAACTTTAAGAGGTCATCAAAACCAGGGCCACATAAATATAGACCATTTACTCTACAAGGGTGCATGTTCGGCCAAAGTACCTTTTATAGATACAGGTTTAAAATATCAAATGTGTTCCATGACACTTGCAGGTGGGAAAATACATTTTAAGCAGTGTGATGACGGAAGATGAGATGACTGATCAATCCGGTGGGACCAGATTGTTCCAGGCTGGTGTCAGCATTCGGCAGATGTGTGACACATAAAGGTTTTAATCTAATATCCTATGTCGCAGCTACTGGTTACAAGGCATTTAGGAAGGATGAGTGATATCTGTGACTGACGCGAGCAACTGACAGCATCTCCTCTGTCGCCCGAGGGAGGCAAACTAGTAAATAAACAGTTTTACCTGAAGTTTGCTTCGTTTTACAAAGTTTGCTCACCTCACATTGCCTCTGTCTGTGAAATAGGTCTTCACACTTTTCCATCCAGGAAATCATTACAACTGCTGTTCTTTTTTTTTTTTTTTTGGGGGGGGGGGTATTTTCCCTCCAAGGTTTTGGAGTTTGTATTTCAGATTGCCCTGCACTTAAACCATACAGACAGCAGGGTGTTGTCAGAGTGTTTTGGTGCAGGATTTGCAGGGATATTTACAGACAAAGCTCCAGTTATTGCCGCCTAGCTCGTCAATATGCTGCCTCACTGTAATGTCAATAATCAAAAGCCCTGTATGCTGGCGGATACTCTCGATATACATACAAGTATGCCTGACTTTGTAGGTTTCAGTGAGACTTTTGAGTGGCTCTGGGCTGGGTTTGTATGATGAGACGATTCCATGATGGTGGAACTAATCAAAGTGAAAAAGAAACGTATTTTTATTACCCAGTGTAAAAGCAAAAGCCGTCCAATATACACAGTGGGAGATTCTGGCTCCTTCCAAAATAAGATCGTCTAATGTCACAGGGAAAAAAAACGGCACAAGCATTGGTTCATTAGCCCAATCAGGACATTTTTGTACTGTAATAACGCTATTTATTTTATACCACATGAAAAATGATTAAAGCTGTAGCTCTGGACACACAAAAAATACAATTTCCCATCGTACTTCCAGCTCTCTTAATCCTATTTTAGGAATTGCCAGGGTTTTCTTCAGTGTGAACAAAACACCTCTTCCTTCCATATTGTGCAGCTGCACACACACACAGACACACACACACAGAGACACATTACACAAATGAGGATTTTCAAGTGTATATTCAATAATTTCCTCCACTTTATCTATATGTTAATTACGATCCAATCCTGACCCACCTAATTTAGGAAATCTTCATTTATATATTATTAAAGTACTAAAATTAGAAGTGAGTGGATAAATTACTATGTGTTTTTTAATTGCTAGAGAGAATTTCGAGAATGTCAGAATGTTACACTTACAAAAGAACTAATCACAAACAAACATCTTAACCTTGAACAAAACAGCCTGCGCTGTACTGAGAATGAAAACATCCTGGAGGTGAAGTCTCGTTCACTCTGTGTGTGTGCACATGTGTGAGTGAGTGAGAGGGAGGGGGGGGAACTCTACAGACAACAAGTTGTTCATAATTTATTTATAATAGTTTGCCTTCGCTGTCTTTTGACTGACCCAAACAAACCATGTTGTATTTGTTTTTCAAGTCGACCTGAACCTTCCCCGACCCGCGGGCCGGCCCGGGGTGCTCACGGATTGTGGGTTGACCCTCGCATCACTACATATACTACATATGTAGTGTAGTGTATACTACATATCAACAGAGCATTATTGTCACGTATAGTTTGGGCAAAATAAGTTCATGATTTTAAAAGTTGTTTTATTCATGTGGGAAAAACAGCACCGTTTTCAAGTGTTTTTCACCTTTTGTATAGTTGCTGTTCCCTGCTTTATGATTTAAGAAACTTGTTGACCATGTGTTTCTTTAAAACTGTTATTTTGAGAACGATATCTTTATTTGTACAACTATACAGAGTGGTTTGTGTTGTAGATATAAGTCAGCTCTCCCACACAAACCTAACCGATTTTTTTCCATCGTCATCATTTCATTATCTGCTCCCATTATTGTATCCATGAGGCGTTCAGGAGCTATTTTTCACAAGATTGTTAGAGAGAAATTAGGCATTTTTGAACATATGCGAGTCTGAAGTAAATCTGAGGGGAAGCCTCTAATGTTCGCAACTCATCAGACGCTCTTAATGCATCAGTGACAGCTGACGAAGGGTTTCACAGAGAAGAGAGTGGATGAGACTGACAGCAGTTGGAGAGCTGCAGCTTGGACTCGCGCCTCGCGGGAAGGGACTTGACTCTCCCATTGAGTGATTTATTTTGTCTCAAATGATGCGGAAAATGACTTAATCAGAAGCACCATGTTAAATGCTTGTTTTTGGAAAGCACTGCTGTTTGGAAGTTTTAGGATACCAGCTCAGTACCGTACAGTAAAGGTTGAATCATACTTCTATTTAGAGGACAAACACTTTTTCTCAAAATGTGTCTTTTTATATGACTTTTATTTATATATTATATTTATGTAACCTTTTGGACTCTTTAGTACTCTTGGTTACTCAGGTGATGCATGACCCGAAAAGACTCTAGTATAGACATCGGGTTTCTATTTTGGATTTACCACGCACTTTTTTCCTGATGTTTGTATTTAATTTGTATTTTAATCAACGTCAAAACTATAGTCTGGCTATGGTTTAGGTTCAGGATCATTTAGATTAAACTTCAAACTACTTTAAACATAAATTCCAGATACAAAGAACTATTTAAAAAGAAGGAAAGTAAAATCTGAAGAGGTCAGAGTTCAATTCAAAAGCATCTACATTCAGAATTTCATAGTTTTACTAATAATTTATTTGTACTTGGTTTAAAATGATTTTTTTTTTTTTCCACCTTCCTGAAGGTAGCAGTTCAAATATAATACAAGTACGTTTGACATCCTCTTCATGCCCTGATAGTCAACACAGTTGCCAGGTGGCTGTAGCTCTCACAGAACTACAATGCAACATAACCAAACGTTTCATTCTGAGGAATAATTGTGTTTTCTTCAAGGTGAGAAGTATTCAGTATCAACAAAGCTGTCCTCTCAGCACTTTCGTCTCTCCAAAATAAACACACAAACACTCAGCTTGAAGCAGAATTTTATCTGAGGGCTTTGAGGGTGGAGCTTTGATGAGAGAGCAGGGTGTGATATACTGTATGGCTTGCATCTGTTGCAGCATCGCGTGCTATTTTAACTTTTCCAGATTCCTGATTTTGTTTTCTTTATTGATTATTTGTTGATGGCTTGTCGTACGGGTGGATTTCAACAAAATTGCATGACAATTTGTAACTTGACCTTTCAATCAGTTGTTTCTCTTTGTTCTGCCCCGCCCTGATTAGTTTCACCTGTTAGTCTCCGCCCCCCTTTTGCATGGACTCCTTCCCTTTGGTGTGAGTTCTTTTGCTTCCTCATTGGCAAACAGAACCCAACTGGAACATGAAATGTCTGCGACCAGATGGAACCTGTGGCTCATCATGTTTCATCGCCGTAGATATACAGAGGAGAGACCGGTGTTGAGGAACGGATCAGAAAAAACAAGGACAATTTGCAAACAGCTTTAAACTTCAAATACTTAACAACACTGAAATCATATCAAACACCTGGGACAATACTATAAAATGACACGTGGTGTCTAAGACTTTGAAGAAGTGGAGGGTAGAAACAGAAGTTCTTCTGTTTTGCCTTTGGTTCCATTTCATGTCCCAGTGTTCCACACCTTCATGTCTCTTGGTTTCTGGATTTGTGTTGGATTTGGATTCCCATTCCTTTTCTACCTGCCTGAGGTAAGTCTTCATTAAACACTGTCTGTTTGTGTACTTAAAGCTCTGGTTTCAACTTATAGTCAAAAGATTATACCTGTATCAAGGAGGTATTATGTCAAAATAGTTGATTATTTTGTTCGCAGGATGACCTTAAAATCATGAATGAAATATATTTTAACAAAATCAAGTGGAAGGTTTGGCTGGAGGATTGACCCATTGAATTTTAGTACTGCTTTTTTCTTTTTCTTTTCCGTTGGTCGGATGGTTAGGGTGTGTCCAAATGCAGAAAGAAATGAGGAGGGTGACACACATTCAGAGTGGATAGTGTGCAGAATGTGGAGGGAAGAAAATGGCAGGTGAATTCGTAAATGAGGCTTAACTCGGAGCGTGCACCAGCAGAAATTCCTCCCCAGCCGGCTGTGGGACCTGTTTTGGCACAAGCTCTGAGGCAAACTCATCATTATTTACAGCTTCTTGGAGGGCAACGCCACTTGTCTCCGCTCATGCTTACCCACCTATATATTTCATCCCCAGCTCATTGTCTGTGTACAGATGGTGCAGCCATTAATGTAAAACACACTCTTACTATAAACCGTGTGAGCCAACCCACGGACGAGGAAACAGTAATTAAGCCATCACGGTGGGTGTTGATAATGTCAATGTCCAAAATCGTTTTGGACACATGGTAATTGCTGCACGGATGTGATTAGACTGGGCCTGGTAAACATTTTAGGTTAGGTAAGTGGAAGTGTGTGGGTTGAAGTGTCCTAACTTGCACTTCCAGCACCTTTTTGTGTATCGAGACCATGATTCCTTTCAAAGAACCAAAATATAAATGAAAGCGATTTATCTTCGATGCATGAAAGAAAAATATTGAAGAGTCAAGGTTACCCAGACACATGCAGTGTGAAGATATTGTGACTTTGATAGTTAAATCAAAATATTAACAGAGTTCAAATGATTTCCAGTGTTTTTGAGAACAGGGTTAATCATTTACAGTCAATGTCACCGCTGAAATAACCCCAGTCAATATTATTTTCTATTATACAGACACAACCTGTCGCTAAAGGTTGAAGTGTGCATTAATCTAATACAAAATACGTGTGGCAAATTAATAAAAAATTCTGAGAACAGGTTGAGAATAAAATAACACTGATAAGTTGTGATGCTCAGCTTGTTTGAAAATGTTTGTCAAGAGAACCTTTACAAGTGGAGAGCTTTGTGTAGGTGTGCATGCAGCCAATGTCCTGTTAAAACCTGGTATTAATATTAGACCTGAGAGACCTGAGCACAAGGTTTTCTGTTGACACAATGGAATTAGTGATTATGACAAATGCCCGTCTAGAAGCCTCTGCAGACGATGACTGATGCATGACATTTTATTTTTGGCTCATACGTTTAACCAACTTTATTTCTTTCCTCCATCTGATATAACAGTTTTTTTGTCTGCACTATGGTGCGCAAAAGTAATGCATAAACAAAATATTAAATATTTTAAACAGATACTCAAAAATGCAGAGCCTGGTATTCATCCTACACGTGTCTCCTGTGACCACTCGTGATCATATACTTATAATAATACGTCCGTTCGTGAAGATCAAATGATTCTGCTTGCATCCAGTTTGACTGTATACAGCAGTGTCCATTCACGCACTTGTGTGCTTTTGTTTATTCCCTTTTTGGCTGCAAGAAAATGCACAGAGACACAGAGTGAGGAGAGCGCAGAATAAATCAATGTTATACGTGCAACTCGACCATGGAAAAAAAAAAGATTTTAAGCATCTGGGAATAAAAAAAAAAAAAGAAAAGAAATCATGTGGCACGTCAGTTAATATTAATACTGAGGTGGTAGCCACACAAAAAAAAATCAATGTGCAGTATGTGCACTGAGAGGTGTAAATATACCTTTTTGGTTTATTGTGAAACTGCGTGTCAGAGGGAGTGGAACAATGTGGCCTTTTATGCACATGTAAGATCTTAGCTGGATTGGATGAGGTATGGTCACATGTCCCCGCTTGGCTGGATTAAATACATTGACCCATTTGTGGTCACAGCCACATTCACTGTCAACATTGACTGCCACGTGTTGATTTTCTGTTTTTTTTCAGGGTAAAATCTAATTCCTCTCCCCTCACACCCACACGCACAGAGGATCAAGGTGTTTATTTGCATATTATGTGGAGCGAGGGTGTGAGATCAGAGCACAAGTGGTCACTCGACAGGCGTATTAATTCCTGGAGTGTACTCGCTCAGAGCTGTCCAACTGTTGTCTTGTCGGGCATGACTGAACATGTCCGCAGTTAACCCACGGCCACTGAGAAACACAGCACTTCCTGGTTCCTGGTGTTAATTTGCTCTTTGAAGGTCCTCGTGATGACTCTATCTTCTGGAGGATGCCTCGATTCATCCCTCTCTTTACTAAGCAGTTGGGAAACTATGGTGACCTTTTGCATACAAGAACATATGTTCTTTGTCTGCTTCAAAATGCATTTGCTCTGTTTGTTCAGGCTGTTAATGAACCAAAGTGTTTCTATTTATCTCCCCAATATTATATGCACTCCATAAGAAAATCACGTCTTTCACAGGCAAACAGCAGTTGGTCAAAAATATCCCACTCTATTTTTGCATCTTCCCATTTTTTTATATTAATTAATTACTTTGCCCCATCATTGACCCTGGATGCAACCCTCAGACAGACCTTGTCGGTTCATCTACCAATTATTTTTTTTATTTTTGCATTTTCTCTCTCATTTTGCTGCATAAGAAAAGGAATATTTAAATATACATGGAAATAAACATGTGGTTAATCTGAAAAAAGAATAGAAGACTCCACCTCTGCCCTCAATTTGACTCAGATTGTGCAGAATATATTGTATTCAATTGCATTTGCAATGGACATATGGATGTGTTTGGACTTGTCTGAGTCATTTACAGACACACATGCATACAAATGACTGCTGGGTATACGGCCAGCATGTTACATCTTAATGCTCTTTCTAAATATTCCTCAGACTTGATTGTCCATAAAAAAAATGCTCCGGCAATTTGTGGACATGAGCCTTTCCCACCATGCGATGGGTCAGTGATGAGTAGCAAAATCATCAGAGTCACACAACAGAATCCAGGAGGCTTTATGTGTGAAGACGCTTCCATCCCAATCCCTTTCTATATAGTGAACAGATTACCTGCCCTCAATGTGACCTTGGAGCATAACTGCCGATTGTTATCTGAGGCTCCACCGATCCCATGAAACCCTTCAATGAGAGTCTTTTGACTGCCGGTCAATTCAGTCCTTTTCTTTTGGGATAGATGACAAGCATTTGAACAGGTGTACACACAATTGCATGTAGAGTCTTACAAGACTCCTTTCACTTGACACTCAAAGAGTAAATGATCTCCCACCACGGCGGCCTCCTTCTGTACAGAGATAACAAAATGTTTTGTGCTTTGTTGAGGTCATTGTTCCTCCTTGTCTTTGTTTGTGTTGTTGTCGGAGTTGGCAGGTGTTTGTTTTTCAAGACCGAGCTTGTGATTTACGTACAAGGGTTGATAATATTAATCAGCAGAGTTGTGAATGGTTTTTGACTCTCTGGCTGTGATTCAGCAAAGCACATTGAGTTGTTACCGCTAGCATTAGTACTGACAAATTCCATCGGCACAAACATAATTGTGTAGAGTGATGCGTTAACATTTTCTTTGTAAATGGACACGGTTTATGTATCGCAGTGTCTGTTATGACTGTGGACTTTTTCCTGTCACTTTTGATTGAATTAACAATATTTCTGGCCAAAGGCAGCTCTCATTGGAATTGCAAATCAGTTCTAGTTTGCTTCCGTGCTGGGTTGCAGCAATGTTGACACCACAGATGGCTTTAACATTTTTGGAATTTTAATGGGCATGATGTGAAATATTAGCGTGGCATTTTTCCCATTTCGGGAAAAAAAAAAAAAGTCCAGAGCAAACTCATTGTTCTCAGTTCAAAGATGGCTGCCGATGTGAACCACCTGCTTTCAAATACCGCCGCGGTTCGCCTGCCAAGTGCTGTCTAAACTCATCTACAATAGAGCAGCATATCATTGGAGGGCCAGAGGTCCAGCATTTTTTTTTTTTTTCTGAGGGACACAAGCCTGCTTAGCTGAATTGGATGATTGTCCTTCTGATTGGGACCCCTGATCTTGAAGGCTGTACTTTCCGCGTGACCATCGTTCCAGAGGCAGCAGTGTGAGAAGTTTAGTGTCTTAGCAATCCTGCAGAGTTGGCTGCTAACGCACTCCCTATCTGGTCAAAACAGGGAACTAAAAAAATAAGCCCTCCAGCAAGCCACTTTAAACTGTCAACATCACTGTGGGAGACTCTAATGTGAATCTGTGACTCAACATTTTTTGTTTTTTGCGAGAGCGTGACTCACTGACGGAAAAGAGTGCATTTGCGCTCGAAACTGTAATAATATGATGGAGAAGGACACCGTTTCTGCGTAGGAGAAACTAAACCACACTTTACAACTGTATGTAAACATGTATGTAAATGTGCTGCAGCGACCCCCTCATGTTTTTTGCAATGCATTTTTTAATAGTTCCCTATGTTCATATGTTATCTTTAAGGCCGTTTCACTGGATTGCATTATATTTTATATAAATCACATTTATTTTTGTAATTTTCACAGAGCAGTGCATTGGTTTCCCCTTTTTGTAATTTGAAACCGTTCTCATATTTTTCTTCTCTTTTAATGCAATTTACAAAATGTGTTCCTTTCACACGTCTCCCAGTGCCACTGTATGCGTGATGACATTTTTAACAGCATCTAGAAAAACCACCTTCCAGGGGTTTAACAGTAAAACGGGATCCATTTCCATTGTGAGGCTTTATTGAATATTCCATTGTCAGACATCGTCATCAATCTAGAGCGGTAATCCATCATTGTCAAGTGAACAATGCGTGCATTAATTTGGAGGAATATATTCCGTTTTTCCTCCCGTACCCACGGGCAATAATTTTAACAACTGTCAGCAAGATTCTGAAAGTGGAGCTCAGATCAATCCTGTCTGTGGGAAAGGAGAGTGAACACTTGCACACATCGTAGCTGAAAAGCTTTTATGATATACCCATATTTAATACATGTGTAAAGTACACCTGATAACGTGATATATTACCTTAAGTAAAGGTTATATTAAAAAAAAAAAAAAAAATCCCAACTAGAGCAGTTGGAGAATGACAAATGTGTTAAAGCCACATTATACACTTTTTCAGCCACTTGGTGAGGAAAGGTCCGTACTAAAGCTATTGAAGGCATTGTCCCAGTGCTCTACTTTCTTTACTCTCTACCAGTCACTAACTTTGTCTCTGTCTGTTGTTCAATACCAAGCAGGGCCGCACGCCGATTTATCAGAGCTTGTTTGCTGCTGCTAGAACCTGCTATTTGGAATGAGGTTAATGGGAGCACTGAGACTTGGCCATACATTAAAAAAAAGCCATAAAAGTATAAGAATGACCTAAAAGAATGTGTATTAGGCGATAGAGTGTCGCTACCTCCACCCCTCCCATGAGGTTAAGCAGAGGGGTGACACATCACACAAAAGGTATTTTTCTGACGTTTTCTCAGTAGTTATGATGTAAAGCTGCGGGAAGTAAAACCAGACACGAACTGAGCTTTTGCCGTGAGTGAAATCATTTGTGTGAAGCGATATATGCGTCTTTTAAAATGCCGTTTGAATGTTGACATACGTTTTATGGCCTTTTATTCTTTACGTCTTTCTTTTTGTCTCTCTCTCTCTCTCCAAACTGCCTTATGATTGCTCTTTAGTCATGCTGTAAACACGGGAGGAGCGTAAAGCTACTCCATTGTCAGATTTACATTATGATGACAGGTTATTATGAAATTATTAATAACCCCCCCAAAAAATAAAAAAACTATGCTGCCTACCCCAGCATGCATGGTTTCCGCATTGTGAAACGGGGAATGGAAAATAATTTGTGTGTGTGTGTCAGTGCGGGTGTTTGTGAGTTATAAATCGTATAAACTGTATGATTCATACAGTGCAAAGCCGCACTCCATATTTCAGGACGTGCTCACCGCTCCTGGTGTCACTTCACCTTCTGACTGCCGGAAAGAGGAGAATAATGGGGAAGGAGGCAGATCAGCTTCCTGTTTGGAAAAGGAATCACCTTTTTTTTTTTTTTTTTTTTTTTTTTTTTTTTTAATTTGCCAAAAGATGTCTCTCAGCACAAAGAGAGATTTCCCCTGTCATTTTTCTGCTTCATTTGCACGCTGCGCTGTTTTTTTTTGTCAAGCTCATCAATTTTGCCCCATGTCAGTTGCTCTCTCTTTCTAATGGATTTTCTGCCAACAGATTTTCTATTTACGATAAGAGGATGCTCCTAGTCTTTAAAAGCCCAAATGAATGCTGATGGGGAGCCTGTATTCCAAACAAGTTTAAGCTTATTTTTTGCACTACTGTCAGTAATTTTATATACTTTATATATATATATATATATATATATATATATATATATATATATATATATATATATATATATATATATGTTACTTTTTAGTAAATTCTTGCTAAGATAAATTCAAAAAACCAAAGGTGTTTTTTTATTAACCTCACCTAACAGTCATAAAAGGGATTCTGACGACATTAAACATATGGTAATATACCATAACTCAGTGTTGTAAAATTTAAAAGATTTATAGTGTCCAATGATGAACAATGTGGACTTTATTTCCTGCTCTCCAGCCCTGCATGTGCAATAGACTTTAAAGATCAGCTTTATGAGTTGTCACCTTGTGAATATGGTTTTATATGTGGCTCGGTGTTGGGTATAATTTGCGTATATGGATTTTTCTTTAAAGGATTTTCCCCTTATATTGATCCAGAGGCTGTGCCAAGTTTTGGGGCTGCTGGAATCTACATTGTCTCCTCTTATGCTCGACATAATTAGTGCTTGAGGACTTAATTTGCGATATTAATTTCTTGTTTGAAAAGTAATAGATAATCATAAATAAAAAGTGTGAATGTGAATCCACATTTCTACTATCTGGTTGTGTCTGTTTTGGTCTCTTCCAAGTCTTTTGGGAACTGTTTGAATCTTTAGCCTATAAATTGTAAATTCTACACTTGTTTGTGTTTATCCTATGTTCCTGGACTGGTGGGAACTTGCAGTTGATCCATCATCCCATTTTTTCAATTAAATCAAGTGGCCTGCTGCAGGTGAAAACACTTTCTTGTCCAATGATGCGACTTTGGCTTCAACGGACTTGAACACCAGCATCAGCATTAAATATTTTTGCTGAATATCATTCACTTGTTTCGAGCTGATCTTGGTGTCTGCACATTGTTCCTTGTTCTCTTTGTCTTTGGGTTTCACTGGCATGGACACCTGGTTTGTCCCAAACAACGTGTCAGATCTCTCAATGAGCTTGGGTTTACATCAAGATTATCCTCAAATTCCCATCTTAATCCGGGATCTTATTAGATCCAAATGTCCGAATTTCCAAAAAAAAAGACATAAGCACAGCTTTATTTGCAGCTACTCTCATCCCATGCATCCAGTTTCGTGGTGTGCAAAACAAAAAGTGTGCAAAAGTGTGAGATTTAACCGGAAAAAGGTACAACACTAACTAACGTGTGTTGATATAGATCAGGGGTGTCAAACTCAAATGACCTGGGGGCCAATGAGCATATAGTCTGGTCAAGCAGGGGCCGACATAGAGGAAAAAAAGTGGAAAAAACAACTATTTAGTAGCCGGTGGGAAATATAAGATATTCATTATGATATTAAACAGAATTGCAAAGTAAAAGTGCTTGTTTTGATGTAAAATGATTCACAATAAAAACATATTTATGATGCACAAAAACGGAGAATTACATTTAAAATTTAGTAAATAATGACAAAGATAATTGTGATTAAAAAAGCTTAAACATATGTAATTTCCTGTTGAGTGTAATACAATTAATAAAGCAATGATTACAACCAAATGTCTTATTACTATTATAAAAATATTGCCGGCAAATACATTTAGTCTTATATTCTGTCTCTATTCAATCGCCTTGCACAGTGGTGGGCGTGCCGCATGTAATCGATTGGAGGGCCACATATGGCCCCCGGGCCACCAGTTTGACACATGTGATATAGATACAGTAATGAAGTAAACTCCACCTCACATGTTGAGGATACTTTGTCGCTCCGTTCCCTCTGTCATTTTCGTAGCACTTCAGGAAACCACTGAAGCTGAACAAGTTTTCAAGCACTCCTGGTTCAGTAAGCTATAGTCTCATTCATTTTCTGCATGGGCAATGTTCTGTGCCACAGCATTGGCCTCCAACCTCCAACACCTGGATGGACCACATGGTCGTGGTTGAAACATCAATAGGGAAGATGGTGAGGTGACTGAAGGAAAACATCTGGATCACTAGCCCTTCAATGAATAAGTGATTTTGAAATGGATTGTTCAGCAAGGCATGATGTTTGATATTTGTGTTGTGTTGTTTAAATTCTCAAGTCCAAATGATTTGGCTGAAGCACTTAAGACATTATGAAAAAATAGATTTTAGACCTGTTTTGTTTAGCAGTGATATTACCACGATAGCTTTCTTTTAGAAACTTAGTCTTTCTTTTCAGCTCCTTTTCTTTTTACGTTTGCTCTAATTTGTGCCATTAGTGAAATTACAATCTTTTTTTTGTTTGTTTTCAGTGTTGGCTTTTCAAAGACTTTTTTTGTCAAACTGCCAAAGTACACATAATGACATGTACAGTAGATAGTTCTCAAATGATTCATGTGTCAAAATGAAAAGAAAAAAGAAAAAAGCCACTCTGATCTCATATCTATTTGAAGGTGAGCAGTGATAGGTTTGGCTTATTTTAACATATAATTAAATAATTGTGTCTTGCCTGAGTTGTATTGTAGCCCTTGTGTGTCAGACATGTGTCAAATTGTCCTCTAACAGAGAGATACACAGCCCAATATAAATATTAATTTACAGTTATAAAAATAAAATGGCCATAACATACAGCACATGCACAATTTGCTCAGTTGTTGTCACCACATCCGGAATTGTCTTCTAAGAGGAGTTTACCGTTAGCAGTTAATATGAGGGCAATACCGCTGCAGCCAATGTATTTGAGTCAAATATGAGAGCAATCAAAATGAACTACCCCCTCATCAATAAGGCACAGTGATCCCATCCATCTCTCCAGAGCTATGATGGATAGACATGGACCAGTCTAATTAAAGGATGAATTATGGAATGGATTCAATTCATCACCGACTCTGTCAATGCTATTAAATTCGGTCGGTCCCGTGTTTCCATATGTGGGCTGCACTTGCTTTTCTGCATTTATCAATCATAAATCAAGAAAAGATTGGTCCCAGCAGGGAATCTAGCGTCCCTTTTTCCGAGCCATACATCGCGTCCAACAATTCTCTCCCTTAGACGGATGCGATCAAACAGGCGTGGTGCCCCGATGAGCCCCAGTGCTGAGTCTTCCTGACTGCATATGGCAGCTAATAAGGCATTAGAACAAAACATGCAGGGGCAGACTGGTGAAAGTTCTTATAGCCAACACACACGTATGGAGGAAAAGCACACACGAGCACAAAAGGCAAGGCATTTATTCACAATAAAAAAAACATACTCACCCACACACATACACATGGGCCCCTGGACCAACACTGGAGCCAGTGCAAGGAGTTAGATATTATTGATTGGGATCTCTAGGCCACAAACACACACTGCAAATCACAGAAAAGCAGGGGCAAGAAGGTCAGTTCAAAATGAGAGTTCCTTAGCAAGGACTCACTCCTGCATTATGAAGGATTTGTGGGTGCTCCGATTTGAGGTCAATCAACATTATCTGTCCTAAAAAAAAGAGAGGAAGCGAGAACAGAGCAGGGGGGAAAGAAGACAGCTGGCAGCACTGATTGTAGCACAAAAGTGTCAAGGCCAAAAGTGTTGACAGGCTTTTCCAGCGTCCCTCTCTTTGTCAGAGGACACAGTGATAGAGCTTCAGGGCACATAATATGATCTTGTCAGTGGACTCAAGTAAACGAGCCAAAACAAGCCACCACAAGCTGTGTCTCAGTCCAAGGACTGGACCCTCAAACGTGTGACGACATCGTCCCGGATGTTGTCAAAATGCCCCACAGCACCACAATGTGGGCTGCATGTCCCACATTGTCACACGAATCGCCACGTTTGTCCGTCCATATCCCAGAAGTCTTTGCATGCCAGTGGCAGCCTGGCAGTAATGCCCCACTCAGCAACGGGCTTGGTGAAGCCTGGAGAAGTGCAAAGAATGAATAAATTAATACAATAAAGTAAAATAACTTTTATTTGGAAAGTGATTTTAACTCATTATTCATATTATTTAAACAGGGTTTTGTCCTAAAGAGGCAGCAAGGCAAGAGGTTTATTTTACCAGTTCAAACCTGTGTTTGTTCTACTACTTAAAGTCTAAAATTCTCTACCGTGAATAATTCATTTATAATAATAGATTTGACTGCATTGATCGAATAGTTTGAGTTACATATACTGTATATTTATACAAATTCTATCTGTTGTTCCAAAGATTTAAGGGTTTAATTATTTGACATGTGCATGTTTGTCTCCGAGCCTGAGATGCATCATCACACACTCTGCCCGTTTCCTCCAGCATTACGTAAAACATTTAAAAATAATATCTGGAGTCACAAAATCACAAGAAAATAATCACAGATTGCTGTGAAGTCATCTTTATGTACAGGTTCACAGACTCTGTCAAAGTGGGAAGTTCATTATGTAAGACAAAGGCTGCTTCTCCAAAAGGGAGAAAAAGATGCTTTTGGTTCCACACAATTCTATTAACGGTTAATGCTGAAGGAGTGGAATGCAGTACAATCACTTATGTCACATCTTTTGCGAGACGCTAACGGACCTGGAGAAGAAGAAAACCACTTTAATGACCGCAAAATGAATTCATGACCTTGAATTTTCAATATCCATTTTCCGATTTTTCTTTTTTTGTCTCGTACATGTTTCCGAGGGAGATTTTTAAACCTCCTTCTGTTTTATAGTCTGAATCAAAATGGAAGCGTTACAGCAGTTCCTTTCACCGCCGTTAACGCTGATGAAATGTCATAAGAGAACTATGACCTGCCGTCAGTGAGCACCATTAAGCAAACAGCCACAAATAGAAATGCGAATCAATTATGCACCCAGAAAGCCATTAATTATTTGCGATGTTTTCCTTTAAAGACTTTACCCTGATCTCACTTACACCAAGAACCGTGTGGTGCATCAACAGTTCACATAATGGAGATTTATCAGAGCCTAAGAGAGAAGGTAAAAATCTATCCAGACAAATGAGAATGAGACAGTTAAAGGTCCAGTGTGTAACATTTAGGAAGATTTATTGGCAAACATTGTATATACTACACATATTTATTATATATTTTTATTTTTGTTCATGTTTTTTTTTTGCTTTCGGCTTCTCCTTGTCTAGCAGTCGCTGCAGCGGATGATCAGCACACATTTATCCAGCACCGAGTGTACACTGGATGTACTGTGTACATTTACTTTTGAATAAAAAAAAAAATATTTGTCGGTATAGCCTCAGCATTAGCATAGAATAAGAGTTGCTTGACAATTTCTGTCATTTTTTTTCAAAACACAATTCAAATCAATTCATTCTAGAGCCGATGACAGAATACCATGTGCAGAAGATGCAGAAATTAGAGTTATCAAAGGATTAGTTAATTGCAATTTTTAGTCCAGTTTTATCGACATTCACTATGTAAAGCGACTCTTAGCAGTGTATCTCGATAAGCAATACAATTAGTGGAAAGTAAGTTGGTAAGTGAACTGGTCTTTTGATTCAGCTGATCATTTCAAATTAAAAGAAGTTTGTCTGCATGTTAGGCTGCAGACAGTCTAATATGGTACAGGCAGAGAACTTAACAAAACAAAAAATTGTTACATTACATGTCATTAATGTTAAAGCCAACCCTTAATTAATCACTATTAATGCATTAATAGAAATACAATGTCCGAGAAGTTTACATGTCAGTTGTTACATGAATAAACAAGAATAATATGCTTGATTCGGTCTATTCATGGTGGTAAAAATATTGAAAATGCAGGAGAAAACAACGTTGACTTATGATGAGGATGATGATAATAATAATACTAATAATAATAATAATAATAATAAGAAGAAGAATAATAATAACAATAATAATAATAAATATTATTATTTTCAATATCCTTATTATTATTATTATTATTATTATTATTATTATTATTATTACTAATAATGTGTTTTTTTAACCCTGAATGAATAATGATTAACTACAGTATGTCACTAAGTAATGCAGAATGATGGAAATGTGTATGCAGTGAGATGGAAGTGTATTGAAATTTGAAAAATAAATAAATAAAAAAAAAAAAGCAATTCCATGTATGTGTGCAATTTCACACATACACGTGGGGGGAAAAAGGCTCATCCTCATGAATAAACTTCTGCATAATCCTGAACTTTTTTTTGTGTATAGTTCAGCAGTTCATGCATATAGTGGAGCATTAGTAAAATTCTCACGGGACACCTCCGCAGGCTTTTATGCAAGTAATATTTACAGTTTGTGGATGCACGCGGCTGAGGATAAAGCGCCAGATCATTCGAGTGTAAAGGAGAAGACAGTGGTATTTGCAATGGATTTGTCGAGGTGAGTCAGAGGTCACGCCACATGTGTTTCTGTTCTGCTCGCCAGTGAGTCTAACCTTTGCTGAGCTCCATTAGCAGCAGAGGCTGTCTCTTGGGCTGGAGCTGGGTAAGAGAAAATGAACAGCTGGTCGGATTTCTTGTCTCTTTGCTGCTTGTTGCTCTTGGGCAAATTTGCTATTTCTCAGGGCTGTATGGTTTTGTTAATGTCCCACCGTTAAATGTGTGCTATGTTTTCCATTTTTCGAACAGGTGTGACATCACTAGCTCGCTGAAATCGCTGAATTGCTTTGGAAGATGTATATGCAGAATGCAAAATAAGTGATCCTTTCTTTTCGGCAGTGTTGCTATGCCCTTGAGCAACACGTTGAAGCAGCTTCGGTCGACCTGCATTAACATACACCGCGTGGTCAAAATAAAGTCACGCATGCACTCGAATAATTTCAGCCTATTCTTTAGCTTTAAATTGCAACAAACATCCATCATGGCACTGTTTCCATAAGGTTACGAGATGTCACAATGTTTATTCCATGGAAAAGTTGCATTTCTTTCCGTTGTGTGCCAAGATTGTGTATTTACGATGCAGTAGGAGCGCCGTGATGAGACACATCACAAAGATTCTCGATGGGGTTAAGGTCTGGACTCTTGTGGCAAATCTACAGTATGTGTGAAAATGACGACTAATGCTCGCTCTGCTGCAATTTGAGCCCAATTAATCCAGTTGTTGTTGATTTTTGTATTTTTTTCCAATATCCATATGTGTGTATATATATATATATATATATGTGTGTATGTGTATATGTATATGTATATGTGTATATATGTATATGTGTGTATATATATATATATGTATGTATATATGTATGTGTATATATATGTGTGCGTATATATGTATGTATATATATATACGATATGTATATATATGTGTATATATATGTATATATGTATGTGTATGTATGTATGTATATATGTATATATATGTGTATGTATATATATATATATGTGTGTATAGGTATATGTATGTGTATATATATACATACACGTAGTGGATTACTGGTGTCTAGTGTTGCTTTCTTCTGACTTCTGTCAGAACTGCTGAATACAAATATGCTGCATTCAAATGGCGTTCTTAAGGCATGTCCTGTAAACATCTTCTCATGTCATAATTAGGAGTTATGCTTCCTGACAGAAAGTAGTTCAAGGTGAAGGTGAGCAGTTTTACTTCCAAAGAAAGTATGTCCCTCCTGGACTCATCAGCAACTACAAACACAACAACATTAAAAGTCTGTTTCGAGCAAGCACATGGTCACAGTTGCATTTGGTTTGGTCTGACAGAAGGAAAGTGTAAATGATTGCTCTTGCCTCTCAGTCTGCAGGTAGAGAGGGATTATTCCAGCGTTGGTACAACAAAAGTATTGGTATCTACAAGACAAAATGTCAAAATTCTGGATAAACAATAGCTTTTTTTCGACTCGGTGTTGTAACTTTTGAAAGGTGAAAATGTGTCCATGTGGAAAGATTTGCTGACTTATTACTAATGTTACAAGCCGCGAGTCAATCATTAAAAAAAAAATACAAGCCCTTTATGGGAAGCTTTTTCTTCCTTGGAGGGTTGGCTACAAAGCTGCACTTCAGTCCCAACCACGCTCCACTCAGTAGCTTGCAGAACTCTTTAATCTTTCCCCGCCTATCTCCCCCTCTCCCCCTCTCCCCCCACCACTACCATGAATTACCTCTTCATTGTTGGATGAAGTGAATAGAAAGAACTGAGGGGTGAACCGCGTACGGTTCTTTCGTAATGGCGCACTTATTGACAGCGCCACACAAAAAAGACGGCTGATTTAGGAGGCCCTGGGTTAGGAGAGGCTCGGAGCTAATGAAGTGTATCCTTTGCTATCTATCAGCTGTCTCGTGACAACTATCAGCGGACAAAATCGATATAGATGTGGTCAAAGATTCAGCAGTGCCTGAACAGGAGCGCTCACCTCAATCTAGTTGTGCCATTAACTCTTTTCTTTGTGCCCTCTTTGGCTGATGGTAGTAAAGTAAGTCCACGTTTCGAAGAGGCTCCACTCTCTGTTCTGACTTCTCTGCTTCTCTCTAGGTTTTTAACCGGTGTCGTCCGGCACGGTCGCATGTAGAGAAGCTTTATTTTGGCACACATTGAACCTAATGTTTGTGATTTTTCTAAGGCTAATGGCTTTTGCACATCACTGGTAACGGGGATAAATGAAATCAAGTTGCGGGTAGTTCAGGAGATTTTGACACACTCATTATTCACATTAATTGCTGCACAATTAAGAAAATAAATTACACGGACTCACAGGGAGTCAACATTTAATAATGATGAGCTGGTGCATGCTTGTTTTGTGTATACAAGAATACAAGCAGTACACTTTTTTTTTCAATTTACTCATTCAGGACGTCTGTTGGACGTTTGGAATATTTGATCAGGGTCAAAAAGATTATTACTCTATGAATAAATTGGATGATGCAACTCGTCTGCATCAGCTTAAAGTGTGTTTTCCCTGCAAAGAATATGTCGAAGGTAAACAGTCTAACAGTAGAGCTTTTGTAAATCTCTAAATTATCTTCAGCGGTGTCTTTTCTTGAGCTTATAAATAGGAGCTAATGTCACAGTTATGTGTGTCAACAGACATGGAAGATTGTCAGTATATTCGTATAACGTCAGAAATGCCGCTGACTATCTAAGATGATGGATTGCCACCTTCCGCTTTGGAGAGAGCTGCTGCCCCAAGTAAAAGAGTTGAGTATCACAGGGTCTTGTTGATGTGTCAGGGTAAAATGGAGCATGGCAGTGACGGGCCCGACCGGTGCAGCGTCAGCAACAATGAGACTGCTGCACTCGAGCGATTGTGGCCAGGAGGCAAGTCTTTAGATTTGCCAGTCATCTGGGTTCCAATCCTCTCTTACGGTCATAAGATTTTGTGTCGTGATTGACGGAGTGAGATAGCAAACACGAGTGGCATGGAATTAGTTTTAGCCTTAGAGATTTGGGTAGGACAGGGGTGTCTGAACTTTTTTTTTGAACAAGGACCACATTTGATGATGTGAAGGTTCCCGGGGGCCAGTGGTCCGTTCAGACCTCTTTTTAACAGTAAAAGTGACATACAAATGCACTGTTTTATAGACTGTTACGTGTGCATGGTTTTTGCTCTTCTTTTGTGTCCTGCGCCAGGTGCCACCCTCCCCACCTGACTGGTCAGGCACACCTGCAGCACCTTGGCAATCAGGTGGATTGCCTCAAAGCTGCAGGAATGGAAGCAGACGGGGCCAGTGGGCCAAACCGCCAGACAGTGAGAAGCTGTTGGTCGTGAACGAGAGCTGTGTGCTGCGCTCTATCTTCGACTTGTTCATATTCGCTCGTAGTGTTAACCCTTGGTTTTTTCGTTCTTGGCTTCGCTTCCATCAGGAAGTAGTTTTGTGTTGACGTTGATTTACTTACGCAGAAATAAATAGTCTAAGTTTACAAATATCTCTGTTTCTTTTCTTCTTCGAAACGCCCGGTTTTATATTTAATTGTTGCCCGCCCCATTTCCCCTGGATGCCACAAGTGGGGACGTAACAATTTTGGGGGCTCGTCCGGGATTTAATTTCGTTTTGAGAAATTAGTAAAGATGTTTGTAGTTTTTTTTTAGACTATTTTGTTTTGAAAGCGGCAAGTCACTTCCGGTGGTTCGCAGTCAGTATTAACGACGGTGTATGCACAATCTAGCCTTACCTATTTGTACAGCAACTCCCTCAGTTAGGTAGAAGCGTCCAGCTGGGTTGCACGGCACCCTTCCATCGGACACTTGTTTATTGTTTTGCCTTTTTTATTTGCGGAGCAAATCCTGGGCGGGGATCAAGTTCCCCGAAGGGGGTAGGCGTTTCGGGGCTCCGGCCGCCGATGTTTCTGCCTTTCAAGTTGCCTCGAGCCCGGCACGCTCCAGAAGACAGACAGGTTAGTTCTTGGTAGGTAGGATCTGGGGGATGTTTGTTTGTTTGTCTGCGTTTGTTGGTTTGTGTATGTAGCATCCGGCGTGAGTGGTTCTGACTGTTGCCACGGAGTGAGTAGTACACGTTAATTTGCTAATAGCTTAGCGGCTAGACGCTACTACCGGCGTCATGGCGAGTGGGTCAGTGTTTAGTGTGGAGGAGTTTGTGGCGAAACCTACGCTGAGTCAACTGGACCACTGTAGGAAAGCTGATTTATTTGCGATTGCTGACCGCTATGACATTAAGGTTACAACTTCTCTCCTTAAGAAGGAGTTGAAAGCTGCCGTGGTTGACGGATTAGTGGAAGGGGGTGTGTGTGGTTTACCGGCGACTGTGCCCGAGTCCGCAGGGGAGGTGTGCTCTGAGGCTCGGGGGGCGGAAGCGACTCAGCGGCAGCGAGACATTTTGAACATAACCCCCGGTGTAAAATATGGTGACAGGGACGAGAAGCAGTTTACGTTGCCACGTTTTGAACCATTGTCCATTGAAACGACCCCTGGATCCAGAATAGATGCGCGGATAAAGCTGCGTTTAGCTCGTCTCCAGCTGGAGAATGGGGAACGGGAACGGGAACGGGAGCGTGAGTTTCAGCTCAAGTTGAAGCGGATGGAATTGGACGCAGAGACCGCGGTCAAAATGCGAGAGCTGGAACTACAGTCTAGCTCAGTTTCGTCTGGTGCGCGGCCGTCTTCGTCATCTACAACATTTGACGTGAGTAAAAACGTTTCCTTGGTCCCCGTCTTCCGGGAGTCCGAAGTTGAATGCTATCTCGGTGCGTTCGAGCGCATTGCTGCTGCCCTGCACTGGCCGAAGGATGTATGGGCGATACTGTTACAATGCAAACTCACGGGAAAAGCTCAGGAAGCTTGCGCTTCTCTTTCTGTGGAGGATGGTCTCTCTTATGAAAAAGTAAAGAGCGCAATACTGCAGGTATATGAGCTGGTGCCTGAGGCGTATAGACAGCGTTTCCGCGCTCTGAGAAAAACAGCAAGCCAGACGTACGCTGACTTTGCCAGAGAGAAGGGGATGCTGTTTGACCGGTGGTGCTCATCTTGTAAGGCAGATAACTTCAATTCAATACGTGAGTTAATGTTGTTGGAGGAATTTAAAAACCAAGTGCCGGAGCGAACTGTTGTGTATTTAAATGAGCAGAAGGTATCTACTTTGCAGCAAGCTGCTATTCTTGCTGATGAGTTTGCTCTTACCCACAGAAGCCCCTTTATCAGGCGTGATTCCCCTACTCAACATGAAACTGCTTTTAGGTCCAGTGACACGCGTGTTCCACGTTTTAGTACATCAGTCTCTGCACCTAAGGCAGATAAACAATGTTTTTTCTGTCATAAAGCTGACCATCTAATTGCGGACTGCAATGCGTGGAAACGTAAGCAGCAGGCGGCAATTTCAAAGCCCAAGGGTGTGGGGCTAGTAAGAACCGTAACCAGTTATTCACCGTCCCCCAATCAAACAGTACCTGATGAGTGTTTTAAACCTTTCATTTTCCCTGCATTTGTCTCGCTCACAGGAAAGGTGGATGATCAGCGTCCTGTCACAGTTTTGCGAGACACTGGTGGCTCCCAGTCATTCATTCTTTCCTCTGTACTGCCCTTGAGTACGGAGTCTGCCTGTGACACGAGCGCAATTGTAAGAGGTATCGGGATGAGGTTTGTACCTGCCCCTCTTCACCGCATCCATGTCCAGTCCAACCTTAAAACTGGTTTCTTCCAGGTAGCTGTCCGTTCTTCGTTCCCCATCGATGGTGTTGGCTTTATTATGGGTAACGACATAGCTGGGGGTAAGGTATATCCATCACCCGAAGTCGTTAACAACCCTGTGGCAGAATCTAGACATGATAATCTGGTCCAATGTCACCCTGACATATTTTCAGTTAGCGTGCTAACTAGGGGGCAGGCCAGAAAACAAGCTCAGGATATCGATCTGTCTGACTCTGTTTTTGCTTCTGCTGTATCTGAGGACAGGCTGCCACCTACGAGAGAAAAGGAGAACTGGGCTGGAGACCTAGAAAAGTGTGAAGGTGGGACAGAGCCTGTCGCTGTTCATGCGCTGCCACTGACCCGTGAGGCGCTCATCAGCTCCCAGTCAGGTGACCCATCTATGAGAAAATGTTTTGCAGCAGTTGAGGACCACGATAAATGCACTGAAGGTCAGTCATTTTTCTTAGATAACGGGGTGTTGATGCGGAGATGGACTTCACCATTAGGTAAAACCAATGCAGTTAGTGACTGTGGCTCAGTGTGTCAAATAGTGATTCCAGTTGCATATCGGCAGCATGTGCTAGAGTTAGCTCATGATCATCCCTGGTCTGGTCACCTTGGTGTCACTAAAACACACGACCGTATTCTGAAGCATTTCTTCTGGCCAGGAATGAAGAAGGAAGTGACACGCTTCTGCAAAACATGTAGTACCTGCCAAGTGGTGGGGAAACCAAACCAGGTTGTTCCTCCAGCCCCATTGCATCCTATTCCTGCTGTTGGTGAACCCTTTGAACGTGTACTGGTCGATTGTGTTGGTCCGTTGCCGAGGACAAAGTCTGGTAACCAGTTTTTGTTAACGGTTATGTGCGTTACCACTCGTTTTCCTGAGGCCATTCCACTGCGAAGAATCACTGCACCTGCCATTACACGGGCGTTAATTAAATTCTTTACCATGTTTGGTTTACCGAAAGTTGTGCAGACTGATCAAGGAACCAACTTCCTGTCAATATCATTTAAACAAACCTTGTATGCTCTAGGCATCACTCATTCAGTCTCTAGTGCTTATCATCCACAGTCACAGGGGGCGCTTGAGCGTTGGCATCAAACACTGAAGTCTATGCTGCGTAAATACTGTCATGATACAGGGAGAGACTGGGATGAAGGTGTCCCCTTTACACTGTTCGCCATCCGCGAAGCCAAACAGGAGTCCCTGGGGTTCAGCCCGGCTGAACTTGTGTTCGGGCACAATGTGCGTGGCCCACTTAAAGTGTTAAAGGAAAAGTTCTTGTGTAATATTTCTCCACAGACTACAGTTCAGGATTTTGTATCCCAATGTAAGGAGCGTTTACGTAATGCTTCTGCGCTGGCTAAAGTGGCACTCTACTCCTCGCAGGAGAGTATGAAAGAACGGTTTGATCTGAAGGCAGTTAAGCGTGAGTTTGAACCTGGTGAGAGAGTTCTGGTGCTGTTACCGACACCTGGCTCTGCCCTTACTGCCCGTTTTTCAGGCCCATATGTCATAAAAAGCAAAGTGTCCGACACAAACTATGTCATTCACACACCGGAGCGCAGACGTAAGGTGCGGTTGTGCCACATTAACATGCTAAAATCCTATCATTCCAGAGAGGCCAACCAGGGGGAGCAGGAAAAAACTCCGGAGACTGCTGCCCCTCGTGAAACAACTACCTCCTTGGTTTGTGTGGAATCACTGCCTGACGATGGGTTGAATGTACTAGGAAGTGACCAGCAGAGTGGTAGGCTGTCTAACACAGATTTCTTGGCGAAAATAGACACCCATTTGAACTATCTCCCTGTAGATCAGCAACGAGATATAGTCTCTTTGATGCGCTCCCATCCGTCCCTGTTTAATGATGTACCATCTAGCACCAACGTACTAACACATGACATCGATGTTGGTAGTGCGTCTCCCATTAAACAGCATGCGTACCGATGTCCGTTAGCCAAAAGAGAGCTTATGAAAAAGGAAGCTAATTACCTAGTGGAAAACGGTTTAGCTGTACCTAGCTGTAGTCCTTGGAGTTCCCCTTGTTTGCTGGCTCCAAAATCTGATGGCACCCCACGCTTTTGTACCGACTATCGGAAGGTTAACGCAGTTACAGTGCCAGACTCATTTCCCTTGCCTCGCATGGAGGACTGTATTGATAGTATTGGGCCGGCCATGTTTATTTCAAAGCTCGATCTGCTGAAAGGGTACTGGCAGGTTCCATTAACACCCAGAGCCTCTGAGATTTCGGCCTTTGTAACCCCAGACCACTTCTTACAGTATACCGTTATGCCATTTGGAGTGAGAAATGCGCCTGCCACGTTTCAGCGTCTAATGTGTCTAGTGCTAGGAAATGTCAAGAACTGTAATGTTTACCTAGATGATGTCGTTGTGTACTCAGCCGATTGGGCCAGTCACATTACTAGCTTAACGGAAGTATTTCAGAGACTTGAAGAGGCGGCCTTAACTCTTAACCTAGCCAAGTGCGAGTTCGGTAAAGCGATGGTTACGTACTTGGGAAAACAGGTTGGCCACGGGCAGGTCCGGCCCGTGGATGCTAAGGTCTCAGCCGTGCTGTCCTACCCGGTGCCCATGTCAAGGCGTGAATTACGGCGTTTCTTAGGCATGGCTGGTTATTACCGGTGTTTTTGTAAAAACTTCTCTGTGGTAGTTAACCCTTTAACCAGTCTGTGTAGTCCCAAGGTTCCTTTTGTATGGAGTACTGAGTGTCAGTATGCCTTCGAGGCAGCAAAGTCTCTGCTCTGCAGTGCACCTGTCCTGGCCGCACCTAACTTCTCTCGCCCTTTTAAGCTGGAGGTTGATGCGAGTGCTTCAGGAGCTGGTGCTGTGCTGATACAGGATGGAGAGGGTGACGTGTGCCATCCAGTATGCTACTTCTCGGTCAAGTTCAAACACCATCAACTTAACTACTCCACCATTGAAAAAGAGACCCTAGCTATGCTACTTGCACTTCAACATTTTGAAGTGTATGTTGGTGCCAGTTCATCTCCCGTGGTTATATACACTGACCATAACCCTCTTGTCTTTCTTGCACAAATGTATAACCACAACCAGCGACTGATGCGTTGGGCCCTGTTGGCGCAAGGTTACAACCTGGAGATTAAGCACAAGAAGGGGACTGACAATGTGGTGGCTGATGCTCTGTCCCGTGGGTGAGGAACGAAAAAAAAAAAAAAAAAAAAAAAGTTTAAGAAGATAATATTTCGGTGTAGCATGTTAGTGATAACAGGTGTGTGTGTATAGTGTTTAATGTAGCAAACTATAAGTTTGCACTTATGGGAGGGGGTGTTACGTGTGCATGGTTTTTGCTCTTCTTTTGTGTCCTGCGCCAGGTGCCACCCTCCCCACCTGACTGGTCAGGCACACCTGCAGCACCTTGGCAATCAGGTGGATTGCCTCAAAGCTGCAGGAATGGAAGCAGACGGGGCCAGTGGGCCAAACCGCCAGACAGTGAGAAGCTGTTGGTCGTGAACGAGAGCTGTGTGCTGCGCTCTATCTTCGACTTGTTCATATTCGCTCGTAGTGTTAACCCTTGGTTTTTTCGTTCTTGGCTTCGCTTCCATCAGGAAGTAGTTTTGTGTTGACGTTGATTTACTTACGCAGAAATAAATAGTCTAAGTTTACAAATATCTCTGTTTCTTTTCTTCTTCGAAACGCCCGGTTTTATATTTAATTGTTGCCCGCCCCATTTCCCCTGGATGCCACAAGTGGGGACGTAACATAGACAATTGTCATTTTTAAATGGCAGTGTAACCAAATATTCCTTCACATCTGGAGTCAGGTGAATGCATGTATCTCTACTGCAAAAAAAAGTATACTTTTCTAATTTCTAGTCAAAATATCTCATTGCACTTAATATAAGACAAAATCACCTAAGAAGTAAGATTTAAGCCAATGTTGTCGACTTGTCTTCAGGTCCCATGATGGCATGATGTGAGGTAATATTGGTGCTTTCCTCTCATGAGGCAAACTACCTCCTTTTTGTCTCGGGAATAAAAAATACTAATAAACGGCTAATCTCACTTTAAATCCCCTAAAATCTGTGGTGGCACTGTGAGCGAGTCCCCCCCAATTTTAAAAGCCACATCAATGTCTCAAATGCTTTGAAAGCAGCAAAATCACCAAGGAATTAGGGAATTACAGTGGGTGGGAAATTACTTTTTAGAGGGTGTTTGATGGCATTAACTGTAATATCTCAAAGGGGGGGAAGAAATGCACCAACGTGTCTTGCTGTTTCTACAGTTCAAATGACGACTGAACCCAGTTTGATGCGGCTTAAATTTTACTGAACGATCTATCACCGTCTTCCTCTTGAGCTGCGTATAGCCAGAGGAAATAAAGCCATGAGAGGGCTTCATCACGAGAACAAATGTCATCACCGGTTTCCTCTCCTCTGTTGCAAGAGATATGCATTCCTTCACATCCCAATGCAAAGCTTTTATCTGATTACCGGGAAGAAAACATGAATAAAGAAGATATGGGATTAGGCAATCGATAACCATTTGAGGCTGCTCTGACACTTCAATAATTATGTTTATTCGTTTTTTTTTCTATTTTCCCTCCATTTCCCACACGGTAAGGGTTGCATTTAAAGCTGAGGAAACTATATCCAAAAATAAATTTTAAGAAACAAGCTTCCCACAAAGCTTCTTGTTCATTTGAAAAATATTTAAAAAATCCTCCACACACTGTAATAATATAGCGTGATGATATTGAGGCAGTTTTTCCTTCCCTTTTTCCTACCACCCAACCCATGAATTCTCAGCTCCTCTGTTCTGGCAGCATTAACGTATCCTCCTGAAATACGGCCATCTCACAAGCTCACACAGAGTGAATTGTGATTGCATATAATTACATGTTCCTACTGGAATATTTCATGCTGGGCGAGATAAATCAAATGATAGGAATCTCTGTCTCCTCTGCGCTTCGTTTGCTGCTGTGGTGAGTGTGAAACGAAAGCACTGACTGAATATTTCTATTTCTTTTTTTTTTCTTTTTTTCTTTCCCCTTTTCATATTGAGGGCATATAGAGCACGAGGTGTTTACTGGTTTGGGGGAAAAAAAAGCAATTATCATGTGTTCTGAATACGTTTGCAGACGGAATTTGTGTAATTATTATCATCATTGTGGTGTTTTTAAATCTTTCAATTGCTGCAGAAATTCAAACTGTTTTAGGAAAATACTCGTTTGTTTAATCATGTTTAATAGAATTACCTATTTTTAACACTCCATTGTGAATTCCATTTCAGAACAAACGTGACTTTTACTTTTTTAATTCCAAGCACACAACCTGAGGCGAGCCTCCCATTGGCGGACACAGAATTTGGCATAATTGCTTTGTGATATTTGAAATACCAAGGCTCTGCGTCCGTCCTGTGCGGGCTTGAGTTGAAAAACACACACTGGTTTGTTTGTGGCTGTTGTTTTCTGCTAAATCCTTCAACTCTTCAGGTGATTTTACGTTTTTTTTCCCTGCCACTGAGAAATGACTTCAGCTTTGGTGATTGAGGGGTAGGAAGCTGTCTCTCCGAGTGAAATATTGTGCTATATATCAAAAAAAAAAAAAAAAAGGGATCAGCCTGGAGCCTTGCTGAAGGTAACTGAATTCATTTATCATTAAGCAAAGACTTTCCAGCTGTAGCAGACGGATGTACGAATGGACAGGCAGACTGACGGATAATGGGAGGGTATTTTTCAGTGACATTTCTGGATAACCCTAACGTCTATATGCGCAAGGTTTTGTTGCTATGGAAACATTGGTCTCACTCCTGGGAGCCAAGTGTCAATTGTCTTCTTGTATAACCTCCTTTGCAAGGAATAGTGACGGCCTTTTTCTCAGTCTTCCTCACAATTATTTGACTCCAAAGAAAGACTCCATCACTCTGTTGATCGTCTGTGTTTCAAGTTCAGGAAATTGAAGAAACTGAGGCTTGGGTTGGGTTGTCTTGGGTCAGTCCAAACGAACTGGGATTCGCTTTAGAAGGGCTGGTGTGCATGCTGGCTGTGCGTCAGGTGTCACCAGTGAACCAACCAACCTGTTCACTGAGCTGACAACAGATTCATTATTAACGACACATTATTATACACAACAACTGGGATCACTGATGTTTGCAACGGTGTGTAAAACAGAACAAGAGCACCATGATTATGTGAGTGCACACACAAAAATGATTTTCCCTCATTATTCCTTACATTAATGGTCTTGATGTCTCTAATGTTTTGCCTGGTGGATTTTTTATTTTTATTTTTATGGTATGCAAGTGCACAAAGTATCCATGTAAATGACAGGAGAGAAGCTATGTTTTATTAAACAATTGTCTGAATTTAAATAGGCACCCCATTGTTTAATTAGTTAGTTAGTTATGTAATTATGAAATGAGGTGACGTCAGTTAGTGCTAAAGTATCAGCTTTTAACTGAAGTCTCAACCTTGAGGTTTTTGACTTGGATTTGACTCAAAAAAAAAAATAATTCTATGGCTCAGAACTCAACTTTGGACTCGGGCTCTGAGGACTCGCCCACAACAAACACAAACTATGAACTCCATTTTTGATTGCCTCATCCCCAAATGTTCTTGTGCATGTTCTTTTGCCTTCCAGGGTGCATTTGATGAACTTTCTGAATTAATTTTAAATTTAGAAAACAGAAGCTCAAGAAAAGCAGATGTGTATTGCTCTAATTAAAACAAACAAGACAAGGAGTGTCAGCGGTGCAGAATGTTCTGCTCCATGCAATGTGGGATATGTAGTATGATACGTTTATGTATCCAGAATAGTCCAAGCAACATGTGATACATTACAGTTTCAACTGTTTCATTTCCATAAAATAAGAGCCATTTTCCAGTGGTGGCACACGATTAAAAAAAAAAAAGATTGTTCTGATTTCCACAAAACATGAACTATACTGCAGTTCTTGCATTTTCAGTAATTTGATGAAGAAGACAAGTAAATTGTGCAGCAGTAACCAGGCAACAAAAGAACCAAAAACCAACAAAACTGGCCCAGGACACTTCTAATCCAGAAATGACAGCAATTGAATTGTTGCATTGCATCAACCTGTGTGATTAAGCAGGTTTCTCCACAGCTAAGCATTTTAAATTGTGGCATTTAATGCATCTTCAGCAAAAGCACTGAGGAAGAGGGCCACACTCCTGGTAGCCTGTTTACTGTACACCAGTGGCATATACTACTCTGCCTGGCACTAACACAAGTGATTAAAGGGCAGCTGTCAGGGGATGTGATTTTATCTCCCCCAAACAGGTGTAGAGCAGAGCTGACAGCAGCAACACTTACTCCCCACATGGGATGGACTCGACCAAGACAAATGGAATTATGTCTTTCTCCCATTTTGTCAAGCGCCTTATCTGTCTGAATCGATGCAGCTTTCTCCTACCTGGGGGGAAAGAAGGAAGAAATGTGAGCGCAGCCGTTGCTGCAGGTATACAGTAATTGGACTCTTCTCGTTGTCCTCTGTAAGTCCGAAATCAAGTGAAACTTCTTTGACTGGAAATATTGGCAAGGAGGGAACATCAGAGATAACACGAAGGATGCCCGAGTCTTAAGCTCTGCATCAACGGTATTACCGCGTGTGCTTTTCACTCCGTCAATGACAAAATGTCACTTCTGTCTGAAATCTGCTCGCGTTGATAGAGCTGAGCTGTCTGCTGTGTGAGCGGTGTACTTGGAAACGTGTCGTGTAGTCACATAGTCACAGAGCGCTAACAGTTACGTGGTGGTCAGGCTTTCCAAGTGAGTCTCTGAGCAGAGTTAGACGCTGATTAATAATATAGAGGCTGAAGTGCTGCGTTGTTTCAAAGGACGGGAAGAAAAACATGAATAGAAGCGCAAATGTGTTGGAAATGTTTCTTCTTGGAAAGACTACAGCGAGTAACTTTGAGCGATGGTAACGCTCTCATGTATTATTAACGGTACAATTCACTTTTCATGGACTTGTTTGCACCCGTCTGGTTTTTGGCGGCACGACGTCTGTCTTGACATGCAACTAATCACCTGGCGATATTCCCCGCGCGGCACCCACGATCTAAACATAGCTATCGCTATGAGAAACACAGCAAGGGTTTAATGAGGACTGTGTGAACTCGGTGGACATTGTCTAATGGGCGTTTGTTTGCACTTACATCATAGTTTTGAGGGCAGGGAAATATTGTCAAATATGCCATTTTTTTCAAAGCACAATAATTGCATCGTTAGGTTTTCGATGACGTGTCTTTAAACCTTGAGTTTTAGTCACATTTTTGTTTTTTGAGCAGATGCCAAAAGCTTGTGCTTGACCTTTTTCAGAATTGACCGCATGATCTTGAATCTCACTTCCAAGCTTTCTTCACAGCTTTTATCATCGAGGCATCGCCATGACAACGGAACACATTCAGGTCTGTGATGACGGTTGTTATAGAGCTCACTCGTGGGGGGGGGGGGTCTTAGAGAAGTCAGTTAAAAAAATGGGGAATACTCGGTGAGAAATTTGAATGTTATATTATGGATAAGTCTATATTTATATTTACTGAAATAAGAAAGAAGCATTTATATTTAAATTTATATATTTTTTTAATCCCCTTCACATTGCATCGCTGGCATTGCCAGATCAGATTTGACAGTTCACATACTTAACTGCAAGCGACGCCGGTATGTAGTATGTGACTACCCTCTCCCACAATACATTTTTGCATGCATCATCAACAACAAGAAAATGTTACATTACATTTGCGAGTCTCCTCTGTCCTGAAGTGGGAGACGGGTACGATAAGTTGTGCCTCCCCCACCCACGGAGGAGAACTGAGAAACGGATTGAATTTGCAAGTGAGATGTGGCTCTTTAGAAGACGGAGCTCTCGCCAGTGTCGCTTCTGCTGTGCAGGTCAATGTCAACACTCAACATAGAGGCGTTGACGGCGCCAGTTGAAGAAAACGCCGTTGAGTGCATGTTCTTGTACATGAGTCGCTTCATTTCCACACTTGTGATCCGCTTATCACTTAACAAACACTCTAGATTAGTGATATGTTGGAAAATAGAGCTGTTTAACACATATTTTAACTAAAACTTCCACCTTTTCTCATCATGATTCACAATTTAGCCTATACCATCCATCCCATCATCTACCATCCATCCCTTGTGTTACATGGGTGCCGTCTAAAGTAAGTATTGAAATCTAGAACACTTTCCGGAAATGGCTTTGTTCACCTGTCAGACTCTAAGTGCCCAATTTAATAATCCATAATGCCTTTTCTAAAGCAAAGAAGTTACATTGACCCATGAATTATGTATTCATGGGTCAATGCAATTACACAATCACACAGCTAACATTACTTACCGAAACCTGAATATACGTCTGTAATGTCAAATGCAAAATGTGCCCAATTTTCTATTTCAATCCGGTTATTTACTCCATAATCACTTTTATCAGGTTCCAGACGTGAACTACTCTGCCATTTGGTTTGCCCTTTGCATTTGCCAGAGCTTCTAGCCTTAAATCTGTCAAGATAAAACGAGCAACCTGCGTGTGTGTGTGTGTGTGTGTGTGTGTGCATACAATCGTAGTTGTTACCAAAACCTGGTCCCAATAAGGCAGAACAAAATGTTTTAAAGTTGAAGGCTTAGATTTGAGTCGAGGGTAAGTTAAGTTAAGGGTTAGGCGTTATCTGGTGGTTATGGTTAGGTTAAGGATACGGCTTTGTTTTGGCTGGAAGTCAAAGCAGTGTCCTAAGAAGAATAGCTGTGCAAACGTGTGTGTGTGTGTGTGTGTTTGTGTGTGTGTGTGTGTAACACGGCACACAAACACATTTTCACCTCATTCATTCACATTAGCTGCTTTTCAACCCACTTATAAAGAAAGCCTCCATTTCCAGGTGTAAATTTTTTTCATTACAAGGGGAATTGAAAAAGAGATGGGGACCATTTTTTTTTCTTTTTTTTTTGCCTTTCTCTCAGTGATGTGCTCATGCATTTGAAGAGGAGCTTTGTCACCTGGGAATTAGCACCCCGTGCATGCATGTGCCTCCTCTGCTCTTTTAGACGGCCTTTACATCACGAGAGTGAGAGAGGGAAGAGGGAGACGAAGAACTGTGTCACTGAAATACGTGCATGTAAAATGATGAATAAAACCAATACCTTGTATTGATTCATCTTTGCCAACATATGCAAATGCTGAACGAGTGGTTGCCAACCTATTCTTGTCTTTAATTCATTCTGTTCCCACGTAATTGGTTTATTAAACGCCGAACTCTCCGTACTTTAGGAGGACTGAGAGTGCATGGGAGACGACACCTCGGCTGAAATTTAACACCCTGCAGGCTGCGCGGCTCCTCCCACACTTTAGCAAACGTTGACAGCTGGGACTTAAATGAATGAAATAAATAAAAAAATAAATAAATTGCACAGGGAACGAAACGCGCAACGTGTGAATTGGGAAGTTTACATGGCTGCTTTTGCGAAAAGGGAGCGGTGTCCCTGTCATGTTCTCAGCCGCACGGGTCGATATGTGTGTGTCTGTACTAGATAGAGCCGCGGTGGCAGAGCCAGTTCTTTCCTCTCGATGATGCTGCTCATTAGTCGGCTGTTGTGGCTATTCCGGACTCCTTGGAACTCTGCAGGGTCGAATATTTCAGAGGATTGCACAGTTGGCTAGATACCTGAAAGACACCTATTATGTGCATTGTCTGTGTGTGTGTGTGTGTGTGTGTGTGTGTTCTTGTATTTGTTACATCTCCAGGACCTGTTCTGGCATAAACTCTGACCATGTCAGGACCAGTTGTCCTAATGGAGACAAAAACCTTGTCCTAATGAGGCAGAGGCTCATTTCTTGTTGGGTTTAGGCCTAAAATTGGTGAGATTAAGGTGGGAGTATGGCGTTTAGCGGTTATGGTTAAGGTAAGGGATCATTTCCTTAGAAATAATAGCTCTGCAAATGTGTGTCTGTGTGTATATGAGAGAGTGAGAGCCGATACAAAAATGAGAGCGAAGCAAAGTATCTCCACAAAGAACTTCCCTCTTTTTCATGTCGTATAGTAATAATCTTTGATTAAGCCTTTGGTATCAAACCATACTGAAACCTTTTTTTTTTTTTTTTTTTCTGAAGGACATACAGTATAAATCTTTTTTTTCAAAAGGTTTTTGTATCATCAAACAGTACAAGGAAAGTCCTGTGTTGTGATCTCATCGTGGCGTGCTCCATTCATATTTTAGCAGATTAATTAGCAGCATGATCCGACATGAATGTACAAAAATGATGAACTGGTACTTCTCAAAGTTCCCTCCATTATTTGGCAGAAGCATCATTCGCAGTATGTTGAAGTTCCGATTCAGAAAAGTACACTAAAAACAGAAAGGCGTTCCTTTGTTCTCCTTTTTCTCTCTTGAATTCCTCCTTGCTTCCAGTGCGGACCCTATATCAACTTTGCTAAGTCTAATCTACTGATGCAGGGTGGCTTTACATTCATCGGGCATTGACAATATGCTGGTGAAAAGCACGGCAGAGCTTTGTGGATTTATCTGTGACTCCCACGCAGTTCTTGGCTTCTAATTTTCTGATAAGAGCAGAACACGAGTTCTCCCCCCCCTTTCCTAAAAGACACAACTTGAAACTCCAATGTGCGTTTACAGCAGAAAGAAAGTGTGAAGCTCTCCAATAACACAAGAACACAATGAAAACAGCACTGTTTTTGATCCCAGTGCATTCCCTGTTACCAAATTGTGTTTCCAGGAAATGTAATGTGGATTTTTTTTATTTTTTTTTTATTATTATTATTTTTTACTCGTTGTTATGTGTGAAACTCTTCCCTGAACCACAGTGGCTCAGCATCCAAATCCTCTAAAAGCAGGCTGCTGGAGTCAGTTCCTGCCCTGTCTAGCCCTTATCTTGGGATACAGGCTGTTCTAATGTCTGACAAAATCCAGACGGATTAGCCCTGACTAGGAGTTAAACGAGTCACCTTCAAAACCCCCGCAGATTAGAATCGGTTACCACTGAGCACAAGGTCTATGGGAGAGGACAGTGTGCAGTCCACAATGTTGGGAAGAGATCACAATTTAGATGCAGCATTTTCTTTTTTTATTCGGTGATAATGCTGGATATAGGTTACTGATAAGATGCAACAGTCCAGGTATTCATAGAATGACATGGTTTAAAAACGGGAGGTCGGACAGTGGCTGTTTTTATTTTGGGCAAAATATCAGCTTCCCCCCCCCATTTACTGCTTGAACTATGGACAATGGAAGTGGGTACAGTGGTGTGCTTGGTGTTGGGTCTTTGGCTTACTAACGACTGCATGTTTTCTGTCAGTATGGTTTAAAAACACTGCCATTTTCTAATATTCTGATTATGGGCTACTAAAAAGGAACCATACACTTAAATGCTAATCTTGACAGGCGGTTATTTCCTGTGTTCGCGGGCAGTAAAGCGCTGTCCACAGTTAACTCTGTGTTTGGGGCTCTTGCCCACATGCAATCACCATCTTTATTAAAAAAAAAAAGAAAGTGCAGCAACTGGTTCTAGACTGCTGTCAGGAAATGGTGCTGTTGGCTCGCTGTCCTTATCTTTACGGAAGGAGAGCGGTATATAGGACTGCCCGTCCTCAAAGACAGCAAGACATCAAACACGGAACGGCGTGAGAATCAAGGTGCATCCTGACTTGCAGGCAAATAAATGGCCCACATTTGCTACACTTTGCCTCAGTGCCACTTTCTGTGTTGCAGCGAGAACCTTGTCCTTGTTTGTTAGACATGCATGTAAGAATTGTTCTGTTTTCAGTGTCTGCATTGTGTTGTGTATTTTTCCCAGTGCCATTTTCAACACACGTGAGTCTGATTCCACGTTTCAATCCGCTCGTGCTGGCCCTATACCTGGAGCCTGTGCAGCTAAAATGAACAGTTTGTGTGCAGTGGAAGGTCATGGATTTTTGGGCCTGTGTTGATGTGGGCAGATGTTAGCATTTAGAGCGGAACTCTGCAGACTTGTGGGAGCAGGAAGTATAAAACAGGCTGAAGGTCTAGATCGGCACTCCCCAACCTTTTTTGTGCCACGGACCGGTTCAATGTCAGACAATATTTTCACGGACTGGCCTTAAAGGTGTGGCGGATAAATAAAATGATTAAAACTGGTATTTTCTAACTACAATAATAAACATGAATCCACTGTGTATGCAACTTTATTAGCAGCGTCCTCGTATCGCCAACGATACTGCACAGAGCGCAGCCGTGCGTCAACGGCATCAGCAGCAGGACAAAAAAACCCACCGCTCTTTCGATCAGCCGTCATTTTGCGATCTCCAGCAGTTGATCTTCTTCTTGCGACCGTGACACGTGATCGGGGCAAGCATCTTGACATGCGTCAAGAGGGAGACATAGACAGATGTGGCCGAGAGAATCCGGTAATTTTCCGAAATAAAGCAAGTATCTAGCTGATACCAAAAAACAAGAGTGCCATTCCGTTGATGTCTGGGTCCGTGCAGGCTTGGCATGTGTTTGACCTAGTGATCCTTTACAGAAATAAATAATATACTATATATACCTTTAAGAGGGGCCACACGGTTGGTGTAGTGGTCAGGACTCTTGCCTTTGCAGCAAGAAGACCAGGGTTTGAGCCCCGGTTGAAACAAGGGCCTTTCTGCATGGAGTTTGCATGTTCTCCACGCATGTGTGTGTGGGTTTTCTCCGGGTTCTCCGGGTTCACCTGGTTCCTCCCACAGTCCAAAAACTATGTAAATATGGGGATTAGGTAAATTGGACATTCTAAATTGACCATAGGTGTGAGTGTGAGAGTGAATGGTTGTTTATCTCTATGTGTGTGTGTGGCCCTGCGATGGACTGGTGAACTGTCCAGGGTGTACCCCACCGATCGCCCTATCAGCTGAGATTGGCACACCCCTGTGGGGGTGCTGGGGTGCTCAGGGGGTGCAAGTGATGTCAAAAACATGACATCACTCAATGCCAATATCCATCTGTCATTGTTGATCTAATGAATAGTTTATGTATTGATTGATTGGATTTTTTTCACTCATTATTGCTCCATATGGGCTGACCCTTTTTTTTTGCAATGCAGCAAAACTATAACGTTCATCATCATCACTATTTCTACACTTACTACAATGTGATCAGTGGATCCATCAATATCGTGGGTCTTTCACTCGCACAACCAGTTTGCGTTCACTGTATCTTCATTCATTCTTACTTTCATACCGTTGCCATACATCTCATCTGAAGTCACGCCTTGAGTCAGACGAGAGCGTCGACGAGGCCTTTTCTCCACAAATCCCGAGCTTCTTCCCGCGTGTTTGACTCGTGCTTTGCTGCAACAAAGCAAAACTCTCCCTCCACCGCAAACAGTTCACCCACATCTGTTTCCTTAATCCTTTTTTTTTATTTTTGCTTCTTTTGCTCTAACAGATGCTGACGTTCTTTCTCTCTCACTTTCACTAACTCTCTCCCTCACGTACACACACAAGCCCCAAGCCCCTATATATACCTGTATTTTTTATGTTTTTTTCTATTTATTTTGATCAACAATGTGTTATTCCTGAAGGCTTTTACGCCTGACCAGAAGGACAGATGAATATATTCAGGGTCATTCATAAAATATTCAGGGCTGCAGCCTTGGACAGCCCCAGTCTAATGTACTCTGCCGTCCTCCTTAACTGTAAGGACCCACGGGAGGTGATAAAAGCAGCTCAATGCTGTAAAGAGACAGTGGGTCATAAAGATGTAATCACAATGCAGAAGTTTAAAGTCTTCACAAGTTACTGGGTCTTGTAAGGTACTATCCCAAGACATTATTACATTTACATTCATTGGAAAGAAGGAATCACTTTTCCTCGGATTTAGAAGTGACGGGTGTGGAGAGATTTTTTTTTTTTTTTGACCTCCAAACCCATCATTCATCAAAGTAAAACTCATCTCCCCAAATAAAACCGCACATAATCGTGTGTCCGGCTACTTTTATTGATAGAAATTTAAAGTGGTACCATATTGCTTTTGTCTCTCCAGTATTATTGTTTTGGAGTGAATACTGTCCGATGCGTGTGTGATATGAAATGTCTCACTTTCCATGTATGCACACGTGTGAACTGACGAGAGTGTTCACACCGCCTGCGCGCGAGCCGCACTTGCTCTTTCTGGGAGTAGATCGCTTGCCTATTTTTACCGGCGGGCTGCACAGTGAAAAACCAAATTTCCTTCACAGTTTCAGCATCTATATTTGGCCCGTTATGTGACACACATGACATGTCCTGTTCCTGTTTCAAAGTAAAAGCTCATGTTATTCAGCTCCCTGAATTTATCGATGCTTTATTGTGAAATTATGTGCAGGACCAACGGCTTCGGAGTCCTGGTGTTCAATCGAGAACGTAGGCGCGTTGCACCCCTGCTGCGCAACAAGCAGGGGCGGGCAAAGGGTTTTCCCAAGGGACCACATGAGGAACAGAAAATGTTACTATTACTGCAACTGGTGAGAATAAATGTTATGCGGAGTTGGGTAAATAAAAGTTGGCTTCAATTAAAGCATCCATGACGTTCAACCCTAACCAAGATCTGGTTCACAGTGCGATTTTCCTTGACAAAAGCGTCCCACAACTGCACAAGCATCCGCTGTGAAACCAGGCCTTTGCCCAACAATAGCAACACAAATAAATGGCACAATAATTTGGAGTTCAATTTCGATGCCCCCTCTCTATTTACATCAAGCGTGATGTGATTAAGTGAATAAATTGGATTCAGCGTCTGGTAACGAGGAGCTGGTACTCAGTCATTTTAATGAACTTAATGAAACAGAGAAGAAATACCTCGACACGTGTGTTTTTGCTGTCACAATTACACCTGTCTGTTTCAGCTCTTTGGAATACTGTTTACGATGAAATAGAGATGGTAGATTTTATGAGGAATAGAATCCCAAGTTTCCAGTGTGTCACCACAATGCAAGCATTGTCAGCAAAACGAACATATAGTGATTTATTCAATGCGTTTGAATAAGCAGCCGTGCTGTTGTCTCCTTGATGAGGACAGCTTGCACTTAACCCACTGATAGATGTCAACACTTTTTTTTCATTCCCGCCCCACCTGCCTGTGCTTAGAGTCTCTAAATGATGACTATCTCTTCCAAAATCATCGATTGTCTTTGTAATTGTGTTGGTAATTACGCCAGACCAGAGGCACCTCCTGCTCATTTTTACCCCATTTGCCTCGTAACTTTGAGGAATTACAGAATTTAGGATTTGAGCGATGTCGCTCGCTATCAGCTCCTTAATCCTGCCTCGCGCTTCTCAACTGTTTCACACTGAATTACAAATTGCCACTGCGCTAATGGAGACTCATGAATAATCTAAAAGAATGAGTGCTTGTGCAAAAAAGAAAAAAATGAAAGAAAGAAAGAACACGAGCCATAGCTCACAGTTAATTTATGAATTTATCAAATTCACATTTGAAAAATACCATGTGAAAAGTCCCTTATGTAGGAATCAACATTACCTGAAGCCTCCCCGCCGCTCTGGAACATTTTAATCACTGGTAAACACGTTGCAAGCAATGGGAAAATAATGAAGATTAAGTCAGGGAGAAATTGAGCGGGATTTAAATTAAGCTGCTGCCAGTCCTACATTATGGTGGCATCGAAACATTAATTATTACAAAATAAAAATGCCCTGAAGCCTGCTAAACACTTTATCTGTGCTGCCTGCAATGTTTCCATCTCGGCATTGTTCGAGACTAATTTAGCAAGAACCCGGAAGGCCTTCTAACAGTCTGCTCATTAAAGATTATAAAATAATTGTCCAGTTCTTCTACTTGTCTTCAAATTATTACCTCTGTGTATGTGTTTTAATGACTGATAATGGAAAGGTTTTTTTTATTTTTTTATTTTTTTTACTTGCACTCCAACACGAGCACCTGGAATGTAAAAGAACAGTAGAGAAATGAGGGCTATCATTGTTACCGCGGTGTGGTAATTTCATTAATTACAATCTCCATGTTTTCTCTCTGCCAATACTTCATTTTGAAAAGGCTCTGAAAACAGGCGGCACGCGCACACTGTGCTTAGCTGAACTAAGTTAGACCGTTTATCCTCTTTCACATGAAAATGGACTGTGTATAAATGTGATGGCAGCTTAAATGGGAACCTTAGAAACGTCGTCTCACCCACTGGCCCCTTTTTAGCACTTAATGCCGGTCGCTTCTCTAAGTCAGTGCTGTCATTTGCTAGAAAGTCTGTATGAAAAGGGCTCTGGCAGTTTTCTGTAGCATTTGCATAAAGCGAGCGCGTTACAAGGGAAACATTTAAAACGGCTTTTAGTCTGCATCGCCTCGGCTCGGAAGAAGCCGATGGACGACGGAATAACGTGTGTTGCATGCACACTAAATGAAACACGACTAATGCACAATCCTCACAGCGATAGGTTTAGTTTGAGACGGCTCTGATGACATTTTCAAACACTTTGGGGTGGGAAAAAAAAGAAAAAAGAGTAGCTTTAGCTACTGCTTAAACAAAATAATACAATTATGTTGCCATTGTGGTGGCAAGAAGCATTTGCCGTCTCGTGTAAGTTGTTTTAAATCTGTCGTAAAGAAGAAAAAAAAATCTCATTTGGTTGAATGTGAAAGGTTTTGCTTTGGATCAGGGAAAGATGAAGAGATGTGTTAAAAGGATGTTCGAAAAAGTAACCACAACAAGTTAAATAAAGTGGTTTAGTGACTGCAAGTGTGGCACAGCGACATCCTGTACCTAAACTGTAAACAATTCATTGTTTTCACATTCTCAACTTGCCAAATACGCTGCATTTTGTTCTTTTTACCGTACGTTCTTCAACATCTATCTTCACCTTTAACTGCTTGTGAGTTTAGTTCATCACACCTCAAACAAATGCCATACTTTATGATAAATCCCCCCCCCCGGTGGCCATTTCAGAGAACACAGGTTCCATACAATTCCACAGTGGCTTCACTTTGGAGACTGAGAGACCAAGTCCAATTTTTATTGTAATAAAATTTGTAAAACAATGGATTAAAAACAAATGAATTAAAATAATAATCATGTGTTTTCTGAGATACTGTTTTCAGAAGACACTGCAGTGTGTGTGTGTGTATAGTTTTATAGTGAGCATTTCAGTCTTCTCCTGACAGGCATTGTGTGTGATTTGTTAAGATTATTTCGAGGCTGCAGAGTTCACAACCTTAGGCATTATGTTAAAAGCAAATTCATGTTTTTTTGAAGTCATTTTCCTAACCCGACCACATAAATTCAATAATGTGCCCTCCCGGTTGACATGCTTTCAGGGAGCTGAGCGTGCCACATGACCCCCGGCAATGAGTCAGATAGGCCTAGGAAAGGTGACCTCTGTGAATTACATGCATATGACGTGGCATTGTCAGAAAGAGGCAGTAATAGCATGCACACTGTGGATTCTCCACAATACCCAGAGGTGTGCGTGTGACAAATGGGATGTGTTTCATGGTGGGAAGGGAAAATGACAACAGTTCAGGGACATGCTGTGTGCCCTCTTCAAAACACCAGACAAATCTCATTGCATTTAATTAGATTAATGTGTCACTCTCTAACAACTGCGGGAGTGACAACTTGTTGCTCATGGACCTTGCCCACTTGCACACTCCATTAAAGCAGTTTATTGTTAAATTATTTGTAATTAGGCTTGACACACAACATGACTGTAACTCATTAGAGGGCTAACATGAAATAACAGCATACTAATGCAGGCTTTTATTTTTATTTATTTATTTTTTTTCCAATGTGTTGCAGTGAGTGTGTTGCACTTTTTTTTTAGTGCAGGGGGAATGGATGTGTAAAGTGAATGAGTGGTCATCAAGATGAGAAAAGGCCTCATATAAATACAGACAAATTACAAGACACTGTACTGTATTTCAAGAGCTCTGGCTGTTTCATTTCATTCAAACTTTGTTTCTTTTGGTCACAGTATTCTTGATATTGTTTTTTTTATTACACTTTTTTTTATTTGTTTTAAGAGCATTTACACATCTCCCACCACCCTGATCAAATTTCTCTGCTCTGAATTCCTTTCTCTCTTTTGCGTTTGATTGTTAAATAAGCTGCTTGTTTGATGCATTTTGAAATTTGCAGCTCTACATGTTCCTTTCATTTAACAATGTAATCACACCAGAAAGGATTTAAGGAACTATTATACTATAAACTACTACTGTTTCCCTTCTGTCTTGTAAAAAATAAATCAACTGAAAGTGGAATTGGGCCTTAAGTTTAAATTTTTACATCCAAAAAGATCTAAACTTAACTAGAGCCCTGTTTCCACCAACATTGGGTCCTGGGTTTGAAACCCATCTGTGACAGATTATTTTTTGTTTTAATTTTTTTACTCATGCATGGCTTATATTTGGTCACAATTGTGACATTTAAAATATAAAAAAAGAAATAAAATTATTATAAAACAGTGCATATGTATGTAACTGTTACCGTTTACAAAAGGTCTGAAGGGACCATTGGCCCCTGGAAACCTTCACATTATCAAATCTGGCCTTCGTTGAACAAAGTTTGGACACCCCCGAGTTAAACGTTGAGGAGGCTACCAAAATAACCAATCCATACTGTCCCAGTTTTTAGCACCCTTTCATTGGGGTACCAAACACAGTGGTCCAACTCCTAAAGGGTGAAGTTACACACACTGAAGTCCATTAACTGGTTGACAGAGAATCATCACTTACATGCAACAGTCAGGTGTTGGTGTTTTTTTTTTTCCTTCCCCGCGCAGCCTGCAGCCTCCTCTTAAACAAAGCGTGTCTTCTTCTTGTGATAAACTGCCACATGTCAAGAGGAAAGAACAGGAAATGCTGGATGTCCTCCACTGTTGCTCTTTGTTTAACTTGTCACATTCCTCTTCTTTGTGGAATTCGTTGGCGAGCTGCATGGTGTCCCGTTACACTATTTACGTAGCGGACGCACATTATGTAAACAGCCGCGTCTTTTCCATATCTGGCCCGTGCACATTGTGGTGGAAATGTAAGTCAGATCGGCGCATTTCAATCCGCAGCATGGTGGAAAATGAGGCATGAGTGACAAGTTCGGTCTCTGCAGAAGAGAAAGAACATTTTGTATTCTCAATATTTGCTGTGGATGGCGATAAGCCCTTGCAACAACCCCCCCAGGCACAAGGACATGTGACATTTGTTTTTATACAAATGATTTAAAAAAACTATAGAAGTGGTTAGCACTCTCTGCCTTTGCAGCAGAAGTTTGCATGTTCTCCTCGTGAGTATGTGGATTCTCCAGTTTCCTCTGGAGAGTGGACGGTTGTTTGTCTCTATGTGGCCCTGTGATGGACTTGTGACCTGTCCAAGGTGTGTCCTATTGTCAGCTGGGATTGGCACCAGTGCCCCACGCAAATCTCACGTGGAGGATAAAGATGAATGAATACAAAGGCACACCACGGTTCGATTTGCAAGTGACCTGCATCCGCAACAACATCGTCAAAATCACATGCATCATTAGGACTGACATCATCTTGCTCTGTTGATGCTGGATTGCTCGGAAGCTTGACTGGTAGCAATTTTGTCCAGGCCCTGTGGTGAGGTTACGGTGTCCTTGGCGACGGTAATCCATTTAGCCATTAAGGAGTGCTTATCAGCCGTGCATACACGAGTGGTACATGGTGTATTGGACAAGAGTCAAAATTTGTGAGAGAAAAGCCCCAGGTGTTTTTTTTTTTCCGGTGGCTGTTTGAGCTTCATAAAGAGTTATCAGTGCCGGTGACAAACGGTGCAGCAGGGCAGCATGCTTCTCTTTGAGGCACTATGGCTGTGAGGTATTGTTTTGTACCATCTCTGCAATATTCTTTTGAGGTTCCTGTAGCCTGACAGTCCAGTCAACATTTGTGAACATCAACACCCCTCACAAAGAATCAGAAAGAGATGAGGGAAAAACAAATTTCAGTAGTCATCTGGATCGCACTCGAAACCATAGTGCTCTCGTATTGTTGATTTTGCCAATTTTATCTTGCAATCCTCAATCATTTTTCTTTTCCTTATGTCGAGGTGCATTTTCCTATTTCTGTGCATCCAAGCATCCAAATGTAGATGTCAGGCAGTTTTGAAATATTTTTCCTGCAGGTAAAATAGAAGGTGATGGACAAAATGGCTTTGACAATCTGAACATCCTCGGAACTGAAATAGCTCCTCTCTCTCCCTCTCTCCCTCTCTCTCCCTCTCTCTCACAAACATTTTGCACATTCAGCAGCCATTCAGGGAGAAATCCATCACAGATTTGACGGAAAGAAACAAAAAAAAAAACTCTCCATTGAAAGTGGCCTCAACAGACCAAAAAGCAATGCATCTGAGTGAGACTCCTTTTGTGCGACTCTCAATTTGTTTTTGTTTACAGTGAAAGCTGCTGGTCAGGTCAGCTCGGAAAATGTAGGACATCAGCAAATAAATCAGAAGGGGAGGAGAGTGGACAGTCCTCTACCTCGGGTTGGAAAATCTGCTTCAAGCAAGGTTGCTGTAACAAATTCTACCCCTCCGACAGAAGCTAAATCAGAGCCCTTGAAGCCCCTAGATATGTATAATCCCCCTCTGGGGCCCTGTATCATCTGGTTTTCTTCTCTTTCTGTATATGTCTATGTATACAAGTGACATACAGTATCAAACTTCTAGCTTAACTTTGATCAGGAAGACTTTCTTACCACACGCTCATTCACAAGCCTCCTCTCTTTGTGCCACCCCGTTATAATCAGCTGATGTTAGGTGTCCTATCAGACCTCACCACCATTGTCAGGTCAAAGAGAAATCATCTGAATTGTACAAAGACACATAGTTTTCCATGACTATAGTACCTTCTTAATGTGGGCGGGGACTACACGCAACATTGTTTAAAGGCGACATAGAATGCTTGTATCACACATATATGTTAGTTATGGAGGTCTACTTACATATATTAACTTGTTTTCATGGTTAAAATCCTCCTAATCGCTGCAAACGAGCCGATCAAAATATCTCCTCACTGAGGCTCTCGTCAGCCACGCTGTTTCAGACCAAAACCACACCCCCAGAACGTGGATTGTGTTGTGATTGGCCAGCCAACGAGAGCTTTCCCACTGTCCTGTGATTGGCCAGGTACCTGGAAGTGACTTAATAGATAGGCCAGCTCTCAGATACACAGCTCCCCCTCTGGCACGGTGGATGCTCTGCATCTCAGCAGCTACAACGAGTAGTAGTTCTTCTTCTTCTGCGGTTGAATGTACGCAACCAGATGTGCCCGGACTAGTGCCTGCACCAGGAGGCGCTACGGTGGTGAGGATTTCTGATGACGACATCAAATTACGGAAGTGCCGATCCGCTTCGCAGAGCCCAGGAAAACAATACAACACTATTTCCTCAGCAGTGGCTGAACTGTTTGTTCTGAAACTTTAGGGTTTCATAAACGAGGTAATGACGCAGATACACACACACAAACGCAGCGTTAATTGGAGCTTCCAGTCTATGTCACCTTTAATACGCGACACAAACAAACTAGTGACGGGCAAAGCAGCTGTTTTTTGGTGTAACTGAATCATTAAAATCAGTTCATTAAAAACATTTGTTCAGTACTTCCTGCATGACCGGAGCACAGACAGAGTCATTTTAACAGATCTACAGTTCGGCATCGTTGGCTTTGATTCTTGTGTCGGACGTCGCTCTCTTCCAATGATGACATTCTGTGACCAATCAGTGGCCAGCAGTCTGTTGACGTCACGTTCTAGTATGGGCTCAGCTCACTTGGAACCTCACCAGATCAGGTACTAAAAAGCTGAGTATAGTGCTAGAACTGCATCATGGAAAAGCGCCAAAAGAGAAATAAGATGAAATTTAAAAAAAATCTAGTCGGCACTGTCCCAAGTTGTTAACAGCTAACTACAATGCTAATAGCTGCTAAAAATAAAGCAGACAAGGAAGTTGTTCACTTAAGTCTCCCGCTAATGCTGATCAGAGCCAGAGACAATAAAAACCTCATTGTGCATTACATTGAAGTGAATGCCAATTGTTTGTGGGACTCATTTCCACGAGTCGAGAACCGATTTAAACACAAAATGAAATGTTAGTTTGTTTGTTTTTTTCTTTCCAGAGCAAATGGGGTATATGTAGTCAACACATGGCCTAATAAACCTAACCTGTTTTTGATATTGTCCTGTTGTATAATTGTTATATACTTTATTGTTTCCATCTTTATTTCATCGATCCTGCCTTATTTATACATTTCTAACAAAAGCAAATAAACCCTTTTTTATTACCTTTTAACCAAAAATAAATTAGCTCTTCAACTAATACCAAAAAAAGTGATGAGCATTTGTTTCTTCATCTCCAGCTCCAGCTTCTTAAATTCATGTTGTTTGTTTCGAAGCCTGTTATAGTTATTCTTCCCATTTCTTTAATCTCATTAACTGTTAATCTCCAAGTACGTTTATTTATTTATTTATTTATTTATTTATTCATTTTGTAATGCGGCTTTGCGCATTATATCCATTATCTCTGTAATTTCTCATGGAGTTATACCCGACAAGTATATTGTTTGGCTCTATTGGCATTTTTAAGTTAAATTAAGTTAAAAATTTAACCGGAACTTTATTCTAATGGTTTTTCAGCACTCGCAGTTTTTTAGCTCACTTTAGTTTTTTGTTTTTTTTATGATGAGCGAAAGATGAGTGCTTTGTTTCAACCTCAACAGCCTTTTATTTCCTGAACGGACACAAAATGGAACAAAGACACATTACATGCTTGCTTTTATGGAACCAAGCTTTATTGCAAACAAAGGTCATGTATCTAAAGTTTTCTTCACGTTTCTTCAGATGATCCCTCAGTGTTGTTCAACCTCATCTAAACTTGAAGAACGTTCCTTTCCTGCTTCCTGTTCTGGAGGTCAACTTGCCCCTGCGGTTGTTTACTGGTAAAGATTAGGGCGGTTCTCTTGGTCTGCCAAGTCATGTCCGAGATGTAGCGTGTATCCATCACAGTCCTCCCACTCTTCATCAAGACGGATGGATTGAAATGGGTCATGTTGGCAGGTAAGGTTCCACCAAGCCTTAGTTGGAGCACAGCCATGCGCCCCTGTAGAAGGAGGTGAAGGTCTTCAAAGAGCAGTTCAGAATTAATTTGCTCAAACAGCTTAAAAACATTTTTTTACATGGTATAGCAACATATATAAAAACACTCTGTATACATATTCATATACTGCCATAAACAGTCTGAAGACAGGATTTATGCTTGCACTAATTATCAGAAATGTCCCTGCACTTAATGACTAGTGAGAAGTGAGACGCCAATTAAACAAACCAATTCTGAAATGATGAGAAAGTATCGCAGACAATTAAAGTAGCTTTGGAGGTCACTGAAAGGTTCCTAAAACAAACTGACCCCAGTGAACGCGACACAAGGCGTCATTGTGAAGCTGCAGATTCTGGATCACTCTCTGAACTAAATATATATTGAAAATGTAACAAGTATGATTGTTAACGCCTGAGGCAAGAGGTGTTCGATACGCTTCTGACGGGTGTTTCTGTTAATGAATGGGCAAACATGCCGTTTGACACAGTTGCTATGATTAAAAACATTTTTTGTGTGTGGACACTTGGAGCTGCGCGACACTTTATCTCTTGTGGAAACATCTGCAGAGACGAAACCGTCAAGACGACAATTCTTTGGTTGATGTTGAAAATAAAATCGAAGGACTTCAGTTTGAAATACGCCGACTCGCAGCCAGTGCTACCCATCGTGTCACAACATTTTCAAAATATGATAGAAGTTTAGAAGTCAAGTCAGTCAGTCAGTCAGTCATCATCTACCGCTTTATCCTCCACCGGAGGGTCGCGGGGGGTGCTGTGCCAATCTCAGCTACATCGGGCGATAGGCGGGGTTCACCCTGGACAGTTCGCCAGTCCATCGCAGGGCCACACACACAGATAGAGACGAACAACCATTCACTCTCACACTCACTCCTATGGTCAATTTAGGGTGTCCAATTGACCTAATCCCCACATTGCATGTTCATGACTGTGGGAGGAAGCCAGAGAACCTGGAGAAAACCCACGCACACACAGGGAGAACATGCAAAGGCAAGAGTGCTAACCACTACACAACCATGTGGCCCTGTTAGAAGTCAAGTACTCTTTGTTAATTTGATTTGTAATCTGCATGGGACAAGGACTGCACATCTCTGTGGCTCTTCCTGAAGTTTGTCCCATTTTTTTACCCCATGTACAAGGGTTTTTGTGGCGTTTTCCCCTCACTCGATGTGAGGCTCTAAGGATAGAGGGTGCCCCTTGCTGAACAGACTCTAAAGCCCTTTGAGGCAAACTGTGTTTGTGATGTTGGGCCATATAAATAAATTCGACTTGACCTGACGAGCACTTGCGACATGTGCATTTCCACTTCTGTAGATCGAGATGCGATCTGTGAAGCACATCTAAGCATAACTGCCATCAACAATTCATGAAAACGCACACACAGTTCGTCGCAGTGGTTATGTTCAGGATGCTCACTACGAGCCTCTGATGGCTGTGCGTCTATCGAATATTTATGAACGCAGGCATATTTATCCGCCTTCTTTCCCAGCATACACACACACCACTTAATAAGTACACAAACAGTCATCAGTCATCTTCATGCAGCACAATTCAGCGAGAGGAAAGTGTAATGACAGTCATGCACCTGCCATAATCCCAATATCCTTTATAATTTACCTTGACTGGACTGTTTTGAGCATTGAATCTGTTCCAGTCGTGAATTTGTGACTCGGCTTTAAATTAGTATGCAGTGGAAGTTCATCCATTTTTTTTTTTTTGCTGAATGGCAAGTGATATTCAAGATGCACATTTTCTGTTTGTCCCTATCACAGAAAACAATTGTCCTGCCATGCCCCCTGTGTTTGGAAAGCATCAGTCTTGGTTATGCAGGATTTTGGAGTCTCTCCCTCACTTCTTCTACTCTCTTCCCTTCTTTTGTCTCCGACACACACACACACACACACACAGACACATACAATCACACAAAGACAAATCACAAATGCAGAGAGCTGGACAGGTCATCAGTGCACACCTTACTTCCCGCAGATTTGGTTTGAAAACAAATCTGCGAACTGCTCATCGCGGCTTTAAAAGGATAAAGATTACCAGTCGCACAAAGAAGCTAAACAGAGTGGGAAAGGATACAGGACGGATAAACAAATGTAACACAAGAGCAAATCTCAAATGTGTGTGTTTGTGTGTGTTGGGGGAATAATAAATCACACTAAAGCAGACAGTGTGATTTCCTCTCCTCCTTTTACAGCGGACTGGTGCTAAAAATGCTGGCGAGGCTATTCCCAGCTGGAAGGAAACTTGCAGAGATTACTGTGTAATAAGCCTGAAACAGACCGCGGGGTGAATTGAGACTGAGCATTCACCCTTCTTCCAGGGTCACGGGACTCATTCTCTCACTGGAGCAGCCACTTGTCTTCGAATCTCTGGTCAGTGTTAGTGGTGAAGTGGAAAAGCAGGAAAGGACACAAAGGGGAAGGGGGGAGGTCAATTATGGGACCCTTTTTTTGTCTGCTGCTACTCATTCAACATATTTCAAATAATGCCGATCCATAACGGGTTGGGTTAAGAGCTCATTTATATTAATCGCATGTGCCTGAGCTTGTTATTTATTCTCATCAGGCTGATAATGTGAATTGTTGACAGGTTGTTTGTTTGGCCCCCTATTTCCCAGTCACCACTCTGTGTTGAGACTACTGTGGTTTGTGTGTTTACTCAGTTGCATGGTTTTTGTTTGGAATTTGATGTTGGTTTATTCCATTTATTTATGTGAAAATGGGTTTCAAACATTTTATCATGGACTATTGTTTCCTTCGTTTTTGTCAGTCATTGCTATCATGGAACGATAACTCAGTTCTTAATTTTTTAAGCTTTAAAAAAATCAAATTTGGCCCACAATGAAAAAAATTAAGTAACACTAATACATAAAAATTCAGGATTTTACAAAGAAAAAAATGACACACCATGTTTTTTTTTAGATTCTAGAGCACCACTCCACCACAGGCTATACAATACCCATTAGAAAATGAATTGTAAGTTTGCCTTTACTTACATTTAGTTATTGGTAAGTGCTGTACTACTGCTGCACATTATTAGTTCAAAAACAAACACAAACAGCTTTGAATCCTCTCCTTCATAATGCTTGATAAAGTTATATAAATAAAAATATCAAAACCAGGGCTAAACAATTTATCATCTTCAAATTATAATCACATTTCAAAACAGTGCAATTGGCAAATTGCAGGGGCGACCAATCAAAGTTTTTTTTTTTTTTTTTGGAAATTGCATATCCAAGTAAAATAGAAACACAATATCACCAACGTTAAAATACAGTGGTGCAAGTAGGTCGAGCAAAGTCAGCTACGGACATTTGACAGGAGGCCGATTTGTTCCCAGTAAGATCATTTGCTCTCTCATCATCCTCCTCTTCCTCACATATCATTCCGACAATTAGATGAAGATGGAGTTAGAGATAAGGTGACTCTAATTATTATTATTATTACTATTTAATTGATTTAGTTTTTTGTTTCATTTTCTACGCACTCCGATCACATACCCTGGTATATACAGTAGGACAGTAGTTCCGTTTTTTCAGGTACCACCAGAAGAAGTTCACGTACCACTGGAGGTACAAGTGCCACAGTTTGAGAACCATGGCATTAGGGTATATTGGTTCATATTCTGCTGCTTTTTTGCCAGTCGGATCACAATTTATTTGAGAAAGATCGCCAGTCGAGTTTTTTTCATCGGAACGCAGTTCATTGCACAAATTACTGAACTGGACTGAAGTGAACTCTTCCTCTTGGTGGATGAGTGGGTCGTACACTGGGTAAGTGTTGTAAGAGTTGTAAGAGTTGTAAGAGTTGAAAGAAACATCCCAGACAAACACTAAACCAGACTCCACATAATGTGTAATACATCAATTGAATAACTGTCAAAAGTTGTAAACCACATAACAGTCATGAAGAATGCTGTCAAAACTTTATTTCACTTATTACTGCGATTCCTCCCTCCTTGCTGTCTCTGGTTTCCAGTCATCTGGCTGATGCTCCAGATTTTTTGTTTTTTTTGTTTTGCCCCTGGACCAACTTTATTTTCCCTCTGTCTCTCTGCCTGTCTCTGTTTGAATCTCTTTCTTTTCTGTACCTCTCACTTTCTCTCTTCTCTGTGTATATCATGTCAAACCAAACAATCCACTACAGCGCGAGGTGCTGCGAGCAGGCTTCTTGACAGATTGTTAGTTAAAAGGTTTCCCGGTCACAGTGGTTGATATAACGGAGGATTTCTCGTGCTGTAGGAGACAACTCATGGACTTCCGCCTCTAACTGGCACTGACGTGCACTGTTTCGAGTTTAATTGGAGAGATATGTTTTTAAACTTCTACAGGGACGCTGTAAGTGTGTTTTACAGGCGTGAGCATTGGAGTAACTCGGCATTTATTGATGCATTCATGGTCCCGACTTTCAATTCCCAATACGGTGAGGTATTTAGTCATATTTCATCAAAGCAGGCAAGTTAGAAATCTAATTTCAATACCTCAAAGAGATTGAAAACAAAAATGCGTTAAGAGCCAAAAAAAGAAAAGAAAAAAGTGATTGGTTACAGTTTGGCACACACTCAGACTGATGCTCTTTGACAAGCAAAGCCTTTATCGTTGCTAATAATGGCTTTGACTGCAAACATACAGCAGGCAGTGCTGCGTGACGTTGTTGATATTGTATCATCGCTGTAGCAAACAGACCACAATGAAAGCAGATTCTTTTAATGTTAGTGACCTCAGTGACGTTGCTTGGCGGACTCTTCCTCTCGGTGCTTACTTGAAAGGGAACCACGTAGAGCAGGAATAATGAATACTGTCACAACTCCCTCTGCTCGACTACTGTCCCACCCTTTCTGCCGTGCTGTTGTAGAAACGTGTTGGCGCAAGAAGACGGCCTCCGTAAAGAAAGGCCCTTAATAAAACCAAAAGACTTATTTTTTTACTTTACATTTGTACAAAAATACGTATGGCTGATATATTTCAATGTTGCCTCCTCAGTGTTACACTCTTGAGGTTGAATATATGCACTTCTTATATCCACTTCTACTTATATGCAAAATCTGAAACCTGAGAAGTTGCACGTCAAAGCCAACATATGGTTATTACGGTAATTTCACTTGTGGTGTGGCAGGCGAATCAGTGTATTTGCCAGAGTGGAGAGAGTTGGAAAAACGCCTGTGCATAGTTTCCATTTTTGGGCCTGTTTTTGGACATTGAGCCAAAGGTTTTCAAATTTCAGATGTAACGCGCACAAGCTGGTGTTCGTGTACAACTACAATGTTTTATTTCTAAATAAAAACTTTTCTTAAATTGCTAATACACTATTTTAACATGCAGTAAATTGTGAATAACTGCCAAATATTGAAAGTTATTCTGGAAAGAAATGGGCAAAAGCACTTAGTTACAGGACCTTTTTTGGCCCTTTTTATGATTAAAATAAACCAAAAAAAAAAGGATTAGGTGTTAAAGGGTTAAGGTTGAGAGATGATAAAAAGGTGTTAACATTCTCACTCTTGACTTTACATGTCAACAACTACCTTCCCCTGTTTCCCCCTGTGTTTAACCACGTTTATACTGTAAATCCTGAAGGGCACTTGAGTTCTGTTCACTTATAGCCCTCAAAGCGCATCCCGAAGAGTCCTTGTAAAGCAATATACTCTTGATTGCATATGAAAGGGATTCCATTACTCGTGAACGTCCATGACTGAATGTATACCGCCATGGTTTCCGTATCACAATGAGACTTTCGATGTCGAGATGTTTTTTGAGGCCTCGCAGTCTGATCTCGCGACGCAGGTCTGTGGAAACTTTGCCTTCGTCTTTCTTTTGTTCGTGCCACTTTTCGCTCACCGTCGACAGACACTTGTGCCAGGAGCGCGCTGGCATCGGCTCAGCCTTCCCATTAAGTGTAAGCAAAATGAAAATCTTTGGGAGAATGATGCACTGACTCATTTACAGCTTCTCCCTAAGGTGATGATCAATGATATTTTTGTACTCAAGTGATATGAAATGTTGACGTATTAAATCATTTAAAAATGTGACGGGCAGAAATGGCATAAATCCAACGTTTTATTGATTTGGTTTTCCAATTTGGGATTACACGTTCTCTGTTTAAACACTTTGACGTCACTCAAGCTGACAAGTTAAAATTTACTTTTGATATTTTGATATATTAAAAAAAAAAAACATTGATTTTCTTCCAAATGATACAGATAACACATCTGACTTAATAATGTAGAAGACATTCATAAAAAACAGCTTATATGAAGGCTTATGTGGCATAAATCACACTTTCCCTGGGATGGTGTTGTACAAATATTTCATTAACTTTTCATTTCACATTTATTTTTTTGTGCTGACATTGTTAATTTATTTCTTTCACCCGTAACTTATTGCAGTCAAAGCTGTAAAGCAAATCCAGGTCACGATAAGAGAGTTGCAAGTCACTAAGACTCCGGCAGCAATAAAGAAAAAAAACAAAGACTGTCTGCTCAAAGAGCGCGAGGCGTGCAGTGAAGAGTATAATATTTCAGAATTTGATTTTGAGCCAAACAAAAAAAAATGAAGAAGCTGGTCGTTGGCATGTACGCGAGGAAAAACCTTTTTATTATCTGAAATCTGTGCGTGTTTGTGAGTGTGCAGGTCAATCTGTCCTGAACATCATGTGAAAGACATTAAAAAAAAATTTAAATGTTCCTGTAGTTGTGTTCTCCACAGAAAACAAGCCAAGGTTGGGGATTCATTATCTTGTATAATTACTATTTTATTCAAAATTTGAACATATCAGTTTGCCCGCAACATCACATACGGGTCAATTACGTGATCATACACAAACATCACTAGTAAATGGACGTAAGCATTAATGTGCAATTCAACTCCACTTAACTGTCATTATTATTTGTCACGTAGAGCAGAATGAAAGAGCATTTTGCAGCGATCAAATTCTCTCCTCACCTTTTCTTTCATTTATTTATTGATTTATAAGGTTTTAATATTTTCAATATTTTCTTTTTACAACGCCTTTAATCTTCTCCAACTTTCATTATGCTCTGTGTTGTTGTTGTTGTTGTTGTTTTTTAAATGTTCTTGAGCACCACCTTGATTGTTGCCTTTATGTGCTCCACAAATTGTGATCGTGAAAACCAGACACAAAGACACAAAACACCCGCTGAAGTAAAAAAAGTAAAAACAAACCAACAAACAAGAAAATTAAGAAACTGTCATCACTCTCCGTGCACTTTAGTATTAAGTAACTCCTAACAAATTGTGCTTGACATCTTTATGAAGATCACGTGTGAAAACAAACCTTGGATTTAATTTACAAACGGCCAACGCAATCTGACAGTAACACAATTGGAGCCTGATGTCATTTTATCTTAATGATAGTCTAATAATTTATGTAGATAAAGTTGCATATGTTCACACATACTGTACGAATGTTAATAGACAGATATTTCTGTCAAATATCTGATATTGCAGAAAAAAATATCCACCAGGACCAAAACACTGTCGAAAAGGTCACAGTTCCCATCGTGCAAAAGCATTTTTGTAATCTCATGTGGGCTTGTACAAACATGTCTGGAGCACTCGTGAATTGTGTTATATACCTAAAACGAAACTTTAAAATATGAGAATTTTACAAATGCATGTTTTTCAGTCAGTCAAAACACACACACATAAGATCAAATGTGTTTATGTACCATGAAGTAACGCACTGTAATGTCACCTATTTGTTTTTTTAGCAGAGACCATATCTGTATTACAGGGAGAGGTGTGGACACATAGCCGCGCCCCCCAACATGTACTCTTCTTCATTGGAGTCAATAATATTCAAAATGTTCTTTCTGCTCTGTTGAAGGCGTGAAACTATAGATTGAGATCATACACTCTCTCTGTAACATAGAAACTGATTTGTAATTGGTGGAGTCACCCCCCTGGTGGCCATTTCATAGAAGTTCCAGGCATTTCCAAATTATGCTTTACTTTCCAGTAAATCAGAAATAAGGTGTGTGATCAGAGTGGAGCTGAGGATATTTTTTTTTAACGGAGTGCATTCGAAATGAAACAAATCACAAAAAAAAAATTGAATAATAATAATTATAAGTCACCTTATCTCTCGCTCCATCCTAATCTAATTTCTCTATACCAGCGTGTGAAGTGTATGTGAGGAAGAGGAGAAGGATGAGAGAGCAAATTATCTTCTTGGAAATAAATCTGCCTCCCGTGAAAGGTCCTTAGCTGACTTTGCTTGTCCACATTTCCAATAAACCGACTGTGGGTGCTCTCAGTCATCCAATCACATCCGTCCATATTCTCAATCAAGGCATTTGAGACAAGGCTGTCCATTTTAAATCTCGTCTTCCTCGCAGTCGGCTGTCATTCCCGTGATATACTGCAAACCTCTTCCACTCCATTCACCTCTGGTCTCCGTATCCAGTGCCCTGGTTGAACCGAGCTAGTCAACTCATCATCTCACTCAGATCCTCAGGATTCCTTCATACCCATCTCTATCACCTCCAGTGTCTGGACCCCCAGGGTGGGATTTTCTGAACTGCTCGCAGCCTCTCGCCGCTTTCAATCATGATGACATCATGACAGGGTCCAAGCACCAAAAGGACTCATTTATAATGTATCACTTTCTCCTCTTGTCACGCTTGGCACATAAAATAAAACCTTCAATTGTCAGTTGAAGTCTCTCCTGATCGAAAGGATTCTTGCACTAAAGCCTGAAACCATAAATCAATCTTTCCTATATCGAGACTTTTCTTTCTTCCTTTTTTTGTTTTGGCCCAAACTTTACCAGAGCCTGGACCCAAGATAAAAACACCTTTGCTGTAATCTAGCAATTCACTTAAATAACGGGTAAAAGCTGTCTGCTGTGTCATCTTTGACCATGATTACATTTAACACAAAAATTGCTCTACTTATGAACATCACGCTCTCTGTGGACCACCTCCAACTTAAATGATGTGCATAGATCACTTTTCAAGAGCATGTTTTGATTAGGTGAGTCAGAATACTCGCAATTGACTGTTGAACCTACCAAACTGCCTGCTAATGAAAATATCTAATTGGCCAATTGTAATTATATGGCAGGAAGTCAGTGCATTTAGTCACAAAGGCATGGACAAGACGACCTGCTGAAGTTCAAAGCAAGAATGAAAGGTGACTTTGAAGGTGGCACGGAGTATTTCAGAAACTCTCTTTTCTAGTGGGTGGTTTTCATGCACAAGTAACTAACCTTTAGGGTTTAAAGAAAAAAAAGGAAAATATGCCTTTATGATACCAGAGGACAAGTTTAAGTTGATAGAAAGGCAACATTAACACGAATAAATCAATTAGTCACAACCAAGGTATGAATAAGCATCTCAATATCAAGCAGGTGGTCTACGGCGACAATAGACCACACTGGGAGCCACTCCTAACACCTGAATAGGCATTACTGTGCCTTAGTGACCAGTGAGTGTGTGTTGATGTACAATAAAAGCTAACAGTTGGACATGTTCTTATTTCAAATCCAAATCACTTGAACACACGGAACCAAATGTGTGTTTATGTCAATTATGTGCAGACCGAACAATAGGCCTGTCATGGGAATGACTCGTATGTGCATAATTAATTGCTGAAACGCAGTTAAAATGTCTTTTTGTTATAACCTGTTCCTGCTGCAGTTAGTTTTTTTTCCCCTCATCTCACAGAGGAAACTAATGCCTTGTGCTCATTACTGTTTAGTGGAAGAGGCTTTGTGAGAGCAGCAGATTACATCATGTTTCTCATGTTCAGAGTCAGCGTCCCAGGCTCCGAAATAAAATGCATTCAAATCCACAGAAAATAGACCATAAACATTTTTTTCAGTTTAAGTACAACTGCACCTACATGAAATGATGAAATGTCATTTACCTGTAAACAGAACGGCATTGATGGGGAATGTTTCTTGCAGAGGACACCGAGGAGGACTGTTGCAAACACAATTATCAGTTGAGTGATCGGGACCGGCAGCTTTATCTGAACAATCTGTGTTTAGGAGAGTTGTGTGGCACTGACTTAATGAATTTCAAATTTGTTGCGGTGACAGCCAAACACCGGATAATCCTCTTGACACCGCTGTCAAACAAAGCTTTTTTTTTTCACTTCTTTCTCCCCCGCCCTCCCTCCCTCCCTATCTCCCTCCCTCCCAAGCTGCCATTCCCAAATGTCCGAAAGCCAAGGCCCAATTTAAATCCTGAAAATCTTCTGCAGCCCATGAAAACTCTAATCAATACACATTTTCCCTTCTCCACCATAAAGACACGACTCCATCATGCCCACCATAATGAAGTTTTTCATCAAATATGATCCCCCACCAATTATGAGATGTATGTACCGATGTGAATTTAAAGCTCCTCTGCGGAACTTATATCACCCCGCACAGACTTCTGAGTAATTACCAATACACGGCAGGGTCATGGCGGAGTGCTTCCCCCTCTCCGCCCCTCCTCACACACACCAAGAGATGAAGAAAGGTCGAGAGACGTGCCTATTGTGTTGTATAACTGTCTTAACGTAGTGTTACTCCATTAACATTTGCTTAACATTGCTTTGGTGGAGCTTACATTTTCGATATCAGACACTCGGAGGCAAAAATTGGGATTAAAATGCAATTGCACAGCGTGACTGAGCATCCAGGTTTATTGTTTATTGTGCACTTCTTGGCACATGTTCTAAGCCTAACTCAGGAGTCTCAAACTCATGGCCCTGGGGCCACATGTGGTCAATCGATGTCATGTGTCCTGCTACTTAATATTAACTTATAATTAGTCATTAAGTAGGCTGTGATCCCACCTTTCACCCTGTGACCGCTGGATGGATTGACACCAGAAAGCAGAGAAATAGAGCTTTGCTACCATATACTTGTCATTACGATAGCCCTCAGGACCGTCTGCCATCCTTCTTCTCACGAACGATACCTCGGACTCGCACCGAACAAAGGGATTTTATTTGGTTACAAGGCAGGCATCAGACCAAGCTCTGCAGAAGCATGGGAGAGTGTCTGTTCATGTCGAAGTCCCGAAGGACTCTGCCCGCTTAAGAGCAGGTCCGTACTTTTAAAGGTTTCTCTGACATCCTTATCTTAAACCCCACATTTGATGGTCGCCCCTTTCATTTTTATTGGTTTATTTAAAAGGGGACAGTGCAATTTCATAGAACACATGATTACACGTGGTTAAAAAAGCCAGAAAGCTAGTTTTCATTTGTAGTCCCCTGGCCATGATGTGAAAAAGGCAATAAAATAAAAAAATGTTTTCTAGGGGCCAAAGTCAACCCTCTTATGAGGAAGTTCCTGTTTACCTCTCAATGCACATCTTTAACACAGTCTAGAAAAGTCAGCTGAGTCACAGATACTTCCCGTCCGATCACAGACAAGATTCACCAGCGCGTCACACGTTTGTGACGTCGTCTTCTCAGTATCATCATTTCTAAACAGTTGAATAACTGCCAGATATCAAAAGTGAGTTATCTTGGAAAAAGGAGCAGAGGCACTCACTCATTGAACATTTTTTGAAAATACTACAGCCATGAAATCAATATAAATCCAGGCAGCCTCATTATCTTAACGATCATAAGAGGGTTAATAAGACGTTATTGGTAAGTTTAATATTTATTTTATGTTTTAATATTGCCCACTCCAACTGATGTCACGGGACATGCAAAACAAAACAAATAAATAAACTGCTTTACTGCAAAATACTGATCTGAGCTGATGGGGTCAATTAGTGTTAAACTAATCTCATCTGCAGTACCTTTATAGGCCACCAGGGGACCACGGCCCACACTTCACTGTTCTGTAGCCATGGATGGATGAACAGGATGCAGGATAATACTATGAGAGATTAGTGGTTACAGGACGTTTCAAGTTTGCCCAGCAGGAAGAATGGTAATATAAAATAAAATGAAAGCAGGTTTTGCGGCCGCAGCATTATTCCTCACTCATTGTTGTTTAATCTTATAGAAGAAAGGAAAAAAAATATTTATACTGTACATATTTCATTTACGTAAACTGCTTGCAGGAAAAAAAGGGAAATAGCATCAATCAAAGTACGTCTACCAGATTTATCTGTAAAAAAAAAAAAAAAAAAGTGAAAAATAAATTCTCTCCGTCTTTCAGACACCTTTCAGCGAGTTGGCAATGGGTTTGTGGTTGAGCAGCAGATCTGATCATGCAAAAGGTCTCCTCCATCCCTGAGCTGTTCGTACACTTTGCAAAGCAGAACTTTATGTTGAATATAATTCAGGGATTAAAGCAGATATGGCTGGATCTTTGTGCTCGTGGCAATTCCGGTGCGGCTGCCAGGGCAGCAAAAGTAGCCTCACTTGGCTCCAGGTTTAATTGGAGCCCACAGAAAGAGAGCAGAGAGCTGATGTCATTCAACAGTAACTTTTATCCACTGACCTTTTTTTATATACATACAGTATATATATATATATATATTCCTCTGTCTGCTCTCTGCTTTTTCTTTGTTGTGGATGTCTTTGCATCTCCATGATTGCAACCACCGCAGTGTTGTTGTGCAATTCTATTTCACATTACTTTCCTCTATCCTCTGGTCTTTGCATCACTGTGGCTCTGCAGTGTTTCTCGAGGGGAGGGTCACCACCTTGGCTGTCACTGTACAGCTACCATTAAGCTCATCGTTCAGGAGATGAGAGATGAGTCATTTCTTTTCAAAAATGAATACATACACAAATAAAAGAGCACACATACGAGGTATATGGGAAGGATAATGTGCCTTTATGTTGTGGCCATTTCCAAATTGAAATAAGCTCCAAAGGGAAGCTTTGGCTCAGCCTGTTATCTTAAACATTTTTACACTTTAATGGGGGTTATCAATTCCTGATGAATATAGACTCTCTCCTAATGAAAACTTCCTCCTATAATTGTAATAGGACTCCATCCTAATGTTTTTTTTTTCTTTCTTTGGGGTTGGAGATCCTGGAAAAACAGTTAGAACAGACTACAATTTTGAATTCAAAAGACTTCCCTCGGAAGCTGCGCGTCCAGAGCAAAGGAACGCGCAACAAACACAGATTCACAAGCACTGCGCAGCATCGGTAACTTCCGGTACTTTTCAGTGAGTTTTTTTGGATACTTGTTCAAATGACAACATGATGCTGAAAAACAACAAATACCCTCAGTAGCAACTTTTCTGCCATGACATTGCTGCAACTGCCTCATTGGATTTAGCCAGCTAGCATAAGCTCTGACGTAGTGATGCGTCGCTCGAGTGAAAGATTCGTTCAATATGAACTAATCTTTCATATGACTCGGAGAGTAATGAGTCGTCTCAGTGAGTGATGCGTTCATTTTCATGCAGTACCTTCCTTCGCCACATGGCAGATAGCAGTGTGATTGATGCATCACAATCCAATTATTTTAATTTGCTCCTAAAATTTAGCTCCTCAAATTTCATATTGGCTATTTTTTTCCCCCAGTAATGTATCCCACTATCTGCACTATCGTTTGCAAGAGTATGAGGGGATCTGTAGCCGTTGCTGATCGCCAACCAATCTCCCTGAGCGACCACAACTCATGTATCAACGTTAGCGACACTCCTGCATTGAAACAGACCCCCCACCAATATTATCACATACACGTTAATAACACTTGCAATGACGCTTGGTGGTTGTAACGTGGTTGACTGCCATGTCATGCTTTTTTTAACTTGAAGTGTTTGTAGAACACTGTCTTGATGTGACTCAGATGAGGTTAAAATAGGACACGAAATGACATAAACTGTTGGTCTGTCCCACATGTATCTCCCCTTTACGAACGGCACAAGTGCAGTCAGATTGTCTTTCCACCGCGGTTCTGTTTTGCACTTGATTCTTCACCTCCCTCAAACCTCATGACATTTTCAAGTGGGGTCAGTGAGTCAAGAAGGAAGGTTTTTACTCTTCAGCTGAAAGAAGGGAAAACACAATAGTCTCTCAAGAGGGGAACACACTGTTTGTTTGTTTTTTTAACATTTTGGAACTGAAAGATATCATGAAAAATACAAATAATAATAACAGTAGTACTTATTCCCCTGCTAATCGATGGTTCCGTGGGACGTTGCTGGTTCGAGTTTGCATGTGTGCCGATTTTCTCCGGGTTCCTCCAGTTTCCTCCCACATGCAGAGGTCAATTGAACACTCTACATTTCCCATAGTTGTGCGTGTGTGTGTGTGTGTGAGTGAGTGGTTGTTCCTCTCTATGTCGGCTGGGATTGGCCGTGACCCTCATGTGGAGGATAAAGATGTAGACGATGGATGAATGAATAATGGCTCCACACTCCAGTCCAGTAGGTGGTGGTAGTGCACCAAATAAGCGGCACTGTCAATAGAAATAAAGACAAAACTCACATTCAGATCAGACACTTACAGTTTTTTCCATCACTGCTTGAAATTCACACAATAAATGACCTCCGTGGGCTTTGTGTTTCCCCCTTTTTTGCTTTGTGCATTGCACATGTTTTTCAGACACACTGATTTAGTCGCCTGTTGTTGCAGTTTGTGTTATGCTTCATGGGCATTTGACACAACTGCTCGCGCTAAGCCGGCAGTTCCGCTTAGTCAGGACCAGAACCAGGTTGCTGGCGTCCCAGAGGATGTCAGTAGGTTAAAACATTTCTGTCTACCTCTGCTGCTGTCTGTGTTGCCTCCGCAGTTGCCTCCTGAATTCTCCGAGAAACAGCTTGTGACCTTTGCGGTTTCAAAAAAAAAAAAAACGCAGTTGTCTCAAACCACAGGAAAGAGAAAGTACCCTTTGTGCCTTGTATGCTTTAAGTACTACAGTTGTTACAAACGATTGGAGCCGAGTTGTTTCTCTGTTCTAGGCATGATTAAGTGTTGTCAGAGTGTTTAGACTCCTAAGTATTGTTTAGTGAGTTAATGAGCAGTGGATAACAATTCATTTTCACACTCACGTGTCAATAGCTGCCAGGTTCTTAATCACCACGTTTATAGCTTTTATTTTTTGCTCTTATTTGCATCTTGCTTAAGTGTCAGTATTTATTTCACAGATAGGATGGAGTGCGTCCCTGAAGGATCACTTCTACGCTTACTGTTTTAAAAAACGCTGCTTATTACACGGTGACGGATTGATTGAGAGATCTTTATCTTAATTTCAGATTTTAATTTAATTTTCTTTCAGCAGAAATGGAAAAAACAAACAGTAAAGATGTTTGACAAATAACATCTGGTGCCTTTCTTCAAAATAAGGTGGAAGAACTTAAAGAACTACAGGTACAGAACACAATGTTCATGAGTTTCCAAATAGATATGGAGTAAATATGTTATATAATCACCTGAAATTAAGAATCATTGTCTTCAATCTATATCTACATTTTCGGAGCTGGTTCTCCTCCACAAAGTCCACAATTTTAACGCCACCAGTGCAGACAATCTAAATGCTATACAACAGGAGGCTTCCCCTTTGTGTAGAGTGCCAAAGAAAGTGATTTATGTCAGATTAAATACTAATTTGCTACAAGAGTGCCATCTTTGCCTCCTGTGGTTCAAGCTCATACTGTATGCAAACAATACGACAAAGTAGTGTTGATGTTCTTTCTGTTGTTCTCATCTTTATTTAAAGAAATATGCCTCTGATGAAAACTCAAGAGATGTGCAGTGTGTTCATAGTTGGCTATTGTAAAAATATGGTACTTCTGATATAAATGTAAAAGGCTTATGAAAAACCAAGAATTCATACGACCAGTTGATTGTAAAACTATATTTTACCCTTTAACACCGAATCCTCAAAATGTCTTGCTGGACTTTTTTTTGCTTATTTTAACCATAAAATGGCCAGAAAAGTGCTTTTGCCCATTTTTTCCAGAATAACATTCAATATCAGGCAGTTATTTACAATTTACTGCATGTTACAAGTATTAACAATTTAAAATGAAGAAAAACTTTTTTTAAATAAAGAATTTTATGTAAAAGGTATTATTTAAAGGGTTATAGGAAAAATAATTATAAAATAATTTAAGCACATTTATTTTACACACTGTACCTATAAAGGGTAAAATGAGGCAGCTGTTTTTATTTGGTCACCATTGCAAATTAAACCCTAAATGCCAATATATATTTTTTAAATAACAACACAAACACAATAAATCAGAGATGGTTATCCGGGTGATGGTTCTCCATCTCTCTCCCCTGCTCTGACTTGCAGTTTGTCTTCTTTCCAAAATTAAACCGTGCACAGCAGCCGCTGTACCGATATAGATAATATTTAAAAGGATATAATTTAGATTTTTCATTAACATTTTTTAATACTCCCGAATTGTCTGGACATAATCCTTGACTGTATTAGATTTTTCTTTTTTAATTCCTTTGCCTTTTAATAGAACATTCTCAGGTAATGGAAGGTCGTATTGAAGCAGACAAGTTCATTTGTTCAAGTCATTTAGGGCACACAGGTTCTTAACAGCTAATGATTTATTGCGGAGAGGGATTCAGCATGCAGGCATCCTCGTCCTCGGCCCTACCCGGTCCAGCCAAGTATAGGGGTGTCATCATGTTACAGAGGAAATTAGTGTCACCGGAAGTTACTGTTTTTGCCTTGTGCATTAATCACAGAGGAGACAGTGAAGGAGGAGTGGAAGGCTCTGTCACACTGTTCTCCTGCACTCGAGGCGCACCGGGTTCTGCAGAACACATCAAAGAGTGCATGAGGGAAGGTGGGGGCCAGGAGAGCTGGCAGCCTGGAGAGGTGTGCAGCGCAGGATGGCAGGTCTACTGCTGGGTTGAAGGGTGATTAAGAAGGGTGCTATGACAGAGGGGGAGAGGAGAGAAAGAGTTGCTGAAAAGACATCTTACAGCACTCATCCCCAACTTTTCGAGTCATTACAGCTGCTCTGAACACGTCCTTTGAAATTCTACTTTAGAGACAATATGCTGAAAGTTACCAGTGTCTCTCCCGAATGAATCTTTGATTACCATTACAAAAGACAAAAGATGGGAGACGAGCGAGACACAAAGACACTCAAACGGGCTACACTGTCTCCGACCGGCTCGCCGTACGTCATCGTAGCAGATGGGTCGTGCAGCTTTTATTGGTGCCCTTGCTCGGCACATTGCTTTGCAGTATTCATGTGTCGTCTTTTCATGGCTCTCCAAGTCAAAGTTAGTTTGGGCCCCCCCCCCCCCCCCCCCCCCGACAAAGTCAAAAAGTCATATGATCGTTTGTTATGAGCGTGTAGGAGAGTCGATGGCTGGGTCAGCAGATTGTGCGGAGCACTGCGAGTCCTTGACGTCGCCGGTTTACAAAGCTCTGAAGACGAGCGAGTCTTTGTGAGCTTTGCTTTACACGGACGAAATGTGAAAAATAAACAGAAGAGAATGAGTATTAACAAAAAAACATAAACAAATCCGCCCACATAGGCTACATTACATGAGATTTGAATCACAGCCAATATATTTATCAGAACTATTCTATTAATCATCCTCATACAAACAATACACTTGGGAAAAACAACAGCTAAATAAAAAAAAACGTTCTCGACCATCTTGCGAACAGGATCAATTCTGCCCTTTTTTTTCAAAAACATCCTAAAAAAAATATGTGATATAAGGATTGAAAGTCGTCTTTTTTTAAAACCTGCATATATGTTACCTATATTTTCTGGATGTATTCCAGTACGGTCATTACAGCAAAAGACTTTTCCACAGTAATTAATCCTAAATACTGAAGGAATTTGCTGATATAAAAACAATTTTCAACTGCCCACAGAAAAACAAGTTTATTTTTTGCTTTTACATTTGGGACAGTTTGGAAATGTTTATACATCTCTAATGAAGTGAGATAGAATGTGTGGGGGGAAAATTATGAACATTTGACTTAAATGTATCATCTTACAGAAGCTCTTTTTGAATTGTATGCTTTTATGAATTTTTTTTTTTACATTTTTGTTGAGTGAATTAGCTTTACAATTATGTGTGGAGATGATAGCTTTAATTCATTTTGATATATACTGTGTATATATATGTGTTTTTTTCTTCATTATTAATATCCATTTAACTCTCTGTCAGCATTGCTCTCTCCCTCCCAGTTTTGAACTGACACACACACACACATGCAAAATTCACTTGAACTTTTTTTTTACTGGCAAAGCACAGAGTCACAGATGTGACACTGAAAATTCAAAAATCACTCGGCAGGAAAATGCTCACATGTGGGCACGGGGAAAACACGGTGCTGGAAATCTCCTCCTTCCCGAGGAGTGATGTGCTATGAAAATTTGATTTGGAAAGCAGCGGGCCTTTTTAATGTGTAAATTACACCATGATGCTCACGGCCCACTTTGCTGGCGCCTCAGTGGAACCTGACCAGGGATTTGTGAATCAGGCAAGGTATGAAAGTTTGATCAAAACTCAATGGCTCAGTAGAGGAATCGGTTAATTCAGAGGAAGAGCGGAGAGGATTGGGACCGGTTTATTGGGACAGATCTGAGAGCACATTATCTCCTGTCACTCAACAAATACACACATATTTATATCCATGCACACTGCTACACATAACACTCTCTTATTTACAGAAACAGTGTTTTTCTCACAGTGTCGTTCGTCCAAGAGCAGCAGTTTCATTCCAGGCTCTGGTTTGCCCCCTGCTGTGTGCTGGCATGAGCTGCTTCAAAAGTCTGTTCCACTGCCTGAGAGCCACTCTCTATCTCCCTACAAAATCACCCAATCATCCACAAGAGTGAAATGATGCGTGATGCTTTTATGGCCTTTCGTCAACCACCAATGAAAGAAAAAACATATGTTTGTTGTGATTTAACACAATTAATTATCTCTCTAAAAAAACATAAAAAAAAACAATGCAACAAAACAGTGCAGCTTTTTTTTTTGGACACACACACATATATATACTGTATCCATATAGAGATTAGATTTTTTTAAACATAAAATTGCATGTATCTTTGCTTTATGGGAGAATTATGTCTTCACTGCACTGTACACCATTGAGATCTCTCACTTAGTGTAAAAACAGCACTGTGAAAAGGATGCAGGAGGAGAAATGGTAAATCAACACTGCCACCCTTAGGCCAAATGGGAGAAGTGCACGCTGCAGAATTGATATGCACTATACTGCATATCTATAGTACAGGTTTTGTACTTACACTTACAGAATTATGGCCCATCATTCAACATTTTATTCATTTTATTTCAGTGTCATAAACCCAGTTATATATATATATATATATATATATATATATATATATATATATATATATATATGTCCACTAAACATAAGCACTTAACCAGGAACAGCTGCAGCAGTAAAATCAAGCTTTAAAAACAAACAAACAGGATGCTACGTTCCAAATACACAAAACACATATGGATGTGAACAACATGTGGCTGTACAACAAGACAACCTTTGAGTGTAAAAATAGTATTGTGTTGAGGACAAGACTGCTGTGGGCATGTAGGATGATTGACAGCAGCGATTGATGAGCAAGAAGCGGAACATTTAGAGCAAAATAGTCCGTAATTTTGGAGAATTAAGGTAAGTGCTTGAATGTCAAAGCCAGCGGTTGAGTGGCTGAGTTTGTGGTTCCCTTTTTGGACTGACAGTTCTCACTCCCCTCCCGCCCCCCCTTCTTTTCCCTCACCCTTCCTTCATCGCTCACTCCATCCTCGTCACACACCACCACACACACTTAAACACACACACACACACCAGAGTCCTGAGACATAAAACGATTGTTGCAGCTGACCTGAGGGCATGCGGAGATGTTGACAGTAATGACACCCACTGTGTGTGTGTGTGTGTGTGTGTCTGTGTGTAATTGCCATTATTTCTACTGAGACCAGGATCTTATATTTCTTTTTTAAATAATCTTTTAGAAATTAGTAACGTTAAAAGAAGCGTGTGACATAATTGAAAGTCTCCTCTCTGAATTATTTTAACGGAAATATATTGAGTGAAGTTAGAATTGTACTTTTCTCGTGATACACGGAATCTGTTTGTGTGTGTGAGTTATTTAGGAATGGGGATTTCAGGGAAAAATTTCTAATTATTTGATGAATATTCAAGAATTCTGACATCCAGTGCATGTGAGCCAGTGGAAGTAATGCAGGGCTCACAGCATGTTGAGCCGAAAAGAGCAGCTAACGAGATGCATTCAAATACCCTTATATTACAGTATATATACTGTTTAACAGCATGTTCAGCGGGATGCTTCTGCCACCTTGTGATTAAAAGATCACAAATCAGGTAGTTACTGAAGTCGAATGACATTGTCATTGAAATAAGTTTTGTGATGGGAAACAGAGAGCAAAGAATAGTGATAATCCTTGGTATTAACTGAGAAAGTCTTAAAACTTTCTGTCTTTAGCAGATGTGAAAAAGCCTTCACATACAGTGCATATTGCAGCTCTGCGGGGTGAAGGTTAAATAGCTTAAAAAATAATGAGCGGAAGACATTATTTTCTGAGAGAATGGAGTCGTTAATGTTCTGTAATGTAAGCCGGGGTTAACGTATGATGTGGAATTTAGATAATCTGGTTAGATTAATTATAAAATGAATTTGCATTGAGTTGTTGTTATGGGCCCTGAGTTCAGTGGAATTAAGACTGAAATATCACTCGAAACACCTTTTATTGCCTCCGTGCTCCCATTGTGTCCTCTGTCACGTAACCTTTTGTGTTTAAAATACAGCTCTTACACATATTCTTTCGGCCCAGTTTGATAACACAGGGGATAGCACTTGTGTGTGTGTGAGTGGCAAGGTAAACTGGGTGTATTTAAATGTCAGTGGCAGCCCTCGTGAAACCTGACAGATGCTTAATTAGATTCAAGAGTTTAACCCATAGCAATTAATGGGGGCTGTGGCTTCAGTCTAGACACAGTTTCAGATAGATGTTTATTTTCAGACTTTGTATAGTATATTTTTGTATAATTTTCATTGATTATTATTAATATAATATGAAATAGTATTAAAAACCAATCAGTAGATTGAGCTTTGCGATCCTTGACACTAATGCATTAAAATCCAGTGGACCTTTCAATAACTTTGACATTAGATTGAAGTTATCTCAAGTCTTGCTGTTTATTCGGCTGTAATCCATAAAATCCATAAACACGTGTCTGTTACATTCAAACGATTGTTAATGAGTTCACACAGTTTCGATTGAGCCTATAAGCTCCGCCCAACTCTCTCCGTGTCTCTCAGTATGGGTGGTGTCAAGCGAGTAAAGTGAGATGTTAAGTATGAAATTTTACTGCTCAAGAAATGGTCATTCAGCAATTTGATGGGATAAATTCCCCTGCACTGCTGGCGTATACACACAAACACGCCTTCAGTCAGGTCTGATAGTATTGCTTGACTGAGCCCATTTTCAAATGAACGACGCAGCATGCAAATAATATAAAATACTTTCTGATCATGCAGACTAATAGGCAGAATAATGACATCAACAATGCCGAAAAAATCACAAGTTACGCACTGCAGCTTAAAGGTGACATAGACCGGAAGCTCGAATTAACGCTGCGTTTGTGTGTGTATCTGCATCATTAGCTCGTTTATGAAACCCTTAAGTTTCAGAACAAACAGTTCAGCCACTGCTGAGAAAATAGTGTTGTATTGTTTTCCTGGGCTCTGCGAAGCGGATCGGCACTTCCCTATGCCGATGATGTCATCAGAAATCCTCACCACTCCTCTAACCACCGTAGTGCCTCCTGGTGCGGGCACTAGTCCGTGCACATCCGGTTGCGTACATTCAACCGCAGTAGAAGAAGAACTACTCTCGTTGTAGCTGCTGAGATGCAGAGCATCCACCGTGCCAGAGGGGGAGCTGTGTATCTGAGAGCTGGCCTACCAATTACGTCACTTCCAGGTACCTGGCCAATCACAGGACAGTGGGAAAGCTCTCGTTGGCTGGCCAATCACAACACAGTCCACGTTCTGGGAATGTGATTTTGGTCTGAAACAGCGCGGCTGACGAGAGCGTCAGTGAGGAGATATTTTGATCGGCTCGTTTGCAGCGACTGGGAGGTTTTTAACCATGAAAACAAGTTAATATATGTAAGTAGACCTCCATAACTAACATATATCAGAATGCTGGTATTCTGATTTCTGAATACCAGCATTCGATGTCACCTTTAAATGTCCTACTTTGTCTTAAGCTAATGACTACATTCCTGACGCCACTGTGTTATCTTCGTAAGGTTGACCGTCCTGGTCAAACCTCAGGAGAGTCTCGTGCACGCAGTCATGCCTTTCATTGCCCTCCATGCAACAAAGCTCCTTTACTGACTGTGCTGCTAAAATCAATAAGCGTAAATTCCCCAAAGCGTACAAGTTTGACAGATGTCCTTCCGCACTTGCTGTCATGCAGCAACTTTCCGCACCGCTTCATGAATCTGCTGTACTTTGCTCCTTCGGTTTAAAATTCTCCTCAGGACATTGTGGACAGGTTAATCCACTGGCTGCACCACTCTTGAAGGCTAGCCCAGTGTGAAAGTTTGAAAATGTTCTTGCAGTGGTCACCTCAAAGCTTGACTCAGAACTAAAAAATTTACCCGAGATTGACACTACACTCTTTTTTTCTTTTTTCTTATGGCAAATTCCGTCCATAGACACAACCCAGAATGACAAATTGTCCATGGTACATATTGTTTTTCTTTCCTCCCAGTGACTCAAGGTCTTTATAACCTGAGGCTCTCCAAATGTAACTCATATTTTAGGGTTGCCCCATTAGTTTTGGACACATCAGGAAAAGTCATGGTACCTGACACTGTGTAAACCAACTCTGGGATGAGCCGTCTAACTTGGGTCAACTCCAGAACACTTGGGACTCAAGTGTCATGAGCTGCCTCTGACAGTCAGGTAGCCTGGCAGAGAGCCCTTCTTTTTTTTCCCCTTTGGCAGCTCCAGTGTCACATACTATAGGCGACCCATCAAGTTACGACTTCAGCACTGTACTTAGTAAAATATTTAACATAACTGAGGAATGAATAAAGGAAATGTGTGCTATAGTTAGAGGTGCAGTGAGTTGGAGCCCTGTTACCGTGAGGACGGCTGCCAAAGTAAGTGCTGTATCTCATTCAGCAGCAGCATTGAGGCCTTATCAGTATCAGTTGTTTTGGCACCTTATGCATTGGGTGGAGATATTGTTGGCTCTCAGCGGGTTTGTTTATTCATCATAATGAGAAAATGCTGGTGACAGTATCAACCACACAGCGGAAACACCGGGCTTGGGGGTTGCATGCGGCTATTTTTAAGAGTGATGATTTTCAATAAAGCCATTATGGACTGCGGCTTAAAGAACTGCGAAATAGAGACGAGTTTAGACGAGGATGGACTCCTCTTGGTTCCCGTGCATATTAAAACTACATGGGTCAACCCTTCAATCAGAGCCAGACCATGTATGCACAACCTTTTGTTGCTTGAAAAGATGAAGGTATAAAGGCTCTTTTTGTCTTTCTCAGTAGAACATGTTGAAGGGCTTTTACCTTGATCATACGCATGGTGAACTTGTGCCACTTCCTTGAGTCTTTGAGCCGCTTCAGATTTAATGAAATGCATCAAATTGTGCTCATACGTGGCGTTGCTGTGGTCGACAGATGCCTTGCAGAGGAACAACAGAACAGATCAATGGCCATTCTCGTGATACAACTAGAATCAGGGTTGGCTTCCCCTTTAACGGCATGCAGCCGCGCAGTGTCGCTCCCTCATTAGCGGCCGTGACATCAAAATGTGACGAATCTCGCATTAAAACCTTTCACATCTCAGACCCCATGCAGCGAGGCTTTCATTACAAGTCCTGGAAGGTTGCAATTCACTCGCCCATTAATTACATTTCACATTGAAGATAATAATAAACACACACACTGGTAGGCCGCACCAGTCTCGCCTTATGGTGTGTTCAAGGGCAGCCCAACGTGAAGTCAA